>NC_088380.1:55852500-57172500 GCF_037993035.2 Macaca fascicularis
TTTGATAAGCAAAACGTATTATTTAGACATATTTTATTTTGAAAATTATGTTTTGTTAGATATCTTTGGTTGCTGATTCCTAATTCTATTTATTTTGATTAAAGAGTCATAGACAGCTAAATTTGTTTGAATTTCTTAAAACTGGAAAAAGTAATGATTAATTTTTATCAAGGTGCAAAGTGTGTACTTAAAAATCACTCATTCTCTATTAGTTGGGGGAATAGTTCTCTAAAATGTTCATTGGCTTAAAAGTATTCATCAAGCTTGGATATTTTAATACCTATTTGTTGTCTGCTTAATCTATCAACTTCTTAGTTATCGAGTCAAAATATCCCACTGGAATTGTAGATTTGGGACTTTCCTTCTGCAATTGTGTCAGTCTTGGCTTTACATATTATGAAGTTCTGGTTTAGTGTATGCAAGATTTTGACTGTTCATTCTATCATTATGAAATATTTCCCTTTGTCACTTTTAATCTATTCCATCTCTGACTTCACCAATGATTCCGAGTTCTGTATGCAGGATTTGGAGTCCTGGCTCCTCTTTCTGTGCAGGTGCTGAGGCCTTAGCCACCATGAATTTGCTAGGTAATAATCACTGCATGGGCCTAATAACATCTGGCTCACTGCTATATGTTCCTTGTCTGTTTCTGGCAACCAGACATCTAGGACACTTTACCTTCTTGTTTTAACCTTGGAAATATCTATCAGATAGATATATCTATAGTGTATACATAGAAGGAAGAGATGTATACATGTATGTACATATACAGAAAGAGAAAGAGAGTGCACACAAGAAGGGGTATTTTCACATGTGTTCTTTTTGCCTTCTTGACTTTGAAGTCTAATCTCTTCTTAAACAGAAATTTTGATTAATTGGCATTTTCATTCAATTTCCTGAGTTGCAGATATGGTTTTTTTATTTGAAAGTAATTTTCCCCGAAGATTTACTTAATTTACTGAAGATTCTCATTGTTTTCCTGTAAAAGTAGTCAAGAAGAACTCTATAAAAGATGCAAATGACTACTTAGTCCTTGTATTGGAATGCATAGTTCCCCTGGAGCAATACTACTGATGTATTTCTATAGGATGCCTTGTTAAGTGCTTACTGCTTTTAGAAAAGGTACCTGAACTGCCCAAGATCACATTAAGAGTGGAAAGGTATTAATGCCCCTTAAAAACATTTTTTACAGGCTAGCAGGAAGAAAAATCACTTTGCTCTCATATTATGCTTTATGTATTGCTATTATCACTGCTAATTATGGTATCCCAATAAAACATTTACTTATGAACTCCCTTCAGTTTAGTTTCATCTGTTAGTAAAATTTATTTTCCTCTTGCAGTAAAATTTCTTTCTTCACATTAAGTTTTTATATAATTTGATTAGATAAAGTATACCGATGGATGATCAAAATAAATAATGGCAGAGAGACTGGTCAAGTTAATGCTTTATTTGCTTTATTTTATTCTGTTTTAACATAAAAAATCAAGCTCTTTTTTCTTTCTAAAATTAAGAAAAGCTTAAGAGGTCTAAATCTAGTTTAGCTAGACACATCTACTTATATCTTTAACAATTTTGAATGTGTTCTGACAGATTTTTCTTCTTTCTTCGCCATGTAGATTTTAATTTACAGTTTCATTTCACAGCAGTTAAATATTATAGTCATTTTCAGAGAGTTAAAAATTATCATAATCTAGCTACCTTTACAATGTCATACATGAATCATTTAGAAAATTTAAGGAATTTATCCAACTGCATTTCTCATAAAACACATCTAAAAAATTGATTTAGCTAAGTAAAAGAAAAGAAAAATAATTAAATAAATCATGCTATGAAATACCATTGTGACTAGACAACTTGAAGAAAATTTATTAAATCAAATTTTGTTTAAATATATCTTCTTATTTATGTATTTATTTATTTATAGACAGGGTCTCACTGTGTCACCCCCACGGGAGTACAGTGATGCAATCATGGCTCACTGCAGCCTCATCCTCCTGGGCTCAAGCAATCCTCCCACCTTAGCCTCCAGAATAGCTGAAACTATAGGCAGGCACAATCGCACCCGGCTACAAATGCATCTTCTTACATAACATTTTCCATCATTCTACATATATAATCTGAATTAAAGACAAAGTAGATTATTCACATAGAAGCAAAAAAAAAAAAAATGTAATCTATTAACAATTCATTATCAATGATTGCAAATCATTAAAAAGCTATATTTCATTTTCTCATTAAGATTTAGAATTATTGTCCGAAATATGACTGAAGTTAGGATTTTTAAAAGGTAAAATCAAATAATTACTTTAATGTTACATTGTAGAGTTATTGAAATAGCATAACTTGTGGGGTTTTTTATATTATCAAATGTATTTTATCATATTTCCCAAGACAGAGGAGGAAGAGGAGTGTGGAGGGTGAGGTGGAAGAAGGAAGAAGGAGGAGAGGAAGAATAGAAAATAGAAAGGTGATTGGTGATTTCGTATAAATTTTTAAGTTGTATTATAGAATTTTTAAATTACTCAGCCTTCTGTCTTACAATGAATGTAATCATAACTGTAGCAGAATGATAGCTCTGTAATTCATACACAAGATAGGGATGCCATACTTCACCTAATCCAAACTGTTTTGAAAGAACAGATCTTGCAGTGATTGGCAAATGTGGAAAACACAGTTTTGCTTTTGGCCTTTCATTTTGCTATGTTCTTCAATAGCAAAGCTTCTGGTTGGCACTCCAAAAAAATACATATATACTGACTGCAAATAAGAGTGCCTTTGAATTTGGAACAAAGAAATAATCTTAACATTGTGAGTGACTACTCAATTTAGGCCTTTATAACTATTCTCAAGTAAGCATTTGAGATACTTTGCAATCTCAGCATGTTAATAAATAGGTTGAAGCAACATGTTTTAAAATAGTTTGACATTTCTAACTATCTGAGTTTTAGCTTTAGGCTTTAGCACAAATTACTTAAACATAGAAGTGATCTCTGCTTGTTTTCTAATACACTGTCCAGAGTGATTGTTTAAAACTATAAATCTTATTTTACTTCTCAGTTTAAATTATCTAATAATTTCCCAAGGCAGGATCTCAGCTCACTGCAGCGTCTGCCTCCTGGGCTCAAGCAATCCTCCCACCTCACCTTTCAATCAGCAGGAACCACAGGCATGCACCACCACACCCAGCTAATTATTGTATTTTTTGTGGAGACAGGGTTTTGCTATATTGGCCAGGCTGGTCTCCAACTCCTGAGCTCGAGCAATCTGCCCATATGGCCTCCCAAAGTGCTAGGATTATAGGTGTGAGCCACAGTGAAATTTGTGTGAGCACAAATTTCTTTTCATTATCTTAACAGACCCTGCAAGAAAGCTCCAGGTACATTGTTCTCTCTTGTCCCCTTATGCCAGCCACAGTGACCATCTTGCAGTTCTTCTAAAGTTCCAGGATAACTCGGGCTTCAGCACCTTGGAATTTTCTGCTCTTTGCTGATATGTCTCCACCTGCTTTCTAGCTAAGTCCTTATTCACCCATTAGCCCAAATTTCACTCCCTTAGGGAAGGACACTCTGGACACCCAGATTAAATCAATCCCTTTGGTCACATACTCAATGAGGTCCCCATACTTTCTCTCATACCATTTACCATAGCTTAACATTGAGTGAGGCCAGATTAATTACCAGTTACACATCACGCTATAAGATTCATGAGTATAGGCATGATATCAGTATTATTCACCATTTTACCCTCACAACCTAGCACTGTATTTAGGATCTAGTAAGTGCTCAAGAAATATTTTTGACTGGATGAATAGATACATTGTATGGTAGAGATTTTTCTTTTTATATACTGGTGAAAATGAATTATAATCACAAATAAAAATAACTTTCATTGTTTCATAATTTATATAGGTGATTTCAGATATTTCCAAGAGTTGTATCTGGTCACAATGGACATGAGATTAATTTTTCTGAAAATGTTGGCGTCATGTGCCCTTTCTGTGCTCCTTGTTCTCCACTGTACTTAGAATTTTAAAGTAATATTAGAAATTACAGATGTGAAAATGTGATAAGTGGCTTCCTTTGAATTCCCTGACAAGTAAATCCTGAAAAAGGGATTCAAGAGAAAATAGTTCCATGGGAGATGACCCTAGGAAACACTAATAGCAGAGTGAGAAAGTGAAACAGGAAATGGAGACAACTTTAATAACATGATAGCAATAACTTAACCCAATGACAAGAGTGCATCATTAAGCAAGTTACCACTTAGGGTTTTGGGAGCCAAGTAGAAAATATACCTCAGCCTTGTCCTGACTGAGGGGCAAGGGAGCTGGGTATTTAAATCCTGTTGAGCGCTGCTCCTGAAGGGTGAAAATTTCCTTGTACTTCCAGTCTGCTACTGGCAACAGCAGAGTGGCCTCAGACTGCCAGAGAAAACACTCAGACAAAGGCACATAAATGCTGTCCTTGGAAGTCTACTGGTGTGGACTGCAATACTAAGAGCTGAGGGGATATGGGCAGAGCACAGAGTTGGCTACAATAGGCTTCATAAATAGTTCTCAGTACACTGCACTAAATTCTGATCATCCCAAAGACTGAAGTACTCTATAATCTTGTTTTAATTATGATATTTCTGAATAAAGTGTTTAATTGTTTGTAGTGCCTTTTGAAATAATAATATAAATAATAAAATTACAATAGGAGTGGGCTGCTATAATTATAGCAATGAGCAGCATTGCTAAATTTATACAGAAACAGGTAGCCCCTAAAAATATTTTGGGAAAGGAATTACAACACTATTTTAAGGGTGACTCTAAAGCTTGAATTATAAAAATTATGTGTTGTATGTGAATACAATTTTTAAAATAATTTGGCCAACAGTGAGCCACTTCTTTTGTTCTATTTTCTTTTTCATCTCACACATCTTAGAATTGACCAAACTTCGTCTCCAAGAGAAGGCAAACAAAACAAAACAAAACAAAACAAAAAAAATTGGTCCTAAGGAGATAAAATGATCTGAAGTGGAAGAAAATCAGAATAAAGATGTTGGTCTCTTGTGGTGTTTTCACATAAATGTGATGGATATTTTATAGAACTTGGAATTATTGTACTAGAGTTACTCTTAAGCACTTTACATGACACCATTAACTTTCCACAGAAAAATAAATGGCCATAAGGGATTGATTTAATGCCTATGAATGAGGATTGCAGTCCCTTCATAAAAGTAAAATAATATGTAAAATTTATGTTGAAATTTTCAACAAAATAGGATATTTTACATATACTTATTTTTCTCGCAATATCGTTAGATAATATTGCTTCCACCTCTAAAGGATTTGAAAACAAGACAGTAATGTCAAAAAAAGTCTGTTAAAAAGAATTTAAGAATCTCTAAATTTAAACATGCACTTCCACAATGGAAATAAGTGCTATAAACAACTGTCATTGCAGTGCTTTCCCATTCATTGCTGCAAGTAATTCTCAAAACATTCCATTTTAAAGGTAGGAAACTATGTCTAACATCAAACAACTAGTTATGGCCTCTCCCTCATTCAAAACAAAGAAAAAGCCATTAGATAAGAGTTAGCTCAATTTCCCACAAATAAATCCAGGAATCTTTTCTCCTTCTACAGTCCTCTTCTCCCTCTTCAAAGTAAAATAAAGAAACTAAGCCTCTTCCTGTGGAAGGCCAATGTCTTCTCTGGTACTTCAAATCAACTTCTCTTTTGTCTTCTCGGAAACCTGACATTATCAATTACCCTTATTCTTTGCCCCAACCACATCAGCTTTTAAATATCTCCATGGCTTCTCAATATTTCAATTCAAGCAGAATAAAACAAACACAAATAAAAACTACAAAAAATAAAACTCCAAAACAGAAAGCCTCACCCCCTAAATTCTTCTACCCCTACTTCTTCACACCCAGACTTCTTGATCCAGTGGCCAATATTGTCTCCATTTCATCCCCACCCATTTCCTTCTCTAGCCCCATTTTCTCCCCTGTTAAGTTTGTAACGCAACAAATTTTTCAACCTCATTTTAATTAATCTATTTATAACTTTTTATTGTTGTTGGGGACAGTTTTGCCCAGGCTGTAGTGCAATGGCATGGACTTGGCTCACTACAACCTCCACCCACCAGGTTCAAGCTATGCTCCTGCCTCAGATTCCCAAGTAGCTGGGATTATAGGCACGTAACACCACGCCTGGCTAATTTTTGTATTTTTAGTGGAGATGGGGTTTCACCATGTTGGACAGGCTGGTCCTGAACTCCTGACCTCATGATACGCCTGCCTCAGCCACCCAAAGTGCTGGGATTACAGGCGTGAGCCACCGTGCCCGGCTCCTTGTAACTTTTATACCTGTGAACCGCTCCTTTCTTCCCCTGGCTTTATTGTTTTCTGTTCATTCCTTGTCTTCTTCTTGTATTCTGGCTGTAATTACTCAATTTCTTTCTCAAATGTATCCTCTTATACCTACATATTAAATACTTCAAGAGCAGACATTTCTTTCTCCTCTCTATGCTTTCTCTCTTCAATTTATTAATGTCAAAGGCTTCAATTACTATCTCTATGTATTGACTCCCAAATTTACACCTTCAGGATAGATATCTTTTTGCTTTAAATTAACATATCCTTTTTGTCTTCTATATATCTTCACTTAACCTGCCCCAAAGTCATCCTTTAACTCTAAATAAATAAACAACAAAAAGCAAAAGCTAAACTTACCATCTTGTCCTCTTTCAGGATTCACTAGCTTAGTAATTGGCAACACCATCCCTCCAATTTCACAAGCCAGGAACTTAAGAGTCACTTTTCACCCACCCCTTGTACTGTCTTTCATCTCTCATATCCAATCCTTTCCCCAACTCTATTAACTATGCCTCCTAAGTGTATTCCAAATCCATTTACCTCTCTCACTTTCCAATGCCATCACTTTCCAATGTCAAAGTAATATAGTGATGTAAAAGTAACTGCAGTTTTTGGCATTAATAGTATGGCAAAAGCAGCAATCACTTTTGCACCAACTTAGTACTATTTTCCACCCTGACAACTGACAACCCCTCTGATGCCTCTAGTCTGACACACCAACATCTTACAACTCCTCTATTCTGATAGAAAAATCTTTTCAGCATATGACCATGCTCTTCTCCTGCTTAAAACCCTTTAATATTTCCCCATACATTTTAGGATAAAATCTCTTGATGTGGGCTACCAGACCCTGCAAGCTTTTCTCCCTGCTTGGTTAATCATGAGGTTTCACTCAACCCTTCACACTGAGCTCCAGCCACTCTGGACTTTCAGTTTCTTGAATACTTTAGGTTCTGTTGCCCCAGGTCCTGGGCACTGGCATTTATCTCACTTTAGGACACCTCCTCTTGCCTAGATCTGCCTATTCATTCTTCAAACCTCACTTCATACTATTTGTTCCTCAGAAATCTCACACGTACTCGTTCACATCTACTCTCAGATTCTTAAAATGCTCACCCTTCCATTATCACAAGATTGTTAATTACATGCTTCTTTTTATAATTATTTTATTAACATGTGTCTTCTCCCATTAGACTATGAGTTCAATGAAAGTAGGAAACATGATTGATTTTATTCTCCATGGCCCTTGTGGTATAGTAACAATTCCAGCATTTACTCACTATTTGCTAAATGTGTAAATAGTCATGCCTGGGTCTTGACTTTAATGTGAAACTCTGACTGTTATGTTGTCTGTAGAGACTTCCCCATTGCAGAGAAACCCATCATGTTTCATAGATCCATTTGCATTTCTGTAAACCACATACAACATGTTAACAGTCATATTTAAAAACAAAAATAGACTTACTTTGAAAGATTAATCTTAAAACCTCAGTTCCTTATGAAATTCTGCCATGTCAAAGAAAAGTATCTACTTTACTATATGTATGTTATTACTGATCACTTTCTTTCACTTGCCAATTGAACATACTCATGGAAAACAATTATTTTTCCAAAGCAAAATAGAAGATTGTACCTAGGAATCTTGTAACTAAGAATAGATGTTTGAGTAATTTGATTCATAGTGATTCTTCAGTTGTGGAGACATTTGTTATGTGGGACACTGTCAGAACTTCTAGTTTATGGCCACACCACCCCAAACACTCCCAATCTCATCTGTCATGACTTGTAGTAAGAATGAGTTTTGTAGACAATGCATTGGAAGGAATAAAAAACTGTCAGTTTTCTGTTTTTTAAACTGTAAATATTCTAGATGGCTTTCTAAATGGCTACATTGAGAAAGCAACCTTAGACTTGAGAAAGCTCTAGTTTGAGCAAAAAAAAAAAAAAAATATATATATATATATATATATATATATATATATATAACCTTTCTCTCTCTCTCATTATGGTAGTGGCCATCTTAGATTTGATCTGACATCTAATACAGTACTTTACCAAATGACTTTACCTTTACTTATTAAATGCTGCTGCAGTGACACAATTCAACTGTACACTTTGCCATGCATAAAAAAATAATCCTGAGCCTCACTTTACTTGATCGCTGACCACTCTGGAGACTTCCCACAATAGCTCAAATCTCGGTTATTCTTTATCTTATCCCCTTGAATTCCAAAATGTAAATCAAACTCACATATATTATCCTGTCTCACTTATGGCTGCTTTATAAGCACAGCATGGAGTCAATGTTCAGCATGGTTTACAGGTACAAACACAACTGAAACCAGTACTGGTTAATTTTCTGAGGGTCATAAGAATATTGAACACATGAATTGCTACTGAGTATTTTTGCATGCTAAAATATCACTGCTGTTTTTCATAATATTTTAATCCTTACCAAATAAGAATGAAAGCAAGTCTATCTTTTATAGTTTTATACAAAGAAGCAGAGGCCTTATGATAATAAGTTAATGGTTTCTAGCAACCTGACATATATTTTCTGTATTTTTCTTTTAAGTGTTTTGGGGGTTTTGGAATTTTCTATCTAGAAATAGTCTATAAGTGAGAAATGAATTTGTTCTAAGTTGTAGGATTCTGTTTTGTTCTCACTAATGTTTAATTGCAATATTAGAACTTGGTCAGAAATGGTAATATATTAAGATATTTCTTCACAAGTATTGGCTGTTGCTAAACATGGAAATAAATGTAAACTAATATATTAATAAAATACACAGTCTGAAGAGCTTGTTAAATTTTAACAATACTATCATTTATACAAAAAGCACAAATATATAAACTTTATGTTGTTTGATTTACTTAGTAATATAATAAATTAGAAAAACATTTAACAAATATTAATATTTATAATAAGTCTAGAAATGAGAATTTTTAACAGGCCAAATTTCCACAAACCTTTTATTACTCTTACTGGAAAAAGACTGACAATTAACTTTTACAAATGTAATCACTTAAGCCAAATGTGCTTGATCTATTCTACTACCTTCATTTTGCTAACATTATAATTTCTAGTTATTATTGTTATTTTGGTTATACCTTATCAGTAAATAGAGAATCAGCTAAAACTAATCACTGATTTTTTCCCATGGTTGTAGAGCTTAAATTTATGAGATTTATGTAGAGCTTAGATTTATGACATTTATCTCAATGTCAGAAATCAATAAAATTCTAGTTTTTAGTCTACTTAAATGTTGATATCCTAAACAATTGCCATATTACTACATGGTGTTAATAATTAATAATTCGGCCAGGCGCGGTGGCTCAAGCCTGTAATCCCAGCACTTTGGGAGGCCGAGAGGGGTGGATCACGAGATCAGGAGATCGAGACCATCCTGGCTAACACCGTGAAACCCCGTCTCTACTAAAAAATACAAAAAACTAGCAGGGCGAGGTGGCAGGCGCCTGTAGTCCCAGCTACTCGGGAGGCTGAGGCCGGAGAATGGCGTGAACCCGGGAGGCGGAGCTTGCAGTGAGCCGAGATCCGGCCACCGCACTCCAGCCTGGGCGACAGAGCTAGACTCCGTCTCAAAAAAATAAAAAATAAAAAAATAAAAATAAAAGATAATAATAGTTAATAATTCAACTTCCTTGAATAATGTTATTGAACACTAAGGTATCATAATTTGGCTATGCCATTGCCCAGCTGCTAGTATTTATATAGCTTGTTCCAGTTTCTTTATTGGGTTGTTTTTCTGTATTAAGGAACAAAGAAATTAATAGTTTTCAGCAAATTACTGTTTATATGACTTATTTGAATTTGTAAGTAACTTTTTAAAAGTCAATTTTATTGAGATTAATTTGCATATAATAAAATATACCGATTTTAATTGTATGAGTCAATAAGTTTTGACAAATGGACACTTCCATATAGCCACCAATACAGAGATAGAAAAGTTTCGTCACCTTTGAAAATTCTCTTGAGCACCTTTGCAGTTAACCCCACTCTCCTCCACACTCTCCTCCCTGCTCTCCATCCCAAGGCAACCACTTGTCAATGTTCCATCACCACATATTGGTTTGTCCTGTTCTAAAGTGAAATATAAATGAATCGTACAGTGTAAGTTTTCATGTCTGGCTTCTTTGGCTCAACATAATATTTTTTGAGATTTGTACATGTTGTCATATGTATCAGTAGTTTTTCTTTATTGCTGAATACTATTCCACTGATAAATTTGTTTACCCATTCATGTATTAAAGGACATTTGGGTTCTTTTCACTTTGGGGACACTGGAGAGGAATAAAGCTGCATTCTTCCGCAAGTCTTTTTGCAAACATAGATTTTCATTTCTCTTGGGCAAATAAGAGTGGAATTGCTGGGTTTAATTTTATAACAAACTGCTAAGCCATTTTACAAAGTACTTGTAGTGTTTTATATTCCAAAAGCAATATATGACAGTTTCAGTTGTCCCTTGTCCTGTCACTCTTTTGCAGGACTGCAGCGCAGTGAGACCGTCCAACTTTGTGTCTTGAAGACCAACCCCAAGATTTCTGAGTTCAGAAAACAAAGAAAATAAGAGACTTTTAAATATGAAATTGCTAGGTAATATAAAATCCTTCCCTTTACAGGCCTGACCCCAATATTTGATTACTCAGTAAAATACTCATGTAAGAGGATTATTTGGGGAAGTGCATTTTCTTTGCATTGAAGCTTCCTTAGATGTAAAGCCTTCATGCCAGCTCAGAGGTTCAAAGCAGCATTTCTCTTCCTCAAAGGAAAGATTATCTTTGGTTTGGAAGCTTGCTTTTTTACCTATGCTGACCCAGCCTCAGCAACTGCACCAGGTGAAATGTTCTCCATCTATTGCTCACCTACAAAGATTTTGTCTCTCTGAAGTAATTTAGTTCTTTGAGATTTATTTGTACCTGCGCAACAGAATTTTACAAAACGGTGGTTTTAAACAAAAGTATGAAATGTTTGGTTTATTGGGTAACATTGTTTCAGTGGGAGTGAAGGAAGATCTTTCATGTCTTTTTATGTCCTAATCATAAGCCTAACTCTTGCAAATATATTTTTGCAAATTTTAAGTATCTCTTAAGAATGTACTCCCAGAAGACCATTACTAAGTCCAGAATTATGAATGTTTTTGTGACAATTGCCAAAAAGAATAATAGATAATATGATAATAATATTATTTATCAAAAGAAATACTATGTTCCCTTTCCATAGAATTTGTTACTCTATGATTTGAAACAGAAGTCAATGAATTTTATTGTATCCATTTTGTTGAAATATTTGTGTACCAATCTCAAACTTATTTGCATTATATACTCACTTCCTATCGCCACCCATTCATTCAATATTTATTCATTCCAAGAGCAGTCTAAGTAAGAGAATGACATTTTTCTCACTTTAACAGGCAAAATGAAATAAAGGAGAGTAATTGCTAATGGGCATGGGATTTTTTTTTTCTTTTTAAAAATGTTCTAAAATTGATTGTGGTGATGGTTGTACAACTTTGTGAATAAAAATCACCGAATCGAAACTTTAAATGAGTGAATCATTTAATATATGAGTGTGATCTCAACGAAACCGCTACTTAAAAAATAAAATAAAAGGAACATTAATGTAAATGAAAATTCCATGGTATGACTCTTAACCAAATTCTTACCCAACTGAAAACCAAAATATATTTCTTGGGGCAACTTCTAAGCACACTGAAAAAAGAGAAAATTACCTGGCCTCCAAGAACACTATCATAATAAATATAACAAGAATATACTAAAGTTTTATTTGATGTCAGGCACTGAGCTAAATGTTTTAAATGATAATCTCATTTAATCTTTATATCAACTCTTAAAAGTTACTATTATTTATTAAATTTTGCGAAGAAGGAAACAAAGATTTAGATCAAAGTGGTAACTGGTAGAGACAAGTTTCCAATCTCTGCTTTGTCTGATACAGTTTTTTTTTTTTTTAATCTACTGCTTCCCAGCAATAGAGGATAACATCCAAGAAGACACCATCGCTCCTGACTGTGGCAAAGAAAAAAAAGTCTGCACATGCAGATATATATACTTAAAGTCACACAAAGTATAACAAACTTCTGGGGAGCCAAAAAGTAGGATATATACATCAAATCAGCTGACTTTGGTGAAAACCTAGAGGTAGAAATCCTGGAAGCATAAATTCAGAAATCCTAAATTTTGGAGGTTAAGTGGAAACCAGGGAGTGTGATACATTCTCTAGCTTTGAATTGGCTGTGTTTGTGTCATGCGTATGTTCAACATCACTTTAAAACCTTGTAGGGCTGGGCACAGTGGCTCATGCCTGTAATCCCAGTGCTTTGGAAGGCCAAAACAAGAGGATCACTTAAGATTAGGAATTCATGAAATCCTGGGTAACATTGTGAGACACACTGTCTGTAAAAAATTTAAAAACAAAATCCAGACACAATGGTTTGTGCCTATAGTCCTAGCTACTCAGAAGGCTGAGGCAGAAAAATAGCAGCCTAGGAGTTTGAGGCTTCAATCAGCTATGATTGCACCACTGCATTCCAGAGTGGGTGACAGAGTAAGATCCTGTCTCTAAACAAACAAACAAACAAACAAAAAACAAAACAAAAGCCTCATTGATACTGTGTCCAAACAAAATAGTAATACTTTAGATTCTATGACACTGGATAGTCAATGAAGAAGTGTTGTAATTGTTAAGACAACCTATGTCCAGCCTTTTTGGAAATTACAGAATATTAGTCTTGCAAGACATCTTTGAACATTTATTTTATATCTAAGATAGTATCTCCCAGAGAAACTAAGGCAATTTCTCAAGATAACGCAGGTCTTCAGAAAGGAAGTCAGTGAACTCTCCGGTATCTTGAGCCAAGGTCCAGGAATCCTTATAACACATTATATTGATTATTACTGATGAACAAATGTTAGTTCCCCTTCTTCTGTCCAGGCCTTAGTAATGCCCAGCTCTGGCCCAATGCTCTTGAAAGAAGCCTCTTCCTTGATTTCTGGTACAGCCTGCTCTCTAATTGCAAACTCTGGGAATAAACTTGGCATTGATCCAGACTCTGCTCCTGCCAAGTCCAATTTCATCAAGGAGTAATAAAGTACAACAATTCACGTTTTTACTTTAATGTTCAAAGAATACTTCTGGATCATTGACTTTTGGACAGCCTTTCATCTGTGGAATGCAAATTATTCTAATTACAATAAGTTTACATCATAAAAAAGAAAACTTGCTTTTTTTAGAGCAACATCCACTAAGCAATAATAAATGAAATAAAGTTAAATTTTGCTTGCATTACTAGTAGTTAGGAATGGATCAAAAATGCCAAGGGATCGTGTTTATCCCTAAGAAAAGCAGTGGGTGGTTAGGAAACTTTATGGAAGGAACACTAGAATTTTATACTGTGTGCACTTGTACTGTGTGTACTCAGTAAATGAAAGAAATTACAAAGAAATAATAGCATATAAACCTTAGTAAAACAACTTTTCACTGTTGATATTCCACAAATAAACCACTTCTTATAGAAATACAAGTAAACAGTCAAGAACTGAAATTTGCATTATACATAAGTAAATTTTCCAGATACCTAACACTTGCAGTCTCAAGACGCAGCACTGTTTATTTTATTATTCTTTCTATAAATATAAATTCTAGCCACTTGTGTTTGCCCAGGCACTGAGCTATCCCTGTGCTACAACAGAGAACACAGTACCTTTCCTTATAGAGTTTTACTAATGTTAGATGGGATCATTATTATTAAAGTTATCTCATTTTTGCCTTTTTAAACCAAGAGTAATCAATACATTTATATTATCTTGATGATTTTTCTGAATACTCACTATTAAAGTTTATTTTAGTAAACTACATTTTAAATTTCTATTGCATTTAAATTTATAATATTATATATTTATTTTATAAATCTTATATTTATATTTTTATATTTATAAAATATAAATTTTATATCTATATTTAATTTTTATATTTATAATTTATAAATATAAATTTATAACATATTTTACATGAAATATATTAGATCATTTATATTTTAAATTTATATTATATTTAAAATATTGTTCTTAAACTGTATTTTAGTTTTTATGTTTCTTCCTCCTATAGAAATCCACCAATTTCTATGGCACGAAGTGCACAGATAGAGTTCTAACCCTGGTTGAGACTTCTAATCCAGGTTAAGTATTCCTTATCCAAAATGCTATGGACCAGAAGTGTTTCAAATTTCTTTTTCTTTTTTTTTTCAGATTTTGAAGTATTTGCATATACATAATGAGATATCTTGGGGTTGGGACCCAAGTCTAAACACAAAATTTATTTATGTTTTATATGCACTGTATATATATAGCCTAAAGGTAATTTTATACAATGTTTTTAGTAATATATGCAACTCATTGTATGAGATCCAGTGTGGAATTTTCCACTTATGGCATCATGTCAGTGCTCAAAAAGTTACAGATCTTGCAGCATTTTGGATTCCAGACTTTTGAGATTAGTGATGCTCAAAGTACACTTTTCATTATTTTAGTTTTTAATATTTTGCAAGAGGTGAAACCAGGTAAGTTTAGAAGTTGTATGTTCAATAAGTGAGACTTCAAAGTATGTCTTTTTAAAGAACTGTATACTTGTGGGGACTCTCGGAAACTTCTCTAGTGATTTGAAGAAAACCTTGGTTCACATATTTGCAAAAAGTCGAAGTTCTGCCAAATAAAACTACCTACAGTTAACTCTGTTCTCTTTATGACGTTAGCAGAAGGAAAAGTTAGTAACTGTTGGTGTAATAATCTGCTCAGGCTGCCAAGACAAAATTTCATAGACAGGGTGGCTTAAACAACAAAAATTTATTTTCTCATGGTCCTAGAGGCTGGAAAGTCACAGATCAAGATAAGGCAGGGTCAGTTTCTGGTGAAGACTCTCTTTCTGGCTTGCAGAAGGCTGCCTTTTCGCTATGTCTTCACATGCCAGAAAGAGAGAGAGCAAGCTTTCTGGTGTTTTTTCTTACAAAAATGCTCATTTTATCAGATCAGGACTCCACCTTTAGGATTTCATTTAACCTTAATTACATCTTCATTCAACCCCACCTCGAAATACAGTCATAATGAGGTTTAGGGCCTCAAATTATAAATTTTGGGGAGATACAAACGTTCATTCCATAATAGGTAGTTAAACCAAATTATTATAATAATAATTAGTAGTAATTGCTATGGTTTGAATGTTGGTTCCCTTCTAAACTCAAGTTGAAATTTAATTGCCATTCTAATAATATTAAGAAGTGGGACCTTTAGAAAGTAATTAGTCCAAGAGGACTTTACCCTCATGGGTGGGATTATTGTTGCTATAAAATGGCAAATTTACTCCCTTCTTTCTCTCTTGCCCCTGTACCTTTAACTTTCTGCCATGAGAGGAGCAAGAAGGTGCCAGCCCCTGGATCTTGGACTTTGCAGCATCCAGAATTTTAAGCCAGTAAACTTCTTTTTATTATAAATTACCTAGTCTCAGATATTCTGTCACAGCAGCAAAAATGGGCTATGGCAGTAGTATTAGATAATGATATGTATAGAAATTCTTTTGCAATATTTATTTAGCATTAGTTAGTGTGTAACTGTTTATAGTCAAACTCAGTAATGGCATTTATTCTTCAGCTATCTTAAAAGAAGATACCATAGTACTATAGCCTATAGTTAACTTTTAGAATCAGATGGTAAGACTGTTAAGAAGCTTTCATCTCAAGTTTTCTTTAAAAATGTTATAATGATAGTTGTTAGTGAGTACCCTTAATACAGGAGTCATGAAACTAATCAAGTTTAGTGATCCTTCATCTGGAAATTCCTTAGATTTCATCTAATGGATCTTTGAAGTTATATAGTCCAAAAATAAATGAATCAAGATAGTGTTTTGTTGTTGTTGTTATTTTTGCTTATGGGATGATACGATAAACAGAAAATGCCTAAAGATTTTCTTCATAGAAAGTAAATATACATTATGAATATTTTTATTTATATACTACAGTCACCACTAGTCCCCTTCTCTGTAGCATACTACTACTTGGCTTCAATCAACAGGTAGCTGAGAACCTTATGTGCAGTGTATGCTAAACCAACAAAGCACTTACATTTGCAGAACTTCTTAAACTGTAAAGTGCAAATGAATCACCTTAGAATATTGTTAAATTGCCTTTTTGAGTTTCAGATCCAGTAGGTCTAGAGTGGAACCTGAAATTTTGCAATTCTGAGGGTGATGCTTATGCTATTAATCCAGACTACACTTTGAAGAACAAGATTTCAAAAAGGCCCATTGCACAGTTGTTTCTTTATAAAATTGACAAAATATTAATTGATAAAATAACATTACCATTCTGTTTTCTAGGGTTGTTTTGAGGACTGATGAAATAATAAACATAAAGCAACAAGCACAAGATATTTCAAAGATGATAAAACCTATTAATTAAATAAACAAGAGATGTTGTGTATTATGGTTAATTTTATGTAGCTGAATTTACCTAAGGCAGAGAATTTGCAGGGCTCATTAGGATAGAGTAGGCATGTTGGCATGAATTTATTAAAAATATTAAATTTAGAGTTGTGGGACTTTAAAAGTGGGAGTAAATTCATCAGTGGCTTTTAGTCATGGTGATGACAACAGAAAAGCAATAATTTTATCTCGTCAAGTTAAAGCCTGAGAAACTAGTGAGGATGCTTTTGCAGCAATATATATTTGACATGATGAGGGCATGAGGGTAATGGTGGAAGTAATGAAAAGGAAGAAGGTGAAAGGTCAACATTTATTGGGTGCTCATTCTCAGTCAGATGCTGTCTTACATTAGGATGGCTACATGTCAAAACTACCTGGGAGACTTTCAAAGTGTATGCATGCATGTGCTTCACTCTGTATTACACCAGAATCTCAGCAGGAGAGTCCAAGTAAATATTTTAAAGCTCTTCACAGGGCACATGCACCACTGTTTGTCTATAAGATTTCCTCTCCCCAGACCTCTTACAAGGAAACTACCATTCTTTTCCTTCCCTGCTTCTCCTCCTCTAGCCTACTGACCTTCACGGAATATCACCATGAAAAAGAAAAATGCTTGTACCAGACAATCTTTGCTCTACAACCCTAGACAGCCTGCTCTTCTTATGCTCAAAGGTCCAGATTGAAAGCAAAACCTATTGAAAATTAGCTGTTATTTGTCTTTATCTTCCTGTCCTACTGAATTGAAAGGCAACAAAGATGTTTTTGCTTACTGAGCAAATGATCTGAAACTGTAGATAAGAAAGAGATGCACAGTTGAATATTTAGAGATCCTTTTTCACGCTAGTAAATGGCCTGAGTCAGGCTATGATTTCAGGTCTGAGTCCCAAGTATATATTATCTCTACTACATCCTTCTGCCAAGTATTGCAAGCTATCTAGGAAAAAGCAATTAAATTAATAATGACATTTGTTTTTCCTGTTCTAAGACAGAAAAGCCATTATTTAGTCTTCTAAGAACTGGATTCTGAAATATTAAGGAATAAGTGGAGTAATTATAGAAACATCTTCACATAGAGTTACAAGGTCTTCCTCACAGGTCCCATTTACATCACACATCTTCACCTCCTCCTTAGTTCATATTTCTGGTCCAACTCATATTTTAAAAATCTGAATATCACTATTTCTTGTAGATCTTCTCCCACTTATATTTTATCAATGTTCTTTTATGTCTCTACCCTGTTGTGACTAGGTCAAACCTTCTCCCTTCTACCAAAGCACAATTTGTAAAATCTAAATTATTGACCTTAAAAAGAAAGTAGAGAAAGAGATGGTGTTAGAAAGTTTATTCAATGGGATGATACCAGTGGACTTCCCAAATGTAGAGAAATATATCAACATTCAAATACAAGAAGGTAATAGAACACCAAGCAGATTTAATACAAAGAAGATTACCTCAAGGCATTTAATAATCAAATCTCAAAGGTCAAGGATAAGGAAAAGATTCTAAAAGCAGCAAGAGAAAAGAAACAAATAACATACAATGGAGCTCCACTACATCTTGCAGCACAGTTTTCAGTGGAAACCTTACAGGCCAGGAGACAGTGGCATGGCATATTTAAAATGCCAAAGGGAAAACCTTTTACCCTAAAATAATGTATCTGGTGAAAACATCCTCAAACATGAAGGAGAAATAGAGACTTTCCTAGACAACCAAAAACTGAGATGCTTCATCAACATCAGACCTGTCTCACAAGAAATACTAAAGGAAATTCTACAATATGAAAGAAGATAATGTTAATGAACAAGAAGGAATAATATGAAGGTGCAAAACTCACTGATAAGAGTAAGCACACAGAAAAATGCAGAATAGTATAACACTGTAACGGTGGTGTGAAAACTACTCCTGTCTTAAGTAGAAAGACTAAATAATAAATCAATCGAAAATAATAACCACAAAAACTTTTCTATATGTAGACAGTACAATAAGACATAAGGAGAAATAACAGAAATCAAGGAGCCAAAGTTAAAGTGTAGAGTTTTTATTAATTTTCTTTTTGTGTGTTTGTTTGTTTGTACATGCAATCAGTGTTCTGTTGTCATCAGTTGAAAATAATGGGTTATGAGATGGTATTTGAAAGCCTCATGGTAACCCCAAATTAAAAAACATACAATGGATACACAAAAAATAAAAAGCAAGAAATTATAGCATACCACTAGAGAAAATCACCTTCACTAAGTGGAAAACAAGAAGGAAGGAAAGAAGAATGAGAAGGCTGCAAACAACAAAAAAATAAATTTTAAAATAGCAGGAGTAAGTCCTTACTTAGCAGTAATAACATTCAATGTAAGTGGACTAAGCTCTCCAACAAAAGACATACATTGGCTAAATGGATGAAAAAACAAGACCCAATAATCTGTTGCCTACAAGAAACACACTTCACTTATAAAGATACACAGAAAGTAAACATAAAGGGATATAAAAGAATTTTCCATGCCAATGGAAACCAAAAAAGAACAGAAGTAGTCATATTTATATCAGACAAATAGATTTTCAAGACAAAAACTGTAAGAAGAGACAAAGAAAGTCATTATATAATGATCAATGGTTCAATTCAGCAAGATGATAGAGCAATTGTAAATATATAGGCACTCAACACTGGAGCACCCTGATATATAAAGGAGATATTATTAGAGCTCAAGGGCTATATAAGCCCCAATACAGTAATAACTGGAGGCTTCAATACACTACTTTCAACATTAGACTGATCTCCCACACAGAAAATCAACAAAAAAAAATTAGACTTAATCTGCATTATAGAACAAATGGATCTAATAGATATTTACAGAACATATTATCCAACAGCTGCAGAATATACATTCTTTTCCTCAGTACATGAATATTTCTCAAAGATAGACCATATATTAGGTCACAAGACAAATCTTAAAATATTCAAAATAATAAAATTATATGAAGTATCTTCTCTAACAACAATAGAATAAAACTACAAATCAATAAGAGGAGTTTTAACTACAAAAACACATGGAAATTTAACAACATATTCCTCAATGACCAGTGGGTCAATGAAGAAATTAAGAAAGAAACTGAAAAAATTTCTGAAACAAATAATAATAGAAACACAGCATACCAAAACCTATGGGATATGCTGAAAGCAGTACTAAGAGGGAAATTTATAGCTGTAAGTGCCTACATCAAAAAAGAAGGAAAACTTCATATAAACAACCTGATGATACGTCTTAAAGAATTAGAAAAGCAAGAAAAAAGCAAACCCAAAATTAAGAGGAAAAAAATGAGAAATAGTAAGGGTCAGAGCAGAAATAAATGAAACTGAAAAGAAGAAAACAATACAAAAGATCAACAAAACAAAAAGGTTGTATTTTGAAAAGATAAGCAAAGTTGACAAACCTTTAGCCAGACTAAGAAAAAAAAGAGAATATGCAAATAAATGAAAAGGGAGACATTACAACTGATGCTGCAAAAATTCAAAGGATCAGTACTAGTTACTATGAACAATTAGATGTCAATAAATTGAAAACTCTGGAAGAAATGGATAAATTCCTAGACACATATGACCTATGAAGATGGAATCATGAAGAAATTTGAAGCCTGTATAGGCCAATAACAAGTAACAAGATGAAGCCATAATAAAAAGTCCCCCAGTAAACAAAAGCCTGGGACTTGATAGTTCACTGCTGAATTCTACCAAACATTAAAAGAAGAAGACCAATCCTACTAAAACTGTTGTGAAAAACAGAGGAGGAGGGGATACTTCCAAACTCATTCTACGAAGCCATTATTACCCTGATACTAAAACCAGACAAAGACACACACACACACAAAGAATACTGCAGGACAATATCTCTGATGAATATTCATGCAAAAATCCTCAACAAAATACTGGCAAAATGAATTCAACAATACATTAAAAAGGTCATTAATCATAACCAAATAATATTTATCACAGAAGTGCAAAAATGGTTCAACATATGTAAGCCAATCAATGTGATATATTTTATCAACAGAATGAATGACAAAAACCATATAATTATTTTAATTCATGCTGAAAAAGCATTTGATAAAGTTCAATATCCCTTCCTGATTAAAAAAAAAAAAAACTTAAAACACTGGATATAAAAGGAACACACACAACATAATAAAAGTCATATTTGACAGACCCACAGATTATATGATACTGAATGGGGAAAGACTGAAAACCTTTCCTCTTAGATCTGGAACATGATAAGGATGCTCACTTTCACCACTGTTATTCAACATAGTACTGAAAGTCCTAGCTAGAGCAATCAGACAAGAGAAAGAAATAAAAGGCATCCAAATTGGAAAGAAAGAAGTCAAATTATCCTTGTTTGTAGATGATATGATCTTATATTTGGAAAAACCTACAGACTCCACCAAAAAAATTACTAAAACTGATAAATAATTCAGTAAAGTTGCAAGATACAAAGTCAGCATATAAAAATTACTAACATTTTTGTATGCCAACAGTGAGCAATTTGAAAAAAAATTTAAAAAGTAATCCCACTTACTGTAGCAACAAACAAAATTAAATATCTAAGAATTAACCAAAGAAATAAAAGATTTCTACAATGAAATTACAAAACACTAATGAAAAAAAATTGAGAAGGACACACAAAAATGGAAAGATATTCCATGTTTATGTATGGAAGAATCAATATTTTTAAAATGTCAATACTACCCAAAGCAATCTACAGATTCAGTGCAACTCCTGTCACAATACCAATGACATTCTTTACAGAAATAGAAAAAAAAAAATCCTAAAATGTATATGGAATCACAGATGACCCAGAATAGTCAAAGCTTTCCTAAGCAAAAAGAACAAAACTGGAGGAATCACATTACCTGACTTCAAATTATACTACAGAGCTATGTTAATGAAAACAGCATGGTACTGGCAAAAAAAAAAACAGACACATTGGCCAATAGAACAGGATAGAAAACCCAGAAACAAATCCACACACAGTGAATTTATTTTTGACAAAGGTGCCGAGAACACCCACTGGGGAAAAGACAGTCTCTTCAGGAAATGGTGTTGGGAAAACTGGATACTCATATGCAGAAGAATGAAACTAGACCTCTATCTCTTGCCATATACAAAAATCAAATCAAAATGGATTAAAGACTTAAATCTAAGACCTAAAACTATGAAACTAATACAAGAAACTTTGGGAAACTCTAGGACATTGGTCTGGGCAAAATTTTCTTGAGTAATAACTCCACAAGCACAGGCAACCAAAGCAAAAATGAGCAAATAGGATCACATCAAGTTAAAAAGCTTCTGCACAACAAAGTATACAATCAACAAAGTGAAAAGACAACCCAGAGAATGGGAGAAAATATTTGCAAACTACCCATTTGACAAGGGATTAGTAACAGGTACTGGAGAGGATGTGGAGAAATAAGAACACTTTTACACTGTTGGTGGGACCGTAAACTACTTCAACCATTGTGGAAGACAGTGTGGCAATTCCCCAAGGATCTAGAACTAGAAATACCATTTGACCCAGCCATCCCATTACTGGGTATTTACCCAAAGGATTATAAATTATGCTGCTATAAAGACACATGCACACGTATGTTTACTGCAGCACTATTCACCATAGCAAAGACTAGGAACCAACCCAAATGGCTAGCAATGACAGACTGGATTAAGAAAATGTGGCACATATACACCATGGATTACTATGCAGCCATAAAAAAGGATGAGTTCATGTCCTTTGTGGGGACATGTATGCAGCTGGAAACCATCATTTTCAGCAAACTATCACAAAAACAGAAAACCAAACACCGCATGTTCTCACTCATAGGTGGGAATTGAACAATGAGAACACTTGGGCACAGGAAGGGGAACATCACACACCAGGGCCTGTTGTGGGGTGGGGAGAGCGGGGAGGGGGGAGGGATAGCATTAGGAGATATACCTAATGTAAATGATGAGTTAACAGGTGTAGCACACCAACGTGGCACATGTATACATATGTAACAAACCTGCACGTTGTGCACATGTACCCTAGAACATAAAGTATAATTTAAAAAAAAAAAAAGGAAAAAAAAAGAAAATTTTCCTTCTCTTTTCCCTGGGAAAACAAAACAGACTGAAAAAAAGAAAATTAGGGCATTGGTCTATCCACAGGGAGCTCTAGCAAGGTTTGGAGGCCTGGAAACTAGAAAGCTCCTAAGAGACAGATCTGGACGTCATAGAATTGGAGGAAATAATTCATCTGAGGATATTTACCCAGCTATTATAATAGGTGCTGTATTTATAGTCCTCATTTCAGCTGAGAGTCCTAAGCCCGTCAAAAGTAACTCTTGCTCAAAATCTATTATTTAGTTAAGATCAATTAGTTGTATTTCTCTAGTCTACTCAAAAGGCAGTCAGAGAAGGGCAGAGTCAGGCATGCCTTAATTGTAGCTACATCTCACTCAGTCTCCCACCTGGTACCTGGATTTTTCAGGTCTCAACATAACTTTATTTCACATTTAGTAGATGTAAATATGTTCTTTTCAGATTCATTTAATAAAAGGCCCAGAATTTCTAGCTAAACACCTGCCACTGGAGGCCACAGGCTCAGAAGGAGCATCATAGCCTGTGACTCAGAACTGTGGTTCAGAACTTGAGACTAGGAACCAGAGGCTTACTCATCCTAATGAGTAAAAATCATCTTGATTTTTAACTCATCACCAACCAATCTGTGCCTTGATCTCCTCATAGGTCAAAAGGATATTGGATCAAGTGCCATACATACCCCAAAGGATTTTGTGAAATGAGACAAGATGGAGCTAAGCATTTCAAAAACTTTAAAGAACTATTCAAACAAAAATTATTTTCATCACTGCAATTATGTATAAATGATGGATTCAGCCCAGCTCTATTTGTTGCCAACTTTTGTGATAGAATGGAGCATGGAAAGTAAAAATGGAAAAAAAAAATCTCAGTATATTTAATGATATAAACCTTAAAAAAACAAAGAAAAAAGATTTTCTTAAAAAGAAAAAACATACTAAATATTTGTGATGATAATGAAAATTTGGTGGTGGGAGAGAAAAATGTTGTTGTTTTATTTTGCTATATTTATGATGTTTCAGTATTCTTTCTACTTGTCCTCTCTTTAGTAATCCAAGCATTGTTTAGGGAAGAAATGGCTCACTTTAAATTCAAGTTGAATTCTCTAAACTCCAAAAGGAAGTATTGTCACTTCCGAAGCCAAAATAAAAATTTTGTCTTTATTCTTACTATATTCTCCAGGGAAATTTCAGCTCCTCAATGCAGCCCCCAGGGACATGCTGCTGAAAGGCTCTTTAGCTGCTCTGAAGAAAAATATCTCAAACTTCCCCTGAGATGCCACTATAATTGCTGGGTTTAGATATTTAGACATAGAGAGTCTTTCTCCTCAAAATAATTTTTCAGAGAAGTATTTTCTAAAACTATCATTAATATTAAAATTCCATGATAAAAGAGTTAACCTCATAGCAAACCAGGAAGGTTTTAAAAACGTTTTATGAATACCTAAGGAATCCATTGCAAATAAGAAAATGAAAGTACACAAAGGAAAGTGTTTTCAGCCATCAGGAAGAATTGTGTTCCATTTAGTTCTTGCCATGGTTACTCTTCTATTTTGTTTTCCTTCAATGTTTATAAAATTAGTCAATGCTATTTTATTTGATTTTTATGATTATCTTTGGATGTGTCATTATAAATAACCAATACATTTTTTCCTCCTTAAAGGTAAACTTGCATATTATTGTGTAGGCCGTTAGCATTCAGTGAAGACTTATAAATTATCTACTAATTTGAAAGATATGAAATTTCCATTTTCATGAATTGAATGTAATTTTATCAATAATCTCACATGCCAAGGCTCATATCTAATTCCTGATAGTCACCTTTTCTAAATCAACTAGCTTATATTTAATTTGTGAATATCTTTTAAAAATTCAGGTTTGTCTGTTCATGTCACAAAAGTTTAGCTAAATGTTTTCTCTTCTTAGTGTAAACATTTGCTCTTTATGACAAGTACATCATCATATTTCTTCATAGTATGATTATTTCAAGTATTTAAAAAAATATTTTTCTTTATAAGTTGTGTGTGTGTGTATGTGTGTGACAGAGTCTCACTCTGTCACCCAGGCTGGAGTACAGTGGCATGAACTCTACTCACTGCAACCTCCACCTCCCAGGTTCAAGTGATTCTCCTGCCTCAGTCTCTTGAGTAGCTGGAATTACAGGTGCCTGCCACCATGCCCAGAGAATTTTTGTATTTTTAGTAGAGACAAAGTTTCGCCATGTTGGCCAGGCTGGTCTCGAACTCCTGACCTCAAGAGATCCACCCGCCTTGGCCTCCCAGAGTGCTGGGATTATAGGCGTGCACCACGACATCCAACCTCTTTATAAGTCTTAACACACTTTTCTGTAAGTCACTGATTCTAATTATATTCATTTAATGTTAAAGAAAAAGACTGTGAGTAGGTGAATTAAACCAGAATATTTCAACTTTATGTTTTCTTAGACTCAATATACTATCTATAGGCACATAAATCACAAATTAGCTAACAATGTTATTTTTAAATACTATTTTAAAATTGAGTTTATCCAAACATAAAAGGCAAATTCCTTATGTTACCATTGCACCAGGGGTTTAGTTAGGTTTTTTAACTATTTCAGTTACAGACAATCCTAGAACATTTTTCTTTATCCTACTCTTTTTCTTTCCCTCCTACAATAAAATATTTCACAATAATAAATACAAATCTCCCTGTATGCTACTAATAGAAATCACAAATGTTAATAATGTCTAATAAAAGCATACATAAGATGACTGTACATGTTTCATCACTGATTAAACTGTTGTTTTTTTTCTATCCCACAAACCAACAGGACGTCCACAAAGAATACATAACATGATAAAGACAACACACTCAAATTGTCACTGTGTTCTCTTTACCGCCTTTTCTATTTTCTTTTCTATAATGTAGTTCACTTTGCAAAGTCATTTGTCTATTAAACTGTGGACTTGGCTATGCTTTCAAAATGCTGGTATCCCAGAGCACCTGCATTTCCCAGAAGGCAATTCTAGTTCTTTCCCTCAATGTTTAATAAGATTCTTTGTCTATATAATGAATCACTCATCCACATCTCAATTTTCTACTCTTTAATTTTAGTTTATGTTCACTTAGAGATTGTTTTGATTATTCTCTATGCTCTTTTCTTGGGCACATGCTTTGTTGCTTATCTAGGAATTTTATGTTGACTTTATCTAATAATTATGTAAACACTTTCATGTGCCAATTCTGCATTGTCCTAGTTCCAGTTTCAGCAGCCCCTCAGAGATGTTCATCCACAATCTTACCATTTGTTTTTTACACAGCAGAATATGCAAGATGTTGCATATTCTGGTAAGAATATGTAATATACATAAACATTCATATACTTCATGTACATATTGAATGTTTATATTTCTTGACATTTCTTTGTGTTTTTATTTTGCAATCAGTCTTTATGGGGGAGTGGGAGATGAGAATGTAGCTTGGAGCAGGGAGTGGGGAGGGATGCAAGATTAGGAGGAGATGGCTGGGGTGAAAGAACGGGAGGAAGAAAATCAATACAATGCTGGAGAGTCAACGGCTTCCTCTGAGCCTGTTACTAGAAGTGCCCCCTCTCCATGGCCAGGCGAATCACGCTTGTAATCCCAGCACTTTGAGAGACCAAGGTGGGAGCGTAGCTTGAGGCCAAGAGTCCAAGACCAGACTGGGCAACATAGCAAAATCCTGCCTCTACAAAATAAAATTAAAAGTTAGCCTGGCATAGTACTGCACACCTATAGTCCTAGATGCTCCGAAGGCTGAGGCAGGAGGATTGCTTGAGCTCAGAAGTTTGGGTCATGGTGAGCTTTGATCTCCAGCCTGGGCGACAGAGGGAGACCCCATCTCTTAAACAAATAACAACAACAACAACAATCAGGGGATGGAATGAAAGACATTGGAGGAAGCATTGTGAAATTGATGACTGAGACTTCAGTCTGATTAGATGAAGAGCTGCGTAGAAAGGGTAATCAAGAAATGACACAATACGCTCCGGGCGCAGTGGCTCACGCCTGTAATCTCAACAGTTTGGAAGGCCGACGCGGACGGAACACAAGGTCAGAAGACCGAGACCATCCTGGCTAACACAGTGAAAGCCCGTCTCTACTAAAAGTACAAAAAATTAGCCAGGCATGATGGTGGGCGCCTGTAGTCCTAGCTACTGGGGAGGCTGAGGCAGGAGAATGGCGTGAACCCGGGAGGCGGAGCTTGCAGTGAGCTGAGATCCGGCCACTGCACTCCAGCCTGGGCGACAGAGCGAGACTCTGTCTCAAAAAAAAAAAAAAAAAAAAAAAAAAAAAAAAAAAAAAGACACAATATGATGTACTCAGTTCTTCATCCTTTTGAAAGGCTCCTCCTCTCACACTCCCACCAGTGGCCCAGCTCCGACTAAGGCTAGTACCCTGGCCATACCGTCGATCCACTGTTAGAACTTGTCTCCAGGGTTTTAATTTCTCTCTCTCCTTTATATTGAAACTAGAAAGCAAACTCTAAACAGTCTTATACTGAATTTTCCTAGTCATTAATCTATGTCTTCATAGTTTAATTTTGAAAAACAAGTACAAAAAGTCACACTATTTTTTCTGTTGGATTGTCAAAATAAGATTGGCTGCCAAGTGACATGGCTGTCTTCTGAAGCTCTAACAAACAGGAGAATCATAAAGTCAAGTTGGTTCTGTTAAAGTGAACCAGTAAAATCCTCTCTGAGACTAAAGCACTGAAAAGAAAAAGGCAGCCCTGCAGTTAATCAGGCAGGGAGGACAGATGGATAAAGGCAGCTGCAAAGTTAACAGCAAATGTTTTTCCAAGGTCTTGTAGCAGCTATAAAATGCCATGATGATTCTCTCCTTGAGTGACCACTGCTTTATTACCCATGACACCCCCAGACCTGTTTTACCACATCTATCTATTATTGGGGATATCCAGTTGCTAAACTGCCCTCATCTCAAGACAGTACTCAGTTCCTAACTAATTCTTACTTCTAATCTTGCCACAGAAACAGTATCCAAACCCAGAGATGGTCTCCATTCCCTTAGAGCTTGCTCAGAACCCTTCAGCAGGAACCCAAACCTTGTAGAGTGCACAACTTAGGTTCTCTGGAATATGCTCCCTTTCCTGCAAATCAGTAAATCTGATTTTGTCAAACTATAGGTTTGAGCTGGGTAGTCTTTGGCTAGTTAAGCTTCGACAGATATCAAATAGAAAATATAGAAGAAAAAGAAACTGGAGAGTTTGAATAATCTTGTCAGATATTTGGAGCTTTAAAATAAGATTTCCCAAATGTCAGAAGTTTTTTCCAGTGCCCATACATTATAAGAAAAAAATGTCTTTTAAAAAATCAAATTTTTTCAAGAAACACAAAGTATTTCAGGCTTCATGATTTCACCCAGAGTTGACAACTTCCAAAAATAAAAATTTCTTCCTTTAAAATTGCATTAAGTATTCTCACCACCCCACCCGCCACACACACACACACAAATAGATATATGAAGAGAATTTCTTAAATTGATGAAAAAATGAATTAAAATATATATATATATACTTTATTTCTCAACATAAGCTCCATCAAGTTCAAGGCACTTCTTTAAGAGTTGATACCAGCCATTTAGTTTATCCCTAAATAACTGAGAGTCCTGGGAATTTAAGCATGTTAATGAAATCTTTTTCTATTATTAACTGAAGAAAAATGAGGGCCTTTTAAACCTTTTATAAGATTTAAAAAACCCAAAAAAGTCAGAAGAAGCCAAATCAGGACAGTAAAGTGGATGCCTAATGATTTTATATTGAAACTCTCAAAAAATTGCACTTGTTTGGTGAGAGGAATGAGCAGGAGCGTTGTTGTGGTGGAAAAAGGCTCTATAACGAAGCTTTCCTGGATATTTTTCTGCTAAAGCTTTGGCTAACTTTCTCAAAACACTGTCATCATAAACAAATGTTATTGTAACAGTGGAAGGAGACTTAGCATGACTGATTCCATTTTGCCTCTCACCATCCCCTGTGATAATATCCTCTAAGTTAAAAGCCTCTGTTTAGCTTTGCATGTAGACCAGCTAATTATGGGAATAATTTATAGTTCAACTTTAGAGAAAATGTTAACAGTGCCTTTCCCCAAACTAACTCTTGAAGAGATAAGGAGAGTATATGCACAAGTAAAAGTGTTTGTTAAAGACTTATTGGAACATTGTGATGTGACCAAGCACAAAGAAATTTCCCAACGTCCTTGCACCCTCACTGGTGCCTGAATTTCTGTAATCATCATCTGTATCTTCCTTCACCTCAACCCCTTCTTTTTCCCCCTTCCCTTAACATAAAAAGGCCTGAAAGGTGTACTAACTTAAGATGGTTCTTTAGGATGCTAGTCTGCCATCTTCTTGGTTTTCTGGCTCTTCTAATAGAGTGGCTTTCCTTGTCCCAAAACCTTGTCTCTGGACTTACTGGCTGCAGTGCAGCAAGTGATACAATTGAACTTGGTTACATTATTATTCTTTGGACCTCCAGAAAGTCAACAAGCAAAATGCTTTGAGCATCCCAAAAAGCTGCTACCATGACCTTTGCTCTTGACTGGTCCACTTTTGTCTTGACCGGACCACTTCTGCCTCTTGGTAGTCATTGCTTTGGTTGTGCTTTGTCTTCAGGATCATATTAATAAAGCCATGTTTCATCTCTTGTTGCAATTTTTGAAGAAATGCTTCAGAATCTTGGTCCCACTTGTTTAAAATTTCCATTGAAAGCTCTGCTCTTGTCCTCAGTTGATCTGGGTGCAATGGTTGTAGCATCTTTCAAGTGGAAACTGATTTTTCAGTCAGAATTGTGTAAGCTGAACAAATTGAGACCAAACAAAATGAATTTTTTCCTTGCAAATTGATGTGGATGGTCTGCCACTGTGGACTTTATCTTCAATATCATCTCATTCCTTCTTAAAACAAGTTATCTATTTGTAAATTGCTGATTTGGGGAAAAAGGATATTGTCTTCATAAGTTTTTCATAAAACATCAGTGATTTCACCATTCTTCCACTCAAGCTTCAACGCAAACTGGATGTTTATTCTTGCTTCAATTTTACCAGAATTCATATTGTTCTATTAGGGGCTCATTTCCTTTCTTCCCTTTTTTTTTCTTTTTAAGTATCTTAGACACCTTCTTTCTCTTACATTTAATTTTTAGTTTGTAGTAGGAGGGGTAATTTCCTTTTTCAAGGTTGTTATATTTTGTCTTTGCCTCACCTAGGTCCTCTGTTAGCTTTTTTTTTTTTTTTTTAGATAATAGCTTTATTGACATAAGTTACATACCACAAATTCACCCTACATTTTAGTGTTTTCTAAGATATTCACAGAGTTGTGCAAACGTCATCCCTATCTAATTTTAAAACATTTTCATTATCCTCAAAAGAAACCCCAATAGCAATCATTTCCCATTTTTCCTCCCTCAGCCACTGGCAACCACAAATTTACTTCTGTCTATATGTTTTTGTTAATTCTGGACATTTCATATAAATGTAATCATCAGCGATTTTCTTTTGTGACTGACTTTTTCATTTAGCATCATGTTATTAAGATACATCTATATTGTAGCATGTATTAGTACTTTATTCCTTTTTTTTTTTTTTGCCAAATAGTATTTTGTCCTATAGCTCTACCACATTTTATTTATACATTTATCAGATGATGAATATTTGGGTTCTTTTTGGCTACTATAAATAATGCTGCCATGAATGTTCACTATGTGTATTTGTGTGGACATATGTTTTCTATTCTCTTGGGTATATATCTATGAGTGGAATTACTGGGTCACATGGTAACTCTTTAACATTTTGAGTAACATCTAAACTATTTTCTAGAGTGGTTGCAGCGTTTTCCAATCTCATCAGTGATGCTTAAGGGTTCCAGCTTTTCCACATCCTCAGCAATATTTGTTATTATCCGTCTTTTGCTTATAGCTGTATCCATGGGTGTGAAGTGGTATTTCACTGTGGTTTTGATTTGCATTTCCCTAATGATGAAGATATTGAGCATCTTAAGTGCTTATTGGCTGTTTGTGTATGTTATCTGGAGAAATATCTATCCGAATCCTTTGCTTATTTTTAAATTGGGTTGTCTTTTTTATCCTTGAGTTATAAGTGTTCTTTTATATTCTGGATACAAGTACAAGTGATTTTTTAAAAGTAAATCAAATCTTGTCACTTCCCTGGCTTAGCACCTTCTAACGGTTCCCTAATATGTTTAGAATAAAATCCAATATTCCCACTCTGGTTTACAAGGTCCTACATGATTTGGTGCCTGCCCACTTCTCCAACATCATCTTACACTGCTTGTTTTTGTTCCCTCCCCCTTCCCCCCTCCCCACGACAGGCGCCGGTGTGTGATGTTCCCCTTCCTGTGTCCAAGTGTTCTCATTGTTCAATTCCCACCTATGAGTGAGAACGTGCAGTGTTTGGTTTTCTGTTTTTGTGATAGTTTGCTGAAAATGATGGTTTCCAGCTGCATCCATGTCCCTACAAAGGACATGAACTCATCCCTTTTTATGGCTGCATAGTAATCCATGGTGTATATGTGCCACATTTTCTTAATCCAGTCTGTCATTGCTGACCATTTGGATTGGTTCCAAGTCTTTGCTATGGTGAATAGTGCTGCAGTAAACATACGTGTGCATGTGTCTTTATAGCAGCATGATTTATAATCTTTTGGGTATATACCCAGTAATGGGATGGCTGGGTCAAATGGTATTTCTAGTTCTAGATCCTTGAGGAATCACCACACTGTCTTCCACAATGGTTGAAGTAGTTTACAGTCCCACCAACAGTGTAAAAGTGTTCCCATTTCTCCACATCCTCTCCAGCACCTGCTGTTTCCTGACTTTTTAATGATCGCCATTCTAACTGGTGTGAGATGGTATCTCATTGTGGTTTTGATTTGCATTTCTCTGATGGCTAGTGATGATGAGCATTTTTTCATGTGTCTGTTGGTTGCATAAATGTCTTCTTTTGAGAAGTATCTGTTCATATCCTTCACCCATGTTTTGATTTTTTTTTTTCTTGTAAATTTGATTGAGTTCTTTGTAGGTTTTGGATATTAGCCCTTTGTCAGATGAGTAGATTGCAAAAATTTTCTCCCATTCTGTAGGTTGTCTGTTCACTCTGATGGTAGTTTCTTTTGCCGTGCAGAAGCTCTTTGGTTTAATTAGATCCCATTTGTCTATTTTGGCTTTTGTTGCCATTGCTTTTGGTGTTTTAGACATGAAGTCTATGTCCTGAATGGTATTACCGAGGTTTTTTTCTAGGGTTTTTATGGTTTTAGGTGTCTAAAACATTTAAGTCTCTAATCCATCTTGAATTAATTTTCATATAAGGAGTAAGGAAATGATCCAGTTTCAGCTTTCTATATTTGCCCAGCCAGTTTTCTGAGCACCATTTATTAAACAGGGAATCTTTTCCCCATTTCTTTTTTTTTTTTTTTTTTTTTTTTTTTTTTTTTTTTTTTTTTTTGTCAGGTTTGTCAAAGATCAGATGGCTGTAGATGTGTGGTATTATTTCTGAGGGCTCTGTTCTGTTCCATTGGTCTATATCTCTGTTTTGGTACCAGTACAGTGCTGTTTTGGTTACTGTAGTCTTGTAGTATAGTTTGAAGTCAGGTAGAGTGATGCCTCCAGCTTTGTTCTTTTGGCTTAGGATTGTCTTGGCAATGCGGGCTCTTTTTTGGTTCCATATGAACTTTAAAGTAGTTTTCTCCAATTCTGTGAAGAAAGTAATTGGTAGCTTGATGGAGATGGTATTGAATCTATAAATTACCTAGGGCAGTATGGCCATTTTCATGATATTGATTCTTCCTATCCATGAGCATGGAATGTTCTTCTATTTGTTTGTGTCCTCTTTTATTTCATTGAGCAGTGGTTTGTAGTTCTCCTTGAAGAGGTCCTTCACATCCCCTTGTAAGTTGTATTCCTAGGTATTTTATTCTATTTGAAGCTATTGTGAATGGGAGATGACTCATGAGTTGGCTCTCTGTTTGTCTGTTATTGGTGTATAAGAATGCCTGTGATTTTTGCACATTGATTTTGTATCCTGAGACTTTGCTGAAGTTGCTTATCAGCTTAAGGAGATTTTGGGCTGAGATGATGAGGTTTTCTAAATATACAATCAAGTTGTCTGTAAACAGGGACAATTTGACTCCTTGTTTTCCTAATTAATACTCTTTATTTCTTTCTCTTGCCTGATTGCCCTGTCCAGAACTTCCAACATTATTTGAATAGGAGTGGTGACTGGCACTGTCTTGTGCCAGTTTTCAAAGGGAATATTTCCAGTTTTTGCCCATTCAGTATGATATTGGCTGTGGGTTTGTCATAAATAGCTCTTATTATTTTGAGATACGTTCCATCAATACTGAATTTATTGAGAGTTTTTAGCATGAAGGGCTGTTGAGTTTTGTCAAAGGCCTTTTCTGCATCTATTGAGATAATCATGTGGTTTTTATCTTCGGTTCTGTTTAAATGCTGGACTACGTTTATTGATTTGTGTATGTTGAACCAGCCTTGCATCCCAGGAATGATGCCCACTTGATCATATTGGATAAGGTTTTTGAGGTGGTGGTGGATTCAGTTTGCCAGTATTTTATTGAGGATTTTTGCATCAATGTTCATCAGGGATATTGGTCTAAAATTCTTTTTTTGTTGTTGTTGTGTCTCTGTCAGGCTTTGGTATCAGGATAATGTTGGACCCGTAAAATGAGTTAGGGAGGATTCTCTCTTTTTCTATTGATTGGAATAGTTTCAGAGGGAATGGTACCAGCTCCTCCTTGTACCTCTGGTAGAATTCAGCTGTGAATCCGTCTGGTCCTGGACTTTTTTTGGTTGCTAGGCTATTAATTATTGGCTCAATTTCAGAGCCTGCTCTTGGTCTATTCAGGGATTAAACTTCTTCCTGGTTTCGTCCTGGGAGAGTGTATGTGTCCAGTAATTTATCCATTTCTTCTAGGTTTTCTAGTTTATTTGCGTAGAGGTGTTTATAGTATTCTCTGATGGTTGTTTGTATTTTTGTGGGATCAGTGGTGATATCCCCTTTATCATTTTTTATTGCGTCTATTTGATTCTTCTCTCTTTTCTTCTTTATTAGTCTTCCTAGTGGTCTATCAATTTTGTTGATCCTTTCAAAAACCCAACTCCTGGATTCATTGATTTTTTGAAGGGTTTTTTATGTCTCTATCTCCTTCAGTTCTCCTCTGATCTTAGTTATTTCTTGACTTCTGCTAGCTTTTGAATGTGTTTCCTCTTGCTTCTCTAGTTCTTTTAATTGTGATGTTAGAGTGTTAATGTTAGATCTTTCCTGCTTTCTCTTGTGGGCATTTAGTGCTATAAATTTCCCTCTAAACACTGCTTTAAATGTGTCCCAGAGCTTCTGTATGTTGTATCCTTGTGCTCACTGGTTTCAAAGAACATCTTTATTTCTGCCTTCATTTTGTTATGTGTACCCAGTAGTCATTCAGGAGCAGGTTGTTCAGTTTCCATGTAGTTGAGTGCTTTTGAGTGAGTTTCTTAATCCTAAGCTTTAGTTTGATTGCACTGTTGTCTGAGAGAGTTAGTTATAATTTCTGTTCTTTTACATTGGCTGAGGAGTGCTTTACTTCGAACTATGTGGTCAATTTTGGAATAAGTGCGATGTGGTGCTGAGAAGAATGTGTATTCTGTTGATTTGGGGTGGAGAGTTCTGTAGATGTCTATTAGGTCCACCTGGTGCAGAGCTGAGTTCAATTCCTGGATATCCTTGTTAACTTTCTGTCTCATTGATCTGTCTAATGTTGACAGTGGGGTGTTAAAATCTTCCATTATTATTGTGTGGGATTCTAAGTCTCTTTTTAAGTCTCTAAGGACTTGTTTTATGAATCTGGGTGCTCCTGTATTGGGTGCATATATATTTAGGATCGTTAGCTTTTCTTGATGAATTGATCCCTTTACCATTATGTAATAGCCTTCTGTGTCTCTTTTGATCTCTGTTGGTTTAAAGTCTGTTTTATCAGAGACTAGGATTGCAACCTCTGCCTTTTCTTGTTTCCTTTTGCTTGGTAGATCTTCCTCCATCCCTTTATTTTGAGCCTATGTATGTCTCTGCACATGAGATGGGTCTGCTGAATACAGCACACTGATAGGTCTTGACTCTTTATACAATTTGCCGGTCTGTGTCTTTTAATTGGAGCATTTAGTCCATTTACATTTAAGGTTAATATTGTTATGTGTGAATTTGATCCTGTCACTATGATGTTAGCTGGTTATTTTGCCCATTAGTTGATGCAATTTCTTCCTAACCTCGATGGTCTTTACAATTTGGCATGATTTTGCAGTGGCTGGTACAAGTTGTTCCTTTCCGTGTTTAGTGCTTCTTTCAGGAGCTCTTGTAAGGCAGGCCTGGTGGTGACAAAATCTCTCAGCATTTACTTGTCTGCAAAGGATTTTATTTCTCCTTCACTCATGAAACTCAGTTTGGCTGGATATGAAATTCTGGATTGAAAATTCATTTCTTTAAGAATGTTGAATATTGGCCCCCACTCTCTTCTGGCTTGGAGAGTTTCTGCCAAGAGATCCACTGTTAGTCTGATGGGCTTCCCTTTGTGGGTAATCCAACCTTTCTCTCTGGCTCCCCTTAGCATTTTTTCCTTTATTTCAACTTTGATGAATCTGACAATTATGTGTCTTGGAGTTGCTCTTCTCGAGGACTAACTATGTGGCGTTTTCTGTATTGCCTGAATTTGAATGTTGGCCTGCCGTGCTAGGTTGGGGAAGTTCTCCTGGATAATATCCTGCAGAGTGTTTTCCAACTTGGTTCCATTCTCCCCGTCACTTTCAGGTACACCTATCAGACGTAGATTTGGTCTTTTCACATAGTCCCATATTTCTTGGAGGCTTTGTTCATTTCTGTTTACTCTTTTTTCTCTAAACTTCTCGCTCCATTTCATTCATTTGATCTTCAATCACTGATACCATTTCTTCCAGTTGATCCAGTTGGTTACTGAAGCTTGTGCATTTGTCATGTAGTTCTTGTGCTGTGGTTTTCAGTTCTATCAAGTCACTTAAGGACTTTTCTACATTGGTTATTCTAGTTAGCCATTTGTCTAATCTTTTTTCAAAGATTTTAGCTTCTTTGCAATTGATTCGAACTTCCTCCTTTAGCTCAGAGAAGTTTGATCGTCTGAAGCCTTCTTCTCTCAACACGTCAAAATCATTCTCCATCCAGCTTTGTTCCATTGCTGGCAAGGACTTGCATTCCTTTGGAGGGAGAGGCACTCTGATTTTTAGAATTTTCAGCTTTTCTGCTCTGTTTTTTCCCTATCTTTGTGGTTTTATCTACCTTTGGTCTTTGATGATGGTGATGTACAGATGGGGTTTTGGTGCAGATGTCTTGTCTGTTTGTTAGTTTTCCTTCTAACAGTCAGGACCCTCAGCTGCAGGTCTGTTGGAGTTTACTTGAGGTCCACTCCAGACCCTGTTTGCCTGGGTATCAGCAGCGGAGGCTGCAGAAGAGTGAATATTGCTGAACAGCAAATGTTGCTGCCTGATCGTTCCTCTGGAAGGTTCATCTCAGAGGGGTACCCGGCCGTGTGAGGTGTCAGTCTGCCCCTACTGGGGGGATGCCTCCTGGTTAGGCTACTTGGGAGTCAGGGACCCACTTGAGGAGGCAGTCTGTCCATTCTCAAATCTCAAACTCCATGCCAGGAGAACCACTACTCTCTTCAAAGCTGTCAGACAGGGACATTTAAATCTGCAGAGGTTCTGCAGCCTTTTGTTTGGCTATGCCCTGTCCCCAGAGGTGGAGACAGGCAGGCCTCCTTGAGCTGCAGTGGGCTCCACCCAGTTTGAGCTTTCTGGCCGCTTTGTTTACCTACTTAAGCCTCAGCAATGGTGGGCGCCCCTCCCCCAGCCTCGCTGCTGCCTTGCAGTTAGATCTCAGACTGCTGTACTAGCAATGAGGGAGGTCCCGTGGGCATGGGACCCTCCAAGCCAGGCAAGGCATATAATCTCCTGGTGTGCCATTTGCTAAGACCCTTGGAAAAGAATGGTATTAGGGTGGGAGTGACCCAATTTTCCAGGTGTTGTGTGTCACAGTTTCCCTTGGCTAGGAAAGGGAATTCCTTTATCCCTTGCACTTCCTGGGTGAGGTGATGCGTCACCCTGCTTTGTCTATCTCTCAGTGGGCTGCTCCCACTGTCCTGCACCCGTTGTCCAACACGCCCCACTGAGATGAACCTGGTACCTCAGTTGGAAATGCAGAAATCACCTGTCTTCTGTGTCGCTCACACTGGGAGCTGTAGCCTGGAGCTGTTCCTATTTGGCCATCTTGGAACTGCCCCTGGTCCTCTGTTAATTTTGACTCAAATGTGATAAAGTTTCACTGGTAATTATGCAGCTTGTTTCAAATTTTTGATAAATTTTGTTTACCAGATTGAGGAGGTTCTCTAGTTCTAATGTAATAAGAGAATCATAAGCAAATGTGAAATTTTATCAAATACTGTTTCCACAACTTTTGATGTGCTTAATTTTTTCTGTTATAATTTTTCATTGCAGTGAATTACATTGATTTTTTTTTTAATATTTCAATAGCTTTTGGGGAACAGGTGGTTTTTGGTTGCATAGATAAGTTTTTTAGTGGTAATTTCTGATATTTTGATGCACCCATCACCCGAGTAGTGTACACTGTACCCAGTGTCTAGCCTTTTATCCTTTGCCCCCCTCCCATATTTCCCCTGAGTCTCCAAAGTCCATTATATCATTCTTATTCCTTTGCATCCTCATAGCTTACCTCCCACTTACAATTGAGAACATATGATAGTTAGTTTTCCATTTCTGAATTACTTCACTTAGAATAATGGTCACCAGTTCCATCCAGGTTGCTGTGAATAACATTATTTCATTTTTTTTATGGCTGAGTAGTATTCCATGGTGTATATATATATACCACATTTTCTTTATCCACTCATGGGTTGATGGGCTTTTAGGCTGGTTCCATATTTTTGCAATTACAAATTGTGCTGCTATAAACATGCATGTGCAAGTGTCTTTTTCATATAATGATTTCTTTTCCTCTGGGTAGATAATCAGTAGTGGGATTGCTGGATCAAATTGTAGATCTACTTTTAATTATTTAAGGAATCTCCAAACTGTTTTCCATAGTGGTTATACTAGTTTACATTCCCACCAGCAGTGTAAAAGTGTACGATTTTCACCACATACACACCAACATCTATTTTTTTTTTAATCATTTAATTATGACCATTCTTGAAGGAGTAAGGTGGTATCTCATTGTGGCTTTCATTTGCATTTCCCTGATCATTAGTGATGTTGAACATTTTTTCATATGTTTGTTGGTCATTTGTATATCTTCTTTTGAGAATTGTCTATTCATGTCCTTAGCCCACTTTTTGATGGGATTGTTTGTTTTTTTCTTGCTGATTTGTTTGAGTTCCTTGTAGATTCTGGATATAGTCAAATAGGAACTGTTTTTAATCTGATATTTTATTCTTCTTAGTGTCTCAAACTAGTTCCTGTTGAAACATGTTATAACAAGTTAGTAAGAATTTGTTTTGGTGCAAAAAAAAATGAAATTCATGCATAGTTTTTTGTAATATGCATTTTTGATGAACTTTGTGAAGATCCCTTACACAGAGTAATAAACATGTTATTTAGCTTGATTTAGCCATTCCACAATGTATACATATTTCAAAACATCATTCTGTACAGAATAAATATTTACGCCAGTCATGGTGGCTCACATGTGTGATTCCAGCACTGGCCAGATGGCCATTGGCTCATGCCTGTAATCTTAGCACTTTGGGAGGCTCAGGCAGGAGAATCACTTGAGATTAGTAGGTCAAGGCTACAGTGAGCCATGATCACATCACTGGGCTGGGTGACAGAATAGACCCTGTATCTATCTATCTATCTGTCTGTCTATCTATCTATCTATCTATCTATCTATCTATAATTTTTCTTTTGTCAATAAAAAAATAATTATTTTAAAAATGTATCTCAATTATGGAGACAACTTTTCAAAAAAAAAATAACCTCGACACTTTGGCTAAGAAGAAATAAATCTCCATCTAGTGTTTAGTTTTTTAACAAGTTGAATTAACTCTGGAATTTCTTTTCTCTGTCAAGCTCTGTATCTCTTTAGCAAATACCCAGTAGGCCTATTTTCTTGCCTTCAGGCTTCAGACAGTACTTATGTTGTGTCTCTACCAGTATTATTTGTTTCAGATGGGTGTTGTAGTGATGGCCTATTTGTATCATCTCTATTCTGTTCCATTGCTTGTTTGCATGTATTTCTACCTCAGTTTTACGCATTGCAGCTTCAAAATATGTTTTATATCTGCGAGTAAAATCCTCATAATACTCTTCATTGTTCAAAATAATCTATGCACATATACAACCATCTGATCTTTGACAAAGCTGACAAAAACTGAGGGAAAAGGATTATCTATTTAGTAAATGGTGCTGGGAGAACTGGCTAGTCTTATGCAGAAAATTGAAACTGGACCCCTTCCTTACAACTTATACAAAAATTAACTCAAGATGGATTAAAGACTTAAATGTAAAACTCCAATATAAAGAGCCTAGAAGAAAATTTAGGCAATACCGTTCAGGACACGGATAAAGATTTCATGACAAAATCACCAAAAACAATTGCAACAAAACCAAAACTGACAAACAGAATCTAATTAAACTAAAGAACTTCTGCACAGCAAAAGAAGCTATCATCAGCATCAGAGTGAATAGGCAACCTACAGAGTGGGAGAAAATTTTTGCAATCTACTTATCTGACAAATGGCTAATATCCAGAATCTACAAGGAACTTAAACAAATTTACAAGAATAAAACAAAAACAACCACATTAAAAAGTGGACAAAGAACGCGAACTGACACTTCTCAAAAGAAGACATTCATGCAGCCAACAAACATATAAAAAATAGCTCAACATCACTGATCATTAAAGAAATGCAAATCAAAACCACAATGAGATACCATCTCACCCCAGTCAGAATGGCAATTATTAAAAAGTCAGGAAACAACAGATGCTGGTGAGGTTGCAGAGAAATAAGAACACTTTTACACTGTTGGTGGGAATGTAAATTATTTCAAACATTGTGAAAGATGGTGTGGTGATTCCTCAAAGATCCAGAACCAGAAATATCATTTGACCCAGCAAGCCCATTATTGGATGTATACCCAAAGGAATATAAATCATTCTGTTACAAAAGTACATGCACACATATGTTCATTGCAGCACTATTCACAATAGCAAAGGCATGGAATCAACCCTTGTGCCTAATAATGACAGGCTGGATAAAGAAAATGTGGTGCATATTCACCATGGAATACTATGCAACCATAAAAAGGAATGAGATCATGTCCTTTACAGGATGTGGATGGAGCTGGAAGCCATTATCTACAGCAAACTATCACAAGAACAGAAAACCAAACATCACATATTCTCACTTATAAGTGGGAACTAAACAATGAGAACACATGGACACTGGGAGGGGAACAACACACACTGAAGCCTGTTGGCAGGTGGGGTGAAGGGAGGCAGAGAGTTAGGAAAAAAAGCTAATGCACACTGGGCTCAACATCAAGGTGATGTATTGATAGGTGCAGCAAATCACCATGGCACATGTTTACATTGTAACAACCTGCACATCCCACACATGTACCTCAGAACTTAAAATAAAAATATAAATTAATAGTAATAACCTAAATCATTTGGCCTATGTTTTCTATTAAGTATATTTTATTAAAACTTAGTTTAATGTTTTTAATTAAATTAAAAATATTCCTCACTGTAACTTTTTTGAAGTGACATTAAACTTCTAAATTAACTCTGATTCATATGTCTCAGGACTTAGTATGCTTCTTCACTTTTTTGAATATTACTTTATTTTGCAATAAATTTTACTACTTTTCTTTAATAAAAATAATATTAATGATAGAAAAGTTTGCAAGGTACACAAATACACATATAACATCATACTCTTAATAGGCCATAATATCAATTATTTCCTATTTTTAAATTTATGCAAATTTTGAATATTTTTAGTAAGTTAGTTTTAAATCACTTGATTTAATTACAGTAGGTCCTCTGTATATGCAGATCAAAAATATTCCCAAAAATCAATAAAAATAACAATACAACAATGAAAAATAACACAAATAAGAAAACAATATGGTATAATAACTACATAGCATTTACATTATATGGCTTTAGGTAGTATAAGTAATCTGGAGGTGATTTACAGTATATGGGAGGATGTGTATATGCAAATACTATGTCATTTGATATAAGAGACATGAGAATTCATGGATTTTGATATCCTCAGAGGACAGGGACTTCCTGAAACCAATCACCCCCAGTTACCAAGCAATCACTGTGTTGCTCATTTCATTAGTATTTGCAAATTCCCTTAAGTTTTCTAGGTGTCCAATGTTATTGTCTAAAAATATTGATAATTATAATCCCAGGTTTACCTCCATTCTTGTTCCATGTTGTGGTAGATAAAATAATGGCATCCCAAAGATGTAAATTGTGAATATATTGTTACATGGCAAAAGGGAATTAAGGCTGCTGATCAGTTTACCTTGAAATAAGGAGATCACCCTGATTGCTCCAATCTAATCACATCAGTCCCTAAAAGCAGAACCCTTCTCAGCTTCAAAGAGATAGAAGAACAGAGATGAGACATTGGAAGGACTCGATGAGCCATTGTTAGCTTTGAAGAAGAAAGAAACCATGAACCGAGAAATGTGGGTGGCCTCTGAAAGTTGAAAAAGACTTCCCTAGTGCCTCCAGAAGGAAATGCAGCCCTGCGGTCACCTTGATTTGAATTCACTAAGATCCCTGTTAGACTTCTGATCTACGGAACTGTGAGATAAATTTATGTTGTTTTATGCCACTAGTTTCATGATCATTTATTACAGCAGCAATAGAAAAATGCATGTCTTCTTATATTGACCTGAAAAATGTTAAATAATAATGCAAATTTTGGGTGGAGAAAGAGATATTCAGGTTGAAAAGACAAATGAGGCTGCCTTGTCTCAACAACAAATGATTTAGGAATTTTCTTCCACTTCATTAGATGAAACTAATGTTCTAATTTATTATAGTATTACTAATCTGGTTTCTAATGAAACATTTCAATGCATCATATTTCACTTTTCTGATGTTCTTTATTTGTATTTATTAATTTTTATTAATTTTTTGAAGTATCATTTTCAAAGGATTGGTATTTTCTCTTATATGAAATGAAAAGTCTCCTTAAAGTATTGGCACCCTCTGCTACTTTTGCTAGCATTTCTCCCGTATATACTGTGACAAAACTCAAGCCTTAATGTGTATATTTTTATTGTCATCTTTGAACATTTCTCATATTTCAACTATATTGCTAAGGATAGAATCTATAAGCTGAATCAATAGACAATGGTCTTGCCCCATTCTCCTTAATTTCTTTCCCTAAAGGCCCACTAGTCATGAATAAATTGAGTATCAATTGTTGTCTTTCCAGCAGCCCTTCTCCCTTTTTTTACTAGCAGCACACTGCAGTTAGACTGTAAATCATAGTACCCTGCCCCTTCCAAACTAATAGATAGCAAATAACCAAGATTCTCCCTCTCCTAGTAATCTGAAACCTGAAAAGAATGTTTAGATGGTCTTGAAATTGTCAATAGCACTCGAAAGAAACTGTCTCTAAGTTTCTGATTGGGATGCCCCAAGTTACTATAGTTTATTAATTTCTGAGACCTTGCTATCTTGTTTTTCCTTCAGTTGCGTAATCTAAGCAGTATCTTTCTTTAAATGTCTTTGTTTATTTTTATTTTTTATTTTTTTGAGACTGGGTCTTGCTCTGTCACCCTAGCTGGAGTGACAGAGCAGCAGCCTCAATCTCTGGGGCTCAAGCAATCTTTCCACTTCCACCAAGTAGCCAGGACTACAGGCACGTGTTATCACCCCTGAAAATTGTGTGTGTGTGGGGAGTGGGGGGAGGCAGGGCGGGGATGGGGTCTCACCATGTTTTCCAGGCTGGTCTTGAACTCCTGGGCTCAAGCAATCCATCTGCCTCAGCCTCCCAAAGTTCTGGGATTATGACCAGTCTCAGTTTCTAATGCTTTCAACCAAAGACTTTGAACTGACTGATTCACAGGGGATGGTGGTCAAGATGGCACATATCGTCATCTATTTCTGTGGATTCGATGCAAAAGTGTTTCTTTGTGTGCTATCTTAGTTAAGAATCTTTTGGTTGTAGTGTAAGAATGAGGATAACAAGAGGAAAGAATAAGAACAATTTTTGGAAGAATCTCCCCAGTGACTCCAATGCTGCCAATGTTCTTTCCAATTAACTCCTGCTGTCTCTCAGCTAAGAGGCAGTAAAATGGAGGCTGGAGAGAGATAGTGTACCTTTTGCTCCCTACTTGGCAGTAGAGTGTCAACAAACATCTTTCCCAAGTCAATCCTATATAACTTTTTTAATGAAATCAAAGGCTCTAGCAACCATGTGTCTGTGTCAACTCTCTCCAGCCCTTGACTTCTGGGTGGTGACATGTAAATGAGGATGAGTTTCACATAATGTGGCTGAATGTTCTATACATCAAAGTAGGGCAACATGACCAATGGCAAGAACATGAGTGGCAATGCGAACCACCTTTGGAGAAAAAGCCAGAATAACACCTTTGTGTCAGTCATGCTAAGTGATAAACATTAGCAAATAAATGAGGTTGCATAGTGGACATATTTGTTTTGAGAGTTTTGGCTTTGAACTATTAGAACACTCAATACCTTGCCCCCTCCTTAAAAAAATGAACACTTATGAATCTGAATTTTCCCTATCTCTTTTACTGATATTAATACATAAGAAAAAAACTTCAAAGCCCAAATACCCATGCATACAACTCCATTTATCCTGAAGGGAGAATAAAAGAACTTTTTGAAAAGCTACTGAGGCATAGGTAAAGCTCTGAAAAAAAGTGGAAATACCAAGCCACAAGAATGTCTGAAACCAGGACAGCTCAGAGAAAGTGCATAGCAGCAGTTTATGCACCTTCCCTGTATAGTTCTACCTTGAATTTAACTTATTTCACAAAACTAGAAATTTACATTTGTGAGAAATGGATGGCCAAAGGCTTTAGAATAACGAGAAACAGTAGGATTTTGGGGAGCCAGAACAAACCCTGACCACAGGACCTTCAGAGCTACATTTTCTAGTCTCAATGTAGCACTTCTTTCCTTCCTTTTATTTCTTTTATGTGACCTCCATTATTATTTAAATTTCATCCTCTGTCTTTTGTCATTCTCTATTTCTTTGACCATTCGATTGCATTCTGTAATTCTGAAAACTGACTATTTTAAAATCTTTCATTTAACCTTTTCTCTTAAAATGTTTTTCGTACCTTAAATTACTTCATTCTTCAGAATTTCAAAAGTTAAAAAGGATCAATGGTTATCCTCTCTGGCTTTACCTTTATTTTATTTATATGGTACATGAAGTGTGAAAGCAAGTTACAAAATCTATAGTGAGTACATCTTATTTTTGAAAAAATAATGTATATATAATAAATGTGTTCACCAGGGTCTAGATCTAAGTAGCAATTTGCAGAAAATATAAAGGATGAGGGAAGACAGTAAGTCAAATGACACCACAAAAAAAGCAATCAGCCACATCCAAGAGAGGGAAATTCTTCAAGGGAATAGACCAAATTTCCTCAACAATAAACATCATAAATGTAGGCAGAGGGAGAAGCAATTATACACTTAAAAAGTTGGTTCGTAACTATCCTTGTTGATACTTAATTTAGGGAAACACACACACACACACATACACACACACACAAGTAAACTGGTAAAAGACATTTTTGAGAGCATCAGAGAAACTGTATTAAGGAATAATTGTTAATATTTTTGGGTGTGATAATGACATTATGATTACATTTTTTAAAAAACCTGTTAGAGATACACACTGAATTACCTTCTGGTAAAATACTATGATTGATATTATGGTAAATATTATGATTGATATTAGTACCTCTTTGGCAAACTGTCTATGTTGGGGGTGGTAGGACAATCAATGACAAGATTGATAGAGTGTCAATAATTGTCATACGTGAATAATGAGTTCAAGGGGAGTCATTAAACTCTACTTTTGTAGATACGTTTCCATAGTTAGTCTGATGAATTTATAGGTGGTTTGTGTTTCCTTTTCAGTATTTTCTAACTTTTTTACTGTTATTAATAAGTACTAGTTGTGTAACAAGAAAAGTTTTAAAATGTTAAAGGTATGTCCTATATTTTAAATGTATTCCCATATGAACAAGAATTTGTTCATATGCTACTGCCAATTTTAAAGTTTTGAGAAATGAATGTTGACATGATCAGAAAAAGGTGACATATTTCATCACAAGGCAGTTCTGAATTTCAACTGAGATCACATTTCTGAAAATATAGTATAGCCATTATAGTCTTATCCAAGTGCACTGTTATTTGTTATTGACTTGCTTCTTGCTTTTCTTTTCATTCTCTTCTGTTTTTTTTTTTTTCTTCTGTTAACAGTCCAGACTGTTAGCACATACACATAAGTATAGGAGTTTCCACCTTTCATTCTATCATACTGATTACTTTTATTTGGCTTCAGAAGTTTTGTTTACTTCTGCTTCTGTTATCCTTTCCCTGGGATGTAACTATAATTTCCTTTGAATAACCGCTATAACAGAAATTAGCCTAGATAACTCTTCATATTTCTCCTAAGAGTGCCTCTATTTCTATTAGAAATGTCTTGGTCAGGTGTAGTGACTAACACATGTAATACAAGCACTTTGGGAGGCTGAGACAGGAGGATTGCTTGAGCCCAGGAATTTGAGACTAGCCTGGGCAACATAGGGAGACTGTCTCTACAATAAAATAAAAATAAAAAATTAGCCAGGCATGGTGATGCATGACTGTGGTCCCAGCTACCCAGGAGGCTGAGACGGAGAATCACTTGAACTCAAGAGAACAAGGCTGCTGTGAGCCAAGATCACAGCCTGAGACAGAGTAAGACCCTGTCTCAAAAAAACAAAAACAAAAACAGAAACAAAAAAGAAAGAAATTCTAATGTTATGCTGTCACGAGAAAGTATCACCTTCTTGAGAGGCAAATGTAAGCACCTTGGCATGTGGAAAATATTGAGGTTAATAATGTAACCGCCCAATGTGTAGGTCCACCTTGCCCGCTGCCTAGATAAAACGGACTTATCAAGACAGGGGAATTGCAATGGAGAAAGAGTAATTCACACAGAGAGGGCTGTGCGGGAGACCGAGATTTATTTTTACTCAAATTAGTCTCTCGGAGCATTAAGGGATCAGAGTTTTTAAAGATAATTTGGCGAGTAGGGGCCTGGGAAGTGGGGAGTGCTGATTGGTCAGAATGCAGATGAAATTATAGGTCGGGGGCGGGCGGGGACGGGAGGTTTTCTTGCTGTCTTCTGTTCCTGGGTGCGATGGCAGAACTGGTTGGGTCAGATTATGGGTCTGGGTGGTGTCGGTTGATCCATCCAGTGCAGGGTCTGCAAATATCTCAAGCACTGATCTCAGGTTTTACGATAGTGCTGTTACCCCCTGGAGCAATTTGGGGAGGTTCAGACTCTTGGAGCCACAGGCTACCTGACCCCTAAATTGTAATTTCTAATCTTGTAGCTAATTTGTTAGTCCCGCGAAGGCAGACTGGACCCTAGGCAAGAAGGGGGTCTTTTTGGGAATGGGGTGTTATCAATTTTGTTTTAGAGTCAAGCCATGAACTGAATTCCTTCCCAAAGTTAGTTCGATCTATGCCCAGGAATGAACAAGGACAGCAAGACAGAGTTGATTAGGTCTGATTTCTTTCACTGTCATAATTTCCTCAGTTATAATTTTGCAAAGGCAGTTTCAATAATAATGATAATAATAATTTCCTTTCTCCTACACTCTCTTCAATTTCTCTCTTTCTGCTACTTCATCTTGTCTCTGGTCCTATTGTTACTGCTCTGCTCCTACACTGCTGTTCTTCCAGGCTGTATGGCCCATGACACTGGGCCTGTTAACCCCAGATCTTTGATCGATTTTCTCTGCTGATTATCCATATACTCTTTTCTTCTCTCTGCCTTTCCACTGATGGACTTAAACACAATCTCTTTCCCCCCAAAAGAGCTATATTTAGCTTTTTTTTTTTTTTTTTTTTTTTTTTTTTTTTTTTTTTTTTTTTTTTTTTTTTTTGCATGCTGTTCCATTTGCAGCCACACTATTTGCCTTCCCCCACACCACTTTTATCACCAGGAATCTATTTTCCTTGTTTTCTTTTTAATATCGGTAGCCTCTATTCACTGCACTGCATAGTCCTTGGAGCTTTTTTTAAGCTTTATTTTTAACAATCATTTGAGCAGAAAGTAGCCAATTCAGTTCTTTAATTTCCCATTTTATTCTTGGTTTGAAACTGACCTGATTGTGTCCCTCTCACTTTTGTTATGACCAGTTACTTAGAAGCCATACAGCCCACAAGGTCCCTTGGGTATAAATCCAACTTCTTCATTTTAATGGTGAGAAACCAAAAACCCATGTTTCCTGATTTCTGGCTCAGCACTGGAACTGTTTTCATGGCACGTCAATTCATCATACATTTTAATAGTTATATTTGCATAATTGTATTGCCTTTGCAATGGGCTTTCACATCTATCTTCTCGTGTGTACATATTTTAAAGGCCATTTTTGCCCACTATCTCCTAATCATATCGACCACAGCCTTAGGAAATGTCTGCTCTATTATTTCACTTGCCTGTCTGGGTTCTTGGGCAGCAGCATAGAATCCTGCACTGTGTTTTCCTTCACGCTTTCTCACTCTCTGCAGAACAAATTTTGTTATATGCCTTATTATCATGGTAATATTGGCCTTCAGTCCTGTATAGAAGCATTAAAAATATACATAATGTATATCCTTTTAAAATATTATCCTGAGAAGCATCACTTGGAGTAAAGGAGAGTTAGATGAATAAAGAAAGAATATAGTTTCTGCTAAACAAACCCACCAAGAAAATCATGAAAAGAATTATGACAACTATGAAGATGAAGGAGGTATACTTTGTCAACAAAAGCAAAATAACCAAGTTACTCTTAGACATAACCTCACATTATCTTTCTGTAGCACTCTAGCATTTTCTCAACCTTTTCATACACTGTTTTCTCTTTTTTTCTTTCTCCTTCTAGAAATTAATTATGACTTTTCCTTTCAAAAATGAAGCACTTTTTTTTTTTTTTTTTACTCTTTTCATTTTTTCCTGAGACCATATGTCAAAGGCAAGGTGAGGAATAACTTTGGTGTGGTAATAGCCAAACTTCTCCAGGTCTGCTTCTCAAGCTTGCAAAGTCAAGACTGGCAGAAGTGGTGATTTTCACCTGGGTATCCTGAGAACCTTGCACAGTCCTTACCACATGCAGGTGTTCAGAGTGTGCAAATAAACGAAGAAATGTGAAATTGTGATGATATTTTCATGGCATGCTTATTTTCCACACTTCCTCGTGCAGCCCAATGTCCTGTACAGTGTGTTGTTCTACCCATTTAAGTGACTTACCACTTCTCTATTAAGCCAACTTAAACCATGTTACCTTCAACTCAACATTCATTGATCCTCAATACAGCCCTGCAAGGAGGCAAGAAAACTTACAAATGAAGTGATAAAGAGAGAGATTAAGCAATTTGCCCCAAATCTCATAACAACTAGGTGATAAATCTTCAACTAGAACTTAAATATCTGGCTGAGAATTCAGTGCTCTTTTCATTTAAATCACATTGCTTCATAAAAATAGATCCACAGGAAGAATAAAAATGTCCAAAGTGCAATGAGACAGAGAAGATAATATGCAGACAGGCATATTGCACAGAAAGCATTTGACCATATGTCTGCCTGGTCTCCTTCATGTGTTTTGTTCATAACTTACTTTACTCGGGCAGCAGGAGATAGCATAACAACTGTCAGAGTGAATTTAGGCCACAGTTTTGTGTTACTGAATGTGTTGAGTCATTTCCCTTAGTTCACATTTCTACCTAACTTTATCTTTTAAGTCATCATCATGGCTTTAACCTCTTCTTTATTTTGACAGTTGAGATTTTGTAGCGACTATCCTAATGAAATACTTATTCTCACTTGTGAGTCCCTAATCCTTCCTTAATGGAATTAGCTATTTATTTGATGCAATAGCTAGACCAGTAAGGTTAAAAATGCTTTTATAAAGACATTAATTGCTGGGTGTGGTGGTGTGCACCTAGGGAGGCTATGGCAGGAAGATCACTTGAGTCCAGGAGTTTGAGGCCAGTGCAACATAGTGAGACCCTGTCTTTAAAGTAAAAATTTAAAAATTAAAAGAAAAGACATTTAAATAGGATGTTTACCAAAATGATGGTTAATTGACAGAAAATAAAAACTAAAACTAGAAATCATTGCCATCAGCTTTCTCTAAAGTGTACTTGATCCTTTTCTCCCTGTGATGGAAGTTGAAAGTCTTTTTTTTTTTAATCCACTACTGTTCAAATGAGAATAAACAGTCAAATGACTGAATTAGTTGGTAGACATAATTCCTAGCCTTCAATTATTTTTATATTCTTTTGTAATACAGTCATTATTTTTTCAGGCTTCTCTACTATTGCATTTAACCAATTCCCAAATAGGGAAATGTTATATAATTTTTCCATAATTACATAACAGTTCCTTGATTATAATCTTTTATTTGAAAAGATTATATATTTATGTAAAAACTCAGTCTCTTTCTTATATATAAATATTATTAGCAGTCTAAAAATGTCATTCTCAATAAACAGGATGAGTCAACTTGAGGACTAGAGAATCAGGTAGTCAACATCAGAGAACTGGTTTAGCAAACAGAAGGGGTCTACCCAGATAGAGAGAAGTCAGGCAGGGCTGTGGTGTGAAAATATTAGAATAGCTGGATGAGAGGCCTAATATAGTTTGTCTTTACACCTGTATATTTTGCTTCTTGCATCTGCTTGAATGCCTTCTGTCATTTATTATAACTAGATTTATTGTTCCGATAGGTTTGTACCACAGTCAGAAAAAAGAAATCACTGGATCCAGCTGAAGCCTTAGATATGCGACATAACAGAGATTTGCACAAAGATTTGCCCCATTGCCTTCTTGAATTTCTCTTATCATCAATCCATGTAGCTGCAGCTCTCTGAAGGTCATCAGAGGTCAGTATAATTTTAATAAGATTTTAACTGAAGGATAGCCTTGATGTTCAGTGACCTTCAGACATGTTTATAATCGAGAAGCCACTCCCCCTGTTGAATGATAATCTCTTCCATGAATTACTAAACCAGTGGTGCTTACATTCTGATTAACCATTGATTCCCATAAACCCAGCTTCCCCCAACACTGATGATCTAAATAACCTGAATTATTTGCATTGCCTTACCAATTCCATCTCATTTCCTGTCTTGGTGGTTTTGCTCACACTGCTTCTATGTGGAATGTCCAAATGTACCCACTCGAGTTTCTACTTCATCATTCCATCATCTGTAGTTTCAGTTTCTATACACTATCCATCATCAGGACTAATGTGAGCTGACTTTCCTCCAGAAAGCTTTCCCAGAACTTATCCTGAAATGACATTTTTGTCTGCTAACTTACAATTCGTCACATGTTAGTATACAGCTTCTCTAACTGCCGTGAAATGAAATAAATGGGAAGAAGATGAAACTTGAAAAGCAATCTGCTCCTTAAGGCAGGCGCTGTGGGAGTAGGCCTGGCTGGAGGTAATGTAAGGTCTAGATGGTGTTTTTGGAATCTGAAGACTGAAACACCAAACACAACAGGTATAAGCCTAGGCAAGCTGTCAGTGCAGGGCCTAAAATTAGGTATTTCAACAAGTGGATGAATCAATTTGGGGAATTGTATTAGTAAACAGAGGAAGCCTGCCCAGTAGAAGGGAGGGTAAGCAGGGATGCAGTTGAAAACTATTGAGGAAAAATGGCTAAGAAATAGTAAAATTGCCGGGCATGGTGGCTCATGCCTGTAATCCCAGCACTTTGGGAGGCCGAGGCGGGTGGATCACCTGAGGTCAGGAGGTCGAGACCAGCCTGACCAACATGGAGAAACCCTATCTCCACTAAAAATACAAAATTAGCTGGGCATGGTGGCACATGCCTGTAATCCCAGCTACTAAGGAGGCTGAGGCAGGAGATTCTCTTGAACCTGGGAGGTGGAGGTTGCAGTGAGCCGGGATCGTGCCCTTGTACTCCAGCCTGGGCAACAAGAGCAAAACGCTGTCTCAAAAAAAAAAAAAAAAAGAAAGAAAGAAAAAAAAATAGTAAAATTAACACGTGGCCAAAGATATTAAGAAATTAAGCCTGTTACTGAATTACTGACCTGGCTAGTATATATAAGAGCATTAACAACACAAAAACAGATTAGATCAGCAGGGGTGAAATAATCTTCAGGGCTGAAATACTGAGCTAGAAATATTTAAATCCTCCTTGCAGATGAAAAATACAGAGGACAATTTATTGGTTCAGCATGAATTTCTGGTCTTTTGTTAAGAAAGCTAGAATAGAAATACTCTCATTAAAGTGAACATGGAGGCAGTAAACTCCAAATATAGCTACAGGTACCATCTCCTGCTGATTTCTGTGTATAGAGCATGAAAGAAAGGCTCAGAAACAAAAGCATGTCGAAAAAAGAAGCAGAAGGAGGCATTTACTTGCAAAGAAATGTGAGGAATTCAGACTTCAAAAGAACTGGCCCAAAAAATTAAAAAAATAGAACTTTTTAAAACAGACAATATTATGAAGACTATAGGGTTTATATTAGTCTCTTCATGGCAGAAAACAGCAATTTTATCATGGTTATTGTATTCAAAATTTGATGACATATCTTCAGACAATAAATAGCATTGTAAAGTCAAGGATAAAGTGATTTTCCTTAAGGAGTTAGCAACTCTCAGGAAATGCTCAAGGTTTTATTCATTTGGAGGACTGCAAGTAGACAGAGAGACCCTTTTATTGTTTCTCTATGTCAGAGTGCAGAGGCTTTTTTCTCTGTTTCTTCAGCAGTGGGATGTGATGTACGAGCTGACAATGGTGTCAAGCCCAGATGTCACTTTGGTTTTCACACTTCATGTTGTGGTCGTGTTTCCTTCTCTACAGGACATGTTTGTCTACCTACATTGCTGAACAATGTTCCTAATCAGTACTATTGATTTTTCATTTTACTTTGAGCCACTTTATTTGCACAGATCTAACAAGAAGTGTTATTAATATTTAATGACCTCCTAGTATTTTTTTGATAAAACAATAAACTAAGGCTTACAAGTTTACCTCTAGCTATAGATTTATAAAGCACTTGTGGTTTAAATTGACTTTTACATGTTTAACACCTCAGTTTAGAGCAGACCAAACCAGTTATTTCACCTCTACCTGATTTCTTCTGCAGTATTTATAATGTAAATGTATCCTTTTCAATAAAAGATATCCAAATGTCTCGGTGTCCCTGCTCTGCCAAGAAAGGACATTCTTTCTCACCTCCAAGCCTGAGATTGCATAGTTCATAGAGCATGTACCAGATTGTTTTCCTGGAAGGATGTATAGGCATCACTTCTGCATGCTAAACATAGAAATTATTCTTATTACTGGATTTGTCTTGTCTAATTAAATTGAATTTATAGCACAGCTACAAATTTTTTATTAAAAAATTAATTGATTCTTCCGGGCAAGGTGGCTCATGCCTGTAATCCCAGCACTTTGAAAGGCCAATGAGGGCAGATCACCTGAGGTCAGGAGTTTAAGACCAGCCTGGCCAACATGGTGATACCCCGTCTCTATAAAAATACAAAAATTAGCTTAGCATGATGGTGGGTGCCTGTAATCCCAGCTACCTGGGAGGCTGAGGTGGGAGAATTGCTTGAGCCCAAGAGTGGGAGGTTGCAGTGAGCCGAGATCATGCCATTGCACTCCAGCCTGGGCAACAGAGCAAGACTCCATCTCAAAAAAAAAAAAAAAAAAAAAAAAGATTTTTCTAATTAGTAATATATTCAGGTAGAAAGGAGGACAGATTCTTATTGAACCAATACAAATAACTACATAGTCACCAAAAATAAATGTTTTTATTAAAGAAACTTTGTGTAAGATTTAACCAATATTGCTAATTAAGAGTATGTTAATAGACAAAAACCAAATATTGCATGTCACGATTCTTTACAAAATAATTATTTGTATGTTTTTCTTGGCAAATTATTAGCTTTGTTTTTATATTAAGAATTTCTACGAGGTATTTTTTTTTTCTCAACACTGAGAATTCAGAGTGTTTTATTTAGTTTTTACAAATTTAATAATTGTAAATTTAATTGAGGGTTAAAGATAAAGAAGAAAGAAAATGGGTTTCTCTCATGTTCATTAAAGTAGAAAATTAAACTAACCTCAATTAAATCACTTTATTGAGGCCCTTTAATCCTAAATGACAACCTCTTGTCATGCTGGTCTTGAGTGAAGCAGTCTACTTTCATGAATTCATCTGTTTCTACATTGTGAGTCTCTTGGAAATCCTGACTCATTTACTTGGTATAGTTGGAATATTGTTTGTGGGGACAAGGTCAGCCTGTTCTTGGAGGCCTATAGCCATGAGTCAATTTCCTGTGGTATCGATAGTATCAACAGTGTCTGCTACAGTTTTTACTGGAACTCTTGGTATTTCTTCCAGATAACTCAAATTCTGATTGGCCCTTTGTAGAGAGGCTTTTAGGTATGCTTAAAGGGAAAGGAAGGCTGGGTACAGTAGCTCATGTCTATAATCCCAACACTTTAGGAGGCTGAGGCAGGTAGATCACTTGAGGTCCGGAGTTTGAGACCAGCCTGGCTAATATGGTGAAACCCTGTCACTATTGAAATACAAAAATTAGCCATGCGTGGTGGCAGGCAGCTGAATATAGCTACTTGGGAGGCTGAGGTAGGAGGACAGCTTGAACCCAAGAGGCAGAGTTTGCAGTGAGCTGAGATCACACCACTGCACTCCAGCCTGGGCAACAGAGCGAGGTTCCATCTAAAAAATAAAAAATAAATAAAAAAATAAAAAGCAGTGGGGGTACGGGGAGATGTTGTTGATAATAAAACTGTAAAGTTTGGTTAATTTTTTGTCATAGCGAACAACATCACAATGGGGGATAGTGGCAGTCTCTGTTGACGTGTAACACATACTCATCTAATGAAAATGTAATCAGTGATTATCATAAAAGACAGAACACATTAAGAACAATTAGTGCATCCTGATACCTCTCCAGGGCCTTTAATTTTACCCATAAAGTAGATCTTATTATTTGTCACCAACTGATAAGTTTACTTTTTTAAATCAGTCGGTTGACATTTATTGCAGCAGTCTTTGTACTTGTACATAAATATGCCTCAACCCAACCTGAGAAGTGCACAATTATTGTAACATAGCCACAGTAATCATACGTAATAATTGCATTTAATTAATTTAAGATGATTTTATTGCTATTTTCTCAGATTATGGCCTTGAAAAACAGAGCAGCTTCCACTGTATTGAGCATAATTTTGAGCAAATTAAATATCTGGAGAATGCAAAACATTATCTTTATTTCTAATATATCTTCCTGTTAAGAGCTAGGAGGAGGATCTTTGGAGTTTCCTAGCAGCCATCTGAGAAATCCAGAGATATTGTGTTCATAAATAACATCTCAGTAGTTTTACTATTTTGGATTTGAGGGTTAAATTTGGGGAATGTGGTATCAAAAAGAGTGTCACAGGTGGGGGCTGCAGATATGAAGGACCTGCTATCAATCAGGTGACCCTGGATGGACTACCCACTCCCTGCGTCAGTCCAGGATCCCAGTTGTAGTGGGTTCCTCTCTGCAACAGCACATCTTTCTAAAGGGCAAGAATCTGGGTTCCTGATAACCAGCCTCTATCTCCTCCATCCTAGCTTGTCATGGTACACCTGAACCACCCTCCCCTTGAATTTGGGCCCTGGAGTTCAGTACCAAGGCTCATAGCCACAAGGGAAATTGGGAGCTCCCATGTGAAAAGCAGAATTAAGTAAATGCACCTTCTTCCAAAGTCTTAAGTTTGTTTGTAGCCCAGGTGCCCCTGTTTCCAGTAGGGGTATTAGCAATACCAGGCAGCCACTCCCCAGGGTTTGTGTTTCTGAGCTTTCCCATTATCAGTTAATTGGAAATTTCAGGAACTGTCCCTGCTTTACAATGCCTGCTCTGATCTACAGTTTTCTTGGAGACAGAGAGAAGGTGATGGGGCATGCCAAAGAGACAAAAATGTCTTCTGATAATCAGGGGTCAGCAGATGAGTATGAAAGCTAATTATCCCCACTACTCAGGGAATTTAGAGGCTTCCCCTTTTGTCTTTGTAGGAATAGCAGACTTTCTGACTATAATGTCCAAAGTTCTTTACAAGTTGAAGTACAGAAGAGATGAGAAAATGTCTTATGCACGAGAGTTGTTATCCAAAGATCTGTCATAGGAGCAGTGACTCTAGGTGTTCTCTATTCTATTTAGAAGAATTACATTCGATTTTCATTCCTCAATGTGCCCAAGAAATAGAACTACTTGCTGGGAGCAAGAAAGACAAGATGACTTCTGGAAACTATTTATTACGAAAAATGAATTTTCATTATGTAGCAAATTACACTGCAGAAGTATTACAAAGAATTCTCATAGACATGGTATATTAAATCGCAAATCAACAATCATACATAGCCAATTAAAAAATATCTTTGTTGATATCTTTCAGAACCTGGGAAATAATTTTCTGACTTCCTAATTTTTTAGTTTCTATTCAATGGCAGAAAATCTATATTGTGCCAAACCAGTCTGAAAATTAGTAGTTAATTATACGCTGGACATGGAAAAATTTTCTATAACCTGTTAAATACAACACTCCATTCATTGCTTAATTCTCCCCAAATAGCAAAAGGTAATTAAGGCTTTTGTAAACTCTTTTCTTTTTTTTTAGAACAGCCCACAATGACAGAGGAGAATGATTATATTGTTAATTAAAGCTGGTTCATCACTCATGTGGTAAAGCTGACTAACATGGAAACTTAACTATTTTATCATAAAGATTAAAAAAAAAAGTGTTTATCATTTAAATATGTATGTATTCATTTTTATACTTCTTGAAAGGATTTCTAGGAATACAAAGTAAACTACTATAAATTTCTTTTCTCCTAGATGGCAATATTGTTGTGGGTGAGAAACAATTTAGTCCAGGAGAACTATATCTAATCCAGTAGGACACTGTGGAGAATACGAGTGTTAAATTTTTGCTACAAAACTAATATATGGCTGGGAGTAGTGGCTCACACCAGTAATCCCAACGCTTTGGGAGGCTGAGGTGGGTGGATCACCTGAGGTCAGGAGTTCGAGACCAGCCTGGCCAACATGGTGAAACTCCATTTCTACTGAAAATACAAAAATTAGCCGGGCGTGGTGGCAGACGCCTGTAATCCCAGCTACTCAGGAGGCTGAGGCAGAAGAATCGCTGGAACTCGGGAGGCGGAGATTGCAGTGAGCCAAGATGGCACCATTGCACTCCAGCCTGAGGGACAAGAGCGAGACTTCGTCTCAAAAAAAGAAAAAGACTAATATATGGAGATTGATTTATCATTTTATCAAAAAGGTAACCCAAATACTAATGTGACTTTTTTAGACCATCCATTTAACAAATTGCACTAAAAGACTCAAAAGTTATTTTATAATTTATACCCAAACTCATTAATATTGAGTAAAGTTAGTCCAAAAAAATATAAACATTTTATTGCTCATTTAAACTCATTATTTGCAGGTATTATAAACTATAGCAAATGAAGTTTACTTCCCTCAGATATTCTACAATTATTGTATGCCATTAAATTTGTATTTAAAATTCAGTTTTATATTCTAGCAAAACTCTACAATTTGCCTTTTAGACAAAAATACTCTCTTTGTCTTGATAAGCAAAAACACATTAATTACATTGCATGCACTTTTCTAAATACTCAAACTGACTTAATCTCTTAAAGTAGTATAAATGAACATCTGCATTAATCAGAACTAAGGGTACTTTTACATACCGTTCATTCTCCTACTTGATATACTACTATATATACTTGATATACTTGAAATACTACTTGATATACTACTATAATGTGTAAAAATATGCAGCAAAGATATGTTAAAAATTTTGCAAGGCTATCCAAAGATTTTTCACTAATTATCTCTAAATGAAAGATTAGCCAAGTTCATAAAGCTAACTTGGCTAATATTTCATTTTAAACTGACACACTACAGAGTGTATATTAAAATTCATTTTAAACTGACACACTACAGAGAATTTATACTAAAATATAAAAATTTACATTAAAATTGTGTTAGACATGAAATTTGAATTTTTTTTCAGGTAGGGTATGTGTGGTTTTACCTATACGGTATAATTATTTGTAGCCCTATCTCAAGTTACAGGAACAAATGTTTTAAAAAATACTAGTTTAATAATTCAATTCAGTTGAGCCACAAATCCAGTAGGGGACATCTAGAAAGCTTTGATAAGTTAAAATATTTTATAAACCAGAAAAATATGCTAACATTAATTCTAAGATTGTGATAAAATCAGAGCAAAAACATAATTAATTTAAACCAAAATTATCAAACCATATACATTTATCCAAGGATTTCTCGTGATTAAAAATATTACCGAACTTTATTTCAATCAAATTTTTAAAACGCTTCAATTTTGTTCTGAAACACCGAAGTCCTTCACGTTATACAATTCTCTTACCGCCTGCCTTCCCTTGCTTCTCGCCTTCTGCCATAGCAACAAAGTCCATTAATTCACCTCGGAGCTAAATCTCTCTATAATTTTTTTCCTCAGAGCTTCAGTTCAGCAACTTACCTGTGCTTATATAGATAAGCCAAGGAAAACAGAAGCTCCACTAAACTTAAGAAATTGTTTAACTTAATTCATTAATTTTCTCCAGAGATAGGAAAATGTATAATAATTTGTTCAGAAGATATTTACATACATACAACAAGAAGTCATTATCAAATTCGGAGCTAGTGATGATTTTTCTCTCTGCTTTATTATAGACTTTCGTATGCATTTATTTATAGTCTTTATCCAGTCAGATTATAGGTTATGGTACAGATGTAATTTTTGAGGTTGAGTAATACTTTATTGTTGATGTATAGAATATTCCTTACAATTTATTTCAACTCATTTTTATATTTCTGTGAGGTTTTCCTCGTTTGGGGTTTTTTGTCTGAGAAAAGGGAGAGAGAAAGTTAAATGCTTGAAAACCTCTAGAGTTTTCAGAAGCACACAGAACTTCAAACAAACACAAAGCAATTCTCATTAATGCTTTCTTAAGACAAAGTAAAGCCCTATCAAAAATTAGAGCTCTCCATTTTTCAAGCCACGCAAGACTGTCTCCAATAGTTATGGCTTCAGCAGTGATTCAACTTGAGTGTACATCAGAAACACCTGCAAAGCCTAATTAAATGGATTCCTTGACTCACTTGGGAGTACATGACCCAGTAGGTAAGATCTGAGAATTTGCATATCTAAGAAGTTGCCGGGTAATACTGATACCGATGTCTAGGGACTATGAGAATCACTAACCTAGAGTGTTTAAAAAATGACCAATTTCTGTGCCCAATTATCTGCCAAAGTTTCCTAAGAGAAGGAAAACAACAGCAACAACAACAACAAAACAAAAAACAAAGAGAGAAACTGAGGGAAACAGCCATAACTGAGAACTAGTAACGTAAAAACAAATCATTGTAAAGGCTAATTAACTTATTTTCACACCAATGGGGAAAGATTTTAATTTCATTTTGCACCCACAAAAAGCTTTAGAAGTTTTTTCATGTGTCAGAAGGAAGCACATAACCTCCAAATTCACTATCTCTTCTTTGTCTGTTTGCTGTAGTTACTCTTTGCACCAAAGGTTCTGAGCCTGGAGTCTCTGCTTCCGCTGGACAGAGAGGCTCTCTGCTTCCATTGTGGTCTCTCACTGAATGTTCTCATCCACTGCTTCCTCACTCTGTAATATCTGCCCAAGAAGCTCCCGTCTTCTCATCCTCCCATCCATATGCTGACATTCTTTCCAGTCTCTGCATTGTTATGAGAGCTCAGTGGGGGAGGGAGCTGAATGTCTGTATTCAGTCTACAACTATGATCTAGGATACTCTGTGTTAATCATAAATAATTAATGCAAGTTTCTTCCACTCAGCCATAGCTGAGCCAGATTACCCGCAATGCTATCTCATCCCACCGCAGTCTCTATGACTAATTTCTATTACACAAGGTAAGATCAACATTTGAAGTGATTGAGTTTAAACATAAAAAGATGTATTGTCTCCTGCGACTGGGCAGTCTTCAGGGTTAGTTGCTTGAGTGATCAATGATATCATTAAGATTATGATTGGGACATGAAAAAAAGAACTGGCAAATAAGGAGAGAACTTTGGCAACAGAAAGGCATTTGATCCTTGTGTTGTTTTGAGTGCCCCTAAAAGAAAAAACAAATTAAAGGTGGATCCTAACAGAACTGTTAACAAAGAAAGAAGGGAGAGGGTGAATGAGACTCTTGCATCAAAAATTCTTAATTCTTAACACCACCTGTGAAATCTTACCTGATCTGGTTATACTAAGAATAATCATCACACCATTCTGTCTCACATTCTAGAAGGCTTTGTTGTGGTAGAACTGTAAACAACATATAAACATTTCTGAAATATTTTGGTTGTTTTGTCTTCCATAAGCCTCACATAAGCCGTGTGTATGATAACCCATCTTTTGGGCCATTATCTGATTATTACTGCTACCACCTCTCTTGCTTTGCAGAAAGGAGATTCTCTTTCCTTATCAATAGTATTGGATCAGCTCTTCTAATTTCATGATGCCATAAGTATTCAGGAATGATGGAAGAAAAATGTAACCCTGAGAAAAATTTGTAACTACTGCATTTCACAAGTCCACATACATTCTAGAAGGTCTTGCAGACTCTCTCTGCCTTGCTCCCAAGATGGCCACAGGTAGGTCTCTTCTTTCCCATAACCAGAGGGTTATAGATTATATTATCCTTCAAAATCTGTGATAAACCAATTTCTCACTCTAAAGAGAACAAAGTGTTTTGATCTTCCCAACCCTAACCCTAGCCTAAAGTCTAGCTTCTAAGTCTTATCTTATTATAAATGTCCCTGGATTGATCTTTCAAGGGATTTTTGCCTACTAAGAAAATATTACTGTCATTCAAAGAATTGTGGCCTGAAAAGAAATCTACAAGAATCTTGGACACAAAGGCCAAAACATCAGAATGTCTGGATTATTCAGGCTAAAGTAATATCATCTGTGGGTTACCCACAGCCCAGTCCTCAGCTTCAGACAATGCCGGAGTCACTAGTGTTCTGTTTTCTTTCCTCTGCCATTCCTATTCAAAATTTCTAAAAATTTGGAGTTTCATTTATCTTAGGAAGACATTAATACCTTAGTACAGTAACATATTTATTTCTAGTTCCTTGAAATTTTATTGAGAAATCCATCACTTTCCAAACTTTCTAGTGGTGTAAAACAGGGATGAATGGCCATGGTCACTTCATTGCCTCATCTCAGGTGACACTTTTTTGCCCTTTGAAAAGCCTATAATGTACTTTATAATGTAGTTTAACTTTTCCACTTCACCTCATGTAAACTAACTGATTATCAATACAGTATGAACATTTCTCCAAATCAATTAACAAAAATAGGAAATATCACTTTCATTGAATGCACAATGAGAAAATAAATATGTGTGCATACATGCATATGTAAATATATGTATGACTAAATTCTGCAAGTTTTTAAACTATCTTTTTACTGATGGAGAGATTCATCACGGTTTTTTTCCCCGTACTACAAACAAAGTAGCCGTAAATATTCTAACATTCTGGAGTACGGTTCCCTTATATGAAATGTTTGGGACTAAAAATATCATAGATTTTGGATTTTTTCAGATTTTGAAATATTTTCATATCATAATGTGATATGTTAGGAATGAGACCCAAGTCTAAATTTATTTACATTCCCTACATACAGTATACATGTAACCTGAAGGTAATTTTATGTATTTGTAAAATTTTGTGCAAGAAACAAAATTTTGACTGTCTTTTGACTGTGACCAGTCATACAAGGCCTTATGTGAAATTTTTCACCTGTGGCATCATATCAGTGCTCAAAATGCTTCAAATTTGAAGCATTTCAGATTTCATATTTTTTAGTTGACCTTGGAACATGGATGTGAACTGTGCAGGTCCACTTACATTTGTATTTTTTTTAAATAAATATATCAGAAAAAGTTTTGGAGAATTGCAATTGAAAAAAACTAGCAGACTAACTGCATACCCTAGAAATATTTTAAAAAATTAAGAATACATACATCATGAATGCATAAAGTATATGTATATATTAATCTATTTTATCATTTACTACCATAAAATATACACAAATCTATTATAAAAAGTTAAAACTTATCGAAATGTATGCACACAAACTGTACAAGTCACGATTTGCAGTCAAGAGAAACATAAACAAACATAAAGGTGCTGTATTAAACCACAATTGCATACAATTAACTACAGCACATACTGTCATACCTGAATAATTATTTTTATTTTATTTTTATAAATGTGCTAAGTACAAGCCTACTTTTATTATATGGTTGTTTTGCTATTCGGATATATTGCTAGTGGTGAAGTCTGGGCTTTTACTGTACTCATCACTCCAATAGTGAACATTGTACTCAATAAGTAATTTTTCAACCCTCACTCCCCTCCAACCCTGGCATCTTTTGGAATATTCTCCAACATCTACTTTGCCAGGTATGTACTATTATAACAATTTTGCAGCCACCCCCTGCTGCTACTGTTGTGAGCTCGTATTGCCAGTATCTGTTATGAGCACTTGATCTCTTCGGTAAATTCTGTATCTAATAGTGTGTTCTCTCACAGTTCTCTTTTCATTGTGCTTAGTGTAATACTATCAATCTTGAATAACACCATGAGACCAATACAAAGAGCCACAAGTGATACTGGGAGTGCTCCCAAGAAGCAGAGAAAAGTTGTGACATTATGAGAAAAAGTTAGATTGCTTCCTGTAGATTGAGGCCTGCAGCTGTCTGCCATTTCAAAATAAATGAATCCAGTGTTAGGTCTCTTAAAAAAAAAAGGTGGTGGTGGAAATTCATGAGGCTCTCAGTGTAGCTATGCCAACAGCCGTGAACACCTTGTCCTTTCTTATCTCATATTAAAAATGCAGCCTTTATGTGGGTACAGAATTACTATAAGAAAGACATACCTATAGATTCTTACTTGATTCAAGAAATAGCGAAGTCATTATTTGACAACTTAAAGTAAAAGGAAGGTGAAAGATCTAAAGCTGGTAATTTAATGCCAGCAAAGGATGATTTGATAATTTTAGAAAGTGGTTTGGTTTTTAAAATGTCAGGATAATGGGAGTAGCAACTTCTGCCAACCAAGAGCCAGCAAGCGAATTCTCAAATGCCATTAAGAAAAACACTGGGGGGCGGAGCAAGATGGCCAAATAGGAACAGCTCCAGTCTCCAACTCCCAGGGCAAGCGACACAGAAGACCGGTGATTTCTGCATTTTCAACTGAAGTACTGGGTTCATCTCACTAGGGAGTGCCGGACAATCAGTGCTGGTCAGCTGCTGCAGCCCGACCAGCGAGAGCTGAAGCAGGGCGAGGCATGGCCTCACCTGGGAAGCGCAAGGGGAAAGGGAATCCCTTTTCCTAGCCAGGGGAACTGAGACACACAACACCTGGAAAATCGGGTAACTCCCAACCCAATACTGCGCTTTAAGCAAACAGGCACACCAGGAGATTATATCACACACTTGGCCGGGAGGGTCCCACACCCACGGAGCCTCCCTCATTGCTAGCACAGCAGTCTGGGATCTAACTGCAAGGCAGCATCCAGGCTAGGGGAGGGGCGCCCACCATTGCTGAGGCTTAAGTAGGTAAACAAAGCCGCTGGGAAGCTCAAACTGGGTGGAGCCGACAGCAGCTCAAGGAAACCTGCCTGTCTCGGTAGACTCCACCTCTGGGGACAGGGCACAATAAACAACAACAAAAGCAGCAGAAACCTCTGCAGACACAAACAATTCTGTCTGACAGCTTTGAAGAGAGCAGTGGATCTCCCAACACGGAGGTTGAGATCTGAGAAGGGACAGACTCCCTGCTCAAGTGGGTCCCTGACCCCTGAGTAGCCAAACTGGGAGACATCCCCCACTAGGGGCAGTCTGACACCCCACACCTCACAGGGTGGAGTACACCCCTGAGAGGAAGCCTCCAAATCAAGAATCAGACAGGTATACTCGCTGTTCAGCAATGTTTTATCTTCTGCAGCCTCTGCTGCTGACACCAAGGCAAACAGGGTCTGGAGTAGACCTCAAGCAATCTCCAACAGACCTCCAGCTGAGGGTCCTGACTGTTAGAAGGAAAACTATCAAACAGGAAGGACACCTACACCAAAACCCCATCAGTATATCACCATCATCAAAGACCAGAGGCAGATAAAACCACAAAGATGGGGAAAAAGCAGGGCAGAAAAGCTGGAAATTCAAAAAATAAGAGCGCATCTCCCCCGGCAAAGGAGCACAGCTCATCGCCAGCAACGGATCAAAGCTTCACGGAGAATGACTTTGATGAGATGAGAGAAGAAGGCTTCAGTCCATCAAACTTCTCAGAGCTAAAGGAGGAATTATGTACACAGTGCAAAGAAACTAAAAATCTTGAAAAAAAAGTGGAAGAATTGATGGCTAGAGTAGTTAATGCAGAGAAGATCATAAACGACTTTAAACCATCAAAGATCAAAAGTGACAAAGGCCATTACATAATGGTAAAGGGATCAATTCAACAGGAAGAGCTAACTATCCTAAATATATATGCACCCAATACAGGAGCACCCAGATTCATAAAGCAAGTCCTTAGAGACTTACAAAGAGACTTAGACTCCCATACAATAATAATGGGAGACTTCAACACTCCACTGTCAACATTAGACAGATAAATGAGACAGAAAGTTAACAAGGATATCCAGGAATTGAACTCATCTCTGCAGCAAGCAGACCTAATAGACATCTATAGAACTCTCCACCCCAAATCAACAGAATATACATTCTTCTCAGCACCACATCTCACTTATTCCAAAATTGACCACATAATTGGAAGTAAAGCACTCCTCAGCAAATGTACCAGAACAGAAATTATAACAAACTGTCTCTCAGACCACAGTGCAATCAAACTAGAACTCAGGACTAAGAAACTCAATCAAAACCACTCAACTACATGGAAACTGAACAACCTGCTCCTGAATGACTACTGAGTACATAACGAAATGAAGGCAGAAATAAAGATGTTCTTTGAAACCAATGAGAACAATGATACAACATACCAGAATCTCTGGGACACATTTAAAGCAGTGTGTAGAGGGAAATTTATAGCACTAAATGCCCACAAGAGAAAGCTGGAAAGATCTAAAATTGACACTCTAACATCACAATTAAAAGAACTAGAGAAGCAAGAGCAAACACATTCAAAACCTAGCAGAAGGCAAGAAATAACTAAGATCAGAGCAGAACTGAAGGAGATAGAGACACAAAAAACCCTCCAAAAAATCAATGAATCCAGGAGTTGGTTTTTTGAAAAGATCAACAAAATTGACAGACCGCTAGCAAGACAAATAAAGAAGAAAAGAGAGAAGAATCAAATAGAGGCAATAAAAAATGATAAAGGGGACATCACCACCGACTCCACAGAAATAAAAATTAACATCAGAGAATACTATAAACACCTCTACGCAAATAAACAAGAAAATCTAGAAGGAATGAATAATTTCCTGGACACTTACACTCTTCCAAGACTAAACCAAGAAGAAGTTGAATCCCTGAATAGACCAATAGCAGGCTCTGAAATTGAGGCACTAATGAATAGCCTACCAACAAAACAAAGTCCAGGACCAGATGGATTCACAGCTGAATTCTACCAGAGGTACAAGGAGGAGCTAGTACCATTCCTTCTGAAACTATTCCAATCAATAGAAAAAGAGGGAATCCTCCCTAACTCATTTTATGAGGCCAGCATCATCCTGATACCAAAGCCTGGCAGAGACACAACAAAAAAAGAGAATTTTAGACCAATATCCCTGATGAACATCGATGCAAAAATCCTCAATAAAATACTGGCAAATCGGATTCAGCAGTACATCAAAAAGCTTATCCACCACGATCAAGTGGGCTTCATCCCTGGGATGCAAGGCTGGTTCAACATATGCAAATCAACAAAAATAATCCAGCATATAAACAGAACCAAAGACAAGAACCACATGATTATCTCAATAGATGCAGAAAAGGCTTTTGACAAAATTCAACAACCCTTCATGCTAAAGACGCTCAATAAATTCAGTATTGATGGAATGTACCTCAAAATAATAAGAGCTATTTATGACAAACCCACAGCCAATATCATACTGAATGGGCAAAAACTGGAAGCATTCCCTTTGAAAACTGGCACAAGACAGGGATGCCCTCTCTCACCACTCCTATTCAACATAGTGTTGGAAGTTCTGGGTAGGGCAATCAGGCAAGAGAAAGAAATCAAGGGTATTCAGTTAGGAAAAGAAGAAGTCAAATTGTCCCTGTTTGCAGATGACATGATTGTATATTTAGAAAACCCCATTGTCTCAGCACAAAATCTCCTTAAGCTGATAAGCAACTTCAGCAAAGTCTCAGGATACGAAATTAATGTGCAAAAATCACAAGCATTCTTACACACCAGTAACAGACAAACAGAAAGCCAAATCATGAATGAACTTCCATTCACAATAGCTTCAAAGAGAATAAAATACCTAGGAATCCAACTGACAAGGGATGTAAAGGACCTCTTCAAGGAGAACTACAAACCACTGCTCAGTGAAATAAAAGAGGACACAAACAAATGGAAGAACATACCATGCTCATGGATAGGAAGAATCAATATCGTGAAAATGGCCATACTGCCCAAGGTTATTTATAGATTCAATGCCATCCCCATCAAGCAACCAATGAGTTTCTTCACATAATTGGAAAAAACTGCTTTAAAGTTCATATGGAACCAAAAAAGAGCCCAAATTGCCAAGACAATCCTAAGCCAAAAGAACAAAGCTGGAGGCATCACGCTAACTGACTTCAAACTATACTACAAGGCTACAGTAACCCAAACAGCATGGTACTGGTACCAAAACAGAGATATAGACCAATGGAACAGAACAGAGTCCTCAGAAATAATACTACACATCTACAGCCATCTGATCTTTGACAAACCTGAGAGAAACAAGAAATGGGGAAAGGATTCCCTATTTAATAAATGGTGCTGGGAAAGCTGGCTAGCCATAAGTAGAAAGCTGGAACTGGATCCTTTCCTTACTCCTTATACGAAAATTAATTCAAGATGGATTAGAGACTTAAATGTTAGACCTAATACCATAAAAATCCTAGAGGAAAACCTAGGTAGTACCATTCAGGACATAGGCATGGGCAAAGACTTCATATCTAAAACACCAAAAGCAACGGCAGCAAAAGCCAAAATTGACAAATGGGATCTAATTAAACTAAAAAGCTTCTGCACAGCAAAAGAAACTACCATCAGAGTGAACAGGCAACCTACAGAATGGGAGAAAATTTTTGCAATCTACTCATCTGACAAAGGGCTAATATCCAGAACCTACAAAGAACTCAAACAAATTTACAAGAAAAAAACAAACAACCCCATCAAAAAGTGGGCAAAGGATATGAACAGACATTTCTCAAAAGGAGACATTCATACAGCCAACAGACACATGAAAAAAATGCTCATCATCACTGGCCATCAGAGAAATGCAAATCAAAACCACAATGAGATACCATCTCACACCAGTTAGAATGGCGATCATTAAAAAGTCAGGAAACAACAGGTGCTGGAGAGGATGTGGAGAAATAGGAACACTTTTACACTGTTGGTGGGACTGTAAACTAGTTCAACCATTATGGAAAACAGTATGGCGATTCCTCAAGGATCTAGAACTAGAAGTACCATATGACTCATCCATCCCATTACTGGGTATATACCCAAGGGATTATAAATCATGCTGCTATAAAGACACATGCACAGGTATGTTTATTGCGGCACTATTCACAATAGCAAAGACTTGGAATCAACCCAAATGTCCATCAGTGACAGACTGGATTAAGAAAATGTGGCACATATACACCGTGGAATACTATGCAGCCATAAAAAAGGATGAGTTTGTGTCCTTTGTAGGGACATGGATGCAGCTGGAAACCATAATTCTTAGCAAACTATCACAAGAACAGAAAACCACACACCGCATGTTCTCACTCATAGGTGGGAACTGAACAATGAGCTCACTTGGACTCGGGAAGGGGGACATCACACACCGGGGCCTATCATGGGGAGGGGGGAAGGGGGAGGGATTGCATTGGGAGTTTTACCTGATGTAAATGACGAGTTGATGGGTGCTGACGAGTTGATGGGTGCAGCACACCAACATGGCACAGGTATACATGTGTAACAAACCTGTACATTATGCACATGTACCCTAGAACTTAAAGTATAATAATAATAAAAAATAAGAAAGAAAGAAAAGAAGGAAAGAAAGAAAACGGAAGGAAGGAAGGAAGGAAGGAAGGAAGGAAGGAAGGAAGGAAGGAAGGAAGGAAGGAAGGAAGGAAGGAAGGAAGGAAGGAAAGAAAGAAAGAAAGAGAAAGAAAGAAAGAAAGAAAGAAAGAAAGAAAGAAAGAAAGAAAGAAAGAAAGAAAGAAAGAAAGAAAGAAAGAAAGAAAGAAAGAAAGAAAGAAAGAAAGAAAGAAAGAAAGAAAGAAAGACAGAAAGACATTGAGGGCTGGGTGCGGTGGCTCAAGCCTGTAATCCCAGCACTTTGGGAGGCCGAGATGGGCAGATCACAAGGTCAGGAGCTCGAGACCATCCTGGTTAACACGGTGAAACCCCGTCTCTACTAAAAAATACAAAAAACTAGCCAGGCGAGGTGGCGGATGCCTGTAATCCCAGCTACCCGGGAGGCTGAGGCAGGAGAATGGCGTAAACCCAGAAGGCGGAGCTTGCAGTGAGCTGAGATTCGGGCCACTGCACTCCAGCCTGGGCGACAAAGCCAGATTTGGTCTTAAAAAAAAAAAAAAATTGAGGAAAAAGGATATCTGCCTGAATAGGTATTAATGCAGCTGAAAGTGCCCTATTCCGGGCGGGAAAAAAGCCACAAAGGACATTTATTAGTAAGGAAGAGAAGCAAGCACCAAGATTTAAGGCAGGAAGGGACAGGCTAACTCCACTGCTTCGTGCAAATGTAGTCGGGTTTATGATCAGGGCTGCCCTTAGCTATAAAGTTGCTAACCCCTGAGTCTTGAAGGGAAAAGATGAACACTAGTTTTCAGTCCTTTGGTTGTAGAACAAGAAGGCCTGGACAATGAGAATGCTTTTTTTGGATTGGTTCCATCAATGCTTTGTCCCTGAAGTCAGAAGTACCTTGCCAGTAAGGGACTGCTTTTTAAAGTTTTTTGTTTGTTTGTTTGTTTGTTTGTTTAATTGGAAAGTGGCCCCTGGCCACCCAGAACCCCGTGAGTTTAACACCAAAGGCACCGAAGTGGTCTCCTTTTCCCCCAAACACATCTCTAATTCAGCCTCTAGGTAAGGGCGTCATAAGACCCTTTAAGGCTCTACACATGGCATTTTGTGGAAAGTTTGTCAAGACTACGAAAGAGAACCCCGATAGAGAGAATATCATGGAAGTCTGGAAGGCTCACACCTTTGAAGATGTCATCAGTTGATATAGGAAAAGCCGTGAAAACCATGAAACTCAAAACAATAAATTCCTGCTGGACAAAAGTACAATTTGTGTCTATATGTCATGCATGACTACAGAATTATGACAAACCCAATTAAGAAAAAAACATAGAAAGAAGTGTGGATATGAAGGGAAAAAATGGTGTGGAGTGAAGGGTTGCAAGATATGGATCTTGGAGGAATTTAAGAGGTAATAGACCCCACACCAGAAGAATTAACAAAAGATGACTTGATGGAGATGAGTACTTCCTAACCACTGTCACACAATGACGAAGAAGACATAGAAGAAGCAGTGCCAGAAAACAAATTGGCATTCAACAATCTGGCAAAAGGGTTCTGATTATTCAAGACTGCTTTTGACTTCTTTTATGACATAGACCCTTCCATGATACAGGAACTGAAACTAAGGCAAATAGTGGAAGATGGGTAGGTACTACATTGAAATGTTTTTAGAGAAATGAAAAAGCAAAATAGACAGAAATAATGGTGTATTTTTGTAAAGTTTCACCAAGTGTGCTTGCCTCTTCTGCTTCCCCTTCCATGCCTTCTGCCTCTTCCACCTCTGCTACCCCAAGACAGAAAGACCAGCTCCTCCTCCTCCTCCGCTGCCTACTCAACATGAAGACAACAATGATGAAGACCTTTAGGATGATCTGCTTCCACTTAATGAATGGGTCATACATTTTCTCCTCCTTACAATTTTCTTGATTATAATTTTTTTTCTGTAGCTTAGTTTATTGTAAGAATACAGTATATAATACACATAGCATGCAAAATATGTCTTAAACATAACACGTTATCAGTAAGCCTTCTGGTCAACAATAGGCTATTAGTAGTTTGGGGGGAGTCAAAAGTTGTATGTGGATTTTTCACTGTGTGGGAGGCCAGCTCCCCTAACCCTATGTTGTTCAAGGGGCAACAATATTCTTTCTCACTGGCACTTCACCTTCCATAAATTCAAGTCCCAAAAGTAGAACTGCAAGTTCAAAAGGATTTTTAAAAAAATGATTACTGCCAGATTACAGAAAGTTTCCAATTTACATTCTCACTAACAATGTACCATGTTGGTGTCCCTGAATCCTTATCAGCAATGAATTTTTAAATATACTATAAGGGATGAAAACATATTTTTGTAAATTTGAAATTCCCTGATCACTAATGAAGTTAAGCATCAATATTTTTCCTTTAATATGCAAATGCTGAAAATACCTCTAACTATAATAGATGTCAAAAATCTGTAAATCAGGTCAGGGGTAGTAGACATTCACCTGTAGTCCCAGCCACTGGGAGATTTGAGTCCAAGAGTTCAAGACTGTAGTATGCAATGATCGAGCCTGTGAATAGTCACTGCACTCCAGCCTGGACAACATAGCAAGACCCCATCTCTTAAAAAAAAAGAGTCTATAAGACAAAGGTCCTCATAAATCAAGAGAAGCCAAGACAGTCACTGTGCCTGAAGAATATTTCAAGTATTATTGTAAAACAATGAGATATTGAACATACATTGGAGCAAACTCTTCTTCACTCTTAAATCCTTTCAGCACAGAGACCATCAACTGACTGTGTCTGGGTGCTACCTGACCACTACTGGAGTCTCTTTCATTTGCCTGAGTCTGTGCAACAATATGAAATTATAATTTTACTATGCACCTAAACTTTCCTCAATATATTGAATTATTACAGAATTTGATGAGTCAAATTTTATAAATTCAGTTACCTTTTTCCACTACTCTAGGCCTCATATACTATCTGGTCTCAGGGTTAAAGGTCCATAACTGAATAAGCCAAACTTCTCAATTTGAGGATAAAGCATGTTAATAAATCTGGCCTTAATGTCAAATGAACTTATGTCATATTAAGTAGCTGGATAGAAACATGCATTCCAAAGTGGATACTGTTTATCAGGCTCAGTGCTCTATTCTTGACAGTAAATCCCAGAATAGGGTGGATGCTTTAATTGTGTATTAAATAGTATTAGGTGTAATATCGAAACCACTAAGGAAACACTATTGATGTGAATAGGAACACTAGCTGTGGAGCTGGGAATTTTCTATATAAATGCTATGTCTTTCACTCACCTGTTTAGTGGGCAAGTTGTTTCAGTTCCTATAATATCTAAATTGGAGAAAATCACCCCACCTACTTCTTCAGGTGTTACAATAATTATGAGGGATAACATCTTTTTAAGTGCTTAACACAATTCCTCACACGTAGAAAGCAATAATAAACATTGGCTAGCATTGTAAGGAGGTTTATTGTCTTCTAATGTGTTTTCACACATTTTCTCTCTGGGATTTTGAGTGAAACGTGGATCTAGAACAAGAACAAAATGATGTTACCTTAATGATCTCTATGTCTTTATACTCAAGGTGTCTTAAAATATTTTGCTGGCCAACAAAAGACACCTCCTGTTCTAATTGGGCATTGTCCATTTCTTTAAACTATGCAGACAAACAATATTATAAAGTGAGAACATCAGCATAAAAAACATAAACATAAATCTTAAAAGTGAGTTCATGAAAATTCTTACTGATGAAATGGCAGTGTCACAGGCTGAATGTTTATGTCCCCCAAATTTGTATATTGAAATTCTAACCCCCAGGGTACTCGTGTTAGGAAGTAGAGTCTTGGGGAGGTGATTAGGTGATGAGGACAAAATTCTCATGAATAGGATTTGTGCCCTAATAAAAGAGATCCCAGAGAGCTCATTGGCCCCTTCCAAAGTATGGGGATATAGCAGGAAGTTGGCTTCTATGAGCCAGAAGGGTGGACCTCACCCCAGATGCTGAATCTGCCTTGATATTGGACTTCCCAGCCTGCATAACTATAAGAAATTTCTGTTGTTTATAAGTTACTCAGCTTACGGTATTTTGTTACAGCAGCCTACACAGACTAAGATGAGTAGCATTTCGAGTATTGAAATTTCTTCATAAATGAATATGACTTAATCCCTGTTTAAGCTAATAGGTTCAACTTCTTCAACAAACGAATCTTTCATGAAAGCTGCTGACAAGTCAGAGTATTAATTAAATCTAGTTTCATTGCTTCTCACTCTCCTTGATCTTTATCTTTTGTTTTTTGGGAAACAGTCACAGAGTTCTGGTGCTAATAAATACTATAAAAAGTATGGAATACAGTCTGAAGAAGCAGAATGTTCTCTTTAAAGTTGATGTGGTGCTTTTTGTGCACTGAGCATTGGCTCAAAACCCCAAAAATTAGGCAGCCATACTCCTAAGCTCATCTTCAACCATAAGACAGAAAAGTCAAACATATCTGAAAATATAATATCACTGGTACCTTATACCAGCACTAAGAATAAGAAAACCCTGGAGAATGGCTCTAGTACAATATTTTTCAATTGGAATTAATTTTTCAAAATGGAAAGGACTTCACTGCTATTTTTATTATAAAATTAGTATGTGTTAATTATTAAAAATAAGTACAAAAACCTATAAAAGAAAAAGGGAAAAATTATCAGCAGTTCCACATTCCAGAGATCATCACTGTTAGCATTTAGGTATACAAATATCCAAACACTTTTTCTATCAATACAATTAATTTTCAAATTTGACCATTATGCAATGTACACTTGCACTAAAACACCATACTGTACCCCATGAACATATGCAATTATTATGTCAATTAAAAACAAAATAAAAAACATTTTACAAAACATCATGTTGTTTTTAATAACTTGTGTATTTCTAATTGTATACACCATAAAACAAATGTTTTCACATAACCTTTATTTTATTATAATAACTAATTAGTCATTTAAACAGCAAGGTACATTTCAATCTACAGATATACTATATAATATTTACTCCAATCTGGATGAGAATTTATGTTGCCTGTAAATATTGTATCACAAACATTGTAAGAATAATCTCTGTAAAGGTTTTTTCCTGTATTATTATTTGGGTAGAAAAATTACTAGAAATAGAATAACTGGGTCGAAGATTAAAAACAACTTAAATTTCAATGTATAGCATCAAGTTATTCTCTGAAATATTGTACTGTACAGTATTTGAATTTTTTTCCCCATTTTTACTACTGCCAATAACTTTAATCTTTGCAGATCAGTGAGACAAATAATAATAATAATAATAATGCAGTAGTATGCAAGGGAGATGAATATGTAGAAAAAGAAATGCAAATGGCCAGGAGTAATAGAAGATGTTCAACATCAATCTAATCAAATTAATGAATCTTTAAAATGCAATAGCAGTCAATGTTAACAAGAATGTAGGTATTAAACATTCTCATAAGAATATAAACTAAGACTGTGTTTTAGGATTATATTAGGTCACAGCAATTAAAAAATGTTAAATGCATATGCTCTATAGCAACTTCTCAGGTTGGAATTTATCACATGGAGGATCTTGTAAAAATACATAAACCAAGATATGTCATTAATATTATTGGCAGCCCATTGTTTAAATAAAAAATATATTTACACAATACAGTTGTTAAAAATAACAATATCTTGAATGTAAATTATTAAACAAAAATAGAAAGCCTAGGCATATTTACACAATACAGTTGTTAAAAGTAAGAATATCTTGAAGGTAAATTATTAAACAAAAATAGAAAGCCTAGGCTGGGTGAAACAGCTCATGCCTGTAATTCCAACACTTTGGGAGGCTGAGGCGGGAGGATTGCTTGAGCCCAGGAGTTTGAGACCAACCTGGGCAGCACAGTAAGACCTCGTGTCTAGGAAAAAAAAAATAGAAAGCATAGTTCTGAACATCCTTTTGTGTAATACTAAAAGATAAAATTTTATTTTCTATCTTGTTTAAGATCTATATTCTATATGGGGGATGTGCATTAACGTCATTTTTAAAAAGATACTCAAGAAATTGTCAACAGTGATTATCTTAAGGAGAGATTCTAGAAGTTTGGGGGTAAGAGACTAGAGGAAGGAGAATTTTATATTTCATTTTTACCTTTATTTAATTTTTTGATTTTCTTACTGGATGCATGAATTATATTTTATGTCAGCATATTTTATCAGATAAATAAAATTATGAGCTATTTCTGTTTCCTCTCATTTGTTTTATTTTTAAATAAAGGAAAATGAGGTACGTCTTTTTAAAATTTGATAATCTTGAGTCCATGATTATTATGAAAGCCCTCTGTTATCTTTTTACTTCCTTTCACAGTGACTGTTTGTGTTATAGAACAATTTCTCAAGACAAATGTCATAGAAGGTAGATACAAAAAATGATTACATTTGTTTATTCAAGCTAATTTCATGTTATGAACAAAATTATGTAATGTCATTTCTAAGACCTTTCTGTGATCTATCAATCCACTAGGTTAAATAGCAGAAATCACTTCCAAAACAAATCCTTTTGCAGTCAGCAAAATGAAGCAATTATATGAATAAGTTTTTCCACTTGGCCTATTTTTCTGCCCATGGTTATTAATCAGTCTCACTGACTACATTTTCCATTTTACATCCCCTTTCAGGCACTACTCCAGGTGGCCAAGCATATCACATTATGTAAATAAAATAAAACAAATCTTTTCCCATTGAGCAAATGGATATACTTCATCTATACTAATGCTTCCAGTCTTTCTCAGATCATTCAAAAAGCATGATATGGTTTTCACAAAAGGACATTCATCCCATTTGACTAACTGGAATTTCTTTAAGTAAAATTTTACTCCAGCTAATCTTTACCAAATAGCTGAATTAAGTCAAGTTGACACCCTGTTATCTACCAGCTCTTCCAGCCCTTTTGCTTGATTGTTTTGTCATTTTGCCTTTTCTCCTCTTCTAGAGTGGGAGTATGGAGATTTACCCTTCTGAAACAGCTGTGTCACATCATGATCCTTGAGGATACCAGTTCTTAACTGGCTGCACATCAAAATCACTGTTTCCTTTTACCAATACTCTAGACACACTCAAGCAGACATTCTGGATTCTGATTTAATTGACACAGAGTAGGGCCTGGGCATTTTTAAAGCTCCTCACATGATTCTATTGTGCCTCATCTATCCTAGCCCTTAAGCAGGACCAAACATTTCTTCTGTCTTAATTATTACTCTCTTAAACTTAGTCCAATTCCTCACAACTGATAGATTTCTACATACTCATCTGCCTTGAATGATGACAATTGATATGGTTTGGCTCTGTGTCCACACCCAAATCTCATCTTGTAGCTCCCATAATTCCCACATGTTGTGGGAGGGGCACAATGGGAGATAATTGAATCATGAGGATGGGTCTTTCCCATGCTGTTCTTGTGTTAGTGGATAAGTCTCATGAGATCTGATCATTTTAAAAATGGGAGTTTCCCTGCACAAGCTCTCTCTTTGCCTGCTGCCATCCATGTAAGATGTGACTTGCTCCTCCTTGTCTTCTGCCATGATTGTGAGACCTCCCCACTCATATGGAGCTGTAAGTCCACTACACCTCTTTCTTTTCTAAATTGCCTAGTCTCAGGTATGGCTTTATCAGCAGCATGAACACAGATGCATACAACAATACTGCAACAAATCTACTCACATCTGTACTCTTTATAGGAATTGCAGTGCTACAACATTAGTGGCTGTTAATTCTAAGAGTGTTAAAAAATATTAATGCTTGTCCCACCCCTAAAGTCTAGGGTGTGACCTGAGCATTAGGTTATTTAAAACTTTTCTCAGGTAATAGACTTGTGCAGTCAAGGTTGAGAACCACTCTACAGGGCCAAGATATGTAAGAAAATTCAAGTCATTTAGCTTGGCATGGTGGCATGCACCTGGAGCCCCAGGTACTCTGGAAGCTGAGGTGGGAGGATTGCTTGAGCCCAGAAGAGAGATGCTGCATAAGCTATGATCACATCACTGCACTCCAGCCTGGGTGACAAAGTGAGATCATGTCAAAAAAAAAAAAAAAAAAAAAGAAAGGAGAAAGAAAGGAAGAAAAGGAAGGAATTAAGGAAGGAAGGAAGGAAGAAAGGGAGGGAGGAAGGGAGGGGAGAAAGAAAGAAAGAAAACTATTCTAGGTGCACATATTATTTTGTTTCTGAAATTGGTTTTAAAATATCTATGTCAGAGTTCATTTCTAGAACTTTATCTCTAGAAAACATATGTTCATTTCTCAATATAGGAAAATGGAGATTGGAAACATGAAGAAAAATGACGTTGGAAAATGATTTCCATGCTTATCTCTCAACTTCTTTTTTCAACTTCCCTTTTGTCATCTCCATAACTTCACTGATACCTAGGAATCTCTGTTACATCACAGTCTTCAAGAGCTTTGCTAGCAGCAAATTAATTAAGACATTAGCTTTCAAAAGTATATGATATTCTCTCACAAACGTGTCTACTTTTAATAGGGCAAACTATGTAAAGATTTTAAATCTCATTCCAGAAATACCACATCTATTCTACCTACTTATGAAGACAGTCAAGTCTCTAGAACAAGATAGAAATTCATAGTTTGGAAATAAATCCCTGTAGGGCTTTTCCACAGTCCCAATATGTCCCCTACTGTCCTGATTTTAGCAACAAAAATTCTCCATCCAGAAAATCCTTCATTCCTGAGTAAATTGAAAGATTGGTCACCCTATTTCTATCTGTGTGTCTTTCTTTCATAATTGGCTCATAATCATAGCAGTCACAATTTTGAAAAATTTTATTTTACTGAATTCCTCATTGCTATTTTCTCATTTTTAAATAATAAAAACTTATTAATAAACATTGTAAATATACCGAAAAGAGTAAACAATAAAACAGTAACCATTGGCAGAAATAGTCACTATTAAAATCTTAATACATTCCCTTCCAATGTTTTTTCTGTTAATCCAAAAAAAAAAAAATCAGAGATTTGCCTCTGTGAACTAGATCTCTTTTTATCTTTAGATATTATTTGACAAGTATATAGCTCAATCATCTATTCAAACTTCTCTTTTACAGACTCCCTGCCAATTAACCTTCTCCTATGAAACTATCATGTCTTCACATAGGATAAATATGGTTATTGACACACAAGCTTTCTTAGTTACATTGCAATCCAGTTGTGTGTCCCTAAATTTATGCCAGTTGGATTTCGAATGATCATTACTAAAGAGACTTGGTCTTATGTCTTGCAATTTGCTTCTTCCTTCTTAAATTCAGTTCTTGTAATGTAACTATACATTACTTTGGGGGTATCTTTTTGCCTCATATTCAAATTATCTTTCAAATAGAGGTACATTTCTATATTTCTGTATTTCTATATTGTATATAATAGTATAGAAAACTCATTATTATGATTATATCATTAATATAGAAAATCTTATTATTATGAGATTATAGTGTACATAAAAGTGTTGAAGTATAAATATGTAATATATAAATATATATTAAATACATACAAAATATCTGATTAGTAATAAGATAATAATGTATCTACCTCTGAGTTTTAAAACTAGGACTTTGAAATACCAGCAAAGGCTACCTGCTTTGACCAGCATCTCTTTTCCCTACCTGCTTCAATCATGTCTCGGGTCCTGACAAATTTGCCCCCAGATCCTTCCCGAATTACTCTCCAACTCTGTTCCACGTTTCAGGGAAATAACATTTATTTCCCAGTCTCCTTTGCCCTCCAGTTTCCCAGCAAGCTATCCAGTGAGGGATGCCATAAAAACCTGCCTCTTTTCTGTAGGGCTACTTCCCACCAGATAGCCCCTCCCTCCGTGGACCCAATTCCCATCAGCTCTAGCAACCTGCCTGAAGTCCTGGCCTCTTGGCTCTGATAACACCTTCTCCCATTATCCTTCTAGTCCTAGGGGCAGTACTGGCTTCTTGCTCTTGAGTTGCTGACTCACCAAGCCTGGTTTGGCTTCCATCACGTGTGTAATCAATCACCTGTATTAAATCACCTCTGCTTGAAAGACCAAGAATAGTTTCTGATTTACAAGCAAACACTGAAAGCTCTTCTATTTCTTGTTTGCTAAACAAGATTTGTCAAAGTTAAGTATTACGTTTTATCGAATTTACTTTTTGCCCCTCCTACAATGATGATTTGCTTTTCCTCCTTTAACTTGTTAATGTGATGAATTACACATAGATTTTTTCTGTTGTTAGAAATCCTTGCATTCATGGAATAAACACAATTTTCATACTATATCATCTTTTTTATAGATTTCTAAACTTAATTTGCTGACTTTTTTTTAATTCAAAATGTTTGCCTTTAGGCTCATGAGGAAAGTTGGAGTCTAATTTCCCTGTCTTACACATTTCTTGGATAACATTGGTATCAAGGTTGTATTGCCTCATAAAATGAACTAACAAAAGGACCTTGTTTTATTCTGGAGTTGTTTTTATAAAATGGAAATAATCCATTTATTGAAAATATTTGATAGAACTCTCCAGTAAAAATGTCTGGGCCTGCTGGTTCTCTTCTTCTAAGAAGAATTTGGAACTTACAATTAAAGCTCTTTCAATGTGTTAGAAAACTTTCCAGGTTTCCTTGAACATTAATGAATTCCAATGATGAAAAACCCTCAGATATTTAATATAACCTTATATATAACCTTTCCCAAATTCATTTTTTCTTTTGCATATCTGATTAGATACTTTAATTTTTCAAACTCTATTTCACATATCAATTTTCCTTTCCTACTCTGTACTGTCTTCAGCATAATTTTTTGGTCTAACTTCCAAGTCACTTATTTTCTTTTTAGTTCTATCCAATATTGTGTTTAACCTGTCCATTGAGTTTTTAATTTTCATTATGTTTTTTGTTTCTAAAAGATCTCTTAAATTCAGTTTCAATCTGCTTAATATAAGATACATACACCGTCTCACATTTATATTCCTGGCACACCTCATTGAGTTTTTAAACACATTAAACATAGCTTTTATAGTTATATAATCATTCTAATATCTGAAGTCTTTATGAGCATAATTCTGTTTCTGCTCATGATGTTTATTTCCTCATGAGTTTTGTAAGAGTCTTACTTTTTCCTCATTTTGGGTGAAATTTTACTTTGAGACATGGGGTGAATGTGGGTTTCTCCGAAGACACTTTGCCTTTGTCTTGTGTTTGGAGGTAATACCAACATGTGATAACTATAAAATAAATTAACAGTTTGATGTGTGGCTTTTTTTGAAATTATACTAACAGTGAAAATTTAAACCACAAATTCATGTGAAGATGGCCTTGTAATTTTTCCTCTAAATAGCGCCGAGTTTGAGGCAGGAAAATTTCGTGGTTGTCTCCCCCTGAGGAACAGGTTTTTATCTAGTTTATTCTTTCACTGAAATTATAGTCCTTCGTATCTCTGGCTTTCAGCAGTTTTCTCCTGTAAGACTATTATACTGAGCAGGCACTAGGTTTTGTATCACATTCTCCCATATTCCAGGTGGTCATAAAAATTGAAGCTCAGGGTACTAGGGCCAGGACTGTCCTTATGGAAGTCTGGATTTCCATATGGAAGTCTGGAAGTCCTGGTTTGGGAGTCTGCATACCTCTCTGGATTTATGTATTCTCCTTATGCTTGGCCTATGCGGCTCACCTTAATTTCTATTCAAGTCAGTAATATACTTTTGAAAAATGACATGTACATTTTATCTGGTATTTGTAGAGTTTATATAGCAGGATAGTGATTCAGCAAATCTAGTCTACCACAATGCTAGGAATAGAATTCCCTAATTTTTGAAAACATTATATCAAATCACATTTATTGCCATTAATAGTCTTATAAATGTGCTTTTAAGTAACTGCATTTTGTTATAGCTCGTTGTTATTGTATATTTAATTAATTCGCCCCTACCTCATGTTTTTTGGAAGTGAAGGTTGTACTCAACTCACTATGTTAAGTAATACTACAGTAAACATCAATCTATACATGCATTAATAATGATTTCCAAGAAAGTGGTGAATCGTGGTCATAATCATCTTTGAGGCTGATGGTACATATTCTCAAATTACATCTCAGAAATAATGACACCAATTTCTGCTCTAATCAGCCATATATGAAAGTGTCATGTTTCTGTTCTCTAACCAATACAGCTACCACTGTTTTTATACCTAAAAATCTGGCAAAGATGTGAGAAGACATCTTATTGTTTCAATTTATATTTCTTTGGTGACAAAGGTACTAAATTACTCAATGTACTAAATTACTATTTTCCTATTTATCATCCATTTCAAACAAAATGTAAACCATTTTTTAAAATTTTGTATTAATGCAAATCCTAAATCACGACTTTATTTATTCAATTTCCTAAGCAAAATTATATGTTGTTGCATTTATACATTTTATATTAGATCATTCTGCCTTATGTTTATATCCTAAAAACTGTCAGAATTACATAATAATTATGAACAGTTGATTACAAATAATGTCTTTATTAGGATATTTCTCCATAAATCTAAATTTTATCAATCTTTCTTTAAATAGCTCTACACAGTTTCCTCTTGTATTATATTAATAATTGCAGATACACTTCTTTTTGCTATTTCTATTAATTCTTTCCTATTCCTATTGTCTGTTAGTCTCCCTTTTTCTCCCATAAAATAAATAAAAATTTTAGTATCAGATTCTATGATATATTACTTCTTATTCCCAGCCTTCAACATTTTAAGAATTCAGATTGACCTTTTCTCCCATTGTTACTTCAAGTTATCAGCATGTCAATACTAGGGAAATCTCATCAAGTGTTTAACAGTGCATACCTTACTGACTCATTATTTATTTCAATTTAATCTTTCTTATTTTCATTCAACTTTTTTCTCAGTAATATATGACTTTTTCAAGCTTTTTATTTTCTAATGCATTTCTCCAAATAGCAGCCATAACCCTTATATGCCCTCTTTCAATGACAACAACAAAAATGTGCCAGGCTTCTTGGAAGAAAATAATTATACCAATTTAAGAAGGAGAAAATTGATGTACTGATAAACAAATGGGCATCTTAGGATCATGTTTCTCACAAGTAAAGCAGTTCCAGAAATTCCTAGGACCCTAATGGGTTTTATTCTAAATAGGTTAAACACACCACTTAAAAAATTGTTTTCTGCAGTTCTCTAATATTGCTTACAATTGTCCATATTTCCGTGTTTATACTTGCCTTTTTTTTTTTTTTTTAAATGGAGTTTCGCTCTTGTTGCCCATGCTGGAACCCAGGCTGGAGTACAGTGGCTTGATCTTGGTTCACTGCAACATCTGCCTCCCAGGTTCAAGCAATTCTTCTGCCTCAGCCTTCTGAGTAGCTGGGATTACAGGTGCATGCCACCACACCTGGCTAATTTTTTGTATTTTTAGTAGAGGCAGGGTTTCACCATGTTGGCCAGGCTGGTCTCGAATTCCTGACCTCAGGTGATCCACCCGCCTTGGCCTCCCAAAGTGCTGGGATTACAGACGTGAGCCACCGGGCCCAGCCTTATACTTGCCCATTTTTTGATTCTAATACTTTGCTACACAATGAGGGATTCTGGGACCAATACCATCAGCTTGACTTGAGGGCTTGTTCAAAAGCAGACTCAGAATCTGCAGTTTATCAGGATCCCCAGGTAATTTGTACGTGCAGTCTACTTTGGTAGATCTGCTCAGGCAGACTGGAAGACTCTTCTATCTGCCTCATGTAAGGTGCAGGTGACATAATTAGGTAATCAAGCAAAAGATCACATTTTTTAATGAGAAAGAGACACTGGCTATTATTTTGAGAGGCAAAACCGGTTATTCAGTCCCAGTAAAATGAAGATGACAGCCAAGATCAAGATTTTTCATTTGAGATGTGCCTGCGGTACAATTACATTTGCTGAAAGAAACTGCTTCATTAATTAGATACAGGTTTCTTCTCTCTTCTTTTTGAGATGTAGAGAGGACACAATAGACTCATGGAACTTAAAGAACTAGATGCCAGCTAACAAAAGATGCTATCCTGCCTCTTTCATTTCACCATATTGCTTTCTTGAAAACATAGTACAGAGTCAGTTTAGCGTTGAAAAAATCCATTCTCCTAATTCTAAAAAAAGGAGACAGCCAGGCATGGTGGGTCCCTAAAAACACACAAAAAAATAGCTGGGCGTGGTGGTGCATGCCTGTAATCCCAGCTACTCGGGAGGCTGAGGCAAAAGAATCGCTTAAACCCGAGAGGCGAAGGTTGCATTATGCTGAGATAGTGCTATTGCACTCCAGCCTGGGCAACAAGAGTGAAACTCTATCTCAAGAAATAAAAAAAAGAGAGAGAGAGAGACAGAGACAAACTATAATTTCATTTCAGAAGTTTTATAGGATACTATTTCCAATTTTTTTCTTACTTCATTAAAATGTAATTAGCAGTATGTGAAAATTTCCACTTTATCCTCCATCAGTAGCCTCTCCTTCTAATTATACAATTAGCATAAATTTTTTTCTATTAACTTTGTGAAGTGGGATTCTTGTTTTATACATACCCCTGGAAAGTATACTTAAACTGTGGGACCCTGGGATTTTATATTTCCAAATAGAAGATACGATCCTTTTGTATCACAAAATGTACTTAAGATGTTTTGGATTATATTTAAATATTCTTGAATGAAATAGACTTAGTGACTGAAGCCAATTATTATATTTTTCCACACCAAAATAAATGCAATAGGAAAAGATGACAGTTCTATCTAGTATTCCTGCTTCAATCTTGCACAAAGTAGAAACATACATATTCTGTTATGTTACAGGGTCTAGGGCTTTGGGAGAACAAGGCTGAAGTCAGCTGAGATTGTGCCACTGCACTCCAGCCTGGGTGAGAGAGTGAGACCCTTTCTCAATAATAATAACAAAAGTAAAAAAGAAATATAATATTTAATAAAGATATGCACACACATGGGTTTATCATGACACACATGAACATGTGTGTACAGTTCAAAAAATGAGTAAATCTAGAAACCTGTATTGCCTCAATAGCTAGCTGAGTACTTCAATATGCATGTTTATTCAACAATTTTGTGTTAAGCTTCAGTGGTAAATAAGCAGAGTACACTGACTGTAATGAATACTTCTTTTGATGAGGATTATCACCACACAATTGAAATATGATATAGTTGGCTGGGCACATTGGCTCACACCTATAATCCCAGCACTTTGGGAGGCCAAGGCAGGCAGATCACCTGAGAACAGGAGTTCAAGACCAGCCTGACCAACATGGAGAAACCCCATCTCTATTAAAAATACAAAATTAACCAGCATGGTAGCGCATGCTTGTAATCCCAGCTACTCAAGAGGCTGAGGCAGGAGAATCACTTGAACCCGGGAGGCAGAGGTTGTGGTGAGCCGAGATAGAGCCATTGTACTCCAGCCTGGGCAACAAGTGCAAAATTCTGTCTCAAAATAATAATAATAAATATATATCATATATATAATAAATATATCATATATATGATATAGTTTAGAGTTAAATACTGGCTGCTCTTGGGAACTTTGAGGTGTTCTGAAGGATATAAATAACACGAAGAGAATAGCACATTGGCTTGCAGCAGATTAGAGTCTGCTACCTGTGTGAATACTTGCTTTTCAGGAACTATGAGGATCCCCTTAGCTTTTGAACCATTTCTACTTGTGTTTAAATTTACCCTTTAATTTTGGGATTTGACAGCCTCTGCCCTTCTGTTCCACTTAAGTGTGGCTTTTCCTACTCTGACTCACTTTGATTCTTGACCTCTGAATCTTATTCCTATTTTACAATAAACATACATAGCACATATGCCAATGAGTAGAGTGAAAGAGGGAAAAAATGCCAAGGAACTGTGTTTAATTTTGTTCCTTTCACAAATCAGACACCATAACAGAAAAATTATAGGAATATGTCCATGTTCAGTAGCCTTCAATGAAATTACACTGGTTATTACAAAGTGTTGGATAATCAATATTTTTTAAAGATTCAATAGTCCCTTCTCATAATTTTAGAACTTTGGGAAGTAATAATACGAATGTAGTTTTAGCTGTGTCCTTTAATCTTTTACTGTTTCCTCTATGTGTGGTGTTTGGTTTGTGTGTGTGTGATAATTATTATAAGATCAGAGGCTAACAAAGGTGTTTATCATGACCTTTAAAAAAAATTTTTTTTTTTTTTTTTGGTAAGAGACAGAGTCTTGCTGTGTTGCCCAGGCAGGATGCAATGGCACCATCTCAGCTTACTGAAACCTCCGCCTTCAGGGTTCAAGCAATTCTGCTGCCTCAGGCTCCCAAGTAGCTGGGACTACAGGTGGGCGCCACCATGCCCCACTAATTTTTGTATTTTTAGTAGAAACGGGGTTTCACCATATTGGCCAGGCTGGTCTTGAACTCCTGACCTCATGATCTGCCCACCTCAGTTTCCCTAAGTGCTGGGATTACAGACATGAGCCACCACGCCTGGCCACATGACATTATAACTTGTCTCATATACTCAATTTCCTGACCAGTTCAAGCTTATCTTTTGCCTATCTCTGCAAGATTTGAGAGCAATTAATAGAATAGCTCATAGTAGCTCTATTAAAAACTATCTCGTTGGTGGCATGTGTTGGTTCATGCCTGTAATCCCAGCACTTTGGGAGGCTGAGGTGAGCAGATCACTTGAGGTCAGGAGATTGAGACCAGCCTGGCTAACATGGTGAAACCCCATGTCTACTAAAAACAATACAAAAAGTAGACGGGCATGCTGGCAGGTGACAGAGTGAGATCTCGTCTTGAAAAAACAAAACAAAAAGCAAACAAACAAAAACTAATTTGTCATCAATCAGTTTAATTTTTTGAAAAGATCCTAGTGAGATTATTTCAGATTATATCATCAAAATCATTAAATAGATTACAGAGCTAGGGAACAGAATGAACCCTTCCTACTCTTAATTATCAGTAAAATTGTATTCACAAAAAAATATGATTGAGGCAAATTCTCTTGCTGCCTATCCAATGGCTATTTCCCACTCCTCCTTGATAACAGATCGCTGTTAATGTCTAGAACCTGAGTCTTAACTGATGAATCATGAAGGGGTCTGAGCTTATCATGTAATATTATTTCCCCTTTGCTTGCGATTGTTTTAGAGGCAGATCTATGATCTAAATTTGACCTCTGAGATATAAGAGAAAATATGTTGAGAACTTATGGGAAAGATTTTACCCCTAAGAAAAAAGAAGGCTATATCAGGGAAGGATTTTTTGTCCTTTCTCTACCTTTCTAGTTTGGAAAATTTTAAATAAATGTGGGCTTATCTAGAGCTGTAGCAGCTATTTACAAATAACTGGGCCTCATGATGAAATTGAGCACCTTGAGGAAGGCAGAGTTTAAGAATGAAAAAAGCACTTCCGGCGTAGCCATGGCGGCTGACGCTACTACCAACCCGTCACAGCTGCTACCGTTAGAGTTTGTGGACAAATGTATAGGATCAAGAATTCACATTGTGATGAAGAGTGATAAAGAAATTGTTGGTACTCTTCTAGGATTTGATGACTTTGTCAATATGGTACTGCAAGATGTCACTGAGTTTGAAATCACACCAGAAGGAAGAAGGATTACTAAATTAGATCAGATTTTGCTAAATGGAAATAATACAACAATGCTGGTTCCTGGAGGAGAAGGACCTGAAGTGTGAATGAGTTCCTTGACTTACGCTAGATTCTGTTTTGTCTTTTAACGACAAGAAAATGGAATTTTTTCCCCCACCTTCTAATGTTTAAATCCCATAAAGCTAAGTTTCCCGTTAAAGGGAAGTGCTTTGAAGGTGTGTACCCATTTTTGTAAGTTAATCATGATTATCCTGGAAAAAGAAGAAAAGAACTTCTTCTTTGAAGACGAAAATAAAGGTGATTTTGGTTAACTATCATTTTATTTATTGTACTGCAGTAGCCCGTGGAACAAAGATTGTGATTATTTTGCCACTTACTTTTCTGTCATTATATGCTTATTTGCTTTCTCAATTACATGACCATTTGATTCTCAAACAAAAGTTGTTCCAAACAAAATGATGAACTTTGATTTGAACAGGTGCATTTGAACAACTGGAAATGATCACTTAGAAAATTCAATTAAAATGCTGTTGTTTTGTAATGAGGATTTTTCTACTGATTTCAAATTCCATGAACTCCTATTGAAAACAAACAATATACAGGTAATATATGCACATTGTAGAAATGCAGGAATTATCTATTGGAATTACCCTAAAGATATAAATTTTATCTATTTGCTTATAAAATTGGTTCAGAGGGTTATTACCTTAATGTAATTATTACTGAATTGCCAGGAAATTAGTGGAGACAGAGCTTTAAAGTAAAGGATACTAAAAACAGCTAAGAACTCTAGGACTCAGGTAAAATCAAGGAACTGATAATAAGAGCATAGAACTCTATAAATTAAGTCAAAGAACTATTAAAAGCAAACAGGTAATATACACACATTGTAGAATTATAGGTAAGCAAAAAGGAGAAGGTTGATCATGCTTTGCTGTATATCTTCGTAGACTTTCTCAGTCTACTCTCAGTACACATTTTATTTTACTTGCTTATCGTGATTATACTGTTTTTACCCTCCACTTAAGTTGCTTTTTGAATTTAAATGGTGAATATCTTTCTGTGTCAAATATTTCAGCATTAATGTATACATAATATCAAATGGATTTACTATAAATTATTTAGCCTATTCTTACTGACCACAGTAGTCTAACTAGATCTTTATACATTTTTATTTTTCTAGAATAAACTCAAAAATGTGTAAGATTAAAAAAAAAAAAAAGAATGAAAAGAAACTAGGTTTTCAAGACACTACCGAGATACCAAGCAAACTCTTGGGACCAACTGTCTTAAGACTTCTTGTTGAGTGAAAATCAAATATCACTATGTTATGTCACTATATTAGTAAGGTTTTCTATTTCAACCAAGCACATCTTAACTAGGATAATCTAACATGATTAATTATGCATCATAATATATGGACTTGTCAATATGAATTTTCCAATAGTTCTCTCGTTATTAGCTTCACACTGAGTAATTTGTTTTCTTGCATTAGAGTTACATTATGTTAATTTTTATTATGACCATTTCTATTGATATTCTCTTTGATTTAAAATCTTATGGTTGCCCTTGCTTGCCGGGTAATCTTCTAACATACTTTGTTAGAAATATAAATAAAATATATTATTTTTGCTAATGTCTGGGACACACCTCCCTTGAAGGGTCAAGATATGCCTTCCAAAGTGAAAAATTATGGCACTTTGCAGCCCTGACCACTAATCGAGAACTTTGATGCTTTGGATTTTGGAGACCTCATTTTATCACCTGGTCCTTTTACTTTATGACTTGTCATGCTGCCACCTTTTGATGGGATTGAGATCAAGATAATAATTTCCAACTGGTCAGGAATATTGTGCCCCTTTGTTTTTATATCCAGATGCAATAGAACCTGACACACCACTACTATGGTTCTTAGGATTTGGAACAAAATGCTTCTTTCTTTTACAAAATAAATGTTTTCTTTAAACAACTCTTGATTGATCCTGGACCATTGTAGAAACTGAAATCCTACCAATGGAAAAAAAAAAAAAAATGACCACTGAGCTGCTTATCATGAAATAAGTGTTTTCCAAATAACTATCCTGCTTCATCAGCAGGAAGGAATAATATAATCTATACCAATGTCTTCATGGGAAGTTCTCTATGGCCAGTTGATTAGTGAGGGAAAAATTCAGCCTGATTTACAGAAGTTACTGTACAACATCACGGTAACAGCCAAAAGTAGATTGCTTATGCATTATAACCTACTTGAATGCAATTTTAAAAGAAATTCAGCCTATGTAATTGGTTGTCCATGATGTCTAGAAGAAGAGATGTTATTGATTTATATGTGGCAGCTAATAAGTTGTCTAGATAATTAGGGACTCGGGGCTAGGCCTGGTGGCTCACACCTATAATCCCAGAACTTTGGGAGGACAAGACAGGTGGATCGCCTGAAGTCAGGAGTTTGAAACCAGCCTGGCTAACATGGTGAAATTCCATCTCTACCAAAAATATGAAAATTAGCCAGGTGTGGTGGTGTGCGCCAGTAGTCCCAGCTACTTGGGAGGCTGAAGCAGGAGAATCTCTTGAATCCAGGAGGCAGAAGTTACAGTGAGCCAAAATTGCGCCACTGCACTCCAGCCTGGGCAACAGAGCAAAACTCCCTTAAAAAAAAAAAGATTATTAGGGACTTGGAAGGACAGATTGTAGGACTGGTGACAATGAGTTTTGGGGAAAAAATACGTAGATGAACCACAGAAAATGAGCCGAAGTGTAAGAATATTTGTGCTTAATATGAATGCTCACCAAACTATCATCAGGAAGGTTATCAAATAGATATGAGGGTATGAAACAACCTCTTTAACCAGGCACTACATTGCTTGCTCAGAAGGCTAATAAACAGCAACATTGGTGCTAGTAGTAGAGAATACACATAGGTTTAGCAACATGTTGAACTTTATCACTGTCCCTTACCAAAGCCCATTTAGCTGTCAAGACTATTGGGTGTCCAACATACAAGCAACAAGGACCAAGGCTAAGCACACAATAACATATCCTGGGTGAATAAACAGTCACCTTTTGTCAGACTCATTGATTTTACTGGTGCTCCCCTATGATAAAGGCAACAGGGAATTTTGTAAATGGAATCTACATTTATCCTTGAATTACATTTGCTTTACCTGACATCATGTTTCTCTGATCACCACTCTCCATTGGTACATTGAGTGCTTTGTACATACTGCCATAATATCCTGTTCTACATTGCTTGTATTCAAAGAGTTTGTTGTATAACAAATGAGTAGTATTTCTTGGATTTACCCGGTCCACCATTTATCCTATCACTGACCAAAATTATTATTATAGAATGGCGAATATTTTATTAAAGACTCAATCACAGTGCCAGCTGGAAACAATGGCTTAAAAGGTTGTACTCATGCTAGAGGATGTGGTGGTGTATCTTCTGAGCTAGTAACTAAGTATAAGCTTGTCTGGTGTCTCCCATATAAAATATACAACAATCTTTGATCTTTGTTATGAATGTTGAAGTGACTTCTTTTTTCATTACATCTAATGATCCACTCCAAATACTTGTCTCTTGTCTCTGAGATTCTGGGTTTTTGCAGAATTAATACCCAAGGGGAGATTCTTAGCAGTATTCCATTTTACGATCCATCCTTCATTAGAGGATGAGAGACTTCTATCTGGCCTTTAAGGATACCTGAGACCTTTAGACGAACAGTCAAAAATTTTAAATTTAAAATTTAAAATGCGGCTACACTGTTGCATGGGTAGTAAATTTTGACCTTAAAACTGGTATATTCATACAGTGGAATATTATTCGGTGATAAGAGGAAAAAACTGTCAAGCCACAAAAAGACACAGAAAAGACAAATACATTTTGCTAAGTGAAAGAAGCCAGTCTGAAAAGGGTACATACTGTGATTTCAACTATATGACATTCTGGAAAAGGCAAAACTATAAAGACAGTAAAAAGATCAGTGGTTATCTTTGCAGATGCCGCCGCCACTGGGAGTCCTGTACTGTCAGCCATGGTCAACCCCATCGTGTTATTCGACATCACCATCGACGGCAAGCCCTGGGGCCGCGTCTCCTTCAAGCTGTTTGCAGACAAGATTCCAAAGACAGCAGAAAACTTTCGTGCTCTGAGCACTGGAGAGAAAAGATTTGGTTATAAGGGTTCCTGCTTTCATAGAATTATTCCAGGGTTTATGTGTCAGGGTGGTGACTTCACATGCCATAATGGCACTGGTGGCAAGTCCATCTATGGGAAGAAATTTGATGATGAGAACCTCATCCTAAAGCATACAGGTTCTGCCATCTTGTACATGGCAAATGCTGGACCCAACACAGATGGTTCCCAGTTTTTCATCTGCACTGCCAAGACTGAGTGGTTGGGCGCAAGCATGTGGCCTTTGGCAAGGTGAAAGGAGGCATGAACATTGTGGAAGCCATGGAGCACTTTGGGTCCAGGAATGGCAGGACGAGCAAGAAGATCACCATTGCTGACTGTGGACAATTCTAATGAGTTTGACTTGTGTTTTATTTTAACCACCAGATCGTTCCTTCTGTAGCTCAGGAGAGCACCCCTCCACCACATTTGCGTGCAGTATCCTAGAATTTTTGTGCTCTCGCTGCAGTTCCCTTTGGGTTCCACGTTTTCCTGGTTCCCTTCCATGCCTAGCTGGATTGCAGAGCTAAGTTTATGATTATGAAATAAAAACTAAGTAACAACAACAACAACAAAAGATCAGTGGTTGCCAGGGGTTTGGGGATGGGTAGGGAGATAAATAGTTCTGAAATAGGTGATTTTTAGGGGATTGAAAATACTTTGGTAATAATGTAATGATGGGTAGTTAACATTATGCATTTTGCAAAACTCATAGACCTGTACCACACAAAAAGTGAACCCTAATGTAAACTGGGGGTGGGATAAAGGTGAGAATTCTGTACTTTCTGCTCGATCTTTCCACAAAGCTAAAACTGCTCAAAAAATAGAGTCTATTTTTTTAAAATGAAAGAAATTAACAATGACCATGGCATGCTCACACAAATAGATTATCGAGGACATTTTTCTGTCAGGAATGAATATTGGGGCATCTCACAAGGTAAAACCCTGACTAGCAGAGGTGTTAGCTGAGGGCATATGGCCATAGATGCCAACAGTGACCTGGTGGCCACTTGTAGAAAGGAGAGCCTTGACATCCAAACACATTGTTTCTCTTGTATTGTCTTGTGCATACTTATGTATCTTAACAAGTTTCCTTCTTTCCTCTTCATTTATCCCTCTTTTTAAAACAGGGCTTATTGAGGGTGATTAACTTAATTTTTAAATGATATATGGCAGAATGTCAAGAGAGTATACTGAAGAACTTCGTAGAGGAATGGACATCACCCAGAATTCTTAGACTCAGAGTACATGCTGTGATGGAGAATTTTTATTGTTTCATTGTTCAAGAGATTGTAGGTACATGTTCAATTACTAGAGAAATAGTTGCACTCTGTTATAAGGAATCCTGGGTCTTTGTGTTTACTTTCAAAAGAGAAAGTTTATATTGATATTGAGCAAGTTAAAGCATGAATATTTATTATTTGATGTTGTTTCTGTGTTTGAGGAATTCCTCAGCCTATCAGTTTTGACGGAAACAAGAAACCACCTCCTGTTTTAGAAGCTAAAATGCCAAATGCTTGCTTTCTCAGCCTCCTTTGCAGCTAAGGTATAAGCATATGATTTAGGTTTTGCCAATCTGTTTGCCAGTGCTGAACTTTGACTTCAGAATTAATAAAAAAAGAAGCAGATTCAGTGATGCTTTTTCTTGTTTCTGGTGGAGGCCATGTAGCAGTTGCTACAATATCTGTTGCACAGCGAACAAGTGGGAGTGGAGCTGGTGGCTTCCCAGTTAGTCTAGGATTGAGCAATTGCTGCAATTGCTGCTCTCTGCAGCTTCAGCATTACTTCTTACTGGTGGTGACAGTGGTTTCCTCCCTGGATGAGTTCTACAGCATGGTTTGGGGTACATTTCCTGGCTGCCTAGCTTTGATCTGGCTTTCTAGCCTTCTCAACAGTTCTACAAGCTCCCCACTATTTCTGTGATAAACCTATTTATTGTTAATGTCAGCCATAATTGGCTTCTGTGGTTTATATTCTTAAAATTTCGAGATATACAAACGTAACAGATAGCTCAACAAACATGTGTCTTTTTAAATTAAGATATATTCTGTGTCACATGAAGTACAATGGACAAAATTCAACAAATTGAATTGAGCTAAAGAACAAAGATATATTAAGCCTGGCTGGTCTTAAAAATGTAAGTGGATACAGCCGGGCATGATGGCTCACACCTATAATCCCAGCACTTTGGGATGCTGAGGCGGGCAAATCACCTGAAGTTAGGAGTTTGAGACCAGCCTGGCCAACATAGTGAAACCCCATCTCCACCAAAAATACAAAAATTAGCTGGGCGTGGTAGTATGCGCCTGTAATCCCAGCTACTCTGGAGGCTAAGGTAGGAGAATCACTTGAACCCGGGAGGCAGAGGTTGCAGTGAGCCGAGAGCATGCCACTGCACTCCAGCCTTGGCAACAGAGAGAGACTTTGTTTCAAAAAATAAAAACAAAAATAAAAAAATAAAAATGTAACTGGATAGACCTCAGGTTCTTGAATCAGCAGAAAATAATTTAGGTAAAACCCAAGTAATAAACTAACATTCTAAAAGGTTTAGGATTTGGAGGCCTAAATGTCTTAGCTAAAAGTGTTCATTCTAACCTCACAGGAAAAGTGAAATATGGAAATATATAGGAAAATCTTAGGCAGTATTTTTCAATTTTAAGAAACAACCATTTACAGTTTTTCAATAGGCATTACATTAAAAAAGAAACATATAATTAATAAATATGAAAACTGTGGATATAATCAACACATTTATTTTACTCCTTGAAGTGTTAATATGTGCTGTCTCAAATATCAATTGTGTACACGTGAGGAATAACATTTTACATAGATTTTCTGCGACAGAAAACAGCATCTCATTAGACATCCCAAGTTTTTCCATTTGGAACATGTGCTCATTTCCCAGTATACTAGGGGTAAAAATAATTTATAGAGTTTAATTACTTTTTACTACTAGAAAACTAATTTTATGTTTGGCACAAATTTCTGAAATGATATTCCACTGCAAACAATAATATCCACATATGGCCAGAATTACTTTTTTTCTATAACATTAAGATAATACTGGACAGCCTGGGCAACAAAATGAGACCTCATCTCTACAATAAATAAATAAATTAGACAGGTGTGGTGGTGGTGAGGGTCTGTAGTCCCAGATACTCAGGAGGCTGAGGTGGCAGGATCCCTTGAGCCTAGAAGGTCACAGTTGCAGTGAACTATGATCGCACCACTGCCCTCCAGCCTGGGTAACAGAGCAAGATCCTGTCTCAGAAAAAAAAAAAAAAAAAAAAAAAAAAAAAGAGAGAGATAATATTGGTATAATTTAGGGTTTTTGCCTCAATCCCCCTGCTTCTCCATTTGACCCTTCCTGACTCCCTGAGGAATTTTAGTTTGATTTTTGCTCTAGTCCAGAAGTTAATTTAACAGATCTTAATAAAATTTCCAGCTGCCTAGATATTATTTGTTTGTTACACTTTAGTCCATGATTTCTATTGTCATTTACATTACCCCAAAAATATGACCTGCTGAATTTCTGCTGTCATGAATTGACTAACATATTTTGGGTCTAAAACCTTTACATTTAGAATCTTTTTGTTTGGTATTTGAAAATAATGTATGTCCTCCATTTATTGGTCAAAAGCACTGCCTATTTCTGTGCTTAATCAGAGAGACTTTCTAATAGTTATTTAATATTCTTTGTGTTCATTCATTTGTTGTATATAATGAGGTTAATTTTTATGATATTTTTATGTCATTAATATAATAAAAAATGTGTCAACTCTTCTCTTCCAATAAGTCTTTGGGTTATTAATTTTTAACTCAGGTATCAAGCTTGTAAAATGTTTAATGGCTTATAATAGTGTCTAACACATAGTATCCACTGAGTTCTGATAACTCCAGTTTATCAGATTATCTTTTTTTATACCATTCTCCAAATGCAATGCTATTTGGTTTTATTTTTATTTTTAAAAAATGTGCTGCCTGTTTTGAGTCTCTAAAAGTATGAAATGCTCAGTATTTTCCAAATGTATTTGAACATGGCATGTTATATTTATTAAAAAGTTAACAAGCAAATATTCCCCTAAACACTCTAGCAAATACTACTAGTACAGACGAATTATGACTTAACATTATAGTACATTTTAATGTATTAGGTTAATTTTGGTTGCAAACAATAAAAAGCAAAATTCAAACTGGGTCATATAATAAAGAGATTTTGAACAATAGTATAGGCTCAAGATAGTTTAATGTAGAAGTTTAATAATAATGACACAAAATAAATGCTTCTTGTCCCCCCTGTTTCTTCACTCTACTTTAAGTGGTATAGATTGAATGTTTGTATCCCCCCAAAATTTGTATGTTTAAATCTATTCGCTAGTGTAATGATATTTGGCAGTGGGTCTTCGGGGGATGATTAGGTCATGAGGACAGAGCCCTCATGAATGGGATTAGTGCCCTTATAAAAGAGACCTCAGAGAACTTCCTTGCCCCTTCCACCATGTGAGGACACAGCAAAAAGACAGCTATGAACCAGGAAAAGAGTCCTCACTGGACCCTGAATCTGTTGACACCTTGATCTTGGACTTCCTGGCATATAGAACTGTAAGAAATAAATTTATGTTGTTCATAAACCACCCAGGCTGTGATATTTGGGTATAACAATCTGAAAAAAACTAAGAAATTAGGTCTCAGTTTTATTCTATGGCTTGAAATATCATGTCATGAGTAGACAACTTCCACTCCTAGTACCTCGTGTTTCCTCTGCTGCATTTGGGAAAAAAAGCATTTCCCTCTTCAATCATGGAATGAAAAAGTTGTACTTCATTCTGATTTGATTAGCAGAAGGCACATGCTCCTTCATGCACCAATTACAATGACCAAGAATTGGGCATGGGACTCATGTCACTTAAACATTGTGAAGCTGAGAAATTCATTGTTTGATTAGGTGTGTGTGAGAGCAGGGAACACTGAATGCTTGAGATACCACTACGATGTCCACTACATGTATTTCCATTTCAGTAAACATTTCCATTAAGATAATGCTAGAACAAAATCAGAGGAGTAGATCTTAGTGTCCCCAACTTTTGTTGACCTAACAAAGTGAAGTTGCTTCAACTGGACAGTTCTGAACCACATTTATGCCTATATGTTCAGTCCAAATTTAATAAGCAATTTTCAGGTCCATATGTTTAGGATATTTCATTTGTTTGGTTATGCATTATATGTATACATGTTTTTAACATACACACACCTCTACATATATTTTGGAGGCCTTTACACAAAAGTGTTTTCCCTAAAGGGAGAAGAGAAAAGATGGATGCAGAAGTGAAAAAAAAAATCATTTTCATTTGTAGTATTTGTATCTAAATATTTCATATTACAGATGTATTAATATTTTTATAATTTTAAACACTACTTTAAAACAGGGAGATGGTTTACCTTCAAAAAATTTGGCTCTCAACTCAAAGTTATCAAAGTATATCCTAGATGTAGTTTGCTTGTCAGGGTTCTACATGAAAATTTAAAAGGTTCCCGCATTTCAGAATGAGCCTAACATATGTAATTGCAGTCATTCACTATGTCTACATTGCCAACCAAATACTGACAGAGAGAGCTACAGAGTGCCACAGACAGCTGGCAGTTCCTCTGTTTGCATTAGCTTCTATTTGCTTCTTCATCTTTCCTGTGTGTCTGACACATTTCATGTTACTGTTTTTAAATGTTCCCTTAGCTACAGAGCTAATGTGCTTATATCTGTAAGGGGTCTCACGTGAACCTCTAAATAATTAAAGATTCATTAGCTCCCTGGAGGGCCACCACGATTTCCAAAACAAGTCACAATACCTAAAGATCTAATTGTACAATTTCCCTCAGAAATAGCCTAGCTTTGTGGAAGAAGTCACATCATTCAGCAATGAGTATTATAATTATTCACAGCAGTTTTCCTCAGCTATATAACATCTAATTTACAGAATTAAAGGTAATGTAATTCAAAAGAAAAATAGATGGTTTAAAGGAATGAATGGCCATGTCAACTATAGGAAGCATCTTTGGGTTGAAGCCTCTACGTTCAGGTTTCACCAGGTTTATGTTTTTAATTAATATCCTATTCAGCTTGCTGTAATTTCCATTGAGGTTTTCTAGAACAAGACAAGTCAGAAATTGATCTTTAATTATAAGGTAAGAGCAAACTGCCAAAGAACTGAGACAAATTTTGAAGAAAGAGGTCTATCAGGACTAACTATTTTAAGAGAATGAAGACTAATCAGACACACACACATATGCACAGAGAGAGAGAACAAAAATCCTATGAAATACATTTTAAAAAATTAATTTTTTAAGAGGAAGTATTTGATCTGCCAAAGAGAAGAATTAGCAGTTTGGAGATCTGACATTGCTAATCTCAGGGCAAGAAAATAACAAAATAAGACACCAGAGAATTACCTCAACTGTGGAAGATGAAGCTTTCAGAGTTCTCACAGAGAATTGGAATACTAAAGTACAAAGTTTAAGAGGAGTAATATATTAATGTTTAATTTATATCCCAAATACTTAAAAACTATGTTTCATTGTTATATATATTTATTTTATTATAAAGATAATGAATGCAGTAGAGTTAGATTTAATAACTCATTGGGTTTAAAATGAGAAATGAAAGTCTGGCTTTTTACTACCTACAGTCTTATCACCAAATTTAGCTATTGTTAATAATTTCTTGTCCATTCTTGTATGTGTTATGGTTTCTTTCTTTCTTAGAAAGAACTATGCTATACTAGTATACATACTATTTATTCATGAACCTTGCATTTATCACGCAATCATATGTCTTAGTGGTACATAATAGATGTATCTCTTTCCCATGCTGTCAGTGGTGACTGCATGAGGCATTGTATAGAAGTACCATTAATTACTTTCTCTCTGTCATACTGATGGTTATTCAGATTGTTTTCACTTTGCCCTTGCAAACAACAACTGCAATGAACATCCTTATGCATATATTATTCCAAATACATCATAGTGATTGCTGTGTGAGAGAAATAAACATTGTTGATTTTATTTTTTTATTTTTTATAATTTCAACTTTTGATTTTAGATACAGTGGGTACATGTGCGGGTTTGTTACATGGGTATGTCGTGTAATGCTGAGGTTTGCTGCATGATTGATCCAATCACCCAGGTACTAGGCATAGTAGTTGGTTTTCAACCTTTACCCCCTCCCTCCTTCTACCCTTGAGTAGTCCCCAGTTTCTATTGTTTCCGTCTTTGTGCCCATGTGTACTTAATGTTTAGCTCCTACTTATAAGTGAGAATATGTGGTATTTGGTTTTCTATTCCTGTGTTAATTTGCTTAGCCTAATGGCGTCAACCTGCATCCATGTTGCTGTAAAGGACATGATTTTATTCTTTTTTATGGCTGCAAAGTATTCCATGGCATATATGTATCACATTTCTTTATCCAATTCACTGTTGATGGGCACCTAGGTTGATTCCATGTCTTAGCGATTGTGAATTACACTGCTGATTTTAATAGAAACCACTAATTTTTACGCCAAAAAATTCATCAATGTGCACATGCTCCAAGGCTGCATGAGCATAGCCCTTTTTCTCAGGATTTTAACAGCACTGGGTTTTATCAACTACAAGTTTTGCCAATTTATTAGTTTAAAAATGCTAACTCAGTGCTATTTGGATTTGAACTACCACTGGTGCTAAGAATCTTTTTACATATTCACTGGCAATTTATTTATCTTTCTCTGTTGTTTATCTTTTTTTGTGTAGTAATTGTCCCTATCTTCTACTCTTTTAACTATTAAGTTTTCACTGTTTTCTTAATAATTTTTAAGTTTAAAAAGTGACCTTTTGGCCGGGTGCAGTGGCTCATGCCTGTAATCCCAGCACTTTGGGAGGCTGAGGCGGGCAGATCATAAGGTCAGGAGATCGAGACCATCCTGCCCAACATGGTGAAACCCCATCTCTACTAATAATACATAAATTAGCTGGGGTGGTGGCATGTGCCTGTAATCCCAGCTACTCGGGAGGCTGAGGCAGAAGAATCACTTGAACCAAGGAGTTGGAGGTTGCAGTGAGCCAAGATCACGCCACTGTGCTCCAGCCTGGCAACAGAACGAGACTCCATCTCAAAAAAAAAAAAAAAAAAAAAAAAAGTGACCATTTTGTCTGCTGCATATAATTCTAATGATGTTTCTCAATTTGTTTGTCTTTTAACAATGATAATATATAATATCTTGCCATTTAGAAAGATTTTTTAAAATATTTTACATAAATTTTTATTCTTTGCCATTAATATTTGTAGGTTTGGAATTTTCAGGACCTCCTCAAAGGTCACCTACAGGAAATGCTCTTCAAAGACATTTCACTTTTTCCCCACTTGATTATGGAACAGAAACTAACACTGGCAATGCTTTGAAGTACTTGAGTCAAATGGGTCTCTCACATGGTCATTACTATATTTAATTTCAGGCTCCAATGCAAGTTGTTTCCTTCGGCCAACTACTCTTGCTTTCCTTTAATAGACCTATTTCTCCTGGCCTGTCTGAAACTAACATTTCACTGTAAATAAAATCTTGCAAATCCTTGGTATCTCAAAGAACCCTCTTTCTATTAGTTTTACGAGAACTCTCCTCCTAAAACTCTATTCTTCTCCCTGGAGTCCAGATTCCCATTCCTTGCAGCAAATGAACTGTTGATTTGAGCACTGAAGGGAGATAACTGGAATTTTGACTTTGTGTTTTAGGTTTTCCCTGCCAATATATGCAGCGTCTTTAGACTTAATTGGGCTGAGGCAGGAGAACTGCTTGAACCCAGAAGGAGGAGGTTGCAGTAAGCCAAAATTGCGCCATTGAACTCCAGCCTGGGTGAGAGAGCAAGACTCCATCTCAGAAAAAAAAAAAACAAAACAACAAAAAGAAACTAATTAGGTTCAAGAAGTACGAATGAATTCAACTTAGACAAGCTCTTAAGCAGACATGTTGGAAGTTCCAAAAAAGACAGCTTTGGAAAATATTTTTATTAAAAAATAAATAAGTAAGTAAATAAATAAATAAATAAATAAGACTGTCCTCCACTTCCTCACTCTTCTTGCCTCCCACTTATTTTCACTCCACTGCTGCAGTTTGGTGTAAACTCTCATTACTCTACTGAAACTGCTGCAGCCGAGGTTACTAGTTATTTAATTAACACAAGCAATAGATTTTGTTTTTTTAAATTGTCATTATACTCTACTATTTTGTGACATTTAAACTATTGACAAAGTCTTTCTTGAAAATGTATCCTTTTTGTTTTTTTCAAAACATGACTTTCTCCTTGATGTCCTCCTATTTCTCTCATTATTTCACCTTTACATTCTCTGCTGACACCTTTCACCTTACCAAACCTTAATTAAGTGTGTGTGCTTCCCAGTGTCCCATTCTTGCCTCTCTTCCCTTCCCTCTTATTGATCATTATTTTATTCTGTGATCTCACCAATTCTCTTGGCTTTAACAATAACCAGATGACTCCAGAAAACTATTCAAAATTCCAGACTTATGGAGACTTTGCACCTAGATATGTACCAACAACTCAACCTCAGTTATCTCTAATATTATCTCATTAAGTGCTCTCTAACTACAGAATGACTCCTCCTTCTGGGTTTCCTCTGCCTGAGCAGCAACACCACTCAGTGGCCATGACAAATGTGGACCTCATTTGGAGCTTCTCCTTTTCCCTCATGTTTCATTTTCTCTTGGCTAAAGAGTTATTAGATTCTTCATTTTTAACTTTTCTCTAGTCTATCTTCAATTTTGTAGTGGTCAGTTACGTATACCCTATATTCCAGAAGAGGAGGGATATCTTCTTCTATGCCCCTACTGTGAACTAGCATATCCTTTGAGTCCTTTCTTTGTATGAAGCACTGGGGAAATTTAATCAACTTCATAATCACTTATAATCCTCATAACAATTTTATGAGATAAGTTCTATTTATTATCCCTAGCTTAAGGATGAGGAAACTGTGGTTTAAAGAGCTTAAGTAATTTGGGCAAATCATAAAAGAAGCAATGAAGATAGAATTCAAATCTAGGTAACCTGAAATCTGAGCCTGAGTACTTTGCCTCCCCAGTAACTATCTCCCTTTGAGAGTTATATTACAACGTTGACAACATTTAGCAACCCTAATTCCCCCCCTCCCCATCTCTCTCCAAGAAATCTGCTGTGAGGTAGAGAACGTGTTGATTTCCTCTGCAGTTTTTAGTGCATCACATAGGGCTTAGAAAGGAGAAAATGATGAAAAATATTTACTAAAAGAATTGTTTTCCTTTGATAGTTGTTATAACCATCTAATTGTGAGTGCTTAACAATTACTCTAAGGGAGAATGGAAGTCACAGATCTTTTCTCAGAATTTTTTTTTTTTTTTTTTTTTTTTTTTGGAGACAGTCTAGTTCTGTCACCCAGGCTGGAGTGCAGTGGTGCAATCTCAGCTCACTGCAACCTCCACCTCTTGGGTTTAATTACTTGCCTCGGCCTCCTGAGTAGCTGAGATTACAGGCGTGCACCACCATGCCTGGCTAATTTTTGTGTTTTTGGTAGAGATGTGGTTTCACCACATTAGCCAGGTCAGACTCCTGACCTCCAGTGATCCACCCATCCCAGCCTCCTAAAGTGCTGGGATTACAGGCTTAAGCCACCATGCCGGGCCTTTCTCAGAGAATTTATAGTTTACTTGGAAATGTAAACTATATATACTTAAACTGAGGGATATTTACAAAACAACTTTCTACTTAACCCCCAAAAAGCCATATTAATAACAAAGCAAATCAAGCTTGTTCACAGGCAACTGAATGGAATGAATGGTTTTGGTTGGCCTTGCCAGTTATTTTTTTTTTCTTTTTTTCTTTTTTTTTTTTTTTTATTATACTTTAAGTTCTAGGGTACATGTGCATAACGTGCAGGTTTGTTACATATGTATACTTGTGCCATGTTGGTGTGCTGCACCCATCAACTCATCAGCATCCATCAACTCGTCATTTACATCAGGTATAACTCCCAATGCAATCCCTCCCAACTGCCCGCTCCCCGTGATAGACCTGGTGTGTGATGTTCCCCTTCCCGGCCAGTTATATTTCTAACAAGAGAAAATTCAATGTGAACCTCAGATTTGGAAACAAGATATTACAGAGAGGAAATTTTAGGATTAAGGTCAGATTTGGTGCAACTATGCTAGATACAGAAAAGGCAAATTTTCAGCTTAATCCCCAGCTACATACAAGTTCAGTGAGGAAGGCATGAGAAAATGAGCCATTATAATTAAGTCTGAAATAAGTTTATGATTCCACCTCAATATGGGCATGCAATATATTCTAATATTTAATCCCTGGAAAAAATGATGACATCACACTGAAATCTTGACTCATAAGATAACTTTTTTATACTGTTCCTTATGTCAGTTTATTTCTACTTCATTATTGTGTTAAGGGCAGGCTCAATTCTTACTCTTTCAAAAATGATAGTCACCTGAAGCTTTCCTTTAAGTCTTCTTTTCTCTGCAGTGAGAAAATTAATCAAGAGGTTAAAATGTGTATTAAATTATATATGTACTATATATACAAGTTATATAATACAGATCAGGGAAGGATATATTGCATATGTTATAGGCTGAATTGTATCTTTTCCCCAAATTCATGTGCTATACTCTGCCCCCTGCCACCCCAGTGTCTCAGAAGGTGGCTATATTTGGAGATGGAGACTTTCAAGAGGTAACTAAAATAAAATAAGGTCACATGTATGGGTCCTAATCCAATATCACTGGTGTCTTTATTTGAAGAGGAAATTTAGGTACAGACATACATGTGCACAGAAAAAAGACCACGAAAAGACAAGATGAGAAAATGATTATCTAAAAGCCAAGGAGAGAAATTTTAGAGTAAAATTAATACATCTGATGCCTTGACCTCACATTTCTAGCCTCCAGAAGTGTGAGAAAATAAATTTTTGTTGTTTAACTCATCCAGTCTGTAGTAATTTTTATAACAGCCCTAGGAAAGTAATATAGGAATTATATATATATATACACACACACACACACACATATATACACACATACACATATATGATAGAATAGATATATAGAGACATATACAGTCATCTCTCGGTATTAGTAGGGTATTGGTTTCAGAAGCCCTGCATATACCAAAGTCTGCACATACTCAGGTCCCATAGTCAACCTTGCAGAGCTCGCATATGAAAAGTCGGCCCTCCACATATGTGGGTTTCACATCCCACAAATACTATATTTTCAATCCGTATTTGGTTGAAAAAATCCACCTATAAGTGGACTCATACAGTTTAAACTTGTGTTATTCTAAGGTCAACTGTTGATATATAGATACATAAATATTTCATATGTATAGAGTAAATCTCTCTTCCTTCCTGCTCTTTTTGGATTGCAAACTCTTCTCTCAAAAGTACAAAAAGTAATAATGTTAACAAAGTAAAAAGAATTGGAAATAGTAGTGTTTTTGACCACTAGCATTTTGTAATTTTAGAAAAAAAATTACTGAAATGTAACTTTTTATTTATACTGAGATGTTTGACTCATACTCCAATCATACAGAAATACTAGATAAAATATGAAAAAGACTTCTTTTTACATACATAGCTGGATTAAAATATTAGAAATAATTTTCTTCCCTCAAAGGACTCCCTATTTAATAAATGGTGCTGGGAAAGCTGGCTAGCCATATGTAGAAAGCTGAAACAGGATCCCTTCCTTACACCATATACAAAAATTAACTCAAGATGGATTAAAGACTTAAATGTAAGACCTAAACCATAAAAACCCTAGAAGAAAACCTAGGCAATACCATTCAGGACATAGGCATGGGCAAAGACTTCCTGACTAAAACACCAAAAGCAATGGCAACAAAAGCCAAAACAGACAAATGGGATCTAACTAAACTAAAGAGCTTCTGCACAGCAAAAGAAACTGTCATCAAACTGAACAGGCAATCTACAGAATGGGAGAAAATTTTTGCAATCGACCTATCTGAGAAAGGGTTAATATCCAGAATCTACAAAGAACTTAAACAAATTTACAAGAAAAAAACAAATAACTCCATCAAAAAGTGGGTAAAGGATATGAACAGACACTTCTCAAAAGAAGACATTTATGCAGCCAACAGACATATGAAAAAATGATCATCATTGCTGGTCATCAGAGAAATGCAAATCAAAACCACAATGAGATACCATTGCATGCCAGTTAGAATAGTGATCATTAAAAAGTCAGGAAACAACAGATACTGGAGAGGATGTGGAGAAATAGGAATGCTTTTACACTGTTGGTGGGAGTGTAAATTAGTTCAACCATTGTGGAAGACAGTGTGGCAATTCCTCAAGGATCTACATCTAAAAATACCATTTGACCCAGCGATCCCATTACTGGATATATACCAGAAGGATTATAAATCATGCTAGTATAAAGATGTATACATGCACACATATGTTTATTGCGGTGCTATTCACAATAGCAAAGACTTGGAACCAACCCAAATGTCCATCAACGATAGACTGTATTAAAAAATGTGGCACATACATGTCATGGAATACTATGCAGCCATAAAAAATGATGAGTTCATGTCCTTTGCAGGGACATGGATGAAGCTGGAAACCATCATTCTAAGCAAACTATCACAAGGACAGAAAACCAAACACCGCATGTTCTCACTAATAAGTGGGATCTGAACAGTGAGAATGCATGGACACAGGGCGGGGAACATTACACACTGGGGCCTGTCGGGGGTGTGGGGCCAGGGGACAGATAGCATTAGGAGAAATATCTAATGTAAATGACAAGTTGATGGGTGTAGCAAACCAACATGGCACATGTATACCTATGTAACAAACCTGCATGTTGTGCACATGTACCCTAAAACTTAAGAATAAAAAAAAAAAAAGTCTTTCCTCACGAGGTACTAAGCCAAGCATTACGCTGGGGCCATGATAGTCCAGGTTGCTGAAAGGTTTAGATCTAAAGACTGAAAATTGGGATATATATTGAGAGAGAGAGAGAGAACAAATGGTAACCTAAATTGAATAAAAAAAAATAGACAAATTAGGGTAAAGGGCGTATGAGTATTTTTTGTTCTAACAATTCTTTTATTTTCGAACTTATCTATAATCTTAAATTTATTTCCCAATAAAAAGGATTTTAAGTTAAAAAAAGAAAGTTTTTCTGTAGCAACATTTTCACAACTAGGGCTTTTCAGATTGAGGAAATACTCCAACCTCTGAGCAAACTCAACATGTATAAATCCATACATAGATATACCACAGTAAAATGCAAGATACTAAAGACTAATACAATATTTTCAAATCAACCAGAGATAGAAGGCAGATTACCTGCAAAGGAAGGACAATTACATCATCACAGACTTCTCTTCATCAACAATGAGAACAGACAATACAGGAATAACATCTCCCAAGTTGTGAGGGAGAATAACAGATGACATGAGATTCTACAACCAAATAAAGCGTAATTCAATGGGCAGCTGTTAACAGAATTAAGCTGTTTCTGGACATCTATGGAGAGATTTAACTCAAAGGTGTCACTATAAATTCGATTGTTGAGATGTAGTAATGGATACTTGGTAAGGTTATTGAATTAGTTAAAAGATTTTCAAAACTTAGGTCGTGTATCTTTATTAAACACGTGGTGGTTTGCATTTACTAAAGAAGGGTTTCTGCTTTCTCTCCAAAGAAATCATTGTGACCTTACCACCCCAAGTGTAAAAACCTCCCTTATTTCTATTGTTGGTCTCTAATCCCTGCTTATATGTATGCATAAATGCATGACACCGTACTTCTCTTTTAGTTATTTATTTCTAGAGATCATGTCTTTGAAAATCATTATATTCCCAGCAACTACTTAGAGTGGTACTAAGTTAACTTGGTTTATGGTGTCGACTGCATAGCAGTTATTTGATTGGTCCATTCCTTTATAAAATATTTTATGCTTAGAAGATGAACTCTACATAAATTCAGCCAAGAGAATGTTTTCCTTGGCAATCTCTGGGAGATTACAAATGTTACTATTAACTCCTCCTTCTGCTAAGACACAAACCAAAATAAAATTATTCACAAATATAACTGTTTTGATCATGCTTTCAGATGATATGTAAGGTAGCCCACAGAAGGTAAATAATATTCAGGGGAAATAAATTATTACTTAAGAGTGAGTGCTGAGAAAAAGAAATGTGTGAAGTATAAGGAAGGAAGTATGTGAGAAAAGCTAGGACATAATTGTGTATTATATTTTTGTTAAAATCTGCCTGTTAAGACTTCCTGATTGGGTAATGGGAATGATATAGTAAAATACTCTTCCTCAGAGTGTCTGACACCATTGTGATAACTTACTACATAGAAGTACAAGTTGCATTACACAAAAAGACAGAATGGCCAGGTGCGGTGGCTCACACCTGTAATCCGAGCACTTTGGGAGGCCGAGACAGGTAGATCATCTGAGGTCAGCAGTTCGGGACCAGCCTGGCCAAAATGATGAAACCCTGTCTCTACTAAAAATACAAAATAAAAATACAGGCGTGGTGGCAGGCACCTGCAATCCCAGCTACTGAGGAGGCTGAGTCAGGAGAATCGCTTGAACCTGGGAGATGGAGGTTGCAGTGAACCAAGATCATGCCACTGCACTCCAGCCTGGACAACAAGAGTGGAAACTCCATTTCAACAACAAAAACAAAACAACAACGACAAAAAAAAAAAAAAAAAAAAAAAACTAACAAAAACAAAGACAGAATGATTCCAAGAAACTGAGTTTTCTAGATGAGGGTTACACAATGTGGATCTAAAAGCAGCAAGGAAAGGAAAAGGATTGGGGCCTAGAGTGTGGGGAAATTTTAGATGCTGCAGAAAAACTTCTGGTCCTCCTGGTGTCTTTCTAGAATGACTGGATTTTGGTTAAGACAAATGAGTAACTTTTCATGGAGAACTGTAGAGGACTACGTGCTCACAAACAAGAGGTTCCTGATAAGTCCTGCTCTTGCAAACGAAGCAGGGTGTTCCTGGTGAGTTCTGCTCTTGCAAACGAAGCAGGGCGTTGGGGGCTTGTTTATGTGTAAACATCTTAAAAATCCAGAAAGTCAGGGAAAGGTCAGAAAAACAACAATGTGTCTTGTGACTTGGCAACATTCCACAAACGACTGTATAAAATAAAGCAGAGCGCGCCATTCGTGGCGGCCGCCATGTTTGTCTTGTCTTGTGTTGTCTTGTGTGTTCATTCCTTTGTTTAGGAAACACGTGGACCCCAACATCTGGCACAGCGAGCAGGGTCCGTGGCTCCACGAGAGCAAGGAACCAGAGGGGGAACACCCCGGGCAGGTAAATAAAGGAAGGGGGACCCACGGGAAAATTATGGGGAATTCCACCTCTCTGGCCTCTGAATATTTGCGGTTACTCCAGGGACTGTTATGTCTATAGGAGTAGAAGTTAGTTAAGGAACATAAGACTTTGAAGTGATTGTTTGCCCATGTTGAACAACATTGTTATTGGTTTCAATATCAAACCAAAGTGCAGTTAAATCGAAAGGAATGGTTACAAGTGGTTAAAGTCCTGCGTCGAGCTCATCAGCGAGGGCAAACAATGCCTCTGACTTTGTGGACTTTGTGTAGTTCCATTACTCAGGCATTAGAGTTACTTGAAACTGACTCAGAGCGTGGCGATACTGCCACAGGAGGTGAGGCATCTGAAGCTTTAGAGAAGAATGATCCTAGAGAGGAACATATTTATGCCCCGGTTGTTGAGGACAAGGAATTGGAAAAAGAGCTAATGCCTCCTTCATCTGAAGGAAATTCTGATTTGCAGCGCATTTTAGAGATGTTACAACAGTTGTTAAAATTGCAAGGTACCACTGCTCCTGTTTCTCCTATCTCTCCGCCATGAGCCTTCCCTGTTACCTTCCCTTCTGCTCCTTTGGAAAAGGATTTCCCTTTGCCTCCACCTCCAACCTCTTTGCCTATGTCAGGTCAGGTTTTCTCTGTGCCTCTTCCTCCTGTAGGAGAAAAGAAGGAATCGAAGGAAAAGGATGATTTCGAGGAATTAGATTTATTCCCAATAACACAGGCTGCTTTCGGCCCCAATGCTCAGTTCCCAAACGGTGGCCAGAATGTGACTTTTACAGCCCTACAATTTAAATTTTTGAAAAAAATGCTAATTATGGACCTCAGTCACTGTTTGTTCTTGGCCATCTCGATTCCTTCTCTTTAGAACATATGATGATTCCTATTGACTGGGAAACGTTGGGACAGGCTGTCCTTGATGGTTCGCAATGGCTTCAATTAAAAAGTTGGTGGTGGGAGGAAGCAAGAGTACAAGCTAGAAAAAATGCTACCCGAAATCCCCTAGGACCTACTGAAGAGCAGCTTATGGGTTCAGGACAATACGCCACTCTTAATGCTCAGGCAGGCCTAGATGATATTGCTCTCACTCAGATTAAAGCCTTGTTTATAAAAGCATGGACTAAGGTTGAAATAGTGGGTAAAACTTCTTTATCTTTTGTAAAGATCCTACAAGGAGCCACTGAGCCGTATCCAGATTTTGTAGCCCATCTCCAAGATGCTGTATTAAAGACTGTAGGTTCAGGTCCTGCTGCTAAAATTCTTTTGGATACTCTGGCTTTTGAGAGTGCTAATCCCAAATGCCAAAAATTGCTGTGTCCTCTAAAAGCTAGTGGAGCTGATTTAGCTGAATACGTTCAGGCTTGTGCAGGTGTTGGAGGAGCTATTTACAATGCTCAATTGTTTGCTGGGGCACTTTCTAAGGCTTTAAAAGGCAATTCTAAACAAGGTATATGCTATCAATGTGGGAAACCCGGTCATTTTAAAAAGGAATGCCAGAAAAAATTAGGCTCTTCTGCTCTAAAAGAAAAAAGGTTACCATCTGATATGTGTAAACGATGTGGCAAGGGTCGACATTGGACCAATGAATGCCGTTCAAAAACTGATAAAAGTGGGAATGTATTGTCACCCCTCTCAGGAAACGGGAGCCGGGGCCCGCAGGCTTGGGGCCCCAACAACTACAATGCAAGCCTACCCCAATACCCAGTGAGCAGTGGCTTACAACATCAAGGAATGACCTCGAGTCCTCCTTAAAGACATCTTACCCTACCCCAGTTTCTCAGCTTTATGCTACCACTAAGCAGAGTGCTGCTGCTGACCTAGCTATTGTCCAACCTTATACTTTATCTCCTAATGGAGGAATATATAAGTTGGCTACCAGAGTGTGTGGTCCTTTGCCAAAGGGACATGTAGGACTTTTACTAGGTCGAAGCAGCAGCACTATGCGGAGGTTAATGGTGGTCCCAGGAATTATTGATCCTAATTTTACTGATGAAATCCTTATTATGGTACAAGTCTCACACTTTATGCGCCTAGAGGCAGGGGAACGTATTGCACAATTGCTTTTATTGCCTTTTTTTTCCTTTCTTATCTAGAGATGTGTCTCGTCAAGGAGGTTTTGGTAGTACTGGGAAAACTGTTTTCTGGGAAACTTTAGTTTCTGATCAAAAACCTTTATGTTCATTGCAAACTAATGGGATACTTTTTGAGGGATTAGTCCACACAAGAGTGAATATATATAATAGTGTTTGGCTCAGTGGCCTGATCATTGGAAAAAGAAACAAGTATCAGTTACTCTATCTGGCCTAGGTACTGCTTCTATAGTCTACCAAAGTGTCGAGCCCCTGAGCTGTGTAGGACCTGAAAGACAACAAGGAAAAGTGTTCTTTTATATTGTTCCCATTAATATTAACCTTTGGGACCGTGATCTTTTACAATTTGGTGCCTTTTTAAGCATTCCTCATATTTCTTCAGCTGCCAAAAATATGATGTTCAAAATGGGCTACAATCCTTTAAACTCTTAGCCACTGTCCACAAGCCTCAAACTTTACAATTGAAGTGGAAAACTACAACTCCTGTTTGGGTGGAACAGTGGCCATTATCTAAAGAAAAACTTAAGGCTTTAAAGAATTTAGTTAAGGAACAATTGGCCGAGGGGCATATTGAACCAAGTACTTCTGCATGGAATTCCCCTGTGTTTGTCTTGTCAAAAAAAAAAAAAAAAAAAAGGAAAATGGCACTTATTAACTGATATTAGAGCTGTAAATACTGTATTCAACCTATGGGGACTTTATCCCCTGTAGCAAAAGAAGAATTGTCGTTTGTAGAAAATAGAATTAGTGAAGCTCACCTTGATTATATTGCACCCAATCTTCCACTTTCATTGTGTCTTTTTCATACTCCCCATTCGCCAACGGCTGTTTTACACCAAGATAATAATATTCTGGAGTGGCTGTTTTTGGCTAATAAAGCCATTAAGAAAATTCATCCATATATTGATAAGTTGGCTGAATTAATTATTAAAGGACTACATTGAGCTCGTCAGTTGCTTGGTGCTGACCCTATAAAAATTATTACCTGATTATCTAATCAATACATTGAATCTCTGTTAAAATTCATAAGGGTTGACAAGTGGCTTGCGCTGAGTATACTAGTTCTTTTTCTCAGCATTATCCTAGTAATAAATTTTCTGCTTTTCTGCAACAATATTCTTTTTTTTTTTTTATTTTTTTTTTTTATTTTTTGAGACGGAGTCTCGCTCTGTCGCCCAGGCTGGAGTGCAGTGGCCGGATCTCAGCTCACTACAAGCTCCGCCTCCTGGGTTCACGCCATTCTCCTGCCTCAGCCTCCTGAGTAGCTGGGACTATAGGCGCCCGCCACCTCGTCCGGCTACTTTTTTGTATTTTTTAGTAGAGACGGGGTTTCACCGTGTTAGCCAGGATGGTCTCGATCTCCTGACCTCATGATCCGCCCGTCTCAGCCTCCCAAAGTGCTGGGATTATAGGCTTGAGCCACCGCGCCCGGCCCTGCAACAATATTCTTTACTGCCATATAATCCTATCTCTTACACTCCAGTTAAAGGTCCCACCTTTTTTACTGATGCTTCAAGCAATGGAAAGGCTGCATACTGGACTTCAGACAATTCAAAAATTTCTCACTATCCATTTGAATCAGTACAACAAGGAGAACTTTTTGCCATTCTTATGGTTCTACAAGACTGGCCTCAAACCCCTTGTAATATAGTTAGTGATTCCCAATGTGCTGTATATGTAACTAAATATATTTCTCAGATTTCTGTACCATTATTTCCCCACACTCCTTTACAAAAATTAGTTTCTTTAGTATTTGTAACTCTTACTTCCCGCACTGCCCCCCTTTTTATCACTCATATTCGTTCTCATTCAGCTTTGCCAGGACCTTTATCTTTTGGCAATAGTCAGATCGCTTCTTTACTTATTGGCAGTGTCCAACAGGCTCAGGATGAGCACCAACTACATCATACTAATAGTTTAGGATTACAACGGTGATTTTCTATAACACGCCATCAAGCCCGAGCTATTGTCAGAGCCTGCCCATCTTGTGCTCCTATTATTGCACCTTTTTTAAGTCCAGGTATTAATCCTCGAGACACTCAACAAAATCACATTTGGCAAATGGATGTAACTATGTTCCTTCCTTTGGTCGTTTAAAATATGTTCATCATACTATTGATACGTGGTCACATTTCCAGTGGGCTATGCCATTACCCTCTGAAAAGGTTGACTCTGTTATTACTCATTTACTTACTTGCTTTGCAGTTATGGGAGTCCCTGCTGAATTAAAAACTGATAATGCCCCTGCTTATTGCTCTCACAAATTGGCTGCCTTCCTCTTGTTATACCATATTCATCATTCCACTGGTATTCCATTTAACAGTCAAGGTCAAGCAATTATTGAAAGAGCCAATGCTACCTTAAAATTACAACTTTTAAAACAAAAAGGGGGAGATGGGTGAGATTCCCCAAAACATCAAATTCTGAAAGCCCTTTTTACTTTAAATTTTCTCAACCATTGGCGCCAATTACAGCAGTCTGCAGCGGTGAAACATTTTCAACAGCCTTTAGAAAAGCCGCAAAACAGTAATCTGTGGGTGTATTATCCTTCATTACAAGGGAAATATTTAAAAGGAAAAGTTTTACAATGGGGCCGAGACTATGCTCTTGTCCGTACAGGTGCCTGAGACGAGTGGTTTCCATTTCGACGGTTGAAACAGTGCCATGGCGAAGAGTAGCCAATCCGTAGAGTTCCTGAAGGAATTCCAGGAGCTAACTCTGAGCGCTCAGAGAACATTCACCTTTGGAACTCGACGTGCGGAGCCCCCGACATGGGGACAACTGAAAAGGTTAAGAAGCTGAAGGGGTTGTTCAACAAGCTGGGCAGCCCAAAACCCCACTGACTTTATTCCTGGCTATGCTGGCCATAGTAAATTGTCAGGTAACAGCTGGAGAATTTACATACTGGGCTTATATTCCTTTTCAACCCTTATATCAAGGTGTGGCCTGGGGAGACAGAGAAGTCCCAATATTTACTAATGATACTGCTTGGATGCCATCGACTTTTTAAAACCAGGATCCTGAATTAAACACTGGCACAGTAAATAGTTCATATCAATTTGGGGTTGAAGGGTTACCTATATGTCTTGGGGGTAGTCCACATTGTCTGCATCTTTCTCATGAGGCTTGGGCTGTTCGCTATAACCATAGTCATATCTCTGCCTTTACTATGATTATTGTGGCTCAAAGTTTTAAGTATAATCATACTGCAGTACTTAATAAAACTCTGCCAAGTACATTATCTTTATGCTCTATCCCTGATGTGTCCGGAGGTGTTTCCCAACTAGAGTGGACTAGATGTAGAAGTAGTGGGCCATGATTGTTGTAAGAAGTAAAAGGGAAGAGTCATAAATACCTTGTTACAGATTGGAGTGTACATGGAGATTTTCAGACTAAATTCAGCCATGTCAACCTGGGTTGGCATAAAGGTAATCACAGCATTTCTGTAGATGACAATGAAACTATTATTTGGCCTGATGGTGGTCTATCACCTCCTATGCCACATTTGGCTGATACCTCACAAATACAAGGTCATATTTGGAAGTTGCTAGCTGCTGGTAAACCAATGTTCACTTTCACAGGAAACATGTCCTTAAATCTTACTAATATTGCTAACCCTTTCCATATATCTTTGCATTGAAATAGTTCTAGATATGTTATTGCATGTGTAAGAAAGCCTTACTTGTTGTTGACAGGAATTTTCAAATGGGATAATAATACAGGGGTAGTTAACTGTACAAACAATTGTACATTCTTAAGTTGTATAAATACTACTTGGTGGAATAATCATTGGAATGAGTCTCATTCCGATTTATATATACTAAGAGCCAGAAAAGAAACCTGGCTACCTGTAAACTTAACATGTACTTGGAGTGAATCTGCTGGGGTTACTCAAATTTACAAGGTTATGCAAGATCTTGTCCACCGCAGTTAGATGAAGGTTGGGATCGTCGAGACCGCGGTGATAGGACTTGCAGCAATTGCTTCCACCGCTGCTGTTGCTGGATTAGCTCTACACCAGAGTATACAAAATGCAGAATTTGTGCAACAATGGCATAAACAATCACATTTGTTGTGGCAGCAGCAACGAGACATAGATGCTCATTTGACTGAATGAGTGGATAATCTGGAGCAAGTGGTTTCTTGGTTGAGAGATCAGCTAACAGTGTTGAATACCCGAGCTTTGTTGAAATGTGATTGGAACACTACCCAATTTTGCATTACTCCTGTTCCTTTTAACAGCACTGTACATAACTGGACTGAGATAAAGAGACTTTTAATTGGTCATAATAATCTTTCCCTAGAAATACAAGAATTAACACAGAACATTTCTGAAACATTTCGCAATCAGTTACCGTTGCTGACTGGTGCAGATTTGATGACTGGTATTGCACAAAGTTTGACGTCTTTGAACCCTATGAGCCCTGTAAAAACTTTGCTGACCTCTGTTTCTAGTAATGTATTGATTGTTGTTCTTGCCTTTGTCATTTTCACAGTCTGCTGGAGACAGTGCCAAAGGGCAAACACCGAAACCCAGCGAGCCCAACATGTAATGATGGTTTTAAAAGAAATTCAAACTTGTAAATAAGGAAAGGGGAAATGTAGAGGACTACGTGCTTGCAAATGAGACATTCCTGATAAGTCCTGCTCTTGCAAACGAAGCAGGGCGTTGGGGACTTGTTTATGTGTAAACATGTTGAAAATCCAGAAAGTCCGGGAAAGGTCAGAAAAACAACTATGTGTCTTGTGACTTGGCAACATTCCACAAATGACTGTATAAAATAAAGCAGAGCATACCATTCAAGGCAGCCGCCAGGTTTGTCTTGTCTTGTGTGTTCATTCCTTTGTTTAGGAAACACGCAGACCCCAACAGAGAACAGTAGCACACAGGAGTGTGGATGGTTTGATCATTTAAGGCAGGGATGTGAGGCTTGATTAAATATGTTGATAACAAAGATTCTTTGCTTGGCCAACTTTAGTCAGGTTTCTAAATCTTCAGCTAGGCTAAACTGTGCACTTCCTCGCAAAATCCAGCTTGAGCAAAGAACACTGCCAAGTTTACCAAAGAACCCCTCATTCGCAATATCTGGTCAGGTTATTCATTCTTCACCATTCTGCAGGTGATGTCTGATCACCCTGGCCAGTCTTTAGCAAGAATTTCTTTTAGGTCAGTTTAGTCAGAATCTCCCTTACTCCTGATGTTTCCTCTTAGTGATTTTCCATTCACTGACCTCTGCATTGCTCCTGGGCTATAAATTCCTGCTTGCCTATGCTGTATTCAGAGTTAAGCCCATCTCTCTCCCCAGTTCCAAGACTGCGTTGCAGTGTTTCCTATATCTATGGTGATGGTCCTGAATAAAGTCTTCTTTACTGTGCTTTTAAAGTATCACTGAATAATTTTTTCTGTAACAATTATGGTGTTGAAACTCAAATAGGACCAGATTCATCACTGGATCCTGGGCCTCTCACTCAGGACCCTAAATGCATGCCTTTGAAGCCTGTGTTGTCATTTCTGACTGATTAGGGATTCACTGGTGAATCAGATTCCTGAGCCATTGCTCCAGACAAAAGCCTTTTGACAGCTAAGGACAGATTTTGAATCTTAAGGGATGAGTATTCTCTCTGAAGCTGGGTAGAGTCCCAGGCTTCTTTTGAAAGGAATTCTCTGGGCAGGAAGGTCTTCGTGTGGGCTTCTTGTTCTGAGTGGGCTACTCTCTGAGTCCCTGGGTTAGAAGTCTCTTCTTCTTGGCTCTCTTTTTCTGAGTAAGGAGTTATTCCCTGATTCCCTGGGCTGCAAATTGTTCTTCCCGGCTCTTTGTAAAACCTCTCTGCTCTTTCTCTTCTCTCTATTGGATCCTGCTTCTCCCATGGGAACTCTGTCACCTGAAACCCCTCTTCTCAAGTCTCTGCTGACTATTTCTCTGTCCACTCTTGCCGGACCCATTTCTTTTCTGCTGAACTTCAGGACCCCTATCCTACCCTCCTTTGCAGAGGCTCTCAAGGGACTCAGAGGACGCTCAAAAACAAGCACCTGGGGCTGAAAATAGGAGAAAAAAAGGAACTATTTGGAAACTGAGAAAGTAAAAAAAAAAAAAAATCTTAAAAGCCTCCTCCACAAATATTGGTCAAAAGCTTTAGCCTTTGTTATGTAGGTCAACTCAACTTACCTCTTTTTCATCAGAAACACAATTTGGATAACAATATAAAGTGGAGAGAAACCAGTGAGTTTGTGTATTTTTGTACTACTCTGTTTTACTGCCTCATAGTTAATAACCTTTTTTTTTTTTCTTTTTTTTTGAGACAGAGTCTCACTTCGTCGCCCAGGTTGGAGTGCAGCGTGGAAATCTCGGCTCACTGCAACCTCTGCCTCCTGGGTTCAAGTGTTTCTTGTGCCTCAGCTGGGTGCCACCATGCCCCATGTCCATCTAATTTTTGTACTTTTAGTAGAGACGTGGTTATGCCGTGTTGGCCAGGCTGGTCTCGAACTCCTGACCTCAGGTGATCCACCCACCTCAGCCTCCCAAAGTGCTGGGATTAGAGGTATGAGCCACCACACCTGGCCTGATTAAAATTTTTTAAATGAAAAGCCATAAGATCTGGTTACACCAGTCTGTATGTTTGTGTATGTTTACGTGTGTATCTATGCTATTATGTTATGTATATGTGATGTTTTTCTACCTCCAGTGTTATTACCAAACTAAAATACCCAAATTGGCTAGGTATAAATGAGCATGCAAACAAATAAGAATGTATAAAATTTTCAGAAAAGTAGAAACTGACCCAATTTTTTTTTAAGTTCACATAATCTGGGATAATCCTTAGTAAATAAAAGCTAGTTTAAAAAATATTGGTAAAATAAAAATAGAAACATTTTCAGAATTGTCAGCATACATTTATTTTACCTGGCTTTGCTGATTAGACAAGTTTGTGTTGTTACTGTTAGATGTTTAAGGCCATAAAACCATAAATTCAACCTAAGAATAGAATATATAGTAAAAGTAAATTGCTTAATTACCTGTGTATGTCTGTTGCAAAAGTAAATAAGAAAAGATGTCTAGAAGTATTGTGAAAATATCTTGTATGGTCTAAGCTGACTGAGATTGTATAGATTTATTTATAAGGTTTTATTAAAACAGTTTTAGTAATACATTGATTCAAAAGTAGCATTTGATCTTCTCCATTAAAATGGTAAAGTCTTCTTGGAATTTTGGTCTGAGAATGTAAAAAGTATTTTTTTCCTTTTAAGTAATTGGCCTCAGAAACATGGACTCTGTTTCATCAAGATAATTTCTTGAGTTTCATGTTGTTTAATTAGGTCTTTGGTTACTTAAGAAAAGTGAGTCTTCTCAATATTAAAGGAGCTAAGTTCTTATTCACAACTATGTAATTTGAATTTGCCTTTAAAATCTTTTAATGGCACTTTTATTAAATAGATAACTATGGTCATATTTAATTGTCTTAAACTTTTTGACATTTTTGACAATCTTCCCAAAATCACTTCTAAATTAAGTCTTTTTGACCTCAAATTAACTTAGGATTCTCCATATTGGACCCTCAGAAAGCCATAAAGAAAATATATATATATATATTTTTTTGTATGAAAGAGACATTAAACTAATTAGATTTATTTAATATGTTAAATTATATGGGTAGCATTCAAATAATAAGTGATGCTAAGCCATCTTTTAGTTATATTTATGGGTATATTATTGAGATAAGTGTACAAAAATTGTATGAGATTCCTAGAAATCTAGTATGTTGTCAGTCATAATTTTGGTTATTATGTTAAAATGCTGTATGTCATGCTAACCAAATTTTCTTATAAATTGCATCATTGTAATGAACTCTCATCAGATTTTTTAACCACGGACATTTTAAGTCCTTGTCATCTGTAGACAGTTATTGTTTTAATTGTTCTCTAAAAGCATTTGAAATTAGCTACAGTCCTACAGTCCAAAATGGCTTCTTCTTCAAGGAGATTTATAGAAAATGCTCTTATGAGTATTCTGGAATACAGGTTTCTGAACAACTTTAACATCATACCATTGGACTGGTAAGAATGTCTACAACTCTAATAAAACTGATGGGTTCATGTAACTACTAACCCAAGATCAAGCAAAACAGGATTTAATTACATGGTACTGAATGAAATGATGAGAATAATTTTTAAAATGACTTTTTGTTTGAAACATTGCTAGTTCTTTAAATGTTTTGTTTTCCAGATTGGAGAAAACTTTTTTTAAGCTATCTCTAGCTTACACGAATTCAGTAAAGAATACTTTTGTGCAAAATGGAAACATTTACTTTACTTTTTCTCCCTAACTTATCCCTCCAGAATTTGGAAACTATTTGTGAATATTCTTATTTTTATGGCAATGTATTTATTTGTACAAGTTTAATAAGAATCTGTTGTCTTTGTAACAGGACAAACAGGAAACACAGGTTATATCACCAAGGCTTTGACTGAAACATCATGTTTTCAGATATGACCAGAAGACTTTATTGGACTAAGGTTGACTTTATGGAACCAATAAAGTACCATCTTGGAAAAACTAGCTCTAGGGTTCCCAGACTTACAGGTAAGTAAGGAATGTCACTTCTTGGCAGGTGTGAAAACCTTGGGATATTTTAGGGACCTCAAGAAGAGAGAAATTTATCTAAATCTATAAAGGTTACAGGTGCAGACTAATGACAAGTTTTGGGCTTGCATCCCAGTCTCAAGTGGCTTTTAAAAGTTTAATCTGACTGATCACAGTGGCTCACGCCTGTAATCCCAGCACTTTGGGAGGCCAAGTCAGGTGGATCACGAGGTCAGGAGTTCAAGACCAGCCTGACCAATATGGTGAAAACCCCGTCTCTAGTAAAAATACAAAAAAAATGAGCCAGGCATAGTGGCACACGCCTGTAACCCCAGCTGCTTGGGAGGCTGAGTGGAAGAATCGCTTGAACCCAGGAGGTGGAGGTTGCAGTGAGCCAAGATAGCACCACTGCACTCCAGCCTGAGTGACAAAGGGAGACTCTGTCTAAAAAAACAAAAACAAAAAGTTTAATCTGAGATATCTTATCTGACAAAAGCAACCTTTAAAAGAGCCTAAATGGTCAATCGCTACTCTTACTGCACTTGTGTGCATAACCAGTACAAGTTTAATGAGATTAAATTTATTTAGCAAAGAAATCAATCTGACTTTGATTATCTTTGACAGAAATGAGAGTGACTATAGAGAGAAAAGCTATGCTTCGGGAGAAAACTGTAGTGCACCCAATATTAGATTCTAGCTCTGTTTTTTGTTTTTCTTTTTTCCTGAGATTTTATTATCTACCTGTAATCTGCAATAGATCCTGAAGTTTTTCTAGTTTACTACAATATTTAGCTACAACACTCCAAATTAATATTTCATTTTTTTCCTGCTATTCTGGCTTCGAATCACTAAAATTATAAACTTTTCTTTTCTTGAAGTCCTTCAAACTGAAACTGGATGACTTGACCTAAGCTTCAGAAAAATTACCACAACAGCTTGTGTGTGGCCAATCTTTATGGCATTCAAACTGCAAACTAATCCAATGCCTCTTCTCACTCCAGCTGAAGATACTACAAGCTCAGCATCTAGAAATCTTATTGATCAGCTGCCCTCTGGACTCAGAAACTGTCTTTATACTTCATTCCAACTATTAATCTTTTTTTAATTTTATTTTTATAGAAACTAATCTTCCCACATTAAAGGCCTGATAGCTCATACTATCCAGGAAATATCCTCTGCTACCAAGTCCCAACAGATGATTCAACTGGTCCTTAATAAATAAAAGGTGATCAAACAAGAAAAGAGACTTATATTGTTTGAAGGAAAGATGAATGTCTCTTCTTTCCTTAAACAAGAAGTAGTACTAACAAAGATTCCTTGCTTGGCCAAACTTTAGTCAGTTGCAAAATCCAACTTTAACCAAAAACCTTTCTGAGTCAGTTTAGCAAGAACCCCCCATCTCCAATACCTGATCATCCTCCATATCTGATCAGGCTTCTCATCCTTCATCATACCCCGGGTGATGTCTGATGACCCAGGCCTATCTTCAGCAAGAACCCTATTAGGTTAGTTTAGCCAGAATCTCCCTCTTGCTCCTGATTCTCTTGGTAATTTTCTACCCATTGACCCCTATACTGCTTCCTGATTATAAATTCCCACTTGCCCATGCTATATTTGGAGTTGAGCCCAATATCTCTCTTCAATGCAAGACGCCATTGTCATGGTCCCTATACCTATAGCAATGGTCCTGAATAAAGTTTTCCTTATTGTCTTAGTCTGTTATGTGTTGCTATAAAGAAATACATGATACTGAGTAACTTATAAATAAAAGAGGTTTATTTTGCTTACAGTTCTGCAGGCTGTACAGGAAGCATGGCCCAAGCATCTGCTTCTGGTGAAAGCCTCATGCGCTGCTTCACTCATGGTGGAAGGTGAAGGGGAGCTGGAGTGTGCAGAGATCACATGGTGAGAGAGGAAGCAAGAAAGAGAAAGAGGGGGAGGGACCAGCTTCCTTTTAACAACCTGCTATTGTGGGAACTAATAGAGTGAGAACTCACTCTCCATCTCCGTCCAGAGTACATCCACAGAGTACATTACTCTACTCATGAGGAATCCACTCCCATGACTCAAACATCTCTCATTGGGGCCCACCTCCAACATTAGGGATAAAATTTCAACATGAGGTTTGGAGGGGACAAACATCCAAACTACAGCACTTACCATGCTTTCTTTTTTTGAGTCTGGCTTTGTTGCCCAGACTGGAGTGGAGTGGCGTGATCTCGGTGGCTTACTGCAACCTCTGTCTCCTGGGTTCAAGAAATTCTCCTGCCTCAGCCTCCTGAGTAGCTGGGATTACAGGCATCCGCCACCACGCCCAGCCAATTTTTGCATTTTTAGTAGAGACAGGGTTTCACTACATTGGCCAAGCTGGTCTCAAACTGCTGACCTTAGGCGATCTGCCTGCCTCGGCCTCCCAAAGTGTTGGGATTACAGGTGAGAGCCACCATGCCCAGCCTGCACTTACCATGCTTTAAAAAGTATCATTTGATAATAGTTTCTTTAATATTGACTGCACATTCTCTAAAATAGTTAATACCAGTAGTCCCATAGTCTTTTCTAGCCAGGGAAACAGCAGGCTAGTGGATGGAAGGTTATCCTTTCTAGAAGAGGAAAGCTAAATATGGTCTTCTAAAAACTAGTACAGAAAAGTAATTTTGAGGGGATAATACGCCCATTAATTTATTAAACATATATCTCTGTTTACCTCTGTATATTGCTATTAATTTATTTTACTTTTTATTCTCTCTTTTTCTCATCCAATGCTTTCATGTACTTTCTAGACCACTCTGCTCATTGCCTCTGGAGAGGGGTGTCACAAGATAAAGCAGAGAAAAAATGTTTTCTGGCTGTAGTTTCTAAAGTTCTAAGTCCTGAGGAAATAAAGAGGATTCTAGACTTAAGGTATTTAGAAGCAGAGTAGACTGTCACCTCATCTTCTTCTTATAAAAAAAAAAAATTAACAAAACAAACCCAAATCCAAAATCCTCTGGGATCAAAATGAAGATGAGAGAGGGTAGATATTCAAAGTGGAAAGAAATTTAAGACCTAGAAAGAGTCACTCTGATAGGAAGGAGGAATGTTGCATCAAAGACCTGCAGCAAGAGAGGTATTGCTGGGGGCCCAAGAGAGCTGAGCCTGATCAGCACTCCTATTGTTTTTTTGCATAAGCAGAGTATGTTGCCTAATCCCAGGGATGGTGCTCACTAAAATTCCCCTCTGTGACCTGTGCAGATTTACCCTGTGCAGAACCACAGGCAGCATTGTGCCTGAGGACCACAAGTGATCCCTGTCTGTGTCTGTAGGGGTGGAAAATGACATCCCTCAAATGATACTGGATAAAAGGGTGTGTGTGTGGCGAGTGGGGAGTTGAGTGCAGGTTTATAAAGAAGACAAAATCCTGCCCTCAGACCCTGGTAAAACATACCCTATGATTTACAGACTTTTTCTCCAATGTCAGATAAATAATATCTAAATGTACCCCTCAAAATAGAATTTTACAGAAGTTTATTTTAAAATATATTTTTATTTTATTTTATTAAAAATAGAGTAAAAGTAGAATAAATACTGTGTTTCTTGAAGTATAATAATTTTTTTTTTTTAAACTAGGCTGGAGTGCAATGTTGCAATCTCGGCTCACTGCAACCTCTGCCTCCCGGGTTGAAGCAATTCTCCCACCTCAGCCTCCCAAGTAGCTCGGACTACAGGCATGCGCCACCACGCCTGGCTAATTTTTGTATTTTTAGTAGAGATGGGGTTCACCACATTGGCCAGACTGCTCTCGAACTCTTGACCTCAAGTGATCCACCCGTCTTGGCCTCCCAAAGTGCTGAGATTACAGTCATGAGCCACAGCACCCAGCCAAAGTATAACAATATTAACTCTCTCTTTCTTGGTCATTGCTGTGAGTTTTGAAATTCCCAGCATGGAAAAATAGGTGACAATTTTGAAATCTATAATTTGGAAATCAGGCTAAATTTGTTCCTTTTAAAATAAACTAAAATGTTAAAAATTATGCCAGTAATCTATGTTATTATTGAAATATTAGAAATAAGAAAAAAGGAAATAAAAATATTTCTAATACTATTATCCAGAGATAATCACTCTTAACATTTTGGTATAATTTCTAGACAAACTATGCATTCAGATTTCAAGAATTTGACTTTACAAAAGTTTGTTTGCAGACTCCACCTTCAGCTTACAAGGCACGAGCTGAGCATGACAAAAGGCACCACCATGAAAGCATGAAGGTATTTTCGCAGGCGTAAAGTTGGTGATTTTTGTACAAAGGTCTTCTTTCCCAGAAAAAAATTGTCTAATTATAGCAGCAAGTTTTCAGTGAACTCTTTGCATCATTTTTATTGATTTCTCTTGGTTAGCAATTACCACAATAATGCTGAGTAACAAATCTACTCCAAACTCAGTGACTTAAAATCAACAATCATTTCCTCTCATTCATGTGTCAGGGCCTGATCGAGGCTGGAATAAGATGGACTTGTCTCCAAGTTGCAAGTTGAATCCAGGTCTGCCCTGCATGTCTGTCATTTTTCTGGAAACAATCAGATTACCTAAATTATGGGGTTTTTTTTTCATAGCGATAGCAGAAATACAAGAAAGCAAGTCCAACCATATGAGCACATTTCAACCTTCTACTTGTTTTATACCTGCAAACAGCCTATTTATCAAAACAAGTCAAAGGTAAGGGGCAGCTCAAAGGTAAGGGGCAGCAATGCACACTCCACCTGGCACAAAGCCAAAGATGGTCTCACATCCAATAACAATAAGAAGTACACCTCTCCTATGCAGATTAGTGGAAAGAGGATTTTTGAAGAATAATATAATCTATTCTATGTCTATACAAACATTATCGTAAGTTTGTTTTGTAAATTCTTTTTTTTTTTTTTGAAACAGAGTTTCACTTTGTTGCTTAGGCTGGGGTGCAATGGTGAGATCTCGGCTGACTGCAACATCTGCCTCCCAGGTTCAAGCAATTCTCCCACCTCAGACTTCCAAGTAGCTGGGATTACATGCCACCATGCCCGGCTAATTTTTGTATTTTTGTAGAGATGAGGTTTCACCATGTTGGCCAGGCTGGTCTTGAATTTCTGACCTCATATGATCTGCCTGCCTCGGCCTCCCAAAGTGCTGGGATTACAGGTGTGAGCCACCGCACCCAGCCTGTTTTGTAAATTCTTGAAGTAATTGTATATTATTAATTTAATGTAACTACATTTTGATTTGCACAAATTTGCCCTAAGACAGTTTCTTTCATGGATCACTCACTTGCATAAGAAGGGGGAAGAAAAATACATTTTTAATGGGTTTAAATTCACCAGGTTTTCCTGCAAATGTTTTTCCATGGTAGTAACTAGCAATAGAAATGTTCATTCTAATTCCTGGTTCTATTACGTTTTTTTCTTAGTAATCTATAAGAAGTTTAAGCAGCTAGAGAAATAATTTTAAACACAGATTCCTTATGCGGGGCAGTCAAAAGGCCAAAGACCCCAAGAGAAGAGAGCTAGATTCAAGGCAACTGAGATTAGCAACTAGGGAAAGAAGGCACTTTAACTGCTGCAGTGTCAAGTAAGAAGTTTTCAAGAGCCTGTATATTGATAACACTTCAGGTTTCCATAAAAGCAAAACTCTAAATGGAAAACAACAAAGTGACTTTGAAAAGAGTGCTCCAATGCAGTTCCTCAATTCATCCAACTTGCATGTGCTGCTGTTCCTTTTACCATTTTAAGAGTTACCATCTCAACAATCCTGGGAAGAACACGTCTCCTTTTGCAAACAGGTGAAGCACATCCTGTTCAAAAGCATTATAACTTTCTTTCTTTCTTTCTTTCTCTTTCTTTCTTTCTTTCTTTCTTTCTTTCTTTCTTTCTTTCTTTCTTTCTCTCTTTCTTTCTCTCTCTCTCTCTCTTTCTTGGTCTTCTCTCTCTTTCTCCTTCCCTCCTTCCTTCTTCCCTCCCTCCCTGGACTGACTTTCTTTCTTTCCTTTCTTTCTTTCTTTCTTTCTTTCTTTCTTTCTTTCTTTCTTTCTTTCTTTCTTTCTTTCTTTCTTTCTTTCTTTCTTTCTTTCTTTCTCTTTTCTTTTATTTCCTCCTTCTTTCATTTTCTTTCTTTCTCTTTCTTTCCCTCCCTCCCTCCCTTCCTTCCTTTGTTCCTTCACTCCCTCCCTCCCTCCTTTCCTCCCTCCCTCTCTCTCCCTCCCTCCCTTATTTTCTCCTTCCTTCCTTCCTTCCTTCCTTCCTTCCTTCCTTCCTTCCTTCCTTCCTTCCTTCTCTCTTTCATGAATAAACTTTTCTCTGTATATATTCATAGATTCGGAAGCAATATGAAAACCTATTTAGTTCATGCCTCTGGTATTAAGTAGGTCCACACCTAAAATAACCTAGACAGAAAAGAAAAAAATATGGCTAGGGCTGCCAACCTTTTTGTTGGAAGCTTGCTAATGTCAACATTGTGGAGGCTGGTGTGCAAGGTGGTATGAGGAAACAGACTTGTACTATATAAAATATATGAGCTACTGGCACAGATTTAAAGTGGTGCTGCTGTTGTGGCCACACCTGGGCCTGATGGAATCAAGCTTAGATTGGGTCTAGCACAGTTCTAGGGTAAACTGTAGGATAAGATTGATTTGCTAGGACAGGTAATAACTTCCCTAGAACTGCAAGCATTTAATATAAAGTGACTATTTAGGCCACCTTCTGCCAAGTTTGCCATGCAAAACTATTGTTGAAGAATGCTAGCCAGCAGATACTGATCAAGTCATGTCATGCCTTCCCTTTCAAAATCTTTCAGTGGCTAAGAAATTCAGAGGACTGTGCTTAATTTCTTTTTTCTTTTGAGAAAGCTCTGTTGCTCAGGCTGGAGTGCAGAGGCACGATCTCAGCTCTCTGCAACCTCTGCCTCCTAAGTTCAAGTGATTCTCCTGCCTCAGCCTCCCGAGGAACTGGGACTACAGGCGCACCACCATGCCCAGCTAATTTTTGTATTTTAAGTAGAGACGGGTTTTCGCCATGTTAGCCAGGCTCATCTCGAACTCCTGATTTCAGGTGATCCACCCGCCTCGGTCTCCCAAAGTGCTAGGATTACAGGGGTGAGCCACTGCGCCCAGCCTGTGCTTAAAATTTAAGTTCCTCCACGACTTGATTTCCAGATACCTTTATAGCCTCATCTATAGCAACATTCCTGTGCCCTTTGTGCTTTTATATGGTGGCATGGCAAATATTTAATGGTCCGCTCTCTGGCAACAGAACAGAAGCAGTGCTTTGTGGTGGTTTCAATTTCTGTGGTGTAAATACTCCCACCACGGCTGACATCCACCTACCAATGTGAAATCCCTGAGTGTGAAGTTGAGAAGAGAAGTGCACAAGTGTTCTTGCATTTTTATGTGAGCCAGTTCCAGCGCACCGCTGTCTCTATGCCTCCCCACTACCTAGAATGTTCTTTACTTTCTCCACGCCTACTCTTCCTTCCACACTCAGCATCTCTGACACCCCCAAACCTCCATCTCCAATTCAATCTGAGTTCTACGCCTCTTGTCTGTGTTCTATTTTGCACCTTGGAAGGTTCTGATCTTTCTTTCTTTTAACAAGTACGTATTGGGTGCTCTCTGTGTTTCACACATTAGCTTACGTCTGGGAGAAACACTGTTGAAGAGAGCAAATTACTCAGGCTTCAAGCACATTTGCTTAGCCTCTTACAAAGGCAGACAAACAGTAAATGTGGTAAGTGCTATAACTGGCCTAAGAACAGAGGAGGGGCACCAACATGGAGCATAGCCTGCAACTATAATTATTGCACTGAGAGAGTAAAATTAGAAGAAATCCAAACTGTGAGGAACAAAATCATCCTTTTTTTAAAAAATATGATTCACCCTCAAAAAGATGAGTGATTATGCCAGATCCAGCCTAGGGAAATGCAGTGAACTGGTGTAGCAAAGGACTTTTGATCAGACTAGCAGTAGACCAGTGAGAGATATTGCCTTCACCTTTCCCACATGCTGCCCCTCAACACAGGAATAGGTACTTGACTTGGGCTCAGCAAATCTTACTATCTCATCCACTTGGCAACAGCGCTTGTCCCAAAGATGGGCCCTTGATCCAATGTGGGTAGCGAATGGTATCATTTTTATCCTGAGATTAATATTTAGAGTATGGAGAAAAAAAAGTTATCCTTCCCCCACTGAGTTTACTAAACTGGTATGTCATAGATCTGGGATTACCACAGGACAATTTTTCCTGTTACTTAAAAGAACCTGCCAACCAGGCAGGGTGGCTCACGCCTATAATCCCAGCACTTTGGGAGGTCGAGGAGGGTGGATCACAAGATCAAGAGATTGAGATCATCCTGGCCAACACGGTAAAACCCGATCTCTACTAACAATACAAAAATTAGCTGGGCATGGTGGCACGTGCCTGTACTCCCAGCTACTCGGGAGGCTGAGGCAGGAGAATCGCTTGAAGCCAGGAGGCAGAGGTTGCAATCAGCTAAGATTGTGCTACTGCACTCCAGCCTGGTGACAGAGCAAGGCTCCATCTCAAAAAACAAAACAAAACAAAAAACTGCCAAACAGAAATGGAAAAGAGAAAGTTCTGGTTGAGTTCCCTGTTCAATTCCGAGTCCCTGGGACCTCCAGCTCTTGCTTTGTCAGCTAGGTCATCTAAGCATGCTTTGCCGTTGTACCAGTCAATAAATTGCATCTTGTCTTTGCTGGTTTGAGTTACAGTTCTGTCATGCAACCAAATGTTTTCTGACAAATACAGTGACCCTGGATGAGGCCTCAAGAAGGCAAGACTGGATTGTGATTGCCAATAAGAAAATGTACCTCCCGGGAGGGACTTGTTCTACCATTCCTTCAAGCTTCTCTCTCTGCCTTAAATCTCTCTGCATTCCCAGATGACACCAAGCCCATGGGGTTTACAAATAGAAATAAGAGGAAGTCTCTATGCAGGGACTTACCATTTACTTGAAACAAATGAATCCAAAAAACGTGATAGAAAACTACCAGCTAAACTGGGGAAACAAAGGATGAATTAATCATTTGTATAGAAGGGTGAGGAGAGAGTAAAAGTGGCTCCTTAATAATAAATAATTCTTACTCAGCAACTTAGATTTTTTTTTTTTGCCTGTGTTTATCTCATTTTATTCTCTTCTACAACTATAAAGAGATAGAAACCTTTGTTCTCCTCATTCTTCAGATGAGAAAACTGAGATTTTATGTAGTAAGAAATTGTGTAGCTTGCCCAAGTTCACATATCTAGGAGCTGCAGTCCGTTTCACTCCAGTAAAAGTCAGAAGTTGAGTCTGTTTTACTCCAAATCCCAGTCACCACAAGCCTTTCTTGAGATGAGTGTTAAAATTGTTTGACAATTAATACCACAAACGAGAAAAATAATACAGACGTTTTTACCTGAATTTTAAAAACATATTTTTGAAATTACACGGAATCCTATTCCTAAGTAAGCACTGCAAAAATCAACCAACCAACCGAACAAACTCAAAAGTCAATTAAAACTTTGTGGGGCCAGGCACATGGCCACACCTGTAATCCCAGCCCTTTGGGAAGTAAAGGCAGGAGGATCACTTGAGCCCAGGAGTTTGAGAATAGCCTGGGCAACATAGTTGGACCCTGGCTCTACAATTTTTTTTTTTTAACTGGGCGTGATGGCTTGTGCCTATAGCTATTTGGGAGGCTGAGGTGGGAAGATGACTTGAACCCAGGAGGTAGAGGCTGCAGTGAGCCGTGATTGTGCCACTGCACTCCAGCCTGGGTGACAGTAGGAGACCCTGTCTCAAAAAACAAAAACAACATTTTGAGATGTCATAGTAGGCATATTACAGGCTTAAAATTATTAAGAGAAAAATTTATTTAACTTTATTTAATCTATTTTCCTCCAAACTTACTTGGACCTAGATCTGTTTTGGGAGAAAACCTCATTACATAATATGAAATTAATATCCTATAATTGGGGAAATGCTTCTCTTTTATAAAGAAAACATGAAACTTTGAAAGTGAGTGCAAAATAAAATCAATCAATCAATGCGTGTATATTGTGTGACTCCAACCTACTAAACGTTATTCTATGGGCTATTTAGGGGCAGTGAAAACAAAGAAGTAGCAGGCAGAATTCAAATCTCAAGGAATTTAGAAACTACAGCAATAAAAGACAATAACTAAGACCCCTCCTTGTGCATTACAAACACTCCTTAGCTTATGATAGGGTCATGTCCCAGTCAACTCATAAGTTGAAAATATCAAAAGGAGAAAATGCATTTAATATATAAACGTACTGAGCATCATTGTTTAGCCTAGCCTACCTTAAATGTGCTCAAAATACTTACCTTTGCCTATAGTTGGGCAAAATTATCTAACACAAAGCCTATTTTATAATTGAGTGTTGAATATATCATATAATTTTTGAATACTGTACTGAAAATGAAAAACAGAATGATTGTGTGGGCACTTGAAGTAAGGTTTCCACTGAATGTGTATTGCTTTCACACCACTGTAAAGTTATAAAATCTAAAGTCGAGCTATCATAAGTTGGGGACTATTAGTGTGTTAAGATAGTCTCTATGATAACCTCTTCCATGGTTACAAAGATCAGTAAAAACAGTTCCTGCATGCAAGGAACTTATAGTCTAGAAATGGGATGAGGGAAGATTAGCGAGTTGGAAAAATCAAGACAGATTTTTTTTTGAAGAAGGTAGCATTTGGTCTGGAGGTGGCTTAAATTTTTTTCTTTTTCTTTTTCTTTTTTTTTTTTTTTTTGAGACGGAGTCTCGTTCTGTCACCCAGGCTGGAGTGCAGTGGCGTGATCTCGGTTCACTGCAACCTCCATCTCCCAGATTCAAGTGATTCTCCTGCCTCAGCCTCCTGAGTAACTGGGGATTACAAGGGCATACCACCATGCCCAGCTAATTTTTGTATTTTTAGTAAAGACGGGGTTTTGTCATGTTGACCAGGCTGGTCTCAAACTCCTGAACTCAGGTGATTTGCCTGCCTCGGCCTCCCAAAGTGTATTTTTTATTTTCTAACAATAAAAATTTAAGGTTTTTGTGTAATTAAAGAGTATCTATTACAGAAAATGAATTGCTATCTAGAATATATAAAAACTTCTACAAATAAATAATACAAACAAAAAATTCAATTAAAAAATAGAGGAAATGACAGGCATTCATGCAGAGACTATACAAATTGAGTTGACAAAATGCTCAGTATTACTAATAATTAGGGAACTACAGATAAAAACAAGATGAATACTTTACACCTAGCTGGTTAGGAAAAAAAAAAAAAAATTAAAGACAAGTTCTATATACTGTTGGCGAATGTTGTAGGGAATTAGGTATTCTCAAAAACAATGGAGTTTAAAATGATAAAGTAATTTTGAGAGCAATTTGCTTGTATCTATCAAATTTTTAAATTGCCAGCTCCCTGTGATCCAGTCAATTCACTTCCCAAAGAAACTGCTGACACTGTGCATAAAGTTGTGCATTTGTTGTAAATTGTTTTAATCACAAAACATTTTGCAAAAGCCATCATGACTGCAGAAGTGTGGTTAACACTTATTATAGTGCATTCATTCAATATCATTCTCTGCAGTGGCTAAACAGAATGAGCTAGATCTCTTTCCATGACAAAGAAAGAAAGCTCTTCAAGACAAGTAGAAAAATTAAGTTGTGGCCAGGCGCAGTGGCTCATGCCTGTAAGCCCAGCACTTTGGGAGGTTGAGTGGGGTGGATCACAAGGTCAGGAGATGGAGACCATCCTGGCCAACATGGTGAAACCCCGTTTCTACTAAAATACAAAAAATTAGCTGGGTGTGGTGGTGCACGCCTGTAGTACCAGCTACTTGGGAGGCTGAGGCAAGGGAATTGCTTGAACCAGGGAGGTGGAGGTTGCAGTGAGCCAAGATCATGACACTGCACTCCAGCCTGGTGACACAACAAGACACCATCTCAAAAAAAAAAAAAAAAAAAATTCAAGTTGTAAAACAATATATATTATGTAGTGCCATTAAGTTATTATTATATTTTGAGACAGAGTCACTGTGTCACCCAGGCTGGAGTGCAATGGTGCCATCTTGGCTCACTGCAACCTCTGCCTCCTGGGTTCAAGCGATTCTTATGCCCCAGCCTCCTGAGTAGCTGGGACTACAGGTATATGCCACCACACCCGGCTAATTTTTGTACTTTTAGCAGAAATGAGGTTTTACCATGTTGCCCAGGACGGTCTCGCACTCCTGACCTCAAGCAATCCACCCACTTTGGCCTCCCAAAGTGCTGGGATTACAGGCATGAGCTACCATGCCCAGCCTAAATTAAAATTTATATGTATAAATCTGTCAACATATGTACATCTGTGTGAAGATATGAGAATGTGGTAATGCAAGACATTCCCACATAATTATTAATACTAGTTACTTCTGGGACGAAGAGTGGAGTTAGGGGTCAGGATAGGTAAGAATTTTCACATTTTACTTTATGTTCTAATATATGTCTTAAACCATTTGCACTGCGAATATATTCATATAGTATTTACGTACCAAGAAAAAGCAAAAGAGGTATTCAAAAGAAGGAATTAATATGAGTGAGTACAGGCTAAGAATGAGTTTGCTTGCATGGCACAGTGAGGCATCTCATCTAATTATGGTCTAGGATGCTTCTAGGTAGAAAGGGGAATTAAAATTTTATAGGAAAAATGGATCTAAATTAAAGTGAAATTTGGAACTAGAAAGAAGAGTTAAGGTTTCATGCTGTAGCTTTAGTATTACTTAGCTTAGTTAAGATGTTAGATGCCATAAAATCTCAGCATCACTGCTGTGCTGTCACATTTGACCTTAGTAACTTAACAGGGGTATGGTAAGAACCAAAGTGGGACAAATTCCACAATACATCACCTAAAATTCTCCTTCAGCTTGTCAAGTTTATTCAAAGTTGACTTTGTCTTTGGTTTCTCATAGTAGACCTATCAGATGAGGTCAGAAAAATAGGATTAGTTTCCAAAGGCAGTGTTTTTTTTTTTTTTTTAAGAAACAGGGTCTGGCTCTGTCACCTCAACTAGATGCAGTGGTCCAGCCTCAAATTCCAGTGCTCAAGGGATCCTCCCAAGTAGCTAGGACTACAAGTATTCATCCACACGACCAGCTAATTTTTTCTACATTTTATTTTTTGTAGAGACAGGGGTCTTCTAATGTTGCCAAGGCTGGTTTTGAACTCCTGACCTCAAGCAACCCTCCCACCTCAACCTCCCAAAGTGCTGGGATTACAGGCATGAGCTGCCATGCCAGTCTAGCGGCTTTATAAGGAAAGAATTGCAGAAGTCCCTCTACTTAGAAGGTAGCTGGGTCCTTAGCAGGCATTCTTTCTGTTACAGAACCACCATAAGGAGAAGCTATACCACACTAATAATCAGAAAGAACTTTTCAGATCATCTTCCTTCCAGTGGCTCTCCATTTTTCTCAGATGAAATCCCACTTCCTCACTCTTATTTAAAGGCTCTTTGTGGTGTCTTCTCACAGCAATGCCTCGGCCCTACTCTGTCCCTCCTTCACTGGTTCTGCCACAAAAGCAAACAGTCCCAGTGCTGTTTCCACAGCCCAGCAAGGATGGTAGGCACCCCCATGGGCATTTACCACTGATGACAGTATTATGCATTTGGCAAAGAAGGCTGTTCCCCTCGTTGCTAATCCTGCCTCCTATCCTCTTCTTAATAACCATGGAATGGCAGAAGTCAGGCTTTTACTTTTCTTAAGACTGTACTAATGGCTGGGTCATTTGGGAAAGGAAGTTGAATGCAAGAAAGGGAAATATAACTGCCACTAGCAGAGGCTATTTTTAGAGTCCATAGGCTTCAGCCCTCCTCAGAATCCATCATAGGGCTTCTTGGCTTCACTCCTGGCCTGCAGCCATTGGCGGGGCCGGTTTACTTCCTAGTGTGGCTTCTGTACCCATTTATTCCTTTAAGTTCAATTCAGTTGCTGAAAGATTTGGAGAGAGAAAAGAGTTTCTTGTAGTCCATGTTTCATCTTAGATGAATTAATCCCTTTGTGTCTGTTTCCTCTTTTGTAAAATGAGAAAAATAACAGCTAGTATATGCAGTTATTATGAATATTAAATGAGTTACTATATGTAAAGCTTTTAGAACAGTTTCTAGCAGTTCTGGATAAATGTTAATGAATTCTGGATAAGTTCTGCATACATGTTAATAATAAGTTCTGGATAAATGTTAGTTATTAATACCTATATCACATTATTGAACTTAGTGCCTCATGTCCATTACCTTACACTTCCACAGTTGGGTCTTTTGGCATAGGCAAAAAATTTCTGTTTTTTGCTAATAAATTCTATCTGTTGGCTTAGACTCATTATTCTAAACCGGTGGAATTTTTTTGGTAGTCTATCATCCAACATGTAGATTATTATCTTCAATTTAGTTTGGGATACCACCTGAGTTCTCCCTCACTGTGAATATTGATTTTATTTATTTAACAAATTGGTGAAGGGTTTCTTATGTGCCATGTTCCTGAATGCATGTGTATGTTGTATGCTCATGAGTGTTTAAGGAGGGACGGTTTCATCTCAAAGGTGCATATAGTTTTTGATAAGGGAAGTATGTTGACCACACGTAATATAAACACTTAAATATTCGGAGATGGGGCAAGGTAAAGAAAGGATCCTGGATATGGGCTGACTTACTTTGAGCAAATTATTCCATAAGGATCTAGCCTGGAAGATCCTTGGAAGGATTTAGGCTGGTACAGTTTTTATTAAAGAAATTTATCTTGCAGAAATACATACTAGATAGGTTAGTTTTTATTTTTTAATCTTACTCCTTTAAATTTAAAAATATTTATTAAATACATCACACCTTAAGGGCATGAACAGGATGAGGTTAGCTTTATTTAACCAAAACAGGGCAGCCCATGAAGCTTAAAAAAAAAATCAAATATCGGACAAGTCACAAGAAGGCCTATTTTAAGGAGTGAGTAGTAAACTAAGAGCTGATCCAGACAAAAAAAAATATTTGGTAGCTTTAAAACTATTTCACATTTATTTGTAGTAAGGGTTCTACTTGGAAGATGCAAACCTTGTGGCTAGATAACTATAAAATAAATTCTTGTGAGTTAATAGACTTTCAGACTTTTAGAGAAGTTAGAGCACATAATGGAAGAAGAAATACTCATGATTCTCAGTGGTGATGTGGAAGAGAAGGAAGCGTTTTTGGCAGCCAAAGGACCTACACAAAGCAACATATCCAGGAAGGACTAAGGGCTTGAATCTGTCCTACTCTAAACAGGAGGCATTTCAGGAGAGGACTGAGCAGGAGATACAGCCTGTTGTGACTGCGGCTTTACTACATCAAAGGCTGCAGTGGATCTCGATAATGCAGAAGAAGGTTTCCTTTTATAACTCACAGTGAATATGGCTGGATAACGAAACTATTTTGTAATTTCTTTCCTGAAAGATAAAGGAGTTAGAACATAGAATCTTTGATTATACAAAATCTTAAGACTCCTTCAGGGATGGCAGTCATTCCTACCGTGCTGAACAACGTGTTGTCACGGTTAGAATCAGAACTAAACTGATTAAGGGTCTGAAACAGTTTGGCAATTCTTGGGCCCTTATGCTGATAAGAAAGCTGATGAGACAGGGTAATGAAAAGAGGCTGCAAGAAATGACCATTCATGCATTCAGCCAACATTTAGGTCACCCTCCTGTATTCCAGGCGCTGTACATGGCACTGAGAATGCAAAGCTAAACGAGTTACGGTCTACTGGCGGGAGCCTTCTCAGTGGAGAAAAGATCAACAAGAGAATTGCCTGCTGGAGACCTCTCCTAGGGCATAAACCAATACAGAGGTGGGGCAGCTACGTCAGCCTGAGGTGTCCTTAGGCAGAACAGAAAGTGAGAATCAGATCTGTATCTCATTTCTGAGCATCTGGATTGTAGCTTTCCCTTCACTGACTGTCAAAGGAGGTGGTTTTTAAAATCAAGCCAAACAGGTTTCCATCTTTTAGGAAGACCCCGGAACGTGCCAGTTGATTCTGACAATTTCTCATGAACAGAAACACCTAGGAAGGGAGAACTGGTGAGTCTTTTCAAGAGGCGGAAGTCCCTCAAAAGGGGCTGTGTTTCGTAAACGGCGCCCCAAAGGGGCTGAACTACTTCCATCTGGAGGAAAAAGACTCAGGCACCGAGGGAAAGGGAGGGTGCACTTCTGGAGTAATTTCAAGGCTTTTTCCGTGTTATGTGATGTGGCAACAAGGAAAGATTTTTTCGTCTTACTATTTTTTTAATTTTTCAAGATTTTCTTTTCCCCCCTTTTCCCTTCCCAGCCACTCCGGTTTGGGTTTGCCACATGACTCGTAATTCCTTTAGAAAGTGGAGTCGAATTCATAAAAGTGATGGGGGGAGGGGCGCGGAGAGGGAAGGCTGGGAGCCCCAGGGAGTCTTCACTACCTACACTGCCGCTCAGCTCTCAGCGCGAGTGGAGGTCGGGGTGGGCAGACGCGGCTCCCGCCCGGGATGGCTGATATTCTGCTAGCCCCGGCGGCCCGCAGCCGGGCCGGGTGACTAGGCGGCGGGCGCGGAGGGTCTGCGGCGGGCGGGCGGCGCTGCAGCAGCCTGGGCACGGCCGCCGCCGCCCGCGGGCGCGAGTGTGCGCGGGTGTGGAAGGCCGGCGTGCGGGCCGTGAGGGGTGTGCGCGCGTGAGCCGGAGCGGGGCTCGCCCCTCGCCGGCGCCCGCCGCCCCGCCGGTGATCGCTCTCCGGCCGTCTCCTGCACCCTCGGCCCCCCACGGCCGTTGGTCCGGGCGGGGGAGGGAGAAAGTGAGACTCAGTGTCATCACCATCCATTGTCAGAAGGGGAGGAAATTGGAATCCAGCAGCGGCGAGCAGCAGCTGGGCGGTCACATCTGGGAATGCAAAGCCGACCTCCCCCTCCTCCTCCTCCTCCTCCACCTCCTCCTCTTCTCTCACCCAGGATCACTTCCGAAACCACTTCGCCTTCAGCCCCTGCCTCGGCCAGAGGTTTCATTTTTAACTGAATATTTACGAAAGCTGGAAGCGTGCGAGGGGGGTGGGGTGGGGTGGAAACAGCGGCTGCTTCTTTTCCAGGGATTTATTTAATGGGGATGTGTTCAAGGCAAGAGCGAATTCAGAAGGATATCGACGTCGTGATCCAGAAGTCCAGAGCTGAGAAGGACTGCCTGTTTGCAGGTGAGTTCTTGCTTTTCCAGAACCTTGGACCCAGCGCCCCCTTCCCAGTTTTCTGACCGCGACGTGTGTGGCTGGGGGTGGGGTGGAGGGTTGCACGTCCCCATTCTGGGGTTCATTTGGCAACAGCTGCTGCAACGACCGCGGGAGCTAAAAGGGGGAGGGGGCGCCAGCCTCTCCCCTTCCCCTCCCCCCACCCCCAAGTCTGGGGCAGCCACCAGCTTTGAGGGCAGAACCCGCGTGGCCCGAGCGGAGGTCTAGGCGAAAGGACAGTACGTGGTATTTCCACTCCCGCGTAGTGCCCGAAGCCTCCAAGCACGCCTCCTGGGTTCCAGCAGCAGCGGCAGAGCGGGGTTGGTTGGATCCACCGGGTTTGCGCAATGGGCTGAGCGGCGGCTGCCGGGAATGGAGCCCGCTGCGCTGCGCTGCGCTGCGCTGGTCAGCTGCGCCCGGCGCCGAGGACCCCCGGGGGCAGCGCTCGGCCGATCTTCGGCCCCTTCGGCGCCCTCTAGTCCCCTCCGACTGGCAAAGAGAAGGGATTCCTCGGATTCCCAAGGCACCCAGCGCCCCTTCCTGGGGGTCGCCTTTCGTCCATTTTGCTCGCCCGGGAGAGAGATCGGATTTTGCTTTCGCTGCCGCGAGCCCGGCGGGTGCTGCTTCCGGCCTCCCTGACCGCGAAATTCCCGCCGTTGCCATGGCACCCGGCACTTGTTGCGGGGGGCGGCCTCCAGCTGCACCCAGTCGGGGACCCGCCGCATCCCCTGGGACGCGGCGCAGAGCGGGTACCTCGCCACCCTCCAGCCCTCGCCTCCCGCCCGGCCAGGCCTCCTCTGACTCCACCAAATGGGGGGCCTAAGTCATGGTCGGGGTTAAAACAAATCCACTCCATGGGTAGCTTTTAACAGGACTTTCTGTTTCAGATTTCAGATACTCAGACTCCACCTTTACTTTTACCTACGTTGGCGGCTCCAGAAGGTATTTATGTGTATAGAGTTGCTTCATTTCCTGTTCACATGCTTGTGTTTCCTTTGTTCTTAGCGTGTTCCGTGTTCGGGTATTTTGGTTGCTTGTTTGTTTGATTATTGTGGCTTTTCTTTACCCACAACCGAAGCCTGACGTCCCTCGGTTTTAAATAGCGGGGGGAGGGGAATCAATGTTTGATTCAGCTGTTTGGAAGACCACGCCACAGGCAATGAGCGTTGAAACTGTTCTGCTACAGTACTAGATTACTCTTAGGCGATTTGGGGTTGATACAGGCAAGCCGGTGCAAAACTGGAATACTGGATATGAAGTGAAATGTATAAAAGACATAAAATGTCACAAAATAGTTTGATCACAAGTGTTGATTTTCCTGGTGAGTTGGGGCTGCGTGTTTCCATGTTTTCTGAAGGTTCACATAAACATGCAGCTTGCCAATTCTCTACACATTTTTTTTTTTTTTTTTCAATGAGTGGTATTTCGGTTTTCACGTTTAGTTGTAAGAAAGAAATTGGAGACTTATATGTAGCTGGAGTGGATGACTTCTTTCTTTTGGGGGAAGAATGAGAGATGCACATTTCGTTAGTAAATTGTGAACAACTTGAAACAAACCCAAATCCAATTTTGAATTTAGGAAGTAGAGTTAAAATGAAAGGTAGCCATTCAAATACTATGCCTTGCTGCCTTAACTTGTTAGGTTAGGATTTTCTTCCTTTTAGCCCTTTAGGGACACAGTAGTTTAAAAGAGCAGTAGCCACATATGAGAAGTATCAGATATAGCTTAGAAGGGAATTCCTGAGACCAGCCCTGCTGTTAAGACTTGACGTCAAATTCAATATTGTTTGATCACGTTCCAAAATATATCGTAGCTAATGGAAACATTGATAAACATATATATTGCAAAAGAAGCTTTCTTGTGCACATACATTTTTAAAAGCTTGAAATTGATGTGCACTTTTAAAAACACGTAGGATCTGTATTACATTCTACATCTTAAAACAAATTTAATTAAAATGAATATCATTCGAGTATATACAATATGCCTAAGCCCCAGAATTGGCACATTGATTTACTAGTTGAAAATATAACAGTGAATCACCAAACTTCAGTGTATACTCTTTGGGAGATAATGAAATTACAGTATTTCTTAATTTACTGTAATGTCATCTTTGTAATTATGAATTAATAATTCAATGAGAGGAGACCTGGTTGATTAAATTAACGCTGGTCCTACACATCATATCTAAAGGATCTTCGTATATGACTAATATCCTCTTCCATTATTTTAACAGTTAAAATACACAAAGTGGCCCATTAAAATCAGAGTTGACTTTTCACCATTGCTGTTTTTCTGGTGAGACATGTGGGCAGGAAGGACAGGTGGGCTTTTCAACTAACTAGCTTTCTGATTTTTAATAAGATACCTTAGTTCTTTTGGCCTCAGTTTACTTATCTGTGCAATCAAAGGGTAAGTCATATGCTTAATCACTAAGATCTGTTAGATACTGCAGTTAAGATTCTTTATCAGCAAATTACTGAACTCTAGTGTTAACATAGCTAGAGGTGGAAAAGGGAGCAAGGCCAGGTGTTGGGATGAATAATTAACTAATCAAGATAACATCAGTTTTCACCATAGGAACAAGTACCATGGTTGCTCTTAAAGTAAGAGATGTTTCCTATTTTATGTAATTTTATTAAGGGATAGTGTTTCCTTTTGTCACTGATTTAAATGTACCTGGATGTTTCTTAGCCATTTGGCTAAGATTGAGCGCAAGTATACCTGGGTCTTTTATATCTAATCTAATGTAGACCAGCCTGTTAAAAAAGAAAGACAATTGATTAAACTGCTGATGTGTTGCTTTGTCATCTCAAAAGCTTGTTCTATAATACAATATGTAAAAAGTTGTTACAGTGTAGTAACTGCAGATAATCCCTTTATAATTTGTATATAATGGGGAAGACCATTTATTTTCTGAAAATAACATATTTGTTTTCATTACCAACATTAGAAACCAATATTTATTAATCTATTTCTCATCCTGACATTTCAGTCAGACTCTTAAAATAATCTTGCTGTATTTTGATTTAATGTGCTTATCAACTTATAATATTGCATTAATAATGTCACTTTAGGTGAACTAGACTTCACTGAAGGAGTTGGGAGCCTTATGGAGAGAGAGTATATGATTATCTCTATTTGTATTTAATTACCGTTTCATCTAACCATTAAGAACATATTTCAAGGATATTTTTAAATTCAAGTTGTAGATTAAATGTACTGTACCATTTTCTTTTTGACACTTTCCGAGAACGAGTTACACGGTATTTTTAAAGACAAATATTGATCTTACATGTTACTATTCAAAAAAAAAAAAATACAATCATTTTGTTCTACATGTATACTTTTAATTTTTCTGTGGATAATAAGAAATGCCAAGAGGCGATTGTGTCCATACTGGCAAGTGGCCTAATAAATTGTCCTTTTATTTGGTGGTCATCAGAGTGGCAGTTAATATCTTGCTATTTTGCCTTGTGGACTTGAGGTAGAAAGGTTCATGGAATTGTATCCTAGCTTTTGGATGTGCAAACTGAAGCTCAGAGAGTTGAAGACCCATAGTCACTTCTGCCAATTAAATGAAGCTTCCATGTAAACCTGTTCTGTCACACTTCCAAGACCTCCTTCTTCTCCATTAATGTTCTCAAGTTTTTTGAGCATGCAGACACTTTACCATCAAAAAATTATGTAGAAGCATACTTGAGAGTTACAGTTTAAAGAAAAACAAGGTGCAATTATTTAGTTATTAGTAGCATTTACATATGCTTGAAAACTTGTGCTATATATATGGTAAGATTAATTTATTCTAACAGTGATCTTGATAATCCCCCTAATTCCCAGACTCCTTGGAATAGCTCCACAGCTATCAGTGGTTCTGCCACAGGTTCAGAGCCTTCCCAGTAGTGCCTTCTTATTTGAGAGGTGTGCTAAGAACTATAAAGCAGAGGCTTCAATTGTACACAATTTGGAAGTTTAGGCAAAAGTCATTTCTTCTCTATACTTTGTCATGCTTATCTCCTGTCTCTTTCTGTTTTACTGATTAGCAATAAACTCCTTAAAACCCAAAGGTTTGGGCTTCTGTTCCTTTCACTTGCAGTCAGACATGGAGTTAGTGGTAGAAGAAACAGAAGGGGTAACCTGCATGGTGATAGCTACTGAGGGATGGATAAGAAAGCAGGCTGAGTCCCTGGGGCCAGTGGTTACCAAAGCCAAGGAGAGAGCAAGGGGAGCCCAGTGGGCCTGGCCATGGACTACTCTGGCATTCCGAGTATGAACTTTCAGCCAGGAATGTATTGTGAAAATATTACTGTGAAGTTTTAAAAGTGCACAAATAAGAATTATTTTTTGGGGGGGAAAAAAGTTAGAAAAAACGATATGCCAAAAAGAAGAAAGTAAAAAATACATGACTTCTGTTAACATATTAAAATTTATTCTTTTGGATTTTTATAAATCTATATGCATATAAAATATGTATGCATCCCCAAATTGTATTATACTCTTTTGAGACCACTTTTTTTTTCACCCAACAATATAACATTAATTTCTTTCCTTTAGAAAATATGTGAGACTAAAGAATGTTTATTGAGAGTTTCCCAATCAAGGAGTATGACTCTCTATGATAGTAAGTCTAATGTTTTATTAGAAATTATAATGAAATTAGAAATTTAATATTAAATTTGGCAGGATGTTGTGAGTTGCCTGCATATGTACACACCCTTTATTATATGACTAGACACTCTTTTGTGTGGTCATGGATATATTGGCATCTTTTGAAGTGTATCCTTTTTGTTTCAGGAGCTTCTGTCTAGATAAATAGCAAGTGTGATACTGATAATAGTAATCGAATATTCCTCAAAGCACAGGCTCCTTCCTCTTTCTCATGGGCCTTTGCACATGCTGCCTGGAAAACTCACCCACAACCTACTTTCTATCCTCTCCTTTGGCCCATCCCTGCTCAGCTCCCTTTGTTGAGATAGTTGCTAAGCCAGATTCTCTGAGAAGCCTTTCCTGGCATCTTCGTCTGTATGATTCTGCTAGGTGTTTCGAAAACCATGTTGTTACAGTATATTGTAATTGCGTATTTATGTCTGTTTGACTGTGAGCCTCTTGATGATGGGAATTCTCTCCTATGCATTGCAGTTTCCCCAGCCCCTAGCATGCTGTCTAGTCCAGTATTCCTTCTCAGTAAGTAGGTGTTGAATGACTTACAAAATGAATGCTAATAGATCTGGCAGACAAGAAGGAATTTCCTAGCCTAAATGACCAGATGTGGATACTCAAACACTTCAGGGTCCCCAGTCTGGTGATGTGACTTGTGATGGAATTTCTTTTATTTTTTTTTTGAGACGGAGTCTTGCTCTGTCGCCCAGGCTGGAGTGCGGTGGCCGGATCTCAGCTCACTGCAAGTTCCGCCTCCCGGGTTTATGCCATTCTCCTGCCTCAGCCTCCCGAGTAGCTGGGACTACAGGCGCCCACCACCGCGCCCGGCTAATTTTTTGTATTTTTTAGTAGAGACGGGGGTTTCACCGTGTTAGCCAGGATGGTCTCGATCTCCTGACCTCGTGATCCGCCCGTCTCGGCCTCCCAAAGTGCTGAGATTACAGGCTTGAGCCACCGCGCCCTGCCTTTGTGATGGAATTTCATATGAATCCAGCGTGACAGAAGTTGCCTAGTCAAGTTATAAGTCCTCTTCTCTGGGTCACGTGTTCAAATACTTTTAGGGGACAGATAATGCAGTATTTCAGATACTAGGGAATGATGAGAACTGTGGCACACTGGAGAGTTTGGACTCCAAGAGTAATTAATTCAGTTGAAAAAATCGACACCACTCTGGTGATCAAGGAAACTTTCTAGGGGCCCTAATCCACGTGGCCCCCAGTGTGTAATTCCATAACTCATGGGATGCCATCAAGAGAGACAATCTACTTGATTGCTAAAGAGCCTTTGTTTTCTTTGGAGTTCCCCAGAAAGGAGAAGTGTATGTGTGTGCAGGGGTGAGGAGGGGGAGGATAAAGAAGCAATACTATCCCCTTAAAAAGGTTTGTCAATTTTCATTATGAAAGAAGATCAAACGTGCCCACTCCAGAAATCTTGGCATATACAGTTATGTTGAAGCCATTCCGTGTTCTTCAAGATGTCACAATGAAAAGAGTGATGATTTTTTTTTTTTAATTAACATGTTTCTCTTGGCAATGGGGACTTTCTCACCATACTTTTACATCACTTATTATATATTCAGAATATTGATTTTTTAAAAGTGTGTTTCTTGGCGCCCTAGGAACCTGCCTCAGGAACTGGGGTAGCTGTGGGGAAGGAGTGTGAAGCGAGCTGAATGAATGAGCGAGAATCTGGGTCTTCATATCTTTTTTAAAATTGCAGCTGCTTTTTTCTGTTACGTATAACAACTTTTTTTGAAAACAGTTTCATTGTTGAGTTTTAAAACCACTGACCGAAAATAACCACCAATTTCACATAAGTATACCTTTATTGAGTTTTTTTGTATTAAAAAATTTAAACTATTTTCTTCATGGATTAAGGTGATCCTACTAGTGATATTTATTAAGCATTGTCTCTGCTGTTTTCTTTGCTGGCCTTGCCTTATCCCGTGTTTCCAAAAAATACAAATAGGCATTTTGTCAGCTACTTCACATTTTATAGCAGGAAAAACAGAGGCTTGGGTGTTTAAGTAAGTCATAGTTAGTAAGAGTCATAGGATACATTTCAGTGTAAGTCAATGTTTATGTAAGGCTTAAGGGACATTGGTTGAATTGGCATGACTAGAATAGTTGGGAATGTTTGGGAATGGGGAGAGATTCCTAATGGGATGTCTGCCAGGGGCAATACTGAAAATCTACTGGTTGGCAAAGGTAGTGCCTAAGCCCAGTGCTAACCATAATAGTTGGAAAAGTATATACATTGGCTGTGGAATCCTTATGCAAATATTTGGCCAATCCATCTAAATTTCCCATAATTTCTCTCTGTAGCATTTTTAAGCAGACATATAGCTGAAATTTTATCAATCCTAAAAATATTTTGTAATTCTCTGCCCAGATTTGCATTTGGGTAGATTGTGCTGTAGAAGATATAGCTTGCTTTAAGATAGCTGCCACTGATTAGTTTATTTTAGTCTATTTTAATCAACTTATTGCCTTGTAATCTTTCCTTTTTCATTCTCTAAATTTCTGAAATTCCATCTTTCATGTTTCCCAGGAAAGACTAGTTAGGTGTGTTTTTATTAATAAGACTTATCCTCATTTCACCGTGACATAATTTGGGCTTTCTGTTCCAAGTTATCCTACTTGAATGCTGGACACTTCCACCTGAATATTTGTCATTTTCACCTCAACCCAGCACATCAAAACAATCCCTTATTATCTCTTTAAAAGAAGCTTCTCTCTCCAACCTTTTCCTAATCAGTATCACATCTTTTGAGCCAGGTATGGGGATTACAGTTTCAGATTTCAAGTCAAGTCTTCCTCTTCTCGTTCCTGAAGCTCCACCAACCTCTACTTTGAAATGCCTCTTCATCCCACCTCATGTCAACATTTAGCCAATGCCCTGTTGGCTTTGACTTAGATCAATCACCTTAACCCAGTGTCTTGAAATTCTTGATTTTGAGTTTCTTATCCATCCAGTTTATTTACATCTGAACTCTTTAAGCATGAAATTAATCATTCCTCTGTTCAGAAGCCTTCAAATATGACCACAGCTTTTTCCATATAGACCTAAAACTTACATTCTTGGCCTTTGAGGGCTGCCTTCCCTGTCCACTGATACATGTTTCTCATGCTTCCTAATACCTACATGCTTCTGTTTGCTTAGTGACCATCCACCGTCCACTCAACAGCAGTTTGTATTAATTTAGTATAAAGCTGTGTAGGCCGGGCGCGGTGGCTCAAGCCTGTAATCCCAGCACTTTGGGAGGCCGAAACGGGCGGATCACGAGGTCAGGAGATCGAGACTATCCTGGCTAACCCGGTGAAACCCCGTCTCTACTAAAATATACAAAAAAAAAAACTAGCCGGGCGCGGTGGCGGGCGCCTGTAGTCCCAACTACCTGGGAGGCTGAGGCAGGAGAATGGCGTGAACCCGGGAGGCGGAGCTTGCAGTGAGCTGAGATCCGGCCACTGCACTCCAGCCTGGGCGGCAGAGCAAGACTCCGTCTCAAAAAAAAAAAAAAAAAAAAAGCTGTGTAAATTTTATTGATTGATAACATCTGTGTCACATAATATGATTGGTTTGGATATCAAGATCATGGTTCTTATCACAAAGAGCAGTTCATTGTATTTTTTCCTTGCCTACGAATGGCATCTCTGTTGATTAGAATACATAACATTTCATGCATAGGAGGATAGAGTGACAATATGAGTAGAACAAAGTAAGAATGAGAGGAGAGGATAGTAAAATTTGAGGATAGGATGAGAATGTAAATAGATTTATGTCCATCCATTACAGATTAATAACCACAACGATAAAAGCCTTGAATGTTATTTATTTGCATATGAGTGATATTTCCGTTTGCGGCTGATACCCTCTTGATATTAAATGGAAGATGATAAATTATTCAATATTAATTTTAGAGGGAGACATCTATTGAAACCTTTGTGCAGTCAGGTCAAATTTCTGTGTACAAAAATTAGCAGAGAGGTTGCTGCTGGTTGACTTCCCCTAGGATGGTGTCTTTCTGAACATTTTGAAATATAGATTGAAAAGGTGGATTTGTCAACTAACTCTGAAGTGCTGTAGTTATTTGTGTTTTTATCATTGTTTTATTGTTTATTTTATTTTTGAGATGGAGTATTTGCTCTTGTTACCCAGGCTGGAGTGCAGTGGTGCGATCTTGGCTCACTGCAACCTCCGCCCCCCCCCGGGTTCAAGCGATTCTGACGTCTCAGCCTCTCCAGTAACTGGGATTACAGGCATGTACCACCACAGCTGGCTAATATTTTTGTATTTTTAGTAGAGGCGGGAATTCACCATATTGGCCAGGTTGGTCTTGAACTCAGGTGACCTCAGGTGATCTGCCCGCCTTGGCCTCCCAAAGTGTTGGGATTACAGGCATGAGCCAGCTATGGTGCCCAGCCTGTTTTATTGTTTAAAAAACAAGTACAAGTTGTTATTATTCAAGCATTGTTGATAGAATATATACTGTATTTGGAGTGTAGAACTGAGGCAGAGGCTGATTAATGTAACTAGTTTATATTTGTTAGCCTTTCACATCTGTGAAGGAATAAAATACAGACAAAAGTGGAAAACAAACCAGGAAAAAAAAATTGTTAAGCACAGAGCTGCTTAAAAGAGTGATGTCACATTAAAACAAAAAAGTCGCAGAAATAAGTCCATATTTTGTTTAGAGACTAGAACTCCAACTGCTAGCCAACTGCCTAGAATATAGTAAATATTTTCTAGTTTCTTAAATGACAGAGTAGTATTCCTACATTATGTGTTGGCATTTCCCAAACTGTTAAAGTAGATGTTAGATTTGTAGCCAAATATGTCTAGGAAATGCTTAAACAATATAAAACAGTTTTAATGATTGACTTTTTAGAACATTATGTGTTAGTGTTCTTTATGCATATCCAAGAGGTGAATGAAGTATTTTGGGTTTTTCAGACTTACTTGATTACAAATCTGAAATATCTCAAAACAGTTGTTTTGTGGAAAACACTTTGGGAAACTCTGAGTCTTATTCATTAAAAATAGTTTTTGGGTAAACAACAGTGTAATAGAAATGGAAATTACTGATTCATACTGAGCCATGAAGAATTTATTTTCAGCAATTTTTATAGAAGTTGCTTTATGACAAAGAAAGCTTTGGTTAACCGGCATTTGGCATTTGATGCCCCTAACTTTTCTACATGAGGATTTATTTCTGTGGTTCTCTCACTCTCTCACTCAGTTATACTGAATCCATTTATGATAAGGGCTCTCAACCTTTCTTATTCATCAAAGCCCTGAAGTTGGCAGAGCCTTCTCTGGTACCTGATTAGAAGTCCGACTTCCGTCTCATAGGGAAGTGTTAGAGATGGATAATGATTCTGTGTAGCAGAAGTAGTCATTATGTCCTCCTAAATTTGGTCACTGACTGCAGTAGAGCTTCTTAGTGAGCAGTCTATGATGGAATGTACTTTTGGAGAAGCTCATGGTGGAGAAAATCTGGAATTTATCTAAATATTTGATTTCTTTGATAAATTACATTAAAAAATCAATGAGAGTATCTATTTGGTGAAATCATTTTCCTCCATGTGACCAAATGAGAAGTTTAGTGAAAGATTTAAAATCGTTTCTCAGAATTTTTCTGATTAGTCGGGAAGAAAACCCCTTTTTTAAGGCAATGTCAATTGTTAAGCTTTAGGGAACCACATGCTACTTTGGGTAACGCATGATTGGAGAGATTGAAGAGTGAAGTCCCTGCTTTAAAGTGTACTCCTGTGGACACGGTAATACATATATTTAAAATGGTTCATGTTAAGAGTATGTGTATTTCTATCTAAATACTCTGTAGCTTTTGTGATTCAGGGAAATGAGTGAAGCCTCGCAAGTACAAGAATCTAGTAAATTCTAGGTTTCTCATGTGCAAAATCTTAACTGAGTGAAAATCTTAACTGAGTGAATTCTTGATTGTTGGCATCACATTTGTTAGTCTAATGTATCTGTGTCATTGATCTCCTTAAGAAGAGACTCATAGATGTTGACTGGGAGACCCAAGCTGAATGCTAAAATCTGCTCCATGGATATAAGGTGATGCAGTCATCATTTCTCATTAAAATGCACCACAGCTAGATATGCAGCACAAAAAAAAAAAAAAAAAAAAAAAAAAAGTTCCTCCAGGCTGAAAAGCAGTCATTACTTTATTATCATCACAGAATTTGAAATGATTTCTGTAGTTAACAGTCAGATTTAGGCCGGGCGCGGTGGCTCAAGCCTGTAATCCCAGCACTTTGGGAGTCCGAGACGGGCGGATCACGAGGTCAGGAGATCGAGACCATCCTGGCTAACACGGTGAAACCCCGTCTCTACTACAAAATACAAAAAAACTAGCCGGGCGAGGTGGCGGGCGCCTGTAGTCCCAGCTACTCGGGAGGCTGAGGCAGGAGAATGGCATAAACCTGGGAGACAGAGCTTGCAGTGAGCTGAGATCCGGCCACTGTACTCCAGCCTGGGTGACAGAGCGAGACTCCGTCTCAAAAAAAAAAAAAAAAATTAAAAAAAAAAAAAAAAAAAAAACAGTCAGATTTAATTTTAGTTAACTAAGACAAAGTTTTAATAATTCACTGTGAGCCAAATTCTTTCTTGATTCTCCTTTTTGGAGCAGTCCATCTTTACGGGAAAACCAGCCTAGAATGATAATTTCAGTTTCAGTTAGGTGATTTCAATGAGAATTGTATTTGGCTCAGAAATGATGAGACTGGGGCCAAGAAAAATTTTTAACTTTTTTGTAATCATATTACTGGTTTGATTTCATATGAACTTCCTTTGTTGACTTTCTGTGCCATTAATTTAAAATTTCCAGTATCCTCAATATTTGATGTCTTATATGTACAGAATCCTTTCCAGCTGTAAGTCGTCAGCAAGTAAAAAATTTAGTATGGCAATAGTTTTCATAAGAGGTTTTTTAAAACAGAAAAATGTTGACATTGCCAGCCTCAGGGTTGCATTTTGGGATATGCTGCATTTCAAAGGTACCTTTTAAATCTTAAGGGAAATACTTTTTCAACATCTGAAGATTCTGATTTACAGAAATTAAAAACAAAAAAACAAAAAAACCCCTGTGCATTACACAGGCATATAAATTTGAATCAGGAAAATATAAAATTAGCTAATTATTTTTATTCAGTAAAAGTGCCTTGGCACAGAACTAAAATTGATAACTTATGGTTTTAGCATGTAGATAAGTACATGAGAGTAAATCCCATTTTTATATGAATAGAAATATCAACTTTATTCATATATAGATTATAAAACTATACTAAACAAAAATTATTTACTATTACAAAAATTATTAAGAACCATTACAAAAATTCTCTGCCTACTAATTTTCAACCACCATAGAAATACAATATTTAATAATGCTGCTGCAATACTTACATAAAATGTATTAAGAATGGACGTTATGCACATGTACCCTACAACTTAAAGTATAATAATAATAAATAAATTAAAAAAAAAAAAAAAGAATGGATGTTATATTTCTGTGTTTGAATATTGAGCTTAAACATAAAACATGTTTGAAATGTGTTTGTGTGTGTCTCTCACACATACATATAACACACACGTACTGCAGCTGCAACACATCTTAAGCTTTTCCTTTTAAACATGCCAAGATAACATTCTAAAATGAAGAATAATATCCATGTCTCTCTTCATACTATCTCTCTGTGTATATACAATTGCTATAGACATATCTTCGTATTTGATATAGATAGGTATATAGATAGGGATAGATAAATATAGCTATACAGATATATGAGAGAGAAAGGGAGATTAGAGATCTATGTTTGCCATAAATCACATTTGTTAAGATAAACTATCTGATTAAACTGGTATTTTGTGGCTCAAGACCTCAAACATGCAAAACTACTCTTACCAGGTAGAATTTTCTAAGAGCTGAGAGCTCAATCTCCAGGAGCTGGCCAAGGACCAGTCCTAAAGGCAGACCTTTCTTGGGAATGTACAGAGTCTGAGCAAACAAGGCCTGCTGAGTTAACCCTTTCCTATACATATTCAGACAGTGTTCAGCACAGGGCCTGACAGAAGGCAGTGTTTGTTATTATTATTCATAGCATTAGCCCAATGCTTGTTGTGAGTAACATGAACAAGGAGACTAAGGGGGAAAAAAATGCCCTTTTGTTGGGTGACCACCCTAACTGATTTGAAAGTCTACAGTTTTTTCAGTTTAAAATAATATTTATTTGTAACATGTACTATTATTGAACAACAATTTCTAATTAAAAACTACACTAGTTTTCTGCCTATGGAGTAGCCACCTTTTTATTCCTTTACTTTCTAAATAAACTTGCTTTCACTTAAAAAAAATCTACCCTACATATACACTAAAGTTAAAAAGCAGCAGTATTGTACATTGATCAATATAAATGCACGCAGTTTTCTTTTCGTCAGTGTACAAAGTTTAAATCTAAACCTTTATAATTTTTAGAGTCCAGTGATTCTCCAGACTCCGTATTTTGGTTATTATCAGATGCCAGCATTAACTGCCTTTCCTTTCTCCTGTTCTGGGTTCCTGATCTTCACATGTTCTTTAAAACAGATTATTTTCTTTAGATTTGAAAGGTTGGGGTTTTGTCTTCATTTCTTATTTGCTTAGCCTTGTATTTCCCTTTCCTTAATTGAATTGTGTTATTGAAAATTAAATAATTTCTCTGTGAAGTCAAAAATCCTGTTTCAGGGTGGGCTCAAGTGCCTTTCTCTTGGCAGGTCTCTCTCACTTGGGCTACTCTCCCATATCCTTGGAAAGCCTGTGTGTATTCTGATACGTTTGGCAATTTCTACTGGCTTTTCTTGTATTGTCTGACCTCTTTTTATTTCAGTGGTGCATCCTGGTTTTACCCAACAGGCAAGTGGTGACTCCAGTGCAGGTGACGCAGAGGTGAGGTGACACTAGAATGAAGTGAAATATTCTGTTGAGGACTAAGTTCATGTTTTTGCTGACAGTGGCAGATAAATATCATGGCTTCTACATAGTGCTTAGGAAGTTTCTTCTGATAAATGTTTTAGAGAAAACATAAAACTTGTAATCAAGAAAATGCAATAATGGAAGAAATGCTTACTTGAGTAACTAATATGAGTTAGGCAAAGAAGATACAAATACTTCCCATTTCCTACTTCTAAGTTACGGTCAGATTGTCCCAAGCAAATCTCTCATTGTCTCTATGTAAAAGATATAGAGAAGCCATTAGAAAAAGGTGGCTGGAGCAACTTTATACATACTGACAGCCTGAATGAACTGCCTCACGATTTATATGTTTGAGGAAAGTGTCTGTTTGATAATTTCAATTAAGTTTAAACAGTGTCATAAAAGGAAAGCTGTTCACATTCTGTGAGAGAGGATATTGGGGTACCAGACACTCATTGCTTGGCTGGCCAGTCTGCCTCCTTCAGCACTCTGGATCCACTGGTGCCCTTTATTCGTTTTTTTTCACAGCTTCCTCCCCTTTACTCACATTCTTTAGAAGCTTCCAGGATTTTTTTAGTTTTCTTTTTTTTTTTTTTTCTCCCACAATGACTCTCATGGCTGTTGCTATAGTTGCTATAAAAGGCAAGGTGGGGAACAGACGGGTGAATGAGCACAAAGGTCATTTGTAAACTGTTTGTGGTTAGTGCTCCTCTGTTTACTGTCTGTCTCTCTCAGTGTCTCTGGGTGTGTGTCTATTTACAACATAAAATATAGGCACATAAATCTCCAATTTTTCTAGAGTAACTATTAACACAGTTCAAATCTGGAGGAAATCTATCTTTTAAAGGAAATACCAATTAGCAAATAAAAGAGTTGATTTCCCCCAACTCTCATTCCCCAAAGCTTGCTAAAGTGTATGGCTCACATACATTCCATAAATAAAAACATTACTGGCTCATAAGTATGCTTCACTTTCATAAGCCTTCCAAATGTTAGTAACTTAGCCTTCCCGTTTTTAAGGGTTAGTCTGTAAGTGATACTGGAAGTCATGTGGTAAGAAAGGGGACAGAAGTATAAAATCAGACTAAAGTAAGAAAGTAAAATCTGGCGTTTTTGGCATAGATCCATTCAGCTTTGTATAACTTTGTTAGGACCTGAGGGCATGCCTGATTTTCATAAAATTGATTCTCTGTTATTAAAACAAACAGGTGAAAATGATTTTTGTTACCCTACTTGACAAGGCATCTGAGTACCTTAAGTGTGTTAGAAATTTTGCAAGTGGTTAAAATTTTATTCAAAAGATAGACTTTAGTTATCTTAAAAACTAATTTATGTAGATATTTTCTCTAATAATAGAGCACAAGTGGGTTTTATTTCCAACTAAAAAGATTATTTATTACCATGGATATAACTAGAAGAATCATACAAATATGTGTAATTTCATTAGAAAATATTTGTCTTAAAATTTTAAATGACAAGAACTTAATGAATCTTAAATATCTCGTTTTATTTTGAAAAATTGTTTTCATGAGATACAATTGAGCAATTGAGATTTGTTCTCCCAGTATCTGAAGATTTTTTTGGTATTGTTTTGTTTTTTGGGTTTTTTTTGGCCTAAAATTAGGTGAATTCAGCTTTGGGTCTATTTCATCCATTCTCGAAGGTTCCTTGGGTCACTGATCTGAAGCATTCTTGATGTGGTTAGGACTTCTAAGCATTATTATTATTTTTAGATCCTGTTTATTTAAAATGAAAAGGATTAGCATGAGGGATGGTAACATTCCTTTTTTGTTATTATTATTCCATGTGGTTGTTGTCAACTGGTCAGGGACACTTCAAGCCCTAATCTCTACTTTGTTTTTCTGTCTCCCTACACCCCATTCTACTTTTTCAGCTTGTTGCTTGTAATATGTGAATGGAAATAAAATAATCAAGCTTGTTAGAATTGTGTTCATAATGACACAAATGACCTGAGGGAATGTAAGAACATATTGAACATCCAAAATAAGACATACTTTTGGATGATTTAAAACCTTTTTGTTTGTTTTGTTTTCTTCTGTGCTTAATGTATGGTTACTATTATTTCATATCCTTTGACTTACAGGTTTGGCTACAATGCAGTGTGAATATTGCACATGGGACCATTTGTCATATTGGCAGATGGCAATATATAGGTGGATAGAGTTTTGCTGTTTGATCAAAACTGTGCTGTTAGAAACTTGTTTTCCCAAATATGGGTACATTCTCCCCTTTTCCTGAGCGGAGAAACCTAGATCTGAGCAAAAAATGTAAATCACTACACCTTGGGAGGAAGGGTGTCAAATATTTGATGCCGTTTCCTTTGCTTGTAAATTGTTCACTTCATTTGAATATAATAAATCACTACATCTTGGGAGGAAGGGTGTCAAATATTTGATGCCATTTCCTTTGCTTGTAAGTTGTTCACTTCATTTGAATATAAATAAAAAGGACTTCTACCAAGAACGTGAAACTAACATTTTGGCAAGCTAAATTTTAATGAATTCATTTTGACTTTTTTATAATCACTGAAACATTTTCAGTTCATGTGCTAATATTAACCCTACTTCCTGGGGAGAAAGAAATGATCTTCAATATGATAACTACCTTTTTACTGCAGAAATGTAGAAGTTTGGCATTTTAAGTGTCAAATATTTTAAGTTAAAAAAAAAAATTACCAGTGTCCAATAGCATAGAAAGAGAATATATGCTTGCCTGTGTCCCTTTAATCTTTGCCTTGTAAAATTAAGCCTAGGGGCCTTACACTATTTTAAATTTTCAAAATTAGGTCATGTAAATGTTGTGTCAGATTTCCAATTCATAAGTAGTATCCTTATGAATACTGAATAGTGAAGATAGGGTACATTTATATCCTACGGATTGCTTAGCTGTGGGCCAGAGGTGAACAGAGAATGAATGGTATTTTCACAGGTTAGTAAATTGTTTTTCTATGATCTCTTATATACAAGTGTGATTAATGTTTTTTTTTCCCTTTCTGAGCTAATATAGGAACATATGGTCTAATAAGTGTGAGTACATTTGGGGAGGGCAGGACAGAATGCTTGAAATTAGGACTCACCCAAAAAATGCCTTGGTCTCCGTATTTGTGGATTAGGAGGAGGAAGGGCTGAAAAGGAACCTTAAAAGCATTGGAATGGTAGAGTACAGATTAGCAGCAACACTCAGGGCTCCATCATGAAGAGAGTGAGATGAGTTCCCATGGTTAATGCAGCAAGGGCTCTAATTGAAAGCCCTCTACCTAGGAAATGATTTAAATCCTTTTATCCTAGCTGGATTGTGAACATTTTATTTACTTTGAGGAAGTTGTTTAACCCTTTTTGTAGATTCCATCAATATTCAGAGCAATGTAAATATATTTTCCCTTTGGCTATTTTACAAGGACAGTGAGGATTAATTAAATTTCAAAGAAAGTAGTGCAATTAACTCCCAGGAGACAGAGGTAGATGTTTATCATTTTTCTCATCATTCATTCCTTATTCTTTCATTTTACAAATGTTTGTTGAATAGTAATTATAATGAAGACACTATACCAGCTTCCTGAATTGGGAATACAAAGATGAAGGATGAGAGTGACTTCTGCTCTCATTATGTTATGTGATCATATTTTCTTTTTAAAATCTCCATTATAATATGAGCAATTGTGCAGGGATTTAATATTGCCGGTCTCAGCAATAGTTGATCTTTGATTAACATCACTGACACATGTTTTCACTGTGTATATTCATTTTTCCTTTCTAAATTTAGAACTACTGTTTTTCTTCTACTGTAAGAGATATACAACATAATTTTGTTTTTTTTCATATTGTAATCAGTGCAGTTTTTAAAACTAAGAATAAACACAAATTCTAATAAACTCCCTACACATTACCTTCTCCATTAAAATGTTTTATGCCACATACAGAAGAATTTTAACATTATATGGTTATTTGTGAAAATATAACTACATAGAACTTTTGAGAAAGAAAGCCTCTAATATTCATATCTTAGTACTAAAGAAGCATATATTATTCTGGAGATTGAATTAAAATGTTAGTTACCAAGATATGAACTTAGACATTTTCAGTAAGCATTTATAGGCTATTCTAGTAGAAAACTGTACACAATTTCCCATGAGGCTGGTAGTGAAGGTTTATTAGCTTAAGTGACTTTTTAGCTGGTTCTTGGATTTTATTAAATAATATTTGAATGAATAGTTTTGACTACCAGCCTGAAAATATTAATCTTTCATCTCAATCTGAGCAAGCGAAAGTAGATACATTCATATTGTATGACTGATTCTCTTTGGGTTTGAAAAGAAATATAGACTCTACTCCTAAATTAGCATAGAAAAGAGGTGAATTTCTCTTGATTTATTTCTCAGTTTGGGTTTGTGCTTTTGGAAAAGGAAAATAATGGTCCTGAAATCAGTAGCCTTTGTCTTTGCCAAAAAATGTAGACATGTTGATCTTAGGGGGGCTGATTATATAAAACAATAGAAATGTAGTCTTAGATGAAAATCTGTAAAGATGTAAGAATGCTGAATTAACATGCAAATTAGGGGCTGAAAAAATGCTGGATTGAGAATAATGTGATAATGAAGGTTTTATATATATTCATATATATAAAGTATATTCATATGTTCTCTTCAACATACATAAAGTCATAAAAAGGATAAAATGCCTAAGTCTAGTCTTGACAGAGCACCAGCTTAAATCACATGAGCCTGTCATAGAACTTATGACAATATTTAGGGCTAAACTGATGTTACTGGTGAACCAGTATCTGGAATGATTTCCATAACTCACTTAACTGTGGATTTCAAAAAGTAATTATCAGGATGGCTACTGTGAAGCCAGGAGCTTAGGAAGTGTCACAAGATGCCTCTTGTCCCTTTCCCTGAAGTAGCGTGTGGGGTATGAGGGATTACAGTGTCTTTGTGGGCGGTGTGCTTGAAGGGCCATCAGGGGACTTCTGGTTCTGCTTCAGTTCTGTTTTCTGGAGACGGTCAAGTGATTTAAGGTCTCTTGCTTCAGCCTTCCCACTTAGAAAACAGTTGCTTGAGACTACTTCACTGTAATCTCCTTTTTTTTTTTTTTTTTAAGAAATGTAGATTTTATGATATTCCTAATCATTCTCTTTGCATTTAGTTTTAAAATGTTATTTGTAGTTGATTAGAGAGTGGTGATAAGTAAGCCAGGATTTCTGGAATACCAGGGCACTGTCCCCATGCATGGAAAACTGCACAAGAGCTTGTGTGTCTTGACATTTGCACATGTCAGGATGCCTTCATTTACTAATGACAGAATACCCAACTCAGCCTTTATTAAATAAAAGGGGATTTTCTTGCTTATTTAACTCTAGATTCAGTGGTAAATGGGTTTCTGGGTTGATTGTTTCGGGGTCTAACAATGTCTTCAAGAGCTTGGTTTCTTTTCAACAGTCAGCTTTTGACTTCCTGTGAGCTAGCATTGTTTCCCATGGGATTGCAAGGCAGCTGCATACAACTCCTGAGGTTCTTCCTTTTCCATTTCCAGAGAGGGGAGCTTTCAGAAGCTGATTATTTTAGGTGTAAATTCCATCTACCATCCCTAGAGTCAGGGATAAACTTAGCAATTCCCAAATTAACTCTCCTGAGGAAGATATGATATAGTATTGAATAGCAGGAACATTTTTTATTTTTATAGACACAGGGTCTCTCTCTGTAGTCCAAGCTGGAGTACTGTTTTCACGCTGCTGATAAAGACATATGTACGATTGGGAAATTTACAAAAGAAAGAGGTTTAATTGGACTTACAGTTCCATGTAGCTGGGGAAGCCTCACAATCATGGCAGAAGGCAAGGAGGAGAAAGTCACGTCTTACATGGATGGCAGCAAGCAAAGAGAGCTTGTGCAGGAAAACTCCCCTCTTGAGCCTTACTGTCACAAGAACAGCATGGGAAAAGACCTGCCCCATGATTCAATTACCTCCCACTGGATCCCTCCCACAACACATGGAAATTCAAGATGAGATTTGGTTAGGGACACAGCCAAATCATTCTGCCCTGGGCCCCTCTCAAATCTCATGTCTTCACATTTCAAAGCCAATCATGCCTTCCCAACAGTCCCCCAAAGTCTTAACTCATTTCAGCATTAACTCAAAAGTCCACAGTCCAAAGTCTCATCCAAGACATGGAAAGTCCCTTCCACCTGTGAGCCTGTAAAATCAAAAGCAAGTTAGTTACTTCCTAGATGCATTGCGGGTACAGGCATTGAATAAATACAGTCATTCCAAATGGGAGACATTGGCCAAAACAAAGGTGCTACAGGCCTCCTGCAAGCCCAAAATTCAGCAGGACAGTTAAATATTAAAGCTCCAAAATGATCTCCTTTGATTCCATGTCTCACTTCCAGGTTACACTAATGCAAGAGATGGGTTTCCATGGTCTTGGGCAGCTCCACCCCTGTGACTTTGCAAGGTATAGCCCCTCTCCTGGCTGCTTTCACAGGCTTGTGTTGAGTGTCTGCAGCTTTTCCAGATATATGGTGCAAGCTGTTACAGTTCCATGTAGCTGGGATGTATTATTCTGGGGTCTTGAGGACAGTGGCCCACTTCTCACAACTCCGCTAGGCGGTGCCCTAGTAAGGAGTCTGTGTGGGGGCTCTGACCCCACATTTCCCTTCCACAGTGCCCTAGCAGAGGTTCTCCATGAGGGCCCTGTCCCCTAAAGCATACTTTTGCCTGGGCATGCAGGCATTTCCATATATCCTCTAAAATCTAGGCAGAGGTTTCCAAACCTCAATTTTTGACTTCTATGCACCTGCAGGCTAAACACTAGATGGAAGCTGCCAAGACTTGGAGCTTCCACCCTCTGAAGCAACAGCCCGAGCTATACCTTGGGTCCTTTTAGTCAGATCTAGAGTGGCCGGGACGCAGGACATGGAGTCCCTAGGCTGCATACAGCATGGAGACCCTGGGCCTGGACCATGAAACCATTTTCTCCTAGGCCTCTGGGCCTGTGATGGGAGGGGCTGCTGTGAAGACCTTTGACATGCCCTGGAGACATTTTCCCCATTGTCTTGAGAATTAACATTCGGCTCCTAGTTACTTATGCAAATTTCTGTAGCCAGCTTGAATTTCTCCTCAGAAAATGGGTTTTTCTTTTCTATCACATTGTCAGGCAGCAAATTTTCTGAACTTTTATGCTTGGCTTCCCTTATAAAACGGAATGCCTTTAACAGTACCCAAGTCACATCTTGAATGCTTTGCTGCTTAGAAATTTCTTCCACTAGATATCCTAAATCATCTCTCTCAAGTTTAAAGTTCCACAGATCTTTAGGGCAGGGGCAAAATGCTACCAGTCTCTTTGCTGAACCATGACAAGAGTCACCTTCGCTCTAGTCCCCAACAAGTTTCTCATCTCCCTCTCAGACCACCTTAGCCTGGACTTCATTGTCCATAATTGCTATCAGGTTTTTGGTCAAAGCCATTCAACAAGTCTCTAGGAAGTTCCAAACTTTCCCACATTTTTCTGTCTTCTTCTGAACCCTTCAAACCGTTCCAGCCTCTGTCTGTTACCCAGTTCCAAAGTCGCTTCCACATTTTTGGGTATCTTTTCAGCAGCCCCTCACTCTACTGGTACCAATTTACTATATTAGTCTGTTTTCACACTGCTGATAAAGACTACCACAGACTGGGCAATTTGCAGAAGAAAGAGGTTTAATTGAATTTACAGTTTAACGTGGCTAGGAAAGCCTCACAATCATGGCGGAAGGCAAGGACGAGCAAGTCACATCTTACATAGATGGCAGCAGGCAAAGAGGCTTGTGCAGGAAAACTCTCCCTTATAATAACTATCAGATCTCTTGAGAGTTACTCACTGTCATGAGAGCAGCATGGGAAAGAACCGCCCCCATGATTCAATTACCTCGCACGGGGTCCCTCTCACAACACGTGGAAATTCAAGATGAGATTTGGTTAGGGACACAGCCAAACCATATCAAGTACAATCTTGCCTCATTGTAGCCTCCACCTCCTGGGCTCAAATGATCATCCTGCCTCAACCTCCCAAGTAGCTGGGACTACAGCCACCACACTGGCTGTGTTTTAATTTATGTAGAGATGATGTTTTGCTGTGTTGCCCAGGCTTGTCTGGAAGTCCTAGGCTCAAGGGATCCTCCTGCCTTGGCTTTCCAAAGCTCTGGATTACAGGTGTGAGCCACTGTACCTGGCTAGCAGGAAAATTTCTAAGAAATAGATATTGGTGCAGTAACCACAAAGCCGACCAGATAGAGTTTTTCCATTTCCATTTCATAACTCATTTTTTTTTCCTTGACCTTGGAAAACTAGTGAACAGTTGGACTTAAGTAAGTAAATGTACTTTACTGTGTAAGAATACTTCACTCTGACACACAGCATCTGCAACACACAAGTCTGCTCAGACTTCAGTAACTGCTATTAGTATTTCTATCATGAACCTCATAGATCCCTGGTGAACAGGCATTGCATAAGAAGAAACTTCACAAGAGATAGAGATTCACTGGGAAATATACCAGAATATGGCATAATGAATAACCTCCTTCCAGTGCTTATGGTGGGGATAATGATATGTAAATAATTTTTTGGACAATATTCTACAATTCATTTAGAACTTATGTGGTGTGATTGATGTAGGTTTCAAACCTACATATGTGGCTTAAAGTATATATTAATATGATGGAAATTCGACATCAGATAATTCTCATCTTTATATAGGAAGTAATTATCAAAGTTCTCAATTAACATTAATATAATACCTAGAAAGTAAGTCTAGCTTGAATCTTGAAGTATTAAAGTATTTAAATTCTTTACTGAGAGAAAACCAGCCACTTACCTATGATGAGCGGTTATATACATTTTGTACCTTTTATTATATAGCCTTGTCAGTTTAGAAAATTAAGAACATTATGATGTGTTATTGGTTGAGCGGTAGCCCAAGCTACTCAGTCAAGAAAATAGTGGTTTGAGTGCACTTGATCTTGGACAGATAGTATCACTGAGAACTGCTTCCTTGTTTGTGCCAGAAAATGGGCTGGCATTTGAGAAGATGTTTAAATATGAATGATTTTTTTTTTTTATAAGTTATTTAGGGCATGCTGCATTGTTCCTGGGGGCTCTTAAGCTGTTATTTTGACCTTCTGGCTTTCTGGGAAAGAGATCCTTAATCCACCTGTTATTCGAGGTGTGATTTTCTAGGAATGGGCCCTTTGAAACTGTAAGCTGTGTTCTCTGTCCTTTTTTCCACCCCATCCACTCTTGTTAGCTGTCACAGCTTTGATTTTCTTAGCCAACATGGAAGTTTTCTACATTTACTGACTGTAGCCTAGGCTATGCTGCAAAAAACAAATAGCTGTGAAATTAGAGCCACTTAATTCTACTGAGGTTTATTTCTTTTTCTTATTCTCTGTATCCATCTTCAGCTGGTTGAGGCCTCTGCTCTATTTAATCACTTGGGGAGTCAGATTGAAGAACCACCATCTTGTATGTACATTATCTGGAAACACTCCCTCTTAAATCTCCATTTCTGGGAAGGAGGGAAAATGGGGAATTCTATTTGGGTCTTTTACTACCTCAGCCCAAAAGTGACACACATCACTTCTTCTCACATTTCATGGACTCACATTAGTCATGTATACGTGACTGTAAGGGTTGCAGTGAAGAGGAGCGAAAGGAATATTTGGTGAGCATTATCACCCATGCTGTATTTTCCTATGACCTAGAAAATGTTGGTTTCTGAACACTTCATGAGGTTGATGGGGTCTAATTCATTTCCTTGTCTTCCTCCTCACTTGGTAGAAGGGTCTTTTGGAATCCACAGATCTAGGTAATTTCTAAATGAGGCATAGGTCCTACCATGCACCTGGATTGCAGATGTTTTCTATTGGAGAGCTCTTTTGGAAACACTATCATTCCAGCCCAAGGCTGCTGGGACTGGCATTTTTGGTAACATTCCACTGTACCTCACATCCATTCTTGGTTCCTACTCAATAGCTAAAGCTCTTTGATCATCCATCTATTTCTGTTCTCTCATTCCCTTGCTCTTCTAATTCTCTGTGAACCCAAGGGGACAAGGGAGACTTTTCTGTCCTCTGCAACATGGGAAACAAACCAGTAGACAAACTCCAGCTTTTTGCTTTGAGCCTTAGGTGAAGATTGGGCTGTGCCTGAGGCCATCCTTCTTCCTGTAGCTTCTTAGAAGGGCTCCACATAAGTTCATACCCCTTTTCCTTACAACTAGAAGCTAGGATCAGTGAATTATGTATGATAGTATGTTAAGGGATTCCTACTTGATGGCCTCCATTTCTTTTTGGAAGAAAGTAGAGGAATTAGAGAACTTAAGAAGAGTAGAAAAAATTGGAAAAGCCACTGTGAAGAGGTTTGGAGGAGGAAGAGATCCCTAGTGCTGCTTTATTTTTCATCCTGTGCAAAATTCTCTCTTTTAAAGCTCTATTTTGGCCAGCCTCTCTCTCTTCCCTCTTGCTGGTCTTTACCAAACTCCTGGTTATTCCCCCTCCTTTTTTGAGGACTTTGGTGCCCAGTTGAATTCGTCCAACTAACTCTATTAACTTCCTCTCAATCTTACCTTTTCCTTTTTTAGCTGTGTTCCATCATTTGGCAATGGCAGCTCAGCTTCTTTGTTTTTTTATTCTTTTATTGGACCCATCTAGCAAAACTATGTCCAAAGATCTATTCACCTAGTACAGTCCTATGCCCAGACTGATAGCATTTCTGGAGATAGAAACTCAACAGTGGCAACTGATATTCTTAAATGCATGATTTCCATCCCCAACCAAACCTTCACATATCAGACACTACATACATGGTATACATATGTTAAGTACTGGGAAACAAATACTCTGTTTCTTTGTTCATTTCTCTCCCCTGTTATCCATAGTAGTTCTGTATGCTGTTTCTACTTCCCTTCTCTACACTTCTCAAATTTCTTATTTCTCCACCTTCTTCAAAATGCGAAACTCATATAGAAGTCAATATCCAATAGGTAGCAGCTCTTTCTACTTCTTGCCAGATACCTACAACTCTAACATGTCCTCATCATCCTTTCTTCCTTTATTCAAATCTCACTGGAAAGGAGCCTCTGGCTAATGCCTGACACCACAAATCCATTGCATGACTTACCTTTCACTTAGCTTTTTCTCACTAGCTTCTTTCTGTCTTGAAAAACATATAAAATTCGGTAAACATACAAGTAAAACCTCTCTGGTTTCCCCATTCGCCCTTTGCTCCTTTTTTCCTCCCCTCCAAAGCCAGATTCTCAGACAGAAGTGTTTATATTCTTTTCTTTCCATCCTCAGGTTATCTCTTCAGCCTCACAGCCGTCTGCCAGTGCCTCCAGGACTCCATTGAAGCAGCTTTCATTTTACTTCACTGGTGGAATGTCTCCTTAGACGAGGTTAATCACGCCCTCCTTTTGGAAGTGCGCTCCTCTTTTGGCTGCTGCGATGAAATCCTGGTTTTTGCCTCACATCTGTCATTGCTAGGCCCCTTTTATAGAACTCCACTTTCTATTTCAGTATTTTAAATGACAGTGTAATTTAATGGCACCTTCTGTTTCCTCATCTTTATCCACTCCATACACTCGAAATCTCTATCAACTCCTTTGTGTTGGTTAGACCACATCCCAGAGATCCCCCAAATTCCTGAAGCCTTGTAACTCTGTTCTTATGTAATCTGTGTTTCAGCTTAGATCTATGTTCTGTGTATCAACTGCCTACTAGACACCACAAATTGGACAGTTTAAGAATCTTCAAACTCAGCATTTTAAAAATTAAACTCATCACCTACCCACCTTCCGAGTTTCTCATGCCAGTGCCTGACTCCACTAGTCACCCATATTACTCATGTCAAAAACCTGGTGGCACCTAAGGTGTCTTCATCTCCCACAGCCCCTACTTAAAATTAGTGACCACATTCTTAATGATTTTAATTATTTCTTATCGTATCAGTCAAATGGCTGATACTGAATGGTATCTACTTTCCATTCCAGCTTCCTCTATGTTAATTCCAACCACCACCACCATTTCTTACTTTGACTATTCAAAAGCCTTTTCCAGATTAGTCTTTCTTTATCCAGTTTTGCTTCATTCTATTCCATTCAACTCATAGCAAAATTATCTTTATTGAATATAGATCTGATGATATTACTTCCTCTGCTTAAAGCCCTTCCTTGTTATTCAGCTGACCGCAGAGTGAAATCTAAAATCTTTGTCATGTCATTCAAAAATGTCTGTGATCTGGCATCTCTTGACCTTTCCAGCCTTAATTCACAAATGTCTATCATATTATTTATAATTTTTAATATATTTTTATTTTGCATTGCCTATTCCTGTTTATTTCAGTGGAAGTCTTCCCTAAGACTCTCAAAATTAAACATCTCCTCTAGGAGCTATCATAGCCCCTAATACTTAAGTCATCTGGGGATAGTGATCATATGATTAAAGTTTCTATTTATGACTTTGTCTTTTTTATTCTTTAAAGGCAGAAAAAGATTTTTTTTCTTCTTTCTTTGCACAGTGTTTTTTTATTTTATTTTTTATTTCTTCTTTCTTAGTGCAGTGTCTGACTTAAAGAAGTACTCAGTCAAATCTTTTGAATGAAGGAATGAATGCTCTTGGGACCTCATTAGACAACCCTACCTTGAGAATTCTCTTTGTCTGCATGGTTTCTTTTTCTTACTTTCATAGGCTGGTAAAAAAATGGTACCTTTTTTCCCTCTAATCCATTGGACTAAATCTTACTCTCTTAAATTTCAGCTTAAGTAGTCCCACCCGGCTCTTCATTCCCCTGTCTTAGAGGCACTCTGTACCTCCTTGGCACCTTGTGTTATCTGTTACAACACTTAAAACAATTATGTATAATTATTGATTTTCCTGCCTGTATTCATTCATCTCTTCACTGAGAGAGACTTCAACAGAGAGTTCTTTGAAGCAGGACTTTATATATTTTTTTTAATCTGTGTTTCCAAATGATGAACTCAGGAAAAGAGCTCTTAAAAATTTTTATCATAAGGGTGTTGAGGACCTCCATTAGGAATTCTTCATATAAGTTAAGCATCAAAGTTCTTAAAATGATTACCAAACTAAAATGCCAAAGGAAGATTTTAAGCCAAGTTATCAGTTGATAACTGAAAGGGGAATTCTAAATGCTTTTTTTCTTGCCTTAATTATTTATACCAACTGGCCATAGATTCCCCTACCGATTTTTAAATGGCTTGTCTCAAGTAAAGTTTGAATTAGCATGAGAATTAGCTATTATGGCTCAGCCTTTTCTTACCCTTAGTATTGCAGGTCAGAGGATTCCCAGGCATAGAATGAATGACATTTGGCCAATGTTTTGAATCTAAGCCTTGTTCTGAAACCATTAGGAAATTAAACCTTTCCAGGTGTTGCTGGTTGTGTCCATTGTCTTAGGAGGTCAGACCCTATCTCAAGATAGAACATAACATTTATAGAATCATAAGTTCAATTCAGCTAGGGCAATATAGACTAATTCTAAGGTTTTTAAATTATATTCGTGTCTACATTGCCCATGATTTCAGAGTTATGCATACTTGTTATGACAATGCAGAGAATATAAAGAAAGTAAAACTGCCTATAATTTAAGCACTTAATTTATATAGTTTGCATTAATCTATTACATAAATTATATAATTAAATTACACAAATCAATCATGTAAATTAAGTTATATAAATTAACCATTTGATTGAACTATATAATGTAACCATATAATCACATTATATAAATATATAATTAAGCTATGTGGATTAATTATATGATTAAGTTATGTGGATTAATTGTATGATCAATTATATAATCAATTATTAATTTACATTAATTTATGTAACTATAAGCACCCAAAGGTAATGTGTTAACAATTTGATATATGTCCTTTCCCCTTTTTTCTGTACATACACACACTTATTTGCTTTCTCTCACTCTCACACTTTTATTTATTATGCATAAAGAAGGATTATCCTAAACCCCTAAATGGTGTCTTGCAAGTAGACTTTTTAACCGTAGCAGTAAATAATTGTCTATATCTTCTTTCTGTACCATTCTTTATGTTTGAAACACCTATTTGTGAACATTTTATGTTGCTTCCGGTATCCTGCAATGAACAGGGACCCTTGTACTTATACATTTTTGCACTTGTCTATTTACTCATACTATATGACTAGAAGTGAAAATTCTGAGTCTTATGACACATGTTGTGAAATTGCCCTTATGGAAGTGACATCAACTCCTGCCAGCACTCTCATGGCTTAGTGTGGGATATTAGAATTCTTTTTAATTCCTTGTCAGTTGAATTTCCTTATAGTTTTAATTTGCATGTATTTGATATTGATTTATTAATTTAATTTGCATTTATTTAATTTGTATTTATTTGATAATGAATTTGAAAATGTTTTTATGTTTACTTTATTCTCCTAGGTTTAATTAACATTTGCTAAAAGGGTCTTGTAACCACATTTCTTATGAAGGAGTTTCAGCCCTGCTTTTATAAATTTTGTGGCATTTCCTTAGGGTGACTTTAAGAACCTCAGTTTTAACTATGAGCCTGGCAGTGCAAATTGAGATATTTCCTTCTAGAAACTGGAACCACATGTACTTGGCTTTATTAGTCTGGGTTCTTTAGAAGGACGGAACTAATAGATTTATATATGAAGGGGAGTTTATTAAGGAGTATTGACTCACGCAGTCACAAGGTGAAATGCCACCATAGGTTGTCTGCAAGCTGAGGACCAAGGAAGCCAGTCTGAGTCTCAAAACCTGAAAAGTAAGGAAGTCAACAGTGCAGCCTTCAGTCTGTGCCTGAAAGCCTGAGAGCCCCTGACATATCACTGGTATAAGTCCAAGAGTCCAAAAGCTGAAGAACTCGGAGTCTAATGTTCTAGTCTGATGTTCAAGGGCAGGAAGCGTCCAGCACAGGAGAAAGATGAAGGCTGGAAGACTCAGCAAGTTGGCTTTGTTCTAGCCATGCTGGCAGTTGATTAGATGGTGCCCACCTGGATTGAGTCAGGTGGGTCTGCCTCTCCCAGTCCACTGACTCAAATGTTCATCTCCTTTGGCAACCACCTCACAGACACACCCAAGAACAACACTTTGCATCCTTCAATTCAATCAAGTTGACACTTAATATTAACCATCACACTGGCTATGTAGAATCTATGAAGTAATCAGCTCCCACGTATAGAAATGGAATGAGAATATTACGTTGTAGCAAGTGCCTTGATAATAATACTGAACTGTCAGTCATCATGTAGATCTGAACTATAGGTGTCACCATGACCTGATGTAGCACACCCAATGCTTAGAAAATTACTAAAGTAACAACTTCGTGCAGGTTCTTGCTTAGTCATTCAGGCCTCCTAAATTAATGAACTAGGTTGTAAATGATTGTTGAAGTCTGACCAGCTCAGCTAATTGAGTATTTATTAGACACACTTCATAAATGCCATAATTTGTACTAATGTGCACTAATTAATTAATGATTATTTCAACAAAAGGGCAAAATAGTTATATAAGGTAATCTTTTGTGGCTCTTTTAAAAAATAAATATGGTCATTTATATCCTGTGATTATTTTTCAATTTTATTCTAATATTTGCATCCTTGCTTCATTGTATAGTTCAGTAATGGACTATTTCTAAACTTTTTTTCTGATAATAAATTATTTTGATTTAAAAATAACTCATCAGATATGGAGTTACTATTCCTTGAAGCACTGCAATTTGATTTACATTTGGATATGCAAAATTCAAGCTTTAGTGTACCTGAACAATGTTTTTGTAATTTAGAGCTGCTATGGGAATTATAAATTTCAAAATTTTTCACTTAGATGAATTCAAAATCATTCTCCGCTATACATTATCTTGATATATTTGAGTTGAATTTACTGTTAACTTTTTAACAAAGACATGATTTTGAGATGAAAGAAATATATGCTCTTTATTGTTAGGAATTATGTAAATCTTAAAAGTTAAATCTGTACACCAGCACTGTGAGAACATAATTTAATGCTTATAAAGGAGAGAGTAAAGATTTTGCTTTTAATGAAGAAAAGAGAAACAGTTACATCTAATTAATCTTAGATCTATAATGTAGCCTAGGATTAAGGTGAGTCAAACTATACCATAGCTCTTTCTGTGGGTTAATCTATCTTTTATTAGTTTTTCATCACTTTTTAGACTGTTTGGGCTGTTTTAGAGAAATAGCAAAAAGAAAATACATTAAATCAGAATTTATTTAATCTTTACCTAGGTGAAAGCTAAAAGTTTTGTGCTAAAAATAGTGTAAACTTGGGTAACTGAAAAATTGTCCCAAGTTTTAAATTAAATTTGACCTCTCAAGGTACAACAGTTTAATCTGTGTGGAAGTATACATTAAATTTCTTGAATAATCCTCATTCAAGAAGCCCATAATCTTCCGTTTGGAAGGATAAAAATGATAAGGCAGCCATAATTATATTATCTAAATACAAAGTAGGATCCTGTTAACCACCAGTGACTTCTCTTGCTCCCTCTGCAACAGCGTTTCATGCTCTTCATTTTCCCTTTGCTGTGATATCTGTCCTTTGTCCTTACTACTCTGATTGGCCACCTTCTATTTTGCATCTTCATTTTGAAAAGTCTTTTTTTTCCTTTGACTTAACTGACATCACTTTCTCCTAGTTCTGTTTGTTTCCCCCCACCTCTAATCACTTCTCAGGTTTCTCCATTTCTCTATTTGTACTTTTTTATCTGCTTGCCCCCTAATCTGTTGCTTCTTTCTTAATTGATGGTAGCTTTTGGAATTTCTTCTTTTGCAAATTTAGCTGCTGCCAGCCCCTCAGGACTTAACCTTCTTACCTCTGTGCCCTTGGATTTAACTGTTCTTGCCTTGGGTGTTCTTACTCTCCTTTATGGTAATGAGACCCAACAACGGCTACCACTCAGCTAGAACATTAAGAAGAATTAGTTTGTGCCGCTCACAGTGGCTCACGCCTGTAATCCCAGCACTGTGGGAGGCCGAGGCGGGTGGATCACAAGGTCAGGAGATTGAGACCATCCTGGCCAACATAGTGAAACTTCGTCTCTACTAAAATACAGAAATTAGCTGGGCGTGCCTGTAATCCCAGCTACTCAGGAGGCGGAGGCAGGAGAATCGCTTTAACCGGGGAGTGGGAGGTTGCAGTGAGCCGAGATTGTGCCACAGCACTACAACCTGGCGACAGAGTGAGACTCCGTCTCAATTAAAAAAAAAAAAAAAAAGAATGAGTCTGAAAACAAGTTCATATCCTTCAGAATAAAAAAATTCTCAGGGGTTTGGAAAGTTATTGAATGAATAGAATGCCAGAATCTTATATGAAAATCCTATCTTATATTTCAAATCCTGTGCATTAGTATTTTAAAGAAGAAAATCGGTACTTAAATCAGTATGTTAATAAAAGGCTTATCAATTTCAGAAAAAATCCAAATTATATTTATCATTATCTTTTCTTTTTCGTAAATTATTTTTCAGACAAACTCTTGCTCTGTCATCCAGGCAGGAGTGCAGTGGTACGATCATGGCTCACTACAGCCTTGAACTCCTGGGCTTAAGCAATCCTCCTGCCTTAGCCTCCTGAGTAGCTGGGAGTGTAGGCACATGCCATCACGCCTGGCTCATTTTTATATGTTTTTTAGAGGCAGGGTCTCGCTTTGTTGTCCAGGCTGACCTTGAACTCATGACCTTAAGAAGTCCTCCTACCTCTACCTCCCAAAACGTTGATAGTAATAGACAGAGGATATTCAAAGCTATATCTTTTAAGTAAGTAATATTCTCATTTGTCTTTAATAATGTGTTTCAGCATATGGCATATATACTGTTGTTACTTCAGTCAACTTTACTAATAATGAAAATAACCACTGTGCTGGTCCCGCGGCACCACTTCCTTTTTCATCTCCTTTGTATTCTTCAGGTTACATCTTCAGTGTCAGGAAGGAAAGCCTTCTGTCTCTTTCTCTCTCCTTGTGATTACGTTAAATCTCCTTATTGGAGTTTTCTCATACCATTGCAACTGCACATTTAGATTTACACATTTAGTTTTACACATTTAGATATGACTATTGGATGAAAGTTTAATTTATTTCTTGGGCTGTGAACTTCGTGAGGACTTTTGGTGTCATGGAGGTAGATGGGTGCTCACGAAATATTTCTCAATCGAATGCATGAGTTAATAAATGAATGAATTTGAGCTTCACAATTAAATTGGAGGTTTAGATAAGAAAACCTCAGAGAACAAAACATGTAAAGTATTTCCTAATTGATTTATGTGTCTACCACTCTGGCAGATGGTGAATTCAACATGACCTTTGTACTTGAAGTGTTCATGTTAATCTAAAACATTCCTTATTGTTTTCAGGGCTACCTGAGAATCCTAGAACATTTATGAATATTATAATTGAAATACTTAGGAATGAATTTCTCTCCCAGCAGGTTCTTCATATCACCTTCTTATTCCTTAGCATCTTTTTACTTCTTATTACTGTGATAAAATGACCCTGTGCTTTATATAAAGCCAGAAATTATACCTGAGAGTTTTAAATGCAGCAGAATCTCAGTGGAAATAGGATGATACAATTTTTTTCCCCCAAAGCACAGTGGAGAGCAGGAAAAAAGCCAAGGACCGTTACCCAATGAAAGAATAATCAGTCTTTTATTCTGATGAGATAGTACCTTTATCCCTTCTCTTAATGGATTGAGAACCCACTGGAAAAATTAAAAGTGAACCAGAAACATCTCAAAAGGAAGCCATGGGACCAGGGGTTCCCTGAAAGTGTTCAGGGAAAGAAAAGGATTAGAAGAGTAGATGTTTAATAAACTATGCTAGCCAAAATGATCTTTAACTTTGAATTAGTTAGCTATAAATGTACCAAATAAATGTATTCAAGACCTATTTGCCTTCCCCCAGGGAAAAGTTAGAGCAGGATTTTACCTTGTTTTACAAAAAAGAAAAGTTTATTTTGAAAAAAATTCCAAACTTGCCTCCTCTGAACTATAGTGAAAAGATACTTTTCCACATTCCTTTGTTCAGGAAATAAGGACACAGTGGTGTCATTGGGTTTTGATTGTCCTTTTGGAAAAGGTTAAAACCTGTCCTACAGTCATGATGATTTCAGTTCCATTTAAGTGGGGTCCTGTCTCTCTCACTCTCCACCGACTGTACCTTTACTATAACATGGCGTTACACAGACAGTTTTGAGTAAAGTGTATGTTAAATGACTGCCTAAGTGAATGGAAAATTAAGAAGGGCCTCCAGCACTGGAGCATGGAAAGGAGCACTGGGTTCATTGATTCTTTGGATTTCTCCCTTGCTATGTTAAGTCCATTCTCTAAAGAACATGGATCTTGACAGTATTGGAATCTTTAGAAATAATCGCAATACCAGAAGTTATTTAAGATTTTAGCATTTTCAAAGTATTTGTACATAACACTTTCATATGTTTTTGTTTCCTAGCTACCTCAGTTTCCCTATTGCCTTGAGCAGATTAGTGTAGAGAGATGGTGAGATCAGGGGAAACAGGTTTACTTAGCCATCTTCATTACCATATTATCACTGGCTTGAGGCTCCTCCCACATGCATTCCTAAAGAGGCTATTGTGGGTCACCCAAATTATTTACAGCCATCTGTATTATCAGTATAATGAAAACACAGGTATGCTCTATGGAATAAATCTTAGGCTTGAATGTGATTACATGGGCATCTGTTGAAATACAGATTCAGATCTATTGAAAGATCTGAGATGGGCCAAGAAGGGATGGGCATATTTTTAATAAGCTACTAAAAGTGAGCTGATGCTGCTGGACTATGGACCATATTTTGAGTATCAATTAATATCAAGTTGCTAGGACATAAGAGGTCTCTGGGTGCAGCTGAGGCCCTTGGTTTCTACTCTGCCAGATATATTGTTGACAGGATAACATCATCACCCACTGGATGAGTAAAAGTTCCATTAACTTGAAAAAAGGATAGATAGCATGACTCATGGAACCTGTCTTCATTTAAAATTAGTGAAGTAAACTAGACTAAATATTCGTCCATTTTTAGAAGTCCAAATATTAGACATTCTGGTGAGAAACATTAGTCTTTGATGGTTCACTTGTTCAATAAAATAGTGGGATTTAAGTCTTCAATCATTTTTTGTCCTCTTTCCCGTATACCAAGGCCCAGAAGTGCCAGAATCAGCTTCTGGAAACAGTAATTGCACTGGTTTAGGGGTGAAAAGGTAGTATTTTTTATCTGTTGCCACTATGCTGAAAAGTGAACTTATCTTTAAATGGTTTTCCTCTTTAAAATTCTCTGAGAGGATAAAGCTTCTCTGTAGCGAAAACCAAGTTTCATCTAACTGTTGATTATTCTGTAGATAACTTCATTCACAGTTGGGAGACAAGATCATAAGTTTAAAGATAAAAACTTCTTTCCTTCAGTAGCCTATGGTTTCTAATCGTAACTTTTTGTTTGATGTTTCTGTAATGTAGTGAAATTGGAGACTTAATTTGATCAACTACAAGGAAATAAACAAACTGTGATCTAAATTTACTAAGCAATGTTTTAAGGCAGGTATTTAAATTAGTAAGAATTGGATTGGTTTTCTCTTATTTTAACTGTGTTTGCAGTCTCTTGACTATTACTTATATTTAATAACTGAATATTTGTGTTGGGGCATAATTACTCAAAATTATGTTTTTCTCCCTGCGAATACAATATTAATGTAGTAATGCTAACTCAGCTACTGCTTCATAAACTTCCATGTCTTATTTTAATCTAGCAAAAGCCTTCTCTCAGGATAATCATTATGCTCAGTAATCCTCACCGTCAAACTTGAAGTAGTTAAAAGATAATCCTCCAAGCAGCACTCCAGATCCATCTGAGTACCCATTAAAACACTTCTTGATGCTATTGGAGTTTTCTGAATTTATCTGTGAGACAATGGAAATTCCAGGAGAATTTCTTCTATTAGAATGTATATTCAAATCTTAGATTGTTTGAGTATCCTGTTCTAATTTTAAATGTGGTTTCCAGATGTGAATTGACTTTACAGATTTTTAATCTTAGAGTGCTTAATGAACACAGATTAAAGATTTGACAGTCTACGTTATTGACTCCCTCTCCACTCATTTTTTTTTTTCTTAAAAGAATGATAAAATGGAAAGGGTTTCGTATAGTTATTGTTAATAACAGAAGACTGTTCTGGTAATGGCTATAAGGATATGTATAAGTGGATGGATTGAAGAAACATTTACTGCGGAATTATCAGGAATTGGTGTTGATTGGATGTGTGGGATACGGATCATAGTACGTCAGTAAAACAAAACTCAAAGCATAGTGAATTTGGTTATCCGAGGATAAAGGTTTTAATTCTTCGAACAAAACGAATATGCTTTTTATCTGAATTCTCTTTATAAATATTTATTTGCTCCCCTTTGCGTAGTTTTCGTAAGTGGCATGCAATATATATGGATTTCTAATTATATAACTCCATTTATAGTTTGAATAATTATTTTAGAAGTGACTTTGGCTAATAAGATTGGCTCTTTTAAAATCTGGAAAATTCATGAGGTTGTTAAAGAGACAAAGTTAGTTTGGAAAGACCATTTAAAAAATGTGTTGATTAATAACTCCAAAATAAACTGTTTGCTTTTCTGCATAGATATAGCTACCTCCTACAAAAATCTTGCTTCACTCAAGGGGCTTCAGATAGAGTACCTGCTGAGTTTTTTTGTTGTTGGTCAATAACACGGTTATATACAAGCATTTAGAAATTCTTCCATTTCTTTTTTAGAACCTAAGATCCTTTTATATCATAATTTTGTTTTAAAAACTTCAAGAATTTGACCTTGTTCCTATAGTTCTCATGCACGAAAATAATTGGTGTAATTGGGGAGTTATGATCATTTTAGCTTGGAAACATAAACTGTTACATTTTTCTTGCTTTGACAACTGACCACCTTAATAAAATGACATGAAGTTTTCCTGTAGAATATATAATTTATTTATTTTTTATTTTTATTTATTTATTTTTTTTTTTTGAGAGGGAGTCTGGCTCTGTCGCCCAGGCTGGAGTGCAGTGGCCGGATCTCAGCTCACTGCAAGCTCCGCCTCCCGGGTTTACGCCATTCTCCTGCCTCAGCCTCCCGAGTAGCTGGGACTACAGGCGCCCGCCACCTCGCCCGGCTAGTTTTTTTTTTGTATTTTTTAGTAGAGATGGGGTTTCGCCGTGTTAGCCAGGATGGTCTGGATCTCCTGACCTCGTGATCCGCCCGTCTCGGCCTTCCAAAGTGCTGGGATTACAGGCTTGAGCCACCACGCCCGGCCAGAATATATAATTTAAAACCTGATGGAAATGTATTCCTATTTACTTGCACTATTTATGTAAGTGTTCTTGTTTTTTCTTTAGAAATAAAAGGAACATCTTCTCTTAACTTTTACAAAATTACATTTAACATCAATTAAATCTTTTTTAATTTCACTAAGAAAGGACAATAAATTAACTTTTTTTTTGAAAAAAGATAAGTATTACATCATAATTGATCACAGAATTGCAGTAATTTACTTATCATGTGACAATAAATAACTTGATCTGTGATCCCTGATAAAACATAACAGTAGAAAAATCCTTTGATGGGATAAATATGTTTCTGTTTTACAGGTGACCACTAGAAACTACCACCTTTAAACTCACACCTTCCTGGAGAATTGAAAGTAGTCTGAAATGACAATTTTCAGGGCTTCTCATTTTGTTATGTGATTTTCTAAGGCGTTTTTATTTTCTAAAAAGTATTTTAAATTCATTCTAAGGCGTTTTTATTTTCTAAAAAGTATTCTAAATTCATTCTAAGTCAAAATGCCCTGATTCACTCAAAACTTAGAACTTAGAAGATGAGGCTCTTGCATTTGACATCTTAGTCTTAGCACTACTAGAAAATGTATAAAATCTAAAATTCCATTGCTGCAACACTGCTCTTTCCCTCCACTTAGATTCAGTTTCTATTCACTTTAACAAACATAGTAGAATTGTGTCTTTAATTAGTGTAGTGTCAGCCTTCTTTAATTCTCCTATAGAGGTAATTGAGGTATCACATAGTACTTAGTGCAAAAACAACCATTAGGTGAACACGTCCATTACAAAGAAGAGGAAGTGGTGAGGAAATTATCTGTCTTTAATTCTCCTGTCATTCCTTAAGTGCTTCCTCTGTGCTAGGCACATGGCCATAGTAGTGACAGGGCTGCCTGGAACCCTGTCCTTGTGGAGCTTGGCATCTAAGTGGAATCAGCAGACAGATAGTTGTACAAACAAACCAGATAATTACAGAAGATAAAAAGTGTTATAGGCCGGGTGATGTGGCTCATGCCTGTTATCCCAGAACTTTGGGAGGCTGAGGCGGGAGCATCAGTTGAGCCCAAGAGCTCAAGACCAGCCTGGGCAACAGGGCGAAACCTAATCTCTACAGAAAACACAAACAATAGTGGGGTGTGGCAGCCTGCACCTTAAGTCCCAGCTTCTTGGGAGGCGGAGGTGGGGAGATTGCTTGAGCCCAGGAAATTGAGGCTAAATGAGCCGTGATCACACCACTGCACTGGGTGACAGAGTGAGACCGTGTCCCAAAAAAAAAAAAAAAAAAAAAAAAAAAGTCTTCTAAAGGCAGATTAACGTGGTGATATAATCACTGGGAAATGCTATTTCTGATTAAGAAATAATTTGTCTTCATCATTTATTATGTATGGATATGAGAGATGATATTTGAACTGTCCTGTTCAGTGAGATCATTTCTTGGAGGTCTCCTTGAGGGGATTTGATTTCTTCCTTGAAGGATTCGTGATTATTATCACTGCCACAGCTTATTCATCATTCCATACATATTTATTGAGGCCCTGATATATTTCAGCCTCTGTTCTCACTTGGGAGAACAAAGCTGTGAAATCTCCTGATCTCAATGAATTTGCCATGTGTTCTCCACTGTTTTAATAAAACCCCCTGGCGAACACGGTGAAACCCCGTCTGTACTAAAAAAATACAAAAAACTAGCCGGGCGAGGTGGCGGGCCGCCTGTAGTCCCAGCTACTCGGGAGGCTGAGGCAGGAGAATGGCGTGAACCCGGGAGGCGGAGCTTGCAGTGAGCTGAGATCCGGCCACTGCACTCCAGCCTGGGCAACAGAGGGAGACTCCGTCTCAAAAAAAAAAAAAATAAATAAAAATAAAACTCACTTTCCAGGCCCCTCAGTTGTATGATGGTCTAACTCTGTTCATTCGTTGTCCAACCTGGGCAACATAGGGAGACCCTATCACTACAAAAAATTTAAAAGTTAGCCAGGTGTGGTGTTGTGCACCTGTGGTCCCAGCTACTCTGTAGGCTGAGGTGGGAGGATTGTTTGAGCCCAGAAGGTTGAGGCTGCAGTAATCACTGCAGCCTGGGTGATAAAATGAGACCCTGTTTTTTTTTTTGTTTGTTTTAAATTTCATTCTTCCAACATGAATTTTCCATGTTTAAACATGATTTGTAGGAGAAAGTGCCTACCATATACAGCAAGATATAAGATTTAATTACTTATTATGATCTATTTTATTGTAGCTAATCTTTTGAAGTGTATTTAACATTTGTTTAACTTGTTTTCTTAATTCACATTCAATCTCTTTTTGCAGTGAGAAATTGTCCAGCTTGTGCACTAGCAGAGAGGTTGCCAAATCTGCCTTAAGCTGGAGAGTTTAGCCTCCTTTCCCCTTTGAAACTTGAGGCATATCTAAGTCCTGAGAGGTGTGATATTTATTGACTCTTGTGGCTAGCTCTTGTGTATAGATATCCTCACAATTTTCCTTGGTATATGTGGATCCTGGTCACCAATCTGACAGTCAGAAAGGTCACTTAACTATCTTCTGTCAGGACATAATCAGAAAATGTTGATTTTTCTGCCGTCTTTGAAAAACTACTCTGACCAAGATATAATTACCTAAGTGAGCACGTGCTCACTTCGTTTATTTGAATCTTCACTCCTTATGTGCTCACCTCTAAACACTTGCAGTGATAATTTTAACATTTTATTTCTGAAAGTTATTTCTTACTCTGCCCTCCCCCAAATGGTAGCCACTAGCCAAAAGTGGCATTTGAGCACTTAAAATGTGACTGGATTGAGATGTGCTGTAAGTGTTAAAAGTACACACTGGATTTGAAAGACTTAGTGTAATAAAAAGGATGTAACATATCTCATTAACATTGTCATGTTGATTGTATATTGGAATGATAGTGTTTTGGCTATATTGGACTAAATAAAGCATATTATTAAAACTGATTTCATCTACTCTTTACCTTTTTTAATGCAATGATTTAAAATTGCCAATGTAGCTTGCAATATATTTCTTTTGGACAGTACTGCTTTAAAATAGGAATGCATATGGAATGTTCAAAATGGTTTTAGAAGCCTGGATTCGTTGATCTATTTGAAGAGTTGCAAGATTACTCTAGAGCAGTGTAATGTGTAAATTTAGAACTATTTCATGATCAATAATTTACTTCCTTGTAAAGCAAGTGAAAGCTTTAATATTGCATGTGGGAGGAATATGACATTTACAAATGGGCAAATTTCAAACTGGACAAAGCAGTGTCTTCATTGCCATCCAGATTATCTGCTCAATATAGATTGAGACTAATGTAAACAATGGAATATGTTTTGGTGGAAATTTTAGTCTTAAACAGTTTTTAAACTATTACTTTAAAATTGCGATTATTAAACTGAATGTTACTGTATAGGGGTTTACTTTGGCTGTGTTATGCTTTGATGAGTTTCTGGACATCAAAGTAAATCAAGGGGTTTTCTACTTGCAAGTTTGCACTTGATTATAGGAGAGCAGCCACGGTAGCTAATTAGCTTGCTTCTTTTTTTAATTGCTGTTTCTTAATGTGTCACATGAGTGAGAAAAGAAAAATACTAACTTGATAAGGATGTCTGACTTATTCTTGTTTAACTGAGTTCATTAGTGTTTTTAAAAGCAGAAGCCTGCAATAAAGGATATAAAAGTCTTAAACCATTATATGAGAGAAATTAATTGAAAATGAAATTTTAAAAGTAAGTACTTTTATTACTTTCAAAAATAGTTTACTGTTTAAAACAGTTGCTCTGTCTCAGGCAGCATGGCTCAAGAGAATATGTGATTTTAGGAGTAAAAGATAAAAAGAACATGTTAATGCTTTTTGGTCAAACATCTAGAAACTATTTTCTGTAATATCTGACTCTGCTTTGAGGAGAAGAGGTGAGCCAGGTTGCTGACAAAAATTGGTTGACAAAGAAATGGGGATAGAAATATATTATTTCAAGTTGCCAAGTTGCAAAACAGTTGAAAGATTAAAAATAATAGTGTCTATATCATATATAAACAATGTGAAGGTGATAAAATAAGAACATATAAATGATATGGAGAAAACCAGAGAGGAACTAAAACTAAATAAATTTAAAAGGAATTGATGGGGCTGGTGCGGTGGCTCACACCTGTAGTCCCACTTTGGGAGGCCAAGGCCTGTGAATCACTTGAGGCCAGGGTTTCGAGACCAGCCTGGCCAATATAGTGAAACCCCATCTCTACTAAAAATACAAAAAATTAGCTGGACATGGTGGCGTGCGCCTGTAATCCCAGCTACTTGGGAGGCTGAGGCATGAGAGTCTCTTGAACTAGGAGGTGAAGGTTGCAGTGAGCCTGATCGAGCCACTGCACTCCAGCCTAGGTGACAGAACAAGACTGTGTTTCTAAAAAAAAAAAAGGAGTTGATGGGACTGGGCTGGGACTTGACTTTCATCATAAACTACTTATACTATTTGATCTGTTGCCATTTGCCTGCATTTCCTTGATATATTTTTAATTTGGTCTAGGGCAGTGTTTCTTAAAATCTGCTTCAGGATTAGGCTGCATTAGACTTATTGAAGTGCACACAAAAATGCAGATTTCTAAATCCCACTGCAGACAACTGAATCACATTTTCTGGGTGCAGTGCTTGGAAATCTGTGTTTTAACTTGCATCTCAGTGGAATCTTGAGAACTTTAAAGTGTGAGAACCTTTATAAGGTATGCCAGAATATATCTGGTTAAGTTTTTTTTTTTTGACATATGTGATTACATGTAAAGTATTTCAGCAACGAGTAAAATGAATGTGCAGTACAAGTTCATAGTGATTGGTATAATATACAACTGTAGCCAGCCATGCACGGCATAATATTGGTATTTACAAAGTACTTTTTTATTGCTGATTGGGACCAACTATTTCTGTGTCAGTAGGTAAGATGTTGGCAACGTACTTTCGAGTCTTTGGGCTTAAGCGAGACTTTTCTTCATATTTTGTAATTGCAACATTATATAAAGCACATAGGAATATTAACCCTAAATGAAATATGTCTTTTTTTTTTTTTTACAGTGGTGGTGGAGTATGCAGTGATCGTGTCAGGGATGGTATCTTTGTCAGCTTACCCTATGCTGCAAAATACACACTGTCTCTATTTTATTTATATATATATACACACGCACATACATACATATATATACACACATTTTTTTTTTTTTTGAGATGGAGTTTCGCTCTATAGCCCAGGCCGGAGTGCAGTGGTGCAATCCTGGCTCACCGCAACCTCCGCCTCCCAGGTTCAAGCAATTCTTCTGCCTCAGCCTCCTGAGTAGCTGGAACTACAGGCATGCACCACCATGCTCAGCTAACGTTTGTATTTCTTTTAGTAGAGATGGGGTTTCACCATGTTGGCCAGGCTGGTCTTGAACTCCTGACCTCAAGTGATCCACTTGCCTCGGCCTCCCAAAGTGCTGGGATTACAGGTGTGAGCCACTATGCCCGGCCTTTGCTTCTATGATATTTTGACAACAGATAACAGAAAACTTGGACTCAAACTGGCTTAAATATGAAGCACATTTATTATCTCAAATGACTAGAAGACAGCAGCAGTAAGCTGTAGTCAGGGCAAAAATCAGGGGATTAAGCGATGTCATCAGGAACCTGGCTATGCAGGCGTTGTCCTGAGGCTTACTTTGCTCCTGTTTTCAAGATGACTGCCATTCACAATAGACACTGTCTTTGCTTCCTTGTTCAGGTTCAACAGAAGGTATAAGAAGAAATATGTCACCCAAGCCAGGAATTCAGATCTTCACCTTTATTCTCACTGGACCAAGGAATGGGAACATATTACTTTAAGTCCTGAAAAAGAGAGAAGTGGATACCTTTAAAAAAAGAAAAAAATAGGATTTTGTTTTTTTCCAGAAAGGAAGAAGGCACATTTTTGGCAACAACATTGCCTACCATAAAAACGTTTTAATATATTTCACTGACAGGTAGTACTGCTAACTTTTAAAATAAGTAAGGCAAACTTCATGCATAGACAAAATAGAAATGTGATAATGACATGTAATACTTGATGAGTACTTACTATATGTTGGCATCATTTTGGATTGTTTTACATATAAAAACTATTAAATTATTTAGTACAGTATAAAAACTTTTAAAATTAGTACATTAGTTAACTAAATTAAGTACTCTTACTACCTCTATGGATTAGGAAACTGGCACATAGATTAAGTGACTTGTCTGAGGTAACACAGGTAGGAAGTGGCAGACAGGAATTTGAACTGTCAGGCCAGCTCCAGAGCCCATTCTCATAACTACTACCGTATGACTGACTCAGTAGATGCTCAGTGGGGTTGGTCACTGTGAGTGAGTGTGGCCTTTAAGAGGTGACTGTCATAGTGTTCATAATCAATATTATTGTTATAATCCTTTGCTTGCTGGTGGTTAGAACAGCTTTCATAGATACTATATTAAATTTACATCAGCTGGGTGTGGTTGGCTGATGCCTGTAATCCTAGTGTTTTGGGAAGCCAAGGCAGGAAGATTGTTCAGGCTAAGAGTTAGAGACCAGCCTGGGGAACATATTGAGACCCCCGTCTCTACAAAAAGTTAAAAAATTAGCCTGATGTGATGGCTCGTGCCTGTAGTCTTAGCTACTCAGGAAGCTGAGGCCAGAGGATCACTTGGGCCCAGTATACAGTGAACTGTGATCACACCACTGCACTCCAGCCTTTGTGACAGAGTGAGACCCTGTCCCTGAAAAGAAAAGAAAAAAAAAATGAGGAAACAGTGATTACTGGGCCATAGTACGGAGGTAATAATAGTAGTAGTAGTGGTGTACAGGCAATAATAATAATAATACCAACCTATATTCCTATTATAAACCTGTTTGGATGGACTTATATTTATGGTTTCAATAGTATTAAGGTGATTATTTTAAATTTCCTGAGCCCATGTATTCATACATAAAAGGATAAATAAAAACAGCATCTGTGCTTTTAATAATTTCATGGTATGGTTAAGGAAATCAAACATGTAAACACATAGCTGCAATAGAAAATAGTAAGTACTGAAAGAAGCTAGCCTCAAAAGAGGAGTTCTGCTGATTTTTGGAAGGAGAAAATTTTGGGAAAGTTTTCAAGAAGAAAGATTTTGAAAGATGAGTGGCTAGACCTGAGCAGGAGAATTAGATCCAACATTTCAGGAAAAGTGAACAACATAAGCAAATGCACTGAAAACTGAAGAGCTTGCGTTTTGTGGGTAATGTAAGTACTTTATTATGTCCTAATAAAAGGACCATGAAGAAGGTAGTAGGAGCTTAGGTTACACAAATACTTCTGGAATATTTAAATTATTAAGAGTTGCTGAATTTTAAATCTTTGAGATATATTTGTTTAGATTTGGCAGGAGAAGTATTTTTAACCTTCAACATCTTGATTTTTAGTTTAGATATAGGACTTGTATTAATTCAAGGCCCTGATACTCAGAAAAACAGATCAATTAGGAATCATTAGTTACATTGCAGTTTCTTCACTGCATATACATAAAGGAACTCTTCAGTAATACTAGGTGTGTTTCAAAGTACTGGAGTGTGTTATTTGAAGATAGTCATTAATGAATTGGTTTTATATTTAAAGTGATGACCCAATTTAAACATATATATTGAGTACAGCATACCAGAAACACAAATCTATTCCATAAACCATGATATGTATCTGCTCAAGCCATTGGATGACCTTATGTCAATTTCATTATAGCGAAATTGTCCACCTTCTATGGTTGTTTCAAGTTAGGATAGGCACTTACCTTACTGTTTTATAACTACACCTCTTTGAGATAGTTTCTTTTTATTTTGTTTTTTCTCGAAAAATTCAAGCATACAGAAAAACAGAAAAATAATGTATTGAAAATAATATCCTCACTTTTGAGATTAAGTAGGTTTTTTTCATATTTTAGATGTCTTTTTCTTTAAGAAATGTTACCGATATATTAAAACCCACCCTCTCATCACTTCAGCTTCCTTTCTCTCCAGAGGATATCACTGTCCTGAAGTTGTCAAACACTATTTCCAAGTACATATTATGCTTTGATTACACATGTATTCATAAACAACATGTAATATTGCCTTGAGTGTGCATTTTAATTTTTACATCAACCCTTTTGCACTGTATATTTTCTTGCAAACTGCATTTTTACTACTTTTTTGAGATTCGTCTCAGACTTTCATGTAGATCTAGTTTATTCAGTTTACTACTTTTATGTATCCATTCTCCATATGGAGGGTCAGTTAGAAGGTTTTCACTCATTTATCATGCACAGTCTTTCAGTGAGAATCTTTGTGTCTCCTTGTATACTTGTGCTAGACTCTCTTGAGGGTAGGTTTTAAAATGGATTAGTTGGATTAAGATATGCTCATGCTTAACAGTTGCTTCTAAATTGGTTCTATCAAATTATACTCAAGGAAGAAAGGTACTGTTTCCCCAGTTCTTGCTAATAACTCATGTTATATTTTGAAATTGGTATCAGTGTTATATGTTAAATCATATCCCATTGTTATTTTAATTTGTATCTACTGATTATTAGTGAGTTTGGGTTTTTTCAGTTTATTGAAAGTTTGGAATTTTATTTCTATGACGTTTCATATGCTTTTACATATATTTTATTGAGTTTTAAATGTTTTTTTCTGAGTAATTTTTAGGAAACCTTTATGTTTTTCAAACGGTTGGTTTTGGGGATATAAAAGTTTTCATGTCTAGTATCAATTTTTCTAGCCTGAAAAATTATTTAATTCTCTTCCTGTCCCATTTGACTATAGCTGGAGCCTTTTGATTGTAAACTTCTTAGGATTGTTAATGTCAGAAACAAGCGTACTTAACAGTAATTTTAGTGATTTAGATTTTAAGAGCTCAAAAGTTTGAATTTGAGTTCAAGATCTTCATCATTTTGGGTAGTTATTTTTTGTTTTTGCATTTAAGACTATTTTCTCAGCATATTATACCTCTAATTGAGCAGTTATTTAGTCTTTCCAATTTCTGAATAGGAATAACAATATGTTATAATACACATAAGCACACACTCACATGTACAAATACCACAGAGCTTGGGACAGTATCCCGCAATAATTTGAAGTAATAATAAGAAGAAAGAGAATAGCACCAAGTATGTTCATTTTTTAAAAACAGATACCTTTTACCAGAGTGCTTTTACTTAAGTGAAACTTGGTTAATTTGAGCATGACCTAATTCAGATTCTAATAGTGCATTATGATGCTAGCAGACAGTGGTTGATTTCTGTAATTTTCATATACTGGCATGCATGTATCTTGTGAAATCACTACTCAGGGGTTTCATAATTTATACAAAAATCTATATAGCTGCTTTTTTATTGGGTAGTCTTGTTTAAGTGTTAGATTTGCATATATTTATGTAGCTCACTAAATCAATATGTTCTTTGTAAACTGATATAAAACCTTTTTGTACACATTTATAAGAACATTTACTGATTTAATAAATCAGACGCTTGTCAGACATGCATCAGTGTAAATTGTTGTTTATATATAACGTAAACATAATTCTTTAGATGGAGTATATAATTCGTCATTCAATTAACATAAATATATAATCAGTCATTGGTCAGGGTTCAACTCCTGCAGGAAAGAATTTATATGTATCTCTTTGATACATATAAATTAAAATTATTGCTCATTTAATGATTTTCCTAAAGCGTTTTTGCATTCTGTAGAACTTTAAATTTAGATTTTAAATTTTTTATACTCATTTCACAGTAACAATTAAGTAGACTTGACAGCTAACTAGAATGCATAATCTTTTTCTCAAAAACAGTGGCAAATTGTGAAGGTATGATTAAAATTCTTAAGTCATTAAAGCTAACCTTTAAAATCTGAATGCAATTAATTGAATGATTTGAAGATTTACCCTTTGGAAGATATTCCAAAGAGATATGAGATAGAGAGATAGAGATAGATAGGGGAGAGAGAGAGAGAGAGAGACAGAGAGAGAGAGAGAGAGAGAGAGAGAGAGAGAGAGAGAGAGAATGCCAGTATTATCCTGCTTCTATTGTCTTACAGTTGCCTGATCTCTTGTTTTCTATGGGGAGTTAGGCAGAAATTTATGTATTTCTTCAAGTAAGCACATATTTGATTACAAAACCCAACAGTAGTAAGAGTCTTATATCAACCATATATTTAACATATTTTAAAACAATATGCTGAGTTGCACTTTACTGACATAAGTTTCAGACAGTTTCTATTGAATGCCTGTTATATTAGTGAGTATTTATCTTTCTTACATTTCCTTACCACACCATCTCTCACCATAGCCACTTCAGAATTTTTGGTTGCATCACTAATCAGCATATTACAATGACTGCACTGTTACACCATAAGTATATATATTTTTTTCCTTCTACTTTTTATTTTTCCTAGAGTTAAAAATTGCTTTTGATTTTTCCCATTAGTTTGTATTTTGCTGTGTATCCATTATTGTTTTTTCCCCAATAATTTAAGAACGTTAGTCATGGTTCTCAATAATTTTCCTAAATAGTCTAACACATCAAATCAATTATCAATAATGAATTAGTTTTGCCTTCTCCTCCACCCTAGAGACCTTCCCAGAACTCTCCTTTTTTCTTGAATCTGAACCATATTCTTTGAGAGTGTGATGCAAATCTGTGGTCGTGTGTCATATTCTCTTTTCTGGATGCCATATTCTTCTTGTTTTACTGAAACATAACACTCTTTGTAAAGAAAACTTTATTCTTTGTAAAGAAAAGTTGTATTGAAGGTCATTTTTTTTTTTTTTAATCTCTGCATGTCTAAAATACCTTTATTTTACCCTCATTTTAATTCATACATTGAGAGGGTATGGAATTCTGTGTTAGAACTCATTGTCCCTCATAATTTTGAAGATTGCTCAATATCCTACTACTGTGCAGTGTTGCTGGTTAATCTAGTACTTTTCTAATTTCTTTATTTGTAACTTGCCTTGGCATATCTTTGAAGTTTATCAAATCTCTTTTTCATCCCTGAAGTTCTGAAATTTCACATTGATATGACTTTATGTAAACTTATAAAAAATATCTATCAGGCTTGGTGTTTACTGCAAAACCCTTCACTGTGGAGGCCCTGTCTTAGGAAATTTTTTAAAAAATTATTGTTATTATTTTTTAGAGACAGTGTCTTACTCTGTCAGCCAGGCTGGAGTGCAGTGGCATAATTATAGCTCACTGCAGCTTCAAACCCCCGGGGTCAAGCAATTCTCCTGCTTCAGCCTCCCAAGTAGTTAGGACTACAGGCACTTGCCACCATGCCTGGCTGATTTTTTATTTATTATTTTGTAGAGTTGGGGTCTCAATATGTTGTCCAGGCTGGTCTTGAACTCCTGGCCTCAAGCAATCTTCCCACTTCAGCCTCCCAAAGTGCTAAGATTACCAGTATTAGTCACCATGCTGGGCCAGGACATTTTCTTGTATTATAGCTTTGATAATATTTTCTTGTCCCCTTCTACTCCTTTTTTGGGGTCTCCCATTGAAATTCCTGTAGTGATACTCAGTTTCTTATGTTTACTTTCATATTCTTCACCTCTTCATCTCTTTATTCTGCTTTTTCAAGATTTCTTCATTTTTATGTTCCAACCATTTTGTTGAATTTTTAAGTTTTGACATATTTTAAATTTCCAAAGGCTCTTTTAAAATTCTTTCATTTTTTTAAATTTTTCTTTTGAAAATGTTTTTTAGAGCATTTTGTTCTTGTTCCATGTGCCAAGTATATTCTGGTTATCTATATTTCTGTTAAGTAAATTTAAGTTTCTTCTGTTTCTTTCATTGCTTCTGTTTCCTCCAAGTGTCATTTTTAAATTTGTTCTTATCTTTCATATTCACGTTGTAGGCTTTTCTCAAATGTCTACTGATCTTTCACTGTCTATTCACATTTAAAAGTAAGGTAGTGGGAAACATATTTTAATAATAATGTAAGCATCATGGTGGGAGATAATCAGTAAAATTCTTGAGTGCAGTAGCCACAGGCTTACAGTGTCTTCATTCTGACTCATCCAGAGATGCAATTTACTCGTTCCACAAAAAAATGCCAGTGTTGTTAAGCCCTGGTACTGTTGCAAAAATATAAAAATGAGAAAAGAAAAAGACCAAGGAACCAAAAGAGAGATAAATAGACAAAGAGTCAGAGATGGATGGATGGACTGAGTGTGTGTACAAGTGTGTATATGTGTGTGTGTGTGTGTGTTGGGGTGTTGGGGGAGAGAGACTATAAGAATATGAGGTAGAAAGAGTATATATATATACACACACACACACACATATATATATATACACACATATATATATGTATGAGATATTTGTGAAATATGCTTCATGACCCTTTAATAAAGAGAAACTTTGTTTAGATTTTGAACAGAAAAAAATGACAGAGGGAAAATTCATATTAACAATTTTTTTCTGGGGCTAATTATTGTGCTTTCATTTTATTACATCATTGTGCTCCTCATGTATTAGTTACTTAAAGGTGATGAAACTAGCACCTTCCATTAGTTCATTACTTATATGCACATTTCTGCTGCTGTTATCATAGGGAGATCCATTTGCATGTCTGATTTAATCTGAAATATAAATTGATTTTTTTTTTGTACTTTCATGGATCTTTTCTTAGATTCTATCTCCCACTGACTTATTTCTATATTTTGAGGTAAGTTTTGAGGCAATGTTTGCTTTTGCCTTAATACTTTATCAGCAATAGTAATAGGGAAGTATTCACATGCTTCATGCTTCTTATTTATATCTTTTTTTATTTAGAAGGAAACCTTTTTTAAAAAAGGTGTTTTTTTTTAATCAAATAAACCTTTTTAAAAAAGTTTTTTTTTTTTAAATTAAATAAACCTTTTTTATTTACAAGAATCAGATATTAGAATGGGTTCAACACCTGATGGTATGATGGTACTTAGATCTTACTGGTTCCTGCTAATTCTCATTTCTGGTCTGGTCTGGTAGGAACCTTTTTAGAGAGAAATAAGGATCAGCTTGTTTTTGCATGGATACTCCTTTGTTGTGTGAATTTTCTTGGACTTCATTCCCCGTTTTCAAAGTATCGGTAGTTAAATATAACAGATTTAGCAGTGTAACTGTGGTGTAGACTTTTGAAAAAGAACACAATTTTTGTTTCTGTGTCTGCAACCTACATATATGATTGAAAATTTTTATATCAGGTTCTACTTTTATGACCTATTACCTAGCCACAGTGTATCTGTTTCTATCTGTAGCTTTATAACTATCTATCTGTCAATCATTTATCCATATCTGTGTCTCTATCTGTATATAAACACATATAAAAATGTGCCTGTGCATACAATCAAATATATATATTTGAATGCTTTCCTAGACTCAGCATATATTAGTGTGTTTAACTACCTTTTGGTGAATTGTTTGTTGCTACTGGTGGTCTGTAAAATGGCATCTTGATTCCTCCTCTGATAAACACAATTATGTTATTATGAAACTTTCCTCCCTCGTTTTACCTCCTCAGAGCTTGGGAATTAGGCCAGTTGTAGAGCTGAGTTTTCTGATAATCTTGCTGTTTTAAATATTGTTGTCTATCAGCCATTCATTACTACCTTTTTCCATGCAAAGGGAACACCGGTGTTGTTCAAGAAATCACACCTTAGTGAAAATGCATAGCCTTGTCTCCAGCTCAGGAATAAAAGCCCATTAGTTTAATTCAGTCATATGACTTGTCCCTGTGGCTTGCCTTCTCCCTTCTCCCCTAACTGATTGATTCAGGGCTGGCTAGGAACTTCTCTCTGGCCTGTGAAATGTGAGGAGTTTGCGCTGTGGCTTCTGGGGCTGACTTTCATTCTCATGTCTGGATGTGATGTTGGGACTGCAGCACCCGTCATGTGGGCCATACAGGAAGTTAGCCCCGAGGTAGTTTGAAACTGCTGCTATACTGTGAGAAACAGAAAGACAAAAAAATGGGCGGAACTTGAGTCTTTGAGTCCTTGGTTGAGCCGCTGAATTAATCATAGACCTCCTCCTCCCCCACCCCCCAGCCCTCCTGCCCATCATCCAACATACATTTCTGCATTTACATAACAAAATCAAGGTCCTTATTTTTAAAGTCAATTCAGTGTAGGTTTTTGACAGTTGCAGCCAAAAGCATTATTGCTGAGACATCACTGCTTTACCTTTTATTTCTGTTTTCCATAGTGATTATTAACATCTGTTAACCTTTCTTTTCTCTCTTTTAAGTGAGTAGAGTAAATCATAGGCCAGGCTATTTGTCTAGCATTACTGTAGTAATAATAAACCTTCTGAGAAACAAAAACCTAAATGATTTTTTGCAAAGTTGATTTATCTGCATCCTGAAGGACCTCATTACTTCTTCCATTTCTGACAGATATTTATAGTGCAATATAATTTTATTCTTTATAAATTTTAAGAGTAGTAAGTTTTATTAATCTTCACTTTATTCAAAGTGATTTGAAATAGATTACAAAGTGAAATGGCAGAAACTAAATTATGTTATGTCCAAAAAAATAAGAACAGCATATGCTGACCTTTGGCTGTTGGTTACCATTTTGTAGGCTTCTCCTAGGATTATATATTTAGAAATAGATATTTGGCATTTTATACTTTAAAAAACCCAACTTCTGGGAAATCTTCTGTTTCTCTACAATGAGTATGTACTGTTTTGTGGAGCACCTATAATACGACAAAATGAATTGTTCATGTTTTTCATGCTTCGATTATTGTACTGTTGATGGCAGAAACTAACAGGAGCTTTTTAGAATCTGTTCAACTTCATATGGATTTTATGTTAATATCAGACAACATTTTATTGTAAGAAATGTACAAAATAGTAAAAGTTGCAAAGATTATTGGCAAAACAAGTGACCAGATTTTTAAATTATTGTAGTTCATGATTTCTTCATTCACTCATTCAGTAAGCTCTGAGGACCAGACTCTGCAGGCCACCCTGAATATAGAAGAGTCCCTGTACTGAGGGGCATTCACAGAGCAGGGATGAGATAAAGCAGCAGACATTATAATATAATGTCATAAGTGACAAGATAAGTGCAGGGAGCCACGGGCGCATGCAGGATAAGAAACAAGTATGGATCTGGTGGGGAGAAGGAGAAGAAAGATATTTTTGTATAAGGACTGTTTAAAACAGGAAAGTAGGAGGAACAAAGTTTTTTTTTTTTTTTCTTTTAAGTTTTGTTGCTAATATTAGGCTTGATTTTATTGTGTTTGGTATATTTTCTTTTTTATTATTTATGTTAGTGGCATGAAGTAAGGTATTATGATAAACTTAATGCAGAGATGTAATAATAACAAGTAAAATTCATTCAGTGTTTCTGTGGCAGTTAAAAGAGTGAGTATAAGCGCCAGATGGCTTGACTTTTAAAACCATTCATGTCAGATATTTGCTCTTATTAGGTTTAGGTATATTAATTGTGCTTTATTTTCCCCATTTGTAAAATGGCTGTGAGAGCTGTCTATATGTCATAGATCTGTGATGATGTTTCAATAAGTTGATTATTCAAAGGACTTAGAAGAGTGCTTGCTCATATTGAGTGCTCAATAAACATTAGCTATTATTATTACTATTATTATTATTATTATTTTGAGACAGGGTCTCACTCTGTTGCCTAGGCTGGAGTGCAGTGGTGTGATCTTGGTTCACCACAACCTTGGCCTCCTGGGCTCAAGCAGTCCTCCCACCTCAGCCCTCCAAGTAATTAGGACTACAGGCATGTGCCACTATGCCTGGCTAATTTTGGTATTTTTTGTAGAGATGGGGTTTTGCCTTGTTGCCCAGGCTGACCTTGAATTCCTGGACTCATGTAATCTGCTCCCTGAGCCTCCCATAGTGCTGGGATTACAGGTGTGAACCATCACACCCAGCTATTATTATTATTTGGATAATCTCATTTAATGTTTTCATTAATCTGATAATACAATGTGGTAGACAGAATAATGGCCACCAAGATGTCCACATCCTAATCCTGGAACTTGTGAACATATTACCTTGCATGGCCAAAAGGAATTTGCCAATATGATTAAATTAAGATTTTGAGATGGGGGATTACCTTGATAATGATGTTGAGCCCAGTGTCATCACATGGATCCTTAGAAGAGGCAGGTGAGTCAGAGAAGGAGATGGGATGAAGGAAGCAGAGGGATAGAGTCAGAGATCTGAAGATGCTATGCTGTTGCCTAGCAAGATGGAAGGAACCTTGAGACAAGGAATGTGGGTAGATTCTAGAACCTGGAAATGAAAAGAAATAGATTTTCTCCTGGAGCTCCTGGCAGGAATGTGGCCCCCCTGACATCTTGATTCTGGTCTGGTTGAACCCATTTAATTTGAATTCTGACCTGTAGATCAGTAAGATTATACATTTGTGGCATTTTAAGCCACTGGTGATTTTTCTTTTCTTTCTTTCTTTTTCTTTCTTTTTTTTTTTAATCCCAGAATTCATCAAGCACAAAGTTTATTCTGAGGGTATCTGAGTCTGGTTTTCAGAACAGTGCCTAACCCATGTTGGAAAGAGCCCCACATTTTCTCCTCTGTCAAGACTTTTTGGAACTCAATACCTTACACACAACAGCTCACCAACACCAGTTGCTGCTTGGCTCACAACAAAGACAAATAAATTCAAGCTAGGAAGAAAGGATAGGAAATAAGACATTGAAATTCTATTACTATTTTTCCATAATCCTCTTAGAACAGAATTACAGTTTTTCTTTTCTATTTTTTTAACCATTTATTTATTTAATTTTCTGTTTTATTTTACTTTAAGTTCTGGGATGCATGTGCTGAATGTGCAGGTTTGTTACATAGGTATACATGTGCCATGGTGGTTTGCTGCGCCTATCAACCCTTCATCTAGGTTTTAAGCCCTGCATGCATTAGGTAGCCACTGGTGATTTTTCACAATATCAATAGAAAACAAGTGCAAATAAGCATTATTTCCATGTCACAAAAGAAGGAATGTTTTCTGGGGGATTAAGTTATTGCCAAGATTATTGGAAACTGTGGGGTGCACGCAGGGCTGTGGACTGATAGGCTTTATGATGGAAGCAGTCACCCAGAGAAGGAACCAGGACCTTACAACTCTATGTCCAGCCTTCTAAGCAGCCCCTGGTTTTAGCCTCCCTCCTGCAGCTGACTGTGTGTACAAGACTGGGGCTTTTCCAGGGTCTTTAAGGCAGCCACTGCTTCTGTTATCCTTAGCTGTCATTCCTGTAAGAAGCCCACCACTAGCTTTTCCATACTGTTAAATCACTTCACATTTTTCCAGCCCCTTGTCTTTTTCTAAAAGTGTTAGAAATCTGTCTTCCATGGATTCCTCTTTCATTCTTGCTGTCTTTGTGAATTTATGCTTTTTTTCCCCTTCATTTTCTGTAATTTTAGTAAGAGTTCATCAGGAAACAGTCATCAGTGGCCAGCTAACTATTCCCAACTCAAGCAGCATATCAATTTTTGACCCATGGCAGTGCCTCCTCTCACTTCAGCACTCTCAAAAGACTGCAAACAGTAACATTAAATTCACCCAACATGACCACAGTGCAAAAGCATCTCACATGGTCTTTATGAAAGCGCCCACAGTTACCACCCTTTAGTAACCTTTCCATACAGTAGAACAGTAGGCAGGAGGCAAAATGCTTCTACAAACTCTGTCAAAATATGTATAATGGATATGTTTCATATTTTGGATAAGTTCCTATGAATACACCTATATTTTTATAACTGTTCTAGGAATATATTTATACTTTTATGAGCTCCTTCCTCATATTTGAGGAGAGGAGAGAAATTGTAGTGCATACTTTTTGCGGGGGGTTGTGTGTATCAGAGTGTCATGGTATTCATGAGGATCTACTGTAAAAGCTTGTGATTACTGCAAATAAAAATGGCCAAATTGGTCACTTAATAAATAACATATAACATGATTAATCAAAATTTTAAAATTTGTGTTTTTAAACAACTATTTTTCAGACCTCTACACCACAGACAGTAGTAACAAGGGGAATAGGTAAATGTTGAGAGAATATAAAAAACTTCAGTGTTAAATTATAATACATAGTATGTTTACTTTTTAACTTATGTTAGCAAATTTCTATGCTTGTATGAAATTGGCAGTTGAAACTATTAGATTTTTTAGAAACAGTTATGTCCAGAGCTTCTGTCTCCTTCTTGTTCAGTCTCAAGAATAATATAACCTTTTTTATTCTTAAATACTACCTTCTTCGTACATAATGGACAAAGATAAACACTATTATTGGATCCTAATTTGAAGGGTTCAGTTCCCAGCTTTCTCATTGTAATTCCATTCCTCTTTAACTCCCAGTTGGACAAAGTACATATGAATGAATAAAATTGATGTTGTGGCAAGAATCCCAAATTTACTATGCTTTATCGAAATGAGTAATTCTTTCCAAAAACTTGCTTTGATTCAAATGATCATGTTATATCCCCATGTTTCCACATAGAGGCTGAGAATTGTTAACCTGGAGCCTTCTATGGAGAAGTAAGAGGCTGGTTATTCCTTACATTAGAATACAAAGGAAGTTAAATTACAAAGGAAGATGACTCTGATGTGGCATAGAGTTTTACAAGTGAGAGAATAATTATACGATATAGGGTAGTTCTGATTGTCAGAGAACAAAGTTCCAACAAATTGAGTTTAATGATCTAATTGGCTTTTATTAGTGATTCATGGATTGGGCAGCTTCTCAACTCTGTGAAAACAGGAAGGTGCTCTGCTGAGCTGAGCAGAGGGAGCTGGCTTTACAGGCAGAAAAGGGCTGAATTAAGAACAAAAAGCAGATTGATCGTTTCAAAGTTACTTTCCCTTCCCTACAGGGTAAAAACAGAGGGGATTTCTTTATCATGCTGGGTCAGGTAGACTAGGCCCTTTTCTGTTGGAATCTCCTATCTTCTTTTGAAAACTGGCCCATTTTAAAATTCAGCTTATGTGACACCTGGCATGAGTGACTCCATTCTAGTTTTGTCTGGTCTTTGGGCTTAGTGCAGGAGCTTAGTCCAAAACAGCGGTCTGTGGTAGGAAATTTCTTTAACGTGGTTTAATACCTTTGTCAATATAGTGAATATTATCTTTAATCTGCTCATCAAAGCATTTGATGATTAAATGAGCTAATGCCTACATAACATTAAGAGTCTCAGATTAAAAGAGTGGTAAAATATTTAGTTTCTTCCTACTAGTGAATGTAAGTTGTGTTTGAATAAACATACTATAAGTTTAGTATGCATTTTATATGTATTCCATCCATTAATTCATTTAACAAATACTGATTGCACACCGATTATGTATCGGCCACTGTTCAGTATGTTTACAATGCTGTGTTTACAGCAATGAACAAGGCAAGGTAGGCAGGGGAAAGAATCTGTAGAGCATATTAAATAATTTGGATTTTATTCTAACTATGAAGGAAGCCATTGGAAGATTTAATGTAGGAAACTTACATAATTTGTAAATATATACTGAATTATATAATTTGTAAATTTAGAAGACTCTGGATTTTCTGCATGCAGTGGATTATCTGGAGAAACAAAGGAATTTAACCATCTGGGGGGAGGCTATTAAAGGAGTCCAGGGGAAAGATGATGGTGGCTTGAGTTGGGGTTAAAAATGGGGAAATGCAAAGCTGCAGCCTCAGAAAGTAGTCCATGAGATTTATGATGGAATTGACAGATATGAGGGGTAAAGGAAAGAAATGAATCAATCATGAGAATAATGCTTTTGGCCTGAGCAAGCATGTAGATGCTAAAGATAGAGAAGCACGGGAAGAATAGATTTCAGGAGTGGGGAATCAGCAGGTCAAATCGGAAGTTAATTTCTAGTCTGGAGTTTAAGTGTGAGGTTAGTGTGTAGGGAAGGTATATTTGGGTTTCATTGCAATAGAGACGGCATTTAAAGCCCAAGAGTAGATGATACAATATCTGTGCAAGTAGAGAAAAAGGTCCCAGGACTGAACCCTGGAATATTCCCATAATTTAGAGGCTAAACAAGAAGATGAGTTCTGCAGTTGAAACTAAGGAAGGACCATAGGCATAGAAACTAAGAGAGATGATGGTGTCATAGAAGCCAACAAAAGTGTTTTGATAAAACAATGGATCTTTGCACATCAAATTTTGAAAGTAATGCAGGTAAGTTGACCTCATTACTTCTCTTCAAGAAGCAGTTTTGCATAATCATTAATTACTCAGTGCTACTGAGAGTAGGGAGAGAGAAGTGACTGATGGATTTAGGATCATGGAGGTTGTTGGTTATACTAACAAGCAGAAGCCCAGTTTGATTGGTTTAAAAGGAAAATGGAAACTGAAAAAATGGAAGTAGTGAGTATGGCGACTCTTTCAAGCATCATTCGTAGGAAGTAGAACAAAGAAATAGGATGGTAGCTTTGAAAAAGTATACTAGGTTATATCAGAAAATAGATTATACTGGAGTGCTGATTATACTAGAGTATGTTTGGAAGCTAATGGAAATGATCTCAGAAATAAGGGGAATTTTAAAAAATTTCACAAGTAAAGTTGAAGAGGTGAGAATATAATCATCAAGGAATTACACAGTTGTGACCAGTTGAAAATTCATATTCTGGGAATTTGACATTAGGTAAGAGCTTTGATAAAACAATTTTAGCATAAAATTGTTAAACAATACAGGTAAATTAACCTTATAACTTCTTTCTAAGAAGCAATCTTGCGTAATGACTTCTTGATAAAAATTGTAAATGTCTTATTGACTAAATAGAAACTGCTTTTAAAACCATGGAGAAAGCATATGTACACATATATGTGTGTATGTGTATGTATGTGTGTATACATGTGTATGTGTATGTGTATATATATATAATTATATATGTAATTTTTCCCCCTGAAGATGTGCCAACAGTAATTTGGTTCAGTTTTTTTTCAGCTCCCACATATGAGTGAGAACATGTAGTCTTTGTCTTTCTATGGCTGGCTTATTTTACTTAGCATAATGTCCTCCAGTTCCATCCATGTTATTGCAAATGACATGATTTCCTTCTGTTTTATGGCTGAATAGTTTCCCATTGTGTATCTGTACCACATTTTCTTTATGCATTTGTCTGCTGATGGACACTTAGGTTGCTTCCATATCTTGGCTTTTGCGAATAGTGCTGCAGTAAGCATGGGAGTGCAGATAACTTTTTGACATACTGATGTTCTTACCCAGCAGTGGAATTGCTGGATCATATGGTATTTGCATTTTTAGTTTTCTGAGGAACCTCTGTACTGTTTTCCATAGTGGCTGTACTAATTCCCACCAACAAGGTACAAGGGGTTCCCTTTCTCCGCATGCTCTCCAGCATTAATTATTGCCTGTCTTTTCAATAGAAGCCATTTTAAGTGGGGTGAGATGGTAACTCATTGTAGTTTTGGGTTGCATTTCTCTGATTATTAGGGATGTTGAGCATTTTTTAAAATACCTTTTGGCCATTTGTATGTCATCTTTTCAGAAATGTCTATTCAGACCTTTTACCCATTTTTAAATTGGATTATTTGACTTTCTTTATTGAGTTGTTTAAGCTCCTTATATATTCTGGATATTAATCCCTTGTCAGATGGGTAGTTTGCAAATATTTTCTTGCAAATATTTTCTCCCATTCTGTTGGTTGTCTCTTCACTTTGTTGATTGTTTGCTTTGTTGTACACTTTCTAGCTTGATATAATCCCATTTATTCATTTTTGTTTTGGTTACCTATGCTTTTGATGTCTTACTTAAGAAATCTTTGCCCAGTACAATGTCCTGGAGTGTTTCTCAGTGTTTCCTTCTAGTAATTTCATAATTTCAGGTCTTAGATTTAAGTCTTTAATTCATTTCAATTAGATTTTTTTGTATGGCAAGAGATAGGGGTCTAGTTTTATTTTTCTGCATATAGATACCCAGTTTTCTCAGCACCATTTATTGAAGAGACTGTCCTTTCCTCAATGTATGTTCTTGGCACTTTTGTCAAAAATAAGTTGACTGTTAACGCATGGATTTATTTCTGGGTTCCCTATTCCATCCAAATATTGGCGGTATTTTTGGCTCCTGTGTTGTAGGTTTTAAGAGGAATCCTATTAAAATATGTGGTTTCCTTTTTCTTTTAGAAGTTTGGTAGTTTAAAAGAATAAAGAGAGAAATTATAAAAAGAAGTATTTTCACAGCTTCTCCAGAGAAAGAATACCCCTTGGTAACAAAACATGCAGTACATCTTCAGAAATGATTTTCATTATGAAAAGTCAGAACCTATCCTAGATCAGCTTCATGCTGTTAATTGAACCTCTGAAAGACTTAACAGAATCTGTAGTGTCTTGTCAGCTATAATTGTTATAAAGCATAAAATCCTCAGGCAAAATTTTAAAAAAATCTGACATGCTTCTATCCTTGTTATGAGTCCCACCAACCACAATATACTAATTTTCATTGGTGGAGAACCTTTCGAAAGCAATATGTTTAGGAAATCTTCCTTTATTGCTTCTTATATAATCAAAACATCCTTATATTGTTGTTTGCATTGCTTACATGAAAAGAGACATTTGATTTATCACTGTCAAGATCTAACTCACGGCAGCAGTTTGCATTCAGTGGGGATTTGGGAAGTGGTATGTTTTGGGCCCCTCTTATCTCCTTTAGTGTGTTTTCAGTTCTTAAAGCTCCACATCACAGTTTGTTGGCAATAATTATAATAACAAAAAGCTGGTGATAACATCACCCTAAATAAGAAGTGTTTTCTTCTCCTTTAGGTCTTTCAGGCCTGGTCTGATCACTCTGTTCGGCGACCCTCAGCCCCCTTTTCAGCTCACCTCTTCCTTATGGTCCTGGGTGGTATCCCTGTTTCTGACAAAAGGGAATAATGCAAGAAGAAGGTGGCAGAGCCATCTGCCGGCTGCCTCTGAAAGGAAGATCCCAGAAGCTGTTGCAGAATACTTTTGTTTGTACCATACTGGCCAGAACTTAATTATATCATAATTCTTTAGAGCAGAGGAGCCTGGGATATATAGTCTTGATTCAGTGCACCGTATTCTAAGCTAAACATCAGGGTTCTATAGAAAAAGATGTAAATAAGTATTGGGCTCGAGTAGTATCTGCCATACCATCCAACTCTAGATGCCACAAAAGCCTGCATCTCCTTGGAATACATCATGCTCATGAGCTGACCTTTGCTCCTTCTCTTCCCCTCATGTCAAAGGTTCTTTGACATGGAATCTTTGAAAATGGGAAAATGGCATCTCTTCTTTCAGAACAACCTGTGCTAGGTTGCAAGTCTTACTGAGCAGAACACAACTTAGATAGCCACTTCTTGGGAAACCTTCAGCTTGGAGCCCTTGTGCATTGCACATTCTGCACAGCCATACATGACGGCCCTATTTCTTTGTTCTGATACATCTCCTGTGTCCTCTGCTGCATGTGGGGAGAAGAGTCATCTAATGATCTAATTAAAATAATTTTTTTTTAACCTGCCTTAGGGGGTGTATATGAAATACTTCTGAGATGGGATAAAGTATTTCCAGTCCTCTTATAGCCTTCAGTGTGAAACTTTCCAATGGCAGCATTCCTGATCTTAAGAAAAGTCTGTCTCATGTGGGTATAGCTTTCATTAGGAGGCTGCAGCTGTGAGTGCTTCCTCTGAGAAAACATGTCATTTAAACACCAATGGGTGCAGGAGGCTACAGTTTCATCCCCCATCACCCCAGGTAGAGTTAGCATTTGTAATGCTACCATATTTGAGATGATTTATTGGCATATAAAAATTGGCCAGCTATTTAAGAAGTATTAAGTTATTGTGCCTTCTGTTGTAGTCCATGTATTCTGTAATTTATCACAGAGTTCAGAACTGACAGAATTGAGAGAGAGAATATTCAATTCAGTGAATCTTTCCCTCCCATTTTTTTCTTAATTCTAAAAGTCAAGGACTGGTGACTTACTAAATAACCAATTGTATTTTTCTGTGCCTTCCATTTCTGTGGCTGATTAATTCAGGTGGGTGGAGTATAGCTGCAACAGCCTCCATTCTCAGAATGAGATTGATGATGTTCTGTGGCTGAACCTGTCTCCCTTTTGGTAACTCTTTATATTTTATTTTTAAACATAATAGTGTCTTATTTAGCTAGAAAAGGTGAGTGAATTAATAAAAGAGCTTTCTCATTAGTAGGAAAAAGTTCTTATTGGTTGATAAGAACTATGCCTTTGTATGCAAAATGTAATGATTAAAAAACTGCTAAAGCAATTCTGATTTTTTTTGGTCTTCTTTTTACAGGTAATTCTTGTAAGATACTCTGTTCTTTTTATATTTTATGTTCTCCTGTATCTATATCATGCCCTAAAAATGTTGTAGCTTTGTAATAATATTAAGAAACATGACTAAGTAGATGAATCAAAGTTTATTTTTTTGTGCCCAAGCTGTTCACTTTTTTTGTGTGTCCAATTAAAACATGTTACAGTTTTCTTAGTGAATGTTTTATTATAATATTTGAAGGATGAGGGACAGCTGGACTGAACAGTTGTTTTTGAGAAAGTTTTCAGGCTTATGGAGATCTGCTTTAAAATTATATGTAGTTGTTTTTCTTTGCCATTCATTTCTCATTTCTGTCACTGCCACTGAAAACCAAAGTTCAATAGTTAAGGAAAGAGTTTTCCAAGTAAATATTCATACATTTTATAACAAGCCAAATGTATGACTAAGGTATATACTTCTATGTGTTTACTAATCCCTCTCCCCTTGGGCACAGCTATGTTCCATTTCCCAGCTTCCCTAGTAGTTTGCAGAGGAGGATGAAGTCTTAGCTGATGGTGGGACACAACGGTCAGTCAGCCTGGGTCCCTCAGGGACTGTATGGAGCTGAGTCCCCCACTCTTCTTCATATGATATGATGTATACAAGAAATCAGCCTGTATTGTGTTAAGTTTCTGAAATCTAGATTTATTATAGTATTTACCTAATGTCATATAAGAATTGTTCCAAAAAACTATCTGCTTCTCACACCATTGGTCTCATGGAATCCAACTGTGTTCCCTGGAGGAAATAGAAATGGGATTTGGTGAAGATAGAGTGTTGTCTCTGACAGATATTTTTTTAAAATGTTCATGTGTGGATGTTATATGTGCTTAAAGATTCTATGCATCTGATATGCTCTCTCCTAACCCTGTAATGTGATATGAGTTTTGTACTCACTAGGAGTGTTTGGGACAATCCAGCATCAGGAAGATATATCAGTTCACTCTACATTATGAATACTTCTGCAGCAGATAATTAACTTGTCTAATTGTGTTGTGTTATAGCCTGCTTACTGGAATGATCTGTAATGCAGCTTGGCAGCAGTGAACAGTTATCAGATGCCATTTGAAATGATTTGCTGATTAAAGATAAGAGTTACTAAATCTTGCCCAGCCTTTTCATTTGATGAATGTTAAAATGTATTCTTGCCTCTTATATATGATAACTTTTCCTTTACATACAAATATTAGTAGTAAGCTAAACATTTCTTTCTCTTGAGAATCAACTTTTAGATAATTTGAATGATAAATTTTTGATAAATTTAAAAATATTTATAATTGGGTACATCAAAAGTCTCATGTTTTACAAAACTCACTCTAGAATTCCAGAGTGAAGTCCTGTCTTTCTTAGGAAGCAATGGAAAGGTATTAAATATCTCTCAAGTGTTTAATTCGTTGTATTCTCTACTAGGTATAGATTGTTGTCTTTCAGTTTCTAAATTAAACAGTTGCCTTCTCAAGACTTTGGTGATGATGATTATGATGATGGCAATTACAATATTAATATGATTGAGTGTTTGGATATCGAAGACGATAAGAGGCCTTTCTTTTCTAAAAGAAGTGATTTTTTTTTTGTGGTTGATTTGTATTTAATTTCATTTAGGTAGGTGTGGTTCTGGGTGAATATTAGATTTTTTTGCTAATTGTGTCACCTTGTTGTGTGACATTAGATAAACCTCTTAACCTCTTTTTACAATTAGAGGAAAAACTAAGTTCTTGAAGGTATGTAGAAAGAAAACCAAAAGACAAAACTAAGTGACAAAAAAGGAAACATAAGAAAAAACTATATATTAGTGAGGAATATTTTCAGATTTTGCCAAACAAGCTTTTTACTATTCTTTATTAGATTAAAAAAATAGTCTTTTAGGAGGAAGGTGAGAATTATTAAAAAAGTTTTCTACTTGGTCAAAGTTTTAAATTCGTGAGGCCTTGAAATTATTTTCTAAAATTTGTTGATGAGAAATTTAGTTTTCCTTTTAAATATTAAGTAGAGTATTTGAAATCCTCCAGGAGGAATTATTCTCTTTAGGCAAACTTTTGTTTTTAAATTTTTAAAAAGTAATTTTCACAAAGAGAGGATCTTGCTACATTCCCCAGGCTTGCCTTAAACTCCTGTGCTTAAGTGGTCCACCCTACTCGGCCTCCGGAGTAGTTGGGACTACAGACACCCCCTCCTTCAAACATCTAACTGTAAAATAACATGCCTATAAATATTCTTCAGGACCAGCTGTAGAAATTCTTGAAAATACGATTGTCTGTTTACATTATATGCCTTTCCTTTTTGCTTTTGGAATGAACAAATAAATATAGCTCAGTGAAATTATATTATATGTGTGAAAATTGATTCTTTACTTTTACCTACCTCATTAAGCAGGCAAATTGCTAAGTTTTCAGTAGATGCATTTAAAATAAATTATAGCTAATCAAATGTGTTGCTTTATTTCCTTTTAAATGACACAGTGTATGTGCCAGCACAGCAAAGGAAAAAAAAACATCAGTTTGGTTATTCTTTACTGAAAACAGAAGTTGATTGGTTCAGGGAAAAAACATTGCAGCTACATGATTTGATATGTAGATGAGTTTCCACAATTTGTCAGAAATGGCTGCTTATGATATATGGTGAAATGTAAGATAATTCTTTCGTCTTCTGCCATCTGTCTGCAATTTATTCTTTTATTAAGGAATGTATTATAATTTTGTTATTTGTTTTTTAATTTTTTGGTAAAAGCAATACATATTACAGTTTTGACTATATTATTATGCTCTCTTTTTATTGATTTTTGTTTCAGTAGCTTTGGGGGTACAAGTGGTTTTTTGTTGCACGGGTGAATTACACGGTGGTGAATTCTGAGATTTTAGTACACCTGTCACCTGAGTAGTGTGCATTGTACCTACTGTGTAGTTTTTTTTATCCCCAGACTCCCTTCCTCCCTCCCACTCTGAGTCTCAAAAATCCATTATATCACTCTGTTTGCTTCTGTGTACTCATAGCTTAGCTCCCACTTTTAAGTGAAAACATATGGTTTTTGGTTTTCCACTCCTGAGTTACTTCACTTAGAATATGGCCTCCAGTGCCATCTATGATGCTGTAGCACACATTATTTTTGTCCCTTTTTAGTGGCTGAGTGGTATTCAGCCACTAAACACATATGTGTGTGTATGTGGATATACATATATATAAGACATATTCTTTATCCACTCATTAGTCGATGGGCGCTTTGGTTGGTTGCACTATATATTATGATACTCTTTAATATATTTTATTTAACATGTGTATTGTATTACAGTACTTAAATGCCTTTTTAATTTTTGTCGATGTAATAGTTTAATACCAATAAAATACATTTCATTATTTTTCATGAACCGTCTTACATAATGTTTGTGTTGCATCAAATGATGGCTAATGTCTAAAGTAAGAAAAGGCAACTAGTGAATTATTCATCTGTTTGTACTTTTAGCAAGATACTTAGTTATACACAGGTTCACATAAAAATCTTATGTTTAAATCCTCACTTTTAATCTGGGAAAATATTGGCTAAATATTGCTCCCTAACATGAATGCATGTTCGGTCAGGGTATCTGTGAAATTCAGACATATTTCATGTGTTCACTGCTAATATGGCTGTTAAAGCAAAATTAGTGGGCTAGCTAACAGAAGTTAAAAGACATTTTTTAAATTTGCTGATTGTTTTTTCCATGGCAAACGGTTTCCATTGTTTACACAGTATACAACACTTGTGCTCAGGCAACTGTCTGTAGTTTAGTTAAATTGCAATAGAAGTAGATCTGCTGGATCTTAAGATAGTCTTTCTAAAATATAATCAGTATGTTCTTCTCTGTTGGTTTTTGTGTTTTGAAATGACACTGCTAATGTTGGCATTATCAACTTGTAAGCAATGCTACTTAGATAGTATACAAAGTTAGTTTTTCTGATTTTGTGCATATACACAAGATTTCCTTCAAATCATGACCAGAGACGCATCCTTTAGAGCCTGAGCTGTTTATGGTTATGCCACCTACTCTTATGGCATTGTGATGCCTCATTTTTGAAAGCTGACAACTTGATTGCTTGATATGTGGTTATTCCACAGCTTATGCCATGTTGTTAAAATTGTCCTCCTCGCTACTTATTTATTTTTATTTATTTTTATTTTTTAAGTTTAGCTGTGTGTCAGGCAGACCTGGGTTTGAAGCTTTACTTTAATTCCCTTAGTAGCCCAGTCACTTTGGGAGCATTTCTAAACTTGCGAATCCGTTTCCTCGACTGTACAATAACAGTGAATTTATGGTGTTTTATTTAATGACATCATTAAGTGCTTAGTACAAAAAAGGTGTTTAGTAAAAATCTATCCAATGGAGGACGTATGTGTAATCTAGTTTATTAGTTTCTTTTCAAGCTTTACTTTTTCCCCACATTTTACAAATATGTTTTATTGATAGGAGTACCTCAGATCTGATCACAAACTGTAAGAGGGGAAGCTGCTTTTTCTTGTTTAGCCACATGATTAGCATCACTAACCACTGTAAAGCATATTGTATATTGCCAATGATGTCTCAATTAAAAATCCACTGGGAACAAAGCCCCATTTAACAAAGTTGGCTTGAGCACAGCGATGATTGAGGAAATTCCTTTATTCCAGTGTGGGAAACCCCACAAGGGAGCTGTTTTGCACACTGGTCTCATGTAGACTTGCTGGCTCCTGAATATTCTCTGAGAAGGGCAAAACCACCGGGAATTGTGCGGGCTGGTCATATCCAAGTACAAAGGGGACTGCCTAGGGCCTGTCAACTGTGAATCTCTGTCCCCATGCTACAGGCCATTCTGCTTGCCTCTAAAGCAAGACTCCTTTATTTGGAAGGTTGAGTGGAAATACTGTAGAGGGAATTTGTGTTTTAGAATAACACATCTCTCTGTTTCCTATATTAATTCTTTTTGTGGAAATAATCCAAAGATTGTGTCATTAGAAACTACTCTCTCATTTGAGGACTATGCCCTCTCATGCTATCTGGTAAAGATGGCATTTATAGTCATAAATCAAAACCATCTGAGATTTCCCAGGGTCTTTTTGAAGGTTGTCAGAAAAACACAGGCAATTCATTTGTATTCGATACAGTAGTATTTTGTGAGGGACAGGGTGTAGCTCTGATAATAGTTTTTGGTAATCATTTTATCTTTAGTTTTCTACCTATCAGTGGGCTATAGTATTTTTATGACTTCCTTCACCCTTCTTTAGATGAACATTTGAGATACTTCCTTGTACTAAGAACTGCAGACACATTTAGACACGTTGTGAGTCAGACCTGGCTTTTGCGTGCCAACTACTCCCTTCTGTTGTTGGAGTGTACCCAGTCCCCGCTCCTGCTCCCACTTCCCACTCGAACTTGGTGTTCTTTTGAAAAGATGGACATGGATCCACTCAAACTTTGTCCCTGTTTTCATATTTTTGTTCTTTGTTTAGGTACTATGTCATCTGCTTTGATCCAGCTTTTGGCCAGAGTACATGTGGACTATGTTGTTCAAAAGTAAAATACTTCTGTTAATGTACATGGCTTGTAGGCTTGTTTTCAGTTAATTTTGACAGAATGTGTGAAGGTCAGTTATGGTCTATACCTTCCACTGTGCCAGGGTCTACCAGTACATAGAGAAATAAAATATAATAACTGCTAAAGGGAGGTTTGGATTCGACATTTAATTTGGAACTATAAGGCTGAAAAAGTGAAAAGTTTGAAGAATGAGGATGGTATATTCAAATTCCCCAATTATTTTCTTTTACTCATCCACATATTTTTGTCCTGTCATCACACCCTGAAGGAAACTTTCCTGGTACCCTTTGGCAAGTTATGGGCCCTTATGTGATGCCACAATACATGATGTAGTCCTCCTTTGGAGTTGAAAATTAACAACTATAATTTTCATTTATTTGGGTGATATTTTAATTGTGTTTTCCCTTGCTGGACTAGAAACTTCTGAATTCAAGGCCCCTGTCTATTTTTACTTTCCACCTGTGTTGGCACAGTGGGTCTTCAATAATCATTTACTCCATAATTGGTTGAATTAATGTGTGAGTTCCAACTACTAATGATTGGTAAGAGTTAAGTTTTGAATTCAGTTTCTTAATACTTCTTTTCACTCTGTGAATGTCATTTCTCTCAAGGACTTCCTATTTGTCAGATTTATAAAACCTCTCATGTGTGCTTTTAAAAGTTGTCTTTTGCAGTATTTTTAGTCATAATGGGACTGTCACTTTGAATGGCTTCCCTAGAGTCATGTTTGTGACTGCTGAAATGAGTTAGGATGGTGTATATTTGAGAAGGAAGGTCTTGGCACTGGCAAGACCTTGGGACTGCCAGCATTGATTACTTCTGTGTCATTTTTCTAGGTAGAAGTAAATGATGGCTTAAGTATTTCCTATTAGTTCTAATGAATATTTCTAAGACATTACCCTGTTCCCTTTATTAATTGACAACATCCAATGTAGAAGCTTCATTGATATTGTAATTTTAGAGTTGAGTATAAGTGATGAATTGATGCTATTGCATTTAGACTGACTTTAATTTATCTGTGAATTAGCTCATAAAAATGATTCTGTTGATCTTAACATTTTGAGTTTTGAGAAACTTTTAGTAGCATTTTGATTTATTTTTATACAGTCTTTTAAAACTGACATCATTTTCATTTTTTTTCTATGATATTCTGAGTACAACTTAATTTGCAGTTTATCTGTCAATCTATCTATTATTTTCATAGGAATCATACTTTTAAATTAACGTCTCGTAGTTTCCTCAGTTCCTAAAGAAATACACAGACTTTTTTTTTTTTTTTTTTTTTGGCACCCAAATAAGTCAATTACTGCTTTCCCAGAATTCGTTGTCTTTCCTTTTTTGAGACTACTTAATATTAGAAATACTTCCCAAAGAGAAAGCAAAGCTAATATTTTAATATTTAAAGTATTTTGATATCAAAGGATAAGTTAGCTGTTTTTGAGTTGATAGCTTCTCCGTCAAAGTTTAAAATATTGCATAATTGGTAAAGTATAATTTTGATCTCTTAAAATGAAATTGTATATTAAATATTTTAAACTAAGTTTTTCCATATTTTATATTAGAAATACACGTGTACCTGAAAAATACTTAAAAATATGATGACAGAAATCAAAGATGTTTGTTTATGTTGAAAAAGGCAACTTATTAGCTCATTTTTTATTGGAACTGACTGACAGTTAAACATTTTTTTTCTCGTAAATTTACTTAGATATGTGATAATTTTATGGTCCAGTCTTATGGAACACATTAATGTGCAGTTGTTCAAAATTGTTCCTCTTCTAAAGTGAAAATCTCATTCACCTAACAAAATAAAACTAGATAAATGTTTGCTCTCATACTGCTTTGGTAACTATGAACTAAGTAAAAATAGTTTTTAGCAGGGTCATCTCATTGTTATAGGAACTCTGGATAACTAATCAATTTGCAAAAGTAATGCCAAATGCAATTAGACATGCCTCCTTTCACAGAAGTTGCTTTGCTAAGGAAAGAGCATACAGGGGAAACAACTTTTTCTTCACGCTTGGCTGTTTAATACATTGCATAATTGTTTTAAATTGATTTCTGATGAGTTACTAAATATGCTGTACAAATTGAATTAGACAATTGTTGAAATAATAAAATGTAATGAAAGGTATTTGGACCAAAGGAGACCTAAGTTCTGAACCAAGTGGTGTGTAACTGGGACAAATTGATAGACCTCTCTGGGCCTTAATCTTCTTGCCTGTAAAATAGAAAGAACAGATAGATGGTCCATTTTGTAAGTCTAAGTCTGTGTTCTGGGAATAAATTTTGTTTTTCTTACCATTAGAAAGCTTACTCTTTCTGAGTAATTTCTTTTCAATTAGGTGTGAGTATCTCCTGCAGGTATCTTCCATCCATCTCTTCAAGATTAGCTGTCTCAAATGTTTTTCTTTTCTTCTTTACTGATAAATTTGGACTCCTTCTTGACAGTGATGACAGCTTCAGTATCATCAGTGTCTTGTCACCTTGCAGACTTTAAACATAAAAATACTCATTGGTTTTAAAAGGAAAAAAAGTACGCATTAGTACTATGAAGCTTGGCCTTGAATCATTGTCTATCTTTTATTAAATGTCGGTTAGCTGAACAGAATTCATTTTACAGTGCAGAATGAGAAAAGAAGGGAGCTATATGCATTTGAGAATGCAAGCATTGTGAAATAAACGTTTTAAATGCTTTCTTAAAGTGAGCACATACAGAAATACATTAAGATATTAGAAAGTGTTTTTGCTTGTGTACTACTAATTAGGAAGCACCTTGTATAGTTCCACTTCTAAAATTGAAGTAGATTTTAAAAATCCATGTAATTTAATTGAGCTTTCAATTCAGATTGTAGGAGAATTTTAACAGGACTTGGTTTTTTTCTAAATTTTATCAATTTTTTTTGTTAATCTGTATAATTTTATAAATGTCAAACTGTGTTAGTCTGTTTTCATGCTGCTATGAAGAAATACCCAAGACAGGGTAATTTATAAAGGAAAGAGGTTTAATTGACTCACAGTTCAACAGGCCTAGGAAAGCCTCAGGAAATTTACAATTATGGCAGAAGGGGAAGCAACCATGTCCTTCTTCACATGATAGCAGGAGAGAAAAGTGCAGAGCAAAAGGGGGAAAAGCCCTTTATAAAACCATCAGATCTCATGAGAACCCACTCGCTATTATGAGAACAGCAGGATCGGGTTGACCGCTTCCATGATTAAATTACCTCCCACCGGGTCCCTCCTATGACACGTGGGGATTATGGGAACTGCATTCAAGATGAGAGTTCCATGCGAACACAGCCCAACCATTTCACAAACCAATTCTTATTTCTTAAAAAGAGCTGATGTGACACAACTGAATGTATTATGTGCTAATATGAACCAGTACATTAGTTGATGGAATATTTATTGAAAACCATAGATTATTGAGATATTTTTGTTATATTTTAAGTGATTTCCTTTGAAAATAATTTTATACTTTTTGAATAAGAATAAGTTCTTTTGTTAATAATGATCAAAGGTGAGGGTTAATAGACGAAGAAATTACTGCATAAACTTAGGCATATTAATCAGAAGACAAGGAAGTAATGTGCAAGGGCAGATTACCCAGTGAAGTTTGGCTCACATGGGGCAGTAACTTTACACTGTTGACTGTAGGTTCAGGAATACTTTCAGCAAGAAAGATTAGATCTTGTCCAAAGTAATCAGAAGTTTCTTGCCATAAGCAAAACAGCTCAGTGCGAAAATCACAAGAGGCTGATGACTTAGAGGAAAATGTCAGAAAACCTGGCTCTGCTTCTGGTTCCACATGGAATTGAATGAGTCTCTTTAAATTTATGTTTGTTCGTCTGTAAAATAAGGGATGTGCAACTGGGTGACTTCTGACTTCTGTTCCAACCTAACACTCTGTGAAATCAAGATCACATGTACATTTTTTTTCCAAATTTCCAAAATTTTTATTCTTTGTCCTTTAAAGACTGAAATAAAAAATCTCTCAATTTTGAATTTCTTTTTTCAATTGAGTTCTCTTTTGCTCTTCTGTCCAAAAGAATGAGTGTGTTGGTCTGTTGGACTTGAGTCAAATGAAAATGTAAAATAGGAAATTCATAGCAGTGTGCATTTGCTTGTATAGGTCTGGCTCATTTACATCTGGGAAATATGGTAGAGTTTAAATTTATTTATATGCTAAAGAAGAAATATGTGCTTGTACCCTGAATAAAGGGTCACTAGACAGCTTTTTGTTATTTCCATTGTAAAGATATATTCATTCTGATCATAGTATGATGGGAAAAGTTAATTATCCCCTTCAGATATTTTTCATTTTTTTGGATGCAGTTGTTGGGAAAGCATAAGGTATAGGACTCAACACTTAGGTATATATTTATAGATTTCTTACTATACTCAGTTATGCATTTGCTTAATTACAGAACTTAGTCTCATGAGTAATCTTCTTAGGTATTAAAACTTGAAATATATAGGTTGGATACAGTTCCTTATCCAGAATTTCTGATTCTTAAAAGCTCTGAAAATTCAAACCAATTTATTTTGTAAATTTACTCCAAACACATTTAGCAGTAAACCTATTCAAACAGACATGAGATTATATATAGTTTGCCCTATCTATAAATATCCCATATGTTTGCCACATAGTGGGAGTGTTTGTGCATCTCCCTACAGATATATTATTGTTTTTAATGACACAGTTTCTCACTGAGGGTTTTGTGTAAAATACGCACTCAATTACTTTTCTAAAAGAAGGAAATTTCTGAAATTTGAAGCACATTAGGCCACCCGGGTTTCGTATCACAAACTGATGGTAATTAGATAAAAGATTCAGATAATGACGATCTTTATCATCATAAATTTTCCTGAAGAATTAGTATGTGAACATGAGAACATTGGTTTCTTACTCATTATCACTGGCAGTAGAAATACAATACAATAAATAGTAATTTAGTGAGTGGTTCTAAGAAGGGTTAGAATTAGAATCTGGAAAAATGAACTATATACAATATGGAAGGGAACCTTAACAAGCACAAAACATATGATAGTATTATCTGTAGAAATTACTGTATATTACTTGTAATTTTAAAAAACAGTTTTTTAAGTTGTAAATTCTAACAATATTTTGTAAAGATTAGCTAAAAATGGTTCAAAGAAATTCTGAATAGAAATAGTAGATATGCCGACTGATATTTGCATAAAAAACTAATTAAAGCACTTCTTTGGAAACATTCAGTATTTCGTTGACTAATTTAGCTTTGAGAACAAAGTAGTAAAAGTCGTTATTTTAATGATAAATGTAAAGGACATGCAATAGCTTTGACTCAGCAGATTGTATCTTTTTCCTTTTTTTTTTTTTTTTTTTTTTTTTTTTGAGACAGAGTCTCGCTCAGTCGCCCAGGCTGGAGTGCAGAGGCGCTATCTCCACTCACTGCAAGCTCCGCCTCCCGGGTTCACACCATTCTCCTGCCTCAGCCTCCCGAGTAGCTGGGACTACAGGCGCCCGTCACCACGCCCGGGTAATTTTTTGTATTTTTATTAGAGACGGGATTTCACCGTGTTGGCCAGGACGGTCTCGATCTCCTGACCTCGTGATCCGCCAGCCTTGGCCTCCCAAAGTGCTGGGATTACAGGTGTGAGCCACCGCGCCCGGCCGCATCTTTTTCTTTTAACTGTAGGAAATGAAACTGTGAGTAGTTTTCACATACTCACATAGTTTTCACATTTCTCATCTGTGGTCATAGATGACATTAAAAATAGGTGAAAGGCCAGGCGCGGTGGCTCACGCCGTAATAATCCCAGCACTTTGGGAGGCCAAGGCGGGTGGATTGCTTGAGGTCAGGAGTTTGAGACCAGTCTGGCCAACATGGTGAAACCCCGTCTTTACTAAAAATGCAACAAAATTAGCCGGACGTGGTGGTGTGCGCCTATAATCCCAGCTACTCGGCAGGGGAATTGCTTGAACCAGGGAGGTGGTAGTTGCAGTGAGCCGAGATCGCGCCATTGCACTCCAGCCTGGGTGACAGAGTGAGACTTCGTCTCAAAAACACAAACAAAACAAAACAAAAGTAAATGGGTGAAAAACTTGTTCCTGACCTAACAGATGGTGCCTATTGGAGTCTCTGATGGGCAGCTTGACTTTTAAAAACTGAAAATTCAAACTGTTAGTACCAATAGTTTTTAAAAAATAGTTTTTTTTCTCTTAAAAAATCTTTTTCACATTTTAGAATTCTTGATGAAGTAGTTTTTTAAAACCTCCTAAATGATTTCTTGATTTATTGACTTTAGCTAAATACTCTTAAATTATCAGTTTTTGAAAAACTACATGAAGCTACAGATAGCAGTATTTATGTTAACTAAACTATACTCAGGGACAGAAATTGTGGTTGAATAATTTAGAAAATAGTTTTTCAGTTGTTGACTCACAACCTCACAATTAGTTGTATTAAATTGTATAAAAGCAATTTTTCTATATCTATGGTAGAATCAAATGTTTTTACATCATATTCAAACTTTATTTTTTTAAATCATGTGAGGCTTTATTTTAGTATTTAATATGATTATTTCTTTCTTATCAAGCCAGATTCCCTACAGTTTCTTGTAGATCTGATTCCCTCACTTGCCCATCTTTTCCTTAAATCTGTAGTACTTACTTGTTTCTGGTATGTTCTCAAATACTTCACACTTCCCTCCAAAAGCATAACTTAAGTTGTCTTGTCTTATGTATAGCATTTCCTTATTTTCTTCATACCGTGAACAGTAACTGATAACTTTACTAATGAGGAAGATGAATTTAAGTGACATACTTTATTATGAAAAATACTTTTGGAAGCATTTAGAAAATTCTGTGATTTAATGTTGTTAAATATAAACATATAGAAAGAGTGATAAAAAGGCTTTTAACATTGAGCTCCATCTTCCTTTTTTATGGAGGTCTTATTTCTGATCCCATTTGGATGTTTATTTTGTCAGTTGTTATATGTGAAATCTATATTTTATTATGGATCTCTTTTTTGGGGGTAGGATGAGCGTTGGGAAATCTCATGAAGGAAATTTTACCTTTTCCTTCCCTTCATGATTCCCCAGCCCTTTTCAGAAAAAAAAAAAAGGGGGAAAAGGAGAAGGAAAGGTTTGTGTGATGGTGTCGGAGTGGCCAGTTCTTCATTTGCTTTGGGCTGTCTCTAGAGGACTAAAGTCATGAGAATTAAAGTCACAATAATCATATATTTAGTCCTTCATGATAACAAAGGGCAGTATGTAGGTGAATACTTTGCTGGAAATGACATAATCATTTCAAACAAATTAATTTGTCAGTAATATATTAATTGGTATGTAAAATTGAGTCTCTTTTCCTTTTTTATGTCTTTAGAGCTATATAATTCTCATCTAAATTGCAGATGTCTCCGGGATGACTAATATATATTTTCTATCTTAAATTGATTGATCAAATAAATATTTAGTGCTCTCTCTTGCTGTCTGCTTTTCCCTGAAGTCTGTAACTGGAGAAATTTCTTCATTGACTTATCTGGAGCTAGAGGTATGTTTATTTTTAGAGATAGAGAAGTGAATTTTTCATGAGTATTGGAGTTTTCTCATTTTCTTCAGTGAATTCATAATGCCGAAATCACGGAGGCCAAGGCGTGGATTTACTCTTTGACCTGCAGTGCCTAGAAAGGGAAGCTGAGACAGTGGGCTGTTTATGCCCATCCTAAAATTCAAATCATAATAATTAATATTAAAATATGCAGAATAATATATAGTTATCATATCTAGTAATAACATTACTATAATAGAAATTCATCATGGGCAATGTAGGATATATAGTGACTGGAAGAACATTTTTGTAAGATAGATTGATGCTTGCTTCTCTTGTATGTTAGTACTGTACTATAATAGGATTCTGGTGTACTTTTGTTTGGCTTCTGGGTAGCTCCCCAAACAGAATATATTTTAAACATATTTGCATGGCCTACAAATATTGACATTTCAAGACTTTGAAGTGCCCTTTGCTGCTTGTTCAGATTTTATAATCAATGTTGCAAATATCAAGTATAATATTTTCATGATTTGGGGCTTGTTGAATTATAGATAAATGCACTTGAATGCTCCGTACATAATGTATACATGGACAATGTGACTCCTTTGTTCTAATTTTACATTATATGGTATAATCAAATTCTATTACAATGATTTATTTCATGCAGACACATCATAGGCCAAATGATCACCTTTAAAATATTATATATGCAAAAAATCTGTTCTGTGAGGGAAAGACAAGTGTTATCCATCTATCCTAAAATCAGACTTATAAACAGACTTAAGTTAATTGTATTCAGGTTATCTTTGATAAGACATAAAATACTTTATATTCTGCCATTTTTAAGAATCATTCAATGTCCCTGGCAAGGGAGCTATACATACATTTTGAACATCTCTTAGGATGCAACCTGCATATATATTGAGCATCTGGGACACAACAGTGAATAAGATATACATAGAGAAATACGGTCTAGTGGGAGAAAGAAGCATTAATCTGATATTCATTCTAATTACAACTAAGAAAAGTTTTAGGTGGGGGTTGGTATAGAGCTCTATCTAGGTAAGGTAGGGCCATGGGGGTGGAAGCTGGGGGAGGGCTCAAGAAAGTAAAAATGTAAACTAATACCTGAAGAATGAGTAGGATCAAGGCAGGAGATCTAGGGGATTTTCCCCCATTTTATTAGTGAATGTATTCTCATTTGAAAGATGGAATTTATGTTTCGAATTAAATCTAGTGGTTCCCCCCTGTAATTATGTTTGATTACTATTAATAAAAGTGACTCCCAAAAAATTAGAAAGAAAAAGAAGGCAAACACCATCAGCAATAACAACAATCAGTGAATCAAGAAACCTCCCCCCACCCACCGAAAGCATACCCTGCAAAAAAAGTTAAAATTTTAAATCCATACAAAGAGTAATTTGTGACACATTGTTTTGTGTCCTTAGAGACACGTTTCTGTGCATCTGTATGCATTTGAGTATGCATTGTTCTTAACAGAGACGGGGTTATAGCCTCATTAAGCTAGTTTTATATCTCTTTTAGTGGCTACAGCATCTTTGTAATGGTGCAGCATCTTTGTAATGGATATGCTATTACTTAACCAATGCCTATCTGTGAACATTTTAGTTACTTCTAACTTTTCAAAATCCAGAAGTATTTTAAGCAAAGTCTACTGTGTTTACAAAGTTGACTTAATCAGTTCAGCACCTAAATTAATCCTAAATAAGGAGACATTTATTTATGGATTCCAAAGATTCTTTGCTTATGTTTGCATACTAAATAAAGATGGTTCAAATGAGAATTGGAGGTACAGGCATTTAACTTACTGAGATACATATTCTTTAGCAGAAAATTTATTTGTAATGCCGTGAACAAGAATCACTTGCATTACTACCAGTTTTCTATAACTTATGCCCATCATTCCAATGGAAAAACACCCAAGATCTTTTTTGCCCATTTTCAAGGTTTTTACAGTTTTTCCTTTAGAGTTTCTCCCCTGTGATCATAAATACTTTCCAAAGGTAATTCTTCATCCAAAAACAAAACAAACAAAAAAACCTGCAGTCAGAGTCTTCATTAACCATATAGGCTTCCTGGAGTTTGCAAATCTAGAACCATGGTGTGTTGAGCAGCTACTGATCAAGGTGATAAAATTAACTTTTCCTCTGAAATTTTCATAAGAAAGATGGCATTTGACTTTAAAAAGTGCTTTCTTGAGGCTAGAAAAACAAAATGAAGAAACTCTCTCCACCTGATTTTTATCTTCAGTACCTATCTATATAATTGGTGAATTTCTTTCTGGTTGAGGCTCCCAAAATTTACTATGATTCCCATCTTGCCAGAAAGTGACCTTCCTCACCATCTATAAGTCTGGGAACCTATCAGCTAGTTCTTAGGCCAGTTTTCTTGGGAGGGGTGTGTAGGCATTTATTCCACATATAAAGTCATTCCTTGTTCCTTAATAGTTGCTTGCTATTCCTGATTAAATGAAAATTATTTTAAATATGATACTCCAGGGATAGCCTTGGTTACCAAATAGAGTTATCCAATGACATTCTGGTAATAAAAGAAGAGATATTCTTATTGAACCTGTGAAAATAACTCTATTTGCCATGAGAATAAGGGCACTCATTAGGAGTTTCTGAATTCTGGAGTAATCAGTGAAAATCATATGCTGTTTTAAAATGTTTATTTTAGTTTAGAAAAGCAGCATCCACAAAATTCAGAATTAAATATAGCTTAGAAAGGACTTTTTCATATTTATGTTAGAAAATAGAATATTAAAACAGTATCAACAGTATCTAAACAAATAGCCACAATTGAATGTCCCTCACCAGTTATTTCAATCTTATGTAGTTCCTGTTTCATTGGATTTTGGGTCAACAGTCTGTCTTCTGCTTCCATATGAAAAATCTACATTTAGAGCTTAGTTTGAACATATATTCAAAATTGTCATTGTAATCCTAACTATCTTGTTAAACTGCCACCTTTCCTTTGGTAAAACCATACACACGGCTATCTTAGATTTTTGTAATTGAGGCTTTTAGTTACATATTCATTGGCCTAAGAATGAGTTGCATTTGCTAACTAAATACTTACTAATCAAAATATGTCGTCAAAATATGTCATATTTAAGCACAGTGCCCTTATAATTTAAATAATTATATTTTACACAATCTTGTGAGAACAAAACATTTTCTGAAAGCTTAATGAATAGTGAAAGGGTAATTGATTTTAGTAACCACTTAGAAATACCATTCTGGAGTCCATAAAAGTATTACTATTGCCCTCTTTAGTTGCTCTTCTCCCAAAAGGCTATATCCAAAAAGAAACAAACAAGAAAAGCAGTGGATAGGACTAGGACTTTCCAACTCCAGCTTTACTATAGTATTTAAACAAAGTAATGAATCAGTACCTATGAAGGCCTGAAATAGCATGTAACCACTAGGGGAAAAATTATTAAATCATAAAGAAAATGACTTTATCTTTGGCGAGCAGAAAAATATTAAAACCTGTGCGCTTGTAGTTTTTTCTTGTGTAATGTATAAATGTCTAATTTATTACAGTTGTTTTTAGGTCATGACCTAAAATTTATTCTATAAAATTTATGAATATTACTTGAAACTCTAAACAAATCACTAGTGTGTATTCACTGCATTAAAATAATCAGGTAAAAATCATAAAATTAAAGCTATATGTTTACATTCAGTTTTTAATGCAAATAGCTTATAGATGCTTACATTGAAACATCTCAAGCACTTTAATAGGTCTACCTAAAATTAGGATGATTTCAGTTGTAAGAAACAAAAATACTTTTTCTGGCTTAAACCAACGGTGTCCAATCTTTTGGCTTCCCTGAACCACAGTGGAAAAAGAAGAATTGTCTTTTGCCACATATAAAATACACTAATGCTAAAGATAGCTGATAAGCTAAAAAAAAAGTAGCAAAAAAACCTCATAATGTTTTAAGAAAGTTTACAAATTTGTGTTGAGTCGCACTCAAAGCCATCCTGGACTGCATATAGGTCACGGCTTGGATGAGCTTGGCTTAAACAGTAAAAAGGATAGTTATTTGTTCATGTAATAAAAAAAAATTATTGATAATGAGATTTAGGCTTAGTTTAAATCAGGGCTCTGTCTCTGTCTCTGACATTTTCTAAGCTCCACCTTTTTCTGTATCAAGCACATTCCTAGACCGGCTTGCTTGTGGGTGTGAGAAGGCTAAACAGCAGAGACCAGAGCTGTCTGCTTCCTCATTCACATCTAGGAGGAGCAAGAAACTTCCCACAGGTGTTGAATCGAAGTCCCAAGCTTTACTCTGAATGGAGCACCCTGAACCAACAACCACTGAGGCCAAAGTGTAGGACACAGGCTAGGTAACTCCTCTTTCCTTCCATTTGAGGGGGATCTGTTATCCTGATGGCTTATCCAGTCATTCAGTCTTCCTCTCCACCTGGGAGAAGGGATTCTCCTCATGAAAACCTTAGGACTTCCATATGAAGCGGGAGAGGAAGGAGCGGAATATTCAGGAGGCCTTTGGATGTCCATTACAGATTTATTCTGTTTTTACTCATTCCTTGATTTTTTTTTGCAGGGGGATGGGGTTGGGGAGGGAGTTGAGAAATCATTTTTATTGATCATCTCCTCTCACTACATAAGCTGCATTCTTCCATATATCATCTTCCTTGTAATCTCCTCTCAACACTAGGGGAGTAGATATTATCTCTCCAAATAAGCAGAAAGGGGTTAGCCAATTTAATTTTCTGAGGTTTACATTATAGTAAAGGCAAAATTTAATTCAAGCCTATCATATACTAAAGTCTGTGCTCTTTCTCCTGGTTGTAAAATAATTCTTATTTATACAATAATTTTGTAAGGAAGGTTATTCAGACTTGGAAGATCAATGGGGGTGTGTGTGTGTGTGTGTATATATATAGTGTGTGTATAGATATAGTGTGTGTGTATATATATATAGTGTGTGTGTATATGTGTGTGTGTGTGTGTGTGTGTGTGTGTATATAGTTTTTCTTTCTTCTTTTTTTTTTGAGACGGAATCTCGCTCTGTCGCCCAGGCTGGAGTGAGGTGACGTGATCTCGGATCTCGGCTCACTGCAACCTCCACCTCCCAGGTTCGAGCAATTCTCTGCCTTAGCCTCCCGAGTAGCTGGTATTACAGGCGCCTGCCACCACGCCTGGCTAATTTTTTTGTATTTTTAGTAGAGACAGGGTTTCACCATCTTGGCCAGACTGATCTTGAACTCCTGACCTCGTGATCCATCTGCTTTGGCCTCCCAAAGTGCTGGGATTACAGGCATGAGCTACTGCACCTGGCATGGGTTTATATATTTTTAATAAGCATTCATTCTACATATATTTATAGTGTTCCCACTATGTGCTAGGTAGATGGTAGGTGCTGGAAATACAACGGGAAGAAAACAGGTGCCTTCTACTCTATGGATTTAGCAGGGGAAGCAAATATTAGTAAGTCATGCAATTAGCCATATTTACAAACTGTGTAACTGCTCCTTAGTAAGAGCTGATCAAGTCTGGGAAAGGTCATCAGAAAATTTTTTCTTAGGAGGTGACATCTGAATTGAGAACTGAAGGATGAGACTGAGTTAACCAGGTCAAAAGGAGGAGGAGGAGGGGAGAGAGAATTCCAGGCAGAGGGAACACAACGTGCTCAAGAACTGAAAGGAGTCTTTTTTGTTGGAGCATAGAGAGAACACAGAACAGTGAGGCAAGATGAAGATGAGACGCGTAGATAGGCAAGGTCTTGCTGGGGCTTTAGATGTTATTAAAATTGTGTTTGAGCGTAGCATGGCAGCTCATGTCTGTAATCCCAGCATTTTAGGAGGTGCTTGAGACCAAGAGTTTGGGACCAGCCTGGGCAACATACTGAGACCTCATCTCTACACTAAATTTTTTTAAAACTTAGCCAGGCATGGTGACTTGGGTCTGTAGTACTAGCTACTCGGGAGGCTAAGGTGGGAGGATTACTTGTTCCCAGAAAGTCGAGGCTGCAGTAAGCTGTGATTGCGCCACTGCTCTCCAGCCTAGGGTGATAGAGTGAGACCTTTTCTCAAAAAAAAGTAAAAATAATAATTAAAAAAAGATTATATATTTGATATTCCACAAGAAATTAACTTGGAAATAACTTATTTTATTTGCCTTAAGTATTTAAGATGCTGAGGGTTGTATCATACTGTCGAAGTTCTCTGTAAATATTATAGTGTTTGTTCCCTTGACTGGACAAAGCCTTAATTCAGCTATAGAGTTATTCAGTCATATTCAGTTTTTCCATCTTGGTATGCTGGGCAGATCATTTATAGCCGCTTTAAACTTTTTATGACCACTTTAAACTTGAACTTAGATATAAAACAGTGAAGGTAAAAACATCTACGTGTTACTGAATATTTATCAAAAGAATACTGAGTTACTTATAGTTACAAAGTGTTCAGTAAAGAAAAGCTCAGATATTAAACTTTTGGGATGCAATATGGGAATGGTATTTATATAATTAATCAAGGTGTCAGCATTTGATGGCTTGACATGATCTATCTACTATTCATATTTTATTGGAATTGTATTTGTGTCCTTTTATTTGTAGTCATGAGTAAAGAAAAAGAAGCACAGCTTTATTTAAATATAATGTTGTCTTTTGCATGCAACTAAGGTAGTGTAAAAAACCCATTTTTCTCACTTGCTTTTTAAAATATCATTAACAAAGCATGCATCAATGTTACTAATCAATGTCAGACTTAGTTCTCTCAAGTTCCTCCCTGTTAAGAAAATAGTTTACTTAGAAGTCCAAACATTTAACTTACAGTGTAATATTTAAGCATGGAAGTTGCTGACTTGACCGCTTCCCTAAAAAACAAACAAACAGACAAACAAACAAAAGCATTACTTTTGATCTTGTTACTTCACTTGCTGAAAGTATAACTTAAAAAATTACCAAAATAAATTTTGAAAATAGGAAAACATATTATTGAGAAATAACTTAATGTTTGTTGGGCAATACTCTTCATCCTTTTACCTTAGTAAAGGGTAATACGTAATTTATTTCATAGGTGAGAAAGATGTGTTTTCTTTTTTTTTTTTTTTTTTTTTTTTTTTTTTTGAGGTGGAGTTTCGTTCTTGTTGCCCAGGCTGGAGTGCAATAGCATGATCTCGGCTCACTGCAACCTCTGCCTCCCGGGTACAAGTGATTCTCCTACCTCAGCCTTCAAGTAGCTGGCATTACAGGTGCACACAACCACTCCCAGCTAATTTTTTGTATTTTTAGTAGACATAGGGTTTTACCATATTGACCAGGCTGGTCTCGAACTCTTGAACTCAGGTGATCCATCCGCCTTGGCCTCCCAAAGTGCCGGGATTACAGACGTGAGCCACCACACTTGGCTGCATTTTATTTTCTAGAATGAGAACTTACTGTTCTTGTCTTCATGTTGAGTGGTTCCGAAGAAGGGTGGGAGCAGATACTGTGTGCAGTAGTTCATATAATTCTATTTTTGGCAGTTTGGCTTAAAAACAAACACATTTGTTCATTTTAAATAGTGCTACCATTAATATGTTTGTGGCTAGTTTTTTTTCCCACTCACATGGTTACATATGTTTGATAGATTTCGAATTGTGAAATTGTTAGATTAAATTAATAGAACAAAGTCCCAAATGGAATATGGGTTTATGAGTTCTGTGCAGCAAGTAGATGGATTAATCTTAGATTACAAGGACAGATATTTCCTTCTTCCTGAATACAAGGAGGGGGTATGAGCTTGTAGGTGGTTGGTGGAAGACAGAATAGAGGGAATGTCTTGAGGAAGTAACCATGTGATAATCTCTCTTAATGTGGAAAGAAAGCATTTTGATGAGAGTGAAAGAGTAGATTGTTACAGGGTGTTGGAAAGCTGTGAAAATTTGCAAAAATAACTGAGAAGAAAAAGTAAGGGGGTCTATGAAGAATGGGTTTCTCAGGTTACTGAGCAGAGTTGTTAGTAGATGATATTGAGAACCACATGTCTGTAGGGCACCAGGCCCCTTCGTTTCATTGTCCTTTCCAGCAGCATTCAGAGCCCAGGTCCAGGAGCTGAGCATGCCAAATATGACCTAATCTGCAGTTTGGAGCTGGTAGGATCAGGTAGTCTGCAGGGGCAGGGTAGGGGCTGCACATTGAAGGAGTTGAAGATGCTGTGGAGAGAGCAGTTAGATATCTAAAATCATGGGAAGATGAAAATGAAGCCCAGAGGGACTGGTAAAGACACAGAGAGTGAATGCATTGTTTAAGGATGTTAGAAGTAGGAGGAAAGGAGTGAGAGCTGGAAAATGATAAAATTGTGGTTAAAAAGTGGGGCATGGGAGTTTCAGATTTTAGAAGGAGAGCCATTCACTCCAAATCAAGCTTCAAGGTATAGCCATTTGGAGATTTGGTGAGCTAGAGGTAAGGGAAACGAGATCATGGAACTATGTACAGCTTAACGTTGTCCAAATGGATGTGAGTGATGTCAAGATTTTTGGTAAAGAGGAAAAGAAGGTCCTAGAACTCTCTAATCCTGGATAAATGACAAAAAGATTGTAGCTCATAATGGTGAAGAATGAGGATGCTGTAGCTGATTGACCTGCACAATTTGAATTTTTTTTTTTTTTTTAAGACGGAGTCTGGGTCAGTCGCCCAGGCTGGGGTGCAGTGGCTGGATCTCAGCTCACTGCAAGCTCCGCCTCCCGGGTTCACGCCGTTCTCCTGCCTCAGCCTCCCGTGTAGCTGGGACTACAGGCGCCCGCCACCGTGCCCAGCTAAGTTTTGTATTTTTAGTACAGACGGGGTTTCACCGTGTTAGTCAGGATGGTCTCGATCTCCTGACCCCTCGTGATCCGCCCATCTCGGCCTCCCAAAGTGCTGGGATTACAGGCGTGAGCCACCGCGCGGAAAATGTTTTTGGAAGATGAAATGATGATGAACATGAAAGTGAATGTTTTGGGAACTGAATGGCATTAAAGTAGCAAAGGTGAGCTTCTAGCATGCCCCAAATTACCTTCTAGCTTGAGACACTAGAGTTGGGTCTGGAGTTGGGTAGTGGGACAGAATCTCTTTCACTCTGCAGCACTTGAAGAGTAAGGAAGACAGAATTATAAGTGCTGGAGTGAATTTTCTTCTAGAAAGCTCCAGTGTGTCTGGGGATGAGATGTGGTCTCAGGTTTTAACTGCTGACTTGCAAGTGAACAAAGACTGAGACCTGACCAGACACGATGGCTCACATCTGTAATCCCAGAGCTTTGGGAGACTTGAGGCCATTGCATTCCAGCCTAGGTGACAAAGTGAAACCTTGTCTCCAAAACATAAATAAATAAATAAATAAGATTAAAAATAAATTGATTAAATAAAATTGAGATCTCTACTCATAAGCATCTTAGCTAGGGTAGAGAATTGTTTGTCATGTGCAAGTTTTTGTTTCTGCCTTTTGCTTTTTCTTATTTAAATTCTTAAAGTATGATCTAGCTGGGAAGGATAAAAGATATGAGGATGTAGTTTATTGGAGAAATTCTTTTAAATATTAGCTGGTAAGTAAAAAGGTAATGTGCAATAAAATACTGGTTTTTACTTGTTCTGTCAAAACCTCTGGGTGTTGTTGAAAAGGCATAAACTGAGGATCCAGGAGTTTTACGCTACAGATGGCAGTTATGGGCCCTGTTTATAAAATACAGATAATGAATTAGTGCATCGAAAAAGTCTTTTAAGTCTAAAATTCTTTCATGTTCAAGCCTAAGTTCCAATCTTTATTACATAAGAACTACCATCTTCCACTACTTTTGAAAGACTCTTCTTAGGTCCATGAACTTGGCAGTTCAGACCAAACTCTATCTATCTGTTCTTAGCTCATTGCAGACATTTCAGAAGGAAAAGGATGGTAATGGAGTGATTGGGAAGTGTAGATACAAGAATGACCTTATGAAATGGTTTCAATTATAGGACTAAACAAATATATGAACAAAATACAAGATTAGGTAGATATGGAACAACTGACGGCTGCTCTGGGAACTCCTTTGGTAGTTGTTGGCTATTGGGAGATGTCTTTTGTTGGGCCAGATGCTTTCAGAGGAAAAAGAGGTGAGAGTAACCATTTTGTTCAAAAATTATTGAGGTGCAATAAAATAATTTTTAGATTCTGGTTTCAAAGTTGTGACTTTAAGGATCATACATCACACTATTCATATAATATATACCAAACACATATTTGAGTGACCTGAGTTTCTCTGGCAAAGCACCTCAGTGTAATTAATTGTAAGTCAGCATATCACAAAATACTGAAGGATTTTTTTTTTTTTTTTTTCTCTGAATAGGAATTCAGAGCTTGCTCCAGGGATGTGAGGACAAAAGATGAGTATGACTTTTAAAAGGAATTCAGAGGTTGCTCCAGATTTTGCTTTCTTCTCACGTCCACATTCTTTCACTTTGACTTATGCTTCTTGACAATATTTTCTGCCTGCTATATGGTATTTATTATGTACAGCACATACTAACAGTACTCTGCAATCTACTTAAACTTTGCTCTTTCCACTTTTTTTTGGTACTACCCATTGGATCCTTGAGCCAATCATCAATGTCTGTTTATACTAGATTGTTTCCCTTAGAACTCTGTAAGCCACAAAGTGAAACTGATTAGGGTTTTACAGTCCTGGTGATTTTCCTTCTGGTATACCACTGAGAAAATGCTGTCGCACAAGGGGCTGATGAATCATTTTACAGGATTTTTGTTTGCTATTTTCTATCTGAAAAATTAGGTATGTTCACGAACATGGGAATGTCTCCCAATATCATGAGGACAATAAGACCATAAAATAAAATAATCAGTGTTGGTTTGGGTCTCTGATAAATGCAGTATATTGTACTTTTTAGCAAATTGAGTACCCGAGAGAACATTCATTCATGTAAATTTCACTTCTATAAATTTTAATTGCTTCTACTGGAAGCTGACTAAAATTATTCGGCACCTGCTGCTATGTGTCTGGCATTGTCCTGGGGTCCTTGCACCTGTTAAGCCATTAAATCATCACAGCAGGCTGTTAAGGTAGGTATGGATTCTTCCATTTTACTAAATAGAGATTGAGTCTGTGGGTGTTTAACTAACTTTTCTTATGCCTCCCAGCTAGTAAGCCTCAAAGCTGCATTGGACTCTTGTTTGTCTGTCTTGAACTACAACAGGCCCTCTAACTGGAGGTAGACGAAGGAATGAATTAAGGCCTCATTTTGGATTCAGACATTGATTTAGATGAAAAATGAAGCCCATTGCGGTTGGTTGAGATGGTAGGCTGTTGGGAATTAATTCAGCTTAGTACTGAATATAATCTCTGGCATGGCATTGCCAAGCTTCTGTCACATAACACCGCCAGATCAGAAGGTGCCTTGATCATCAGTTTTATTTCTACGTAGTACCATTCGACAGTATAAGGGAATCGATCATGGGAAAATGAATTCATATGGGGTCATAGTGTACATTTCCCCCAGCTTGTTTGCGGCACCGTTTTCATGGATATTTTATCTTCTAATGTTTGGCATGTTGATTCAGGACCATGATTTCCAAAGCTGCTCTATTGGCTGGGGTCCAACATCTGCCATTTGTTCCTGCATTCTTATTCCCAATACATACCTTTTCACTGATATTTGCTCATATTTTACTACTATGATAGCTTCTCAGTCTGATCTCTCTTTTCTTCAATCCATCCTAAATATTAGCTATCAGAGTACCTTGTTCAAAATACTAATTCTGCCTGGAAATACTATTATGCCTCATACTATCTGATTCCATTTGTGTATCATTCTTGAAATGATAAAACATTTAGAGCTAGGGAACTGGTTAGTGGCTGTTGGGCTTAAGGATGCTTAGGTGAAGGGAGATGGATATGTCTCTAAAAAAGGTGGCACAAGGGAAATTTTTATGTGATCAAATAGCTCTGTATTTTGTTTGCTGTAATGGGTATGTGATGCACATGTGATAAAATAACGTAGAACTATATACTCAAACTTTGCACTAATGTCAATTTCCAGGATTTGATATTTACTGTAGGTACATAACATGTAAGCAATGAAGGAAACTGGGTAATATACATGAGACCTTTGTACAGTCTTTTCAAATTTATGTGAGTCTATATTATATAAAAAGTAAAAAAAAAAAAAAAATACTACTGTGCTTTAAAATGTTCAAGTTCCTTTGTCTGTCATAGTTATTATGTATCATATTCTCTGGTTCCCTCTAAATTAATCATCCAAAGGTATTGCCTCTGATATATATATTTTTTTCTATTTAAATCTTATTTGGCATTAACACAATGTTTGGCTCATACCAGGTTACCATAAAGTGGTCCTTGAGTTAATACTGGGATTAATGGTTTTAATCCCGGTGCTTTGAAAGGCTGAGGCAGGAAGATCACTTGAGGCCAGGTGTTTGAGACCAGCCTGGGCAATACAGCGAGACCCCTGTCTCTACCAAAAATAAAATAAATTAACTGGATGCGGTGGTGCAAATCTGTAGTCCAATCTACCCAGGAGGCTTCAGGGGACAGTTGCTTGAGCCCAGGAGTTTGAGGTTACAGTGAGCTATGATCCAGCTTGGGCAACAGAGCAAGGCCTCGTCTCTAAAAAAAATTTTTTTTTAATTGAACAAATTTGCTTTATGAAAGAAAAATGTATCAAACTTGGTCTCATTACTAATCATACTTCTTTTCTACTCATCTACTTATTCAGTTGTTTTTTTTTTTTTTGTCTCTACCTAATCTCTTTCCAAGGACTGAGCAGCATGCCAGGGATTTGACTGGTGGAGTTGGGAACTCTATTCAAGGACTTAAGACTCAACTGTCATAAGGACAAGATGAGCCAGGGAACCCAGGGTATAAGCTGTGTTGACTCAACGTTCATCCATCCATTCAAATTTATTGAGATTTGTGTTATAGCTCAGTATATGGTCTATCTTGATATTCTGCAGTTATAGTGTTCTATGAAAATCAGTTTCACATATTCTGTGTCTTTAATTTTTTTTTCTTTTTGGTTTGGTTCTGTTAATTACTCAAATTATGATTGTTGAGTTGTTCATTTTTCCTGTATTTATGTCAGGTTTTGCCTCATATATTATGAAGTTTTGTTATTAGGTGCATACACATTTATGATTGGTATGCCTTCTTCCTAAAAAACTGACACTTTTATCATTATGAATGATCTCTATATCTTCAGTCCTCAGTCTTCTGATGCTTATTGTTTGTGTGGAGTATCTTTTCCATTCTTTGCTTTAAATCTGTATGTGTCTTTATATTTAATATGGATCTCTTAAAGATAGCATAGACCTTGCTTTTTTATCCATTCTGGTCATCTTTTCCTTTTATTCAGTGTGTCTTATTCCATTAACATTCAATGCAGTTATTGATATGATTAGATTCGGGCTGTATTTACTTTTTGTTTTCTATTTTGTGCCTTCTGTTTTTTGTTCCTCCTTTCCTGCTTTCTTTTGGATTAAATCTTCCAAAATGATTTTTAGAATTATTGTGTAATTTATCTATTAGCTTTTTAAGGAGTTTGTGTGTGTGTGTGTTCATGTGTACTTGCTATAGGGATATTTCCTTAACTTTTCTGATAGTTATTATTTAGGGGTAATATATCATTTTACATCGTATGTAAGGATTTTGCAACTTCATTTTACATAATATGCAAGGACCTTGCAACTGTTTAAGACCATCCTACCCATCCCTGTTACAATGCTATAATCATATGTATGTGAAGTGCTATAATTTTACTTTTTAACAAATATATTTTTAAAACATTAAAAAAATCGTGTTTTATATTTACAGTTTTCGGTGCTTTTGATTCTTTTGACTTTCCCGTCTGGTATTATTCATCCAGAAGAGCTTTGTTTAGGACTTCTTATACTGCAGGTCTGCTGGGGACCAATTTTCACAATTTTATTTTATCTGAAAGTTGCTTTATTTTGCCTTTATTTTTGGTGCATACGTATGTATAATGTGTGGACTGAATGGAGAATTCTGGCTGGATGGTTGTCTCCTCCCCTCCCCAAAAGTCAACTTTGGTTCTTATCACTGTTTCCTCGTGTGTAATGTGTCATTTTATTTTTCTCTGACTTCTTTCAGAATGTTTCCTTACATTTGGTTTTCAGCAGTTTGACTACTTGTACCTGGCTGTAATTTGCTTTGTGCTTTCCTATTTCAGATTTTCTGAGCTTCTTTATTCAACACATCTTTGTCTTTCACTCAAGTTGGAAAATTTTCAGATCTTCTTGATATTTTCTGCATTATTCTTTCTTTCTTCAGCCTTCTAAAACTCTAAGATACAAATGTTTGCTCTTTTGCTAGTGCTCCATAAGTCCCTAATAGTCTGTTTTTGTTTGTTTCTGTATTCTTCAGGTTGGTTTTTCCTTTACATCCTTAAGTATACTTATAATAACTGTTTTAACATTATGGTGGGCTAATCCCAACACTTGGACCTTCTTTTCTCTTGAAAATAGCTTACATTTTTCTGTTTGTACATATATTAAGTGATTTCTGATCATATTGGATTCACACTGTGAATGATGCTTTGAGTAGATTCTGTCTTCTGTATGTTCCTTTAAAGAGAATTAGTTTTTTGTGTGTGTTTTTTTTTTTTTTTTTTTTTGTCATAACAGGAAGATAATTTGGCTGAAAGCAAACTAAAATTTGACCTTTCTGTGGCAGGTGGCAGCTTCACTGATGCAGTCAGATAGCTAATGTTAAACATGTGCTGTGTGTCATGCACCAAAATAAATGATGACACTACAAATATAAATAGACGTAGATCTTAACCGCATGGGGCTTGCTATCTAGTTGACAGAGATAGAAAATGAACAGATAAATATGTTCAATTTTCATGTCATATGAGATAAGGACATAGAGGCAGAGGGTTACTGAGAAGGGAGTTGTGCAATTGTTAAAATATAATTTAAAAATTGTTTTGAAACAACTCAATCCTTATGAAAACAGAATAAAGTTTATATATGTGTGTGTGTGTGTGCATGATGAAAGATTGATAATATTACTTATACTTCCATTATATTTTGTTAATTCTTTTAGGAAAAAACCAAGATTATCCAAAGTACTTCATATTTTGGGGAAACAATATTAAAAATGTTTAAATTCTCAGGTGCTATACTAAATAAGAGAAATACTTTTTTGGTAAGAAAAGATGATTTGATGAAATCTGAGCAAAGAATATAAATGATCATATAATAGGAAAAATAGACCTTGCTGAAATAAAAGACCTATCTAAAGATAAAGGTAGGGAGAAAGATATTTCAAAACTGTTAGACTAAGATTCATTTAGACTAATGGAAAGCGTATTTTAAAAAACATGTAAGTTTCTTATGTTGGATGTAAAAGTGGTTTTATACTTATATCTGTATAACTGAATGGGTAATATCGGGTTGGTCTGTCTTTTATAAAAACCTGTTTACCTTAGCAGTAACTTGAACCTTTTTTTCTTGTTTTAACAGTGTATCCTACGCAGTACATGTATCTGAAGATTACCCAGGTATGGTTTTCTCGTTTTATTACAGATATTCATATCAGGGTTCCTTTGAATATTTTTTTCTTCTGGGTATGTAAAACACATATAAATATATCAAGGGGTGAAACATTGGTAGAGGAAGCCTTAAAGCTATAGAAGAATTCTGCCGACTGCCTGCGAAGTACATGTCTTACTCTGAGACACAGTGCAGAATCAAAATAATTTCCCAATGAAAACTTCTTTAAAGATTCCTATGATGGTTCCAGGCTGTACATTAACATCATTACAATTAAAATAAATATTCTCTCAATGGTCTAATTGTTAGTTTCAAACATCATTTGGCCTTTCAGAATGTAAAAATAATAGGTAACACTTATTTTTCAGTCAGTTTTCTAAGTGAGTGTGTGTGTGTATCTATTTTTTCTTTTTAGTATTAAAAAATAGTGATTAGTTCATAGTTTGGTATGGAGATAATGTAAAACTTACTTGTTTAGCATTTAAGTATTTTCTGCGGCAGTTTGCATTAAGCATTTAATCATTTTATAAGATTGTTACATTTGAAAATACTTTCTTAAATCACAAACTTCCTTGCAATTATTTTGCTATGCTCTCCAAATGTTTTAAGCATAGTATTCTATAAAACTGTTGTACAGTTATACAATGAGATTATTCATTAAGGCTATGCCTATTTTTAATAGCAATACAAAAAGTGTTCTAAAGAAATTTTACTGGAAGAACCAATACAAGAAGTATTTATAAGAAAAATGCTTTTTGTAGATGGTTAGGCAATCAGCCCTGTCTGATAGTATAGCATGTTTTTGATGATATGTTTGCCGAGTATGTTATGAAAATAGAGGCCCCACTATTTATTGTAAATATAAAAATTAATGTGCTTTTCATCTGAGGCAGATCATAGAGATGTCAGCCATGAGAGGTACAGTAGGACTTTAAGTCAAGGTAATAGAAATAATAGTGCAAATTAAAGCCCAAGTTGAAGACACTAAGTGAATTAATCTGTAGCACAGAATATGTATGGTAGAAGATGCCTTTAGTAAACCAAGTGGACCAAGTGTTTAGCTCCCTCTTGTGGTCAAGAGGTATTACTTGGGCTTTTTCTCACTTTAAGGGAGCCCCACCTGGAAATGCCAATATACAAACATTGAAATTCTAAAAAAAAGTATTGATTATCATTTGTGCTCTTTTTACTGAATTGTCCAATTGGAGCAAGTTTGCAATGAATTTTCAATATAACTTCATTTCCAAAAGGAAGGAGTGTAAGTATATATATTTAATCTGTTTGGTGAAAGTAGGTTGTTATGCTGCAATAAAATACAATTACAGAAGACGAAGATTAGTGCATTCTAGTTTAAATACTGGGGCAGAATTTTCAATTGGTTGACGTAACCAGTATATCAAAATACACTGTCCAGTGGACAGTATTCCAAGTATTTGCACATACATAATTTCATTTGATTCTCAATGCCAGTCTGTATGAAAGGCAAAACAGGGCAGTTTAAAATATAAATTCATACTTAGAGAAGTGTACTGAGAGATGGCAAGTATTAAATAATATTTTCCCAAAACATGTAGTTTGGAGATAAAAATCAAGTCTGTAATTACGTTCTGATTCCCGTTGCCTCTGGGGAAGTAGTGTTAGTATTTTTATGGAGCTTTCTTCACAGTGAACATTAATATGATAATGTTTTCCCCATTATTAAATTTTAATCTACATTTATTTGTACTAAGAGTTGTTGGTTAATATGCTTGACTTTTTAGGTAGACATCTTGTTTTATAACTTCTATGTTTGTTCTTCCTTTCCAACATTTATACCTGTTCTTGTTGGCACTGGAATAATTTTTAATAATAGATATGAAAGTTGGCAGCTTTGTATCTTTTCTCAAAATTAGTGAGCATGCTTCCAGTTGTTTTCAGAAAGGAAATTACTCTTTTTCTCATTTACCAAGGTTTTTTTTTTTTTTAAATGAATATTAAGTCTTTATCAAACTACTGTTTGGCATCTCTTGAGGTGGTATATCTACTTTTTCCTTTAAACAATAAAGTAACAAATTATATTAGCAAATAACTCAATGTTGATCTATGAGAATTATGTGTTTTGTCATATACTTTAACATTAAAGACCTTAAGTTGCTGAAGGAATTAAACAACTCTTTGAGCATTTGCCAGAACTTGCAGACAAATCTGTCTGAGCTTTTTAAGGATGGTTCTGGGGCAGTTGTCTTATTTTTCTGCCGTGATTATTATCTCTTCTGTTTTCCTATTTCTTAGTCATTTTAAAATAGGTCTTCTTCTTGAAAGTTTCTATGTTGGTGAAATGTCCAAATTTTTTAGCAAAAGTATAGTATTTGGTCTGTAATTGTAAAAATCTTCCATGGCTGGTTATTTCTCCTGGCCCATTTTTATTGTTTAAATTTGTTCTTGTTCTTCCCTCTGTTGGTTTGTCTTCCAAATAGTTTGTCCATTTAAAAGAATATTTCAAACAAATAGCTCTTTTTAATGTTGCATCCAATTTCTAAATGCAGTAATCTTGATACAACATTTATTAATTCCTTCTAATAATATAGCTTAGGCCGCCCCACCTTCTCCTGGATTATTTGGATCAGTAATTAACTAATCATCTAAGTTTGAACATAGGAAATTTTCTTTGCTCTATGAAAATGTATCAGTATTATCCTCCAAAGTCAAGATTACATCATTCTAGCTTATGTCCCTAAGAACAGATTTGTCCTTTTATGATTGTGATCTATTAATTAACTTGTGCCATCTATTGAAATTTATTTCATAGTTTTAGTGAAATGAAAATTTAGAGGGTCTTTATTGAGTCAGCATACATAATAGCATGTATATAAGTGAAATACTAAATGATATGTTGACTGTTCATAATTAAGTGAAGAAATAGAGCAGCCTTCTGATTTACTTGTACTTCTTTGTGTATTTTATACTGAAGACAGTTTTTATTTTTTAATGTAAGAGAATGGATTACACAATAGTTGTGTGTATTACAAGTCACAGGTTGGCTCTGCTATAATGGCAGAACTCTTTAATTTTCTCTTTCCACTTTTAATTAGGAAGGCTTACCTACTGTTGGGAGTGGACTCTCTTATCCCTAGTAGAGGAATGAAGGGGTACTTTCTGGATCCTCTACTACCTGTGAGTCCAAAGAGTCTTGACCTACATGATATACTTGAGCATTAGGTATAGCTTGTGAATAAACCTCTTCAGTGAGAATTAGAATCCTATACAGTCTATATCAAATTACAGCCCCAAAAATGTAATTGTTTTTATACCTAATAAGCATTTATATTTTATAAGATATTGCAACTTTTTAGTGACAATACTTTCCATATTTAGAAAAGCACATGGTATAGTGGCAAAACATCGATTTTTGGATTCAGGCAGATTCAAGTTTTACCACTTACTAGTGTATAGGTAATTAATAAGTAATTTGAGCAAAGTATTTAATTTTTCTGAGCCTTAGTTTCCTAGTATTTAAAATAGGGATAATAATTGACTGCAGTAGGGGATCAGGTGAAATTATAGAGAAAATTCAGCAAAAATATCGAGAATGTACATGAAATCAATATAATTATTTTTTAGAGTTATAATTATTTATCTTAAGTTATATAGCAGTGAGGGGTGGAATAACTTGACTTAGATGATGCTGTATTTGAAGCAGAATAAAAGCAACAGTTTAAGAAATACTAAATACTATACAACATACACATTAAAAATCTAACTGCCCCCAGAGGTTTTCAGAAAAAAAAAAAGGGGGGGGAGCTTAGAAGTCAAGATGGAGAATTCCAGTGAAGGAATTTGAGTTTAAAAACATTCTTATTCTGTCACTTACTCATTCTATTACTTTAAGTCCTTTCTTTAACACTTTTTACACTCCACTTTCTCCTGTAAACAAATATGTTGTTTTTACAAATGTCAAAATAATTTGAGGAAGATTTAGAAGGAATTAAGCAACAACAAAAAGCCAATAGAATGGATTCATACAGATGGGATGATCATCAAAGATCATGTGCAAACTTCTCATTGTATAGCTATAACTGTGGCTTAGGCTAAAGGAGATCAACAGCTAGTTGGCAGTAGTGTCTAGATTTTTCTAAATCTTAAAATATTTAATTGTCAAAGATTGAATATATTCAAGGTATACAATATGATGATTTGATGTATGTATACATATGTAGTGATTACCACAATCAAATTAATTAACATATCCATCACCACCCATGTTATACATTAGGTCCCAGAACTTGTTGATTTTATAGCTTTAACTGAAAGTTTGTACCCTTTAGCTAATATCTCCCTGTGTCCCCCAACCCCTGGCCACCATTGTTCTTACTCTCTGCTTATACTAGTTCAACTTTTTTAGATTCCACGTAGAAGTGAAATCATGCAGTATTTATCTTTCTGTGTCTGGCTTATTTCACTTGGCTTATGTAACGTCCTCTGTGTTCATCCATGTTGTTGCAGATGGCAGGATTTCATTCTTTTTTAGTTGCTGAGTGTAATATTCTGTTGTATATATGTACCACAGTTTCTTTATGCAACCATCCATTGATGAACACTTAAGTTGTTTCCACTTCTTAGCTATTGTGAATAATGCCACAGTGAACATAGTGGTGGAGATATCGCTTCAAGATACTGATTCCATTTCCTCTGGATCTTAAAAGGATTGCTAAACTGGGTAAAGTAGAAGAAATAGGTAAATTCCTAGAGACATGCAACCTATCAAGACTGAATCATAAAATAATAGCAGGCCAATGATCAGTAAAGAGATCAAATCAGTAATCAAAAATCTTCCAAAAAGGAAAAGCCAGGACTAGAGTGCTTTGAATTCAGAGCTAAGTGAATTCTTTCAAATAATTGAACCAGCTTCTAGATTTGATGTGCTTTCTTTCCTGTCCTACGTTTCTGATCATAAATTGGGTCTGTCTCTGTGATCTGATCTGGCCTATTATGTAATAATGGCAATTTAATAAATAATATCATGAAACCTGAAAACATTTTTATTTGGGGTAAATTAAGCCAAAATAAGAAATTACATGTCTTCTAATGCCTAAACACTAATCAAAATACAAACCATACAGAATCTCTTAGAAAATGATATGTTTGAAGGCATAATGCTGTCAAGCCTATGCAACATACAGTCACCAAATTATATTCTCTTGAATAAAATCTCACTGTCTTCCAGTGTTGACACTTTACGTAAAGCCATTTTGATAGAAAATCCTTTCTATTTAGTTATTCACTCCCCTGTTTTCTTAAACATAATGTCTTAATTAACTTGCCTTTTGGTGTTTTAGTAAAATCTTCGTCATTCCATGATACTGTGAAATTGCATGATGCTATCCACCTTACGGATTCTTCTGGATCTTCTAATTGGTGGCCAGCTTTTGTTTCTGTTGTTCTAATGCTCCCTTCTAATACTCTTTCTCTCCTAAATGTTAGCTCCAGGGAATCCATTGTGCACAGAGAAAACAGATAATTAGGTTTTATATTAAGTAGCAACCGACTTCAAATTAGTGAGACTCTTGAGTGAGGGTTTAAGACATAATAAAAAAATTTGACTCTAATAGGCATTTTTGATACTGAAAGTATGAGGTTCCCGACAGAAGCGACTCTAGATAAGTGATCAAAGTCTCAACTGAGATAATTAAGTTTATATTAAACCTGTTTCTTAATCTGTGGTCCCACTCAATAAGCATGAAAACCTCATATCCTCCATGAAAATATTGGAAAACTAAATAAAGCAAAATTTGTGATTGCACTAATCAAAATAATGAGGCAAACGTCTTTTGTCTCAAATCTAATTCACATCCACTCCTGCTTAGCTCCCTGACTGTTAAAGCCTTAGGTCTGTTGGCAATCTTTTGCAGCTAATCTGTACATACAGATCACTATCATTCACTCATTACTTGGGGTCTATGAATGCTACATGATGTTTCTTTGGAAATAATGACTCAGAGATGTATTAATTAAAAATTGTGTTCTCACTGTACTGACACAATATTATGAAAACTGGGCTCAAAAATATCTTTTAATGTGCATTCACTGTGTCATAAGAACAACTAATTTTTCCTAGCAGAAATTGATCCATGCTTCTATTATGTGTTTGTGCTACTTTATACTATTTCGTAGGTCATTGATGTGTGCATTATAGGACCATTATTAATGAATCGATAAAGTGTGTGTTAAAAAGCTCTTCTGAGAGATGCCTTGCAATCATCAATGAACAAAGAAAAATAAATACCTAGGAATTGTATTACCATACACTTGGAGACCTGTATTCATCAGAGAAAGAGTGCTAAACTCATAAAAATGTTATTTTTTTTAAGAGGAAACAAATAGTGAATAATAAATTTAAGGACTCCATGGACTGATTTAGTGTTCTGTGGACTCAACTTGTATAATACATGTAGATAATTTAATTCACGGAAGAATGATAATTGTGAGACTATCAATTTAAAAATATGTATTAGAGCAATATGGAAGGTATGATTTACAACAAAGTCTTCAGCTCAAATTTTTGAATGATTTGATAATGAATCTTTCTTTATTTTATTTTTTATTTTAGAGATGGGGAGTTTCACCATGTTGGCCAGGCTGGTCTCAAACTCCTGACCTCAAGTGACCCGCCCGCCTAGGCCTCCCAAAGAGCTGGAACTACAGGCGTGAGCCACTGTGTCCGGCCCACTAATGAATTTTTTTTTTTTAATTGCAGCAAGTGCTTTTCTTTAGTTTTCTCTCTCTACTCACTAACCCTGCTCCCTATAGTAGACGCTAATATTGGGAAGGACCCTGTCCAGTGAGTTAAGGTACCGAGTTGCATCCAAATGATTCATTGCTATAAGGGATATTAGAGATGCACCTGGATAGTCTCTATTCAAAATCTGTATTTCACCAGGAGATACAAACTTCTTTAAAGAGACTATTTACAATTACTTCACACATAAATCTGCAATTTACTTTATCATATTTTTTGAGTTTAATCAGAACAGTAGTGTGTGGTTTATGAGAGTTGGAACTAAAGTGATGTACATATAAATTAGCTATTATTTTTATAAAGGATGTATTTTTTAAACTTATGCCTTTAATTATCCTTTTTTTTTTTTTTTTTTGCAGATAATACATATGTGTCAAGTTCAGAGAATGATGAAGATGTGCTAGTTACTACAGAGCCAATACCAGTAATTTTTCATAGAATAGCAACAGGTAATAGTAATATTATTTTTTATTCTAGGTTAATTTTTTAAATTGCATTATCCTTTTTGTTTGTTTGTTTCATTTAGCCAGTAACAGATATTTATCTTCTGTATCTATAAATCCAGTCTCCATGAAAATTGTCTATCTAAAGTATATTTTTTAACAATTTTGTAAATGCATAAATTTAAAGTAGTTGTAAAAAAGTTCTGTTTAAACGTATATGCTGACATTGCTGTTGTAAAAATATTTTTTTACATAGTGACAGACTAAATATTTTAAAAGTACACTTACAGCAATGAAGATACCATGAATTATAGAGTGAGAGCTGAAAGAATTTGTAAAGCGGTTGTTTAGTTTAATCACATCTTTCTGCACAGTGAAAAATCAGAAAAGCTTGCATATTGTGTAACTCCTCAACATGACATGATTTCAAAATATCCCTTAATTCATTTTCGAAGGAGATGGAATCACCTAAAGGGTGGTTTTGTACTAAAACTCATGAATGCTTGGTGAATAGCATACTAAATACCATAATATGTTTTTTAATTATAACTTTCTTTCAGAATTAAGAAAAACAAAAGACATTAACTGTTGCTTATCCATAAAATCCAAATTACAAAAGGAAAATGGGGAGGTATGTAAATTATATTTTTTATTTTCTAGAAACAATATAGATACATTTAAAATTTACTGAGTATGTGTAGTTAATAGCATCATTAGTGAGACTAAAATGGTATATGGTGAATGAAACTCAAGCTAATGGCTCAGGGGCGTTTGGTATGGTAGGAAGTGGCCTAAAATTAACTTTGAGAAGAAAGTTCCCTTTAAAATCATAGAAAGAAATGTCTGGTTTAACTCTAAATAAAATGTATATAAAGCTTAACTTATTCTGTATTATTTCATCAAACAATGTAATTAACTGAGGAACACTTATGTAACTGATTTATAGGTACACATGGCTATATATGATTTTGATGGGATCCTTAAAATTTTAAAAGATGATTTCTTTAGCCAAAGTGACACTGAGGGTGTACATAGTCTTATTTTCTGTCAGTATTTAAAAACACAAGCTCATCTTTTCTTTCTGTTTCCAAAGACTTTACTTGAATCTATAAATAAATATCAGGATATTAAACAAACAAAATGAGTGCAATGGGACCAGCAATTCTTTGCTTTCAAAATTATGCATTTGATCCAACTCTCCTCTTCCTGTTAGTGTTGCACCATTCATTGTTCCCTTCTTTATCCACATTGAGAATTATTGGTTGAACAAAAGGATTGCTGAAACCAAAAATGGTTAGAATTTTATAAAACCCAAATTTCCTTTTGCACATTTTTTTGTTTGTTTGTTTTCCTTAAGAACTTGAAATTAAGTCTAGAAGTTTAGGGATGGTTACAAAGCACTGGATGAATGGATTCCTGTGTCCAAATACCTACATTTCTCGTGTGTTAATAGGGCCAGTGATAGGAATACCCCCATGAATTTTCATTGTTTGTACTTCAGACACATGGCAGATGTGGTTCAGTTAATTAGAAATTCAAACTTCAGGCCGGGCGCGGTGGCTCAAGCCTGTAATCCCAGCACTTTGGGAGGCCGAGACGGGTGGATCACGAGGTCAGGAGATCGAGACCATCCTGGCTTACACGGTGAAACCCCGTCTCCACTAAAAAATACAAAAAACTAGCCGGGCGAGGTGGCGGGCGCCTGTAGTCCCAGCTACTCGGGAGGCTGAGGCAGGAGAATGGCGTGAACCCGGAAGGCGGAGCTTGCAGTGAGCTGAGATTCGGCCACTGCACTCCAGCCTGGGTGACAGAGCAAGACTCCGTCTCAAAAAAAAAAAAAAAGAAATTCAAACTTCAAGTTGAAGTATATTAAATTAAATACCCTGTTGAAATCTGAATTCTGAAGCAAATAATTTCTGTATATCAAAAGTTCTCATAATATGTTTCATATTTATTTTCATAATTTGATTTTATATTATTGCATTTAAAGTTTCTTTTTTTTCATACCATTGTTTAGAGTTGGCAGAAGAAGTGAGAACAGCCTGGGACAAATAATGCTGAGGAGCTTTTTAATAAAATTGAATTAGTATAAGCTTGCAAGAGCTTTTTTTATCAGAGCAAAACTGAAGGTATAATTGATTATACATAAGTTTTTAATATACACCAAATATTGAATTGTGCATTTCCTATAAAATCAGTGAAAGAGAACTTTCAAAGCAGATATGCTGCTGAGTACACTCACAAAGCCATTTGTCTCCCACTACCTTTTGTTTTGGGGTTATACTGCACCAAGAATGTTTTATATATAAAATCCATAATATATGCTCAAGACCTGCCTATTATAGCCTCTTGCTATTTTAGAAAGATAAAATAATTTGACCATTAAATTGTTTTCTTACTTTATTATTTTAAGGAGTCAAGACAGAATAGTACAGTGGAGGAAGATTCTGAAGGTGACAATGATTCCGAAGAATTTTATTATGGAGGGCAGGTAAGGAAACGTGGTCTTACAAATACCTAATCTTAGAATTCTAATAGCCATGTTGTCCTAGTGATAATCTGTGCCTGAGAGTTAAGGTACCTGTGTGTTGTTCAGGGTTCTGTAACTAACTAGAAAATCTATATAATTTATATTTGCACATTTTCTACCTCTTTTTAGAAATTAAGGTTCCCTTGCAGTCCTTTTAATTGTAATCATTTATTTACATTGAAGTCATCTTAATTCATTACAGAGATTTTGCAGATAGCATTTTATTATGCTTTTGACTTGAATTTCTTAAGCATGTTGTGTTCAGTCACTATTTTGAGATAATGACACTTTTATTGTATATTGTTAGTTTTAAATAGAAGCTGCTTAACTTTTATTAAATTTGATGGGCCAAAATTACTGAGCATCTTCATCATTTGGCTTTTGTATTCATTGCCATTGAATTCTTGGTGTTGAAAAATTGTTATGAAGAATCATCATAATTTAAATATATGAGAATAGCCTAGCCACATATATAGAAGAACTCCTCAGAAGTTTACAGGATAATGCTAAACTTTAAAACTGAGCAATTGATTTTAGAGTGTGGCTATATAATATGTGGTTCTATTTCTATAAACTCCTTGAGCAAATGTGCTTTATAAGTCGGATAGTATAATGGGAGGGTAATATGTTAAAGAAGGACATTAAAGCCAAAATTATGTAAAAGAATGCAAGTAAATTTATTTATTCAGAATGAAAAATTAGTAATTTGTCAATCAAGCATGTGCAAGGCTACAGAGAGATGATATAATAAAATGGGCTTTCCTCTCTCCAGGAATGTCTTTCTAGCAATGAGATAGTTTTCCCAACGAAATGATTCATTTACCAATATAACATTTTAACATTATGCAAAATCATTCCTGTTTGATTTTTGTTTACTAATTCTTACAGAGGGGAAGTAAATGATTTTCTTCAGTCTTGATGTTCATTCTAGAAGTTTTTTAGATTATCTGCCAGACACTTCACTAGGTTTTTACATTTGCTTTTTCTTTGTATTAATATAAACTAACTTTAAGTTCCAACCATAATCAATTATTCTAGTCATATGTGAACTTAAGGATATTAGTGAATATATTACTTTAATGAAGCTAAAAATGCCCATGGTAAAACACACAGGGAGACCTATCTCAAAAGGTTGCTTAAGTTTTTGATTCCCTTCACATCTGAGACACTTTTAAATTATCCCTTTTCATCAGGTGAACTATGATGGGGAACTGCACAAGCACCCACAACTAGAATCTGATTTGTCAGCAGTGAGAGAGATATATGGGCCACATGCAGTTTCTCTCAGGTAAATACATATCACTGGTGAATAAAATTAAAATTTTATGGTGAGTCATTGAAATTTGCTTTTGGAGTAATTTAAATTAAAGGACAAATTTGGGGTTTTAATTACACTTTAAAGTGTTTTAGAGAGAGTCTACTGTTTCTCCTTATACAAAATGACATATTTATGGCTATGTTTTTGATACATGTTGTTTAAGAGTACATTGATTGCATTAAAAATTATTTTGGAGAGTTAGTTTGAAGATGTGTCAATCTTAAGTAGTGTCATAATTAATTCCTAGAATACATTTGGCCTGCTGGGCCCATGCTGTTATCGTAAATCATGGCCACATGCTTGTGAAGGATAAAAGTAAATGATGCCTACCTACTGGTATCCAAATTACATTGTCATCTGGTCCCTCAAAAAAAAAGTGTAACTTTGCACAGTATTTGTTTGAATGATAATGTATTTTATTCTGTAGTTACTTATTATTTGGTGATAAATTTACACATCATTTTTATTGCTTTTAATCATTCAGAAGACCCTACCATCCTTACTTTTCTTTTTTCTCTTTAATGTAAGAAAAAACCTTTTCTGCCACCATAATAGTTTCCAGGAATCAGCTCTGGTTATTTCAGATTTCCATTCTTTGCTTACAGTGTAGTCTCGAAGTCTCCATGGAATTCCAGACCTCTTTTGTAGCCTGACCTCAGACTGGCCCCTTTATGCACCCAGACTACCCAAATATGCCATATTTCCTCTTCACTTTGGGCATTTGCATAAGCAATTCTTTGATCAGGGAATGCGTCTCTTCAAATCCCACTGCTGTCTCTATTTAAGCCCCAGTCCATGGGTCAGCTTCTCTGTGAGCCTTTTTGGAATCTCCAATGCAGATAAGTTCCTCTGTTCTCTGGACTCCCATCACATTTGGCTCTTACCTTGTTTATTATTCATCTCATGTCTTTTAATTATTTGACTTACGTCTCCCCCTCTAGACTGAATTCTGTGAATGGTTGGGCAGTGCTTTTTCTTGTTCATTTTGTTTTGGTTTGGATTTTAATTCTTCATGTATTGTGGTACCTAGCATAACATGGGACATGCATGAAATATAGGCTGCTGGCATCCTGATTGTTTTCAGTGGCAACATCTGAAAAAAGACGTTCACATTATCTGGTTGTAACTTCTTCAATGGACATATACATATTTTGAGAGGGCAAACAAATAATTTTAATTGGAAAGTACAGCACAGCTGTAATTTATAATTGCCAAACATTTTATTTTAACTGCAGAAACAGAAACTCCCTACCATCTGCAGTCTAAGATAAACTGGGATTGTATACCCAGACTATCTCTATTCTACTCATGAAGGTATATTAGGCTACAACTGAATGAAAGTGTTGGGATTATATTTGGAAAAGCGAGTCTTTGCAAACTTCAAAGTTTTAGCAAATTAGCGTCAATAATTTCACATTGATCTCTATTATGGCTCCAGATTAGGTAATGTGCATATTTGTAAGTGTTATAGAATAAATATATGAAGAAGGCAATTGGGACTATCAATACATAGTCCAAAACAATGGCTGTTTTTTGTTTTGTTTTTTAGCAGTAATTGAACTTTGCTTGAAAGCCTACAACTTTAATTTTAAGCACAACAATCTCCGTCTCTATATACACCAAAATATGTCTATGGGATATAACTAACAATAATAATACAACATAGACTTCAACTTCCTTTTATTTGAAATATATAATTTGGTTGCTGGACGCGGTGGCTCACGCCTGTAATGCTAGCACTTTGGGAGGCCGAGGCAGGCAGACTCCCTGAAGTCAGAAGTTCGAGACCAGCCTGACCAACATGGAGAAACCCCATCTCTACTAACAATACAAAATTAGCCGGGCACGGTGGCAGGTGCTTGTAATCCCAGCTGCTCGGGAAGGCTGAGGCAGAAGAATCTCTTGAACTCAGAAGGCGGAGGTTGCAGTGAGCCAAGATCGTGCCATTTCACTCCAGCCTGGGCAACGAGAGTGAAACTCTGTCTCAAAAAAAAAAAAAAAAAAAAAGTATTTTTGTTTAGTGGACAACTTTAGCACATGTTGATTTCTTTTATAGTTTAATATTTTTCTAAAACATATTTCCATGCTGTCTAGGCCCCAGTCATATTGCCATGTATAAATGAAGGTCTTTTTTTGTTTCTTCACCAAGCATTTGTTAAGTACCTGTGATGATCTGCATTAGTATTTTCTATTCTATAAAGTTAGTGATAATTATTCACTGCTGAAATTAGATTAAAAAATGTTTGGAAATTCAGTCAAATGAAGTATCTAAAGTCATATCAGTGTTTTGAATTTTTTTCCCCTTACCCTTTTCACTTGTAATAGTTTTGGTCCAGTTTAAATCTTAATGAATGTAAGCCATGTTCCTGTCTGCTCTAGATTTTCTCTAGCTGTAGAGGATATTTCCAAAATAAATAACTTCCTAGAGGCTTCATGGAATAAAGGTGAATCACAACAGGACTAGTTTGATTTACTTAAATGAGAATGAATTTACTGTCTAGTCTCAAATACTTAGGCTTGGATTAAAGGGAAAAGAGGTGGGTAGTTAGGCAGAAGGTCTTGAAATCATCTTCCTTGCCAAGTTCTAAGTCTGTTGAAAACAGACTGTTCTAATTAGCTGTTCTTTTACCTAATTGGAGCTTACAAGAACTTAATGAAGTTTGAAGAGCAAAAGTACCTCAATATGCACAACAGGCTATTAGTAGTAATTTTTTTTTTTTTTTTTTTTAAAGCAACGTCTAATGAGAAAGGCAGCTAACCACATCTAAGTTCTATGTAAGAGATGGAAGTAACTGAGATTGCCTAGGCAAAATCCTGAGGTTATTGAGGCAAAATCCTCTTAAAGAAGGCAGAAAGAAGGTGTAGAAAAAGTGAGTGATGATACATTACTTAAGTAGGTAATGACAATTCTACCTCGCCATACTATCCAAAAGCCTACTACTGGCTGTTGAATCATACATGTAAACATTGATGATAATTCTGATTTATACTCTCTTGTATAGGAAGTGAGTTAGGTCTTGGGGCAACATGAACTTTTGTGATCAGTCTGAATAAGTGTCATCTTGAATCATTCAACAAAACGCATTTTGTATTTTTCATAAAATGTATCTCTCTATATATTTATGAAAATAAAATTGATCAGTGTCATTGGAAAATAAATTAAAATTACTATTTTTAGAAAGGGAATTACAGATCAGAAAATTCATATTTGTTTAGGAAAGAAATGATTCTGATAGTTTCTTTGTGAAATTTAAAACTTCCATTTAATATAAAATATTCTTTGCCTTATGATCATGCCATCTTTCATTTAGAAAATTTAAGTCATATGAGTAATAGTCTAACCTTTTTATTGTGACTAATGCTTAATGTAGGCTGGAAGCTTCTAAAATTGTGACTGTTCTATTGTGACTGTTCTATTGTGAACAGTCAACTGTTGTGACTATTTCAATCACTTTTTGTGCACAGACAATTGTAATCGGGCCTTTTGAGGGTAATGTTTGGGAAACGAGCATTCTGACGATTTGGGGTGGCTTGAGGAACCTATATCACGTTACTCATGCCTACCAAACATATATCTCCTTTAAAAAACAATAACAGTAAATGAAAGGAAAGAAAAAAGTGCATACCTCAGAATGCACTGCTTTAAATTCTCTAAATTTCTAAATTCTCATTTGTAGTGGCCAGTAGGACTGCTTACGTATCTTCTGGTTCTCCTGTTCTGGTCTTATGGTAAGATTGTATTTCCTTGTACTCTTTAATGTTAGGCATGGACATATCACTAATTTTGGCCAGTCATATGTGAGCCAAGTGCTAGTGTGTTAGTTCCCATGTCCCCTCAGTTCTGCTTCCTTGGGCCCCTTCGTGACAACAGTGAGCTGCCCCACCCTAACCCTCAATTCTATATTAACCATAAGGTAAGAGTGAGATACAAATCTTTTTTCATGTTGAGCCACTGAGATTTTGAAAATGCTTGTTACCACAACATACCTTAGCCTACATAGATGTATATCGTTCATCAAAAAAGATCTTGGATTGAATGTTTTGTAATCTCCTTTCTAGCATATTGAGTCTTCACCCTCTGCCTCCAAGAAAAAGAATAAAAACAGTCTGACTCTGAAAATCAGGGAAATGATGACAGGAGGCACAGAGGGGAAAGAAAGGAGAGAGCATTTTCCCAAAACAAGGGGACATAATCTAGATGTAAGCTTTAGGTGCTCAGATCCTAGACACTAACCACTACTCCCAACGCAAGGACTTTCTCCTAGCAAAACTGAGGATTGTTAAGCTGACTGCAGAGTTCTAGCAGTTGTTTATACTGTACCTCTTATGCACAATTTTACATGAGCTTCCTTTCTTATCTGGATCTAATTTTAAAATTTTTCTCAGCCCTGTTGTTCTTTAGAGAAATGTATAGCTACCTTGGATGCAGTCTTGCAAATTCTTTAATCTGCCAGAATTTCTTCCTGACTACTGAGTTTGCATATTTCTTGGCCCATTCACAAACATGTCTCCCACGCTGGGCAAAAACCACACATTGAGTAGGCATGCAGAGATAGACATGCAAGCTGTTGAGTTTCAGATGACACGGGAAGGTGTATGTATCTTCACAAAATATCTGTCTTCTCAAAATATAACCATCCAGTTTTTGAAAGAAGAAATAACCAAGTAGTAATAGAGGCTTACTTCCTAGGAACATGTGGTAGAGTTTCATGCATGCACGTGTGTGTGTGTGTGTGTGTGTGTGTGTGTGTGTGTGTGTGTGTTTCCATACAGTTAATAAAGGAAGGCTAGATATCTGAAATATATTTTCATAACCAACACAATGACTGCTGATTTTGATCAGGCTGCATTATAAAACATCATAACAGTGTAATGAATAAGCTGAAGCTTTATAGATAAAGGAGGACCAATATATTAAATGTTAATATATTGTAAGTGTGTATGTGAATGTCTCATGAGTGAGGATATTGTCTTGAGTAGTTCCATTAAAAATAGGAGAACAAATTGCTAAGAATTCTAACACAGTGGCTCAAAAGTCCACATTCATTGAAAAAAAAAACTTTATACATATATGCTTAAATGAGCTAAGTCACATTTAAATATCCAAAATCAAATTACCAGATTTCAAGAAATGTAGATTAAAAGAGTAGCTCACCCCAAATTTAATGTGTCACTACATGTCAGGAAAGAACATTTGTGGAGGCATTCTTTTCAGACCAGAATGAAACAATTTCATTAGATCATTTTTGTATTGTTTCCCTCATGTTAAAAAAAATTCAAATTCATCAATTTGATGTGATCTTTTCACAGTGAAGAAATATAGGCAGCACATGAAATTATTTTGAGTTATTATATATCGAATACTACATTCAGGACACAATCAGATATCTAGCTTCACAATTCAAGTTGTAGTCATATTTCAAGCATTCAACTTGATTCTGCATTTGCTATTCATGAGATCCTGGGCCGCTGAAAGTTACTCAGATATAGAAGCAATCCTGATGACTGGGTCGCTGCATCTGGACAAACTGTAATCACGCTTTGTAATCTCTGAGTGGGAAATTTGAAATTATTGGCATTATATAAAAAGGGCATCACAACGGAAATGGGCTTGCATATACATAGAGTCATTTGTAAATTCTTTGAAATCTGGCATACAAACAAATAAGGGTAACTATTTATAGATCTACACCTACAGAATCCAGTTAATTGCAAACCTTTAGGGCCTCTGCCTCCTTAAAATTCTTTATTCATGCTCTTCTATGGTGAAGAAGAGGAACACTTGCAACCCTTCATTTTCTTTTTTTGGAGCGTTAGAAATTGGGAAGATACTTTTAACCAAAACGTCATTTAAGAAATCATATACAAAATACTTACAAATTCACATGTAAGTGGTTTTAAAGGCATGTATGCACATTCTGATTATTCTTTTATGGTAAATTCTGTTGAAGTAATCTGAAAAACTATTTATGGAGAAAACAGTTGTGGATAAGGGTCATACTGATATATATATATATATTTTTATTATTATTATTATACTTTAAGTTCTAGGGTACATGAGCATAACGTGCAGGTTTGTTATATATGTACACTTGTGCCATGTTGGTGTGCTGCACCCATCAACTCGTCAGCACCCATCAACTCGTCATTTACATCAGGTATAACTCCCAATGCAATCCCTCCCCGCTCACCCCTCCCCCCTCCCCGTGATAGGCCCCAGTGTGTGATGTTCCCCTTCCCAAGTCCAAGTGATCTCATTGTTCAGTTCCCACCTATAAGTGAGAAGATGCGGTGTTTGGTTTTCTGTTCTTGTGATAGTTTGCTAAGAGTGATGGTTTCCAGCTGCATCCATGTCCCTACAAAGGACACAAACTCATCCTTTTTGATGGCTGCATAGTATTCCATGGTGTATATGTGAAGGGGTGGCCTGCCCCTCCACACCTGTGGGTGTTTCTCGTTAGGTGGAACGAGAGACTTGAGAAAAGAAATAAGACACAGAGACAAAGTATAGAGAAAGAAAAGCAGGGGCCCAGGGGACCGGCGCTCAGCTTACAGAGGACCCACGCCGGCACCAGCCTCTGAGTTCCCTTAGTATTTATAGATAATTATCTTTACCATCTTAAAGATAAGGGAGTGGCAGGACAATAGGATCGTTTTTAGGGAGGAAATTAGCAGTAAGACATAAGAACAAGGATCTCTGTGACAGGAATACATTTAAAGGAAAATCCTGTGCCTTGAGATAAACCTTTTAGCAACATTGTTTCATCCTATCACATGGGGATAAACCTTGGACAATACCTAGCTTTTCTAGGAACAAAGACACACCCTGCACGCCCAAAATCCATTAAACCTTGAGTTACCACAGCACATGTCTCTTGCAAGGACAAGGTTGGGGGTAGGGTCACAGATTAACAGCATCTCAAATACAGAACAAAATGGAGTCTCTTATGTCTACTTCTTTCTATATAGACACAGTAACAGGCTGATCTCTTTCTTTTCCCCACATATATGTGCCACATTTTCTTAATCCAGTCTGTCACTGATAGACATTTGGGTTGATTCCAAGTCTTTGCTATTGTGAATAGTGCCGCAATAAACATACGTGTGCATGTGTCTTTATAGCAGCATGATTTATAATCCTTTGGGTATATACCCAGTAATGGGATGGCTGGGTCATATGGTACATCTAGTTATAGATCCTTGAGGAATCGCCATACTGTTTTCCATAATGGTTGAACTAGTTTACAATCCCACCAACAGTGTAAAAGTGTTCCTAATTCTCCACATCCTCTCCAGCACCTGTTGTTTCCTGACTTTTTAATGATTGCCATTCTAACTGATGTGAGATGGTATCTCATTGTGGTTTTGATTTGCATTTCTCTGATGGCCAGCGATGATGAGCATTTTTTCATGTGTCTGTTGGCTGTATGAATGTCTTCTTTTGAGAAATGTCTGTTCTATCCTTTGCCCACTTTTTGATGGGGTTGTTTGTTTTTTTCTTGTAAATTTGTTTGAGTTCTTTGTAGGTTCTGGATATTAGCCCTTTGTCAGATGAGTAGATTGCAAAAATTTTCTCCCATTCTGTAGGTTGCCTGTTCACTCTGATGGTAGTTTCTCTTGCTGTGCAGAAGCTCTTTAGTTTAATGAGATCCCATTTGTCAATGTTGGCTTTTGCTGCCGTTGCTTTTGGTGTTTTAGATATGAAGTCTTTGCCCATGCCTATGTCCTGAATGGTACTACCTAGGTTTTCTTCTAGGGTTTTTATGGTATTAGGTCTAACATTTAAGTCTCTAATCCATCTTGAATTAATTTTCGTATAAGGAGTAAGGAAAGGATCCAGTTTCAGCTTTCTACTTATGGCTAGCCAATTTTCCCAGCACCATTTATTAAATAGGGAATCCTTTCCCCATTTCTTGTTTCTCTCAGGTTTGTCAAAGATGACATGGCTGTAGATGTGTGGTATTATTTCTGAGGACTCTGTTCGGTTCCATTGGTCTATATCTCTGTTTTGGTACCAGTACCATGCTGTTTGGGTTACTGTAGCCTTGTAGTATAGTTTGAAGTCAGGTAGCGTGATGCCTCCAGCTTTGTTCTTTTGACTTAGGATTGTCTTGGCAATGCGGGGTCTTTTTTGGTTCCTTACGAACTTTAAAGCAGTTTTTTCCAATTCTGTGAAGAAACTCATCGGTAGCTTGATGGGGATGGCATTGAATCTATAAAAAACCTTGGGCAGTATGGCCATTTTCACGATATTGATTCTTCCTATCCATGAGCATGGTATGTTCTTCCATTTGTTTGTGTCCTCTTTTATTTCACTGAGCAGTGGTTTGTAGTTCTCCTTGAAGAGGTCCTTTACATCCCTTGTCAGTTGGATTCCTAGGTATTTTATTCTCTTCGAAGCAATTGTGAATGGAAATTCATTCATGATTTGGCTCTCTATTTGTCTGTTACTGGTGTATAAGAATGCTTGTGATTTTTGCACATTGATTTTGTATCCTGAGAATTTGCTGAAGTTGCTTATCAGCTTAAGGAGATTTTGGGCTGAGACAATGGGGTTTTCTAAATATACAATCATGTCATCTGCAAACAGGGACAATTTGACTTCTTCTTTTCTTAACTGAGTACCCTTTATTTCTTTCTCTTGCCTGATTGCCCTAGCCAGAACTTCCAACTCTATGTTGAATAGGAGTGGTGAGAGGGGGCATCCCTGTCTTGTGCCAGTTTTCAAAGGGAATTTTTCCAGTTTTTGCCCATTCAGTATGATATTGGCTGTGGGTTTGTCATAAATAGCTCTTATTATTTTGAGGTACGTTCCATCAATACCGAATTTATTGAGCGTTTTTAGCATGAAGGGCTGTTGAATTTTGTCAAAAGCCTTTTCTGCATCTATTGAGATAATCATGTGGTTCTTGTCTTTGGTTCTGTTTATATGCTGGATTACGTTTATTGATTTGTGAATGTTGAACCAGCCTTGCATCCCGGGGATGAAGCCCACTTGATCATAGTGGATAAGCTTTTTGATATGCTGCTGAATCCGGTTAGCCAGTATTTTATTGAGGATTTTTGCATCGATGTTCATCAGGGATATTGGTCTAAAATTCTCTTTTTTTGTTGTGTCTCTGCCAGGCTTTGGTATCAGGATGATGTTGGCCTCATAAAATGAGTTAGGGAGGATTCCCTCTTTTTCTATTGATTGGAATAGTTTCAGAAGGAATGGTACCAGCTCCTCCTTGTACCTGTGGTAGAATTCAGCTGTGAATCCATCTGGTCATGGAATTTTTTTGGTTGGTAGGCTCTTAATTATTGCCTCAATTTCAGAGCCTGCTATTGGTCTATTCAGGGAATCAACTTCTTCCTGGTTTAGTCTTGGAAGAGTGTAAGTGTCCAGGAAATTATCCATTTCTTCTAGATTTTCTAGTTTATTTGCGTAGAGGTGTTTACAGTGTTCTCTGATGGTAGTTTGTATTTCTGTGGGGTTGGTGGTGATATCCCCTTTATCATTTTTTTATTACATCTATTTGATTCTTCTCTCTTTTCTTCTTTATTAGTCTTGCTAGCGGTCTGTCAATTTTGTTGATCTTTTCAAAAAACCAACTCCTGGATTCATTGATTTTTTGGAGGGTTTTTTGTGTCTCTATCTCCTTCAGTTCTGCTCTGATCTTAGTTATTTCTTGCCTTCTGCTAGCTTTTGAATGTGTTTCCTCTTGCTTCTCTAGTTCTTTTAATTGTGATGTTAGAGTGTCAATTTTAGATCTTTCCAGCTTTCTCTTGTGGGCATTTAGTGCTATAAATTTCCCTCTACACACTGCTTTCAATGTGTCCCAGAGATTCTGGTATGTTGTACCTTTGTTCTCATTGGTTTCAAAGAACATCTTTATTTCTGCCTTCATTTCGTTATGTACCCGGTAGTCATTCAGGAGCAGGTTGTTCAGTTTCCATGTAGTTGAGCGGTTTTGATTGAGTCTCTTAGTCCTGAGTTCTAGTTTGATTGCACTGTGGTCTGAGAGACAGTTTGTTATAATTTCTGTTCTTGTACATTTGCTGAGGAGTGCTTTACTTCCAATTATGTGGTCAATTTTGGAATAAGTGTGATGTGGTGCTGAGAAGAATGTATATTCTGTTGATTTGCAGTAGAGAGTTCTATAGATGTCTATTAGTTCTGCTTGCTGCAGAGAAGAGTTCAATTCCTGGATATCCTTGTTAACTTTCTGTCTCATTGATCTGTCTAATGTTGACAGTGGAGTGTTGAAGTCTCCCATTATTATTGTATGGGAGTCTAAGTCTCTTTGTAAGTCTCTAAGGACTTGCTTGATGAATCTGGGTGCTCCTGTATTGGGTGCATATATATTTAGGATAGTTAGCTCTTCCTGTTGAATTGATCCCTTTACCATTATGTAATGGCCTTCTTTGTCTCTTTTGATCTTTGATGGTTTAAAGTCTGTTTTATCAGAGACTAGTATTGCAACCCCTGCTTTTTTTTGTTCTCCATTTGCTTGGTAGATCTTCCTCCATCCCTTTATTTTGAGCCTATGTATGTCTCTGCATGTGAGATGGGTTTCCTGAATACAGCAGACTGATGGGTCTTGACTCTTTATCCAGTTTGCCAGTCTGTGTCTTTTAATTGGAGCATTTAGTCCATTTACATTTAAGGTTAAGATTGTTAGGTGTGAACTTGATCCTGCCATTATGATATTAACTGGTTATTTTGCTCGTTAGTTGATGCAGTTTCTTCCTAGCCTCGATGGTCTTTACATTTTGGCTTTTTTTGCAATGGCTGGTACTGGTTGTTCCTTTCTATGTTTAGTGCTTCCTTCAGGGTCTCTTGTAAGGCAGGCCTGGTGGTGACAAAATCTCTAAGCATTTGCTTATCTGTAAAGGATTTTATTTCTCCTTCACTTATGAAACTTAGTTTGGCTGGATATGAAATTCTGGGTTGAAAATTCTTTTCTTTAAGAATGTTGAATATTGGCCCCCACTCTCTTTGGCTTGTAGAGTTTCTGCCGAGAGATCTGCTGTTAGTCTGATGGGCTTCCCTTTGTGGGTAACCCGACCTTTCTCTCTGGCTGCCCTTAAGATTTTTTCCTTCATTTCAACTTTGGTGAATCTGGCAATTACGTGTCTTGGAGTTGCTCTTCTCGAGGAGTATCTTTGTGGCGTTTTCTGTATTTCCTGGATTTGAATGTTGGCCTGCCCTACTAGGTTGGGGAAGTTCTCCTGGATGATATCCTGAAGAGTGTTTTCCAACTTGGTTCCATTTTCCCCCTCACTTTCAGGCACCCCAATCAGATTTGGTCTTTTTACATAATCCCATATTTCTTGCAGGCTTTGTTAATTTCTTTTTCTTCTTTTTTCTTTAGGTTTCTCTTCTGGCTTCATTTCATTCATTTGATCCTCAATCGCTGATACTCTTTCTTCCAGTTGATCGAGTCGGTTACTGAAGCTTGTGCATTTGTCACGTATTTCTCGTGTCATGGTTTTCATCTCTGTCATTTCGTTTATGACCTTCTCTGCATTAATTACTCTAGCTATCAATTCTTCCACTCTCTTTTCAAGATTTTTAGTTTCTTTGCACTGGGTATGTAATTCCTCCTTTAGCTCTGAGAAATTTGATGGACTGAAGCCTTCTTCTCTCATCTCGTCAAAGTCATTCTCCGTCCAGCTTTGATCCATTGCTGTCGATGAGCTGCGCTCCTTTGCAGGGGGAGATGCACTCTTATTTTTTGAATTTCCATCTTTTCTGCCCTGCTTTTTCCCCATCTTTGTGGTTTTATCTGCCTCTGGTCTTTGATGATGGTGACGTACTAATGGGGTTTTGGTGTAGGTGTCCTTCCTGTTTGATAGTTTTCCTTCTAACAGTCAGGACCCTCAGCTGTAGGTCTGTTGGAGATTGCTTGAGGTCCACTCCAGACCCTGTTTGCCTGGGTATCAGCAGCAGAGGCTGCAGAAGATAGAATATTTCTGAACAGCGAGTGTCCCTGTCTGATTCTTACTTTGGAAGCTTCCTCTCAGGGGTGTACTCCACCCTGTGAGTTGTGGGGTGTCAGACTGCCCCTTGTGGGGGATGTCTCCCAGTTAGGCTACTCAGGGGTCAGGGACCCACTTGAGCAGGGAGTCTGTCCCTTCTCCGATCTCAACCTCCGTGTTGGGAGATCCACTGCTCTCTTCAAAGCTGTCAGACAGAGTCGTTTGTGTCTGCAGAGGTTTCTGCTGCGTTGTTGTTGTTGTTGTTGTTGTTGTTTAGCTGTGCCCTGTCCCCAGAGGTGGAGTCTATGGAGACAGGCAGGTTTCCTTGAGCTGCTGTGAGCTCCACCAGTTCGAGCTTCCCAGAGGCTTTGTTTACCTACTTAAGCCTCAGCAATGGCGGGCGCCCCTCCCCCAGCCTCGATGCTGCCTTGTGGTTGGATTGCAGACTGCTGCGCTAGCAGTGAAGAAGGCTCCGTGGGCGTGGGACCCTCCCGGCCAGGTGTGGGATATAATCTCCTGGTGTGCCCGTTTGCTTAAAGCACAGTATTGGGGTGGGAGTTACCCGATTTTCCAGGTGTTCTGTGTCTCAGTTCCCCTGGCTAGGAAAAGGGATTCCCTTCCCCCTTGCGCTTCCCAGGTGAGGTGATGCCTTGCCCTGCTTCAGCTCTCGCTGGTCGGGCTGCAGCAGTTGACCAGCACCGATTGTCCGGCACTCCCTAGTGAGATGAACCCAGTACCTCAGTTGAAAATGCAGAAATCACCTGTCTTCTGTGTCATTCGGGCTGGGAGTTGGAGACTGGAGCTGTTCCTATTCGGCTATCTTGCTACGACCCCCCACTGATATATATTTTTTAATCTTCCTGCCTGTAAACATACCAGCGTTTTGCCAATGTAAATAAGTTCAAAAAAAAATGTTTTATGTGTTCCTCCCATAAAATTGGCAAAGACGGGAGAAAAAAAAATGTGTGGTGATGATGAGAATGTAGAAAAGGTCATGGTGATAAACTGGCTGGTGTAATTATAAGTTGTTGTAGCCATTTAAGACAGTAATTAAACAATATACATCAAGAATCCCAAATATGGTTATAATGTTTATTTAAGCCAGTGATTCAAGAAGTGATTCTACCAGAAGACTGATATACATAGATTTTTTTATCCAGTTACTGTTTACCAGTATTTATACTGTAAAAAAATAAAAAGGAACCAAATATTTTATTATACAATTATGTATAAAATTATAAAATTTTACATTATAAAATTTTATATTATATAAAATCCAATTTTATAATATAATTTTTGTATATATTTTTTATATATTGTTATTTTTTTAATAATATAATATATTTTATATTATAAAATTATGTATTGTATTATATAAGATATAATGCAATATGGGAAAAACAGCTGATCATAGAAGAAGTGAAAGAACAGAATCGAAATCTTTATATATTACACTGTATAATTCTTGTATACATGGAAGAGACTGGAATGAGATATAAGCAAAAAGAATTATGTCCATATGGTGATAAGACAGATTATTTTTGTGCATTTAAAAATTTCTCACATTTTATATAATGAGCCTTTATTACCTTTTTTACCAGAAAAAGTAGGCATATGTTTTTAGAAAATCATAACATTTTTCATAAAATAAGTTTTACACACATTTTAGAGTTGATATATAAGTGCTGTTTTTACTCTTGATTTTCCTATTTCTATTTTCTTAAAAATATCATTTTAGCTTCCATGCTTTTTTGGTAATCTGCTTGTCAGTATATTTGCAACATTTCCCCCAGGATATGAATATTTTTGTATTGACTCCTTCACTAATTTTTTCTCCTAACAACATGCTATAGTTTACTTAACTGTTTCCTTATTATTCTATATTTATTTTCTCAATTTCTGCTCTTACACACATGGCTGTAGGTAAGACTTTGAATATATTTGTTACCATTTTCTTAGGATTAACTTATGTTAGTGAAGTGTGGTTGTAGACAGGGCCTCTTCACACACCGAAACTTTTCTTAAACATCATTCATCATCCTTCCTCATTGTTCAGTTTAGTGGCTCTTTCTTTTTACATGCCTCACAATGGATATCGGATCTATTTTATTTATTAAATATTTGCCAGTGTTCAGGGTCATTCAAATTACAACAATTGGGCTGTGAGGTTTGTTTCGAAGAGTCCTGTGAACTATAAATGGTTTTGCTTTTTAAAAGGGTTGGAGAAAGAAAGAAAGAATGAAAAAGAAAGAGGGAGGGAGGGAGGAAGGAAGGAAGGAAGGAAGGAAGGAAGGAAGGAAGGAAGGAAGGAAGGAAGGAAGGAAGGAAGGAGGGAGGGAGGGAGGGAGGAAGAGAGAGGAAAGAAAGAAAGGAAGGAAGGAAAAAAAGAAGGGAAGGAGGGAAGGAAGGAAAGTAGGAGAGAGGGAGGAAGAGAGGAACGAAAGAAAAGAAAGAAAGGAAGGAAAGGGAGGAAGAGAGAGGAAGGAAAGGGAGGAAGAGAGAGGAAGGAAAGAAAAAGAAAGAAATAAAGAAAGAGAGGAAGGAAGGAGGGAGGGAGGGAAAGAAGGAAGGAAGGAAGGAGAAAGATAAAGCGAAAGGAAAGAAGGAAGGAAAAGAAAGAAAGAGAAAGAAAGAAGGAAGGAAGGAAAGAAAGAGAAAGAAAGAAGAAAGAAGAAAGAAAGAAAGGGAAGGAAGGAAGGAAGGAAGGAAGGAAGGAAGGAAGGAAGGAAGGAAGGAAGGAAGGAAGGAAGATGGATGCAACAGAGGCTGTATGTGGCCTGAAAATCCTAAAATATTTACTGTCTTCATCTTCACAGAAAATGTTTGCTGTACCCTGAACTAAAGGCAGAGATGAAAGTGTTCATTTGCTTGGCTCTTATTCTTGTCGTACTTTCTGTATACTTTCATATTGAAATTTGCACATAATCTTATCCTTTAAGATTAATGTTTATCATGTAGTACAGACATTATTGATGCTTTGCCGGTTTTAAAAAATTAATTCCTATGTAAATATTTATTCATTTATTTATGTAACCTATAAAAATATTACCATGAATAAAAAGTGCAATTTCCTTAAACATGGAAATGTGCCCTCTCTCTCTGTCTCTCTCTCTATATATATATATATACACACACACACACGCACATAGATATATATGCATTTATTTAGTTTTTGAGATGGAGTTTTGCTCTTGTTGCCCAGGCTGGAGTGCAATGGCACGATCTTGGTTCACTGCAACCTCCACCTCCTGGGCTCAAGCAATTCTCCTTCTTCAGTCTCCCAAGTAGCTGGGACTACAGGCATTTGCCACCACACCCAGCTAATTTTGTGTTTTTAGTGGAGATAGGGTTTCACCATGTTGGTCAGGCTGGTCTCAAACTCCTGACCTCAAGTGATCCACCCACCTCAGCCTCCCAAAGTGCATGAGCCACTGCGCCCGACCAATGTTGTAATATATTTTTAAGGAGAGGACAGAGAAAGCACACAGACTACCTTATATTTGGATATGCTGACATTATTTTGATCATAGATATCAAAAAGCAAACAAATCTCCCACTTTCCCTTTCTCATTAAATTACATAAAACCATTTAATCAGTACAAATTTCTTCTCTGAACCCTACAAAAGGGATATTTTATTACCTGAATAGTCGATAGAAACTTTTATTTAGTGCCATATACTGTGCTTTACACAATTTTTAAAATTTTATTTTTAATTGACACACAATAATTGTACAGATTTGTGGTTTACAATGTGATGTTTCAATACATATATACATTATGTAATGGTTAAATGATCCATTTAACCATGGATATCCATCACCACAAACACTGATCTTTTTTTGTGGTGAGAACATCAAGAATCCTTTCTTCTGGTTAATTTGAAATATATATTATACTAGTGTTTGCCATAGTCACTCTACTATGCTATAACTTATTTCTCCTATTGAACTGTGATACTGTACTCATTGACCAATTTCTCCTCTTCATCATCTTTCCCTTTATGCTTCCCAACCTCTGGTAGTCTACTCTGTACTACTATGAGATCAGCTTTTTTTTAGATTCTGCAAATGACTTAGATCATGCAGTGTTTGTCTTTCTTTTCCTGGCTTACTTTACTTAACACAGTGTCCCCCAGGTTCATCCATGTTGCTGCAAATGACAGGATTTCCTTAATTTTTATGGCTGAGCAGTATTTTATTGTGTGTATGTACCACATTTCATTATCCATTCATCTAATAATGGACACTTAGGTTAATTCTGCATCTTGGCTGTTGTGAATAGTGCTGCAGTATACATGGGGGCACAGATGTCTCTTGGACAGACTGATTTCATTTCCTTTGGTTAATTGCCCAATAGTGGAACTGCTGGGTCACGTGGTAGTTCTATTTTTAATGTTTTGAGGAACCTTCATACTGTTTTCCATAATGGCTATACCAATTTACATTTCCACCAGCAATGCAAAAGGATTCTCTTTTCTCCACATCCACATCAGCATTTGTTATACGTTTTATCTTTTTGCTAACAGCCATTCTAATTGGAGCGAAGTGATATCTCACTGTGGTTTTGATTTGCATTGCCCTGATGATCAGTGATGTTGCACATTTTTTCATGTACCCGTTGGCCATTTGTATGTCTATTGAGAAATGCGCAGTCAGGTCTTTTGCCTTTTATTTTTATTTTTGAGACAGAGTCTCACTCTGTCACCCAGGCTGGAGTGCAGTAGTGCGATCTTGGCTCACTGCAACCTCTGCCTACTGGGTTCAAGCGATTCTCATGCTTTAGCCTCCTGAGTAGCTGGGACTACAGGTGCGTGCCACCACACCTGGCTAATTTTTTTGAATTTTTATTAGAGATGGGGTTTCGCCATGTTGGCTGGGCTGGTCTCGAACTCCTGACCTCAGTAGACCTGCCCCACCTGGCCTCCCAAAATGCTGGGATTACAGGCATGAGCCACCACACCTGGCCTTTGCCCCTTTTAAGATCAGATTATTAGTTTGTTTGTCTTTGTTCTTGAACTGTTTGAGTTCCTTATATATTATTGATATAAACCCCTCATGAGATGCATAGCTTGCAGATATATTTCGCCCATTCTGTAGGTTGTCTCTTCACTGTGTTGTTTCCTTTTTAGTTTGATGTAATCCCATTTGTCCATTTTTGCTTTTGTTATTAGTGCTTTTGAATTCTTATTCAAGAAATCCATGGCCAGACAAATGCCATGAAGCATTTTCCCTGTGTTTTCTTCCAGTAATTTTATATTTTTGGGTCTTACATTTAAATCTTTAATCCACTTTAAGTTGATTTTTATATATGAAGATAGGGGTCTAGTTTCATTGTTTTGCTTGTGCATGGACAGTTTTCCCAGCACCATTTATTGAAGATACTGCCCTTTCCTCAAGGTGTGTTCTTGGAGCCTTTGTTGAAAATCAGTTGGTTTTAAGTGTATGGATGTATTTCTGTGTTCTCTATTCTGTTTCATTGATCTACATGTCTATTTTTACACTGGTCCCATGCTGTTTTGGTTACTATAGCTTTGTAAGGTATTGTGATGTCTCCAGCTTTGTTCTTTTTGCTCAGTGCCTTGGCTATTTGGGGTCTTTTGTGCTTTCATGTGAATTTTAGGATTTTTTTTCTATTCCTGTAAAGGATGTCATTGATATTTTGACAGGGATTGCATTGAATCTGTAGGTTGCTTTGGCTAGAGTATGGATGTTTTAATAATATTCTTCTATCCATAAACAAGCAATTATCTTTGCATTTTTTGTGTCCTGTTGAATTTATTTCATTAATGTTTTATATTTTTTATTGTAGAAATCTTTCACCTCCTTGGTTTAATTTATTCCTATATATTTTATTTTTCATAGCTGTTGTAAATAAGATTTGTTTTTTCATTTATTTTTCAGATAGTTCATTTGTGGTCTACAGAAACACTACTGATTTTTTTGTGTGTTGATTTTGTATCCTGCAATTTTACTAGATTTGTTTATTAGTTTTACAGTTTTTTTGGTGGAGTCTTTAGAGTTTTATATATGTATGATCATGTCATCCACAAACAGGAACAATTTGGTGTCCTCTTTTTTAATTGGATATCCTTTATTTCTTTCTCTTGCCGGATTGGTCTGGCTAGGACATCCAGTACTGGGTTGAATAAGATTGGTGAAGATGGGCATCCTTGTCTTGGTCCATATTTTAGAGGAAAAGCATTGAGTTTTTCCTTATTCAATGTGATGTCAGCTGTAGGTTTGTAAATTTGGCCTCTATTGTGTTATATTCCTTCTATAGCTAATTTGTTGAGAGTTTTCATCATGAAGTGATGTTGAATTTTATCAAATGCCTTTTGTCTGTTGAAATGATCGTAATATTTTCTTCATGATTCCGTTAATGTGATGTATCATGTTTATTGATTTGCGTATGTTGAATCATCTTGCACTCTCTAGGATGAATCCTACTTGCTCATGGCGTATGGTTTTTTTAATGTGCTATTGAATTCAGTTTGCTAGGATTTTGTTGAGGATTTTTGCATCTGTATTCTTCAGGAATATTGGCTTGTAGTTTTCTTTTGTTGTTGTTTCCTTGTATGGTTTTGGTATCAGGGTAGTGCTGGCCTCATAAAACAAGTTTGGAAGAATTCCTTCCTCTTCAAATTTTTAGAATAGTTTGAAAATAGTTTGCAAAGCACAGATGTTATGATGCTTTGATGGTTTTTAAAAAGGGATACCTATGCAAATCATTTTTATCCCTTTCTTTATGTAACATTTAAATATATTAACCATGAAAGAATAAGAGTATAATTTCATAAAAGTTGAAAATGTGCTCAATGTTTTAATGTATTTTTAAAGGAGAGAATGGAGAAAGCACAGAGGCTACTTTATATTCTAATATGCTTTGGTTTTTGGTCATTTATATTAGAAAGCAAAAAGATCCCCTAGATTCCTTTTTTCATTAAATCACATAAAATTATTCAGTCATTAAAAGTTTCTTCTCTGAACTCTATAAAGTGCCACAATTATGTGTTATAATTCTATTACTTGAATACATAATAGACATAAATTTTTAGTGAGTACTTAACTATATGCCAGATACCATACTTTATACAGTTTTAGAGTTGGACATATATTCAAATCCTGACTTCCCCACTAACTTATTTTTCATTTGGCAACTTTTTTCACATCTTTAAATCTTAATTTTCTCATCGGCAAAATGAATGTCATAATATTATCCACCTCACAAGGCTGTGATGAAGACCTAATGAGATCATCCATTAGTGCTTGACCTGGTTTTGAACACAAAGTACTAGTTTCTTGAATAGTAACTAAAATACATGTATTCAAGTCTCAGCTCTGCTATAGAGTGATGATGGATAAGTTACTTTAGTACTCTGGGCCTCAATTTATGCATCTATAAAGTGGAGATGGCAGTAGTGCCTTAGGTGTTTTGTGAGTACTGTATTAAATTATCACATGTATGTAAGATCTTTAGAACAATTTCTGGCACATCAGTGCTGAGTAAATATTGGTCATTAACTTTTATCATTTAGGTTATTTCTGTGGTTTTTATCTCTCACTATGTATAGCATTTGTAACTTCAAAGTTTTATAAGAATATAAAAAATACAGACATGTATATATGGAGAATATTAAAACTTGTTTTTATATTCTTTCATTTGCTTAAGAAGTATGCTGGTTCATGGCAGTACCTGCACTGTAAAAAAGTTGGTCTTCATAATTCCTTCCTGTAGAATACACTACAGTTACTTTTTTAAAAAAAAAAAAATCAGACTCTTAGAGCTGCCCATCAAAACACTGACATTTAAGTGGCAGAACACTTAGATTGGCTTCTGAACCACTGATGCCTAACTAGAAGGAAAAATTATGGGCGCATTATTGTGTGTCTTCCCCACACTCCTTCCTCATGTCATAAACTCCTTTCTTGTCTTCAGAAGCAGCTCCTTATCCTCAGAGAGTGTAGTGAAAACAAAGCAGTCATATGGGAAGATTGACTAATTTGCCACAGAAAACGGAATATTTAAAACTATGAACCAAGCAACTCTTGATTTTATGTATGCATGTGCATGTACAAGACAATAGAAAGATAGCTATGTGGTATAAACAGAAAAATGACAGTCCAACTAGATTATTAGTTATTTCATATCTACAGTTAGATGTGAGCTATTTGTCAAAATCAAGGATGAGAATTAGTGATTTAAAATTTTAAATAAAATAACCTAACACACACCATCTTTTAAGCATCATTAAAATGAAAAAAATAATGTTAATTTTTGCTTTCAGGGAATATGGAGCCATTGATGATGTAGATATTGATCTGCATATCGATGTTAGCTTTCTTGATGTAAGTATCAATTTTATGTAATATGAATGGTGCATTTAAAATACATTTATTTTATTTTGGGGGAAATTTAATTTTTAGTTGTCTTATAATACTATTAGTTACATATTGACTGTTACGGTGCTTTGTGAAGAATTGATGTGATTGTCAAAGAAGCAGAGATTTTATAAACATATATATTTGCATTGTTTTTTCTAATGTTATCTGAAATTTATGGGCTTTTATAATACTTTGTTATATTTTAAGTGTTCATTTTTAGTTCTCACACATAGAAGGCCAATATTTTCACGCAACAGTGGGTTTTGAGATAACTTATAGGCCTTCATGTTATATGCATTTTGCGAACACAAATTTTAAAAGTTTGTGTGTGTTTTTTTTTTCATTTTGAACTCTAAAAAATGATTAATTCATCTTTTAAATATATTTGTGCAGGAGGAGATTGCTGTGGCTTGGGAAGTAATTCGAACAGAACCTATAATTGTTCGACTACACTGTTCACTTACGCAGTATTTAAATGGCCCAGGTTAGTTTTATTTCTTTCTTTATTATTTTTAATATTAATTAGCTGTGCACTATGCCTTAAGCAAAATGCGTGTTCATTTGTCAGTTCTGAGCAAAAGTGCTAAATATCTTGATAATGGTATTTAAAGAAGCTTGCATTCTAAGAAAGATGGTTTATTGCCAATATAACTTATGGAAACAGAAACATGACATTTCTTTTTATAGATTTTATTTCTTTATTTCTTTTTATAGATTTTCAGAAACTGACAAGTTTCTGAGACACAAACATTTAAAAAACGCAAAGGAGTACTTTGCATGTAGTAGAAACTCAGTAAATATATATATTTTGGGTTTTCCTTAGATACAATTATTTCTCTCTCTGATTCTGAGATTTAATTTTAATGCAATATATTTCTGTCTTTGAAAATGGAGATTATAATAGTGTATTTGTTTGCTGAATCTTTGAGGGACAATGTTGCTATTATATTTCACCTCATAGCTGTTTACAACAAAGGACCCTATCATAAGTCTTGCCAAAATTTACTTGGTAAAATGTTTTTTCCTACCTTCTACCACACATACACACACACACACACACACACACACACACACACGCATACATGCACACACACAGAATTGTATCTACTTATATTGTTCCAGTTATCTACTGCTACATTAAAAAAGAAATCCCAAAACTTAGTGGCTTAAAAAAACTTACCTCTCACTATTCTTTGGGCACTTCTTGCTTGCAGTCTCCCATGATTTGCAGTCATATGTGGGTGGGGCTGGGGCCAAATCAAGGCCTCACTGAGTTGGATACACACGATGTTGGACGTCCAAATGGCTAGCAGTTGATGCAGGTGTCATCTCAGGACTCAATTGAGGCTTTTGGCTAGAGTACCTGTCTGACACATAGCTTCTTCATGTGGTTTGGGTTTCTTGTACCATGGGGACTGGGATGCATATGCAAGTGTTGCAAGAGACAGGATGTAGAAGCAACCAGGAAAAGACATAGTGAGTCTTTGATTGTATTCTGTTGATCACAGCGGTTGAAGAGCCCACCCAGAATCAAGGGACAGGAACATAGACAGCACCTTGTGAAATCATGGGCATCTTTAATCTGCCACACAAGTTACTATGATGTCTGCATGTTTTTCCTTTAGGCATATCAGGGAATATACATCTACTGTTTGTTGTCACATAGGAAACATACTTGTTCTTTCAGATTTATAAAATACAGGAAAAATCTTTCATTTTTAAAGTTAGTCACTTGTTTTCTGTCTTTGCATAATACATTCTATTCAAATTAATCAATGCATAATATAAATTACATATTCTAACTGATTTAATGCTGGACAAGAAAAAATAAGTGTTTAAAATATTTTTATTCTGATAATTTCAGATATATAAATATGTAAAGAAAAGTATTTCTCATAATTCTTGTAATAAGAAAGCTAAATGGCTTGGTGTTGTTTCTGTTTTCTATGTGTATATGATTTATTTTTATAAAGTTGACAAAGAATTTTATAAATAGCTGTGCACCTTGATGTTAAGTCATGAGACTGTCCTCAAGTCATTAAATCCGCCATAAGGGAATGATTTGTAATATATGAAGAATATTTCAGCCCATAGTTGTATGTGTTCTTGTTCCTTCCCCACATATTCTGCCATATGGCTAACTTTTTTCTTATTTTAGTGATTTGAAATGTCATTTGATTTTATTTTAATGGTGGTTAAAAGAAAAGGAAATCCTTATGTCTGAACTTTATTTAGGGTTAGGAATGAAATTGGGCTGGTTAATCTCTACTCACCCAAACCCCATCTGTGTGAGATGATACTGAAGCATGCTTTTATGTAATCTTACCTCTGATACTTATTTTTTGATATAATCTTGAATGTAAGGGAGATATTTTCCTTCACAATATCTCTTTAAAGATTTTTTACATTTGCATGGTTTTGTAAATATTTTAACACTCATTTTAACTCATGGTTAGATTATTTTAATGTTCAGTACAATTCCTTTAGTGTCACAACTCATCTGCTCTTTCTTTCATCTATATTGGTTGATTTATATATTTAACAATTTGGAAACCAAGGAAACCTGAGGATTATGTTTTCTTTTTTCATACCTGAGAATGACTTTCTGTTTTGTGAATGAGACAAACTTGTCCAAGTAAAATTAGCGAGGTCATGATAGTTCTCCTCCTACAAAAAGCAAAAATGCTTTAGAAACTTCTCATTTTGTGCCTGAAGTATTTTAACTCTTTTTATTTGCAAGAAGTCCGTTTTGATTTGTTTGTGTTTTGTTGTGTACTTTTTGGACTGCTTTTCTTCTTCTCCTTGATGCTAGTTTTTCTGTATTTATTTTTGCATGGTGTACCTGACTGAGTCTTAATTCACCTCAAGTGCATTTTATGTAATTATTTATTATTCCTTCTTTACCTGCTAATCCCAATATCCTGATTGGATCTAACTCTTTTGTCCTCCATGTTTTTCATTTCTCTAATTCTTTCATCCTTCATATCTGAAAACTTTATATGTTCTTTCCAATCTGTCTTCTGCTCCACTGAGTGAATTGTTTTCGTGATTTCATCTTAAATTTAATGTTCCCATTGTATTTTTAATTTGGCCATATTCTTTACTGATTCCATATTATTCCTCCTTTATCACCAGTCGCTTTCATTTTATTTGTTTAGTGTCATTTTGAGTTTTGTTGTGAATATCAATCAGTAATTGTCAAAGGTTTATCATTTTATTCCTATAGATGGAGTTTTGTTTTCCTCAATATTATATACAAGCAAGAGTTGAAATGTTCTTCTTTTGGAAATTAGTGTGATGTGTGAACAATTTCTTCCATTAATAAGAGGAAAGAAAGAGAATTCCATACTGACCCTACTTTGGAGTTGGCAGCTCTGAGATCTGCCCGCTGGAGGGGAGGGCTGTGAGCTCTGCTAGTACCCCCACCCTGTTCCCCTGGGTCCCCTTTCCCAGCTCTTGCTCCCATCCCCATTTCTGCACCCTTGGCTGCTAACAACTCCACTTGAGACCCTCAGTAGCTTGTCCTTGGACATATAAGCTTTCTCTTTCCTGGGGAGTGCAGGTAAGTACTTGGCAGTTTTTTTATCTTCCCTTCACTCTTGTGAGGTGTCACTAGTGTGAGGGTACAGTGGCCTAGCTACTCTGTTTCAAGTCTGTACAAAGATGGGGTGGAAACTAGAACTTTCCCTGGATTTGTACCCTTGCTTGGCTTTTTCTTTTCCTATCTAGCCCCTTCTCGCTTGTTCTTATTGTTTCCTCCTGAGAACAATTCCGAGTACATTATTTGTCCCTTGTCTGCACTCAAGGTCTGCTTCTGAGAGAACTAAGGATGATGGGTCCAGGGTCACAAAAAAGGTAGCATCTGCAGAGGGAGGAAGCCCTGCTAGACCAATCTAGAGTGTCTTCTCTGCCTTAGGGTTCATTTGCTCCCTGTTCTGAGAGGTGTCAGCGGTGGTTGACTTTTTTTATAGCATCTGTCTCTTTCATAGAATGGAGAGTTTCGCATCCATCCTGTAGGGCCCCTTAGGATTGGTTCCATCTGCTCTGTGCAAAATTTGCTGGGCATTTCTCACATGGGGATGGCATTACTCCAAGTTTCTGGTCTTTTTTACTGGTTTTCTCCTATTTCTATTAGGCACTGGTTATGACTGTGTTTGTGCAAAAGTATTCACTCACATTACCATCTTACTAGTAAACTCCCCAAGATAGTTTTTTCTTATTGAAAATTTGAGGAAAATATGATTGAAACTGTGCAGTAATATATAATATATGGATAGAACTGGAGACAGTGTTACTAAAAAGGAACTTTTAACTTATTATTCCAGGAGAATAATTAGGTTTTATCCTAATTTATGATTAGGATTATTGCTAGGAAATAAAAAAGTGAGAAAATATTTATGAAGAGTGTTTGTGCTATGCCCATAATGCCTCTGCCTGTCACAGAATACCATTATTTCAGTTTCCATCTGTAAATAAGTTATCACCTTATTAAGGTTAAGCAGATGAACTTTCCAATTTCAGTATCCCATTTTATGGTGTGTTGCCTGAGACCACTCCCAATATCTGATACTACATCTGTTAGAATCCAATCAGAAAACAAACCACTCTAGTATCTCAGGTAAAAAAATTAAACCTAAAGAGTTAGTTAAACCAGTGGCTAAAAAGTTGGGAAGAAAAGCAGGATGGTGAAGCCCATCAGAGAGTGGTAGGAGGAGACCACTAAGGAAGATGACAGCAAGAGATCACTACAGTCCCTTGGGGCTGGGGTGACACTGGAAAAGGGATGGTATGCAACAGAATCCAAATATCAGGGAAATCTTACAGGTTCTAGAACCATGTCAGGAGTTGCTCTGTAGGAGTTACGGCCACAGAAATAGGACATGTCTGGTAAAGAGCTGCAACCATGGAGAAGATATGACAACTGCTAAAAAATGCCCACACAAGACAGGAGAGGAGAAGGAAAGAGAGATGAGGGAATAGGAGGGAAAAGAGAGAAGAGAGAAGGGGAGAGGGAAAAGGGAGATGGGGTAGAAGGGAGGAGAGAAAAAGAAAGGAAATAGTACCTTGATTCTCTTTCTCTGTCTCTTCCTCAAGTCCAAACAGAGCTTCCATTAGTCAAACCTAACCAGAAGGTAGTTGGCAAGGGACCATGGAAATGCAGCCTAAAGGTGGAAGAATGAGGAATGGACTTGAGAGCAAACAAAACACAATGGCCTATATGTATATCCTTGTCAAATGCATAATGCTGTTAGACATTTTTAAATTTACATAAATGCTATTGTGCTATAGATTTTATTCTCTTAACCACTTAGCAACAGAATTCCTGGCCCTGTTGCTCTGTGTACACTAATATATACTATAGTATAGATCCACTACAATTTACATATTTACTTTGTTAGTGATGGCCACCTACATTATGGTCAGATCCCTGATGCCATAATCAGTGCTGCAAAGAGTGTCCTTAAATAACTTATTTTATGGACTTTATGACAGTTAACTTATGAACAGTGGAATTTTTATGGGTTGGTCTAATCTGAGCTGAGAGCACATACTCATTATCATTTCAATTGCGTGGCTCTACTTACTCATCAGAATTTCTCCAAATATCTGTTAACCATATAGAATTTTCCTTCTCTATGTTGCTTTGTCAAACCTTTATTTTTCTAATGTGTTTCCTGTCTTTGAATTTTATTATTGTTTATCTTACAAATCCCTTTAGTATGTTAACTGTTGATAACTAGTGGCTTCAATTCATGCAAAAGTCTTTTACAGTGATATTTATGAAAAGTTGGTATTTGATATTTTTTATGAAAACTTTTTGAAATAACAAAATTCAGCGATTTAAAAATTCAGTGATTTAAAAAGAGTGTTTCCAATGTGTCTTTGGAAGGTATCAGCATTTATAGTAAAATGGACTTACAAGAAATGTATGGCTAATTCAAGATCTAGACTGACCTACTTAACAGTTCTTTTTGAAAAGGATTTATTCCTACATTTTGGAAATGTATAAATAACAGTTATTTAAACATCAAGATTTGGCTACAGCTAATCTGACAATATATCTGTGAGAGAACGGGAATGATATGAATTGAAGACATCTACCTCCTTATCCACTTTGAAACTAAAGATAAGGATTATTTGTATTATATATGGGGAAATATACTTTAAATAAAGATATGATATAATTTATCACTCTTATGATAATGTATATTTTCTGGAATTGCTGATATAGAGATGCAGTTTTTCATCACAAGGACAAAGCTGTTTTTAGTTGAAAATGATAAACAACTAACAATACTTTAAAATGATTTCTGTGCATATCATCTCATTATTGGTACCTCTGTTCTTGCATGATCAGTGCATTAGAATAATTTCCACATATCTTGGGCAGCCCTCACTTCCCAACTGCAGTTATATGAGAGATAAGAAAACATTGAATAACTTTGACCTTTTTTAAAAACATGAAAATATGTCACTAGTACTTTCTGTCAAGTTCTTTTCTTATAAAAGAACATTTATTTGTAGTTTCTAGTTTTATGTATCGGTACAGTTCTGGGGATTTTTGTTGTTGTTGTTTGTTTGTTTGCTTGTTTTGCTTAGATCACTAATTTTAGCTATGTTTATTCCTGAGTACTTATTTGGATAATTAGACTTTTATAGTTCATTTTATTTTCTAACTTATTATTGATTATCAAGAAAGTATTAATTTTTTTAAATGTTGTTAAAAATGAACTTAAAATGTTTTTAAATTTACAGAAAAATTGCAGCTAGTACAGAGGTCCTATACACTCCAACCTCTGTTTCTCTGTTTATTAACATATTTCATTAATATGCTGAATATAATTAATTACATTTATTTTATTAGTAATATGTGTTTTAGAACTTGAATTTTGGAATATTTTATGAATTCCAAATTATGAATTTTGGAAATTTTAGAATTTTATGAACTCTTTTAGTATATTCCAAAATTATAGTTCATTTAGATTTTATGCTATTAATTGAGTCAATATTTGAAATTTATATTTTTCTAGAAAAATTATTTTGATAAATGTTAACACTTGTTTTCTAGTCATGCATAGTATGATTAAGTTTTGGTCTTTGTATTATCAATTTATAAGAATAATTTGTATGTTCTGGATAAACATTTATATCTAGTATTATATAACCCTTCTTTCTTTCTACGTATATATCATACCCAGTTTTCTTCAGTAAAGGCATTAGTTCTAGTGCATTTTGGATTTTTCTACATTTTTGTAGGTAGATGTCTTTTGTTTCTCTGCCCTCATCTTCCCACTTTTTCTGTCTGCCTCTGAAGAGATTGTAGCTTCTTCAGTCTTCTTAGAGAAAATACAGTGCTTTCTCATTTAATTCCACTGAGGTTTTCAAGATGTTAGAATGTTTTTATGCACTTTTGAATTTTGAAAGCCTTGGGTTTGGGTTAAGTGGGATTGGAGTGATGTTTACTCTATACCTTACTCTCTGTACAAAGATTAAGGAGTTCTCAGGAAACGAACTAATTTTTTGGTGGTACAAACACCCAATTTCCTTGATTGATGGAGCATTTGTGTCCCAAAGTAGTGGCCAACAGGGGATACCATTTGGCTTACAATACAGAGCATGTGTGATCTGAGAAGGTCCTATGAGCAACACAGTCTTTGCTCTAATTATCTGCTGCCCCAACTGTTGCTATGAATGGCACTATCTAAGCTCCCATATGTCATCTTTTCATCTGCACACTAGTTTCTGTTCCCTTTCACCTAATTGGGACACCATCCCAGCAATTCAGTTCTCCTCCTCCTTCCTGTACTATTTATTTCTCTTTTTCTCCTAGAAGACTCACATCAGCATATATTTCTCTTGTCTTGAAACAAAAACAACAACAACCTCTTGATCTCAAATGCCTCTTCAGTTGGGACCCTAATACTCTGCTTCTTTTGACTGTTAATTTCCTTGATTACAGTTGTCTCTATTAGCTTACTTCATTTTCCTTTTTCTTTTCTCTCTTTGAATCCACTCAAGTCAGATTTTAGTCCCATCATTTCTCAAACACTGCTTTTGTCAATTTCATCAGTAACTTCATTCTTGCCAAATGACTCATAACCTATTTTGAGTTATCATCTTAATTGATTTAGCAGTATTTCATAACAGTTGTTTACCTCCTCTTTGAAAATCTTTTTTTTTTTCTTTTTTTTTTTTTTCCGGATAGAGTCTTGCTCTGTTACCCAGGCTGTAGTACAGTGGCATTATCACAGCTACTGCAGCCTCAACCTCCCAGGCTCAGGTGATCCTCCCACCTCAGCCTCCTAAGTAGCTGGGACTACAGGCATATGCCACCATGCCTATTTTTTTTTTTTTTTTTAAATAGAGATGGAGTCTCCCTAGGTTTCCAAGACTGGTCTTGAACTCCTAGGCTCAAACAATCCACCTGCCCGAGCCTCCCAAAGTATTGGGGTTACAGGCATGAGCCACCGTGCCTGGCCTGAAAAACTTATTTGAATTTGTGTCCAGGTAGCAGCACTCTGGAATCTTCCATCCTCTTGGCCATTCCTCCCCAGCCTTCTTTGCTGAACTGGGCTCGGGGCCTAATCCTCAGACTTTCTCTTTCCTCTACCTACACTCACTGAGTGGTTTCTCATCCAGCCTCATGCCTTTAAATAAATATATATACACACACACACATACACACACACACACACACACACACACACACACACTCTGACTGTTCCAAATTTATATCTTTAGTACATGCCTCTCACCTTAATGCCTAAATGTTGGGCTTCTCCAATTGCCTTAACATTTCCATTTTAGTATCAAATAAGCATCTCAAATTTAAAGTATTTGGTCAAATAACTAGTCTTATCTGCCTTTCCAAACCTGTTTCTCCTACAGTCTTTCACATTGTAGGAATTGGTAAATTTCATCCCTCTGGTTGCTCAGGCCATAATCTTTGGATTCATCCTTAACTCCTCTTCTTTTTTTCACACCTCAAATCCAGTCCACCAGCAAAATCTGTCCACTCTCCTAGAAGTATGAATCCGAAATGTTCATCACCTCCACAGACCCAAGTTCTATATATCTTGCCTCACTTGTTGCAATAAGTTCCTGACTGATTTTCCTATTTTTCCCTTTGCTCTTTGACCAATTGATCCTGCACAGCTCCACCATGCTCCTTCCCTGCTCTCATCTCCTGACATGAGACCTTGTGCAGTTCTCTCGCCACATTGTTCTCCAGCTGTTCCTGGAATATTTCAGCATATTTTCTCTTCAGGGTCTTTGCCCTTGTTCTTGGGTCTGGCTGGGACATTTTCTTCCTGCTTGTTCTTATCTAACATTTAAACCTGAGCCCACATAGCCTGCAGCCCATATGTTTTTCCCCATCTTTATTTTCTCCAGAGCCTTTATTGCCATCTAGCATTGTATCTTTTTTTCTGTTTTTCATCTTCCTCCTCCCAGTGGATTTCCGACTTCATGGACGCGGGGATATTCGTGTGTGTTTTTACTCTTTCATCTGAAATGACTGATGAGTGCAAGAAATACTCTTTAAACCAGTGAATAATGAAAAATAAGTGACTTTTTTGAGAGAAGTTATTAATTAACATAGTTACTGATTTAAAGAAATATATGTATATATGTATTTTTATATATTTAGTTACCGATTAAAAAATATATATATTTAAACATATATAAACATATATTTTAACATATTTAAACATATATTATTAAACATATGTAAATATATATATTTTAATGAATTTAAATATATATATACACCTGGTAAAAGTATGAATTACGTGAAAAGGAAATCTCCTGTGCCTTCTTGTCTCCCATTGTTTTATTCTAAAAATGATGTGTGTAGATGCAAACATGTTGTCTTTCTTCCACTTAAAAAGTAATGCACTAACTGTCCTACATGTGGCCAGTTCAGCTGTTGCTTACTTTGGAGATCATTCTTTCTTACATTTACATATATTATACATTAATATATAATGACCATTAATGATCTCCTGTGTGGATATAGCATAAATAGCATTGTTTAGGACTGTATGTGCACTGCTTTTAAGTGTGTCTATGTATATGCACATATATAATGCAGTTTCAGCCTTTTCCTGGCTGATGGTTGAGTTTCAGTTTCAAGTCAATACGTGACTGTGATCCTTTTTCCTTTCTAGTGCCCACTGTTGATGTCTTTCAGATTTCCACAAAAGAGCGATTTGGATTGGGACATCAGCTGAAAAAGTAAGTTTGCTAAAGTGCAAAAAAATAAATTTCTGCTAAAGAGAACCGAGTTCTCATTTTGTTCATGAAAACAAACAAATAAACAAACAAAAACCTTCTATTCAGTAAGAACTTTTTGAAGCAAGTCCCTCAAGAGAGGAAATCATCCTGATGCTAAAAGCTGCATTGATAATTTATTAGCAGGCCTCACTTTTCACCTGGGCCAGGGTCCTTCTATTGCCATCCCAGATCCACTCTCTTTCCTCCGGCACCCTGCACTCTACCTGGGGAGGCTGACCTGTGTAGACATAGGCTCTGAGTCCCTAACATGACCAGTGGAGGGAGGAAGGAGAGTAAGATGGAAGTACTTACTGCCCTGGTTTCCTCCCTAGGAGGTCATCCTGAGCTGACCAGTCCTTCCACTGAAGCCTGCTGCTCTGCTCCAGGCTGCAGCGTGTACATGACTTTCTTTCTTACTGGGCTCTATTGAGGGCTCTCACTGCTCATTCCTTGGGGCCCAGAGGTGGGCAGCCACTGGCCCTGGACTCCTGCACTATGCCTACTTCCCATTCCTACCGCTTTGAAACGTTCGTTTTTTAAATAAATACTTTATTTCCTGTTTGGATCTTGATTTTGTTTTCTGATCTTTAAGTCTATTTTATATAAAAATGTATTTTTAAAAAACAGAAAAAGAAAACGCTGATAGAGCCAGGATACAATGGCACCAGAAAAAAAAAAAAAAAAAGAAAATTGCATCTTAGAAGTAAATAGAGAACACTGATAAATTACAGACGCAAGAATTGACTCTCAAATTTTTCTAAAATCAGATGATCACTGATGTGATCTGAGACACAGACCTTTGGGACCCATTGGCCTGTGTTTTGGTATGCATCCAGAGGGCTTGTTGTGGTTTTCCCTGAAGAAAATAATGATGCCATCCACATGGTCTCCTTCGCCAACCTTCCACACAGAGGGAATACAGCTTTCTCTTTAGACATAGTGTCTAGGTGGGCCTTGATTTCATAAGAAGACATAAAGCCACCCAATTTGAACTGAATTTTAAAATTTAGGCACGTACCTCAGTTTGCCATGGTCAGAATATAAACAATAAATTCTCTACTTAATATCAGCTTTAAGAATTTGTGTTTATGGAGAATTCCTAGAGGATTATTTATTCTTCCAAATCTGCAAATTTAGCTTAAATGTAAATTTGTCAAGAAAGACCATTAGATAACTGTATACTTAAAGCCTGGTTTAGGCCTTTCATAGTGATGCAGTCTATATGATCACTTTTATTTTAATGGATTTAAATTTGAAATCATATGTGGGCTTGTACTGAGCAATATTCTAAGAAAAATCTATTGAAACTATATTTGATATATGAAATAGGGGACTTACTGAGATCATTTTGCCTGATGTAGGAGGCCACATATATGATATCTAGGATTTTGTATGTATTACAGAGCTCTAGAATTTTCTGAAATTTTTATGACTTAAATTGAGGCAGCGCTACTCAAATGTGAGTTGTGTGCCTACCACATTTGAAAGGAAAAAACATTCTTACAAATTCCCAATGTTGAGTTCAAAGATATACAAATAGAAAATTAGATAATAAACCCTTAATGTTTAGAATTCTGCATCTTTAAAATTAAATTCAATTTACAATATGTGTTCAGCATATTATGTAACGTAGTGTTCTCTTATAAGGACTCACAGGATAAATTTTCTCAGTTTTCCATTCTAGGATTAGGTATGCTTTCCCAGAGCACTTGGTTGTGTTTTTTTGATTGGATTTTGTTTCCTGCATTGTGCCCATATCCTGCATGTCTTGGAGATGAGCATGGAGCCTGCCTCCATGATGAGCATGGATGGCGTTATCCAAGTTGAGCACCATTTCACCTTGACACATTTTTTTATTCTATTATTTTTTTCCTCACTCAATTTGCTCCCTTGTTTTTATACTCTTCTACTTTGTGTACTTTTATAAGCCACTTACAAACTTTTTTTTTTTAAGTAGCATGGAGCTGATCAAAGTAAGATAAGAATTACAAAAGCACACAAGTCTAGGAATAAATAGCCTTCTACCCTTAATGGCTTCTGGGTACATTATATAGGCTCAGCAAAAAAAATTGTATATATAATCCCAACTCTGAGAAATTAAAGAAAGCTATGTGCCTTTTTCACTGTTTAAGTACCTAGTAACATATATAACCTATTTAATTAATATCCCTATCCAAGTGATTAATGTTTTTAAAGAGTTACTTGCTTTTAGGGATAAATATTAGCTATGTGGAAAGTTTGTTAATATAGATTAGATTTTTTTTTTTATGATCCTTGAGAAATTTTGGTCTGATATGTTTGTTTCCCTAATTATAAATAATTAGATTTGGCTATGATCCTTAAGGTCACTGCCAGCCTAAAATCCCATAATTTTAACAATCTAATTTCATCCTCACAATACTTTATAAAAAGAAACTCAATATAAAGAGATTATTTTCTTAGAAACATCAGCAAGTTAGGAAGGCAGATTTAGAATCTAGGCTCCTTGTTATCAGTTGGTTTTCAGTAAATAAAAGACACTCTTATTTACTGAATAACTTTTTCACAGGAAAATTTTTTTCTAGTGGCTTCAGACAGCAGAATAATCTTATCAACAATAGCAACAGCAAATGCTCATGCAGTACTTATTATGTGTCATGCACTATTCTAAGTGTTTAACATATAATAAGACATTTAATCTTTACAACAACTCTATGAAATAGGTCTTGTTACTCTCATATTTCCTAGATAATGAAACTGAAGCCCAGAGAGGTTGAGCAGCTTGTTCATGGTCACACAGCAAGAAAGTGATAGAGCCAGAATTTGACTCTAAACCAGTACTTATGACCCGTAAACGAATCTGCTTCTCATATAATCCTGGATATTCCTTTGCTTGAGATAAGATGTGGAATTTATGTTTGGCATTGAATGAATATTGAGAGAATGTGAAGTCAAAATAGCCTAAAAGAAAAAATATTCATGTATTTTCTCATGGCTGACCTGACACAGATATCACAGATATAGTGATTGGTCTTATATAGGGTATCCTATCATTCAAAGGCTCAGCATATCACAGACAATGGAAATAATCTTCGATTTTTGTATGACTTTATGTTGAGTCTGCACTGATCAAACCTTAGTTGTGTTTAAGGGGGGAAAATATTACAGATCTTCAGTTTTCCCTTAAATATATTTGCAACGTAAAATTAGGTATAAATTTTTCATATGTAGAGTTCCCTACATTTGTAAAACGAAATTCAATTTACAACTTAAGTGCAAATCAAAATAAAATACTTGAAATTCAAAGTAATACTATTAATTTGGTTTATGATATTATTTTGCTAAAGCTATTTCACCATCACAATTCGAATATAATACTGGCTGCTCTAGTGCATAGTTTTTTTTTAAATTAACATGTAAAACAGTATGATGTCATCCCTATGTACGTGCTTTTTCCACTGCCCTGGAACCTTTTTTCACATAGTTGGCCATGACATCATCTGCTCTTGACTTGATGCAAATGTATACTTTACTTTGAAAATTTTCACTTTTTTCCCCTACAATCAGCCAATCACTGGCAATGGTAGTAGTTCCTTTTGGTGCTGCCAGCACAATAGTAAACACAAACTCAAATGTAAATACTGAAGTCCCTTCATGGTTCTCTATTATAAGGAGGTGGTTGTTATACCAAATGTGCTCATATGTATACTCCAGATTACCCCTGAAATTAAACACAACATTGAACGTCTTTTAGAAAACACTTAATTTCTTTTGCATCCAAGAACAACTAGGTACCTGGGTATTCAAGTTTAAGAATTATTGATTTTAGATGTTGAATCACACTTTGAATCCTAATGTAATATAAAAGTGGGAAACTTTTTAGCCATTTTGACCTGTTTGGTTTTTTGTTCCACTTAGCTTATCAAGATTAGGCAAGCACTTGCCATCTTTCTTAGAGAATGGTGCATAGGAGTAACAATTTTCTATGGGAAGAAAATCTAACTCTGCTTAATACAAAGGGTTGTGTCAGTGGAAATTTCAAATTAGGCACAGGGAGAAATGATGATCTTATTATTACATTTAAATCCTGCTGAAATTTTGGGTAAAAAAAAATCAAACATGAATAAAATGTTTCTTGTGCTGACTGAGCGAATTTACTGTGAATTTGGAATCATGGCATCACTTATTGCAGTGTTATTCCCTTTTTCTCACCACTTCCACTGCTAAAAGGACCCCAAAATAATTCAATATGTAACTGTTTATTCTTCTGAACTTACCAAAACTAGCAGAAAAAAACCTAACTGATATACTTTCTGGCCATCTGAGTTAGTTTGTTAAGACCTGAAGGATCCTGAGAACTTAGTAACTGGCGTTGTGCTAAGAGTCACGTCTGTCCCATTTGAATAACACGTGTTATACGTATCAAAACCCATTTGATAATATACGTACTACTGCTCTGTCACTTGCATCTGTGCTAACTTGGGCAGATTTCATTCTCTTATTTGTGAAATGTGTGGAATAACAGCTACTTGCTGGAGGTACTGTGAAAATTAGAGGGAAAAATGTGCCTGTAACATTTCTGTTTTACTCCGTGACATATTGTAAGTCGTAAACAAATATTGGGATCATTTTCCTGATCCCAAAGCAATGTGTTAGAAATAACTGAAAAGAGCATAAAAAACAGGCAATCCTGAAGTTATTTTTGAAGAAAAAAAGTTTAATTTATTGCATGCTTGATGTTTAATTGTAAAATTTCATGTCTACTTAAGTATTAGTGTTGAGGGCCACTGCCGTGTGGAAAATGGAGATATACAGAAGCCATCCAAGCCTGGGACCTTTCCCAGATAAGAACAGTGTGTCCAAGTCCACAGTTGACGTTCTGGAATTCTTTACTATAAAGCACTGATGGAGTGATTTTGACATAGAAAATATCGAGATTAGGAGTTACCAACATCTTGCCTTCTGATATTAACTAAACAAATTTAAGGATACCCAGTTTTGAAAATTTAGTATAGTATATTCAAAGGTAAATGGGCTGTGTTGAAGATATAATTTGCTGACCACATATTTCTACATAGAGCAAGTTCTGCATGTTTTCTTTTTATGTATAACTTTATAGCTTTACTTTCCTTTTCATGAAGAAGATATTGAAGCAAGTCAAGTAAAAAGAAAATGGCTTTACTTCTATCTTAATACATAGCATTATAATTAGTAACAAATATTTTCTTAAAAATTGAATTTCTAGCACCAAAAATTTAGATTTTTTTGCCACTTCAGCTCAAGTTGTTGATCCTGAAGGCCATCTTTATAATTCTCTTTATATCTTTATTGTTCTGTCGTTTGAATTATATCCTAGCAATATTATAATTTAATTATTTAAATAAATAGCGATCATTATCATTTACTGTGATATAACTAGTCACAGTTAAGTTCTGGGAATTTGTTATATGATGCTTTCCTATGGATGAAAAATCTTGTATGATTCTAAATTAGTATCTCACTGATTTCCGTGTGCTTGCTTTTATTTGATAAATGCATTTTCTACATAATAAATACAGTAACATTAATTGAAATTGCCCTGGAGTGGTGATAACAGAATTACCTTTGGATTGACAGAATCATGCAGACATTTGTTACACAGCAGTGGAAACAGAGCAAAGAAAAATCCAATTGCCTGCACAATAAAAAGTTGTCAGAGAAGAAAGTGAAGTCTCCCCTGCATTTATTTTCTACTTTGCGCAGGTTGGTAACAGGCAACTTCGTCATTGTCTTACTAAATGCTGTGTGTGTGATGCAGTTCATACTTACAGCATTCTTTCTATAGTATTGGCATCTGTTTATTTTCTTTATAACCTCTAAGAAAAGACTGAGTTAGATGCATTCCATCAAAAACATATTCATTTCTCTGTTTAGAGTTTTTATTAATATTTATTTAACATTGGTTACGTTTGCTAAAATTACATTCTTTGCTTTTTAATCACCTAGAGTTTTTCCTACCAAAATTAGTTTCATTATAGGGCTTTGGGATAGATAGGAGGGAAACAAAATCTTAGAACCTTTTTTTTTGCTTTTCAGAAAAAATGGGATTCAAGTCCTGTGATCATTCTGCACATACCTTTGATTTCAGTTTTGACTGGGTAGGCTATATTAAAATGAGGTGGTAGAATATTTGTAGCACAGTCGAGTTTGAGAATGACAAGCTTTCTTCATGGTCTGCCATACCTGTGATTTGCCCTGTATTAATTGTTGTTCAATTTTGAAGGTCGCCAAGTTATCCTCCGCCTGGTTGTGGTAAAAGCAAATCAAAACTGAAATCTGAGCAGGACGGAATCTCTAAAACGCATAAGCTGCTGCGGAGGACTTGTTCCAGCACAGTCAAGACTGATGATGTGTGCTCCACAAAGTCACACAGGACCTTTGGCCGCTCCCTGTCCAGCGATCCCAGGGCTGAGCAGGCTATGACAACAATTAAATCGCACAAACTTTTGAACCGTCCCTGCCCTGCAGCTGTTAAGTCAGAGGAATGCCTCACTCTAAAGTCGCATAAACTATTGACTCGATCTTGTTCTGGAGATCCGCGATGTGAGCACAACACAAACTTGAAGCCCCACAAACTGTTAAGCAGGTCTTACTCTAGTAATCTCAGAATGGAAGAATTGTATGGACTGAAAAATCACAAGTTGCTCAGCAAGTCCTACTCCAGTGCCCCCAAGTCATCTAAAACTGAGCTTTTCAAGGAACCCAACGCAGAGGGCAGGAGGCTCTCTCTTACCTCAGGGCTTATTGGTATCCTAACACCGTCTTCATCTTCATCTTCTCAGCCTGCTGTGCGTAAATATTTTCATCTTGAGTTCTTAAATGTTAGCTAAGGTGCAGTCGAATTTTTTTTTTTTTCTTATAAGATCTGGTGGAAAAAGAAGCAAAACTTTGTTTTAATTTACCATTTTTAAATATCTTTTTGGATATTGTTTTGCATACCATACATTTGCAACTGGCACTGAAATGTCACCTTTCGTTCTGAAAAAAAATAAATGTAGCTACCCATTTGAAGTCCAGTTCAAATTCTTGTCATAGTAACAAATGCTACTGAAAACAGAAGGAAATGCATTGGATTCACAAAGCCCTTACTTATTAAACAAGCATATAATTTTAATGTTTCATTAAGTATGTGTATCTAATCTCTGGTCTTCTCACATGAGTGGTGGAGGACCACATTTTTCTTGTGGTTAAATTAAGAGTAATTCCCTTTCAATTACATATAAGAGAACTTTGCCCATGCATGTTGTTACCTGTGGAGAGGGGCAGCATTTATCGCTTTATCCCAGAGCTTCACTTAAAGTTGTTTTTAGTGTCCCTTTTATACTGAAGTCACTTTATGCTGGAGCTGTTTTGGGGGGACATGGGACCAGGAGATTACTTTAATAATTTAAGTCCTTTTGATGGTATTTATCAAGAATAACGCTTACACAAAATTTATCACTAGCATAATTGGCATGATAGCCAATTTCATGCTAATGATAAATTCATAGACCTGTCTTATGTATATTATTAACATATTCAAAACAGTTGATGAAAAATTTTGTTTCCTTTTGCTAAATATATATGTGTGTGTATGTTGGGGGTGTGTGTTTAACTCTAACCATTAATGTGTATACACACTCAGCAAGAGATGAAATTGAAAAAAATAAAGGCTTTTAGGAAAGTAAGGTTATTCTTATATAGGTTTATTTCCAAAATTAAATTGTAAACTATACTGTATATTTATTTTATGAAAAGTTGAATATGTTGTCAGTTTCACATGAGCATCCTAGAAGCCCATTCCTACTCAAAGATAAGTTTTAAGGACATAGAGCAAATAATGTAGAACAGTTACACAGTGGAATGTTTCCCAAGTCAGCTTCATCCAAGAAAGATCATTTCAGACATTCTGTAAAAGAAAATGCCTTAATGACTTCCAATATGGCTAAGCATAATACATAGTTTTCTGTTTTGACACTTTCAGTAGCTGTCTAATATTTCTTTGGAGGAATAATTGTATCTAATTGTAAAATAAGACTGATGTTCCCTAATGAAGAGTATGAGCATTTGCTGATTAGTAACAGAAGAAATGAGTTTTTGTGATCATATAAAGATGCCAGTCATTTTTGCTAGAAGATCAGCAACTAAGAATGCTATTCATTTACTGTAGGCAAAAATTGCATTAGTAATGGTAGAAAAGGGTATTTATTATAGAGTGAACAAAAAGGTTTTTAATTTTGATGTCATCATCAGTGACTCAATTCATTTTTCATGTGCTCTTAGATCACTTTTGTATTCACTATTGCAAAGAGTAAAAGACTGTAATTTATACATTTTTAAATTAAAGAAATTATTATTGTTTTCTTACTTTGCTTTTTATAGCCAAATGGTGCAAAATGCATTCCAGTACGAGACCGCGGCTTCCTCGTGCAGGTATGAGCCAAAACTCTATCCACTGTAGAAATATTTTAATTCCTACTGGGTTTTAAAATCATTTATGAACTTGTCTTAATTATTTTTCCTTACTGTTTTATTCAGACAATTGAGTTTGCTGAACAGCGGATCCCTGTATTAAATGAATACTGTGTGGTATGTGATGAGCCACATGTGTTTCAAAATGGCCCTATGCTTAGGGTAAGTTCTTGCTGATAGAATGTTAGTGTTGGTTTAGAATACAGAAATACAGAAAAGGTTCGAAATATAAAAATAAGTAAATAAATGCAATTTAAAGCAAATACTCTTTATTGAGCAAATTATTTACATATAATTTTGACAAAATGAATTAGTATTACTTCTAAAGTAGCCTGTGAAAGAGCAGTTAGTTTGATATTAGGAAAATGTTTCTTACTATATTTTTTACATATGTTTATCTAACAGCTATTTATCCATCTATACCTATATCAGCATTAAGCATCATAAATTGTGGAATTTTGAAGAACCAGTGTTTACAAGGTTATATGACAAGGATGCTTAGGCAGTGTCCCTTCAAAACTCCACAATTTAAGATGCTGAATATAAGAGAGGAGAGTCTTGGTCCTATACATGTTAAAAGAGGTACACAGTAGTAGAGAGAGGATCAGAATAAAGATTTCCAAAAATGCTAACATCCTGACACATTTGGGACATTATCATGGGAGTATGAAAATAAGAATCGGTGTATACATGCATTTTGGGGAAAACTATTCAATTTTAAAATGATTTTTTTTGCAATTTTTATTGCAAAAATTTAACACATAAATCACTACTTAAAGTACACAATTCAGTGTTTTTTCATATATTCACAATATTATATAACCATTACCACTATTTAATTCCAGAAAATGGAATTTCCATTACCCCCAAAAGAAATATCCTGTTAGCAGTCACTCCCAATTTCCGCCTCCTATCATCCCCTGGCAATTATGAACCTGTTTTCTGTTTCTATGGATTTGGCCATTCTGGATATTTGATATGAATGGAATTGTATAATATGTGGCCTTTTGTTTCTGACTTCTTTCACTTATAATGTTTTCACGGCTCATCTATATAGCATGTGTCAGTACTTTTATTTCTTTTTATGGCAGAATAATATACATTTTATGGATATACCACATTTGTTTATCCATTCATCAGTTGATGGAACTGCTAGAACATATGTTAACTCTGTTTAACTTTCTGAGGAACCACCAAACCTGTTTTAACAGTTGCTGCATAATTTTACATTTCCATTGGCAATGTATGATAGTTACAGTCTCTATATATCTTCCCCATGTATTATTCTCTATTTATTATTATTTTTTAAATTACAGCCATGCTAGTATGTGTGAAGTGGTTTCTTATTGTGGTTTTCTTATGCACTTCCCTAATGACAAACTAAAAGATGCTAAAATATTTTGATTTTCTGCTAAAAAGATTTTGAGCCTCTTTTCATGTGCTTATTGGCCATTTGTGTATCTTTTGAGAAATGCCTATTTAAACCCTTTACATATTTTTAAATTGGATTATTTGTATTCTTATGAGTTGTTAGAGTTCTTTATGTATTCTGAATATTTTATCCTTACCACATATATGATTTGCAATTATTTTCTCCTATTTTGTGGTTTGTCATTTCATTTTTTAATAGTAATCTTTGACACACACAAGTTTTTAATTTTTATGAAGTCTTGTTTATCAATTTTTTCTTTTGTTACTTGTGTTTTTGATGTTGCATCTAAAAATGAATTGCTTAATTCAAAATCACACAGTGCACTTATGTTTCCCTCTAAGAATTTCATGATTTATGTCTTATATTTAAGTCACAATACTTTTTGAGTTAATTTTTGTATATGGTGTTAAGTTGGGGTCCAAAGTCATTCTTTTGCATGTAGATACCCAGTTGTCTCAGGACCGTTCTTTGAAAAGACTATTTTTTCTCTACTGAATGATCTTGGCACCCTTGTTGAAAATTATTTGACTATAGATGTTTTGGTTTATTTCTGGACCCTCAAGTCTTTTTCCACTGATCTGTATGTCTGTCCTTAGCCCAGTACCACATTGTCTTGATTAATGTTGCTTTATAGTAAGTTTGAAGTCAAGAGGCACAAATCCTCTTTGTTTTTGTTTTATAAGATTACGTTGACTGTTTGGGGTCTCTTGCATTTCTCTGTCTATGGTTCATTTATCCATTTCTGCAAAAAGGCAGTTGGAATTTTGATAGGGTTGCACTGGAATTGTAAATCAGTTTGAAGACTATTGCCATTGGCTGTAGACTGAATGTGTTCCCCTCAAAATTCATATATTGAAATCCTAACTCCCATGTGATGGTGTTAGGAGATGGGTTGTTTGGAAGGCGATTAGGTCATGAGGGTGGTGCCCTCATGAACAGGAATAATGCCTTTATAATAGAGCACAGAGAGCTCTCTCACTCCTCTACCATGAAAGGACACAGCAAGAAGATTAATTTGTGGCCTTACTGTCACTCTGGTCTATGAATCAGCAGATGGGCCCTCATCAGGCACTGAATCTCCTGACATCTTTATCTTCCCAGCCTTCAAAACTATGAGTAATAAATATTTGTTGTTATAAGCCACTCAGCCTATGGTATTCAATTACAGCAGCCGGAATAGACCAAGACATCATCTTAACAATATTAACCTTTCCAATTTGTGTTCACCAGATTGTTTTATTTATTTAGGCTTTTAAAATTTTATTTCAATGCTATTTTGTAGTTTTCAGTATTCAAGTCTTACATTATCTTGGATAAGTATATTTTTAAGCATTTTACTATTTTTGAAGTTACTGTAAATTAAGTTGTTTTATTCCATTTTCAGAACGTTATTTGCTATTATATAGAAATAGAAGTTATTTTTGCATGTTAATCTTTTCTCCTGCAACATTGCTGAACTTATTTATTAGTTCTATTAAGTTATTTTTGGATTCTTTGTTTCTCTATATAAAATTATGTCTCTTGCAAATAGAGTTTCACTTTTTCCTTTTTAATCAGGATGCCTTTTATTACTTTTCCTTACCTAATGTGCTTGACTAGAACCTTCAATACAAGACTGATTAGAAGTGGCAAGAAAAGAAATTTTTATCTTGTGATTTAGGGGGAAAATGTTCAGCCTTTCACTGTTAGTTGGGGATTTTTCATAGATACCACTTACCAGGTTGAGAAAAATCCCCTTCTAGTCCTAGTTGTTAGGTGGTTTTATAATAATGAAAGCATTTTTGTCTGTTTTTGTTTTCCTGTGTCTCTTGATATTACTATGTTTTTCTTTTATTTTATTAATATGATGTATTACACTGATTTTTTAATATGCGATAACAACTATCTGGGCCTGGAGATTGCTGTTTTAGATTTTTTTTTTTTTTTTTTTGAGACGGGGTCTTACTTTGTCACTCACGTTGAAGTGCAGTGGTGCAAACATGGCTCACTGCAACCTCAACCTTCTGGGCTTCAGTGATGCTCCCACCTCAGCCTCCTGAGTAGCTGGGACTACAGGTACATGCCACCATGCCCAGCTAATTTTTAAAATGTTTTGTAGAGATGGGGTCTCACCATGTTGCCCAGGCTGGTCTTGAACTCTTGGGCTCAAGGAATCCTCCTGCCTTACCCTCTCAAAGTGTTAGGATTACAGGTGTGAGCCATCAAACCTGGTGAAAAATTTTTAATTTATGAATTCAATTTCTTTATTAGTTATAGGGCTATTCAAATTATCTTTTTTTTTTGAGACGGAGTTTTGCCTTTGTTGCCCTGGTGTGATCTCGGCTCACCACAGCCTCTGCCTCCCGGGTTCAAGCGATTCTCCTGCCTCAACCTCCGAGTAGCTGGAATTACAGGCAGGCACCACCACGCCCAGCTAATTTTGTATTTTTATTAGAGACGGGGTTTCTCCATGTTGGTCAGTCTGGTCTCAAACTCCTGACCTCAGGTGATCTGCCCATGTCAGCCTCCCAAAATGATGGGATTGCAGGTGTCAGCCACTGTGCCCAGCCTCAAATTATCTATTTTATTTTGGGTGAAATGTGATATTTTTTGCTTTTAGAGGAATTGGTCCATTTTGTCTCAGATGTCAAATGTATGTGAGTAATTTATTAGTATTCTCTTGTTGTTCTTTTGATGTCTGCAGAGTTTTAGTGATACTCTTTGTTTCATTCCTAATGTTGAACATTTGTATCATATCTCTGTTGGTCCTGCTACAGGCTTGTGGATTTTAGTTAACATTTCAAAGAACAGATTCTTCGTTTCATTGAGTTTCTCTATTTTCTCTTTCAAATTCATTTATTCTTTATTACCATTATGAAAGTGGGGATATTGAAGGCTCTGACTATTATTGTTGAATTGTTTTTACCTTCAGTTCTTTCAATATTTGATTCATGTGTTTTGGGAAATCTATTGCTAGATGCATATATGTTTGTAAGTGTTTTATCTTCTTGATGTTTTGACTCTTTTTTCATGTCCTTCTTTGTCTCTATTAGCAATTTTTGTCTTCAAGTCTATTTTGTCTGATTAGTGTAACCACTGCAACTCTCTATTGGTTATTATATGCATGGAATACCTCTTTTCATGCTTATGTTTTTATCCTATTAATGTGTTTAAAACTAACGTGAATCTCTTGTTGATAGCAAATTGTTGATCTTGTTTTTAAATCCTTGCTAAACTTTTTACTTAAACATAATTACTAATAAGGAAAGACTTCTACTATTTTGCTATTCATTTTGTATTTGTATTATATCATTTTATTGCTCTGTTTCTCCCTTATTGCCTTCTTTTGTGTGTTTAATAAGTATTTTCTAGTGTACCATTTTAATCCCATGTTGTAGCTTTTCAGTTTTTCTTAGTGATTGCTCTAGGGATTACAGTTAACATCCTAATTTCTAAAAATCTAGTTTGGATTAATACCAACTTGATTTTTTTTTTAGTAAGAGACAGATCTTGCTCTGTCCTCTAGATCAGAGTGCAGTAGTGCTGATCATAGCTCACTGAAGCCTCCAACTTCTGGGCTTAAGTGATCTTCCTGCTTGCCTCATCCTCACAAGTAACCAGGACTGGAGGCACAAGCCACTATGCCTGGCTAATCTTTATAAAGTTTTTTGTAGAGATGGGGTTTCGCTATGTTGAGCAGGCTAGTCTGGAAGTCCTGGCCCAAAGTACTGAGATTATAGGCATGAGCCTCTGTAACCAGCCTTAATAATACATAAAAACTTTGCTCCTACAAAGTTTCAACTCCACTCCCAGAGTGGAAGTACATATAAATGCTGTTATATATAAATATGTAAGTTATATCTTTATATTATGTGCTCATCAACATAAATTTATGATTATTGCTTTATGCAGTTGTTTCCCAAACCAGAAAAAATCAGGAAAAAAAAATCAAAGTCAAATTTATCAATGTGCTATTGTATTATGTATTATATCTATGTTTGTATTATATCTATGTTTAAATTTTAAAAAATATATCTATGTTTAAAATTAAAATATATATATATATATTTGTGTGCAGTCCTTTGTATTTACCTGTATATATGGTTACTTTTCATTTTAATCTGAAGTGTCCTTATCATTTTAATCTGAAGAACTCCCTTCATTATTTCCTGTGGGAAATCTCTGCAAATGATGAACTCTGTTGGTTTTTACCTGGGAGTGTTTTACCTTCTCCTTTGCTGTTTGATGGATAGTTATGCTGGATATAGAATTTGTGGTTGAAAATTTTTGTGGAGGAGGATTTGTGCTGTTTTCAGCATTTTGAGTATGTCGTCCTGCTGCCTTTGGGTATTTGTGGTTTCCCAGGAAAAATGACCTGTTTTCTTATTGAGGATTCCTTATTATGTGATGGATTGCTTCTCTCGCTGATTTTGAGATTTCTTCTTTGTCTTTGGTTTTTGGCATCTGGATTTTGATGTGTCTAAGTGCCTCTTTAAATTTATCCTATTTGGAGTTAATTGGATTTCTTGGAAGTGTAGATTAATTTTTTCCAATGAATTTGAGATGTTTTAAGCCATATTTATTCAAATATTCCTCTTGTAATTTTTCTTTCCTCTTTCCTTCTGGAATTTCCATTATCTATATGTTTGTATGCTTGATGGTGCCCCATATATGTCTTACACTTGATTTTTTTTTATATTATTATTATTGCTTTTCCTTAGACTAGTTAATCTCAATGGACCTATCTTCAAGTTCACTGATTCTTTTTTCTGCCTGCTCAAATATGATTTTTTTATTTCAGTAATTGTATTTTTCAACTCCAGAGTTTGTTTTATTTTTATAAATTCTATATATTGATACTCTCTGTTGACATTGTCTTTTCTTCATTTATTTTGATATGGTATTCTTTAGCTCTTGAATGTTTTAAGTATAGCCAATTTAAAGTTTTTGTCTAGTAAATTTAACATCTATGCTTTCCTTGGGATCCTTCCTATTGGTTTCTTTTTACCGTGTAAATAGGTCTTACTTTCTTATTTCCTTACATGCCTCTTTTTTTTTTAATTGAAAACTGGACATTTGAAGTATAATAATGCTGGAACTCTGGGATTTAGATCAGCCAAACTGTTTTGGCAGGCCTTAGCCTTCATTCCTGCTTGTCCAGAGTGTTAAGATCAGCCAGAGGTGAGATTTAAGGCCTTCTAAAGTCTTTCTTGAGCATGCACACAGACATGGGCAAGCATATGGTCTTCTGGATTTCCAGGAATATGTGTGAGTTTTTCATAGTCCTTATGGACATCTCTTTTCCCAATCCTTTCTTCTAAGCTTTTTGGTTATTCTGTTGTTTGCCTCAGTTATTATCTGTTGCCTCACACAACTAAAACACTTACTGGAAATGTTTTTAATCCCCACTCCAGGTAGTGTTTTAGTACTGGTTGAGTTCCAAGTCAGGCAGAAATAAAGACAAGTATTTTCAGCGTGTCTTCCAGAGAACTATCAGATATCTCTTTGTGAATCAGTTCCATTCTGCTCCCTCTATTATTGGAAATACAGGCTATTGTTTTTAAGGCTACCACTGAGCTCGCGAATGGAAGCTTGGATTAGGGTAAATTTAACCCTTTTCCCATTTGCCCCAACAATACTTGCCAGCAGCACTTGTGGCAATAGTGTTTATCCGGAGATAACTTTGCCATGAAATCTGTCACTTTTATTATTATTTCTGCATGGCTCTAGTATATCTACTTTGGAAACAAAATACATCATTCTACTTACAGCATTTTGGTTTTAGTAGTGGTATTTCCATTTACAAAATATAGTAGTAATTCTTGATCACTGAAAATGTCAAATCCTAGAAAACATAGCATTTGTATGTGTAATGTTAACATTGTTCTGGAATAGTGTTGGCTGAAGATTCATTTGATGAATCTGATTTTTCAGAAATAGACGATTCTAATGGTTCAGACTATTCTGATGTTAGTTCTGTTTAGAAATAGCTCTGAGAACAGTTTTTATATTTTGTTTTCACATTGATTGAAACTCAGATTTGCTTCAGCCTCAAAGAGTCTGTTTATGTAGAATTAAATAAGCGCTGGCAACGAGCTGCACTTTTTGTTTTCCCCAAAACAGAAAAAAAAAGATTAAATGTCACAAGTTTTGTGGTTCTTACCAAGATTCAGCTGTTGATCCTTGGGTTGCTGCAAGTTTTTAAATTAATTTCCAGAATATCATAAGAGATGACTCAGGCCATTTTTGCCAGTTTCTTTTAAAGATTTTATAGAGAGGTGCAAGTTTGGGTTCCTCACTCAGCCTTTTTTGCTGATATCATTCCTTATTTCAAAGCTTTTAACAAGCAAGTACATTGTACCATATCTGCATAGTATTCAAGGTCCAGCTTTTGAGTTAAGAAATAATGAAATGTAGATAAATATGAAAATAATGATTGAGCTAATAGCTATCATAGTTAACAGAGAAAAGGAGGTTATTGAGGGTTGTGTGCCAGGCACTGTGGGTAGATATTTGGCTTTTTTTTTTTTTAATTTGATCATCACACACCTCTTGTGGTTTAGGTACTTTTGCTTTCATGCTGCAAATAGGGAGACTAAGATTTATAGAGGTTAAGCAGTTTGTTCAACACCACCCAGAAAATATAGGTAGAAACTTGGCTTTGAACCTAATTCTATCTGACTTTAAAACTGCATCACAAACATTTAACTTAATATTTGATAAGTAGAAGGCACCATGCTAGATTCTGTTACACTTTTTAAAAGAAACCTGTCTTGCTGTTTAGAATATGTGTTTGAAAAGATAAAACACAAAACTTGGAAAGCAATAATTCTATTAGAACTTTTTTTGTATTTCAAGATTTATACTTTTAAAAAAACATCTCTTGTAGCCATTTAATAACACAATCATCTGTCAGATATTTTATTTTTTTGCTTAAGGGAAACAATCCATGTGCTATTTTTTTGCCAGTCAACTTTACTCTCAGAGATATAATGTTATTCTGAAACCAAAATCAACGAAATCATCATTTAATTATTAAATAACTGCAATTTTGCCATTTCCATTTGACACAGGGAAATGTGTCCTTTTGATGAGAATAGGGAGAATTCTCTGGTCATCTCAACCTGCCCCACTTAGATGGCTATGTTTTCACGTTGTCAGTGCTCACCTGTTGATATTGATCTATTGCTTGCTCTATAGCATTGCCATTTCTACCACAAAAGGTAATAGTAATGTTATCAAAAGTAAATGCTTTTTGCATGTTTTTTATGTAATCCGAATGTTTAAAGTTATTTATGTGGATTTTCAAGTGTAATCCTCTTAATAACTCTCTGGGTATATATTATTACTATCCCCACTTTATGGTGAGGAAAATAGTAATTTATTCAGTGTTAGTGTGCTAGTAAGTAATAGAAATAGGATTCTAATACTGATAGAATGGCACCAGGCAGGGGTTCTTACTCTTGACTTATGGACTTGAATTGACCACATTTATGTTCTGGAAATGTACCACACACGTTGTTGGGAGTTCACTGTTTGTGGTTTAATTGTGGGCAATTCATTTCTATAGTAAGTAGTGGAAATATTATAGTTACTATTAGTATTCTTGGTGTCTCCTCGAAATTTTGACTTTATATCTGCAACAATGAATATTGCTGTATTTTTCTACAAATGGCCATGCTTTTATATAAGCAAGAGAGAAAACATTTTCTAAATAAATATGGATGATTATCAGATGGTTTATTGTTGCTGTGATGCAGACTGATACCTAAGAATATCAGAAAACTTTCTTAAATAGTAAGATAAGTGACATAGGAAATCAGATCAGGAAATGAAAATTAAAGAAACTTTTCACGTTGAAAGGAAGAGAGGTAGACACAGGAAGAACTACCTCTTGATTCTGTGAAACAGATATTTTACCTAAGTTGGTCCCACTCATTTTTTTCTATATCTTACTTGTATTTACATTGCAATGTTTTGCTGTAAATTCAAGAGTAATATATAAGAAGTAATATATAATTTCTTATGAGATATTAACCAATTAACTGAATCACTGATCATTATTGAGCCCATCTGACATATTACAGTCTGTAGTAAGTCTCAGAGACATAAAGAGTGTAAGTTATAACCCATTGGTGATTAAACAGGTTAGATAAAACTCAGGTTTCTATAGAATTCTATGCCCATTCTATTTTATTACATTTACATTTGTTAGATCTTGCTTTCCAAACTTAGACTCTCCCATGTTTTTTTTTTTTTTTTTTTCGTTTCTTTAGGCCTGATTGTTTTTTAGATGACATAAATCCTCTTTAACCTTTATTCTCCAAAAGTCCTAAAATTTTAGTCACTGCTTTTGCACTATCTGTCACTCCACTCAGAGGTCTAGGTTAGCATGTCACACTCTCTGCAATACAGGGAACTAAACTACATACTTAGAAACTCCCTGCTGCTCCTTCTTCACTTTTGTTTACAAAAATTATAAATGTCACTCCCAGATTTGAGTCCTGACACATAACATTTTGCATCTGCATAACGCTTACATTAACATCACAAGAATTGTTCAGGAAGTCCTCGATTTTCAATTTAAAAGTGTCATTTATACTGTCATCACAAAACCAAACCAAAACCAAATGCATGGTTCTCTCCATTGTGGAATCAACTAGAGTGTTAATGCAGCAAATTGTTTTAGAGATGCTTTTTAAATGTAGTTTGTGTCTTCAGTTGTTTTTGAAAAACAATAAAACAAGGACTTATTCTCAGAAATGCCAGTTTTATCAGCCTCTAAATTCCTAATGCCCTTTTCTATTATACTTACGTTAATCACCTCAATCGTGGATTGGTACAATGGTGTACTCTGCTGAACTGCTGAACTCTGCTGGAGAAAACCGTGTGGCTGTGTGAATAACAGTTCTTGCAAAGCTGGGCTTCTGTCTTTGATACTTGGCAATCATTCTGTGTGTCCTTGGTTAATAGACTTTCTCATTTCCCACATCAACATGTGATATGAGAGTTATGATCTCATTCTCTTCTCCTATCATGTGAAATGCCCTGGATTACTTGCTCTGAGTGGTTTGATGAGGCATGAGATTCTAGTCTGCTGATTCCCAAATATGTTTGCATATGTCTGTCACCCACTTAGAGTAATGCCCATTCTTACTGAAGCAAAGCCAACTGAGAAACCTGAGAATCTATATTTTCTGTGTATCCAACATTAGACAGATGTTTGTAACTAAGGTTCTTATTTTGCAAGTGAAATTAACAACACCCAGTTATAATTTGGTCCGGTTTTAGGTGTTAACCAAAAAATGACTGAGGCGGGAGGAAGAGGACGGGTAGGTAATGAGGCAAATGGTTACATTCTTAGGAGGCTCTGATTAGCCTCAGTAAATCTACATTTTACATGTGCAAAGAGGGAGTAGAGGAAAAAGTTATGTATTAATCACAGGGTAGGCACAAGGATGTCTCTGTTCTTGGTCATTGTTCTCGCCCTGTGAAGATAAGCTAATAATTGACATTGTCAGGATGAGATTCAGCAGAACTTGGTTTTAGGGCTAGTTTATAGTGGGTATGTCTCCTGAAAGATTTGGGGGCTTCAAGGAATTTCCTTGTGAGGGAGGCCATCTGGGGAGATGTGTGACCTTGTATTGTCGTGGAAACCTGTCTCATGGGTGAGGCTATGACACGGAGCTGTGAAATAACAGCTATCAGTTTGGGAACAAAAGGAAAGCAGTATGGCCTGACTCAGTTCCCAAGCTTAACTTTCCCTTTGGCATAGTGAGTTTGGGGGTCTCAAGATTTGATTCAATTTTCTTTCACAAAGACATTCCCATGAAAATTCATGAGAAACTGAGCATGAGGGTAGACCTAGGTATATCCCATTTTACCTTCTAAGAGTAAAACAGATAGGTCTGCTTGTATTTAGACCTGATTTTAATATTTGAAGAATGGATGAAAAAGCATAACCTATTAAAACCCTCCCCAAACCTTCAACATGGAAGTTCAGATATCAACTTCTGAAATACTAACTAAAATAATAATTATGCCAAAAAACCTTTCGTTCAAAAACATTGTTTAAAAAAATCCAAACTAAATAGAAATTAGTTTTAATACTCAAACAACATCTTTAGTTGTATGAGACAAATAGAGACTACTGCATGTTTAGGCCTAATTAGACCTGATGCTGTCTTACTGTGGTTCTGCCTTAATTGCTGTGGGATTCTCTCTCTCTTCATGGACCGCACACCTTCCCTCACCCTGAATGTGTGTCTTGACCACAAACAGAACCCAAAGCATTGACTATAAAACTGTAAATACAGAGAGTTAAAGGCTTCTAAGTTTGTAATTCTAGAAGATATTCATATAATTATTCTTGCATTTTTCAATACCAGTTTTTAAATAGGAATTTATATTTACTCTGCTTATTTCATTTTTAGTAAGAAAAATTGCAGCAATAGTTTTAAACTGTGGGTATACAAATAAAAATGCTACTTCATAATATGCTTCAAAGAAAACTATTTTTTATTAAATACTTATCTTTGTATACACATTGAGTTAAGGAAGTAGAGCTAGCTTCTCCAGGTTCCCTTATATTGTTAATATTTAAACAGCTTTCCATACCTCAAGGATATTTTTTAAACCTTATCTCACTTAGTATTTTTATCAATTTGAGAGCTGGATACTATTTTTACTCCCATTTTATAGATAGGAAAACTGAACTGTGCACATGTGCTCCAACAGGAACAAGCTCCACTTTTAGCTGTTTTGTATACTGGACTTATGTGAAATATTTTGTTTAAACAAAAAGACCATGGCAAAAATATTTGAAAACCTACACCATGCTTTTCTCTACATAAATACATAGCTAGATTCTTTAGAGTTGTATTATTTCTATTACCAGTAGAGGGTAATTTAAATTCATGGAAAACATAAATTTCTTAAAATACAATTAGGTTCTAAAATATTCTTCCGAGCTTAAAACATTTTTTGAAACATGTTTTTATTGCTCACATTTAAATTGCTTTGATTCAAATAAAGTTAAAAATGTATTCATTTTAGTTGAAAACTTCTAAAATATGTCTTATTTCAGGGACATATATAAATACGTTCCTCATGCTTTTAAATAGTGCCTAATGAATATTCTATAGCAAATATGTATGTGTTGATAATAGAGGGACTTGCTATGGTTTTGCAGTCTAAATTAGAGCGGTTAATTGCTTCCAGGCAATATAATATAATATTGAGAATAGGTAGTATTTTACAAATTGGAACTAATAGTTTTTTTGTAAACTCAGAATGAATTAATAAGTAATGTAACACCTGGTTTTATTTAGGCATACATACTTTGTATTAAATTATGTACAATAAAACATGGCAATACACTTAACTGGTAATAGTTCTAATGACTATGTGCTGTTTTGAATTGATGCTAACATTTTCCGTGTAAATAACATAGTCATAGTAGAATTTGTCAGGGTGGAGGATTGGGTGGGAATAGGATAAGGCTAGCCCACAATATAACTACTTGTGTGTCTTTAAGGGAGTAATTCAGTTTCTCTTCCTTGAATAAGATGTTCCTTCTGTGAGCAAAAGAGACATCTAGTCACTTAATATAATTTGATAACTTTCTTTTAGTGCAGCAGCTGGTGTTAACACTTTGAACTTTTCAGAAATAAAGTGTGGATAAACAAGGAAAAGGGAGGATTACTACTCTACAAAAATAAATATACAAACACCTCAAAATAAAGTCATTTGCATCTTACATCTTAAATACTACTTGAACCTTCTAGTAAAAATGAGCAAGAGATACAGAATTGTTATTTTAAAAATTTACTAGCATTTACTTAGTATGGTGTATGGTATACAAATTAATGACATCATGACCTTTGTAGTTGCTGTGTTAAAAAGGAAAGATAAAATTATTTTTATAAGAACATAGTCCTTCCTTTTACTTCTCATTTTTTTAGTATGATGGCAAAGTGTTTTGGTTTTTGTTTCCAAAAAGCAGATTTTCTAGGGTGCCTGATTTCTGTCTGATTTCCTTCTTCAAACTATTGGAGTAGCAGAATATGCCTAGAAATCTGCCTTACTCACTTGAGTATGGGAAGAGGGTTATTTTTAAACCAAGAACATGCAGGAAGGAAAAGTGTTTCCACAAATTAATCAAATCATAGCTTCATCCTGAGGAGTGCAGGCGTATTATTTAAAATAATGAGTCAGTTGACAAGTCAATAAAGGTGATTTAGAACTTTCTTTTTTTATCTTTTTTTTTTCTTTTTTTTTTTTATTATACTTTAAGTTCTAGTGTACATGTGCACAACGTGCAGGTTTGTTGCATATGTATACATGTGCCAGGTTGGTGTGCTGCACCCAACAACTAGTCAGCACCCATCAACATGTCATTTATATCAGTTATAACTCCCAATGCCATCCCTCCCCCCTCCCCATAATAGGCCCCGGTGTGTGGTGTTGCCCTTCCCATGTCCAAGTGATCTCATTGTTCAATTCCTACCTAAGAGTGAGAACATGCGGTGTTTGGTTTTCTGTTCTTGCGAGAGTTTGCTGAGAATGATGGTTTCCAGCTGCACCCATGTCTCTACAAAGGACAAGAACTCATCCTTTTTAAGGCTGCATAGTATTCCATGGTGTATATGTGCCACACTTTCTTAATCCAGTCTGTAACTGATGGACATTTGGGTTGATTCCAAGTCTTTGCTATTGTGAATAGTGCTGCAATAAACATACGTGTGCATATGTCTTTATAGCAGCATGATTTATAATCCTTTGGGTATATACCCAGTAATGCGATGGCTGGGACATATGGTATTTCTAGTTCTAGATCCTTGAGGAATCACCATACTGTTTTCCACAATGGTTGAACTAATTTACAATCCCACCAACAGTGTAAAAGTGTTCCTATTTCTCCACATCCTCTCCAGCACCTGTTGTTTCCTGACTATTTAATGATTGCCATTCTAACTGGTGTGAGATGGTATCTCATTGTGGTTTTGATTTGCATTTCTCTGATGGCCAGTGATGACAAGCATTTTTTCATGTGTCTGTTGGCTGTATGAATGTCTTCTTTTGAGAAATGTCTGTTCTATCCTTTGCCCACTTTTTGATGGGGTTGTTTGTTTTTTTCTTGTAAATGTGTTTGAGTTCTTTGTAGGTTCTGGATATTAGCCCTTTGTCAGATGAGTAGATTGCAGAAATTTCCTCCCATTCTGTAGGTTGCCTGGTCACTCTGATGGTAGTTTCTTTTGCTATGCAGAAGCTCTTTAATTTAATTAGATCCCATTTGTCAATTTTGGCTTTTGTTGCCATTGCTTTTGGTGTTTTAGACATGAAGTCCTTACCCATGCCTATGTTCTGAATGGTATTACCTAGGTTTTCTTCTAGGGTTTTTATGGTATTAAGTCTAATATTTAAGTCTCTAATCTGACTTGAATTAATTTTCGCACAAGGAGTAAGAAAAGGATCCAGTTTCAGCTTACTGCTTATAGCTAGCCAGTTTTCCCAGCACCATTTATTAAATAGGGAATCTTTCCCCATTTCTTGTTTTTGTCAGGTTTGTCAAAGATCAGATGGCTGTAGATGTGTGGTATTATTTCTGAGGACTCTGTTCTGTTCCATTGGTCTATATCTCTGTTTTGGTACCAGTACCATGCTGTTTTGGTTACTGTAGCCTTGTAGTATAGTTTGAAGTCAGGTAGCATGATGCCTCCAGCTTTGTTCTTTTGACTTAGGATTGACTTGGCAATGTGGGCTCTTTTTTGGTTCCACATGAACTTTAAAACAGTTTTTGTCCAATTCTGTGAAGAAAGTCATTGGTAGCTTGATGGGGATGGCATTGAATCTATAAATTACCTTGGTCAATATGGTCATTTTCATGATATTGATTCTTCCTATCCATGAGCATGGTATGTTCTCCCATTTGTTTGTGTCCTCTTTTAGTTCACTGAGCAGTGATTTGTAGTTCTCCTTGAAGAGGTCCTTTACATCCCTTGTAAGTTGGATTCCTAGGTATTTTATTCTCTTTGAAGCAATTGTGAATGGAAGTTCATTCATGATTTGGCTCTCTGTCTGTTACTGGTGTATAAGAATGCTTGTGATTTTTGCACATTGATTTTGTATCCTGAGACTTTGCTGAAGTTGCTTATCAGCTTAAGGAGATTTTGGGCTGAGATGATGGGGTTTTCTAAATATACAATCACGTCATCTGCAAACAGGGACAATTTAAGTTCCCCCTTTCCTAATTGAATACCCTTTATTTCTTTCTCTTGCCTGATTGCCCTGTCCAGAACTTCCAACACTATGTTGAATAGGAGTGGTGAGAGAGGGCATCCCTGTCTTGTACCAGTTTTCAAAGGAAATGCTTCCAGTTTTTGCCCATTCAGTGTGATACGTGCTGTGGGTTTGTCATAAATAGCTCTTATTATTTTGAGATATGCAATTTGGCACTGAAAAAGTAATATCTATTGTTATATTACCTGGAATGTGTATATATATGTACATGCACACACGTGCACACACACACAAATATACATATTTAGATCACAAAGTAAGCCTAGTTCAAGGTTCAGATAAAAACTAGTCATAACTCATGTCAGTAAATAAGCCTTTGGGATTGATGGATTTTAATCATATAAAAGTGATGGTTATTCTACGAGAGTGTTACTAAAAACAAAGTGCCCTTTTGTGTCACTGTTTACTTCCTCAGTAGCTGATATAAAAATAAATTCCCAGGGCCTTTTATGATATCTAAGGTTTATCTTCTCCTTGGATTCTTGTTTGTGTACTGTTTCATTGTATTCAAGCACCAGAATAGCGTTTGACACTATCGTAAATATGCAGTAAGTGGTTGCCTTATTTCAGGTCATACCATGCTCTAAGCCCCAGAAAATGAACAAAAGAAGCAATATAATATCCATGGGGAAATTGAGGGTAAAGCATATACACATATAGATACACAAAAAAATTGGAGAAGGTTAAAAATAAACACTCAAAGGAAAAGTTGTTGAAATTGAACATTTTGCTCTATGTATATCTAAAGATATATTGCAGAGTGTATAGCTTGAGTCTGGATGAAGAACTTTCTCTACTTCCTCTCATGGTTCTGAAGTTTCTGAAAATGGAATCAAATGCACTTTTAAGTCTGACAAAGGAAATATATAGATTCATTTTTTTTCCCTAAAATCCTTTTTGGAGCAAAGTCAACCAGAAAGCTTTGTAATTGGTCAAGCTTTCTATCTATAAAGCCACGCATATGGGCCCATTCTGAACATAAAGGATGTTCAGAATGGGGCCATATGTCCCCACTGGTTAAGCAAGAGACCAAGTTGGCCTCTGAAAGAAGTGAGCGTAGGAGCAGTGGCACTAACAAATGCCTTTTGTCTGCTATGCAGAGGCACCGTGGATTGCATCGTGTTAGGCTTCATCAGCTACCTAATGCAATGTAACTTGGGAGATAAGATAAATCAGAGGATGACACTATATTAGATTTGAAAGATGAGAGCTCTTCCAAAGTAATTGCAGAGTGTATATTTCAGTGCTGTTGACTTCACGAGGTTACTGAAGTCAAAAGTGTTTGCAACAAAACGAGTCTTTCAAGAGCTGGGTAGCAAGTAAACAGAATCATGCTTTTGTTTTGTTTTGTTTTTTACAAACAAAATTTCATAGGACAAAGTGGAATTCTCTTTCATATGTTTGTTTTATATAGCTTTCATATTTAAACTCATTTATTGTTATATCACCAGCGTAGGTATTTACATTTTATGCATCTCATGTGCAAATGTATATGAAAGCACAAGAGATAAATTTTCCTATTTAAGGAATTTTTTACTGCTAAATTGTTCTGAGTGTGTCTAAAACTAACTGAAAAGGATCTTTTTAATAATATTTTTGACTCTATATTAGTAAGTGATTCTGCTAATTGTTACCTAAATGTAAGAATTTATTTCTTGTTAAAGTGGTATGATTTCCTTTTTAAAAAACACTAAAACTGCATTTTCTATTTATTATGTGAAATGTCACGAATTTAATTTTGAAATTGAGAGTTGGGAAAAAGTTCTGTGATTAATATTGATTCCCTTTTCTTTTGTAGCCTACTGTGTGTGAACGGGAGCTATGTGTGTTTGCTTTTCAAACCCTGGGAGTAATGAATGAAGCTGCTGATGAAATAGCAACTGGAGCTCAGGTAGCAACACAGGATACTAATTATTTCTTATTTTGCTTTGAAAAATGTGTTCCAGTCCACTAGTTATCTTCATTCAGCTATTCTTTGGGGAAAATATTTGATAACTTCTTGTTAAGTGGCAAATTGGCATTTGATATTTTTTATATGTAAACTAAATGTTCTCTCTTCATCTAATGTGTGTTTTGTCATTTCACGATTGCCAAGGAGAGAAATTAAATCAACTTTCTATTGTATGAAAAATAATTGTAATTTCTTCTTACGCGGTGAAGTGGAAATATTGAAACCCTCGTGCATGCTTTATGTAAAATTTATTTGTAAAGATATACTGCCATAAAATGGAAGCCAATTTATTTTTAAACCTTAGGTGAAAAGATAATAGGCAGAATATGTAATAAAAAGAGAACATTCAGTTTTACATTAGCAGTGTTTAGGAGACAGGAAGAAAAGCAATTCCATCAAAATTTCAAGTTTTTTTTTCCCCCACTTAAAGAACCTGATTAAACTACTAATTCATCTATAAGAAAAAAAATCAAAGAAAACTCTAAAAAATGAATGAGCATTAATTAAGAGAGGCTAGACCAACCACATACAGAGACATATGCAGTGCTATAACATTTTAACAAAATATAGTATTGGCAAAGAATAGTGTGACACATCAATGGCAGATTATCCCCCAAATGGATCAAATTATGAATAAATTTAATGTAAAAGTAGGTTTCACCTCCTCACTTACTAAAGAGTTATTTAGTAAGTGACAAATGGCCTGTACCAGGGGAAGATTGGTTTAGCGCTTTACCTTACACTGTGTGCAAAAACAAATTCCAGATAGCTTAACAAATACCTAGTTTTAAAAAATTGTTTACTAATACAAACTATAGGACAGTAAAATTGAACATGCACAGCCTGAGGCAGTGTATCAGGCTTATGAAGGCACAGCAGTTAAATAATACAGATGGTAGCCTAGAGCGTAGGAATGTAAGCACCCCTTAGCCTAGTCATTTTACTGATTAACTAAAACTATGGTGCATCCACCTGATGAAATATTTAGGGCAGTATTTTTCATATAATTGAATTATAAATTAAACAAATAATATAAACAGTAGAATATTAGTCTTATATGATATGAAAAAAATGATTCCATGATTAAAATAAATTTCTGAACTATAGCTTTGTATTTCTCCCACACCCAACATGCACACATTTGCATATTAAAGGTTCTGAGCATCCCTAAAACTAAGAAAATAGCTAGCCTATACTTAGAGGGTTACTAAATTATATCTGACTATGGAGAGCCTTTTTCTTTTCCATCCTTCTTTTTTAAATGTGAAAGTTTTTCTTGTCCCTTGGAAATAATATTGCTAAAAGGAAGAAAAAAGGCACTTTATTAAATATGGTATTTATAGCTATGTAAAAATAATTTAAACCTTACAAGGGGTATGTTGTATGAATATGCTCACACGTATATTTATATAGATTTATGTATGTGCATATATGTTAAAAATTCTTCAACAGTATACTTAAAATTTACACATTTTACTATATGCAAGTTTCCCTTTAAAAAAGAAACTAAAGGCTAGAAATAGTAAGTTATAAATTAGAAGGAAAAGTAACATGCTAACTGTATGGTATGCTGATAGAATAATAGTTGACATTTTAAAATCATTGTTGCATCTTAAAATTAATGGTTTTGAATAGAAATGAATTTCAAATTATATAATGATTGATATAAAGCACAAGTATTTGATCAGCTCAATTTAGTGATGTAATTCTAAAAATCAATATCCAAAGATCAGAAAATTTAGTAATTCTACTTCAAAGACAGCATTTTTTTCATACTTTATTTCCTAAAACGGGTGCCCCAGTATTCTGGTCTTAATCCTTAGGATTACAGGGAAATCACTTCTTTTTCTAAACAAAAAGAAACCACCTCAGAGTCTCATTGCCTCAGTTTACCCCTGCATTTTAAGTGGTGCTCTGGAGGCTGCAAAGACATTCCTCGGGATCACTGCAGGGGACTCACCTGGAACAACAGTGTCCTGCGGTCCAAGCAGCTACCATTCCAGCACCCCAAATACTACTTCAACAGAATAGTTCCATTTTATTTGTTTAGATATTGGACTCTCATCTAAGAGAGTTTTTTTTTTTTAATTACTATTGCAATATTGGACAATGATTGGTTTATAATTCTGAATCTGCTTCCTTTTTTTAGACTACATTGTATACCCGTAGGCTATTCCTGTAGGTGCCTTTCTTAGTCACATGGACTTCTAGTTAGTGAAAGACTAATGGCTAAAGACTAATGACTGAATTTTTCTCATTTGCAAGAGCTTGGAGGCCTTTCTTTTATGCCTGAAAGGGGTGTGGGGAGGGTTGCTCTGCCAGTTGAATTGTAGGTAATGTAATGTCCTTTGGAGGCACCTGATTCTGTAAATTCACAGACCTTTTTATCCTCACTTACCAAATGTCCTAATTTTTCTTGCCGAAACTTAATATTTCTTTGCATTTCCATCCCAAGTATCTAAGTCAGCCTCCAAATTGATTCTTCAGTTATATTATTCAGTCAAAGAAGGCAAATAGATGTGTGTAACTTGTTGCCTATGGCATGCATCATATATACTAAGATACTATTTAGAATCTTTAATTTTAAATGTTGGGAATGGGAAAACATATCATTTAGGCCAAAATTAAAAAAAAAAAAAAAAAAAAAAGCGAAGTCATAGTTGTGTGCTCACTTTTATTTTTTATTTTATTTTGTTTGTTTTCTTTGTTTGTTTGTTTGTTTCTTTTTTTCCTGAGAGTGCCTCTTTCTGTCACCCAGGCCGGACTGCATTGGCACAATCTTGGCTCATTGTAACCTCTGCCTCCTGGGTTCAAGCGATTCTCCTGCCTCAGCCCCTCTAGTATCTGGGGTAACAGGTGCACACCACTGCACCCAGCAAATTTTTGTATTTTTTTATGGAGACATTATTTGGCCATCTTGGCCATGCTGGTCTCGAACTCCTAACCTCAATGAATCCTCCCACCTCAGCCCCCTGAAGTGCTTGGATTACAGGCATGAGCCACCATGCCCAGCCTCTCTTACATTTTTATTTATTTATTTATTTTGATACAATGTCTCACTGTGTTGTCCAGGCTGGTCTTGAACTCCTAGGCTCAAGTGATCCTCCCACCTCCACCTCACAAATTACTGGGATTACAGGCGTGAGCCACCACGCCCAGCCTTTTATTTTTTAAAGTGGTTGTTTTAGTCCATGAGATATTTAGAAAAATTAAGATATGCAAAGGAATATAAGTCCAAATTGTATTATAAATGCTTTTCTTCTTAAAAAGTCTAATGCTAGTTTCTGTAACAGATAAACTAAAATCACAGCAGCTTAACATGGTAGCATTTTGTCATTCGCATACTCCAATTAGAATGTTTGATGGACCACTTTCTGTGTAGTGACTGGGCGAACTGGACCCCTTCCATCATGTAGTTTTTACTCTATGCCATATAGTAGAGAAAGTGAGGAAGGCATACCTTTCTTTGCATCAGGTCAGCCCTTTTCCACTGATGATCTGGTGAAAGCCAGTCATAAAACCTTATTCAGACGAAAAGGTGGAAATATCTCTTGCTGAGAAGCTGCTTCCAGGCATTAGCGCTGTGTCCTGGAAGTAAGCATGGAGTTGGCAACTTTGGTGCATCCCATGTAATTGAGTCACAGTAGTTACACTCTTTTTTTGAAATTAGATTAGGACATATATTAACAGAAATATTCTACCAATTAAATTTACTACCCATTATTACATTATAATTTACTTAAATATACTAGTAAAAATATTGGTCAAAAATGCATGGACTTTTATAAAGCTTCAATTGCTTTATTAGCAGGACATAATTTTTAAAGGGTTTTAGTGAGAGCGTATCCATCTGTGTCATTCCCCTCCTCCCTATAGGGTGTCAGAAAAGGCTATTTTATCTTTTGTTTGTTTGTTTGTTTTGTTTTGTTTTGTTTCCTGAGATAGAGTTTTGCTCTTGTCACCCAGGCTGAAGTGCAGTGGTGTGATCTTGGCTCACTGCAACCTCCACCTCCCGGGTTCAAGCAGTTCTCCTGCCTCAGCTTCTTGAGTAGCTGGCACTACCGGCACCTGCCACCATGCCCAGCTAATTTTTGTATTTTTAGTAGAGATGGGGTTTCACCACTTTGGCCAGGTTGGTTTCAAACTCCTGACCTCAGGTGATCCTCCTGCCTTGGCCTTCCAAAGTGCTGGGATTACAGGTGTGAGCCACGGCGCCCACAAGGCTATTTTATCTTACCGATTCTTCTTTGTCAGGAGTTCCTGTTTGGGTTTTCATTAGAGATCAGATAATGCTGAAAACAATCTGTATCAGGGTTAATGTGCATCTCTAGGGTAGGAGGAATGTGAGGTTGAGAGTGGAAGACAAAAAGGAGGGTTTTATTATGTCCTTATTATGTTTATTGCTTGGAATATAACTTCTTGCATATATCTATCTATACGTATGCATGTATTTACATACACACACATAAATGAAATAGTGTGTCAGGAATATTAACCTTTTCCATTCTAATGTTTTCTGAGTGTGTCTTGTGGATTTGCATGTCTGTGTACTCGGGACATGTTATGAGCGTTGCTAATTATTTTAGGTCACTGGAAATTCTGAATGCTATGATTGGGTGGGTGTGTTTTGTTAGTACCCACACAACATAGTGAGCCCTACTGTCATTAGGTCACAACGCTCCTCTCTTAAAAGCAGGAGAATCAAAAATTGGCCCCCTCTTACTGTGCATTTTTTAAATGCCTGTCTAAAGATTTTCTAGAAATAGCTGTCCCTATATATGTATTTAAAACCTGTTGCTTCCTTATTAAGTCACTTGTGTTCACGTTGTAGATATGTCTGTTAAGATGAACTGTGACCATTTAGACAGTATCAGTTTTCTATACTATCTAAATTCAGTGGCCAGAATATATTGTTTTGGGGACTGGAAAGGAGAGCCATGCTATCAAACTCCTATATAATACTGCCTCTTAGTAGAGTGTGCAGAAGAATCATAGGATAACATAGGAATAAAGCTATTGTCTTTAGCCAATCAAAGATCATTAGTGGGCTTTGATAGAGAATAGGAAGAGGCAAGATGTTGTCAAGCAATTAGCTATTCCTGGATCATGCCAAAGTCTTTTCCTGCACATGGGGCTTCCTTCACCTGGAACATCTACCCAGATGGTCGCATGTCTCCTTCCTGGACCCCATACAGGTCTGTTGAGATTCACCACCTTTCCTAGCCACTCTAAAACAGTGTCCCTTTATGCATTATTCTCTGTTGCCTACTTTTTTTAATATAACATGTAACAGTATCAGAAATTCTACCGAAGCATCTACTTGTTTAACTAATATTTTATTGTGTATCTTCTCCCTTAGACTGTCAACTGCACCACAGCAGGGACTTGTCTGTCTTGTGCCTTGTCTTACCATAGGGCGTAGAACAATGCTAGCATATAATGTGTGCCCTTGAAAAAGAGATATTAAGTTGTGAGTAATGAGAGGCAGCACACGTTTGTTATTTTGAATTGATGGTCAAGTTTGGTCAAATATGGTCTCAAGTCTTGAATTACCCATTTGAAAGATTGGTAGCAGTCCTGGATCTTCCGCATTAACTTATGCTACCTTGAGAGGGAGAAACAATGGCAAAGCACTGGATAAAACCTGAAGGGTAGTAACTATCTTATGTGTATATTTCAAGGTGGTAGATCTACTAGTATCCATGTGTAGGTCTGCGTTGGAATCTCCTAGAAAAGTTGTGATTTTCGAGCCATATCCTTCTGTGGTAGATCCTAATGATCCTCAGATGTTGGCCTTCAATCCCAGGGTAAGTTGTTATCCTAGCACACCAATCACAAAGTTTTCTTTAACAATAACAACAACATTGAGATTGTAGTCTCATTAGGTTTCCTCTTTCTATCTAAGTCTCTATCTCATCAAGCATATCCATGAGTATTTTAATTTCATCATATATTTTTGGGGATTCTGACTTATATAACCTCATTTTGATTTTAAAGATCATGGGTAAAGGGACAAGTTTTCATTTCTTTTCTGCATTTTCACTTCAACCCTCCTTTCCCCTTTCCCTTCTTCCTCTCCAGCTGTCTGAAGGTTAGTGAAAGTTTAGTTCATATTGTTAATGGACCTGCCTTTCTTAAGGAAGCAATTTTATAAATGTTCCTAAAGATAAGGCAGAATCCTTTTGAAATTACAAAACTTTCAAATTGCATAAGAGCTAAAATTGCCTCAGTTTCTATTACTACTCAGCTTGAAATAATTTTATAGAAACAACTGTATACAATTTTCTTGGAAGAACTTTATTTCTTCATAAATGGCAACAGCACATATACTTAGATCTTGCTTGAAAATGAATTGTCAGCTACGTGACAGTATGCTATCATTTGCATACTCTCAGCCATACTCTTTTGTTAACAATATTCAAATCAAAATAAAATAAAAGCAATTGTGAGATTTGAAGTGGGTTTTTATATTTTAGAAGGATTCTATGTTGACTTTATTCATTATGGCTTAGTGTTTTAGTGGTGAAAGCCTGAATCAGGAGCCCCATAACTTTTTTGTGTTTCTAGATTTTTCTCCCATGACTTATAGAAGGATTGGCATTGTTTTCTTTGTTCCTTTTCTCTGACTGAAGTCCTGGAACCATCTTATAATAGTCTTCCCTTTTATGTACACAAAACAGTCATTACCTTCAAATTGACCCTAAGGGAAAATTCACATATGGAAATAATATATTTCTCTAGTGAAAAATAGACTTGCAACAGCTTATAAGCAAATGCTGTTTTTTAACATTACTTTTTCATTAAACAGAAAAAGAACTATGATCGAGTAATGAAAGCACTGGATAGCATAACTTCTATCAGAGAAATGACACAAGTAAGTATGTCATCTGGTCTTGTACAGTATATTTTTAAAATGTTTGAGAGTTCTAGCTGTGTAGTGAAATATAGACTTTTCTATTATACAGGGTATAACTAAAATCATTTAAAAATTTGTGTGGTATTAAGATGTTTTAATTAAATCACATCAGTGTTCTAGCATGTAACACTGTGACTTCAGGAAAGTAAACGGATAATTATAAGATAATTGTACTCCTAATACCCTGCCCTCAAACTTGAGCAAGAGCTTGGGTACATGTAGGTATGTTGGGATATTTTAAGGCAAAGGTTAAATCTGGTACCATCTTCCTGACTGTCAATTTTAATTGATGGTAGCAATTTCAAAACATCATTTGAGTATTAAAATAAAAACAGAAATGTTCTTTAAAATGGAAAATTTCCATAAATACTTTATATAATGCAAAATCCCAAAACCACTTTGGAAGATACCAGGCTCCCTGAGAGTATGTGTTTATGTTTTTGGTCATTAAGGGAGGCTTTGGTGGAAATAGTTTGATGAGCAAGGATCAGAGTTTGTTAGGAAAATCTAACACATCCCTGGGCTATAGTCTAGCACTTGGAAAAGCACACACTGTTGAATTATTGAGACCTTTCCACTGTCAAAGACTTGGAGAGAGGTTTAAAACTCATCATTGCAAGTAGAAATTAATAATCCGAGATTGAGAACACACATTATGTGTGCAGCTTGCATGTAGTGGTTTCAAGGATTTCACTGCCCTTGAGAATCTTGCAGGCCTATAATGAGTATTACCCCGGGTCCTTTATTTTCTCTGGGGAGGGAATAGGGGAATCCTCCTGTCCCAGGGCCCACTAAGCTGCTATGCTGCTTTCTCCCCACCCCCCACCAACCCCCAGAGTTATCTCTATTCCTCTGTAGGAAGAGAGTACTCAAAAAGTACATTTTTCCATTTCCATTTTGTTTCTTGATTCTTTTGATCATCATTTATTCATGTAGTCAAATGTTCATTCATTCACTCAGTAAATAGTGTGTGTCTGGCAAGTAGTAAACAAGAGATCCTTTAATTCACAAATGCTATTATTTGCTTAAAAAATCACCATCCTTTCGGGTTGTTTTTCTATGCCAGTACCTTTCTGTATTATCTGAATTCTTTCTCAGACAAACACTCCTTATCTGTGTAGGTAAAAAAATAAAATAAAATGTATTTCCACCTAGGAGAAAAAAAGAACATATTGGAATATCTTACACTAAGTCATATAAACATTTTTAGTCATGAAAAAGACTTTGGTATAAGGTATTTATACTATACCCTAGACCTTGATTATTCTTGGATTTAAAAATAGCTACAAACTCTGACTCTGGAATCAGCTCTCTGCCAAAAATTGCTTTCTTCATTCTGGGTCACGCGTAAGCTATTTTAATAGGAGCAACGTAGACAACTGAGCATCAGCCTAGGAAGTTAGAGGCCAAAATTGTGTAACTGACTTGTCAATGAATGTGGCCTGTGACCTTGGGCAAGTTGCTTAATTGCTTGGTGCTTTGCTGTCAAGGTGGAATTAGTAATTCCGCGCCCTCTTCCAATGTGTACTTCATAGGGAAGCTGTCAGGCTTCATTGTGTCAAATTCTTTAAACCTTTGTGAATAAATACAACATTATACTGCGCTGTTTTCTAGAATGTACTGATCTGTACATAGCCCTAAATTGTCACAGAGAGATTGCTCTTTGTTCTGTGAAATGGTTGTCTGGGTAAATCCCATTAAATACTTTTGAGGGAAGGGTTCGTCTTAGGTAAATTGTGTCCAATTTTTAATGTAAAGATCTACACCTAAGTCCGGACTGTCAGAGATGAGCATGAGTGGTAGCTCTCACAAGCTTTGCTTCATACTAGTTATCAGTTAAAAATGATCATTGTGAAAGAGAAACTTTACAGGACACTTGTAAAGGTGGCAAGAAAGATTTATTCAGAGCACTTCAGTGGGGGAGAGAGACTGCAGCATAAACTGAGCTCAACTTCAACTAAGACAAAGGTGATCCAGGTTTTTAAAGGCAGAGGAGAGGAAGCAAAAGGCACTACAAGTAAGTGAAAAGGCAAGGAAAAGAACATGGGACTAGGGGAGTTATGTAAAAATGGAAAGTTACAGAATGGGATAAGTGGAGAATTACCAAAAACGGTTTGCCAAAGTGGGCTGGTACAGTACACATTTTGTGGTTTGGCAGCCTCACGTTTTCTTGAGCAGACACTCAACAGGGGGCCGGAGAGTGGCCATCTTTAGGGACATAGCCTAGTGTAAATGGAAGCCAGGCTAAAATCTGGACAAGTCTTTTAACACAGTGTTGGGACAAGTCATTTTGGTGGCTTGTAAGTTCATGCTTCCCATCATCTTGGGAGAAAAGACTAGGATAGTTGTTGTTGTTCCCATGTTAAGTTCATAAAATTTTAAGTCTTACTAGATTAGGCATATTGTTTGGTCTGATTTTCCTTTTGTAAAAAGGGAAAAACAAATTTTTATGAAAAATCAAGAAGTATTATGACTTTTTTTCAGGCACCATATCTGGAAATCAAGAAGCAGATGGATAAACAGGACCCCCTTGCTCATCCCTTACTGCAATGGTATAAAATTTTAGTTTTCCTCGTAATGAAAACAGCATCCCTTTCTACTGCTTGCTTTAAGGAAAAAAAAAAAAAAATGCCTGCTTTACAAGCCCTGCAATGCTAGAGTTCTACAAGCTTATGAGACCTGGTGATTTTACAACCTAAGGGTCCATAATGACTCTCACTTTAATTAAAACTTATACATCACAAGGGGAAGAGAATGCTGTCACACACACTACCAGGGATAAATAGTGCATTTGACAGCAGTTTGCCTATAGTTTTCAAGATGTGATTAACTAGATTATCTGGCAAAAGCATTTTGGTTCATTTAATTTTCTAGTTCAGTGAGGACTAAGTGATCAAACTCAGTGTTTCAACCTTTATTATTGAAATCTTTCTAATCCAAAATAATTGTTTTATATTTTGCCCCCTTAACAAGGGCAGTATAAATATGATTAACTCTTCGCTTGCTCACTGCAGAAGATGCACAGTTTCAGAGTGAGCCTGGTGAGGGATACAGTGTTATCCCAGCATGAATTTTAGAAGGAGGGCTAGACTATGAAGAGGAGAGGTGGTTTGAAAAGTCACCTTGCTGTGATGCCCATTTCAAATAATTTGCCCTCTTCTACTTCAAATAATTTCCTCTCTTGTTTCTCATTTGCAAAATGAAGACACTAGTTTCTACTCAGCATCCCTTAGAAGGGTTTTATATACATGTCTCTTTGAATTAACTTTGAAAACTCCAACTCCATGAGATTTACCATACAGTAATAAAAACGTAAGGCTTATAAGAGATTGATATGAATAAGCACTTATACCAGGCTGCGACCAGGAAGTTTTAAAAAATATGTAAAGGTGGGCAGATGCAAAATAATCTGGCTTCTTCAAGATTCTGATTACTTAACTTTCACTTCATTAAAATTGTGTAATACACATTTAATTTAGTCTAACAAGATTATAACAAAAATTAGGTATAGAAGCCTTCCTTCTTTGTATCTTTTATGATCTGTTACTAAATTCTGACAGATTTAAGTAAAATAACACTAAATTTCCACTGTAACCTTAAAATTTTTCTCATTATTATATTCAGATTGAAGGTAAAAATTGCAGATATCTGGTTGCTTTCTTTTTTTCCTTGCAGTCAGATGGTTAACTTCTAATTCTTGTGATCATTTCCTTCAGCTTGTTAGTCATTCTTCTTTCAATATGAAGAGAGTCTACCAAAACTTTGTGTACTTTTCCCTGCTTATTTTGTGTGCTGAAAGTATGGAGCAATTCCTTTCAGACACTTGAATTTAATTTTCTTCAACTGCAGTGTCTACGTTTGTTGGATTTTTGTATATAAAAAGGTTGTATATATCAGCTCAAAGAGATCCTCAAATGTTTAAAGAAAAAAAATCTTCATAAGAATGTATCCTTAATTTAAGTAATTTAAGAGAGGAATAAAAGAAGCAGATCCATGACTCACTGCTCATATTTGTATTTGGACTATCATTATTTGAAAGTACATTCAGAAATGTTCAAAAGTTCATTTTGCTGATATTTGAGGTTATGCTTATTAAAAACTATGTCTTAAGTTTTAGAGAACGACTTTCTAGTGTGTTTTCTCCAATTAAAATGTTATCTTTTTTGTTACATAAGCTCTTTAAATTGTTTCAGGAAGCAAACCTAAATTATGCAACTAAATGAAATTATTTCCAAGTTTAGTTTATGGCACAGCAAAAATAAGTTTCAATCACTTGCCAATTAAGAAAAAGAACTTTCAATATATTTGTCATATATTTGTGACTAATGGATCATTTTAATTTCAGGGTTATATCAAGTAATAGATCACATATTGTGAAACTGCCAGTTAACAGGGTAAGTTGTTTTGTTTTTTTACATATACGTACAGAAATGGGAGGAGTACTTGCCAGTTGGGAGAACCTACCTTGTGATTTTTAGCCAGCCTCTCCAGGAATTGAAGTAAACCCAGGTTAAATCTCATTCTTTAGTTTGAAATAGCCATTTGTTCACTAGCTCCAAATTTTCCAGATAACAAATTCAAATTGAGGCTGTTGTTCTGACCTTTTAAGTAAATAAAAACATCAATATGAAATCATTTAGTCATTCCACAAGCAATTGAAAAAATATTATATGGAGATTGACCAGAAGGAAGTTAATGTGCTTTGTAATCATTGTCAGTTTCATGTTGGCACATTTCCACTTTTCTATAACTGAGAAGCTGTTGACCTCAGACAGCTTATTTATCAGCCTAGTAAACTTAAAAAATAATAATTTGTAAAAAGCTAATAGACTGTGGATTTCAGTTCTGATCATCACCTAGGAGCTGTACCTAAAAAAATCTCATTTTTGCCACCTATGAATCTCTAAATGTGAGATTCCTGTGCCTTATATTCCTGTGTAACTATATTCCTAAGAGAAAGGGAAACACTTAGAAGATGTTATCAAGCTATGAATCCAAAAGATTCTGCTTTCATTTATTTTCATGACCAAGCAGGAGACTATATTTGAATCTAGGCAAAAGTTCTCAATTTTATAAATATATGCAAATAAAGCATAATAATAATTTTTGCAGTTTTATAAACTTTTCTGCTTAGCAAACTCCAGAATATTTCCCCAGTTGAATAGCTAGTATATACTTAGGGACTCAATAATAAAAGTGTGAAAAGAAATGTAATTAAGAAGGCAGATCTGCTTAAACATGAATGCGTACTGTATTCCAAAGCTAAATACAAATGACTTTGGATTGTCTGTTTCCTACTCCTTTCCCGTTTGCCCAAAGAATTGTTCTTCATATTTGCAATTCCATGTGACTTACCACTTAAGTAGAGTTTTTAAAACATTATACAATTTAGCTTGCTAATGTGGTTAGTGTAAAATTGCTATAGTTTGAGAGTGGATAATTCTTAAGCCAATAAAATTTGAAATTGTCATCAGCCTGAATATATGTTAAGTTTTACATGTTTTTGTTTTTCTTTATTTTCAATGGCAGCAATTGAAGTTTATGCATACTCCACATCAGTTCCTCCTTCTCAGCAGTCCACCAGCCAAAGAATCCAATTTTAGAGCTGCTAAAAAACTCTTTGGAAGCACCTTTGCATTTCAGTGAGTAAGGGTTAATGTTATGGGGGTGTGCTCCATCCAGTTTTCCAGAAATGTATGGGGAAGATATCACTGTCTTTCAGTAAATGGTCATTCAGCAGATGGTCATTCAATAGATGGTCATTCAGTATCTGGTTATGAAGTCAACTACATAATACTTGATTTGGCAATCCAGAACCTTCAGAAGGCATCATGACTTGTTATATTGTGACCACTTTGACGATAATTAATTTTCTGATTTTGCTTTTTCCCTTCGTCTGTTTTTTTAGTGGCTCACACATTGAAAACTGGCACTCCATCCTGAGGAATGGTCTGGTTGTTGCTTCTAATACACGACTGCAGGTAAATTTCCTGAATGCTTTAACAAGACCTCATTCTTCTTCAGAATTGAGAGTCAGTAAGCAACCCTGTTGTTAGGCTTTTACTTGCAAAAGAGGAAGCATGTGAGTAAAACATTATATGGAATTCGTAGTAGGCATACTAGAACTGAAGCAGAACACAATGTTCTAAACACAAAATGGATAATACGATGAAAAGGGAAAGGATGGGCACAGTGGCTCACAGCTGTAATCCCAGCACTTTGGGAGGCTTAGGTGGGCAGATCACTTGAGGCCAGGCGTTTGAGACCAGTCTGGCTAACATGGCAAAACCCTGTCTCTATTAAAAATACAAAAAAACACAAAAATTATCTAGGCTTGGTAGCACATGCCTACAATCGAAGCTAATTGGGAGGCTGAGGCAAGAGAATAATTTGAATCCAGGAGGTGAAAGTGAAGGTGGCAGTGATCTGAGATCGCACCACTGTACCTCAGCCTGGGTGACACAGCGAGACTGTCTCAACAAAAAAAAAAAAAAAAAAAAAGAAAAGAAAAGAAAAGAGAGTTGGCCGGGCGCGGTGGCTCAAGCCTGTAATCCCAGCACTTTGGGAGGCCGAGACGGGCGGATCACGAGGTCAGGAGATCGAGACCATCCTGGCTAACACGGTGAAACCCCGTCTCTATTAAGAAATACAAAAAACTAGCCGGGCGAGGTGGCGGGCGCCTGTAGTCCCAGCTACTCGGGAGGCTGAGGCAGGAGAATGGCGTAAACCCGGGAGGCGGAGCTTGCAGTGAGCTGAGATCCGGCCACTGCACTCCAGCCTGGGTGACAGAGCGAGACTCCGTCTCAAAAAAAAAAAAAAAAAAGAAAAGAGAGTTTAATTCCCTATGAGAAAACAATAAAACAAATCACACTTTTAACTTAGGTAGAAAAACATTATGCACAAAGTAAAATCATAGAGGCGTTCTGTTAATTCAGTGTACATTTCTTGAGTACTGGGCCTCAATATGAATGCTTTTAGAGAATAAAATGTAGAAATAAGTGGACTGGATGTTAGAGAGCCATCTAATACCTGCTTTTCCGCCTCTAGGACAGTACTTGGTGTTAGCAGAATATTGTGGCTGTCATCTTCATCTTTATTTATGCTTTTCATCCTGCACATTTCACTTCACTCTCATGCAGCTGAATTTTTTTTCATCTGACAGCATAAGGACTTAAGAAAATATGAGATGCTTAAGACTTAATAATATGAGATACTTAACCCAGCCACTTGAGCTAGATCTCATATTACAATGACATTTTAGATGATTCAATTAAATGTTAAATGTTAAATGCGTTTAGTATTCAATAGTTCATACTAATAGCGTGTGAGGGCCCAGAACACAGAAAATGAGAAAGAAGTTTAGTTGATCTGAGTATAGTTTCTTAGACCAGTTGAAGGGTTTCGGTTAATGAAACTTATGTAACTTCAAAAATGTAACAAAGGATAAGAGCAGGATGACAGATAGTGTTATTTAATGAAAATCTGAGCAGGACGCTTTGTTTATACACTAATACATAAATCCTAATCAGAATGTGTTACTGTGTCTTTCAGACCAAGTTTAATTTCTAAAATTTTAGATCCATTAAAATAAAGGCCTGCTAGTGTACTTTGTAATAAGTGATTGTTTTTATTACTGGTAGAATGGAAAACATTTATCAAGAATCTCTTTTTCCTCTAGATATCGTTTTTTCATATATAAACTCTGAGTTTTAAGCACAAGGCTGTTAGTACTGTTTTCAAATTAGACCTTGGAATAGAAGCTCTGTCATTTTTTTCTAAGACTGAATGTTCTGACATGAAACTGATTGCTTTGTCAAATATTAACATTTAAACCATGAACAGACCTCTCTCTCTCTCTCTTTCTCTCCTACTCTTCCCATCTTAGCTCCATGGTGCAATGTACGGAAGTGGAATCTATCTTAGTCCAATGTCCAGCATATCATTTGGTTACTCAGGTAATCCTAAAGTCAAATTTATTAGCTTTTAATTTTCTTATTGTTTATACTCTATGCACAGCTTTCTATTGTGCCTTATTATATATATTTTTATTAAATTTACAATGTCAAGATGAATTTATAATACTCTCCCTAGGGTACAAGATGGAATATGTGTTTTATCAATTTAAACAAATATTTAATATTTCTTACATTTATTCCTTCCATAAATGAATATTGAGACTGTAGTATATGCAAAGCACTATGTAGGGCCCTGAAAAGTACACATACATAATATCTTTAAGTGTAATTCTATATCATGCTAATTTCTTATCTTTGGATTATTATCCATAAAGAAGCTTTGAACATTATGGAAACATTAGAAGTAGAAAAACACCCTCAAAATCATCTCTCTTGTTAACAACTTTTTGTAAATTTGGTGAGATTGTGGGAAAGAATACTTTGGAATAAATTGAAAGCTTGTGCTGTGCAGGAGCCTGATGAGTTAAAAATGTAGAAAGAATGATCACCAAATTATTAGCATTAGTTATCCTTGGTGAAATTGGTGATGTTTTCTTCTTTGCACTTTAAAGATTTTTGGAATATTTTACAATGATCAGTATGATTTATGTAACAACTAACCTATTCTGTTTTAAACATAAAATAATTATGCTCATTGTATAAATTCAAGCTACATAGAATTTTTGAAGTAGCAGATGAAAATTTTCTCTCCTTTACTACAGCTTCATTGTTCTGCGTATGTTCCTTCACACTTTTAAGTGGTTTTATATACATATAACTGCATATGTAATTAGTTTTGCTTGTGTGCTTCTGTGTGTGTGTGTGTGTGTGTGTGTGTGTGTGTGTGTGTGTGTGTGTGTGTAATTATGCGATCACATTACACGTTTTAGGAGATGTCATTCACATGGTGCCTGAATGGTAAGTCTTAATATCCTCATGTTATAGGAAAGTATAGTAAGAAAGGTCTGATAACTAGGTGAACATTAAAAAGAACTTCCTAATTTATTTACCAAAGTTCATGTTCTTCTAACCATAACAAGTTGTTTCTCAGTGATAGGAAACTTGGAATGCTTAAAACCAGATTTATAATTAGAACTACTAAAAGAAAACAGCAACATTGATAAATGGTAAAATGCTGATGAAAAGAAAACTTTAAAAAATTAGAAGGTTGCATGTAAATAAAAAAAGAAAAATTAGAAATATATGAAAAATTAAAACATAATTATTCAAGTAACTATTGCTGTTCAACAAAGCACCCTAACCTTAGGGCAAAATAACAGCTTCATTATGCTCATAGATTCTTTGGGTCAGCAATCTGGGATGGGACCTGGCTAAGTGATTCTTTAGCCCCTTGAAGTATCCACTGAATGGCACTCAGTTGATGGATGGGCTGCACTGGCAGGTCTGGGACAGCCTGACTCATATTCAAGAGTTGGGGAATTAGACTCCTTCTCTTGTTAGCAAAGAAATACTCTTGCAGTGATCTCTGAAAATACATATGCCAAAATAACACAAGAAAATAAATATCAGGAAGTGTAAGATACTGTAGAGATAGGAAATGGAGTAACAAAGAAGAAATCGGTTAAAATCAGACTCTAAATCTTGCTAAAACAGTACAAAATAAAAAGCTAAGAAACCAGCTGAAATAAATAAGTACATTCTCAGCATAGATAAAGAAAAAACACAGCAAATCATCAAGTACTGTGATTTTCTGTTTTTTATATTGGTATATAGACTCCTTCGATGGGTTCATGGAAAGAATTGAGGAAAGGTACAAACCGTGTGAATGGATGTAAAAATTTGTCTGTGTATATGTGCATTTGTCTGGAGAGGGAGTACATACCTTTCTCAAATTCCTGAAGGGCTTTTGATCTGAGACAAATGTAAGAATCACTACGGTAAGATGACGTAGCATCTGTAGTTGATTTTAAGGGCTGAAAGGGTAGGGGTAAGAGAACAGGACAGATTCTCTGCATATATACCCTTTGCTTTTTGGTTAGAAATGCGTTTGAAATCCTAAGGCCTTCTCCTCAACCTGTCCCCATCCACCCCAGCACCTTTTTGGAAGACCTGAAAAAGTTGGATAAATGTACTTCACATATTTGTAAACAGGCTTTTCCCCATCTCATTAGGCCATTTGCTGAAACAACTACAAAAATCAACACCTATCTCAACTTCTGATGTAACAGTAGATGAACACTTTCTAGTAAAGTATAGATACAAATCTACATATTCAAAAACATGTGTATTTTAGTTCTGCTTTTCTAAAATATTCACAGTAAGAAATTATGGCATTTACAGAGTAAGCTAAAATTTCTGAATATTGCAGAAAAAAGAACATAAAATTTGTCTTAATTAGAAGAAATGTTAGATTCTACATAGAATTTAACAACAAATAACAACAGAAAAGTTAAGTTGTAATGTAAATATATTTTTCTGACATTGTTCATATTTCCCACCCTTTATTTTCTCCTTCTCCTAGCCAGATAGTAGGAATGACAGTTAGGTTCTAAAAGCCTTTTAAAATCAAGTTTTAATAATTTTTAAACTATATTAATTTTATGCAGAAGAATTTTCGATCCTTGCTTTCAATGCAAAATAATAATAATAATAATAACTTTCCCAGGACTCCAAAACCCACTGATCTTCCACCTCAGGTGCTAAGGGCACAGCCCTTTGTTACTGTCTCTAGCCTGATGTGATCAAACCTTTACCTAGAATGGAACTTTGCATAGTAGGTGGATTGTACTTTGAGCTGCATCAGACAGCTTTGTCCCTAAATTATTATTTTGCTGATGTTTTCAGGGATGAACAAGAAACAGAAGGTGTCAGCCAAGGACGAGCCAGCTTCAAGCAGTAAAAGCAGCAATGCATCACAGGTGTTGTAGTGACTTTAGTGACTGCTTATGATTAGTGAACTGTGGCCTCATTAGCCAGCAGAGCTTGGAAAAATAGGCTTTTTAAGTCTGCAAAATTATTTAATGTTGTCATTACTTATAAAGGAATAAAACTCACTCTGAAATGCAATAACTGAATTGCCTCTATACAATAGTTATTCAACAAATATGTATTTATCTCCCACTGTAGTACCAGAGATACTCCTAGGCAGTATAGTGATGGCCAAAAGTAGACACATATTCCAGTTCTCTTGGAGCCTACGTTCTACTGTGGGGTATAAATAAATTAACTACATATTTAGATAGATAGAATGCTAGATACTATGAAGAAAAATAAACCAGGGAAATAAGACATTTAATGCTGTCGGGTGGAAGAGGGACCTGGGATGAATGTTAAAAAGGATGGTCAGGAAAGGATACTCTGAGAAGGTGACATTTGAGTCAAGACCTACAGATGATGAGTACCTGTGCCATGTGCCTCTCTAGGAGAAAGAACATTCTGGGCAGAGAGTAGAATGACCATCAATCTCACGTTGTTTCAGAGAAAACAAGTATATTCTGGGAAAATTAAAAATTCATCTGATAAATAATGTGACTTTAAATTTTTAAAAAAGAGTATAGCTAATCTAATATCTGAAAACGAAAACATCCCAGATTTTCTACATGTGATGTTTCTGAAACCTCTGTGACCTAGTAAGTGATGCTATTAAAAAATGGGTTGGTTTTGGAGTAGATGATCTGAAATAATTGATTTTGATGTTGGAAAAGATCATGCAAATTTAATTTTGTTTACCTTGAAATAGAGGCCAAGCTTTTAGTAAAAATAAATTTGAGTTCTAATTCCATGTTGTGAGATCATTGAACCCTAATTTAGCATTTTTAAGTTCACTCATCTCAAGAATAATTTAGTAATGATTATGTACAGAAATTAAATAAAAATAGCTTGATATTATATTAAGAGAGTGCAAGGAAATTGATGCTAGTCTAGATAGGCTTTTTTTTTTTTTTTTCCTGGAGCCACCTCAGTGACTTTTTGATGATGAACAGTTTTTTTCACTAAGTGTTTCATTCTGACTCTAAGTGTTAATTGTTTTTGGAATTTAGTCACAGAAAAAAGGACAGCAATCCCAATTCCTGCAAAGCCGTAACTTAAAATGCATAGCCTTATGTGAAGGTAAGTTGAAAGTTTTACAAACCTCGTAGTGTTAGTTCTTAGCTCATCTATAATTAAGAATATTAGTATAGTTATAGAGTGCTTACAGTGGAATAGGAAAAGCATTATTCCTTGTGATCATCTCAAAGGGCACAAATGCAAAAACGGGTACAGTAGAGATCATAAAGTTTCAAACCAAATTGCAGAATTGGCAAGAATTCAGACAGTGATATATTTTATTTCAGGCAGATATTTCCAGAATGGTAATTACATATTTCTGATCAAGTAATGCTTATCTCTTTAGTTAATGTGCTATCTTCCTCTTAAAGTTGGTATTTGAATATGTGACACGATGAAAAATGTGAAAGATGAACCAAGCACTGAGAAGATAACCTATTAGGTCTTTCTGTTCCTACACTGAAATTATTATATTATTTTGTACTTATGACAGAAAAATTGATGGGTGATTTGCAAGATCATATACTTTTCTTTTTTCTTACTTTAAAATATGACTTTGGCTAAAAATTCATTTTTTTTCTTCTTGTGTTAGGAGTTTTAGTAGCTACTGTCAACTGTCTTTTAAGTTTTCAACACACAGTAGTTATATAGTACATGAACATGGTGTCTAAATAGTTCTTAAGTCAGGACCTGTCAGCTTTCGATAATACTTAAATGAGTTCCTTTTTGTTGTTATACCAGTTGTTATTCAAATTATAAAATTGTTACATGGCCTTTCACTGTTTTTGTCTATATTTCTTCATAGACAGTAAGTTTAAACAATTTTTGTGTGTTCATTAGTGCTTATATTTTTGCTTTAGATTTCAAAGAGAAGGGATATATTAAGCCGGAATGGACTAGGATTTCTTTAGAATAAAGTGGTTCTTTAATTTTATCTTCTACTTGCAGTGATCACCTCACCCGACCTGCACAAACATGGAGAGATATGGGTTGTCCCCAATACTGACCATGTCTGCACACGATTCTTTTTCGTGTAAGTGGATGCTCAAATTTGTATATTACTGTCTTTGCCACAAATGAGCTAGTGGTGACTGAATTATTGTTTGGTCTCTTTAGCTGCCAAAATATAACAGGTAATTGAGTTTAACATCAACTAGTGTTTTTGTTTTATTTTCAGTAAGCCATTAAAAAAATCTAAATAATTTTTAAATGCTGTTAACTTAGAAGAGCTGATGAAAAACAACTGTTAACTTACAACTAAAAAAACATCTTGGCTGGGCGCAGTGGCCCACTCCTGTAATTCCAGCACTTTGGGAAGCTGAGGGAGGTGGATCACCTAAGGTCAGGAGTTTGAGACCAGCCTGGCTAATATGGTGAAACCCTATCTCTACTAAAAATACAAAAATTAGCTGGGTGTGGTGGTGCATGCCTGTAATCCTAGCTACTGAGGCTGAGGCAGGAGAATCGCTTGAACCTGAGAGATGGAGGTTGCAGTGAGCCAAGATAGTACCACTGCACTCCAGCCTGGGTGACAGAGGGAGAATCTGTCTCAAAAAAAAAAAAGAAAACCATCATCTCTGTCTCTCTAGCCATCTCTCTGTATGTATATATGTATACATGTGTTTATACACATGTATACATACATATACTTTTGTTAATTTTAAAAATTTAGAACTGGGATGAAGAATACAAATAATGGAAAGGTCTGTCCTATAAAAGATTGATCTACATTGCATATAACACGAGCTGGCAATGCAGTACATGTCGATGTGGGGTTTTTTTTTTGGCATGGCTTTATCATAAGAGTTGCATTAAAATATAAAAGCATTATTTTTCACTCCTAAATAATGGGTGCAATAGACCAGTCTAATTTTCACGCTACCCTTGGCTTCCAACCCTTTTCCCATGCTGTTCCCACCTTATCCATGATCTTGTCACAGAAAGTATTTCAGGGAAGAGTTGAGCATATCTGTTTTGTACTTCATGTAGTCTTAAAAGAAGCTGAAAATTTGAACTGTTAAGATTGCTTCAGTATGCTGTATATCCCTAGTACCCTGTGCATTCAGCATTGGATCTGTTGCCTTGTTGACAGACTATTCACAGTGAAACTTAGGAGCTGCCTGGTTTTCTTTTGGATGATTTGAAAACTGTGATGGTTCTTACGATAGCTATTTACTGGCTATAGATTTCTTTCTTAACAGTCAGGCAGCAGTGAGTATAGTAGAAAGAGCCGGCTTTTGATCAGATAGTTTGAATCCTGGCTGAATAGTAATTAGTAAGGCGATATTGACTAGTTGTATAACCCATCTAGGCTTCATCAGTAAAATGATAATAGTATACCTGTATCAGTCACAATCCAAACAGGAAACAAATGACCCGTGAAAAATATTTTTGGGACATCCCCAGTTAGATTATTTACAAGGATATGGTTATAAGGAAACCGCAGTTCCAGTGTAGTAACCTGGATCTGTTAGCACGTTATACATTCCCCGGTACAAAAAGACACAAGCAGGAAGCAGTCCTGTTGGGAAGCCCCATTGTCCAAACCCTGCCAGAAGCTAGAGAACAATGGAGTTTATTGAGAAAGTCCTTACAGGTCAGGCTCCTGGGGCAGAATGCAGGCAGAGAAGGACTCCAAGAGGATCCTGGGGGCTCCTAGAGAAGCTATCTGCACACAGTGCCTTTAAAGTTTATTATGAGGATTAATTTAGCACAGTGCAGGTCTTGGCCACTGAAAGGCTTATAAAATATATATATATATTTTTTGTCTCTTCTTTCTTAACTGTCTTGATTGTTATCCACTGTTAGATGGTTGGCCTTCCAAAAAGAAACCTTCAGTCACCAAGTTATTTCATTGAGAAATCTTGAGATTTTGGCAGAAAAGTAACTCTAGAGTCCTTTCCTTAGCCTGTCATCTAATCAGTTCATTTACTCCTTCTGTGTCTTGCTAACATTCAAATTAACTAAGCTAAATAAACAACCTTAGATATTTTAATAGGCAGTACCATTTTAAGTATTATTTCTTTTGAACTTTTAGATAAATTATACATAAAGCCTATCTGTAGGGATATACATGTTGCGGGGGGGTGTTTACTGGAGAAAATAATTTCTGTATTTCATAGGCAAGCATTGAGGATAAATCATATGAAGAAAAGAGAAGTACACTCGGATACTTCCTAAATAATCCAAGGAAAAATTTCATATTATCATATTAAGATCATTTTCATTGCTTTATGAACACAAATTAGATTTCATCCTTTCTGTACCCTCAGGAGACTCATTAAGGAAAATTGATAAATTCAAAACACATCAAAAGGAGAACTTGTTTCATTAATGTACATTCTAATTGCAACCATCAGTTTCTTTCTCTATAAAAGATATGATCACAGAGTTCTACTAGTGGTGAGCCTCCCTAATGCGTGGTAACACCTAGAAGAAGAATAAATAGATGAGAATGAAGATAAGACAAAAACTCAATTTCTGTTCTTTTTAATTTTTGTGATACATTATGTGATCCTGGATGTTAGAAACTTTGCCTAATGCCTAGGATATGAGTTAACATGGCTACCTTTTTAAAAAATCTATTATCAAGTAACAATATTGAAAATTAAAATAACTCCCATGCTAATCTGATTCCCACAGTTGAGCTGATAAAACAGTCACATAGTATGCTACATGTTTTCCAGCAAGTAAGCAGCACAAAATGAGAGAAGAATTGGAGGGAAATTTTAGGGAACAGGCTGGTGTATCAGAAAAAAATGAAAGTAAAATTTGAAGGAAAATATCGATTTAAAAAAAAAAGAGAATTAGAAGTTCAAAAAATTTTTGTTAGAGAATTCCAAAATGAAGAAACTTAATTAAATGTAAATGCTTCAGGCAAAATGTAATAGTTCAGATGTTATGAACAGATCCAAGCCAATTTCTAGTTTCTAGAAACTGTGAGTAAAACTTGATTACATGACTAACCTTGAAACGCATGTGTACTAGGACATTAAGACCTACTATGTAGAAATTAGGTAGCCATTTTCAAAAGGGCTGGAGATGTGAATGTAGGAATGAATAAGTGAGGAATGAATGTAGGAATGAAAAAAGTCAAATATTATAACTGATGAGTATTTGCCCTTGAAAAGCCTGCTAATACCTTAAAATCAATATGCAAATAAGAACACATTATTTAAATTCCCTTGCCAACATCTCACCTTCTCCAATCTGTGCAGTAACTTTATACATCAAAGAGACTCGAAACCTGAGCTGTAGTTTTCCATTTCTTTTTCATTGCTCACCATAGTCATCAATTCCCAAGTTTATCTTTTCACAATTTTGTCCCAATGCCTTTACTCCCATGGATATATTATTCTGTCCCCCCAGAGTATATCAAAGGGTTATTAGTTCTCCCTGCTTCTAATTTCTTCATCACTCTTAGCCTCCTTTGTGCAATGCAAGATTTATTAAACATTACCATTATTACACTAGTGATATACCTCTTTAGTATTCAGAAATTGAAGATAAGCAAAAAAGAAAAAAAAAGAACATTTTCCATATTATCCCCATTTAGAGTTAACTAGGATTAATCTTTTGGTGTACAACCTACATTCCTATGCGTATAAAATTCTAAGATCATACCATTTGTACCATATTCGTCTCCCTAAAGCAGTGTTTTGATTATTCATTGCCCAGACAGGCTGATAGTTAAATAGAAACATGGCATTCTCCAACATATAGAGTCCCTTCTACCTTACTTCAGTTACATGCACAAACCACTGATTAAGTGAAATTGTCCAAGCTGTTTCTTAAAAACAACTTGGAGTTGTATTTCCCACTATTGTGCCTTTGCTCAGTCAATCCAAATGATTTGGCCTTCTTACCAGCTAGACCATTAGCCTATTTTTCAAGGCTCATTCAAACAGTCTATTCCTTGGCACCTCCCCTGACCTCCCAGTCTGAAATGATTCTGTCTTTTCTCTGAATTCTGCTCACCCTATGTTTGGACAGCTCAGGCTGCCTTGTCCTTTTTTTTAATTTGTAGAGATGAGGTCTTGGCTGTATTACTCAGGTGGGTCTCAAACTCCTTGACTCAAGTGATCTTCCCATCAAGTTGTCAATAATTTCAAAAGTTTTTATTTATGAAATGTCCTGACATACCTAAGAAATTTCTGGGCAGCTAAATTTCATCTAATATCCTAGTTTCTATTATTTTTAAAGCAAATTGGTTAATTTTTCATTAAAATTTTAGTAATCCTTTTACACTCCTGGGAATATGAGTAATTCTTGTCTCCTTTTAGACGTTTTCACTTTTCATTCTACCAAAACCCAGTCAAATGTATCATCTCCCTAGTGGTATCATTCATATGCTATTTCTTTTAAATTATATTGTTTTCCAGACATAAAAGAACTTTACTCTTAAATCATAAATAGCTGTGACATGTTCTGTATACTCTATTGTAAGAAATGCCCTAATGCCACTATCAACTTATGTATCTAAGCCTTGCCAGTTGCCCAAATTAAATGGATGTTTGATTTTTCTTGGTTATTATATATGCAACAAATTTAAAACACCTGAATGCCTTTGGTCAATTTTGTCATTCAACCCACAACTGTTGTGATTCCTTGTGGGTTTCCTAGACAGTAGAAAAATATGCATTTTATTTAATACTTTTAAGCATGCTTTCTTTCTCTTTCTCTCTCTGTCTCTCTCTCTAGTTCTCACTCTTATCTTCACTCCCACTTTTGCTCTCTTCTCTCTCTTCCTCTGTGCTCTTTCAGTCTTAAATTATTATCCTTTATTCAAATAATTTGAGTCTCATGTCTTCTCCACTAACTTCTAATGCTTTTTAAATGTCAGTGTACGTATAATATTTGGGTAGACAAACCCTTCCATCTGACTGAAAAGAGTGATGGGGCATGACTGGAGAGGAAGTCTGTATTTGAATGATGAAGGAACTCATATTGCCAATAACTTGGATTTTGTTCTGTAAGTGAGATAGTGGTCATTTTCCTATCACTTTTGCAGGGTGGAGAATAGATCTTGTAGGAGAGATGATGGGGATAAGTGTAGAGACAGAGAGATCAGTTATAATGTTGTAACAACTCTCTAGGTCAGTTTGTCTCACCACAAAAAGAAATGTGTTTGACATTGTGACTTAGAAAAAAATAATTCTTTCTACCTGTATTGAAGTCAGTGTTCGCTATTCTATTCTATTCTATTCTATTCTATTCTATTCTATTCTATTCTATTCTATTAGTCATTTAACATGCTGGTCTGGACAACCTAAATTAATTTTGAAACCCACTAGTTACACACAACTTGAAAACCAGTCATTTAGACAAATGACAATGGAGGCCTAAACAAAGGTAATGGCCTCAGGTAGAGAGAAAGTTTACGAAACTGGAAGCAAGATAGCTTGATAATTAATTGGGTTTAGGCACAAAGAAAGCCAAGAATGACTAAAGGTTTTGTGTTCCTGGATGCTGGTACATCAAATTGAGATATGGATAGAATAAAAAGTAGCAGTCCCAGGGTCAAAAAATAAGGACTTTGAATATACTGAATTTGTGTTATCTGTAGGAAAGTTATATAGAGAGAAAAATTTAAGGATCGAAGGTAGAGTTTTAGGAATTAGCATGCGTGTGATAGTTAAAACTTGGAAGGGGCTGAAATAATTGATTTTGCATGTCATGAGAAGAGAGAAAACTGAGGTGTGATTCATGTATAAAACCATCATTGAAATGAGAGGCCAAGGAAAAGGATGCAATAAAAGTGATTGAGAATTAATCTTAGTAACAGAGCACTTACTGTCCTGAGAAAATACTTGTAATTGGGCTGTGTACCACATATCCCATTCTTTTTCTTAGGGTAATGTTTCACCATGAGGTGTCATTTCCATGTATATGTAAGTTGAAACTTGCTGAGTATATCTAAAACAGCAATAAGAATTAGCCAAATAGACAACCTTGGGTCATTTAGTTAAGAATTTAGACTTGGTAGATCACGAGGTCAGGAGATCGAGACCATCCTGGATAACACGGTGAAACCCCGTCTCTACTAAGAAATACAAAAAACTAGCCGGGCGAGGTGGCGGGCGCCTGTAGTCCCAGCTACTCGGGAGGCTGAGGCCGGAGAATGGCGTGAACCCGGGAGGCGGAGCTTGCAGTGAGCTGAGATCCGGCCACTGCACTCCAGCCTGGGCTACAGAGCGAGACTCCGTCTCAAAAAAAAAAAAAAAAAAGAGAATTTAGACTTGGTACAAATGCAGTTATCACTTGATGGTTAAGCAGTGGATTACATAAGGAGCCAAGTTCTCTTTGCTGTATGTCATCTTTTCATTTTCCTATAATGTGCTATTTCAGGAAAAGATAGTGGCTAGTATTAGTCTTTGAGATGCTGTGCTTATATCCCTGGTTATCTATTTTCAAGTAATTACCACTTTTCTAAAGCTTCTGTCTTGAAGCCATTTTTATGAAGTAAAAATAATTTGTCACTTGTTCGCCTCTGAATATGATCATGAAAGCTTGAAAATTCATTCTTAGGAAATTCTTATTGCTCAAGTAAGTTTATTTGAGAAAAATGAATTACCATCTAAAATGTAATTATTTATTTTTAAAGAACTTAGTAATTGCTGTTCTTTAATATTATATTTTCCCTTCTACTGCTAAAGTAAACTTAGCAGGCTTGCATTCTTCTGTGAAGTGCCAGCATAAATAAGAATATGTTAAAGTCAGACTAAATAGTACAACCAGTGATAAGAAAAAAGGTCAGCACTGATTGTGGCTGAATAATTATTAGAAGGCAGGCATGGCAAAGAAGCAGTGGTAGAAAGTGAAGTGTCGTCAGTCAGAAAATAAAGACGTGATTGAAGTAGGAGTAGAGTTAAGAAGTCCAGAATCTTAGCAACATAAAGTTGAAGCTGTTATTTTTTTTTATAGTAGACTTCATAGCAGCTGCTGTGGGAAATGCCTGCAATGCCAAAGACACTGAGAAACTTCTTGCAACTCAGACAGTGCTTTATGAGAGGATAAAAAAAAAAAAAATGCAAGAAGGGAAAATTTAGGCATGACGTAGAATGGGCTGTTCTGTGTTTCACAATGAGGACACATTGTTAAACGCACCTGAAAAACAACCGTATAATTTGCTTTTTATTTTCTTGGGCTATATTTTAGGTATCAAATAGCATTTCTAAGCTGTTTTAAATGCTGCCGTCTTTTAAAATGTTTTTATATTTTTATGTTTTGTATTTCAGCTATGAAGACGGCCAAGTGGGAGATGCAAATATTAATACACAAGAAGGAGGCATTCACAAAGAGATCCTCCGAGTAATTGGTAATCAAACTGCTACTGGTTAAAGGACCACCATTTAATTAACATGATTTGAAAGCCTTCCTCGGGTTCAAAGCTGGATTTTGAACTGAAGAAGATGATAAAATAATTTATTATTATTATAAACAAAATTAACCCTTTGAATACTGGTTGTTTTTCTTAGTATTTCTAAGTATCTCATTAAATACCTAAAATGGTATAAGATTTATCAATTGTAGGGTTATGGAATCTAGTAATAAAATTTCAACAGCACTTAAACTAAAGTTTGGGTTGCTCACACAATAAACAGATTGAAAAAACTGTTTTGTGCTGATATTTTTATATTAAACTCTTTAACTGGATATTTGGTATTATATACCGACATTTTAGGTTACCAAAATAGAATTGAGAACATTTGATAATGGCATCTAAATCAATCAGATACTCTGAAATAAGTATACTGTTTGCACATTCTGATGTGCTATATCATTAGTAGTATGGGCATTCTAATGTTTTGGAAGGGATGTTCCCTATTCTTCTATTTTTCTTCATACAAAAACAATTAGGTCTTAGAAGTAGTGCTTTGCGAAAAAGTATGTAATATACACATCTATAGATTCATGCATCAAAATGTGTGGTTGTGAATATATTTGTGTATATTCACACGTATGTTTTGACAAGAAAGATGGCTTAGCTTCACAATTCTATCCTCATTTAATGGAAAGAAGATAATATTTAGTAAGCAATAAATTTGAACATAAACCAAGATATGAGCCAAATTTACCACCATTCATTCACTGAAAATATTTTCAGACAATTTTTCAGTTTGTCTGAAGAAATTCAACTCTTTTAAAATGTTATCTAAAAGTCATAATTTGGGGAACATACATGGCCTGGTAGACTGAATCTATATTCAAATGATTATGTATTTGAAAGAAAGACCTCAGAATTTAAAGAAACCATATATATTTTTTATTTACTACAAGAAAACATTTTACCATTTTATTTATGCCACACCAGCATTTTTGTATTTGTTCATCTAATACCTCTGCTTATTTTTTTTCATATTGAGAAAGAACACAAACTTTGATGCTTCTTTTATATTAAAAGACAACAAATAAGTTTATAGAGAACAGTAACACCAGCTCTCAGCATTTCCTTTTCAAGACTCATAATTTCATCAAAATCATTTCTTATTCTTTGAGTCCTAGAGTTCTTATTCATCAAGTTTTAATTGACAGTGTTTATTTTCCCACATGTTGTCTTTGGAATAAGGCCATTCATGAAAGCAGTTTAATTAGTGAGTCTGCCACTCTATTCAAACCCTGAATCAAGGCTCTATCTGATTTTAATTTATATAGAAAAAAAATAAAAATGTGTAGTCATTTGCAAGTATAATGTGATAACTGCTGTGTTTATTTCCTTTGTCTGGCATAAAAGGTGAGAAAAAGGTCATACATGTTGTTAAGGGTTGCAGTTTAGGAAGTATTTTCTAATCATTTGTTTTGTTATATTGCAAATAATTGATATGCCACTTATTTCTGCAAGAAAAAGTAGGCTTGAAGTGGCTGGGATATTAATCATTTTGATAGTATCTACTTAAAACATTGATCTGTTTTGACTTGTGGCTCTGAACTCTGGGCTAGGCTGAGGGATAATAGTAGTGGGGTAGGGCAAAGATACAATATCATATCCAGTGTTTTGTGACCACTTATTTGAAGACTAGTGTGGGACATGAGGACCTTGCTTTTTTTTTTTTTTTTTTTTTTTTTTTTTTTTTTTTTTTTTGTCAACATGCTGCAAGTCTCCCAAATCACTTTAACTGTGTTTTTAAGACATTTTTAAGCAACAGAATTATTTTTTTGAAATTAGTCTATACATTAGACCATCTATACATGACAAACATGATACCACGATTTGGGAGACGGAATCTTGGAACTCCACCTGTTTGGCCACTAGGACCACTGAGGCACCTCCAATAAGCTCTGTAGAGTGCCTCCAGCATAATTTAAAAGCCACTGACCTAATCCATTATGGTTTTACTTAACATTTGAGTGATCTGTAAAGAATATAGTATTGGAGTCTGAACTGGAAGGATAACTTGTAGGACTCAAGAAAGACTGTTTAAGGAAAATTGGCATAATAAAAACTGTTCCTGTTGACTTAAGAATAAGAGTAGGTTCACCTATCTGAGAAAGTAGTTGATAGTTTAATGCTAGGCATCTTTTATGATAATAAAGTAAGATATCTTGTTATGACAGTTAATTGAGTTGTATCATGATGCAGAATGACAGATTTTGTTTCAAACAATTGTCTCAGAACTTTGTAAGCAAATATTCTAAGGAGAATCAATCTTATTTTTTAATTGAACTTTTTGAAATTGGGGATACTATAATAACTGATAGAGATGATTTTCTGTATTTCTAAAGAATCTAATTTCAATTACTACTACTAACATATAAATGTGCTTCCAAAATCCAAACAGGTCCATACAATTTGGAGATTTGAACACTGTTATCATGCTTTGATTCAGTCATTCATTAAAATATTATCTATTCACTTATTTGATGATTCCAAACATTTGATATTGTATTGTGTTTTTATAATTATTTGAAATCTGTTCACCGATGCTTTGTAATGGTTTTATTAATTGTGTAGCTGTTGCTACTTAGATAGTAACCCACTAAGCAAAGGCAGTCATTTATTTTCATCCTTGAAGTAGGGAAAGAAAATTATTAATTTATTAGTTCTACTTTTTCCTACATTGCTGATTTTGTAAACATTTTACTATGAATAATATGTTCTCTTTCACTGTATTAAAATGAGAAGAAAATGAACATTTGACAATGGAAAAAAGTAATAATATACAAATAATCTAGTGCTATAAAATGCATTATTTGGTGTCTTCGAATAATGCACTTTTGGTGTCTTCGAATGCACTATGTTGGAATAAATTTTATACTTGTTGCTCAGCAAATCTCAGTCATATGTTGGGTTTGAAACTGTTTTTTTTTTAATTTAAAGTTCAATTTTAAAAGTGCCACATTTTAAAAGTTACTGTTAAATACGGTGTAGTATAAAAAACCAACCCAAGCTATTGTTAATGCTCTGAATATTTTTCTTTGACAATTTAAGTTTGGAGAAGAAATTCCTTCATTTTTCTCCCCTTTGCTAAAAGAAAGAAAATCTATAATATGTAAGTCTATGAATCTTTAACTGAAAGAATTTTAGCAGTACTTTGTATAATAAAAATATTTTTAAAACTATAACTTGCCTTAGAGCATGGGGTTTGAGAAAGTTTTAATGAAAAATTCATCATCCTCATTAAAGAGTCTGGATAACTTCATCAGATAGTAATTTAATATGTCACGAAGGGGCCACTCAACATTGGGTCATCTACCATCTAAATAAATATGGATTTCATGGTGGCATTTGAAGCACATTTTACAGACATTATGATGTTCTATTGTCTTGCTGAATTCTTTATTATAACACTACCTCAAGACAAATGATAGACTGTTGGTAAGGTAAATTGGGTTTTCAATGTCAGGAACAAATAAAATTTTGCAAATAGAAGTCATCAAATAATTCAACAGTAAGACCATACTGGACACAGATGTTGTCAGTTACTTCTGGACAATGTGGTAACATGGATCTTTCAGTCACTGGTAACAATGTCAGGGTTAACACCCAGTGAGTTACCTGAAAGAATTTGGGTTGCAAAATTTGAAATTAATTAGTTTATTTTGAGATTGATTTTCTACATGGGCCAATTTTATGTCCATTACCTAAAGCCACTATCTCCCACTCTAAAGAGTTAAAGGATGAAAACACCCAACGACTACACTGGAATGGCAGACTGAATATTCAAGCATTTTGGCATTTAATGCCACTAAATTTTTGTCTGATTATATATAGATTTGATGTATATTATTACCCAGTAAATTCTTCTTGGGAATTTTGTATACATTATGAAATATTAGGATAAGTTTTTGTAGGTCAGAAGAATTTCAAGTAGTTTTTAGACAAAACATATCCATGAGTGTGAAAAAAGCTGTGTTGACGAATAGATTACATTACACATTTACCAGGAGGTCAGTAAAAAATAGTGCTTATTTACATAGTCAATATAATTTAATGTTCTAAAAATAATATCTTTGATCTGCCCAATATTTAATGTATCATTTGAGATTTTTTTAAATGCAGCCACTCCTTTATGTAAACATTAAGATATGCCTATGTTTCTTTAACTATACAGCCTCTTTACAATAAATTTCTTGATTTTTGTGCACAGAATAGTATTGCAAACTGCTATTTAACCTTTGGTGCCTTAAAATTATTACAAATATTTAACAATATGTACATAATGTAAATACTGCCAAGAGATCAGTAAGGCCAAATATTTTCTCTATTCACTTTTTATTGCTCTTGCTTTCTATTGGTACTAAAGCCTCTTTTATCCAGCTTTGTAATAGTTCCAACATTGTAGCCAATGTAAATGTTTGCTTTCAATAAATCTGAATTTGTTCAACAAGTACGGTATATGTGGGCAGTATTTTGAAAGCTCAGTTAGGCTTTAGATTCTCCTCTTGATGAATCTTGCTTCTAGGGACTATGTATTTGAAGGTCTCAAGAAACTCTAAAATTGATGTTGCCCTTTTTGTTTTTAAAATGAGGGAAAAAAAGAAAGTCTTTTCAGTATTCCCCATGTACTTTCAATGACTTAAATTGATTGTATGAGTGCCGTTTTAATTTTAAATTCTGTCAAGAAGTATAACATTGAAACAAAAGATTCTTGTATATTTGTACATGTGTCAGTTTGTAACATCTGGCCATAATATCTAAAGGAGCATTTCAAATGAACTGTCCTGAATTTTCTAAGCATTTTTGACCTAAGTAATCAGAAAATGGTTTTTAAAGCACCACTTTTTATAAAATACATCTTATTAACTGAATAGGATCTTAGTCCATAAATAAATATGGTCCTGTAAACCCATTAATAGTAAAAATTTATGAAGAGCTTACTGTATATTCTTACAATAAGTAAAATAATTTTTAACTCATGATGTATTCATAATTGAGAAGCTTTCGATAGCAAACTTCTTTTGTTAGACTTGATTTCAGTTACTCTAGAAATACTTGTTGGGAATCTAGTATGCATTTTTGACAGTAAATATAAGGACTAGAGAGTATTAGATTTTGTCTTGCCCTTAAGGAACCTTCCATTTTTTTGTGAAAAGAAAGCAGACACATTTGGAAATAATTCTAGAATAGTACAAGATGAACAATGCGGAATGGAAAAGACAAATGCAAGCAAAACTTGGGGAAAAGAACAAACCATTGCATTCACTGAAACAAAAACTGCACCCTTAATATCTTGAATCCTTAAATTAGTACTAGTGAGTAATGTTAATATTATTAATTTCCATTTAATCACCAGACACTTCAGAACTCTAAAACAAAATCTAATAATCTCTTGGCCCTTATACTGACTGTCAAGATTCATCCTAGGCTCTTAACAAGTATTTCTAGAGTGATTGGAATCAAGACACATACTTTGTTGTTGATCATACATATATTAGAAAGCACTTAATTTTTTGCTGATTTTTAAAAATTTTTAATGATGTTTGTTACTCCTGTGACACTTACCTGTCTTCCTCACGGAAGCTGCTCGGAGCATAGTTCTAACTCTTCAGTTAACTTAATTTACCTTTCCCGGTCCCCCCACTTTGAATGACCCCTGGCTAGCCAGATAAAATCACCAGTGCTTTAAAAAACTATACAGGCTGCTTTATTGGAAGGCCAATGTTAAAAGTTACTTAAAGTGTCTGAATTTATTTGGCCTCTATTTCTGTTCCCAACTTCTGGGTCCCTGTTTTTAATTATTTCAAATAACAATGACTTGTAACGTGGATCTAAGAAGACATCTTTTCAAAGATAACCAACATGAATATAGTTTAAAAAATCATGTATTCTTCACTTTCAGACAGATAAAAGTTTTGATTAAACAGTTTTTACTTTATATAGCACTTTATAATTTAGAAAGCACTTTTACATAGATTGTCTTATTTTCTCTTCAAAAATAAGACAATGTGGAATGTACTTAGTAGGTATCGTGGTATCATGGATGAGAAGCTAATCACTTTCCAAAGAGGGCACTATGCTCCGAAGCTAGCATCAGGGATTCTCAGTCTCATCTCTGAGCTTTCTAATAAACCAGGTGTATTACTGCTGAGATCCCAGCTTGGCAAAACTCACAGCAAAGGTAAGAATTATAGGAGACTAGTGAGAAGAGTCAATGAAGAGGGAGTGCTGACTGCCTTGAAGAACTGTGTCAGGGAAACCTGAAATACCATTGTATAGGCTGGATGTGATTTTATTCTAGAGAGCTTGGAAGGAAAGAAGTCTGCACTTGATGTAATTGGCAATGGAAAAATCATTGTCGGCCCTTGGGTGAGTGACATGAAAGTGAGATTTTAGAAGCATGTTGGCAGCTGTATGCAGAAAGAATTTCTGAGAGGGAGGCAGAAAGCAAGAAGAGATATTCTATATCTATTGTAGTAATTCTGACAGGAATTAGAGAAGAAGAACTGAGAAAAAGAATGGATATAAGAAACAGAATATTTAGGAAGAAGCAGTAGGAAATGAAATCCAATTTATAGTAATATAAATTGAGAATAATTTCCCCCTTGATTTTTTAATGGAGATCGATTAAGATTCTCTCATAGCATTTAGTATTCCGAGAAGGACTGACTGAATACAAATGACTTGGCTATGCTGGCTGTACACTAAGAAGTCTGAGCACATATTCAGCCATGTGAAGGGAAAGAAGAGAGAAGGAGTATTCTGAATCACATGGAGACATGTTTGAGAACAAATCCCCCCTACACCTGTAAAACCAGGCTTACTAAATACTGAGATCTGTAAGAGAATGGTTGCAGTAGTGCAGTAAATCTCATGTCTGTTTTAATGTGATTTATTTCGAAGATCTATCGTGTGTGTGTGTGTGATGCATTTTAGCCTGGGTAACACGACTCACCACCAAGGATGATCGCATTGTACTCTTTACACTCCACTTGAAAGACACAACCCACTGTGAATGGCTCCAACTCTGACCCGTAGTCTGAGGACTCTTAAATCTGTAGCTCTTACTTGTATCTTTCCCTTTAGCTTCAAAATTACGTGATCAAATACCTCCAAACAAACATCTCTTCCTGAATGCTCCAAGGACACCTCAAACTCTAACCAATGTCCCCAACCCCCACCATTCTACTCTTCTTGCACTATTATCATTGAACCAATGAATGGCCACACCTTCCACCCTTTTGCCCAAGTGAGAAGATAAATTATCCCCTATCCCCTTCCCTTTCACCCAGTCCCATCCCCCAATCAATAGCTAAGCCTTGTTAATTTTTCTTGTTGAGTGTCTTGATGTGTTCGACAGTCTTGTTCTCTCCTGTGACTTCCTTTGCTAACATTCATGTAGGTTATAGCAATATCCTTCAGGCGACTTTCCTTGACTGAATCCAGTACCCTTTGCCAAGAACAAATTCAGCTAGCACATAGTACACTTATGATTGGTAAAATACTGACACTACATCCAGTCCCAAATTGCTCAGATGCAGCAACAAAAATGTTAGCTTAACAGACAGAGGAACTTCCTCCTGTACTTTGGCCCCGGCTAAATAGGCTATGACTGGCTCTACCTCCTTCCTGACCCTTTGCCCTCTCTTAATGCTGGAGCTAAAGTGATCTTACTGAAATGAAAATCCACTTTTGTAATTTCTTTGCTTAAAATCCCTTCAGTATCTCCCAGTTTCTCACGCAGTAAAAATTTCTCACCAAACCTTTCACACATGACCCTTCATGGTCAAGCCCCTGCTTCCCTCTCATCCCTTTGCAGCCTCATTTTCCACCACCCCCTAACACTCAGCATTACAACTTCACTGAATTCTTGGTAGTTCCAAGAACAGCCCATTGCTTCCCACCTCTCACTTGCTTTTTCTTTCTGCCCCGGTCACCATTTCCAATTTATACTTCTTTTGACTCTCAACTTATTCCCAGTCTAGACCAAATGGTCCTTCTAGATCTTTTCCAAGTATCTGGCCATAGTTCATCTATTTCACTTAGCACATAGTGTTGAAAATGTTTATTGATTTGCCTGTTTTTCCCCCCCTGGCTACCCTTCCTCCATGCCACCATGCATAGATTATTTTCAGTACTGACTAAATGTTTGGGACTTAAGTGGGTGTACACATACACAATATTACAAATGTTTATCTGAGAAAAACAGTCTTCGAAAAAAGTGGCATTAAAGCTGAAAATCTTTAGATATGTCTTCTATTGTTACATACTAGATTCATAAATCTAAATAAATACCCATGGTGGGGACATGTTAAGCCAAGGCTATCACTGTTCTGGTCACCATCATCACTATCATCCTGGGCATCATTTCCAGCTCTATCACCTGCAGGAAAATGTAGGAATCTCATAATGTTGGCAACATCTACACTCTCTCTCACTCTTGAAGTATATATTTTCATTTTAACTTTAGATCAAGCAATACCTGGATTGGAAGGTCGCTTTGAGGGCCCAGAATGAAACATAAAACTAGATACTTGCAAATTTATAATTTAATGTCAGTAATTTGCATAACCCAAGGATCATTGCTCTGCTAAATAATTACCTTAAATAATGAGCTTCCCTAACATACTTGAGTTCATTTACAGGTCATTAACTACATGACATACAAGACAAGAAAAAGAGCTACTTTAAGCTATAGTACAATAATATTCATTACCAATAAAAGTAAATCAGTGATGGAATTAAGCACATCTATAACTATAAGTCAATGGGAAAATAAAGTTTCTTCCAAAGGAATTGAATTCTTCTAACATAGTATAAATTGTAACTAACCAGAATTTTATTACACATTTTTCTCTGTCGACATCTAACTTAATTTTTGCAGCCCTGTAATTGGGAGCATTTCTATTCTTAGTGTGTTTCCTGGTTAACTTCTGGGATACATATTTCTTAATAGTTGTAGGCTTACAGCACAGTCAATTTTCTAGTTCTAATAACAGCAGCTCAGGAGTGGAATATCTTTCCATAGTGTATTATTTGGATTCTTTTTCTTTGAGTTGCTGCCTGTTGCAAATCTACCCATAATTCAAGGTCAAGTTCATGTACTCCTGAGTACATGAATACTTGTACTTTTCTTCTAGCCATAAAAGATCTCTCTCTGCTCCAAATACCTGAAACATTTTGTAGTTTTCCTGGAACACTGATTTATAGCTATCACTATTTCTAGGGCTCTTTTCATAAAAAATTGCGTTCCTGAACATAACATTCTACCACCACTAACAATTTCTCTCTGTTAATGTTATGCTTAATTCTGTAAGTTTAACCTGTTAAATATTCAGCGTTTAACTTTTTAAAACTTTATAATTAAATAGCATTTGACATTTCAGTTAGTAGTATTGAAGGAAGTGACAGAGTGAGTCCAGACACTGAACTGAAGCCAACCACTGTCTCTTCACTTCTTTGATAATATCTCCGTTTCTACGCCACCAGGATGATTTGTAGGGAGTAACAGGGCAGAGTTACCATTGAGCCCCATACTATAACAATTTAATGAATAACAGATCCACCACTTTTGTTTCATTCTTTCTATGGGAGTTTTCTTAAAATTTTTAGGGTAAAATAGTTTGGTTGTTCATTGGACTTCAGGCAAGATATTAAGTTGCATATTGACACTCAGAAAACATCTGACAAGTGCACAGGTTACCTTTTAATATATGGAAGTTTAAAAAATATATGTGTAAACAAACATTAAATTTCATAAGCATATTGATTTTGTTTTATAATTGTCTGATGTCATCCATTTATAGAGATCAGGCATGCTATTTTAGCTTGCATTTTGTGATTTTGGAAGAGTGTGCTAGCACATTTTCCCATCAAAATAGCAGTGACAATTTCTTACTGTCTTATTTCTGTCCAAGGCACTACCATCCAAAGTCACCAGGTTGAAAACCACTTCCTTGCCTTCCCCATCCACTCAGCCCCCAGGAAGTGTCAAGTATCTATCCAAGATACCCCTGATTTCCCTGGACTGGTACAATATTTGTCAGCTGTGATATTTTCAGTTATTTATTCAAAAGACTTTTTTAGTCCATGATATGTACCAAGTTCTAACTAGTGTTCTCTAGAAGTTCATCTTTCAATAAGTAGTTCTTTACTTAAAAAGAATCTTCAGTCTATAAAAAAGTATATATGAGAAGCAGTTACAATCCAGTATGATGCATGATATTGTAGGATAGGTACATGGAAGGAAACCTCTCACTGAGCTTTAAAGACCTGGTCAAGGTACTCTCCTGTGCAATAAATCCTGCGGCTGTCATTGCTATATAGACTACACATCCTTGTATGTAAGCCCTCTATGAAGAAACAAAACTGTTCTCCATCTTTTTTTTAAATGTGTGACAAAATCACTTCATATACCTTTTATTTTCAGTCAAGCCAGGGTTCCCACTAATTGCAAATCTACAAACTACAGACTCTGTTAATTCTATGCCTTTCCTCACTGTTTCCCTTTGAATCATTCTATCTATTCTCACTGTCAGAAGAGTATATTTTAGTTCTCCTTCCTTAAAATCTCAAAGGAAATCCAACTTCCTGTCTGAAGCCCCTCACCAGGCATAATCTTTCTTCCTTGCAATCTCATAGCTATTAAGGCAAATGTATTTTGGGTATGGGGGACATCTGCTGTGAATAACAGCACCAGCATTTCTTCCACAAGCCTGAAAGCTCCTATGGGTAAGAAACTGTATATTTTTATTTCCTGGTGTCCTCCACCACCCCAAGTAAGTAGTATGTTATCAGCAAGTATGTTGGAGTGAATAAACTTTTAAAATGTAATTTGAAAACTCTGTAGGCAAAGCAGTATTGCTGTATCCCATCATCACATTCTTACGTGATTTCTGCCCTTGCACACCAATGGTACCAAACTAATCTGAGGACAGATAATGTATCTAAACTCTGTTTTACAAATTGAGTACAGCAAAATGGCTGCCTTTTGTGCAGGTAACAACTGGAAATCCCCTCTCAGAAAAAAAGAAAAATGTCAAACCTCAGCCCGTGATCCTGATTGTTACTCATGTTTCCTATTTTGCCTTGGAAATACAGCTATCTGATGCCTTCCTCACAGCAAAGCCTGGCCTGGCCTGGTTGAGATTAACATGTTTGTTGGCTACAGAAGTGAGAGTCAAAAGGAGAAGCTAAACGCTGAGACTCCTTTCCTGGAGAGCTGTACGGCCTCTAGTCTCCACTGACTCCTGCCCTCATCTGCACTGGCTCAAACTTCCTGTTTTAGCTTCCACAGAAAGTCTCAAGAGACTAACTAAAATGGATATTTCGGTCTCCGTGTGGCTACTTTTTCTTCTGCAGGTGAGAAAAGAGTCTTGCGAAGGGGTCCCCAACCCAAGAGGCTGAAGTTTTCTTGGAGAAGAAAACTTTTGGAGTTTTCTGAGGGCATGATTGGAGAAGCCCTCTGAAAACCCTAGAAGAGCCGCCATGTATTTCCCTTTGTTGATATGAGGTGAGAAGCTGGGCACCAGGAAAGAGGGTAGAAGCCTGAATTTTATTACTCACACAGGCAACAGAGGAGGGAAGCCCAGGTCAAAAACAGCAGTGAGAGGGAGAGAGACGGAGCTACATGGAGGCCTCTGGGATAATCTCGGTGCCCTCTGAAACCAAGAAGAGTATCAAGAGAAATTCATTTCTCAGCCCTCTACTTAGAAGCCCCATGTGAACCCTGACTCTATTCCATGCTTATTTTTCATGCTACTTTGTATAAATACTCAATTTTTGTTTAAATGCTTAGTAACTTGCTTGGTTGTCTTCATAGCTCTGCTGCTTTTATTCCTTTGAAATTGTCTAGCTATTCAAGTCAAAAAAATTACATATTTATTTTTCTGTGATGTTTCATTTATCTGTATAAATAAGCTTTTTCCTCAGCATGACTATAACCACAGTTCTACCCACAAACTCACCTCCACAACTGCCCTGCAAGCATCTGTGTTGTTGACATATTTTCAAAAACAGTCTGGAAGGTGACAAGGTTAAAAAGTTGGCCCATATTGAGTTGTGACACTGTTGACAAGGTGTCACCATCTTAGGAGATGCAGACAAAAGGCAAGCAATGTGAGCAAAGCTTAGGAATCCAGCAACCAGCACGATTTTCTACGTGACCACCAATAGATCCCACAACAACCGAGAGATCAAAGTGAAAAGGTTTAAAGGCAGTGACAGCGGCTGACATTTAATAAAGGTGGCAAAGACAAGAAGTTAAACATCATGTTCAGGCTACAAGATAGCAACTTCTCTTTGCAATGGAACTATCTAGTGTATTCAGTTTGTCAAAGAAAACCTGTAATTCACTTATTTGCCTTCTGTTTTCCTGGAAGGTGTAGAATGGGGTGTTGGGCACTGAGTATGCATGAGATACTCTAATTAATTATACAGTTTTTTTCTGAGATTTTTTTAACCCTACATCATTTGATCCCTCCCATCAGTCTAACCTCATCTCCTATCACCTGTCCCTCTCAACTCCCTGAATTGAATGATTTTCTTTTTTCTGTATGTCCTCTCAACACCACATGAACCTATTCAGTCTCAGGAGGACCCTGAGTAATCTTCCTTGCTTAGAAGGTCCTCTTCCTCTGTCCTCTAGGTACCAGGCTCCTGTAAATACCTGCAGGCCCAAGCTAAGGTCCGCCCCCTCCATGAACTCTTTTTAAACTATAACCTCTATTGTTTAGAGGGGCTTTGTGAGTTTTTATTTTCTCTCCCTAATATTTTATAAAGTCCTACATGGAAAGAAACATCATTTATACTTTAGATTTCTGCACAGGTCAGCATACAGCAAGAACTCAATAAACAATTATTGAATGAGCAAACTGAATTGACCAGTTAATTGAATGTTAAGAGAATGAGAAAGCTAGGATTTGAGGAAGACTGGATATGTAGCCAAAAAATGTCTATATTAAAAATATTTAGGTATTCCTACTTCTCTGCCCACACAGCACTCATATATACTCCTGCTTAAAGTTTTCTCACAAATGTAACTGTTTATACAATAATGTCTCTCTGTGTTTTGTGAGATTAAAGTGCTGGAGTTATTCACCTGTGTCTTGTGCTTTAGCCCAGGGCCTGATACAGACAAGGCACTCAATATACCTTGATAAATGAACTAGTTACCCAGTGAAAAAATGAATTAAGTGAAAACAAGATCAAATTTGGAGGCCTCTAAGCAATACCTACTCACGTCTATAAGGGGATTATGTCCTGTATTGAAAATACTCCTGTGGGCCCCAGGAGAAATACATCCTTGGACTAAAAAGGATAGTTAGGATGTAGATGCTTGGAGGAAAGAGGGGGCAGGCATTCTAAGTAATGAGACCTACCTGAAAGCCTTTGTGAGAGTGGAAACCCTTAAAGCGTGCAAGCTTTTGGAAAGGGTATAGTTTCCATTCATTCTATTCCTTTTTGGTGCCAGGATTTGTGTCATCCTACTCTGGCGCACTATGTTTACTTTGAATTTGCCTTTCTCATCACTGGTGGCTTCCCTTGTTGTCTCCACTCTCCTCTTGAACTCCAATTATTCCGAAATGCAAACTGAAGGTGGACAGAGAATGAGAGATCCAGGAGTCAGCCTAAAGGCCAGGATGCTGGGTGAAGGGCTTATTTCTCCTGATTGAATGAATCAGGGATGAAAATTAGGGCATGTTCTAATAGGATATAGTAAGCAATTTGAAGCATTTCACTACATATGAATACTTTTTAAAAATAGGAATAGCTACTGTGGCCCAGGTACTCTGCTAGGCACTGGGGAGATGCCAAGGTAAAGGCACCTCAATCCTTGCCCTTCAGCAGTATGCAGACTCTGCAGTGCTTTTAAGTAAGGATGATGATGATGATGATGACCAACACTATGCACAAAGTATTGTTCTTATCATTCCACATGGCTAAGTTCATTTAATACTTAAAATAATCTTTTAGGTCGATACCATTATTATCTCCTTTTTATGTGTTAGAAGACCAATGCAAAAAGACATAGCAATTTGCCCTAGGTTACATATTCAGTGAACAGTGGAATCAAAGCCATCCAACTCAAGCTCACATTTTTAACTGCTCTGTGATTTTTGTCTCCCTCACCCTCTGCTCAGCACAGTTCCAAGCACAGAATCCACATGCCAAAATGTTTACTGAACTGAATCACTTTGTAAGGAGGGTTCATACAATCTCTCCATCCACGTTTTTTGAACTAATTTTGGCATTTAGAATGGCTCAGAAAAAGACATTGGCCAGGGAGAAAATCCTTATAGGAATAAGAGGAACAGCTGCTAATCTAAATGCTACTCATAACACTGAGAGAGTTTGCCAACAAGTTCAGCAGAATCTTGGAAATGTCTGCTCCAGAAAAGCTTGCGATCGATTCCAATGCCCATCTTATGCCCAGATTGCACAAGGTGAATCCAATGATCTTCTCACAGAACATTGAGTGCAACATCTGCAAGAAGGGCTGTTGGGACAGGCTCTGTCCTACAAAATACAACAGAATGAAACCTGGAAATTGTCACAACAATTTACATCACCTGGAATACAGTGACACTGATAATCCTCCGGACTATGAAGCCTTGGAAGGATATCAGATTTATGAGGCCTAAAGCAAAACACCAGAGAAAATTCAATATGTATAGAGAACTAAAATGCCCACGAGGGAAGTGAAAGCTATGTCCTGCTTTTTCGATATCATGTGATGAAACTGCCATTCAAACTGTCTTCCTGTGAAGCAGTTTGTCAGAGTTGTGGAGGGAACCGTGAGATCAAAATGATTATTTATTTCGTACCTGTTTCATTTACCTATTAAGGTAATCAAGATGTATATTTGCCACTTATAATGTGCAATTGCCACAAAAGGAGTTAGGGAAACAGATGAAATAGAATGAAATGCTCAGACTGTTTGTGAAGGCTGAGAAAATGTTTCTGATTTTTCACCAAGCTTCCAATCCTGGGCATTTTTGCCTTAGAATCCATTCTGCACTCTTCCTCTGCTGTGCTCTGTACCACGGTGGGAGACAAACTTACAGATGACACTTCTCAGGCTCTTTTAATCGAGGGCTTCCAAATGAACCAATAACAATGGAAAGGACTAATAGATTGAAGAACAGGAGAAAGGAGCATCCAGGCTATTTCTCCCTCAGTTTGTTCCGTGATGGCCTCTCCAATAGAGGCTGTTTCTCCTGCATGGTTTCAGGTAGCTTTCATAGGCAAGTAGCTTTCTTAGGCAGGTAGTCATGGTCCCAGTTTATGAAGGGTGACCCCAGCTCCTGGGCTCTTGCATCATCTCCTCTTTCAGCTTCACCAGTGTTGGGGTGCTGGTGGTTTCCTATTATTAACTTCTGGCTGCTTCCATGGGCCCTGTTTGGATTCTAGTCTCCTCCATCACCTAAACTACCACTACTCCATTTAAACCCCCTCTGTTGTAAATATTCAAAATACTTTCTATTTTAGACCCTGATTAAGATAACTGCTTATTTCCTGTGCCTAGAACAGAGTCTACCACATGCTTATTTGTGAGTCTACCACACACACACATATATATAATATTTTTTTTCTCTTTGAGACAGTCTCACTCTGTCACCCAGGCTGGAGTGCAGGGATGCAATCTCGGCTCACTGCAACTTCTGCCTCCCAGGTTCAAGCAAGTCTCCTGCCTCAGTCTCTCGAGTAGCTGGGAGACTAGGTGCAGCCACCATGCACCTAGGTGCTCAGTCTCTCGAGTAGCTGGGAGACAGGTGCAGCCACCATGCCCGGCTAATTTTTGTATTTTTATTAGAGACAGAGTTTCGCCATGTTGGCCAGGCTGGTCTCAAACTCCTGACCTCAAGTGATCCACCTGCCTCTGCCTCTCAGAGTGCTAGAATTACAGGTGTGAGCCACCCCTTCCACATATTTAAATGAACAAATAGATAAATGGGGTGCAATAGTTGTACAGATTACTATAATATATATACATTATACATCATTAAACGGATATGCACTACAGGAACATAGAAGAAAAAATTCTTGGTGTGTTTGAAAACATAGGAAAATCTGAATTTTGAAGAAGAAATTTTCAGGTCAACAACAAGCAACAACAATTCATGTATCAGAAAACATGAATCGAGGCAAAAAGACAAAAAAGAGAAAGGTATAAGAGCTCAGGACCCTACTTAGTATTTCCTCACAAGTAGGATATAAAATTACTGTCTGAGTATTGTGGGAATTAAATTAAAAGATGGTCAGGTTTAGACTACAAAAGAATTCATGTCCAACCTAAGGAGTTGAGACACATTGTGCAGAATTATTGAAAAATTACTAGCAAGGAAATTACATAAGCACACACAAAAAAACCTGATATTCATGATATGCCCATTCTAAAAGCAAAATAAGCATTTTATAATCATTGAATGTCTACTTTTTTTGTTTATTTTGTGTCACAAAAAAACAACTTGGGGAAATATTTTATCTAATTAAAATGATTTTCAATGGTAATGGATGTTTCAGTTTGAAGATGCTTTTATGAATACTAATTAGTTAATACTCTCAGATTTTATGAGGTTCTATTACAGTAAACATCAACCACTTTTTGTTTTGTTTTTAACCACTGATGCATCATCTTATAATGTCAAAGTTGTGCTTCTTAAACAGGCTGCCAGATGGCTGCAATATGACAGTCACCTAAAACTCCACAAGAATGTCATCTACAGACTAAAATTATAGAGAAATTCGGAAAGAAGATGACAGGTTATTAGGAAGCCTTGTTTTTACAACTGTGTTATTCTGGAAGCTTTGCTAAGTTTACATTATAGCCCCAATTGCTGGAAGGAATACCTGACTTATTGCCTGTGGCTATGGAGGAGTGGTAGCCAACAATGATGACCTGGATTTGTGAAGCACAGAGATTGTGGCACCACCTGCTTTGAAAGATTTAAAAAAATATTTTGTTGCCTCCTTACCATTTGAACTTTAGATACAATTGACTTAAATGCCTAGGTCAATGCATTGTGGAAATACAAAGCCTTACTCAAGATTCCTATAGACTGTTCACGTAAAGAGGTCTGCTTCACCTCCTGGACTCTGATGTATACAATTTCTGTGCTGTTAAATCCTTTCAGTCACCTGTCCCTGGGGTTTCCTCACTGGCTCTTCATCAACTATCCATGCCACTATATTTCAGCTATAATACTTAGTAAGGAATTTAAATGATACAATTTCCAGCTTCTTAAATGAATGTAGCTTTATTCTAGCTTATCTACCATGTCCCATCTTAATTCAAATGAGGACAAAACTTCTCAAAGCAGTTAATTCAGCATATGGCATCAATGTAAGTCATTGTATCATTGGGGATATTATCATGGTTTAAATATCTTTAGGTCCTGGATCCCTCGAGAATCTAATGAAAGCATATGACTATCACCTCAAAGAAATCCACATGGGGAACAAATTGTGCATACAATATTGGGATGTTATGGACCTTTCTAAAGTCCAACCATAAGCCAACTTTGTAAGGTTCATGGACCCATGTTGTACAGGAAACTTGCGCTGCTACTCCAGAGGGAGTGTCCACCATCACCCTAACCCCACTTTGTTGCTATGCTATCTGGAAATGCTTGCGCAAAAGCATTGATACAAAATGAAGGATACGTTTGCTGGTGACAAACTGTTAGTTTTCCTTTATCTGAGAATGTCCTGCATTCCTGAATTGTTTCCAGTGGATATCCAAGGATTCTGGGTTAAGAGTTCCCTTTTTTCAGCACTTGAAAATGTTTTCTACTTCCATGTGGCTTCATGACTCCTGATAAGAAGTCCATTGTCGTTCAAATTGCTTTTTCCCTATAGATCAGGTGTCATTTCTCTTGAGCTACTTTAAGACTTTTTGCCTTTGCTTTTAGGAAGTTCAATTGTGATGTATCTTGGTATGGATTTCTTTGGGTTTACTTCACTTCTGGTGTCTGTAGGTTTATGTCATTTGCCAAATTTGAGAGATTTTCAGCCATTATTTCTTTGAGTACTTTTTCAACCCTGCCATCTTCTTTCTCTCTTCAGAGACCCACAATGATATGAATGTGACATCTTTTTTTATAGTCTCTTAGGTCCCTGAGGCACTGTTCATTTTCCTATGTTATTTTCTCTGTTATTCAGATTGGATCTTTCCTACTGTTCTATCTTTCAGTTCACTGATCCTTTCCTCTGTGCCCTCCATTCTGCTGTTAAAATTTTTACTTCAGTTTTGTATTTCAGGTCTAAAATTTCCTTTTGGTTCTTTTTTAAATATCTTCTATTTCTCTGTTAAGACTTTCTATTTCTCTGTGACAGTTTCTATTTCTTCATTTGTTTCAAACGTGTTCATAAGTACTCAGTGAAACATTTTTATAATTGCTTGTTTAAAATTCTACTCTCTCTACCATCTAGATGTGGACATCTGTCTTTTTTCATTCAGTTTGAGATATTCCTGGTTCTTGTGTGAGAAATGATTTTTAATTGAAACATAGACATTTTGGGTGTTAAGTTTTAAGGTTCTGGATTTAGCTAAAGCTCCTATTTTACTTTTAGCTGTCCCCCCACCCCACCCCACCATCTCTTTGGCTGGGGAATGAGGGGTGCTACCTATTTAGTGCCAAGTCAGGTAGAAATTCAGGTTGCCCACTCAGTCTCCATAGAGACTTGAGCAGGTGGACTTCTAGCTACTGTTGGATGAGCGGTGAGTTCTGGCTCACTCTAGGCCTCGACGGATGCCTCCTTGGCTGAGAGGGGCTACAGTGCCTTGTTACTGCTTTCCATATAACCTTCACTGAAACCATGGAGCGGTGTTGTCCTCACCATTCCTGGGTCATAATGGAAGTCCTGACTCTACTAGGTATCCTTGGATGCCTAGTAGAAAGGAATTAGAAAGAGTATTTCATGTCTGCCAGTTGAGAATGAAGTACAGGCTCCCAACAAGGTCTGTGGCATGTGCTTGTCAAGGATAGAGTGATTATTATCTAAAACTTCTCTTTCATGCGAAGCTGCCTCTTTCTTGGTCCTTTGACTACAGAGAACAGGCTCTTGTTTGGGTTTCATTTGTCTGTATCTGTTGATGTTTCCAGGTTACTAGCTTTTTCAGCTCCCAAGTCAGAATATACAAGAAAAAAAAAAAATAAATCCTAGAGAACTCACCATTGTTTTGTCACTTGAGTTCCCAGGTCACTAGCCAGTCTGCCATATTTTGTCCACCTTTCATAGACTTCTTATGTTTGTTTTATGGATAATGGTTTTTAGCTGTACTTAACAGAGAAATAGGGAAAATAGGTCTACTTCATCTTCCTAGAAGTGGAAGTTCACTGATTTCTCATTTTTGTGAATTTTTGTTTTTATTATTTCACGAATGTTCTGCTTAAGATCGTTATGTTTCTAACTATTGAATTATCATTGCTATTTTTTATTTCATTACCTATTTATTGTTTAAGACTATTAACAATGCCATATTGGTGCAAATATTTTACCAGCTTTTTGATGGACCTAAATTTCAATTATAATGTTGATATATAAACATTTTAATATTTATGTAGTCAAATCCTTTGTGATTTTTCCCTTATATAAAGCTTCAAAAGTCTCTCCTTCTCCAAATATCAGATAAACATTTGTCCATATTTTCTTTTAGATTTTAAAAATGATTTTATCATTTTCTTTCACTTTTTACCCTTTTATCTATCTAAAATTAATATTGGCATATTGTCTCAGGAGTGAAAGTTTGTTGACTATGATTTTAGGAGAGGAACTCCTGACTGTGTTAAAGACTTGACAATGTTTCCAAATATCCTAAATCCAGTACAAGATCTTGATGCAATAACAAGAGACTGTGACATTTACTTCCCACGTGGATTAACATCAGTACTTCCTAAACATGCATCTGCATTCACCTCAGTTCATGATGGGGATGACAGGGAAATAGATTTGCCTGAGCTTTCAACAATGTGCTTTAGCACCATAGGGAAATGGCCAAGCTGACAAGCCTTCGTGAATGATAAATGATGAGTGATGCTGTGATCTGGACTATTTGAGGATATTGGTTGAAGCATCATGTTATTTGACATACCATTCCAAGCTCAGCAACAGAAGGTAGCTCTGCTGAAATATTAATGAAGTGGTTTGTTTCAAGCACCTTGATTCAATTTCAAGCAAGATTTCGAAGACAGGTGCATGTTATGGCTCCTTTGGTTTCTCTGACAAGTGTTAGTCTGTATTAAGAACGGTGGTCTGTATTAGTCTGTATTAGACCTGAACCTCGGTCATGGCCACTTATTTGGAAGCCAGGGGACTCTATGAACATTTCCCAGATGCCAATGGACTAGTGTGGTGCTGCCATCTTGAGACACCAGGAAGAGATTCCTAGTAGCAGGCATAGCACTGAAATAAACCTTTTAGAGCTCCTTGCCATGACTTGTTCTCTGGCCCCTCTCCCCACGTTTTTTTTTTTTTTTTTTTTTTTTTTTTGAGATGGAGTCTTGCACTGTTGCCCAGGCTGGAGTGCAGTGGCATGATCTCAGCTCACTGCAAGCTCCGCCTCTTGGGTTCACGCCATTCTTCTGCCTCAGCTTCCCGAGGAGCTGGGACTACAGTCACCCACCACCACGCCCGGCTAATTTTTTGTACTTTTAGTAAAGACAGGGTTTCACTGTGTTAGCCAGGATGGTCTCAATTTCCTGACCTCGTGATCAGCCTGCTTCGGTCTCCCAAAGTGCTGGGATTACAGGCCTCGCCCCACCTTTTGTGCTTCTAAGCCTTAAATTCTTCTGTGCTTAATGCATCAAGTAAAGAAGAGACAATTCGTAACTCTTTATCAATTAGAGTAACTCAGAAATGGAATCACAAAAGGAAATCTCATTGCTGAAGTAAGATAAAAAGCTACATTAATAGTAATTATGACAGATATAAAGACTTCATAGAAATACGGAAGAGATTTCTGGAATACACTACGTAAAAAAATCAAGGTGCAAAATAATGTGCTCACCATATTAGGAAATAAACTCAAAGTATGGTAGTAGTAACTTGCAAGTGAATTTTTTTTCTAAACCTTATGTAATATTGAGTATTTAGAAGATATTCTAAAATTGCATTTTTACAGTTTTGATTAATTAAGGAAGGGGAATTATACAAAAGAGGGAGTTACCTTGTTGTCTGTTCTTTGTTGTTGCTCCCTGGAGTTACAGATCAAGTGATTTTAGAGTAGGGCTTACATGAACTAGTTCTCTGGCCATAAAATATTTTTTTATTGAAGGTTGCCTTATCATTGCCTGAATTTTTATCACTACACAACCCAAGAGTGGATTAAAAATACATCAAACGTTATAGGGCTTTATAAATTTCAGTGTTGTTTTATAAGCTATGCCCAGATTGAGGAGACTACAAGATAAAAGAGCTTCGGCTACTTCCCAAAGCAGCCCCTCTGCTGCTGTCTCTGAGCTGTGTGAAAGATGTTTAAAACCAATGAAACAAGAAAGTACCAGCAGAGGAGATTTGTTTCCTTGGGGTGTGCTTTTCACAGAGGCACTTGCCGGGAAACTCAGTAGACAGAATTTCTTTGGGGCCAATTTCTTGGCCTTCAATCATACCAAGAATTAGTGGGGAAGAAAACCCCAGAAGCATTCTATTCTCTAGAAGGCAAATTTTGGTGCAGACCAAACGCAAATCTATGGCCACGGTGTATCTCCAGGGCAAGTGAGTTTCATGCTTTACAGTAGAAACAGCAAAGCACAAGTATTGTTTGCAAGTTGGGAACAGAAACTATATAAATAGTTGCAAAAGAAAAAGAGAAACTTCATAAGTAGTACATGAAGTACAGGTGCTGCTCCAACACACACACACACAACACAACACACACACACACACACGCACACCCTCAAGGCAGCGGTGGGTGGGGGTTATAAACATATTTGGCAAACAGAAGGGAAAAGCCTCCTGGAACCAAAGGAAGGTTAAACAATGTATAAAAAAAGAACCGAAGCTGAATGAGTGGGAGTGAAGGAATGGGAGAAAAAATGTTTGACACGAAGTCCCAGTCATGTCCACAGGTCTCTGGATAGACACTGATCCACTCTCTCTGAAAATCAACTAATGCAGACTTTTCTATACCTCTTGAAGAGTCTGTATGTATATGTGGACAGAATCTTAAATATGTAGGCTATATGTTTATTTTGTATTTATCGAGCAAATACCCTATTTGTTACAAGTCTTTGTTAGGCAAAAGTCTTGAAGTTCTTTTAAAAAACTTGTGAATATTGGTGTGCAAACTATGATGGCACTAAACTGATGCCTACAGAACACCTGACCCTTGTAGAAGAAAGAGAAGACAGAAGATTGGCAGCAACTCAAAAAGAAAGACTTCACATCCCTATGTCTTACTTGGTGCTCCTGAGTGCATTATTATTGTCATCATATGTCACTAAGATAAGGAGGCTCATAGACTTGCCCAAGGCCACAGGCTAAAACAACTGAGCTAGGCATTAGAACACAAGTTCTCTGCTTCCTTAATCTCAAGTCAGGTTTAATGTATTTATACTTAGTTGCATAAATACCATACAGAAAAACCACTCTGGTTTCATTGCTCCAGTCTCTACCCCAAAGGGGGACAGTCCTCTGGTACTGATCATTGGACACCAATGACAGAGCACAACAAATTCTCACCTCTGTGTTGTGTCAGCTTCCACTGAGGTCATTTTAATTCTATAGCCAGTCCTTTCTTCTTATGTTCCCTGATGGGTAATTTACATGGCAAACCAGAGCCTCCTATTAAAAATATGCACACAATTTTTTTTCCAGTAAGACTACACTATGTATTTTTAGTTTAGAAAAATGAAAAGGCTAATGTAAATTTTCCAGACCAGTATTTCTCTAGGAAACATTCACCTACGTGTTTTTTTCTGCTTGCCTCATTATTTTTCCATATTAAAGTAATCCCTAAATGCCAGCAGGATTCTGATATGTGTCATTATTCACCTGACACTTTCTTATTGTTGGGGTATTCTATTTGCATGCAATTGCATTATTCCACTGTTGATGTCTCTATCAGATTCTGCAAGTGTTAGTGTTGTATCTGCCACAATAACTTTCAAATAATAAAAATAAATAGTGGAGGCTTGAAGCTTCAAAAGTAATCAAAGAGATACTTCTATTATAATCTGTTTTCACCTTCGAATGCATTCATATTTCTTTTGGCCTGAAGTGAGTTTCATAGAGTGGATAGAAGCAAAAGAAATAAATGCATTTAAGGAAATTTTTGTCTATGCAGTTTCTCCAATTTCTACTCTTATATCGTTCTTCTTTCCTTTTTATTTCTTTTTATCAATTTTCCCTCAACAAGGTATTATTTATAATACTTTGAATGTATCATTTGCAGTATATTGAAAAGGCAAAATTGACAAATATGTTTGCTTTAGTAAGATTGATTGTCTTTCTTACATAGGGTTCCATGAGTTGAATTTCTAATGCAGCATCATTCCTCTTATCATTCTCTTGGCCATTCACTCAGAGAAAAAGAGAAATAAAGGCTACATTTTCACATTTAAAAATGCATCATGGTTGTTCTCCTGAATCAAGAGCCTGAGGCCAAGCCTGGAGGGGCTTAAGGATGGAGCCAGCATTCTCAGGTTGAGTCATTCACAACATGTGCCCCTGTGGGGACCTCCTCAAATTGTCCTGTGGGCACATGGCTTTGTACACTTTTGAGAATCTGGATGTGGGGAGCATACAAAAGAAACTTGAGATAATGGTGACAAGTGGATTGGCTCAGCATGCAGCAAATTTTTGAAAGGAAAGGAAACAGTGGTAGAAGGTTTAACATTCAGTTCAGAGTGTCCCTGTAGAAACACTTACAAGTCACTCTAAAGATGATCTTAAACTCTACAAGCCTGGCATGGAGTACATAAAAATGACCACATGTTATAACAAATTACAAAGGTTCTGAAAGAGTTTAGTTTCTCTCTAAGTAAAATAGATTTCTTACAATATTGTACTCAGAAACTCCATGTTGAAATTCCAGAAATTTTGCCTGTCCTAGAACTGCGGCTTCTTTCTACATGTGTTGTAGAGTGGTGGCAGTAAACTCTGCCTTTTGTTTAGTTTTTGTTTATTTAATTGAAAAGAAGTTGATATTTACTCTTCACTCGCCTTACACAGTCTAAAAGTAAATGGCCAATTTATATATTTTTAGTTCCAAGAGCAAATTGATTGGGCTGCCTTGGGTTTCGAATACCACTTTAGAGTTTGTTGTTGTTGGCTTTGATTCATACTTCTTATCAGTTTCCAAGTAGAGACATCACTGCTGAAAGATCGACTGAAAAGTGCTATCTTTGTCTTATTTCTTATCTAATTTGTTATCCCCATGGTATATCTGGTCTGTCTAAACCAATAGTTCTCAAAGTGTGATCCAAGCCCCTGTCTGGGTCCCTGAACACCTATCAGGAGTCTGTAGGGTCAAAGTTATTTGCATAATACTACTATGATACCATTTGCCTTTTGTACTCGGATTCTCTTTTGAACCTACTGTGGCATTTTCCAGAGGCTGCAAGGTGTGTGATAACTCAAATCAACTGATTTCATTCATATCATCTCAAATGCAGAGCAGATATGAAAATCCAGCTGTGTTCTTCTCAGTCAGGCATTAAAGAAATTTGCAAATAGATAAAACAATGCCACTCTTCTCACTCTCTTTTATTTGGAAAATAATTATTTTTCTTTAAAATACCTTATTTATGTTAATATATAACAGTTTATTGACATGATTTTTAAATGAATAAATTAACAAATACATTATAATTTTTCAGTCATGTTCTTCTTAGGTAAACATAAAAAAATAAAACCCACAAGAGTCAAGGCTTTTTTGAATCCTCAATAATTTAGAACATGTTAAAGTGCAACCAAAAGTTGGTGAACTGCTGCTGTTTCCTCTACCCTCATTTAATTCCTTATTTCTCTATTTTGCCTTTGAATGACTGAATCTTATTTATGAGGCACACATTACATCTTTTTCTTTTATTTTGTTCACAGACCCAGAGTCTTCTCCTTCCCACAGGATCCCTCATGGAGCACACTCACAGGGGTTTAACCAACTCTTTTATGCTCAGCAGAATATGACACTGGAAGAAAATGAAGGAAAAGGGCTAGTGTAATAGAAAGAACACTAGATGTAGTTAGCTTGCGTGGGCTCTGGTCCCTCCACCAGGGACACAAATTAATATCCCTTGTCTGTAAAATAAGAGAAAAGATGAGTTATTTTAAAACTGCATACCGCAGAGCTTTAGGACTCTGAAAATGTGACAGTTCCAGTGGGTAGGTGAAGTGACTGAACGGATAACTTCATCCTCCCCTGATTCAACTAAGCAGAGCCACTTCTATGCCATCTTATGTATCCATGTTCAGAGTAAGACCTCATTTGATGAAAGAAAGTTTGCATTAAAAAAAGTTTGGGGCCGGGCGCGGTGGCTCAAGCCTGTAATCCCAGCACTTTGGGAGGCCGAGGCGGGCGGATCACAAGGTCAGGAGATCGAGACCACAGTGAAACCCCGTCTCTACTAAAAATACAAAAAATTAGCCGGGCGCGGTGGCGGGCGCCTGTAGTCCTAGCTACTCAGGAGGCTGAGGCAGGAGAATGGCGTGAACCCAGGAGGCGGAGCTTGGAGTGAGCCGAGATCGCGCCACTGCACTCCAGCCTGGGCAACAGCGTGAGACTTCGTCTCAAAAAAAAAAAAAAAAAAAAAAAGTTTGGAAACCACCTGTTTAGGTGATTCCTGACAGCCCTTTCAGCCATAACTTGACAGAAGAGCATCGGCTCCTCATAAGAAAATGTGTTATTCTTACTAAGACAATGTGATTTTGTTGTTGTTGTTCTGTACTTTGTGAGTTAAGGAAGGACCTCTAATGAATTCGAGATGGAAGCTATACACAGATCTTATGTGAAAAGGACTTGGAGAGAATTTTCCTGTGCTCTATTTGTGTTCAGTGTTTCTTCAACGTTTGAACACAGCCCTCTGACCTGAATCTCACTCCAATACTTGGCTGTACTCTCTTTAATGGGGCCACTAACTTCCAAAAGCAATTTTACTTTGATGTGGTAGAATATGATTGAGTAGCAAATTAAGGAGCTTGTCAGAGGAGGTTTCTTTTCTCCACTGGAGTTTATGAAACGTTTGCTTTGCTGTTGAGATGGAGAACGAAAAAAAAAAAAAACTGCAAGATCTAAAAAAAAACTATTGAAGTAGAGGAATCAAAGCAATAAAATATTGCAATCAAGCAGTTTTGGTTTTGTTTTTTGTTTTGTTTGTTTGTTTGTTTTTACTTTAAGAAGTCTTCCATGTATAGCATCTCAGTTTTCTTTTCCTCGACTCAATAAAATATTTAGACAAGATGTTCTCTCCATTTGACAACTTAAAAAACTGAGGCATAGAGAGGTGGAACAACCCGTGTGGATTCACTAGCGATAAAGAGACGACCATAATGCAAGGATTTGTGACTCATCACCTGGGTTCCTTGCTTTACATTCAGGAGAGTGGGTTTCTTTCCAGTTCTAGGAAGTGGTCTAGGAATATCTTTTTACAAGAGGAAGTATTTCCTGGAGAAAAAATTCTCTTAGGTAGAACATGTATGTTTTCATCTCTAGACCACTTTTCATCTTCTACTCCAAGAATCTAGCTCCCTCCTCCCTCTCTTTTCTTATCATAAGCATCTTACGTATTCCATGTGAAATAAGTTTCAAGTAAGCTATAATTACCATTTTCATGACAGAAAGGCTACCCATTTTCACTTCCATTTTATAGTTTTGGTTATACTTTGAAAAGCACTAGCATTTTCAAATATTTATAATTTTAAAATATAAAGAAAAATGCATGGTTCTACTGACATAGGTTTATCATGGAAGGAGGCAAAACAGGGACATTCTATGCTGACTTAAATTCCCGGTAAATTATTGTTTAAATTCAATTTCTCTAGAATTAGAAAAGCTACCATTTAAACGCCTAGCTTTTGAGACAATTTTAAAACCAGTAACAATTTTGTTAAAAAAATTAGAAGGTTTAAAAATCTTCAATGAAAAATGATTTACAAAGATTTTAAGAGATTTTTCTCATCAGTCACAGTGATGCCTCTTTCAAGGATGTGCTTTCTAATCCAGTTCTGTCCACATTTATGACCTACTCTATAGTTTGATTTTCCTCTCATATAATGAGTGCTCAGTGTTTTCACTTGGATCATGAAAATAAGAAAACATGAAAGATAAAAAGCACTATGGAATTCAGAATCCACTTGATGCAATCACTTGATGCAAGTCATGCTATCACAGTCAGTTATTTTGAGGGGTATTTGGGGAGTTTTTTGTTTGTTTCTTTGGACCAGTTCTATAGTGAACTAAATTAGTTAATTAACGTCAACTCTTTCAGCTCTAAGCTACATATAACCCATTTTTGTATGCTTCTCTGGGAACAATTCATTATTGACTTAGCTTGGAATAGATATAATATACTCATCTTAGTCATCAGAAATATGCCCTACTTGGAGAAATTTTCCATTTACTTTATTTCTCAAATCCACAGACCACTTTGAAAAGTCCTTATCTACAAACAACAGTGGGGAGCAGTTTTACACTCTAGGAATTCATCACAAGCCCCTGGAGAATTTAATATATCGTTACGCATCTAACTTCTCTGCCTGAAGTAAATTTCAGCATAAATCCTTACTTGGTGAAATGAAATTCATCCAACCATTTATTTGCATAGTTTGAAGATTATAACAACACTGATGGTTCTATTTTGAAAGGAAAAAATATAGCCTCAATTGCTGATCGGACACAAAACAAAACAAAACTACTGCAAGTTTTGCAAATTCTTAGAAATGTCTAGATTTGGAATGGAAATGAATTACTGCTTCCCTTTTACAGTTTTATTTTGATTTCCCAGTTTTATTTTCTCTTTTCACTCCTCCTCTCTTTCACAGAATCCCCACCTTCCTTTGGCCAATCTGCTGCTATATGTCAGGAATCACCCTTTCTTTCCACATTGCTCCTCTTCGTCACTGTTCTAAGCAAATACAATCTAGAGAATGAAAAGATGAGGTGTATCCAACCGAATATTCCATCAATTGCAAAGGTCACAAGAAAAATATTTCTTGCTTTGGAGAAGTAGAATTTCAAATAAGACTTTTGCTTTCCTGTGTTTTTGGTGAAATCCTCATTAGGTAGCAACAATGGATGTTGTCTAGTGGGGTCTCATTTGTCTCTCCATATAAACACTGGAATGTTAAATCTGGGATGTTGCAGGAGTGATGTTATCACAGGAACCTGGAAGAGCTTTTCCCTTTGTCCTAGTATGAAGTAACACTCTTCGGCATCCTGGAGGGCACCGTGCATTCAGTGCTACTCTTCTGATTTGTTTTGATTTATGTAATAACAATAATATTTTGGAATGCAGTAACCCAAGTGGAAGCCATTTACAACGTATCAGTTTATTGGCTTCTATATTTGGAAAGAAACATTTCCTCTTAATCAGAGGAAGAAGCTAGATTAAAAGTAGCTGTCAGCTAGGTTTGCTGTTATATAAGTCAGGGCTTTAGAGAGAAACAGAATCAATAAGGGGGGTGTGTGTGTGCGTGCTTGTATGCGTGTGTGTCTGTGTGTGCGTGTGTGTGTGTAGAGAGAGAGAGAGAGAGACATTGATTTCTTTTAAGAAATTGGCTCACATGAATGTGAGGGCTGGCAAGTCCAAAACGTACAAGGCAGGCTGGCAGGCTGGCAGGCTGGAGACCTCAAGAAGAACTGATACTGTAGTCCTGAGTCCGAAGACAGACTGAGGCAGAAATCCTCTTGTCAAAGGACCTTTTAAGGCCTTCAGTTGATTGGAGGGCAATCTGCTTTACTCAAAGTCTAATGATGTATATTCTAATCACATCTAAAATATACCTTCACAGCAACATCTAGACTGGCATTTGACCAATTAACTGGGCATCATAGCCTAGCCAAGTTGACATACATATAAAATTAGCCATCAAAAGTGGATTTTACAATAAAGTGGTGGCAACCCATTGTGACACTATGTCCAAGGGCACCGCTCATGTTCTTGCTGTTAGTTAACCACTGCTAAGCATCTAATAAAGGTAGTGATGTCAGCCAATCTGTTGTACAGCCATGTTAATGTGGAAATAATCGGTACCATAATGATCTCTTCTACATGCACTAGCTACATAATGCATCCAGGAAGGATACACAAAGAACGGATATGCATACTAAATGCTCACTTTCTGCAGGCACAAAACCACACAACACAGCCTCCTGCATTAGTCTGGCTTTTTGAATCCATTATGTGTCACTGAAGATGTGATTTCTGTCTCATCATCATTTTAATGTAGTGGATTCACATTTTGAAAATAGGGGGCTTCTGAACCCTTCCTTCAAACGAAATGTTTGGAAGTATAGCAATGAAATGGAGCACCAACCATGCCCTGGTGCAAGTGGATTCTTCACAACTGGGCCTCACCCCATCCCTACCATTTTAAAACACCATACTATAAAAATAGGGAAAGACCTTGTTTTTCTGTATTTCATATACTGGCAATATCAAATCTTCAGAACCAAACCACACACACAAAAGCAAACTTTTCTCTGATAATTTGAAACCGTTATTGTAAAACTTCTGCTTTATAAACCCAGATGTCATTGTTTTAGCCATCATGTGTGGCCTCGTTGGTCCCAATTTATTCTTCTCTCCTTCACCAAGCCCAATTAGGTGCCTTCTCAGGCCACCACATGTTGTGGTGGTAAACAAACTGCTTACTTGGAAAGTAAGGATACAAATGAAATAGCCTCTTGGGTCTTCCTCTCTCTGACTAAAAGAAAGTGATAGTTTCAGGCAAACAAGATGAGAAGAGAAATGGCAGAGGAGACACAGGTGGGAAGGCCACTAGACAGAGTCACTGAGTGGTGATGGATGTTTGTGTTGAAAATAATGAGTCAAAACTAATTTAACTTATAGTCAGTAGCCTCTCTTTAAGAGAGCAAATGAGTATATTAGAAAGCTTCCAAGTAGATAAGTTAACATTTTTTTTAAAGTTTTTAGTGTACAATATGGGTAAAAGTCAGTTTGAGGAAACTTCATTTACATAAAACTCAGATTGCTAATTAAATAATGCACTTATTTATATGCTCATTTTACAATCATCTCAAAAAATGATTTATTTTTCTAGTTCGAGCTCAATTTCAGAACTTGAAATGCTGTGATGTTGATTTTTGAGGGGATCTTTTACTGTAGTTATGGAAAAATGAGTACACATAAATAATGCACTTATTTACATGATCATTTTATAATTATCTAGAAAAATGATTTATTGTTCCAGTCAAGCTCAATTTCAGAACTTGAAACACTGTGCTGTTCATCTTTGAGGAGGACCTTTTACTCTAGTTACAGAAAAACAAGCACATTTAATTTGTAATTAAAATAAAGGAGACAGCAACTGTAATAGTCATTATTTAGCAGTTACCAAGTGCTTCCTCTGGGTCAAGCACTGATCTAAGTATTTCACAGTAAGGAATTATTTAACCCTCCCACAACCCTCTGATGTATATAATATTCTTCCCTGTTTTGCAGCTCAGGAAACAGAAGCATATGAAGTTTGGTAATTTAAGACTGTATTGCTGATACATGGAGAGACAGGATGAACATGCAGCCAGTCTGGCAATAAACTCCGTGCTCAGGCACTTAATGGCATGCAGTACGCTGCACGCAGAGTTTTCTCAGAGAAGCCTGTGGATGAAATGGTTCTTAGTCACTGAAGGAGCATGGACAGGTAGTAGAAAGGTAAGAAGGATTACACAATGAGAAATAGCAAAAGCTCTCGAGGAGAAAGGTGCAAAAAAGAGTGGAGAAAAGACTTCCTGGGCTGAAGTGAGGTGTTCATGGGGCGTTACAGCGGGGAACTGGGAGAACGGTGATAGAGACGGTCAGTTGATGCAGGATCTCCTGTCAAGAGTCCAAATTTGGCACTGAAATCCAAAAGGACGAATGGAATCCACTGGAGGCTCATGAGTATGGAAAGTTTATAATGGAAATGACTTGGGAGAAATAAATAATCTTGGGAAGTTGGTACCATAGAGTGAGGAGAAGTTGATTTGAGGAAAGATCTGGACTATGCTAATGTTGTCCCTGAATGCTGTTTGCCGAAGAACATAGGTTAAGTTTTACATGCTTTCCTAGCAGCTCACTGAGGTGCATTTCCCACACTATCACCAAGGGGTCCCAGGGCATCTCAGGAAACTCGTAGGGGAACAGCAAATATTTTAAATTTTCAAAGGAAGCAAGACCATATCTGTCAGACATAAGCAAATTATTAGCTTAAATACATTCCCAGTTGCATCACTGAGTTGTACTACATTCCTCTTAATAATGTCATAACTTTGAAAAGTTGAGTTTTCTTAAGGACGCTGTGATAAAAAGCAAGTAGCCTGCAGAATTCAATGTAAAAGAGGAAATAAGGGTGGCAGTGTGCAATCTGCTTACAGGTTTGAGAAGCTGTGCAGTGCCCAAGAGGTGCTCACATGCAACCCATTAGTCATGGTATTGGTTAAGGATGAAATAAAATAAAATTGTTTCCAGTATATGTGTGTATGTACACTCACGAAAATATTTTTTGAGACACCAAGGGTACCATCTTAGTCTGCTTGGGCTGCTATAACAAAATACCATAGACTGGGTGGTTTATAAACAACAGAATTTTATTTCTCACAGTTCTGAAAACTGAGAAGTCCAAGATCAAGGCACCAGCAGATCAAGGGTCTGGTAAGGGTCTGCTTTCTAGTTCATAGATGGCACCTTCTTTCTGTGTGCTCACATGATAGAAGGGGAACAAACTCTCCAGGGCTTGCTTTGTCAGGGCACTAATCCCATTCATGACAGCTCTTCCCTCACAACATAATCACCTACCTCCCGTGTCACCACTTTTACGATAAGGGTTTCAATATATACATTTTGGGGAGACTCAAACATTCAGAACACAGCAGGAACCATGTACTGAGAAAGTGGGTAAACTTCTATCCAAGAGATTGTGACTGTGTTTACTACCTGCTACCAGTTGAAGATTGAGTTTCAAAATGTGCTAAATCTGTCGTTTTTTCAAGTGTCTGCGTATGAAAGACAGAAAATGCATGCATGAAGGAGAGAGAAATAGAAGTTTTGCATGCATTTTGACTGTATAACACTCCTATTTTTAAAAAAGAACATTTAAGTTTTAAAAGCATAGTGACATTTAATCTCATTTCAAAATATCCTTCTCTTTCCTTATCTAGTTTGCCCCACCTTGGTAAAAATGATATTACTATAAAATCCAAAACCTAAGCATAATCCTTTATTCTTATCTCTTTGTTACCCTTCACAGTGAACCTATCACTGCGTCTTGTTGCTTCTGCCTTCAACATATATCTGAAGTCCATCCATTCAACATATATCTGAAGTCCATCCATTTCTCTCTGGCCCCATGGCTGTCTCTTTGCCCAAACCACCCTCCTTCCTCCCCTAGACCTTGACAACCGCAACAGCCTCCCACATGTCTTTCTGCATCCTTCCTTCCCCTCTTTCTGTTCTCAGCAAAACAGCATCAATAATCTTTTGAAAACATAAACAGAATCAGGTTATTCTATTACTTGAAATCTTTGATAACTTCTCATTTCATCTTAAGCTTAAAAAAAGAAAATCTATACTACTTACTATGGCTTAGACAAATCCTACATAATTTCTTCTCTGTCTCTGTGACCTCACCTAGATCTGCATCACATCCTCAGACTCCATGCATCAGCTCTCTATCTCTTTCAGTTTCCCAAAGACACTGAGCTCGTCTCTAAGTTTTTACACCACTTCCTGGAACACATCCAACCATCATTACTGATGTGTCTGACTCCTTTAATTCTTCAGGCAACAACTTAACTGTGCCTTCCTCAACAAAACTTGCTGTGACCACAATGCCTTACATAGAACCCCTCCATACATTCTTAAGCAGAAATACTCTCATGGCCTGAACTAGTCACAGTTTTTATTTATAGTTGTCCATTTGCTTCTTTATTGCTTGTCTGGCTCCACTAAAACTGGAATGTTGTACTAGGGTAGGTGGTGGGTCTTTGCATTCACATTCAGCAGTGTATACCCAATATCTAGCAGTGTCTCTGGCATTATAATCATGGTGTAAATGAATAAACAGGTGAGGAAATGGGAGACGCACTGCCTCTATCAGATGCGTGGGTTGGGGTGTAGGAGTTGTCAGTTGATCTATACTTCTCTGCTGGCTATTTTATCTAGCCTGGGTTCCTGGTCTTTGCCCCCAGTATCACCTGCAGAATGGAATTTTAAAGTAACCCAATAAGGCTGTAAGATTAAGTTGAATTTAAGGACACAGATAAGGAAGCACAGCACTTTTTCTCCCCCTCTGAATAATTCTCCGAATCCCCTAACTTTTTGAGTACATAATACATTAAGGTTTCAGATTGTTTTCCTTGGGTTACTCTTCCTTTTTCCTGTCCTAAGAACATGGCTATTTTAATACTTCCTAGATGATTTGAATATTGACCACTTACACAAGATTTCCTGAGCAACTATTTTTCCTATGTTAAACATTCTGTTGTGGTTTTTCTATTTATAGAAGTTGCGGCAATAATGTTCATATGAATGAAATAGGAGCAAAATTTCTCCCGCTATCTGCTACATACAGCACAGAAGATGTTGCAAAGCAATATTTCAGTTTTCTGAAAATAAATCTTATCTCCAACCATCTACTCTATTAAAAATGTTATTATGGTTCAAAATCCAGGGGAAAGAACTTTATTTGGTTCCTGAAAATAAGAAATTTGTGCATAAATGCATTATAATAGTCAGAAAGGGATTTTGAAAGAACACTAATTTGCCCTGCATGTTTTTTGTTCATTTTAATTCTTAAAAACCTTAGTGAAATTTGTGTATGTTACATCAGTTTAACATTTTGCAAGTATGAAATATTTATTTCTTAAATACAAGGGGATCAGACTGTATAGTAAACACCAAAGAGAAAACAAAACCACCTAAGACCTGGTTCCCACCTGCTGAGAGTTTACATTCTAACTGGGAACATTAGACATGTGTACACACAGCTATACTGTGATGTCCTTTGGAATATAATTTATTCTCACAGAACACATAATAAGCAATGCTGAGATAGGAGGGGTTTCCTTTAATTCTTTTAATTAATGAAAATGCTATGTAAAATATGGGATGTTTACTGGTCCTTGAAGAGTAGATTTCTTTATACGTAGAATTTCAAAAAAATTATTCTATAGAGAAGGAATGTGCCAAGAGTCAGAGCTATCCTTGGAAAATATGACAAATGGATGAAGACAAGAAGCAAATTTTAGAGGTCTCTATTAGTGGCCTAAGATGGAGGATGGTCCAAATAATGACCCTTTATCTGCAACTGACATCCACCTCAAACATCAGGGATACATTTGGTTTAATGATGTCCTGGTGGTTATGGCCCCCTCATTTTTCCCACTCCTGATCAGCAGAACAACACTGGGCCCTTATCTGACACTCTTCCACTCAGAAAAAAATGAGCAAATGGATGCATCTTAATAACTTCTTCAACATAAAAGATTCAATAGAGAAGACATTGGCTTTTCCCTCTGACTCTTGCTGATAGACTATTGGCTGGTCCAGGTTGCTCTGTGATGAGTAAAGTCCCAAGAAGGGAATGTCCGTCAGCACATAAACAGAGTTTGAGTGACACAGTATCTTCCAAGTCTTTACCTTAATAGCTTTACCCAGAAGAATCTTGGATCAGCATCTCTCAGTGGGTGCTTCCACTTACCCTTTGAGAAGATTGTTCCAATTAGGAAAAACTGTTTCAGAGGAAGGGATAAATTCAAGTGAAGCTGGCAACAAAATCTAGGACTGCTGATTGCAACTTTTACTTTAGGTCTGATATACTTTTGTCTTTTATTTTACTTAAAATACTTTGGATTCAGTAGAAAGCTGAAGGTTTAATATTTTATAAAGTATATATCAAAATATACTCTCCACAAAATAAAGAATGGTAAATAGCATTGTGTTTATGCCCTTCAGTATTCAGTTGGAGGATTCAATTTATTCTAAAAAATGCAATTAAAATGTAAGTGCTTTATGCCCAGTTTAAGTCAATAGGCAATTGATGTTACTATGCAGAAGGTAACATAAAAATAGCTGTGGAGGATGTAAAGAGTTTAATGCATGCTCTCTGCCATCAATTGGAAAAGGACATATAATATCAGGAAATACAAAATATATAAGGCAATATGTAAGCACCAAGTTAAGAGATTCAGCAATTTAAATTTAAAGATTGAAAGCCTCATTTTCATTGCAAATTACATAATTGCATTTTCATGTTTTACAACAAATGAGTTGAATTTCTCTCCAAATTGTTCTTCTCTTGGAGAAACTACTTGGCTTGAGAAAGCCTATCCCAAAAGCCAGAGCCAAGCACCTTAGATGAGAGCTTTGCCGTTCTGGAACAGCACAGCCCTGCATGTGTCTTCTGGGCTGGGGGGACTGAAAAGGTCTGATTCAATTAAAAAATGGAATATGCCATTTATATGGATGACTAATTTGGAGATCAAGGGAAGATTTTCTCTTTTCTAGAACTATGAAAATGAGTTACTATGTTTTGTCAGTAAATAAATGAGAGACTTAATTTATAGGAGATTACACATTGGTGTTTAAAATTACACTTGGATATTTGAAGTATTTGGACAGGAAGAAGAGCTATGGCTCAAATGTGTGGTTCAAAGACAAGAATTCTAAGGTAGGTTTTGCAGAGTGGAGAAGTTGTGGCAGAAGGCTACCTTTTATTACCTAACATTCAGTCAGTATGGGCTTGGAGTGTTTTCTCCAATATTCAAGAGATCTAAACCATGCAAACTATTCTATTGTTATAAATTCAAATGATTAAATGGATGAGATTTTCTGAGTGAACTGTACAATTATTATTTTAAATATTGAGAGACTAATTTATGCAGTAAGGTGTGAGCTTGAACCCATGTTCAGCTCACTGGTGGATGTTCAGGATTATCTGACAGGTTGAAAAAAATAGGTGGCATCTGTTCATTTATATTTGTTGATTATCATAGGGGCAAGTTTTTGTGCAGCAAAAAAGAGAGGGAGGGAATTGGGATGGGCATCAAAATATGTGACCCAGATATGTGTCTCACAATGAGTCTATTACTGTAAGTAGCAGATCAGACACGAGCAGGGCAGGAGAGAGCTGCCCCCGCCCCACACGCACACATTAGGAATGTCGGGCGACTATCAGGTGATGGTCAGGCTGTTGTTAACTGTCTCTCTAAAATAATAATTGGTCACAGCTGGTTCTAGGGAAAGGCGGGCTCCTAACAGATGAAACACCTGAAACCGGTGATCAGCAGCTTCCTGATAAGATCTCAGGAGCTGGGAAAGTGGGCTCAAGTATGTGCATGCAGACAGCCCACCCCAAAGGAAAAATCAGGGTAGAAGTAAAGCAAGACCCCGGAAGTATGCCGAGGTGTAAAACCGCAAGTTAAAAGGTCCAACTGCACACCGTCTTTCAAGTTGCCCACTTGGCCCTCTCCAAGTGTACTTTCTTTCCTTCCTGCCCTAAAGTTTTTTTTAATAAACTTTCATTCCTGCTCTAAAACTTGCTTTGGTCGCTCCTTCGGCCTTATGCCTTTCAGTCAAATTCTTTCTTCTGAGGAGGCAAGAATTGAGGTTGCCGCAGAACTGAGGTTGCCGCAGATAACAAGTCCATCTGATAGCTGCTTGGCCTACTGGCCGTTTCCCCTTCTTTGAAATGTACTCTCTTTCCCTGGAGGTAGGTGTCCTATAGATATTTTGTATGATAGAATCCCTTTGTATCTGGAGTAGACATCCTACTTAAGATGGATCACTTTGATTTTCTTTCCTGTTAATCTGGAATTGAAGAAATTCCAGAACACTCAGGAAGTCTCTCCATGGAACTCAATCCTATAAACAGTTACATTGTAGTCACAGCAATAGAGTTTGCCAAGTAAAAAGAAAGCAGGAAAAGCTGGGTCAGGAGAGGGATAAAGAAGTGTGATATTGATACACTAGAAACCTGAGGTCCCAGAGGTACACCTATGACCTAGAGAGGAGGAAGGTAGTTTTGTATTTAATGAGGAACCACCAGTACTGTAACGGAGGGCACGGTGAGTGGTGGCAGTGTTCAAGGACACCTGGAAGTGACCTTGAAGATCAGGTCAGTAGGTAACAAAAGGAAAATGGTGCTGACAGACTGACGGATGAGTATTACCTAGAGACCTCAAGATACACCTGGGTAAGATTTGGATCTGGCTGGGCACAGTGGCTCACGCCTTTAATCACAGCACTTTGGGAGGCCAAGGCAGGCAGATCACGAGGTCAGGAGTTTGAGACCATCCTGGCCAACATGTTGCAAGCCCGTCTCTTCTAAAAATACAAAAATTAGTCAGGCGTGGTGGCAGGCGCCTGTAGTCCCAGCTACTAGGGAGGCTGAGGCAGGAGAATCACTTGAAACCAGAAGGTGGAGGTTGCAGTGAGCCAAAATTGCACTACTGCACTCCAGCCTGGGCAATAAGAATGAAACTCTGTCTCAAAAAAAAAAAAAAAAAAAAAAAAAAAGATTTGCATCCATGAGATGAGGATGGTAGTGAGCCCCTGAACATTAGCTAACTCTAATAGTATTATAGTGATCCCTTTAGTACTAATAATCAGTTAGGCTTAAGGAACCTTGCAATCGTGTAAGAGCAAGGGATTGTATTTCCAGGGCAATTGCTTTCAAATGGTAACCAAAGAATACAGCACAGTGGTAGTTTTGCATTCAGATGCACTATTCTGAAATAAGTGTCACTAAGTGGCCAGGTGGCCTTGGCTAAATCAGTCACCTTCTCAGGACCTCATTTGCTCATTTATAAAATGAAGCATCTGAGCAAGATGATTCATGTGATTTTTTTCTTGGTCTGAAATCAGTATTTTTGTGAAGCTATGATTATCTTACATTTGTTCTCTTCCTCCTTCAAAAACATTCACAAATAGTATTTTGGGGTAGATAATTCATTACGTTTTTCCCTATGCTTAGAGTTTTTGTCTATATGTATTTTATTATAAATCAACATTTGTTTCAATCTTTCTTATAAGCTGAAGTACAAATGAGCAACTTTCTTCAGGCAAAATTCCAAAAGAGCAGGGTTTATTTATTTATTTATTTATTTATTTATTTATTTATTTATTTTAAACTATGAATTTGAAAAGAAGTGTGTGAAATGAATCTTTCCCCTATGAAGTATGGGACCCAAAAGCCATGATAAACGTGCCTCTGGTACCATGTCAGTGGCTCAGCATTGGAAAGAAGCAATTTGGCTGTTGTCAAAAATCTGATTGGTGTTTGTTGAAGTATTCCAGGCGCCCCATGTGTGGAAACCTTCCTGAAGCTCTGACCAGCAGCAGCAGTGCACCAATAGAGGCCTGGAAAGTGAAAAGTTGGTGAGAGCAGTGGAAGAAGGAGGATAATTAATGCACCTAAATCTTTGACAGGTAGTGGAACATTATGCTCTTCATAAATCTGAGTTTGGCAGAGGAGTCAAAAGAAAAAAAAAATGGAGGCACAAAATTACAGACACAAGATTTCTACTGGAGGCACAAAATTCCTTATAGGCTATCCTATATCCCATTCTGAAGGCATGAATGAGGCTTGAAAATGAACTGCGAAATTACAACCTCTACTATAGAATCAGAGTTGTTCAATATTTTTGAATTACTCTTTTGCTGGCACCACAATGTCTATACATTCTGTAGGAATATGGAGATATAATGATAGTTTAAGCACTAAGTGTACTAGGTTAGTAGGTGATGGAAGACAGGTAGACAGAGAAAGGAAAGAGAAGTAGAAAGAAGGAAATTTTTAGAATACGAAAATGGTATCAGGAATGCTTCTGGAAACATTTATAAATGTGACTTAATTTTTTTCCCCTTAAAAAAGGACTACATTGAATGCTGAGAATAAAATGCAGTAAATGTTATTCCTTTGGGAGAAGAGTGGAGGTTTTTAAACAAAGTTATTGAATGTCAGGGGAGGCAATATAGGGTATCAGTGAAGGCTATGGATGTAGGAGTCTGGGAGGTGTGGGTTTGAATTCAAGATGCTGCACTTGCTAGTTGCTCAAAGCATCAGTTTCCTTGTCATCAAAGTGACCCTAGTGACATCTAGTTTTCATAGACTGCTGGTCCCAGAGTAAGCATTCTTTACCCATTATCTCATTAAATCTTTACAATTGATATCTGAGGTAGATATTGTTATGCCCATTTTGCAGAAGGAGCACCTCTTGCTAAAAGTAACAGCTGGCCAGTGGCAGGAAACCCAGGTTTTATGACTCCAAGTCTAGAGCACTTTGACTTACCTGGGATTTTGACCAGAGAAGTCAGAACAAAAACAAGCAGAATGAAAATGGCGTGCCACTGCCATTTTCTTCAGGGCCCAGGTGTCCTCTTGGAGCTGGTAGTACTATGTCAGGAAATAGAGGCCCTTGAGTGAGGCCTTCCCCTTCTTGTCACTCCTGTGAGTGACAAGACCTGTGAGCTAGTGCCTGACCACATGCTGTCTATTGTGGCAAACTGGAGGTGGGACTTCATGTCAGGACACTATCCTATAATAATAGCCTAATCTCAGGCCATGACAATGACTCAAAATAAATTCAGAAGTTCTTGAAACATCCCAAGCTTTGTTCCTTATTCTCCACACACAAGGTAATTCTTCAACCCACACAAGAGGGATGGTTAACTGACCGCATATTTGCTGCTGCTATTGTCTGCTTGAGGTACATGGCCCTGGGCAGCAGGCCTTTGGACCAGGCCGGACTCCTATTTAGAACTGTTTTCCAGCACTGGGTTTTCAGAGTGGTTTTCTCCTCCTCAGTCAATTAGTATTTATTATCCCCTATAAACTCATCATTCAGGTAACAGAGAAACATTAAGAAGTCATTATCTTGATATAAAGGACTTTATAGAGTTCCCAAATAAAGGTTGGGGTGGAGGGTAGGGGGTGAGTTGATTATTTCCAACCATGATGACTGCTTGTCGCTCTCTTTCAACTGGTTCTTAACCTATAGAACTGATTCAAGCAAATCATAGATATTGCAGCAACATAGAATGCTATTAAACAGGGGAAAATATAAGGCATCAATAACGAATGATTTTGAATTCACTTTCTAGCCTTCCAAACCTGCTAGCACACAGAATAAGCAGAATTTTAAAAGACTCATCATTGAAACCATGACTTAAAACATTACACGTGTATTGTAGTTTTTGATCCACTCATAAGTAGTTGTACAGTCTTAGATGAATCACTTGACCTCTCCGGATTCTAGTATTCTTTTCTCTAAAATAAATGAAGCATAATGTGTGAGAAATTACATACCTATATTTCTTTCAGCTAGAGCCCTGAGCTTTTGGGCCCCCTCTCCTAGAAACATATTAATTTTAATTATTATGGCAGGTGGGTAGACTAGACTGTTGTTGCAGTCTTTGGTTTTTACTGAAGTTTCAGGTCTCTGCAAATGGAGGGGGCAACTTTGGGCTACAGAGCAGGGAAGGACCAAGGGCCAAAGGCCCCACCAGTGGCCTGTGAAATATCCCCTAACCTGATGGGCATCACACTATATAAGGGTTTAGACACATCTAACAATAATTACAGGTTAATAAAAATGGATTCAGAACTAGAGAGCTTTACTCCCTGTTCTGACACTAATTTGACTTATTACTTTAGGCAAGCTACTTACACTGCCAATTTTACATTTCCCTCTTGGCCAAAAGGGAAAAATCATATTGATTCTAATTATTTTATCAGACTCTTGTGAGGATCACCCTCACCCCCACCGTGCATTCTACCCAGATATAAAAGTACCTTCAATATTTGTGGGGTTTGTGGTGGCAGATCTCATTTGTCCAGAATAGATATGTCACTCACTAGCCTTTCTGCATGATTATTCTTAAAGAATAACTCTTAGCTTGCCACTTCCCTATTCTAAAACCTTCTATGGCTCCCATTCTTGAGGAAGGTAATCTGAAAAACCCAAAGCATCACAAGCCTGGTGATATGGTTTGGCTATGTCCCCACCCATATCTTGAATTGTAGCTCCCATAATTACCAGGTGTTATGGGAGGGACCCAGTGGGAGACAATTGAATAATGTGGGTGGTTTCCCCCATACCATTCTCATGGTAGTGAATAAGTCTCACGAGATCTGATGGTTTTATACGGGGAAACCCCTTCCACTTGGCTTTCATTCTGTCTCTTGCCTGCCATCACGTAAGACGTGCCTTTCGCCTTCCGCCATAATTGGAGGCCTCCCTAGCCACATGGAACTGTCAGTCCATTAAACCTCTTTTTCTTTATAAATTACCCAGTCTCAGGTATGTCTTTATCAGCAGTGTAAAAATGGACTAACACATCTGGTTACTGACAAGGTCATAGAGACCAGTTAGACTCAACATTTGCCAGCTCAGTCATCCTCAGCTGTGGACAAACAAGTCCTCCGTACTCCCTTTTCTGCACTCCTGTTTCTTCAGACACTTCCACGAGAGGCTGCCAATGATCTATCAGATCAGCTTGGGCTTCTAATCCCCTCCCATTTTCTTCCCACATCTGTTCTCCAATGAAGAGTTGCCCACCTGATCTGGTGAGCCTCTGCCTCCAACTGTCAATCAATCCCTTCTTGAGTATCCATTTCCATTGCATCAATTCTGCTGCTCAGCCCATATGACCACCGGCACCTGATTCTTCTTCCTGTGGTGGCTGCAGTCACAATGCTGAAGTCCTGGGATGCTATCAAAAGTCCTCAGCAGTCTCATCCCAAACTGCTCCAGTTGTTTGCCTAGTTCTCTCCATGGGAACTTTGTGTTCAGGGCAAAATTTCTTTCTTAACTTCAGATATCCTTCCTGCTTAGAGTAACCTCTACTCTATCATCCCTTTTATACCTTTTTAAGCTTTGTCATCTTTCAAGCTTTAATCAAAACTTCACCTGCTCCACGAAACCTTTCCTGACCCCCTCACTGAAACTCAGTAGCCTTTACTCTCAACAGCAGTAATTTTATTCCTTGCATTCTATGCATAACACTGAAATGCTGTCAGAACTGTTTGTTTGTTTGTTTTTTTCTTTTTTGAGACAGTGTCTTACCCTGTCACCTAGGCTGAGCTGCAGTGGTGTGATCATAGCTCACTGTAGCTTCAAACTCCTGGGCTAAAGCAATCCTCCTGCCTCAACCTGCTGAGTAGCTGGGACTACAGACACATGTCACTGTGCCTGGATAATATTTTTAAAAAACTGTTGGTAGAGACAGAGTCTCACTACATAGCCCAGGATGGTCTTGAACTCCTGGCCTTAAGGGATCCTCCCTCCTTGGCCTATCGAATTGTTGGGATTATAGGCATGAGCATGCTGCAACTGACCAGAGCTGACTTTTGAAGTCAGGACTCAGTCCTAGTACAGTCTTTGCAAATCTTACTGTTTAGATGATGTTTTAAACTCATTTTTCTAGAAGTCCTACTAAGATACATACTACTTGTGGCAAAATGTTGGATACTAACAATATTACTACTCTTTCAGGTCCTGGTGGGGGATAAAAGCATTTGGTGAAGTCCTGCATTCACCAAATACCTAGTGAGCATTAATTATGTATCAGCACCATGCTGAGATTTGGTGGTAACAGAGAAGATGCTGTTCCTGTCCCATGGATCTTACATCTGTGTAGGAGAGAGGGATATTAAAAACAAACAAAAAACCTCACCTACCAAATAAGTATTATGTCACAACAATTTTGCTAAGTGTCATGGAGGAAAACTACAGTGTATCAGAGGGTACATTAAGTAGAATCTAATCTGAATTTGGCAGTAAAATGTGTCCTCTGTGGGAAGTGGCATGACCTCAGATTGAAAAGGTGAGGAAGAATTAGCCAGGTAGAAATGAGAGGAGGCCATTATCCAGTGAGAAAACAGCCCCTGTAGGGTATTGGGGTGGGAAGGAGCATGGGGACTGGGGTAACAGAAAGAAGCTATCTGCACAGAACAGGGTGATCTACAAAGGGAGTGATGGGGATGAGGCTGCACAGAGTATCAGCCAGTGGCTGGATCATAGAGGTCTTTTAGGCCATGACAATAATTTTGATTTTAATCCTAAAAGTGAGGTGACACACATGCCTAATTTTAAGGAATGCTATGATCATGTTGAGGTTTTTTTTAATGAAAAGATAAATCCCAAGAAGAAAGGTTTTGGGGTGATGTAAAAAGTGAACTAGATGCATTCTTTAACAACAGAGGGTTTCATAGGAGAGAAAGTTGGGGCAATATGAATATCTAACTTCCCCTGTTAAACATGTCTACCAGAACTGGCCTTCACAGTGGCCCACTCTCAGGTTCATTCTTGCTGTAAAGTTCCCAAGTAAATTCCTGCTCTAAAGTTCCAAGTTCCTGCTGTAAACTTCCTGTTGTAAACTCCCAGGGTAAGGAAGACTCCTGAGGCAGCAGACTGCTTCGGTTTACCCAGCCAGACTCTCTCTGGTTCTCATGGAGAGAGGAGTGTGATAAAGGGCAGGTAGAAAGAATGATTGTGAGTTGGTCCTCTCTCCTTCATGAAGCTGGACAAGTAGCACAAGTAGCAGTTACCCTCTTGCCCACCAGTAAAGAAATAGAACTGATTATTCTGTAGGTGTTATCTTTTTTTTTTTTTTTTTCCTCAATATCACACTAATCAACTCCCTGCGGCTGTGATGACGAGAGATGCTAAATTGCTGAAACGGCAGACTCTCAGAGGAGATGAAACTGAGCACCTGCTCTTAGGTCCATAAATAACTGAGGGTTATTTTCCTTGGGGACTCACATGCTGGTCCTAACATTCCCACCAAATGTTAATGTAGTCATTACACTGTGTCTGATTGAATTACCATTGTAACTTCAGGAGAAAAGCTTTGGCTTGGCCAGAGCAAAAAATGTATTTTAAGACGCACTAGTTTATACCTTAATTAGGTTTTTTGGCTGAACATCTATGAATGTACAAAATCAAGAAAAAAATACCTTACTTTAGTTGTTCACCTTTTTTTGTACTCGAGTATGCCTAACCTCAAATCTGGTTGTTGTTGTCAAACCCAACATGGGTCCATAATTATTATCAATTTTGTCTTATCTGTCATAAAATAAGCATTATTGAAAAATAACCATGTCTAAAACTATACTGGCAATCAATTTTCTTCCACCTGGTAGCTTTTTAAGAAATGATCTTGCCCATCTACTTTTCTAGTGAAATAATTGCAGCATCACTTCTTTGCTAGGTAACATAGGACATATTTGGGGATTCTGTCTGCGTGTGGAAGGATTTTCTCTTCTGTAGCTATGAAGTATTCTCTCTTCTGGTGGCCTTTGACATAAGTATTATAAATCTACCAGTTATCAGAAGTGTGTAATGTTGCCCATCTCCCAAATCTTCCTTAAATGCTTGTCCACAGAAATATTGGAACAATTGAATAACACTCTACTTTTCATACAGACATTCCAGAATCATAAAGACAAGCCCTAGGCTCTTTCATGTTATTTTTTACTTGAAAGCGACCTTCCTATAATAGGCTGATTCTTAGCACCTAGCAGTTATCATCTAGAGTTCCTAAGAGCTTTTCCCAATATCTTTCTTTCATCCTTCATTTCTAGTTTGTTTGAGATTTCCCAGCCTCACTATCACTCTCACCACCTCTCATCTGCCATGTGGAAAAGATACTTCACTGGCGTTCCTACTTCCCTGCTCAATCACATGCAAGGTTCACCATGAGTCATAGTTGTTAATGGCTCCCCCCTGCCTTTTGTACTTGTTTCAAATTCTGCAACTCAGCCTTCAAGGCCCCCCAATTAACTGGCTCCCATTGAACCATCTTCCACAGTGCCTCAAAGGAACTCTTATTCTTTCATCAGCCTGGTTTTCCCATTGCATCTGCCCCTCACACTCCCAACACATACGTATAACTCATATTCATTTCAGCTGCATGAATTTATGAATAATTTGTCCCTCCATGCAATGCTCTATTTCCCTTCATTTCACTGCTTCAAATAAAAACCCATTGCACATATTTAATGTGTATTTGGACATATGTATACACCTGGATACCATCACCACAATTAAGGCAATAAGCACATCGATCACTTTCAAAGTTTCCTTGTGTCCCTTTGCTTTTTAACTTAATTTTATTTATTTTGTGGTAAGAGCACTTAACATGAGGTCTGCTCTCTTAACAACTTTTAAGTGCATACCACTGTATTGTTAACTATAGACACTACAGCAGATATCTCAAAGTTATTTATCTGGTAAGACCATTAATATCTTAAATTTTATTTCTTTAACTTTATACCCAGCTGATAACTCAGTTACTTACAGATTTACAAGTTTGATTCACTTTCTTTCAAAAATTTGAAGGCTTTACACTACTATGTTCTAGCTTCTAGTGTTACTTCTGGGAATTCTAATGTCATTTTGATTCTCGATTATTTATACAGGACATACATTTATTCTCTTTGGAAGCTTTAAGGTCTTTTTTCCCATTAACTGAAATGTCATCATATCATGACTTGGTATGAGTCATTTCTCACTTATGATGCTAGGCTCTCAGAGAACTCACTCAAGATGGAAACTTGTGCCTTTTACTTCAGATATATTTATTATTTTTGTCATTATTTTTATAATCATTACTAAATTTTCTATGTTCTCTTTTTATTCTGAAAGTCCTGTTATTTGGGTGCTGGACATCTGACCATGATCCTCTAATATCATGTATTTGTACTCTTCTATTTTCAACCTAGCTGTTTTTGGTTTTACTTTTTGAAATATATCTTCAGTATTGTCTTCAAAAATTATATACAATTTTTTTAATGGGTATCACATTTTTTGTTTTTCAAGAGTCATTTTATCTTGTGATTTGCTTGTTTCTTTTATATAGATTTATGTTATTCAATAGATGTAATACTTTATATGTGCAGTGGGTTTTTTTGTATATCAGTTATACCTCAATAAAGTTTTAAAAAAAGAAACTAGAAAAAATACAGTTGACCCTTGAACAACGTAGGGGATTGGGAAACTGACCCCCTGTGCAGTTGAAAATCCACATATAACTTTGTACTACTCCAAAACTTAACTACTAGTAGCCTACTGTTGACTGGAAGGCTTACCCGTAACATAAACAGTCTATTAGCACATTTTGTATGTTATACGTATCATATACTGTATTCTTAAAATAGTCTAGAAAAAAAAAGTGTTATTAAGAAAATCATAAGGAAGAGAAAACACATTTTTACATTACTGTACTGTATTTATCCATACTGTAAGTTTGTGTTGCCTGTTTACAAGATAAATTGTCTATTTGCAATGGCAGGCAACCACAGCTGCAAATCTTATCTATGGTACATATCAAGCAATCCAACTTTTCCTGGTAACATCATGACTTTTCTCTGCTTCTTGGGAGCACTTCTGGCATCACTAGAGGTACTTCGTATGGGTCCTATGGTGTTATTCAATGTTTATGGTATTGCACTATACATGAAAAATACACCAGAACCACAAGAGATCACTTTTTACTGTGATTTGCATTTTACTGGGGAGATGAACTGCTCACAGGGAGATGATGAGCATAACATGGCATTTTAAGAGGATACTTGGCAACACTTGAGCTCAAGGCAAAAGCAACAGGAGGTGGCCACAAAATTATTACAGTAGTACAGTATGTACTACAGTTAATTTTATACAGTTACAATTTAATAATACTCCATCTTTACATTTCTTTACATTTCTCTTGACTTTGAATGGCATCATGTACAGTCTGTGTGCATAAGTTTTAGTAAATTTTAACTTCTTGTAATGGATCTGTGCATATTTTATGGTAGTAAATGATAAAATAGACTAATAGCTATGTATAATTTACATGTTGATGTCATACATAACGTTTTCTCATTTTACTTTTCTGTATTTCTAGGCAATGCAGTTTGCAAGTTTTTTCGAATTGACACAAATCTCCAAAAAATTTCCAACATATTTATGTAAAAAAATGTTTATAAGGGGACTCATGCCATTCAAACTTGTGGTGTTCAAGAATTAACTGTAGAGACCATAATGGTCTAAAAAACACCTAACTTTCCACGTACTGTTTCTCATGAGTATCTATTTGAAGATTTGCTCCTTTTGAAAATTGAATTATTGATTTTTTAAGTAATTCAGTTGTAGGAGTTTCTTATTTATTTTGAAAACTAACTCCGTGTCATATATATGGTTTGCAAATGTTTTCCCCCATTTCATATGTCAATTGGTTCCTTTGCTGTGCAGAATCTTATTAGTTTTGTATCATCCCACTTAGTTATTTTTGTTTTTGTCTTGTATGCTTTCAGTGTCCTATCTATGAAATCATTGCCAAAACCCGTGTTGTGAAGATTTTAAGTTTTATGTTTAAGTCTTTCATCCATTTTGAGTTGATTTTTGTATAAGGGTTCAATTTTATTCTTTTGCCTGTGCATTATTTTATATGTATATTCTTTTGCAGTTTCCTCAGCACCATTTGTTGATGAGACTATGCTTTCCTCACTGCATATTCTTGGTACCCTTGTCAAAGACCAGTTGACCATATATGCAACCGTTTATGCCAGTACCATACTATATTGATTACTGTAGCCTTGTAATATATTTTGAAATCATTATGTGTGATGCCTCTAATGAGCTAAGGTAATGAATAGACATGTCCAAAGAAAATGCATTAGTCTGTTTTCACACTGATATAAAGAACTTACTGATGCTGGGTAATTTATAAAGGAAAGAGGTTTAATTGACTCACATTTCTGCATGGCTAGGGAGGCCTGAGGACACTTACAATTATGGTAGAAAGGAAAGCAGGCACGTCCTACATGGTGGCAGTTGAGAGACAGCATATGAAGGAAGAACTGTTGAATGCTTATAAAACTATCAGATCCATGAGAGCCCACTCACTATCACAAGAACAGCATGGGAGAAACTGCTCCTATGATTCAGTCACCTCCCACTATGTCCCTCCCTTGAAACATGGGGATTGTGGGGATTACAATTCGAGATGAGATTTGGGTGGGAACACAGAGCCAAACCATATCAGAAGATGTACAAATAGCCAAGAGGTATGTAAAAAGTCATTAACATTACTAATCATCAGGGAAAGGCAAATTAAAACCATGATGAGGTATCTCCTAACCCCTGTCAGTATGGCTATTATCAAAAAACTAAAAGAAAACAAGTGGGTGATGATGTGAAGAAATTTGAACTTTTGCATATTGTTGGTGGGAATGTAAAATGGTGCAGCACCTGTGGAAAACAGTATGAGGTTTCTCAAAAAGTTAAAAATAGAACTACCATATGATCCAGCAATCCTGCTCCTGTGCATTTACCCAGAAGAATAGAAATAATGATCTCAAAGAATATTAACACTCCTTTGTTCATTGCCTTACACAATAGTCAAGATGTGAAAACAATCTGAATGTCTATTGACAGATGACTGGATAAAGAAAATGTAGCATATACATAGAATGGAATACTATTCAGCCTCAAAAAACAAGAAAGTTTTGTTATATTCAATAAATCTTCTCTTCTTCCTCCTCATCTCCTTCTTCTTCCTCCTCTCTTCCTCCCCTCTCTCCTCCTCCTCCTCCTTCTTCTTCTCCATCTTCTTCTCCTTCTTCTTCTTCTGACAGAATCTCACTCTGTTGCCCAGGCTGGAGTGCAGTGGTACAATCACAGCTCACAGCAGCCCCTACCTCCTGGATTCAAGCAGTCCTCCCACTGTAGACTCCCAACTAGCTGGGACCACAGACATGTGCTACCATGTTCAACTAATTTTTAAAATTTTTGTAGAGACAAAGTTTCACTATGTTGCCCAGACTGGTCTCAGTCTCCTGGGCTCAAGCAATCCTCCTGCCCTAGACTCCTAAACTGTTGAGATTTCTGGCATTGAGCCACTGCGCCTGGCAAGTATATGGATAAATCTTGAGAACATTGTGCTAAGTGAAATAAGCCAGTCTCAGAGAAACAAATACTGTGCTGTTTTATTCTACGTATATGTGATACCTAAAATAGTCAGATTCATTCAAGTGGTTGCCAAGGGCTAGGGAGGGGAGAAATGGGAAGTTACTAATCAGTGGGCACAAAGTTTCAGTCAAGCAAGATGAGTCAGTTCTAGAGATGTGCTGCATGACATGGTATCTATAGTCAACAGTAATGTATAGTTCATGTAAAAATTTGTTAAGAAGGTAAATCTAATGTTAAATGTCCACAATAAAATAAAATTAAAGAAAGTTTACTCCCACAAAATAAGGAAATAAGCCAAAATGAGAAAAAATCAGATACGAGACATGGAATAGTGTCACAAAACAATAGCTCCAGCGGCCTGCGGTATGATCAGACCGAATTAATAAGGAAATTATCTAAAAACGTCTTCAGTTCAAAGACCAATATGCATTTGGCTTCGTTTTTTAAAGCTAAAATACACACAACTAGAATCAGCTTATTATTGTTGTTCTGTAAACTAGCATGGGACTACGCATTTCCTGTGAATTTATCTATAGATAAAATGTGACAAATGGCAAACTCTAAACATAAAAGCAAACAAGCATTGGTAAAGCTAAATGCCATTTCAACCTTATGTTTTACAAATGCAAGTTATTTCCCTCAATTCGACACAGAGTTTTTGTTTGTTTGTTTTCCCCAACAGGTTTGTCTGTGTAAGCTCATTCCACACTGTAGGGCCACAGTTAATGCTATGACAAAGGCCAACTGAGCCTTTGTCACTTGCTTGCTCACTCTGTCCCTCTACTATGGTCCTGCCTCTGACCCTCTTCCTCCTATTAGTGTCTACAGATTTCTCCCTCTGCTAATACCTGCCCTCTGCAATTCCTCTAACACCAGGAAAAGTGTTTGGAATGTCAACAATTTACCCATCCTAGGAGCACATCTTTGACAAGAACCAGACTATTCCCTCCTACCCTCTTCTTCCTCCAAGAGAAGACAGATCCTTCCCAAAATTGGTGCTACTACTTAAATTTCATCATTTCAAGAGTTCCTCTGGCTGTTATTCTCAAAACTCTTGGGAAAGTAGAGTTGTAAGGATGATTAGAAACCTTGTCAATAGAAATTACATCAGTTTCTTTTTAATCTCTTGATCAGTGAAAAAACAAACAAATAATGCAAGGCATTGTGGGTTTGGCTGTCTTCAAGAGAACTTAATGTAGACAGATCTGACTACCTTAAAAATGATCCTGTCTCTTACTTTATCTTTTAGTGAGTTTGTCATGTTAATCAGTTACATGAATTTAGCCAAGGGCTGCAGCATTAACTTAATTTCATTTTGTTATACCATCAGTTTAGGGGTGTCTTTACTTTTTAAATAAATATAGTATGGTTTAGTTTTAAATTTCAATTTGGGATAATTTATACCTGTTTAGGATAATTTATACTTGTTTATGTGCCAATGAGGTAGGTACTTTTTAGCTCTTGCTCGATGGGGAGATTTTAAAGGATATCAGGTGTTGGTGCTGCAATTAATTTTCTATTAGTGAATCCAATGGAATCTTCTTACTTGGCAGAAAATTAAGTTAAAAAACAGTTGGAAGTTCAATACTGTGTGACTCAATATAATATATGTTAGTATTATTTTGAAGAGTTACCACCCTTCAGTAACTGTTGAACTCAGAGTCAAAGTCTTCTTTGGTTAGAAACTCAATGTGTAACATTAAGAAAATCACTTAACTTTTCTAGATAGCAATTTCTTAGCAGTAAAATGAAAGGGTTGGACAAAATTATCTCTAAGACCAATTTCTAGAAATACCTGATTTTACACTTTCTATGCTTATGATTGGAAAAAAGTGATAAAAATAAGAAAGTTAAAAAGTCTTACTTGAAAAGTGAATACAAGTGACTGGCCTCAAATTCATTGTCAAGGTAAAAATGATTTATGTTTTGCCTGAGGAAATTATTATGATTAAGAAAAAAAAGTGGCTAGCCAGGTGGTTCATGCCTGTAATCCCAGCACTTTGGGAGGCTGAGGAGGGTGGATCATGAGGTCAAGAGATCAAGACCATCCTGACCAACATGGTGAAACCCCTTCTATACTAAAAATATAAAAATTAGCTGGGCGTGGTGGCACACACTTGTAGTCCCAGCTACTCGGGAGGCTGAGGCAGGAGAATCACTTAAACCCAGGAGCAGAGGTTGCAGTGAGCCAAGATCGCGCCACCGCACTCCAGCCTGGTGACAGAGCTAGACTGTCTCAAAAAAAAAAAAAAAAAAAAAAAGAAAAAAATGTGAAATGAAAGGGATCTACTTCCAAATTATTTTCCTTTTGGGTATCATTACAAGTTTTGAACCTTATAGTTCTTATTAATATAATATTGGGCTCATACTTATGTAGTAATTTAGTTTCCTAACCCTCTCATCTATTGTTTATTAATAAGAGCAATTACATACGGAGGCTTATTATGAGCTTTTAGGAATATTTTCCAATTTAATTCTCATATCTATATGAATATAGTATTATCACCAATATATTGAGGAGTAAAATGAGGCAAAGTGAGTTTGGATAATTATTCAAGATCATAAAATTAGCTAATGACAGATTTTTTAACCTGGAACCATCAGACTTCACAGCCATCCTGTTAACCATGGTATTACCCTGCTTTTATTTCTCCATAAATGTTCTAGTAAATGTGCTACAACTTTCTCCTTTTTCTAGTCACTGTGTTATGACTGAAAGTTCACAATCTCCCCAAATGTACATGTTGAAACTCCTCCCATTGTGATAGTTTTAGGAGGTAGGGCCTTTGGGAGGTGATTAGACTTAGATGAGGTCATGAGGGAAGATATGTCATGAATGGGTTTAGTATCCTTATAACAGTCCCTAGAGTGTTTGCTTCTCTCTGCTCTCCATCACATGAGGACACAACAAGTCCATAGTCTGCAGCCAGTAACAGAGCCCTCACCAGAACCTGACCATGCTGGCACCCTGTTCTCAGACTTTCAGCCTCCAGAACTGTAAAAAATTAAATTTCTGCCATTTATAAGCCACCCAGTCTATGGTAATTTGTTATAGTAGCCTGACCTGAATAGGAAATTCTGTAAAACATTGGCAAACTCTTTTTTCTTCTGAGCAACATTCTCACTGTTACAAATAATAATAATAATGTCCTGCCATTTAAACACAGATGAAAATGTTAACCATAGAATAAAGATGTTTCTTTGCCATTTATATGAGTCCAAGATCTTGTGAAACAAGCAGAAAATTAAATCAAAAGACTTTCTTGACGTTGTGTATTTAAATGTTTTTTTGGTTTTTTTTTCATGAACAACATGGAGCTACTTTATTAGGTACAGAATCAATGGTGAGTTAGAGATTAGTAAGTCTGCAGGAGGCACAGGTTACTTTCCACTCAAACCATTAAAACAATGCAGTATCTAGTTCCAAAAGAAAAGATGTTATCATCTCATGGCCAGTTGACAAATTTTACTGGTACCATTCAAGTGAAAAAACAACAACTAAATCTTAGTTTTTATGTAATCTATGTGTTATGGGTGAAATCATGTCCCTCCAAAATGATAGGGTAGAGTCCTAACTCGCAGTACCTCAAATGTGACTTTATTTGGAGATGTAGTCTTTGCAGTACAATCAATTTAAACGTTTTCTAGGTCATGGACTAAATTTGGAAAATGACAAGATTTTAAGTAGCTACTGCTTTAAGATTTAGTACCATACTTTCTATTATCCCAAAATAGTTTCTTCTTAACCTTTACCTTCTACCTCTGAATATGCTATAAACAGTCCACTTACATTTTCAAAATTAACAGTTATCATGAGTACATTAAAAGGGCACCATTGTGAAGTTTGTTTCATGTTTCTTTCCATTAAAATGCATTATTTTCAACATCTTGCTGTTTTACTTCTTTTCCCTGGTGTGGAACACAATTACCACCATATTCTTAGCACTGCTTTAAAGCCCTCTTTCCAGCTGAAAGCCACACTATATTGTTAACTCCACAAGATCCAATAACATTTTCCCAAACATGTTGTGACTGTCACCACTGGAGAGCAAGGCTTTTAGGGAAAAATGTGATGTGGAGTTGTTATGCAGCACATTCCTTTCTTTCTTTTATGCTTTCCTAATTTCAGGTAATTATTGAGTTGAAGTTTATTAGCTAATTGTATGCATGCTGTGGTATTCAAGCACTTTCATTTATGTGGTTGACAGTGACTAGAGTTTTCTTTCATATAGGTATTTTCTTCAGATTTGGGAGGTGAAACTTACTCTAATTGTGGTACTTGGAAGCCTAGTGTGACTCTAACTAGAATTTAATCAGTTGCATTTATTAGAGAATTATTCCATGTAAGTTGGGAATTGTAATAATTTTTCTATACTAGGATATTATCCAGTGAGAGCTACACTGAGATGCCTACAAACCATGGACATTGTTTTGCCTGTAACACTGGGGACAAAGTCAGGAACAAAAACTTGAACCACCTGAATCAAATAAATGGATTCTGGTTCAGTATTATGGTGACATTTGAACATTTCTAGTTCTGTTCCTCTCAATCATTTCAGAAAACATATAACTGATTTCAGTTAAAATTTATTTCTTGGGCACATACTTGAAAAACCCTTAGCTTAGTTTGAATTGACTTATTGGTCACTAAAAAAGATATTTTACAAATTGAATTTAATTTCCCTGGTACCTTCAGCAAAGCTTTGTGGCATTCCTTATTTTTAGTTCAAGGTGCCATTTGGTGTAAAGCCCTGTATGAATAGATCTCTTTGGTAGGGATGAAAGTTTACCATACAAGATTAAAACTTGTTCATCAATTCTCAAAATTGTCCTTGGACTAAATAATTGCCAGTGCTTTTCCTAGGATTTCAATTAAAGGTTGGTCATCTGACAAAGTGTACTTCCAAGACCATGTCCTGGGAACTGAGAGAAACCACTCAAAAGGAGCCCAGGGGTTCTGACCAAGGGAGGTGAGAGAACACAATGATTTCAGACACATGAGACAACCTATGGTGTTTCTTCTTCTCCTTCTTCTTCTTCTTCTTCTTCTTCTTCTTCTTCTTCTTCTTCTTCTTCTTCTTCTTCTTCTTCTTCTTCTTCTTCATAGCTTTATACTGGATGTATAACAAATTGCATGAAATGATTTATTTATTTTCAATTACAACTTTTTTTTTGAGTTTAGGTCTTGCTCTGTTGCCCAGGCTGGAGTTCAGTGGTATGATCATCACTCACTGCAGCCTTGAACTCAAATGATCCTCCCACCTTAGCCTCCTGAGGAGCTGGGATTACAGGTGCATGCCACTGAACCTGGCTAATTTTGTATATTTTTTGTAGAGATGGGGGTCTCACTATGTTGCCCAGGCTGGTCTTGAACTCCTGGCCTCAAGCAACTCCTTGGCTTCTAGAAGCACTGATATTACAGGCAGGAGCCATGGCACATGCCTGCATATATTTAAAACTTACAATTTGATCAGAAGCCCACCCGTTATTCCCAAAAGATTCCTCATGCCTGTCTGTCATTCTCCCTCCCAATTCTCTACCTGCCCCATTCCTGGGAAACGAGCAATTTGCTTTTTGCCATGATAGATCAAATTTTCTCGAAGTTTATATTGATGGGGCTCAGGACATGCCACCCCCAAATATGGCATGTTGGCATTTGAAAAAACAACAAAAGCAAGGAAGTCACTCTCAACTTCTGCTCGCCCTTCCTCCCCTGAAGTAGGCCATAAAACCCAGATGATCTTTTCCTAAAGTAGGTCATGAAACTGTCATTCTAGAGATGCCATTCCTATATTTCATATCCAGAGCAAAGAGACATCCTTATCCTTGAAAACACAGAGATACCAAGAAGAATCTGAACAAACAGGCCCAAGATCCCCCTAGTTGATCACCATTAGGTCATACCCCTTTGCCCAATCATACTTTTGCACAATTGTCCACTGTTCATCAAACCTAAGCCTAAAAAATACACACATTTCCCTATTTCTTTGAGTCTTCATTTCTCAAGGCTCCCATGCCACATACCATTTATATTAAATAAATTCGTATGATTTTTCTCTTGCTAACCTGCATTTTTGCTATAGGAGCCTCAGCCATGAACTTTGAGATGCGTGAGGAAAAGATGTTACCTTTTCTCCCTGACAATAAAAATAGAATCATACAGTATATATTCCTTTTTGTTTGGCTTTTGTCACTCAGAATAATTAGCTTGAATTTCACTCGCGTTATTGAGTGCATTAAGAGTGCACTGCTTTTATTGCTGAATCATATTCAACTCTATGGATATATCGTGATTTGTTTATTCATTTACCTATTGATGGAAACCAGAAAGAAAATGAGCACCTCAACCCTACAACCACAAGGAAATAAATTCCACTAACAACCTGAATGAGCTTGAAATAGAATCTTGAGCCTTAGATAAGTTGGCATGTATCAACAATTTTTTTTTAAGTCTGGTGAGACTCTGAGCAGAGGACTCAGTTAACCTCAGTTAACCAGAGTCACAACTCAAGGGAACTGTGAGGTAATAAATTTGTCTTGTTGTAATGCTCTATGTCTTTTGTGATTTGTTATGCAGCAGAAGTCAAGAAATGCTGCCATGAGGAAGGAACACATGAAGGAGTAGACTTCTCCAAGATGATACTAGGACAGAGACAATAGCCTGCTTAGACGCCCAGTGGTAGAAGGGAACACAGAGCATTCAAGGGAACCGAAAGAAAGGTCTGGCTGGATTGCAGCTACTCAAACGGAGAATGAACTGGGAAGAGGCTGGAGATGTAGTCAGACCCTATAATTTTTTTTTTTTTTTTTTTTTGAGCATTGAGACCTCAGGAAGGGTTTTTGATAGGTGTGGAGGAGAGGGTGGAGTGACTTAACATGATAAGCCTTACTGTGTTGGAAAGATTATTCTCACTGCAATTTGGAGGATGGGCTTGGAGAGGGCAACAGTGTATGTGGAAACCAGTAAGAAATGCAGTGTTGTAGTCCCAGAGAAAGAAGTAGGCAGTATGAATTTGGGCAGTAACAGTGGAAGCTAGAAGTGAACAAATTTGAGAAATATTTAGGAAGAACTTTGGAGACAACCAGTCACATGGAGGTATTGGGTAGAGAGTTGCATGTACTGATTCAAAGCTAAAAAGTTAAGTCCATACTGGAGAAAGACTCATTGGCCTGCAGAGGATAACCAAAGCTGTGAGTGTGTATGAAATAATCTAAGGTACTGAATGTTTCAACACTTAGTTCCTGCAAAATAATCTTGCAAAGGAGACTTTCAGTAACCAAAGATATACAAGGGAAGAAAGTGTTAAGGAAGCCCAAAGGAGAGTATTTTGAAAAGAGAGGAAATAATTTTGAAAATGAGGAAATAATCTACAGTAAAAATAAATGCTGAAAAGTCAAATAATATGAGATTTGAAGATGCCAGTTGTATTCTGAAGCTCTTAGAAAGAACTACTTTGGTGTGATAATGAGGGTGATGAGAAAAACGGGAACATTGTAATTTGGCCAGCATTTGGGAAAGTTTGTGGACAAGAGGATGGAGAGACTCTAGCTTAAAGAGAAAAGAAGTCAATGAACCTTTTTGTTTTTTGCTTGTTTGTTTAAAAATAGAAAATATTTAAATAAAGAGATTCGGTTAAAGGGTGAACCATTAAGTAACTCATTATTGCTGTGTTTTTATTGCTTAGTGTGACTATCTCATGGAAAATGAAAAAGTTTTTATTTAACAGCATAGTCTTCAAAGGCATTTGAGCTATTCTTCTTTTACCTTATTTTTTAATACCCTGTCTTAAACTTGAATCACAAATAACTCTGAAGAAGGTTTTTTTGCAATAAATAAGCAAATACAGAAACTCATTTGGAGCTCACAGTATTTGTTTTTATAGGTGTTCCATGGCATGAGTTAATCAGTTAACAAGGCAGTAACCTTTAATAGCAGCCCCTTTCTTCTGAATACTGTCTAAGCATTTGTGATAATTGTTCAAGCTCTAAAAGACAGGATCACTGCTCCCCAGGAGTTCAAAATTGAATGGATGAAGTGATGAATAAAAGCACTGGAAGGTTTATGGAATACTAATGGGAAGAAAAACTGAAGGAGAATTTATCTTTCCTGTAGTATCATTAAATCTCACTTTAAAAACTAAATCCTTGTCCTAAGAAGTTTATACAATTTTTTTCATGACATATATGAAAACTAAAGCCAAGAAATTCTATTATTACCACCCTTAAAATTGGGCTGTATCCATGCCACACACACAAAAAATTTTTTAAGAAAGCATGATAGTCATTTGTTCATTGATTAGTAAACTTTATGTATGAAGTCAGTGTAGCACACAAACTTTTTTTTCCAATAGGATAACTGCAATTTTCACCCTCCTAGTTTCTATTTTTCCTCCTGAAATTCCTATTATCATTCAGGCAGCAGCCAGGACTTTTCTGTATGTCCTACCCTCAGGGTGTGCTTGATATTGTAAAACCGCTGAGTCATTGCTTACTTTGTGTTTCAAAATAAACTTGACAAGTACAGCAGAATAAAATACAGCTTTGAAATAAATAAACCTGGATATTTTGAGTACCAAGTCCACAGTTTACATCATAGGAGAATAATAATAAATGAAGAGAACTGAAGTTCCCCAGTCAGCTCTGTTAGACTGCCTAACTGATACCATATCAAGAACCATCTTTGCCGATTCTAGAAGCCAAGTGAGAGTCAAATTGGCTTCTAAGGTCACTCAGTGACTATTCATGAATGTGTTTTCTGAGCACTGGCTGTGCTACGCAAACCTTCCTGTAGGTACCCTGAAAAGTTGTTTCACGGTTAGCATCTAGCACACAGTCTATTGATCGTCTAGTGGGGTGACCGGCAAGTATACAGCTCAGTCATTTTTAGTGTATTTGCAGAGTTGTGCCACCATCCCCATAATCTAATTTTAGAATATTTTCATCACCCCAAAAGAAACCTTGTGCCCATTAGTAGTCACTCCCCTTAGCCCTTGGCAACCACCAATCTATTTTCTGTCTCTAGATTTTTCTTTTCTGGACCTTTCATGTAAACAGTATCATAGAATAATGGTGATATGGTTTGGCTGTGTCCCACCCAAATCTCATCTTGAATCTGTTGTGGAAGGGAGGTAACTGAATCATGGGGGGAGGTCTTTCCCATGCTGTTCTTGTGATAATGAGTAAGTCTCATGAAATCTGATGGTTATTATAAGGGGGAATTTTCCTGCACAAGCTCTCTTTTCTTGTCTGCCACCATGTGAGACGTGGCTTTTGCCTTCTGCTGTGATTGTGAGGCCTCCCCAGCCAGGTGGAACTGTAAGTCCTATAAATCCATTTCTATTGTAAATTGCTCAGTCTCGAGTATGGGTATGTCTTTATCAGCAGCGTGAAAATGGACTAATACATATGGTCATTTGTTACTGGCTTTTTTCACACAGTTTATCCATGCTTTAGCATTTATCAGTGCTTCATTTCTTTTATTATGTTTCATGTACGACATAATATTCCATTGTACACATAACCACTGCATCAGTTGTTGCACATTTGGGTTGTTTCTACTTTTTGGGTCTTATAACTATTGCTGCTATGAACACTTTTGTACATGTTTTTGTGTAAACATATGTTTTTTCTTTTGGCTAGATTGCTATATAACACATGACAATTTTTAGCAACTACCCCTGAAAGGTTTAGACCTCTATAGACCTGGTGTTTTGGAAAGGTCTCATTCTCCCAACCCTTGCCCTCATGTATAATCAATGCTTGGTATATCAGTTAGGGTTCTCCAGAGAAACAGAACTAAAAGGATATATGTACAGGAAGAGATTTATTAGAGGAATTGTCTTATGTGATTATGTGAGAAGCACCATGATCTGCTGTCTACAAGCTGGTGACCCAAGAAAGTTGGCAGTGTAATTCCAGTTCAAGTCCAAAAGCCTTGATAAAATAAAGGAGTCAAGGGTGTAAATTTTAATCCAAAGACAAGAAAAGACCAATGTTCCAGCTCAAGTAGGTAGGCAGGAAGTACAAAAGGGCAAATTCCTCTTTCCTCCACCTTTTTGTTCTATTCAGGTCCTCAATGTGCACCCACATTGGGGAGGGCAATCTGCTGAGTCCGCTGACTCAAATGTGAATGTCATCTGAAAACACACACATAGATATACCCAGAAATGATGTTTAATCTGGGCACTCTATAGCATAGTCAAGTTGACACAAAAAACTAACCATTATACTTTGCTGCTCTATGCCAAGAACACAGTGTGGTGAACGTTTTTCCTGTTTTTGCACAGGTCATTTGTATATATTTTACCTGGTTCTACATGGGTTTATGTAGTCAGTACACAGGAAGCTACAACAAGCTAATTGGAATTAATAAAATTCTTAGAATATGTTGAGGAAACTCGGTGTTAATGAATCATTTCATTCAAAATAAATGAGTCATCTAAAAATAATTTAATTGAAATAAATATCTATAATTAATTGAGAAGTTTTGGGAGCAGTATATGATAGTCAAGTACCAAAAAAAAATCCTAGTAAAATAATAGACTCTAAAAATAGAAAGACCTACTTTTGAGTTTCAACTTTTTCACTTGTTATTTTGCTTTAAGCAAGTTGTTTAACCTCTGTAAGCCTATCTAATAATTTCTAAAGCAGGATTAATAACAGTACTTATTTTTTAGGATTGTTGTTAAAATTAAATAAGATAATGTTTGTAAAGATTGAGTGTAGAGCCTGGTTTATAACAAGAGCTCAAGAAATAGGCTTTTCTCAGCTGCCACCAAGGTGCTCTGTCCTTCTGAGGATGCTAAGGCTGCCTTGGAGTGACACCTTCACTTACCTTCACTTCAGTAGATAACTAACACCTCACTCACCTGGCAGCACCAACTGCGGACTTGCCTGCACCATGGCCTCCATCTCTGAGCTTACTTGCATCTACTAAGCCCTCATTCTGCACAGTGACGAGGTGACCATCACAGAGGATAAGATAAATGCCATCTTTTAAGCAGCTGTATAAATGTGGAGCCTCCTGGCCTTCTGTGGTTGTTGAAGTAATGACTCTTTTACAGGGATTCTCATGGATTGCTCAATGCAGTTCTTCAGCATGAATATTACTGTTTATGTCAAAAAAGTCATCTTTGACAATTTGATGCTATCAGGTAAAATTGCCCTATGTCACTGCTGCCTTCTTCTGAAAAGTGATGTTTATGACATGGAAGTTGCTTAATTATATGGTTGACTTGGTTTCTTGAAGTCTATTGAATACTTTCTTTTTTTGACTTAGGAATTGTTTGAGAATACCTTTCATGTGAAATAGTGTAAAATCATTGACTAAGAAATATGTAAAATATCTACATAGAAAAAGTTCTAGAAAGGTATAGAATAAAATGTTTACATTAGCTTTGTAGGAGAAAGTTGAATAGCAGAGATGGAAATGGTGGCAAAGGCTGAGAAGACAGAATTTTAATTGTTACTGTATATATTTCTACACTGCTCTTTTTGGTTGTTAAACAATGATCTGCTATTAGCTTTGCAACTGAAAACGTGTGTGCCTTGAGAAACTCATGTGACATTTTTTGAACATGCATTTTCTCCTTTTTCTAGGTATCACTGTTCCCATTTTACATATAAAATACACCAAAAGAGATGCCTCCCTGACTAGAGAATGCTTTTATTATTTTCCTCTTTTTCCTACTAAAAAGATTTGTAAAATGAGAACACTAGAACATTCGGATTAAATAAATATCAATAATGGCACTAAAGTCTCAAGATAGAAATTCAGTAACATCCATTAATCACAGAGTATGTGTATCTTGTTTATAAATCATCTCCAAATAAACTTACTTTGGTATAGTAAGTGGATTTTGGTTTAGTGAACATTTAGAGTGATATGTTTCCAGAATAAGAATTTCAGCAATGGACTATTTTGTGCATTCATGTTACGTATAGGGAGTAACAAATCCTATCAATGCTTATTGTACTTTTTATTATTCCCATAATAAGAAATACAGTAAAGTAGAATATAAATGTCCTGAGACACTCACTGTTTTATTTAAATAAGATTTTTAATTCAGGAAGAAAAGACATAATTACTTATTTTAATTTAGTCATAGTTTTTTGTCATTTTATACCTTTACATCAGCTGCTATAATCATGCCTAAAATGCCATTGCACCAAATGAAAGGCTGGAAATGGTAAAGTGAATATTGCTGAAGAAATTGAGATGTTATTTCAGGTACATTCTTCAGGAGGAAATCTCCTTTACCTTGTTTTAGATGATGGTCTTGAAACATCTCATTTTTTTTAGTTACAATTATGTGACTTTTTATTCTTTTAATGTCGTAATATTGCAATCTCCAAGTGACTTTGAATATGGCAATTTTAGCTTTTATAGTAATTTTCTTGATAGTTGAATTTTAAATGTATCAATTAATTAGAAAAAAAGTCATCCTAGTTTTGGAGACAAATCAAAATAATAGGAAGGAAACCTTAAAATCATTTTTAAAGATATTCAGATAACTTTTAAGGATATTATTATTATTTAAAAACAATTGAAAATTATTTTTAAAGACCTTAAAACTATTTTTTCATAATCTAATGAATATTTATCAAGTGATTTCAAGAATGAGACAATGATACAGGTATTTTAGGACATTCATTCATTCATTCATTCAAAAATATTTACTAGACATCTACTATGTATCAAGTTCTATTCTAAATTCTGGTAACACAGTGGCAAATAAAGGATCAAAAGAAATGTTTGACCACCATTATATTCCAGACACTATGCTTGGTACTGGGATATAGTAATAAATTAAAAAGAAAAAATTCTCTCTTGTCATGGAACTTATCTTCTAACTCATACATTCAAAAATATGAAAGATAAATGAGTAAAACAGATAGTATGTTTGACAGTGATAAGTACTCAGAGGTAACATAATTGAGTGTGTGTATGTGTGTGTGTGTATGTGTGCATGAAATTTTAAATAGGGTGCCAGGATAAAACTAATTGAGAGCATGATTTCTTGAATAAGCACTTGAAAGAAGCAGGCAGAGCTCTACCTGAGAGATTATCTGGTATCTAGGTGAAGAGAGTCCTAGGCAAAGGCAATAGAGGTGGTAAAAGCCCTGAGGAAAGATTGTGACAGAAATATTCCAGGAAGAGCCAGGAGGTAACATGGCCACTGTGAAGAGAACAAGATGGAGTGGACAGGAGATTAGGTTAGAGGTGCAATGCAAATCGGTTTCCTTTGTAACAGATTGTATATGATCTTGTAAGGATTTGAGCTTTTACACTAAGATAAATGAGTCGTTGGAATTTTTTTTAAGCAAGGAGATGACACCACTTATGTTTCAACAGGATCATTTTGACTTCTGTTTCAACAGTATCAATTTTTTCTGTTGCCTTCAAAATATATGGCAATGTGGCAAGGAAAAAGCAAGAAGACTAGTTGGGAGGCCACCTTAATTACTGATTTTGGAGGTGATGTTGGCCTTGATTGTGGTGATTAAGTTGGTAGACACCTAGAAATATTTTGAAAGTAGATCCAACTTCAGCATTTATATGGAGACAACTCTATATTAATATTGTGACAATCGTTATACAGAGGATGACAGAAGGGAAAAAAATGACTCTAAGATGTTGGGCTGATTGTATTCCAGTAAGTGTCCGTTATTTAACTGAAATGGGAAAAAATTATAGCAAATGGAAGATTCCCCTCTGTAGCCCCACCCCCAAGAATGGTGTTTAGTAATTCAGTTTTGCATGTGTCAAATTTGGATGCCTTTGGACATTCAAGTGGAGATATCAGGATATATGGTGAAAGATCCAGGCTGGTAAAATCATTGAACATCATTTCCATGTGCATAATAATTAATGCCATAAAATGAACTAACTTCATTTAAGGAGTTAGTATAGATGGAAAAGAGAAGACTTCCAATGACTAAACCTTGGGTACTCCAATATTTAGAGTTTGGGGAAATAAGGAATCCCAGCAAACGAGACAGAGAAGGAGTCACCAGAAGTGTAGGAGGTAATCAAGGTACATGTTGTGCCTTGGAAGCCAAGAGAAAACGTACTTCAAGGAAGCAAGAGTAGTCAATCATGCCAAATAACACTAGATAAAGTACTATGAGGACTAAGACATAAACATTAGATTTAGCAAAATGCAGAGTTTTTTTTCAAATGATCTTGATGAGAACAGTTTTACTGGACTGATGGGGATAAAACTTTGAGTGTATTCAGGAGAATGGGGTGGAGGGGAAGAGAAAGTGCGAGAAACTGCAGGTGTTGGGTACAGCATGGACAACTCTGCCAAGGAGTTATATTTTAAATAAAAGAAAAGAAGGAATAGTAGCTGGAGGTGGAAATGAAGTCAAGATATAAAATATATGACTATACATAATGTTTATGGTTTTGAATCTTGAATTACTGCATTTTGATTATAGCATCTCATACAAGTCACATTATAATCGATAATTAAGAAAAAAAATAAGAGATTATAGTCTGATTCAAATTTAGAAAATGGGCAAGCAATGACTGAAGAGACTTTATGCCTAAGAGGCTCACCTGCCAATGAACATGATTTTTACAGTTGTATTATGATTATGATGAACTGATAGGTCTCAGAAATGTCAAGTGATTTGCTATACAGTTTATAAGAAAATCAACTAGCAAGAAGTCATTGTATTAGAAAGAGCCTTGAGCTTGCTGAAGCAGCAACAGATTGCAAAGTCACAATGTCATTTTCATTTAAATTGGAATTAAGACTTTAGGGAAAATGCCCCTATGGGAGGAAAGATTTTCCAGAAGGAATTACAAAAAGCCAGATGCATGTTATGAATCTTTAGTCTTTGCAAAGAAGTGTTCTTGAAATAAGAGATGGGAATCATAAGACTTAAATATTTTATATGCTGGGTTTATTATTATGTATTATGAGTCAAATTGTGTGTCCCTAAAAGACATGTTGGACTCCTAACCTTCAGTACCTCAGGACGTGGCCTTATTTGGAAAGGTGACTGCAGATGTAATGAGTTAAAATGAGGTCACACTGGAGTAGGATGAGCCCTTAACCCAGTATGATTGGTGTCCCGAGAAGAGGAAAAGAGACCCAGAGACACAGACATATAAGGGGAGAACACTGTGTGATGACAGAGGCAGAGATTACAGCACTGCAGCCGTCAGCCACGGAACACCAAGGAGTGCCAGCAACCACCAAGGCTAAGGAGAGGCAAGGAAGCTCTCTCGCCTCCAGGTTTCAAAGGAAGCATGGCCCTGCTGATAGTTTGATTTTGGACTTCTACAGAACTGTGAGATAATAATTTTCTTCTTCTTTATTTCCAGATTTTCTACTTAATAAGGTTATTAAAATCATGTTTGTAAAACTCACCCAGTTTATAAAAGCCACCCAGTTTGTGGTACTTTGTTACAGCAGCCCTATGAAACACATACACTATCTATAGCCAAATGTAGGAAAATATAGTGAAAAAAACCTTGTGTAGAGTTTGAGTTCGAGTCTGAAAAACAAAAACAATGTAGCAATGGGGCAGCGGTGGATGAATAACAATATAAACCGAAGAATCCAACAGTATTATTATATTATTAAATACAATTATTAAGAACAGACTATGTGATACTTTCCCTGCATTATCCCAAATCTCCAGAATAGCCTATCTGCAGTGTATGTATTATAGCTCCTATTTCACAGATAAGGAAACCAAAGCCTAAGGGAGTAAAAATATGAGGGAGACAGAATTCTGGCAGATCCGAACAATTTCTATGAAACGCCTCCCTTCCATTAAAGTGTAGAAGAAAATAGCACATAAGAAAGTTATCAAAGTTATATATCAATGTGTGTGAAGATATGTTCCTAAAACTCATTTAATAATTTTTTTCTTATTAACAAAAGGCATGTATATGATTTTCTCACACTTCATTTTTTAAAATATAAGAACTTTGCTTCATGTTTTATATGAGGGTAAAGAGATTTAATCTGTAGAGCCATTAAACAAGTATTGAATTGGTGCATGACCTGTATGAAATCATAATGTGGCTCTAAAAATAAGACTTTTTAAAAACAGATACCATAATTTCTAGAACGATTGCTCAAAGAAATGAATGGTCCTAAACCCCAAACAACCAAAGAAAACAGAAAAGCCTGGTAGAGATCTTTATTAAAATGTATGACCTCAGGGAAGAAAATATAAAATGTGACAAAATCAGAATAAATCAACATGAACAAAAACTTAGTAAGACAAACATGATTTTAATAGCTTTATTAAGCAGAAAATCTGGAAATAATTGAGCCCTGAAACTTAAAAGAGAGATAAAATGTATTGTGATTTTTGGTTACTTAGTCGATGTTTGTGTTTTGAAGAAAATGATAAAAATATATATTTATAAGGGAAAATATTCTGCTTAAAAAAATTAGTGGAAAAGTCAGAGTATTTTTGGCTATATACCAGTCCTATATAGCAGGGGTCCCCAACCCCGGGGCAGTGGCCTGCTAGAAATCGGGCCACACAGCAAGAGGTGAATGATGGGCCAGTGAGCTAGTGATATGGTTGGGCCGTGTCCGCACCCAAATCTTACCTTAAATTGTAATAATCCCCTCTTGCCAATGGCGGGGCCAGGTTCAGGTAATTGAATCATGGGGGTGGTTTCCTCCATGCCATTCTTGTGGTAGTGACTAAGTCTCACGAGATCTGATGGTTTTATAAATGGGAATTCCCCTGCACACACTCCTTCTTGCCTATTGCCATGGAAGACAAGATGGGCCTTTGCTTCTCCTTTGCCTTGTGCCATGATTGTGAGACCTCCCTGGCCACGTAGAAATGTGAGTCCATTAAACCTCTTTCCTTTATAAATTACCCAATCTCAGGTATATCTTCATTAGCAGCGTGAGAACAGACTAATACAGCTAGCATTCCTGCTTGAACTCCACCTCCTGTCAAATCAGCTGTGGCATTAGATTCTCACAGGAGCGCGAACCCTCCTGTGAAGTGCGCATGCAAAGGACCTAGACTGTGCGCCCCTTATGAGAATCTAATGCCTGATTATGCCTGAGGTGGAACAGTTTCATCCGGAAACCACCCCTCGACCCCGATCTGTGGAAAAATTGTCTTCCATAAAACCTGTCCCTGGTGCCAAAAAGGTTGGGGACTGCTGATACACAGTATCTGCATATGTGTTTTAATGCTTAGGTTATTGATCTTTTGCATTATCTTATGAATCTCCCCCATATCAATGTTTAGTAAAGAAAAAGTTTTTTTTCACTACATTTTTCTTCAGATAACAGGCTTCAGCCTTGATGGAAAAATTTCCTTATGTTCAATTCTTCAAAATGATCTATTTACACGAGTGTCATATGGCTAAGTTCCTGGCCCTAATCTCAGCTAAATTTCGTTCTTTCTTGTCCTAGGAGGGCAAACATCTTTATCTTCTTGTCAGTTGGGAGAAAGATAAAAGATGAAGCAGCTCCAGAGAACCGTGGCTGTGGAGGAGTGGTTACTATTCTTTGACTCCAGTCCTCTTCATTTGTAGCCACTTCCTCTCTTGTACCTCTGCTGTCTTATCCCAAAGAAAACTGCTCACTGAGGCAAGTGGCATTTTCAAGAAGATATTGCAACGGCATCCACAAAGCCTATTCATGTTGAGAAATGAGGGAGAATGTGCTTCATAGAGTGGTCCTGTCATATAGTCTTTTAGGAGCCAAGATAAAACTGTCATTTCCTCTTCTTTAATAGCAAAAATTATGTGTAATAATTTCATGCATTATTGTGAAACAAACAACACAGTAATTAAGAGAATAAACTTAGGTACTAGACAGAACTGGTTTCTAGTTTCAGTTTTTTCAACTTTCTAAAGTGATGCATGGCAAATGATTAAATGTCTCTAAGCCCAAATTTCCTCTGGTGATAGGGTTTATGAGAGCAAAGGAGATCATACTTGGAAAGCACCAATTTCAGTGCCTGTAGAAAGTACATGATAACAGTAAAGTATTGTTATTGTTTATCTTTTTTTTTTTTTTTTTTTTTTTGAGACAGGATCTCACTCTGTCAGCCGGGCTGGAGTGCAGTGGCCTGATCTCGGCACACTGCAACCTCCGCCCTCAAGTTCAAGCAATCCTCCTGCCTCAGCCTCTCTAGTAGCTGGGATTACAGGCATGTACCACCACAACCAGCTAATTTTTTGTATTTGTAGTAGAGACGGGGTTTCGCCATGTTGCCAGGCTGGTCTCGCACTCCTAACCTCAGGTGACCCGCCTGCTTCGGCCTCCCAAAGTGCTGGGATTAGAGACATGAGCCGCTGTGCCCAGCCTGTTATTGTTTATCTATGTGACCTTAGATAAGTTACTCAATCACTCTGTGCCTCAGTTTTCTTATCTGTAAAATGGGATAATTATATTCCTGCTCCATAGAGCTACTGTGATGAAAAAATAGACTATATCTAAAGCACTCAGAGTAGCGTTTGACATGTCCTGTGTTCAGTAAATGAAAGTCACCATTATTATTGTTATTACCATTATTGTCAGCAGTGTCATTTATTAATGTAATAATAATAAAATTAGATTCTAATTGTGTTCATTTATAGTTGATATACATTAAGGGTGGCCAGCCAGCATTATATAGGTATGATTTGGAGGTTGCTAGAAAAAATCTCCCTCCCACTCCACCTCAATTTACACGAGTCTTGCTTAGAGAACTCCCAACAACTAAAAAAGCTCATCATAAGACTCTGAATGTAGAAGTCTCTTCGCCAAAGGATCTCCCTTAAAATGAGAGTTTACAAAATGTAAACATTCCAGTTTCCGAAATAATAATACCCAAATTAAATTATAGTATGGATCAATGTATCAGGTCAATTTCCTTCTTGGTAGCAAGAACATAGTAAAATTCAAGAGCAATGAGATTCTCAGAGTGTTCAATCAGGTTCTGTAGCCAGAATAAAATCAGAGCAAGAGGCAAAGAAAGAACGTGTGGAAACTGACAAAGATAAGCACTGTCACTTTAAAATTTGAGTGGATTTTATTCAAATGACTGGAAATACTGAAAGTGCCATTCTTGTTCTTCCCTTGATGCAAAGGTAACTCCAAAAAGGTTTGCGTAGGGAATCAGTGGCAAAACATGATTTATGAAAAATTTCCTTAGAACGCTGCAGGAGGCAAGCCCAAAGTAGAATGTCTTTCCTCAGAAACAGTGAAACAAATGGATGCATTCATTCGAATCTTCCATAATGGGGAAAAGAGGCTGGTGATAAGAAATGGCTGCCTGATTATTCTTTTGAAGAATAAGATGTAATAGAAAATGTGCATAAACAGAAGAATTGGAAAAGTTTTGGCTTATGAAGAGGAAAATGTTCTCAGCAAAAAGTCACTAAGTTATAAAATCATTTGCTAACTAAAAAATGAAAGATGGAATTGGAAATTCAGTAAGGTTATATAGTTTGGATGTTTGTCCCCTCCAGATTTCATGTTGAAATGTCACCTCTAATGTTGGAGATGGGTCTAGTGGGAGATGTTTGGGTCATGGGGTGGATCCTTCATGAGTGGGTTGGTGCCATCCTTGTGGTTATAAGTGAGTGCTCACTCTATGAGTTCATAAGAAAGCTGGTTGTTTAAAAGAGCCTGGCACCTCATCCCCTCTCTCTTGCTCCCTCTCTTGTTATGTGATGTGCCCAGTCTTCCTTTGCCTTCTGCCATGAGTAAAAGCGTCCTGAGGCCTCACCAGAAGTTGAGCAGATGCTGGTACCATGTTTGTACACCCTGCAGACTTGTGAACCAAATAAACTTTTTTTATTTATAAATTTCCCCATCTCAAGTAGTTTTTTATAGCAATGCAGAATGGATTAACACATCAGGAATATATTAAGTACTAATATTTGCATGACATTGTTGGTTTTAGTGACTTTTACCCAGTAGCAAATTTATGTAGTGTTATAAGCAATGTAGTGAATCTACATTACACAGACAATATGAGCATTTTAAAGAAAATGGTCCCATCACACAGAATTTTTGAAGTTGACTAACCTTGGAAATTCCTTTTCTGGCACAGGTACAAAATTATCCAGATTGACTTTCCATGTGTTCACATTAACCACGTAATAGTCAATCAGGAGATAACAGTTTTTGAATTCAGTTTAACTTTATAGGCTTAGCCACTGTAACAGGACCTTTATTTTGCAGGATTGTAGCCTATAGAAAAGTGACTATAAGGTGATGAAATATGTAATCAATACATATTGATTACATAGAATAAGGACCTGCCAATGGAAAACTGATTTAGATTATCATACAGGACAAGGGTGCCCAGTGCTTGTTTGAGACTTTGGGGTGGGTGAAGGTTGGGATGGCTGTGGCAATTTCTTAAAATAAAACAGCAGTGAAGTTTGCCACATTGATTGACTCTTCCTATCACAAAAGATTTCTCTGTAGCGTGTGATGATGTTTGGTCACATTTTATCCACAGTAGAATTTCTTTCAAAATTGAAGTCAGCCTTCTCTAATGGTTGTGGATGGAAAACCAATCGGGGATTGGGTGGGGGAGTAAATGCAAGTTCCATGGAAATTGTCACTGACTTAAAAATTTTACTTAAACATTTACTGTTACAACATTTTCAATAAAGGATTTTACTGAAACACAAAAGTTAAAGCCAAACTTGTAAGTAAAGTTAGATCATCATCATCCTTATCTCTATGAAAAAAAAAAATTGATTTCTATCTCACTCCATACCCCAAAGTTTTGTTTTGTTTTGTTTTGTTTTGTTGAGATGGGGTCTTGCTCTGTTGCCTAGACTGGAGGGCAGTGGTGTGATCTCGACCTACTGCAACTTCTGCTTTCTGGGCTCAGGTGATCCTCCCGCCTCACCTCCCATAAGCTCATGACCATAAGCTCATGCCACCATGCCTGGCTAATATTTTGTATTTTTGGTAGAGACCGGGTTTCACCATGTTGCCCAGGCTGGTCTAGAACTGCTGAGGTCAAGCCATCTGCCTGCCTCAGTCTCCCAAAGTGCTGGACTTATAGTTGTGAGCCACCAAACCTGGACCTACACCCCAAAGTTAATTCATGATGGATCATGGACCTTAATATAAAACAGTACTGTAATGCGGCTGGGCATGGTGGCTCACGCCTGTAATCCCAGCACTTTGGGAGGCCAAGGCAGGCGGATCACGAGGTCAGGAGTTTGAACCAGCCTGGCCAACATGGTGAAACCTCACCTCCACTAAAAATACAAAGATTAGCTGGGCATGGTGGTGGGGACCTATGATCCCAGCTACTTGGGAGGCTGAGGCAGGAGAATCCTTTGAACCTGGGAGGTGGAGGTTGCAGTGAGCTGAGATGGCACCATTGCACTCCAACCTAGGTGACAGGGTGAGACTATGTCTCAGAAAAAACAAACAAACAACAACAACAAAAAAGAAAAACAAAACAAAAACAGTACTATAATGCATTTAGAAGAAACTTTTGGTAGGTGGAAATTTCTTGGAGAGAACACTAAGAGCAGTACTATAAAAGCAAAAAAAAAAAAAAAAAAAAAAGATTGGATTTCATCAAAACTGAATAGATTTATCAAAAGTCACCACAAAGAAAATAGACAAGCCATACATTGGGAAAATTATTTGTAGCGTATATATGGCAGAAGACTTGTGTCTAAAACACAAAAAACCAACCTATAAGTCAACAATAAAAATACAAACAATTCAATAAAAGAATGGAAATAGAGATACTTCACAAAGAACATATACAAAATACCAATAAGCATATGAGAAGGTGCTTAACACTATTAGTTGCCAAGAAAATTCAAAATAAAATGACAATTAGATACCATTTCACACTCACTAGAATGACTAAATTAAAAAAAAATCATCCTTAATACAGGCATAACTCAGAGATATTGCAAGCTCAGTTCCAAGTCACTTGCAAATATCCCAATGAAGCAAGTCACACAATTTTTTTGGTTTCCTAGTATATATAAAAGCTATGCTTACACTTTACTATAGTCTATTAAGTGTGCAATAGAATTATGCCTAAAAATGTATGTACCTTAACTAAAAATACTTTATTGTTAAAAATTGCTAACATTCATCTCAGCCTTCAAAGGGTTGTAATCTTTTTGCTGGTGGAAGGTCTTGCTGGATGTTTACGGATGCTGATTGATCAGTGGTGATTGCTGAAGGTTGGGGCAATTTCTTAAAATAAGACAGTAATGAAGTTTTCCCACATTGATTAACTCTTTCTTCCACAAAAATTTCCCTGTAGCATGTGATGCTGTTTTTTTGGTTGCATTTTACCCACAGTAGAATTTCTTTCAGAATTAAAGTCAATCATCTTAAACCCTGCCACTGCTTTATCAACTAAGTTTATGCAATATTCTCAACCTCCTCTTTTTGTTTATCATTTCAACAATATTCACAGCATCTTCACCAGGAATAGATTCCAACTCAATAAACCACTTTCTTTGCTTTTCTGTAAGAAGCAACTCCTCATCCATTCAAGTTTTCCTGTGAGTTTGCAGCTATTCAGTAACATCTTCAGGATCCACTTCTAATTCTGGTTCTCTTGCTATTTCTACCACATCTGCACTTACTTCCCCCACTGAAGTCTTGAAACACTCAAAGTCATCCAGGAGGGTTGAAATCAACCCAAACTGCTGTTAATGTTGATATTTTGACCTTCTCCCATAAGTCACAAATGCTCTTAATGGCATTAGAATGGTGAATCTTTTCCAGACAGTTTTCAATTTACTTTTCTTAAATTCATCAGCAGAATCACAATCTCTGGCAGCTATCACCTTACAAAACGTATCTCTTAAATAATAAGACTTCAAGGTAAAAATTATTCATTGCTCCATGAACTGCAGAATAAATGTTGTGTTAGCAGGCATAAAACCAACATTAATCTCCTTGTACATCTCTATCAGAGCTGTTGGGTGACCAGGAGAATCGTCAATGGGCAGTAACATTTTGAAAGAATTTTTTGTTTTTTCTGAGCAACAAGTCTCAACATCGGGCTTAACATACTCAGTAAACTGTGCTGTAAACAGATGTGTTGGAATTAGATTTTGTATTTCATTAGTAGAGCTGAGTAGATTTAAAATAACTCTTAAAGGTCCTTGGATTTTCAAAATCCTAAATGAGCGTTGGCTTATTAGTGACTTAAGTCGCCAGCTGCGTTAGCCCCTAACAAGAGATTCAGCATGTCTTTATAGCTTTGGAGCCAGACATTGACTTCTCTTCTCCAGCTATGAAAGCCCTAGATGACATCTTCTTCAGTGATAAGCCTGTTTTATCTAAATTGAAAAGTTGTTGTTCTATATAGCCACTTTCATCAATTATCTTATCTAAATCTTCTGGATAATTTGCTGTGAGTTGTACATTAACACTTGCTGCTTCATCTTGCACTTTTATGTTATGAAGATGGCTTCTTTTCTTAAATCTCATGAACCCACTTCAACTAGCTTCAAAATTGTCTTCTGCAACTTCTGTCTCTCAGCCTTCATAGAATTGAAGAGAGTTAGGGCCTTGCTCTGGATTAAGCTTTGGCTCAAGGGAATGTTGTAGCTTGTTTGATCTTTTATGCAGACCACTCAAACTTTCTCCATATCAGCAGTAAGGTTCTTTTGTTTTCTCATCATTTGTGTGTTCACTGGAGTGGCACTTTTAATTTCTTTCAAGAGCTTTTTCTTTGCTTTCACAACTTGACTCTTTCGTGCAAGAAGTGCAAGAAGACTACCTTTCAGCCTATCTTGGCTTTTGACATGCCTTCCTTGCTAAGCTTAATTATTTCTATCTTTTGATTTAAAGTAAGAGACATGTGGCTGTTGCTTTCACTTGAAAACTTAGGGGTCTTTGTAGCATTGCTAAATGGCTTCATTTCAGTATTACTGTGTCTCAGGGAATAGGGAAGCCCAAGAAGAGGAAAAAGAAATGGGAAAATGGCTGATAAGTGGAGCAGTCAGAAAATATAACATTTATCAATTAAGTTCACCATCTTATATGGGTGCTATTTGTGGCACCCCAAAGTAATTTCAATAGTAACAATAAAGAACATTGATCACAGACAACCATAGCTGATATAATAATAATGAAAAATTTGAAATATTACAAGAAGTCTTAAAATGCAACACAGATACATGAAGTGAGCACATGCTATTGGAACAATGACACCAATAGACTTGCTCAGCACAGCGTTACCACAAATCTTCAATCTGTAAAAAAACACACTATCTGCAAAGTGCAAGAAAATGACGTGTAATAAAATGAGGAATGCCTATATAGGCTAGGCTATAGGGCAACTGAAATTCTTATACATTGCTTGTAGGAGTTTAAAACGGTCCAGTCATGGCTGTGCACAGTGGCTCATGCCTATCATACCAGCACTTTGGGAGGCTGAAGTGGGTGGATCACAAGGTCGGGAAATAGAGACCATCCTGGCCAACATGGTGAAACCCCATCTCTACTAAAAATATAAAAATTAGCTGGGTGTGGTGGTGCATGACTGTAATCCCTGCGACTCGGGAGGCTGAAGCAGGAGAATTGCTTGAACCCGGGAGGCAGAGGTTGCAGTGAGCTGGGATCACGCCATTGCACTCCAGCCTGGCAATGGAGCGAGACTCCGTCTCACAAACAAAACAAAACAAAAAAACAACAACAACAAAAAACACAAAAGCAAAAAACAATAAAAATAAAAATAATTTAAAAAAATAAAATGGTCCAGTTGTTGTAGAGAACAGTTAGGTAGTTTATTATAAAGTTAAATATACATCTACTCTATGATCCAGTAATTCTACTTCTAAGTATTTATTAAAGAGAAATGAAAACATAAAATCACAAAAAACTTGTACAAGAATATTGATTGCAGTTTTATTCATAAGAGCTAAAAATGGATCACTCAAATGTTCATTAAAATATTAAAGGATAAAAAATTATAGTGTATATATATATTGTAGTATATATAGTATATAATATATATGACAATATATTCAGCAATAAAAAAGCACTACCTACTACATGCAACATCGTAAATTAAATCTCAGAAACAAACATGTTCAGCAAAGAATGCCAGGCACAGAAAAGTGCATACTCTCTGACTCAGTTTGCTAAAGTCAGGCAAGTTTATAATAATACAAATTTAAAAGTGTTTGCCTAAGTGGTGGAAAGGTGGTGTAGGGGAAGAGGGATGGTAAAATGGACTGGAAGGGAGTTTGAAGGAACTTCCTGGAGCTATGGAAATGTTCTACATCTTGTTTTAGGTGGTGCTTTCATGGATTGATAGAATAACCAAAATCTTAAAATCTGTGCATTTTTTTACATGTTAATTATATATCGATATAAAATGATTCTCAAATGGACTCTCATATGTTGGATTCCTATTGCATACCAGGCATTCTGCTTGTGCCTTTAAACCTATCAGTTCTTTATGGGAATTTGTATATAAATTTTTCTTATTTTAACATAGGAGGAAATTGGAACTCTTTAGATCAACTCCATGAAACTTATATGGCTAGTAAATATCAGAAATGTTATTTAAATCAAGGTCTAATGTTGAAACCTTTACTCTTCCTAAAATGTCACACTTGCATAGTCAGTGACACTTATAGTCTCTAACGACAAAATAAAAGGACTTGGAAATTTGTGGGTGCAGTTGAAATAGATGGAGATACGGAGAATGAAATTCAAAGACTGTGACTTGATGTCAGAAAATTTGTTTGTAAGAACCCATGTGTCACAGAGAGAAGCACAAAAGGATTCTTAAGCATAATGCCAAACTTACAATGCTCATTATCTAAATAATTAGAATGTGAACTATTTTAAGAAACTGAGTTATTTGGTGCACGTGCCTGTTAGAATAAATCACCTTATAATTTTTTCATTTGATAGAATTACAACTGTCAAAAAGATTCAGACCATAAAAAAAGGTATTTTTTTCTCCTTTAATTGTTCCCTGCTAAAATAGCATTTTACTAAGAGAAAGCAACAATGGAAACATGGAGAACAAATCTGACTTTTAAAAGCACAGCCTAAATACTACTGAAGTAAATGATATAGCTAGAGAGGCTCTCAGAAAGTATCTCTCTATACATGAGTTTCCCTTGCTCTTTATCACAGTATTCGATTTTTTTTCTGTATCAGAGATCCATTTCTTTTGGGGTTTGATGATATTTTGCTCCTCACGAATACCTTACTGAAATGCCAATACCTCTTAAAAGAAGTGAACCATTATATCAATAAAAACATGAGATTCTGGATAAGGAAGTAGAAAACAGAAAGCAATTATGTCAGTCAGGATAGGATAAGCTATGCTGTGGTAATAAATAAATCCTGAAATCCCTGCTGGGTACGGTGGCTCACACCTGTAATTCCAGCACTTTGGGAGGCCAAGGTGGGTAGATCATCTGAGGTCAGGAGCTCAAGACTAGCCTGGTCAACATGGTGAAACCCCATCTCTGCTAAAAATACAAAAATTAGCCAGGCATGGTGGTGGGCACCTGTAATCCCACCTACTGGGGAGGCTGAGGCAGGAAATCGCTAAAACCTCAGAGGCAGAGGTTGCAGTGAGCCGAGATTGCACCATTGCACTCCAACCTGGGCAACAAGAGTGAAACTCTGTCTCAGAAAAAAAAGAAAAAGAAAAGAGGTGACATTCACAGCCTCTGGCAAAGAATGGTGAGCATCACCTCTACTCACATCCTGTTGATCAGGACTCAGTCTCCCTGTCCATTTTATGGAAAATGAGGGAATATTTTCCTACATGTGTAGGCATAGGAAATGATGTCATAAATACACACACCCTTCCACAGCAGAGTTATAGTGATGAGAAAAACACAGAAAAAGAAGCTTGCAATTTCAAATGTGAATTTAATCAATTTCAAGGACCATCTAGGTTTGTTAATCTTGCATAAAAATGTAAACTTTAGAAACCACAGCTACCTCATTCCATATCTATATGTTCTCTTAGTGTGTTCCTTAGACCTACAAGTGTCTACTGCCCTTTTGATTGTGCCATCTTGTTAACTCTCAAACCTTATCCTTACGAGAGATCTGATGTGCTCTTTTCTACTAAGGCATAGGAAAGTCACCATCAGAACTCTGACCAAACATTCTCACTATTTTTTCACATTCCTAAGCACTTTGGGAGGCCGAGACGGGCAGATCACGAGGTCAGGAGATCGAGACCATCATGGCGAACACGGTGAAACCCCGTCTCTACCAAAAAATACAAAAAAAAAAAAAAAAAAAAAAAAACTAGCCAGGCGAGGTGGCGGGCGCCTGTAGTCCCAGCTACTCGGGAGGCTGAGGCAGGAGAATGGCGTAAACCCAGGAGGCGGAGCTTGCAGTGAGCCGAGATCCGGCCACTGCACTCCAGCCTGGGCAACACAGCGAGACTCCATCTCAAAAAAAAAAAAAAAGAAGTAAATAGCTAGAATTATGTGGCATTCCTTCAGGTAACATGAACTTAAGAGAATGCTACTTATTTTAAATCTGTAAAACAAAACCAAACAAAAACTTATTTTATTTGTAGATTCCATATGCTTTAAAAATCTCGTATTTTACAAACTCCTTTGGATCATGAAACATAACTTCCTAAAGAAAGAGACATAAAGGGAAGACAAAGCAGACTGACTATGAATAAATCACAATCTTAATTAATATTTGTTTTCTTTAAGTATTCTTTACAGGAAAGTTATTTTCCAAGTTTTCTCGTCAGAATTTGCAATTATGATGAAATGCATCACTGAGAAATCAAGAGATGGAGAATAAAATTTTGCTTTTTGTTTTAAAATTATCTTTATGAAAATTAAATTACACACTCTTTAATATGCAGTAGATTAAAAAAGAAACAAAAAATGAAACAAAAATTTTTTGAGCCAAATGAAAATGGAAACACAGCATATCAAAACTCAAGTGGTGCAGCAAAAGCAGATCTAAGAAGGAAGTCTATAGCAATAAATGACCACATTAACAGAAAAAAAAAAATCTTAAATAAACAACTTACCTTTACACCTTAAAGAACTAGAAAAGAAAACTAAGCTCAAATTCACCAGAAAGAAAAAATAATCATAAATATCAGAGCAGAAGTAAATTAAATGGAGATTAGAAAAACAATGGATCAGTGAAACTGAGATGTTTTCTGAAAATACAAACAAAATTAGCAAACCTTTAGCTAAACTAAGAAACAAGAGAGAAGATTCAAAGAAGATTCGAAGTTAAAAAATTAAAGAAGAGGCAATCCAGCTGATTTCACAGAAATACAAAAGATGGTAAAAGGTTATAATCAACTGTGAACAAGTATATGCCGTAAATTGGATAATCTAAAAGAAATTGGTAAATTTTTAAAAACACAGGCTACCAAGAAAGAATCATGAAGAAAAAGAAAATCTTAACAGACTAATGTTGAGTAAGGGAATTAAGTAATCAAAAACCTCCAAAAAAGAAAAGACCCAGAATCCGTGGCTTCACTGGTGAATTCTATCAAACAGCTAAAGAAGAAGTAACATCAATCCTTCTAAAACTCATCCAAAAACTTAAAAGGAAGGGAACACTTCGAAACTCATTATGTTAGGCCTTCATTATCCTGATATCAAAATCAGACAAAAACACTACAAGAAAATAAAATTACAGGCCAATATTCCTGATGAACATCATCGGTGCAAAAATCCTCAATCAAATATTAGCAAACTGAATTCAACAGCACATTAAAAGGATTATACACCATGATCAAATGGGATTTTTCTTTGGGATGTAAAGATATTTTAATATATGCAAATCAATAAGTATGATTGTACCATATTGATGGAATAAAGAAAAAATCCTATGATTGTCTTAATAGATACAGAAAAAAATTTGACAAAATTCAACATCCTTTCATGGCAAAAACTGTTAACAAATTAGGTATAGAAGGAATGTACCTCAGCATAACAGAGGCCATATATGACAGGACCGCTGTGAACATTATTGGTGAAAAGATGAAAGCTTTTCCTCTAGGATAAGGAACAAGATGGGGATGCCCAATCTTATCACTTCTATTTGACGAAGCACTGAAAGTTCTAGCCAGAGCAATTAGCCAAGAAAAAGAAACAAAATGCTCCAAATTGGAAAGAGGTAAAGTTGTCTCCATTTGCATATGATATAATCTTATACATAGAAAACCTTAATACCTCATCAATAAAATGGTGAGAACTAATTAACAAATTCAGTGAAGTTGTACAATACAAAATCAACAGTGTGTTTGATTATGTTTCTATATAGTACCAATGAACTACCCAAAAGAGAAATTTTAAAAAATGCTATTTTCAATAGCTTCACAAAAATACAAATAAATTTAACTGAGGTGAAGAAATATCTGTGTAATGAAAACTGTAAAACATTGATTTAAAAATTGATGAATACACAAATAAATGGAAAGATACCCTATGTCCATGGATTGGGTGAATTAATATTGTTAAAATGTCTGCACTGACAGGCACAGAAAGACCAATGTTGCATGTTCTCACTTATTTGTGGGATCTAAAAATCAAAACAATTACACACACACACACAGAGAATAGAAGGATGGTTTCCAGAGGCTGGAAAGGGTAGTGGATAGGGGTAAGTGGATATGGTTAATGGGTACAAAAAGTAATTATAAAAAATGAAGAAGATTTAGTACTTCATAGCACAATATGGAGACTATAGTCAATAATAATTTAGTTATACATTTTAAAATAACTAAAAGTTATTTAGTTATTTATAAACTGGGCTGTTTGTAACACAAAGGATAGATGTTTAAGGAAATGAATATCTCATTTTCCATAGAGTGATTAGTACACATTGCATGCCTGTATTAAAACATCTCATGTACCCCCAAAATATATATGCTTACTATGTACTCACAAAAATTAAAAAATTAAAAAATAAAGAAAAATGTCTGTAATATCCAAAGCAATCTACAGATTCAATGTAATTACTATCAAAATTCTAGTGATTTTTCCACAAAAATAGAAAAGAAATCCAAAGTTCATATAGAACCACAAAAGATCCCGAATAGCCAAAGCAATCTTAAGCAAGAAGAACAAAGCTGCAAGCATCACACTCCCCGATTTCAAAACCTACTATGAAGCAGTAGTATCAAAACTACATAGTATTGGCATAAAAACAGACTCATAGACCAAAGCAACAGAATAGAGAGCACAGAAATAAATTCATGCATTTATAGTCAAATGATCTTCAGCAAAGGTGCCAAGAATACACGAAGAGGAAAAGGGCAATCTCTCCAATAAACAGTGATGGGAAGACTGGAAATCCACATGCAGAAGAATGAAATTGATCCATATTTCACAATATATACAAAAATAAACTCAAAATGAAAGAAAGACATAAATGTAAACCTGGAAACTGTAAAACTACTGAAAAAAAAAAGTGGGAGAATAGCTCCACATCATTTTTATGGGCACTGATGTTTTTGGATGTGACCCAAAAAGCACAGGAAATAAAAGCAAAAAACAAAAACAAAAACAAACTCAAATGGGATTACATCAAACTAAAAAGCTTCTGCACAGCAAAGGAAACAACTGACTGAAGGGATCACCTATGGGATGGATGAAAATATCTGCAAATCATACATCGGATAAGGGGATAATGTGCAAAATAGATAAGAAATTCAACTGACGCAGTAGAAAGAAAACAAATAACCTGATTTAAAAACTGGTAAAGGATCTCAATGAATATTTTTCAAAAGAAGACAAATGGCCAAAAGGTATATGAAAAAATGCTGAACGTCACTAATTATAACGGAAATGCAAATTAAAACCACAATGATATATCACCTCACACCTGTTAGAATGATGATTATGAAAAAGATAAGTGTTGTCAAGGATAGGGAGAGAAGGGAATCCTTGTACACTGTTGATGGAAATGAAAGTTAGTACAGCCATTATGGGAAATACTATGGAGGTTCCTCAAAAATTTGAAAATAGAGTTACTATATAATCCAGTTATCTCGTTTTTGGATATGTATCCAGAAGAAATGAAATCAGTATGCTGAAGATATATCTGCACTCTCATGTTGGCTGAAGCATAATTCAAAATAGCCAAGCTATGAAAACAACCTGAGTGTTCATCAGTGGATGAATGGGGTATATGTACGATGAAATACTATTCAGTTTTAAAAAGAAAGAAATATTATTATTTGGGACAGCATACATGAACTTACAGGACATTATACTAAGTGGAAAAAAAGACAAAGAAAGACAAATACCGCATGATGTCATTTATTTGTGGGATCTAAAAATGTCAAACTCATAGAAGCATAGTGTGGTTGCCAGGAGTCAAAGTGGGGTTGGGGCAATGAGGAGATGTTGGTGAAAGGGTACAAAGTTTCAGTTAGACAGGGTAAATAAGAGTGATATCTTATACAGCATGGTGACTATATTTAATAACAATAAGCTGTATACTTTAAAGTCGCTGAGATATTAAATCTTACATGTTCTTACAACAACAAAAGTATGTAAAGTGATGGATATAGCAATTAGCTTGATTTAACCATTTCACAATGTATATTATATCAAAACATCACATTATATACCATATATGTAGAATTTTTATTTGTCACCTATATCTTAATAAAAAGATAAATATGAATAAATAATCTGAGCCTTTAAGAAAAAAAAAGAAAATTATCATTACAGGGTAAGGTTTCGGTTTATCATAAAAAAAGAAAAATGTAAGCAAAACTTTCACTTAGCTCTGGAATATCTTTTTATCAAGATAAGGAGACAGAAAATAAATTCTTCATGGAAGCCAATTTCAAAAGGCTATACCACTCTTCTACAGGAAATACTGTTTCGCTCCATTATATGTAATAAGAATTGATTGTCACCAGCTCAATTTGGTAATATAGTTGCAACAATTACTTCTGACACTGTCACAAGAATCAAAATGTTTAACAAATATTTCACAAATGTAGTGAAGATAATTATAATAAGTGATTTTTCACTATCTTTCTTTGTTATTTGATAAATATAGCAAAATGCCAGATGATTCTCATTACCATAGAAGTCAATTAGCAGGTGACAAATAATTTTTACAAAGTTATTGAATCAATGTGAGAATCAGAGTAAAAAAATTGTGATAGACTTGCTATGAGTAGAACAACTGATTGTTTCTGACATCATTGCTTTCTGAGTATGAGATTTAAATAAATAATAGAATTGTAAGGGTTAGAGAAATGGCCTCAAAATTAAAAGAAAAGATTTATATGCATTCTGAATAGAAACCAGAGGAAACTGGAGAAACCACCACCATTACAGCAACATCCAGCTTTTGATTACTTATAATCATTACCATTTGATTGCTAATTGATAGAAATAGTCTTTTACAGCAAGTAAATTTGATGAAAAATTCCCATCACATTGAGTATTTCTTTCAGGACACATGGCTTTGATGACTTTGAACCCCTTTCTCTTCCTTTTTGTCTTGGTGGCCATGATGCAATAATCTGTAAGAATAGGGAGATGATGAGGCTGAATTGAGCAGCTGTTTGATTGACCATCACAGTGGTCAGAATCCAGAGGACCCAATCAGTTCACTGGGGTGAGGATTAGCACGCAGGAACTGCTGATTGATGTGCACCGCCTCTTCTCAGCTTCAACACAACACCACTCGTCCTGCAACAGTGATATCTGAAATATGAGATTGTGGAGCGAAGATGACTTGAAGTGAGGGTGCTTTCCTGAGGAAAAGAGAAAATTAGGGAGAAAGAAAAAAAAAAAAAGCTTGATTATAAGCACTATGATTAGGACCATGATAACCACAGCTCAAACTGAAGCATAAAAGGTATTTGTTTTTTTTTTTAAACATGTGAACACGGCAGATGCAGCTTTGACTTGCCTCAGCAATAGACTTTATTCGGTGTAAGTCTAGCCTCCTTATATACTTAGCAATTTAAATGTGTTGAAGAAGATTTTTAAAAGAAAAGGATATTTAGTACTCGAGAATATTAATACATGTGTTTCCTAAAGTTTATAGGGGAAAAAAGATAATGTCCCAATTATATGTTCTGAACTAGCACAAGTCTAAAGTTAAGCTAAATGCAGTTTATCTTCTTGTTAAGAACTCAATGCTTGGCACACATTAGGATAAATCATGTTATTTCAGGTCAGCATCTCCCCAGAAATCGTTTTTCCAACTCTACCTGCAAACACACAACTTTCTCTATTCCCGAATACCATATATTTCATAAATGGAGAATTCTCTTACTCTAATTTAAATCAAATGGTAAGCATACAAAGCTAGTATTTCTACTGTTTTTGTCTAATAATTCCCTCCTGGTGTGAGTTTTAATATGTGGGAAGTAGAGAGGAAGGGAGTTAGATTTTGGAGTCAGTTAAAGGAGAGAAGGAAGTCAGCAAAACAAAATTTTACTTTCTTTAATTTTTTTCTAAGTACATGATTTTTGGTATTGTTTTAAGAAGACAAAGGACTGATACCAAAAAAGTCCGTTTGAATGTTTTAATTCTAAACACACAATTTCTAGATCTACCAAATGCTAATCAATGTTGGGAATACATTCATAAAATAAGGGAGTAAACTCCTAGAATGAGAATTTTTTTTAGTGCAGAAAAGAAATTTTTAAGGTAGAACGTGAATATGTTTTCAGCGCCATTTTTTTTAAACGTGGGAAATTAAATTATCTGGAATTTGGTTACAGAGGAGCAGCTTGTATGCAAACTAAGTCAAGACTATTTCTCAATGATTTTCTAAGTGTTATTTATAAGTGGAACACACAAAAGAGAAAATGGTCCTTATCTTCTCAGATCAACTCATCAGATCTACCACATTTTCCAGTGGCAAGAAGTCATTCTGGCTGGGTGCAGTGACTCACGCCGGTAATCCCAGCAACTGGGGAGGCTGAGGCAGGAAGATCACTTAAGTCCAGGAGTTTGAGATCAGCCTGGGCAAAATAGAGAGACCCTACCTCTTAAAAAAAAAAAAAAAAAAAGACTGTACCAGAAGCAGTCTTCATGGCAGTGAGAGGAGCACAGTGCAAAATGAGAAAGACAATGAGTGACAAGGCTTTTACAAACCTAGAGGCTATGTTAAGAATTATTTTGCTTTTGTTTTAGATTTAGTTTTAGGTTTTTGTTTTTGTTTTTTTTTTTAATTCTAAGAACACTAGGAAATTGTTTAACATTTTTTGGTTTGTGTTTTAAGGAAGAATATGGGTCAGATTTGGGTTCTGGAAAGCTAACTCTGCTGATGCTGAGATAGATAATTCATTAAAAGGGAGCAAACGTACATATAGGAAGAGTGTTTGCGATATTATAATAATCAAGGAGGAAGATGTTGCCTGCTTGGACTAGGCTGGTGGCAGTAGAGATGGAGAGACGGGGATAGATTTGAAAAATACTTAGGGCATGAATAGTAGACTTTGGAGCTGGAGTTGATATGAGGGTGTGGGAAGACTTCAAGAGCAAATTAAAGGTGCTTGTGATTTCAAAGAGGGACTGTTAGATGAAGTTTGAAGGTGAGGATGGGGAAAGAAGATCTTGAGTTTAAATCCAAACACCTTGGTATTGAGGTGCCTGTAAAGGTTCAAAGAAGAGATACAGAGCAGAGATTTGTTTGTACTCATCTGGAGCTTAGAGAAGTAATCCAAACCAAAGATAATGCTTGTGATTCAAATCTTATAGACAAATCATAGCAGTGGGAATGAATGATGCAATCCATGGGGTGAAAAGAGAAGAGGTCCACATATTGAGAGACTTCATTACTTCATGCCTAGATAAAAAGGGAATTAACTTGGAAAAAAGTCTGAGGAGAAGCACCCAGACACATAGGGAGAAAACTATTACATACCAGAAACCAAAAAAAAAAAAGTATCTTAAAAAGTAGCAAGAAGTCAAAATGTCAAACACATCTGATAAATCAGGATTCAATAGTGTGCACTGGATTTACTGACATGTACAGTCCACTCATGGCCTTGGGGAGAGGAAGAAGAGATTCATTTATGACATGGTTGTTGGATGAGATAAATTCTAAAGTTCCTTTCAACTGTAAGATTTGTCAAATTTTTGTCATACATTTCCAAATTATTTTGTGGTAAGATTTTTAAGTCACTTGCCCCTTCAAAAATGTTTTCTAAATTTGGGATAATATTCATTAGAAAAAAAGTGCAAATTTATGTAAGAATGTTCATAACTTCTCAAAGGCAATGGTTAAAGTTAAAATATTAATACATTTTGTTTTCGTGTTAATAAAATCTCCAGCTGGGCTGCTTCTTCCTGTAAACAACAATTCACACTATGTTCAAATTGTAATCCATTTCCAGTCTGGAATTAGTCACAGAGGAGCGGCTTGTACGCAAACTAAGTGAAGATGAAGGTTTGACTAGTTCTCGCTCATAAGAAACGCAGGAAGACCTAGGGATCAAGGTCCTGGAATCTCACTGTTGAGGGAAGCTGAATGAACGTGAGTTTAAATATCTTTATTTTTTACTTAATCTGGGAAATCAATGGAAAATATCAAATTTTGGTCACTGTACTAAATCACAGTTCTTCAGAAATGAGAGATAGTTTCGCAGTGATATATTTATCTAAGGCTTGGAAAACTTCAATAACCTTTTGGATATTGTCAGAGATTACTTTCCATTGGTAAATAGCAGCAAGGGTCTATTCTTGGCTTGGAAAATAATTGGAAGCCTGATTTGCAATATGGCTCTCACTATGCTCTATGCTATAATTTCTCTGCCTATAAAATGTGCTAATCTCCATTGCAGAGTTCTATGGATGCAGTTATATCAGTTATGGTCATAGATAAATAGTTATAACAATTCAAAGTCTGTCTTAAAACAAAATTATCTATAATTCTCTTTTCCAGGTTGACACTCTTAAGAGTGTCAGGTGGCTGAATTATAATTGTTTTCTCTATGGCTTCTTCGTGGAGAATACCTCCAGAATTTCTGGATCTTCAGTTCAACTAGATGCCCTTGCAAGTAAAATGATTATTCTGTCTTTCTGCTGAGTGTGAATATCACAACCTCTACCTGCTCTGTGAATAGCAGGTCAACAATGGGAGCTGCCTTTCACTCTTCCTTTTGTGCCATTGCTAGTTTTCCTCAAAGAGCTTTGGCTGAGAGGACTTGCATGAGTTTACCTCTCTTTCTCTTGGCTACTGCCTGTGATTCCTCTCATCAGTGGTATCTTCAATCTGTACTCTCAGTAGTTTTTTCTCCTACAACTTCCAGAGGAAGCTCTGGGCAACTGTCTGTGGCAGTGGCAGCTCTGCTTTTCATAGCTTCTCAAACTAGTAGTTTACTCTTGGAGTCAGTTTCCCTCAACTGTGAGATTCCATGACCCTGATCCCCAAGTCTTCCTGCATTTCTTATGAGTAAGAACCAGTCAAACCTACTGAGTTTGCTGCTCTTGGTCCTCCCTAGTAGTTACTTTCACTACCAGCCTGTGCCGGGTATCTGGAATCCCTTGCTCCCTACCTGACAGTTCTTGGCTAAATCCCTAACCAGTTAGGTAACCCAAAATCACTCTCAGTTATATCTGGAAGTAATAACAAAAAGACCCTTCTAGGGCTCTTGAAATGGCTTTAATGGCTACATTCTCTTAAAAATAGCCCTTCCAAGTTACTCATTGAAAATTTTCCTAGGGGTAGGGAAAAAAAAAATCTTCAATACTTCCTACATAGTCACTCTCTTGATTTTCCTGTTACACTTACCTGTGCCCTAACGTTAGTTTACTCAGGGCAAGTTTTCTTAATCATCAATATTATTTCAAAAGGCAGAGTTTGAACAACTTCCAGGCAGTGTCCCAATTCAATAGAGAGAGGTCTTAAAAAACTGTCCCAGCAAGAGCATCTGCTTCACAGGCCATTTGATAACAATACATGATGTGGCTTAGAAATAGTTCTGGATATTCTGCAGTGCAATACAAGGAAGACGGCATAGCATAGTAGCTGAGTGTGAGATCTGACATTAGAATAACCTGTGCTAAGTTTCTACCTCTTCCACTCACTGAGCATGTAACTTTGGGGAAGTGAGTTTACCTTACCAGGTTCTAGTAACCTTGTCTGTAAAATGAGGTGACAATACCTGTCTTACATGGATGTTACCAATAGCCTATAGTAAGCAGTCCACATATTTTAATTTTGTAAGTTTTCCCACAGTACTTGCAATTGAACAGTTTCCTAAAAACTATTCTGAGCTTCCTCATGAGTCAAAAAGTGAATCTAATAAATCAACCATTATGTAATGCTTGCTTTCCTTTGATAAAAATAATCAGCTTCTCAAAGTTCCACTCTGTTCCCTGCCTCTCTGCAAGATGGTATCAGATATATCATAGTAGAGAAGAAAAGGTCCAGAGAGCCATGTGCTTTTCTCGGTCTCCATAGTGACGACTTTCTGGATCCTGCTTGTCCTGCTGATATCCTAGCTCAGGTCTGGGCATTTGCTGATCTTTCTCTAGATTTCATTATTTCCTTGTGGAGCACCCCACAGGAATCAGCCCTCCCTTGGATCTTGCTTGCACTCTGGACACCCTTGAACCTCTCCAGTGACCTCTGGGCTTAAACCTAGAGAAAGGACCTGCATGTCTTCTTCCTTATCTCTCAAGGTCAGAAAGGACAGACTTCTCCTGTACCTCCTCTAGATCCTGCCTTCCTTGTTCACAGATTCAGCCTTGTGACTAAAATCTAATGCCAGGTTCGATGTAGATATCAAATTGAAATTTACTTATTGGTAATGGAGCCCAAATTCGGAGGTGTCTTAGTCCCTTTGCATTGCTATTTTTAAAAATTTCTGGCCAGATGTAGTGGCCCATCCCAGCACTTTGGGAGGCCAAGGCAAGCAGATCACTTAAGCCCAAGAACTCAAGACCAGCCTTGGCAACATGGCAAAACCCCATCTCCACACAAAAAATAAAAAAATTAGCCGGGTGTGGTTGTGCCTACCTTTAGTACCAGCTACTCAGGAGGCTGAGATAAGAGGATCTCTGGAGCCAAGTAGGTCAAGGCTGCAGTGAACTGTGATTGCACCACTGCACTCCAGTCTAGGTGACACAGCAAGACCCTCCTTTTTTCTTTCAAATGCAACAACAATAAAAACACTTGAGGCTGAGTAATTTATAAAGAATGGTTTATTTGGATCATGATTTTATAGGCTATATAAGAAGCACAACACCATTATCTGCTTCTGGTGAGGGCTTCAGGGATCTTCCACTCATGGTAAAAAGTGGAGGGGAGCAGGCATATGGCAAGAGAAAAGGATAAGGGGAGGAAGGGAAGTGCCAAACTCTTTTTAGCAGCCACATCTCATGGAAACTGAGAGTGAGAGCTCACTCAATCCCTCCAGAAGAGCATTAAGCCATTCATAAGGGATCTGCTTCCATGACCCAAACAACTCCTACTAGGACCCCTTGCAACACTGAGGATCAAATTTCAAATTGAAAATTGGAGGAAGAAAATATCCAAACTATATCAGGAGGTATTTCAAAATATTTTATCTTTTTTATTCTTTTCCTATTAGACTTCCAATTTCCCATATCAAATTTCCAAGAGGTGGATTTTAGGTCTCTAAATCAGATCTATTTCTCTGTTCATCTCTGGTTCCTTCAAACGTGACCAGAAATTCTGGATATCAATGTGAAAGTCTGTACCCTGCTGTAAAAGTCATTACATCCTACAGTCTTAATTCTTTCCCAGCAATGAGTCTATTTACCTTGCAGCTGAAAAATTGTAGAGTCAGGAAGAAACCTCTCAAGGATTGGATATTAACAATGGGAGAGGTGAGTAGTATCTTACCTAAAGGCAGTAGGAGCTGTAATCTGGCTCCTAGCTTTTTCCAGGCCTTCCTTTCTCCCTTTGTCTCTAAATTGAGAGAAAAATAGCTGAACTGATCTGGGTACCTCAGGATCACATGATTCCTGCCTTGATGTCTACATTATTAATTACGGATTTTCTTTCTGAGTTGCCTAAGAATGTTTACTGGTCTCAATTTTATGTCCCAAGTTTTCATGATAGAATTGGGCTTCCCTCTGTTGAGTCAAAGGAGGGAGATTAAAGATGACTTTCCATTACCTGACCCTTTCTTTCTTCAACTGACTATCCCTTACCTGCCTAAGCATTACATTTCTTTAGCAGAGCTACTGTAGCCTTGATTTTAATGTGATTAAGTAAAGATTTGAAATCAGTCCAAAGTGCAGATGTTTTCTGCACACAGATATTTTCAAAAGAAAAACACAACAGGATTCTGCACTATGAAATTCCTGCTTTTTCCCAAGTATTGTTTTTTTTTCTTTCCTATTCACCTTTGTTGGTTTTTTCCCTTGTGTTCAAGTGTATACACTTGAGATCAGAAGTCAAACATTGTTGTTTAGTACATAAATCGATGGGTACTTCACTTGTTTTCCTAATGAGAATTCACTCAAGTAGAGTCTAGAATTTTGAAAGCCACCTGCTGTTAAGATTATTTGCAAAAGTCTAAGTAGTTCCCTTACAGCAAAGTTTAACAGAACTCCTAAAAATGCTGGGAAATTTTTCATTAATAGTTATGATGGGGAAAACTTGTAGCATTCCTAGTATATGCCTAATAAGGCCACCAGAAATGATGCAATGGCTTTTTCTCCTTATTTCTTGATGTTGGGCAAGAATGCCATGGGTCTCAATTTGATTGAGTCAAAGAGGTGAGGTATAGAAAAACCTCACTGATTGTATAGTTAACCTTGAACCAAGTAATGACCCTCAGATCAAGTTAGTGAAAACGTCATCTGATAGTCATAACCCCATTTATTCTACATTTGGAATACAGTAAAGTATGGCTCTCACAGTCAAATGTAGCTTGTGAATGAGAACAAATCGTAGAAGACATAAATTCAGGACAGAGATCCAATTTCCTCCCCAGTATCTACTTCCATCTGCAGGAACAGGGAAATAGTCAGATAAAACGTGTAGATTAAAGTGCAAGTATTTTTTTTTTGGAATATAAAAATCCATTTCTGAGAGTAGGAGCATTGCCAGATAATGCCCTGAAATATTTATCTATGCACTTTCTTTTTCCACTACCCAGTCAGAGTCATACAGGGCCTCAAGGCAAAGTATAAATAAAAATAAATAATAAGCTAAATTTAAAATAAGACAATAAAAAAGCAAGAAATCATCTGTCTTAGTCCATTTTGTGTGGCTGTAATAGAATACCACAGACTGGGTAATTTATAAAGAGAAGCACTTTGTTTGACTCATGGCATAGAGTTTGGGAAGTCCAAGATCAAGGGCAAGCCTCTGGTGAGGGCCTTCTCACTGCATCATCCCATAGCAGAAGGTGAGAGAGCAGGAGAAAGGGGATCAAACTTCATCCTTTTATCAGGAACCCATTTCCACAATAACAACATTAATCATCATGAGGGCAAAGACCTCATGACACGATAACCTCTTATTAGGCCCACCTCCCAACACTGTTGTGTTGGGATTAAGTTTCGGATATGGTTTCGATATTTGTACCCTCCAAATGTCATGTTGAAATGTGATTTTCAATGTTGGAGGTGGGGCCTAGTGGGAGGTATTGGATCATGGGGATGCATTCCTCATGAATGGCTTAACACCGTCCCCGTGGTGAAGAGTGAGTTCTTGCTCAGTTAGTTCATGTGGGATCTGGTTGTTTAGGAGTCTGGGACCTCTCTGTTCTCTCTCTCGTGCTCTCTCTCTTTTGCCGTGTGGCATGCTGGCTCCCCTTCACCTTGCACCATGACTGTAAGCTTCCGGAGGTCCTCATCAGAAGCAGATGCCAGCACCATGCTTCCTGTACAGCCTCCAGAACCATGAGCCAAAAAGGAACCTCTTTTTCTATGGATTACCCAGCCGTGGGTATTCCTTTATAGCAAGGCAAGAATAGACTAATCCAGAAAATTGATACTGAAGAGTGAGGCATTGCTACAAAGATTCCCAAAGATGTGGAAGTGGCTTTAAAACAGTAATGGGCAGAAGTTTGGAGGGCTCAGAAGAAGATAGAAAGTTCAGGGAAAGTCTAAAACTTCTTCGATGGTTAAATGGTGTGGGCTGAAGTGCTGATAGAAATATGGACATTATGTGTTCTCTTCACAAGATGGTGGATAGGAAGCAGTGCTAGAGTGCCTCTCCCACTTGGAAGGAGAGAAACGTGAAGAGATTCACACTGTGAATTGTTGTTCCAAGAACTACTGCAGGAATTTTCCAGGAAAACTGAAAGAATTCACATGTCCTTTAAGAGAATGCCATGGCAAACTCTGTGAGACAGGCAAAAAACTGTGAGTTCCCAGAGCGGAAGATGGGGAGAGTCTACCCTTGAACATACATCCCCACTGAGGAATCTGAAAATCCAGATCACAGGAGAAGGTTTCAACCTTACCTACAGCTGGAATGAATTAGAGAGTGGCATGAAATATAAAAAAGTAGAAGCATCAGTAGGAAGAGCCTTGTAGGTATTCCCAGTCTCCGGCTGGAGCCCAGGGAAGCTATTCCTGACTATATATCACAGGGGTCCTTGGCGAAGGCAGCCAGTGAACTTAGGGAGGGGTTGCAGGGTGAAAGAAGCTCTCAACTAAATTTTGTGATAATTTTGAGTGGGCATGAATTCCCTTAAACAGAACCCAGGGGGAAAATGGAAACTGCTGCAGATACAAGTGCAGGAACTGGATGCTGCCATTATGGGCAGACAAAGAGGGGCAGGGCCTGAAAGCCATGCTTGCTTTTTCATCAGGGAAGCTTATGGCCTGGGGCAGGTCTGGGTTCTGTGTGAAGGCTGCCTGGATCTAAACTCAGCACTGGTAGCAGGACACTGTTGGTGTGAGACTGGCCTTGCCAACCGCTTGGTAGCTGAGAGAGGCCTACAGCTACAAGTTATTCCCCACTCCCCATATGGACTCTATTGCACAGTAGAGGCAGCCATACTCCCCTCTGTAACATAACCTCATTAGCCTGAAAACCACATCCCCATACCCACAGTGGCTATGGTAAAAGCCCACCCAGGGAGAGTCTGAGCTCAGCCCTGCCTAACCCGCCCTGACCCAATGGTCTTTCTCTATCCACCCTGGTTGCTAAACACAAAAGACATAAACTCTTGTGAGCTTTATGGCCCTGCCTGTCACCTGAGAAACCAGAAACTTACCCTGGCCAATTTAGGGCAAGCTTAAATCCCACTGCTAATAACTCAGCTGGTGGTCTCTTGAAAGCACCACCTCCTGGCTGGAGGACAACCAACTCAGGCCATTACAGTAACTCTTGGCAGAATAACACTTTATTTTTTCCTGCTCCCAGGAAAAAGAAAACAGCAGGTAAGACTGCTGCCTGCAACACCCTGGCTAACCAGAGGTTCTGAGTCTGTCCACATGACAATCTCACTGCTAGCATAACCATCATTTGGGAAAGCCAGCACACTAAACCTATCTACAACCGAGGAATCTCACAGAATCTGCATAATTCCCCTGCCGCCTCCATCAGAGCAGGTGCTGATATCCATGGCTAGGAAACCTAAAGACTAATCACACCATTGGACTCTTTGCAGACATTCCCCACACCAGCCTGGAGCCTGGCAGCCTGGGTGGTTAGGCCCAGAGGAGCAATAGCAATCACTTCATTCTTGCTCTCAGGAAGCCCCATGGAAGGAGAGGAGTACCTAGTGGAAGGAGAGGAGTACCACATCAAGGGATCACCCCAAGGGGACAAAAGAATCTGAACAGCAGGCCTTGTGTTCCAGATCCTTTCACTGGTGGGAAGTTTCTTATAGCAGAGGCACAACTGCAGTGTTGGGCACAGTAGGGAAAGTCTGCACCTACACCCCAACAGGCAGGCAGCCTCTGGGATCATGAAGGGGCTTGGCAAAGGAGTCCTTGTTCACCCCTGGCACTCCACTTTGGACACATTTGGGGCTTTCCTCACAGAAACACACCATGGAGGCACCTATAGGCAGCTTTCCCAGACAAATCTAGGGTGAGCACAGCCCCACAAGAAGAGCACACCCCAGATTCAGGCCTGCATGAGAGGCACCATCACAATTCCTCCCTACTTGGAACATCAACATTCCTACAGATGAAAAGAGGTGCCAGTCTGACCTGAATAGCTGAAACACTGGGAGAGGAGTAAAGCTGCTAAGTGAACAGTTTTCCTTCTTGACTGTCTGGGAAGCTGAGGTATCTCCCACTCTTCACCCTATCAAACCTCAATACATCTAATTGAGAGCTCACCCAGCCACCCTCATCAAGGCTGCGACCTCACTCCACCGTTGGGTATTAAATCTATACACCTACCTTAGCCACAACCAGTTCCTGGCTTGGGATACCTCCCTTATTTGCCTATAGCCCAAATCATCAACTCAAATAAAATACTGGGGGAAAAAAGACAAAGAAGCACATTATATAATGATAAAAAGCTTGGTTCATCAGGAAGATATTACAATACAAAATACATATGCACCTAACACTGAGCTCCCACATTCATAAAACAATTACAACTAGACCTAAGAAATGAGATAGACAGCAACACAATAATAGCGGGGAACTTCAATACTTCACTAACAGCACTAGACAGATCATCAAGACAAAGTCAACAAAGAAACAATAGACTTACACTATATCCTAGAACAAATGAACTTAGCAGATGTTTATAGATCGTTCTTCCCAACACTTGCAGAATATACATTCTATTCATCAGCACATGGAACATTCTCCAAGATAGATAATATGATAGGCCACAAAACAAGTCTCAATAAATTTTGGAAAATTGGAATCATATTAAGTATCTTTCCAGTTAACAGTGGAATAAAACTGGAAGCTGACTCCAAAAGGAACCCTCAAAACCATACAAATACATGGAAATTAAATAATCTGCTCCTGAATGATCCTTGGGTCAACAATTAAATCAAAATGGAAGTTGAAAAATTCTTTAAACTGAATAATAGTGACACAATTTATCAAAACCTCTGGGATACAGCAAAAGTGGTGCTAAGAGGAAATTTCATAGCATTAAATGCCTGCAACCAAAAGTCTGAAAGAGTACAAATAGACAACCTGATGTCACACCTCAAGGAACTAGAAAAACAATAAACCTATACCCAGTAGAAGAAAAGAAATAACAAAAATAGGAGCAGGAGCAAATGAAATTGAAATAGCAAAATACAAAACACAAATAAAACAAAAAGGCTGTTCTTTGAAATGATAAAATTGATAGACCCTTAGTGAGGTTAAACAAGAAAAGAAGAGAGACAATCCAAGTAATCTCAATTAGAAATGAAATAGGAGATATTACAATTGTATTATAGAAATACAAAAGGTCATTCAAGGCTACTATGAACACCCTTATGCACACAAACTAGAAAATCTAGAGGAGATGGATAAATTCCTGGAAATATGCAACCTTCCTGGATTAAATCAGGAAGAAATAGAAACTCTGAACAAATAACAAGCAGCAAGAATGAATTAGTAATTTAAAAACTGCCAACAAAAAAAGTTCAGGACCAGATGGATTCGCAGCTGAATTCTATCAGAAATTCAAAAAAGAACTGATACTAATCCTGCTAAAATTATTCCAAAAGATAGAGAAAGAGGGAATCCTCCCTAAGTCATTCTATGAAGCCAGTAGTAGCCTAATACCAAAACCAGGAAAAGGCATAACATGAAAAAAAAACCTACAGGCAAATATCCCTGATGAACATAGACGTAAAAATCCTCAACAAAATATTAGCTAGCTGAATCCAGCAGCATATCAAAAAGATCAAATGGGTTTCTGCCGGGGATACAGAGATGATTTAACATACACAAGTCAATAAATGTGATACATCATATACACAAAATTGAAAACAAAAATCATATGATCATTTCAACAGATTCAGGAAAAACATTTGACAAAATACAACATCTGTTTTTGATAAAAACCCTCAATAAAATTGGCATAAAAGGGACATACCTCAAAGTAATAAAAGCTATCTGATATGGTTTTGTTCTGTGTCCCCACCCAAATCTCATCTCTATTTGTAATCCCCACACGTCGAGGGAGGGACTTGTAATCCCCATATGTCAAGGGAGGGAGGTGATTGGATCTGGGGGACAGTTTCCCTCATTCTGTTCTCATGATAGTGAGTGAGTTCTCATGAGATTTGATGGTTTTATAAATGTTCCTCCTTCACTCTTTCTCACTTGCTACCATGTAAGAAGTTCCTGCTTCCCCTTCTGCCATGATTGTAACTTTCCTGAGGCCTCCTCAGCTATGCAAAACTGAGTCAGTTAAACCTCTTTCCTTTATAAATTACTCTGTGTAGTGTAGTACTTTATAGCAGTGTGGAAATGGACTAATCCACTATCTATTACAAACCCACGGCTAACATCCTACTGAATGGGGAAGCATTGAAAGCATTCCCCCTGAGAACTGGAATAAGACAAGGATATCCACTTTCCTCACTTCTATTCAACATAGTATTGAAGTCCCAGCCAGAGGAATAAGACAAGAGAAAAAAATAAAGGGCATCCAAATTGGAAAAGAGGAAGTCAAACAGTTGCTGTTCACCAATGATATAATTGTATGCCTAGAAAACTCTAAAGACTCATTCATAAAGCTCCCAAATCTGACAAACAAATTCAGTAAAGTTTAAGGATACAGAATCAATGTATATAAATCAGCAGCACTGCTATACACCAACAGTGACCAAGCTGAGAATCAAACCAAGAACTGAATCCCTTTACAACAGCTGCAAAGAAATAAAACACTTAGAATTATAGTTACACAAGGAGGTAAAAGATCTTTACAAGGAAAACTACAAAACACTGCTGAAAGAAATCATCGATGACACAAACACATGGAAACACATCCTATGCTCATGAATAGTTAGAATCAATATAGTGAAAATGACCATACTGGAAAAAGCAATCTACAGATTCAACACATTTAGAATCAAAATACCATCATCATTCTTCACAGAACTAGAAAAAAAAAATCCTAAAATTCATATGGAACCCAAAAAGAGCCTGCATAGCCAAAGAAATACTAAGCAAAAAGGACAAATCTGGAGGCATCACGTTACCTGACTTCAAAATATATTACAAGGCTATCATTATCAAAACAGCATGGTACTGGTATAAAAATAAGCCTGTAGACCAATGGAACAGAATAGGGAAGCCAGAAATAAAGCTAAATACTTACAGCCAACTGATATTCAACAAAACGTACAAAAACATAAACTGGAGAAAGGACATCAAATTCAGGCATGGTGTGGTGGCTCACACCTATAATCCCAGCACTTTGGCAGGTCAAGGTGGGTGGATCAGCCTCATTCGAGGCCAACCTGGCCAACATAGTAAAACTATGGTGAAACCCCATCTCTACTAAAAATTCAAACATTAGCCAGGCATGGTGGTGGGTGCCTGTAATCCCAGATACTCAGGAGGCTGAGGCAGAAGAATCACTTGAACCCAGGAGCCACAGGTTGCATTGAGCCAAGATCATGCCATTGCACTGCGGCCTGGGCAACAAGAGTGAGACTCTATCTCAAACAAACGAACAAAGAAGGACATCCTACTCAATAAATGGTGCTGTAATAACTGGCAAGCCACATGTAGAAGGATGAAACTGGATCTTCATGTCTCACCATATACAAACATCAACTCAAGATGGGTTAAAGACTTAAATCTAAGACCCGAAAACATAAAAATTCTAGAAGATAACATTAGTAAAACTCTTCTAGATACTGGTTTAGGTGATCAAATTATGACTAAGACCCTAAAAACAATTGCAATAAAAGCAAAAATAAATAAATGGGACCTAATGAAACTAAAAAGCTCCTGCACAGCAAAATAAATAATCAGCAGGTTAAACAGACTACTCACAGAGTGAGAGAAAATATTCACAAACTATGCATCCAACAAAAAATTAATATCCAGAATCTATAAGGAACTCAAACAAATCAGTAAGAAAAAGAACAAATAATCCCATCAAAAAGTGGGCAAAGGATATGAATAGAAAATTCTCAAAAGAGGATATACACACAACCAACAAATATATGAGAAAATGCTCAAAATCACTAGTTATCAGGGAAATGCAAATTAAAACCATAATAAGATACCACCTTACCCCTGCAAAAATGGCCATAATTAAAAAATCAAAAACCAATAGATGTTGGTGTGGATGTGTTGAAAAGAGAACACTTTTACACTGCTGGTGGGAAGGTAAACTGGTACAACCACTATGAAAAACAGCATGGAGCTTCCTTAAATAAGTAATAGTAGAACTACCATTTGATCCAGCAATCCTACTACTGTGTATCTAACCAGAGGAAAATGTTATTATATGAAAAAGACATGCACATGCATGTTTATACAGCACAATTCACAGTTGCAAAAATTTGGAACCAACCTAAATGCCTATCAACTAACAAGTGGACAAAGAAAATGTGGTATATATACAGCATGGAATACTACTCAGCCATAAAATGGAATGAAATAATGGCCCTTACAGCAACTTAGACAGAGTTAGAGGCCATTATTTTAAATGAAGTAACTCAGGAATGGAAAACCAAGTATCATATATTCTCATGTGTAACTGGGAGCTAAGCTGTGAGGATGCAAAAGCATAAAAATGATAGAATGGACTTTGGGGACTAGGTGTGGGGATGGGTGGGTGGGAGGGAGTGAGGGATGAAAGACTACATATTAGGTACTGTGTACACTGCTAGGGTGATGGGCATGCCATAATCTCAGAAATCACCACTAAAGAACTTATCCATGTAACCAAAAACCACTTGTTCCCCAAAACTATTGAAATATAATAATAATAATAATAATAATAGAAATATGGACAGTGAAGGTCAGGCTGACAAGGTCTCAGATGGAAATAAGGAAGTTATGGGAACTGGAGTAAAAGTCACCCATGTTACTCCCTAGTAAAGAGCTTGGCTTCATTGTGTCCATGTTCTAGGGATCTGTGGATGGTTGAACTTAAGAGTGATGACTTAGGGTATCTGGCAGAAGAAATTTCTAAGCAGCAAAGCATTCAAGATGTGGCTTGGCTGCTTCTAATAACCTATAGTCAGATAAAAGAAGCAAAGAAATGACTTAAAATCTAAACTTAGATTTAAAAGGGAGTAAGAGTGTAAAACTTTGGAAATTTGGCAGCCTGGCCCTGTGATAGAGAAATAATCTGAACAGACTGGGAAGCAACTACTTGCTAGAAGGATTAGCATGGCTAAAAGGGAGCCAAGTGCTAATATCCAAGACAATGGGGAAAAGGCCTCAAAGGGATTTCGGAGATCTTTGAGGCAGCCCCTCCTATCACAGGCCAAGAGGCCAGGAGGTAAGAATGGTTTGAGGGTCCAGGGCCAGGGCCAGGGCTATGCTGCCCTACTCATCCCCAGGACACTGCTCTTTGCAACCCGTGAGCTTCAGCAGCTCTAGCTTCAGCCTCAGCTCACAGGGCCCCAGATACACCTCAGATAGCCACTCTGGGGGTGGGGGGGTGCAAGCTGTAAGCCTTGGTGGCTTCTATGTGGTATTACTTCTTCAGGGTCACCAATGCAATACTGAAGGAGGTATGGAAACTTCCACCCAGATTTCAGAGGATGTATGGGAAAGCCTGGGTGCCCAGGCAGAAGCCTGCCATAAGGCAGAACCCTCACAAAGGATCTCTACTAGGACAATACTAAGGGAAAATTTGGGGTTGTATCCCCCACAGAGAGTCCCCAGTCCCTACCAGGTCACTGCCTAACAGAACTGTGGGAAGGGGACCGTTGCCCTTAACACCTGAGAATGGTAAAGCCAGTGACAGCTGCAATCCTGAGCCTGGAAAAGCTGCAGACACTCAACCCTAATCCATCAGAGCAGTCACAGGGGCTTCACCCTTCAAAGCCACAGGGATGGAGCTGCCAAGGCTTTGGGAGCCCATCCCTCACACCAGTGTTCCCTGAACACAGGACATGGAGTCAAGGGTTATTTGGGGCCTTTAAGATTTAATAACTACCCTGCTAGATTTTAGACTTATGTAGGGCTTACTGGCCCTTTCTTTTGTTCAATTTCTCCCTCTTGGAATGAAAATATCTCCTTAATGCCTGTATCACCATCGCATAAAAATATCTCCTTTTGGAATGAAAATATCTCCTCAATGCCTGTATCACCATTGTACCTTGGAAGTAAATAACTTGTCCTTGATTTCACAGGCTGATAAGTGGAAGGAGTTAAGTCTCAGATGAGACTTAGGACTTTGGACTTGATGATGGAACAAGTTAATACCTTGTGGGACTATTGGGAAAGGATGATTGTATTTTGCAATGTGAAAAGGACATGATATTTAGGGGGTTGGGTGGAATGATGTCGTTTGGGTGTTTTTCTCCTCTAAATCTCATGTTGAAATGTAATTCCCAACATAAGATTTGGAGTAGTGGCCGGTATTGGATCATGAGGACAAATCCCTCATGAATGGCTTAGCACCATCCCTGTGGTGATGAGTGAGCTCTTACTCAGTTCATGTGAGAACTGGTTGTTTAAAAGAGTCTGGAACCTCCCCCTTCTCTCTCTCTCTCTTGCCCCTGCTCTTGCCCTGTGACATGCCTGCTCCCCCCTTTGCCTTCTGCCGTGGCTGGAAGTTTCCTGGGGCCCTCACCAGATACTGCCATCATGTTTCCTATACACCCTGCAGAACTGTGAGCCAAAATAAAACCTGTTTTCTTCATAAATTACTCATCCTCAGGTATTTCTTTATAGCAGTGAAAGAACAGACTAACACAGTTTCCAACACAGAAACTGTGAGGGACACATTCCAATTATAGCATAGTCTATGCTGAGATTTTTACTTTAAGAACAGGCTTTTTCCTTTCCATTTGAGCAAAGTCACAGGTCATCTGGGAGAAGGAGTCTCCTTACCTTCTCCATCACTGGGGTGTGAACCTCCCAGCTACTGTCTATATGTTGTATGGGGTGGCCTATCAGTTACTTGTTCCCCTACGTATTGTCAAGCCAGGATACTCTTAAGTCAATCTCAATGATCAGTGATGAGTATCCTTAATACCCAACAGGCTGATGATATCCTGCAGCATGACTGCCAAAGAGAAATCAACTTCCTTCATGTCAATGATTAATATTTTATTTACCATGTCATTATAGAAAAGCAAAACTAGTTACCTTAGATGACCCACCAATGCACACTTCAGAGAGAAATCCAAAATAACTAATTCAATGACAAGTTCCTAAATATTCAGGACATCATTAATTTTTTTGTCATTTCAGCATAACTAAGTGCTAATGGAAATATGGCCATACAACCAATATCAAATAACCATGGAAGCCAATTGTTATTATTATTATCTGATATTATAGCAAGAGACTGTTTTGATTTTTGAAAGATCTAGATGATCTAATATTTAAACAGATACAAACAGTACCTGTTTTATCCCTACCCTCCCTCAAAATAATGTAAGATACTGATGTATTGCTATTGGATATGAAAATGGTACACTTATGAACAGATTTTGATTTTTGCAGGTCCATGGCACATTAGTTCAAACTAAAAATTTTCATAGAGACAAATCTACTTAGCTCAGTTGGTGAGGGATACAATGATATCATGTGGAAATCCTATGACTCCAAGCTAGTATAGTTGGGGAAATATTTCACTCAGGAGCAGCTCAAGCATGTATGTGCTGGTGCAAATACACCGACAGCCTAGGTGTAGGGGAGCACACTTTTATGTTAGCAAAATGAAACCCATCCTCTGTGGACGATTCTGTACAAAAACAAAAGTGCAGTAGCACCAAATCAGCATGCTGGCCTCTCAGTGCAGGCTGGCTGGCAGCCAAGTCCAGCCTGCTGAGAGAGAAAATTGAAAGAAGAAATAAAGCAACTGCACAAGATGAAGTCTGATGGTGGATGTGGAGACTCTTCTGGGAAAGCTGGGGAAAAGGTCAAGGTTTTGCTCATGGGCACTTTTAGAGCTGGACCCACTGCTGGCAGTCCTAGTTTCATGAAATGTCAGGTCCGTTTTGTGGGGGAAATACACACACATACAAGCTAACTCAGAGTGTGAGCACTGAAGTGTGCTCTTAGAAACAGGTATTCGCCAGCAGCCACTGTTTTGTTTTTAGTATGTGTCATTTGCAGTAGATCTGGATTTCAAAAACGATTCGCTGACCACCACTGGGCCAGGATCAGTGCCTCCCCAAAATTAATGCAGTCTGTAGATGTGCTTCATTCTGAGAAGGTACAGAAGAGAAGTGACATCATTGCAGAAAGATGCTCTGAATAAGAGTGCAAAAGGATATACTTTTCTGGCCACAGGCTTTGGTACCCAAGTCTTAGTCAAACATCTCTCACTGCATCATTGTTTGTCACAGGGCTCCTTGCTAAAGAACACAGAAGTCCATTTTCCTCTCAAGGCTCTTAACTGGGAAACTCACGATGACTTGTCTCTTTGACAATTGCTACAGTTCATTTAATGGATGATTACTGAGTTCTTAATGTGTGCTGCATAACTTGTTAGTATTTTATTTCTTAACATATGCATTTATAGTTGTCATTTTCCTGATTATATCCCATCTAGGGCTATGAGGTGCATAGCTCTAGGTGACACCACTCATGTTGTATTCTATGTAAATGACCACCTTGGAGTTGTGTCATGCAGAGTCCTTGCTATTTTGACCAAGAGGACAAGTTCTTTGGGGGCAGAACAAATGTGTGTTGCTACTTGAATTTACTTCCAGGGTTAAAGAAAAGATGCTGCACATGGTAGTTGCTCAGTTAATGGAAGTAGATTATTATGACAATGATGAGTATTTTGAATTTGTTTCCGTCAATGAAAGAATCACTTCAAGTATGTGCAAAGGTTGTTAAGGTTGTTTGGTCCCTGAAAATTTATCAATCAATGCCCTTTCATGACCATGTTATTTTTATTTCTCATCTTGATAATGTAAAGAGTTAATATATTTGGGAAAGATTTCACTGTGATATCTGCTTTTATTAAGGAAAATAATTGCATTTAAATCAAACACAGTTTAAAAATGATATAACTATAGATCACTACTGTTCACACTAGCCAGAAAGAAATATCTTTGCTTTTGCCCAACTACATATGCAATCTAAACTGTTTTTTATACTAAATAAAATAGAAGTATTAACTTCTTTATTGCAGTGCACATGAATATAGCTCCTTATTTATGCTTCATTAATGTTAAGATTGATAAAACACACTCAAGGGCCTCTGAACAAAGCTGTGTCCAAATGTTACCTAGACCACTTGGAATGAACTAGTCCTTATCCTGGCTTCAAAACTGATTTTCCATTCCATGATGACATTTTCAGTTATCACATATATGTGAGACAATATCATACTTCATATTTGGAAACCATATAGTTTCACAAATTAAACTTTACAATTTATTTAATTTGCAGATATAGTCCTGAATTAACATAATTAGAAATTACAACTATAAATAAATAAAAGGAAAATATCAAGCAAAGACCCAATTTACAAATACATATTGTTCATCAAAGTGTTAGACTGGAACATAGATGATTTAAAAACATGGTTCTTATGGTCAAAGAACACACAATTTGAAAATTAATGAAAACAATTACAACTGGTTGAAAACAATACACGGTAATATGTTGCTTACCAGTGGGCATACAGTCTGAGAAACACATCCTTAGGCAATTTCACTGTGAAATGAACATCACACAGTGTGCTTACACAAACTTAGGGTAGCCTACTACACACCTAGGCTCTATGGTATAGTCTATTGATTCCAGGCTGCAAATCTGTATAGTATGTTACTATACTAAATACTGTAGGCAATTGTAGCAGAAAGGGAAGTATTTGCATATCTAAACATATCTAAACACAGAAAAGGTACAGTAAAAACACAGTGTATTAGATAAAAAATGGTATACCTGTATAGTAGAAGAAGTACACCCAAAAACAATGATAAAAAGTATAGTATAAATGTAAACCGTAACACAGTTGTTTATTATCATTATTGAGTATTATGTATTATACATATTTGCATGTGCTATACCTTCATATGACTGTCAGTGAAGGTTTGTTCACATCAGCTGCACCACAAACACGTGAGTATTGTGTTGTCCTGTGATGTTACAACTGCTACAATGTCACTAAAACATAGGATTTTTTCATCTCCAGTATAATCTTATGAGATCATGGTTATATAAACTGGCCGTTGTTGGCCAAAACAATGTTATGTGGTGCTTGATTGTACTGATATTAAGGCTGTGTTTTACATTTAGGATTGTTGTAAGTATTTCCCCCCTGCCGCAAAAAAGTTTAATGATCAATGAAGAACGGGCTGAAGCTTGAACTGGGACTTTAAAAATAAATTGAAAGTGAACATACCTCTCAGTCTCCAGCATTACTGGAATAACTAAGTATTGAATAAGCAGCAGCATTTGTCCAACCTAGGGCATTCCCTTTACCTGAAATGTTTTCCTCCTGTTCCTGCTCACTGTGTCTTACTATTCCTGATCATCATCCTTAAGGTCTCAAATTAGTTCCCCATTATACTCCTTCTTTTACTCTACATTCTCCCTTTGTTGCATGAAATATTTACTTATGCCATTACATTTTAATGGTGCATTTTTGCTAAAAAAATGTATATTCCAAAGGGTGAGGATCAAATATATTTTGTTTACTACCTATCACAGTGCCTAACACATTAGGCATTCGATGCCTCATATGAATGAATGAATGAGCCAAGCATAGTGATATTGGGGGAAGAAAGATGAATAAAGCCTTATATGACTCTTAGAGAACACACAATATAACAAAGAAGAGCAGGCACCCATAAAACAGCTAAGATTTTAGGGCCAGCTTTTCTAGAAAAGTTTTAAAATAAAGACTCTTCACTTGGGAGAGGATTTGTGGCATTCCTGACTTGTGAAGATCACTTTGTCCCACAACATATAATTCAAGCTACTTAATATAAGCCTGAATGGTTGCACTACAAGATCTACTTGCAGATTTTAAAGAATTATGAGTTGAATGCCTTTGATAGAGTAAATGCATTTGAAGCACAGTACCCTTAAAATGAATTACAATCTGAGACGGTACTCTAGGGAGTATGGAGAGATTCAAAATGCTCTTTGTTCTTTGATGTTTTTTCTTTATCCATATGTAATAATTTTAGTCTTTCACCTTTAGGATTATTGTTTTATGCTTCACATTTCAGGTTGTTTATTATAATACAAAACTTAGTAACTGTCACACAAATTAACCAGCAGTTAAGTGCATTTACTATTTTATGAAGCCAAAGAGATGGCAATTAACAGGTTTAGAACACTGGTGATTTTATTTTTAGATGTATTTTCCTAATATTAATCACTATATGTAAATCATCACATTACTCAGTTGTAGTGGTTTTAATTGGGCTGGATGAAAGAAACAATGATAATTAAGAAATGCATATGGATATGTTAAAAAATATAAATAGCAAAAATATAAAAATTGTCTTTAGTGAAGGTTTAAGAGGAATTTAACTCAAACTACACTAAGCATTTCAAAACAAAGTGAATTAGAAAACTTGATGTCTTCTGCTTAAAACAAAAATAAGAACTTGAATAAAATGTTATCCATGATTGTAATATGAAATAAAGATTTGTTCAAGGGAGAAAATTATATTGGAGAATTTAAGTCCACAAAATACTTGACTGTTGCTACTTAACACAAGAAACTTGCTTGCTTATGGATGAGCATAACAGCATCAGAATTGCTGGTATAGGAAATGAAGCTTAGTCATCAAACATTCTGCATGTGAACTTTATGTATGGATTTTAGGGTGTTGCACAATAAACAGATATTTAATTGAAGAATACTCTCTTCTTCCTTTTTTTCCCCTTTTGGTTGAGGAACAAATAAATGTCCCTCTTCTTACTTTTAGTTCAAATGAATAAATATTACATAGGTAGGCATATGTAATGTAATGTATATCATGTACAATATCATGCATAGTTGAATATTCACCAAGGAATTATATAATATCTGGCTAACAATGACTTCTAAAAAGTTAAATTCATTTTCTTGTGTAACAATCATTTTGGAGAAAGTCAACATAGGGTGAGTGTAGCTGCTCAAGAAAGTCATGGGAGACCCAGATTGCTTCTTTATTTATGCTCTGTCATGGTGTGGCATGTTCTAAAACCTGCTAATTGCCATCTGTTTGGCTTCATAAAATAGTAAATGTGCATAACTGCTGGTTATTTTGTGACAGTTATTAATTTTTGTAATATAATAAGCAACTTGAAATGTGAAGCATTAAACAGTACTTCTCAAAAGACTAGAATACTTATTTATGAATAAAGAAAAAAATCAAACATGCTCCAACAGCATCTCAAGATGGTTGCATTTCCAAGTAAAACACCCACATTCCAGGTAGGAGGAAAGGGGGAGAGAAGAGATTTTTCCCCATTGAGCCTACATTAGGGAATGAAACCTCTGTCCAGGAATTGTTGTCTCCATCTTATTGACCAGAATCGTATCACAAAGCCACCTCCAACTGCAAGAAAGGCTGGGAACTTGAGAATTCTATTTTTTAGCCCTATTGGAAAAGATGAGAAAAGTTGGATGGGGGTTGGAATGGGTGTTGATTGAGCCAATTTAAAAGAATCTGCAATAATACTACTTAAGAAGTTGCACCTTCCCTTAGAGACATCCTCATAACACAGATTCTGAGGAAAGGTAGAGAGTGGATAACCACTCGGTTATTCTAGCTGTGTAACAAACCACCCTAAACTTGGTGGCAAAAACAGTAACTTTTCTTATGGTCCTGTATTCTATTGTGTAGCAATTCAGAAGGGCACAGTGGGCACGGCTTGTCTCTCTGTTTCTCTTGTCTCTCTGTTTCTCTGCTCCACAGTGTCTGGGGTCTCATTTGATACAATAGAGCACGTGGTTGAGAGTGACTTTCATCACAGGGGGCACTGGAATTATCTGGAGGCTGCTTCACTCACATGTCAGGCTCCTGGGCTGGGATGACTTGAAGGCTGAGCTCCACTAGAGCTATTGACCAGATACCCACACTTGGTTTTCTCAGGGGCTTGGGCTTCTATCAGGGATGGGTCTGGATTCGGAGAGAAGACGCTAGAAGAACAAGTATGCCAACAGATCCAAGCAGAAGTTACATGGCTTTTATGACTGGACCTGAAAGTCACATGGTGACTTGTAAAAATAGTTACCAGCCCACCCAGATTCAAGGGGAGGGCACAAAGACCACTTCCTTTCAATGGAGGATGCCCAAAGAATTTGCAGCCATTTTTAAAAACTGCCACAGTCACAGTGATGGTACTCAATATTCAACATGATTTTCTTCTCTTTCCCCTCCCCTCCCCTCTCCTCCCCTCCCCTCGTCTCGTCTCTTCTCTTCTCTTCTCTTCTCTTCTCTTCTCTTCTCTTCTCTTCTCTTCTCTTCTCTTCTCTTTCCTTTTGAGTCAAGGTCTCGCTCTGTCACCCTGGCTGGAGTCCAGTAGCCCGATCATGTCTCACTCTGAACCCTGATTGATCAGGATCTCCTAAGAACGGTCTTATTCAACTTTCTTTCCATTATCCCCATTCCTCAAGCACACTAAGAAAAGACTATGTTACATGGATACATGGAGGGGAACAACACACACTGGGGGGAGGGAGAGGGGGAGGCAGAGCATCAGGAAGAAGAGCTAATGCATGCTGGGCTTAATACCTAGGTGATGGGATGACCTGTGCAGCAAACCACCATGACACACGTCTACCTATGTAACAAACCTGCACATCCTGCACATGTACCCCAGAACTTAAAAGTTGAAGAAAAATAAAAAATCCAGGTGAAATTTTCCAAAAACAACAACAACAGCAACAACAGCAACAAAAGAATGCTTTTGGAGTTCCTGGACCAGGTGGCACAAATTCAGTCAACAGATACCCTCCTGCATCAAGTCTCACAGAGAAACAACAATTCTCTACCTCAATGCAGAAAGAAAAAGTGAGGCCCTCCAGAGCTACTGGTTACAATAATATTACATTCTTTTTTACTACCTTGTACCTGGTGCCAGGGCCATATCCCACAGATTCAAAATTCAGCTCTTGTAGTACAATCCATATGGATAATCATAATGGTTGCTGACCTATCTCATTCCAGGGGTGGGTCTAAATCTTGAGACTGTAAACCAAAAACAAAATGCTAAGGCCCCCCAACAATCTGAATGGACTTCCTCCTTAGCCGAGGCACTCTTAAAATTTAACCTGAAAGACTGGAAGACTGGTTGAGGCCATGATGGGGTCGTGGGTGTCGGATATGCCTCATTATACCTCTCCAGCAATAGCATCAACACAGCCCTTAAGTCTGATAAGAAGCATCTGAAGCATTTACAATAGATTCTCTCTGAAGCCTGATGCTTGAAGGCTTCCTCTGCATGATAAGAACTGTGATCTTCACAATCCTTTAACCCAGACACTTCCTTCCAATTGATCCCAGGTATTCAGATAAACTCAAGCCAGAAATTATTTATTTGTTTGTTTGTTTGTTTATTTATTTATTTATTTTGAGATGGAGTGTCACTCTGTTGCCAGGCTGGAGTCCCGTGACGTGATCTCGGCTCACTGCAACCTCTGCCTCCCGGGTTCAAGCGATTCTCCTGCCTCAACCTCCTGAGTAGCTGGGACTACAGACGCACCACCACACCCAGCTAATTTTTGTATTTTTAGTAGAAATGGGGTTTCATCATGTTGGCCAGGTTGGTCTCCATCTCTTGACCTTGTGATTCACCCACCTCGGCCTCCCAAAGTGCTGGGATTACAGGTGTGAGCCACCATGCCTGGCCCAGAAAAATTGTAAATTCACCTATAACTTGGAAGCCACCTCCCCCACCACCCATCTGCCTCCTGTCCCCTGCCCCGCTTCAAGTTGTTCCATCTTTCTGACCAGAACCAACGTATTTCTTAAATGTATTTGATTGAAGTAGCATGCCTCCCTAAAATGTATTAAACCAAGCTGCACCCTGACCACCTTGGGCACATGTTCTCAGGACCTCCTAAGGACTGTATCACAGGTCATGGTCACTCATATTTGGCTCAGAATAAATCTCTTCAAATATTAAAAAAAAAAACCAAAAAACTGTTAAATCTATTGATGAAAGCCTCTTTCCAGTGTTTCTGAAGGAGGAGTGAGCTGTTGATCCACTGGCTGGGAGAGACCTTCAGAGATGAGGCTGCTCCGCCAAGGCCAGCTTGGTGGTGTCTGCCTAGTGAGCATGACCAGGATAGGGCAACAGTCACAGAATTAAGCAATCTCATCTTAACAAAAATGGCTGGGTTTTTCTATGTGCATATTCAAGTGTAGATAATCGCTTGTCTATTTTCCATGCAGTTTGGAATGTATGACCTGTGTTTATACCAAGGAAGCTAGATATAAGGTTAGATCATGAAAAGACGGTGAAGTGGAATCCAAGAAGGTTCCTCGTGATCTGCAGTGAAGAGTGACACATTGTGATACTCTCCATAGCACAGGAAAAACATCACAGCAACATTTCTAAGTGTATGAGGTCTATGAAGAACAATTTCAGGCACTAGATATCATTTCTGGTTTTGAGCCCCATATAGTCCTATTCTTTGCAGGTAAGTGCAGTGGAATGATTTAATCTTATCTCTGACATGTACTAACTCTGGGACTCTGAGCAAGTTCACATAGTTCACTCTCAGTTTCTTTTTCTCACCTCAGATAATGGGGATAAAAATGCCCATCTTAAACCGCCATTGTGAGGATTAAATGCATATTTTTCCTCCCTCTTGCTTCCCTGAACTCCTATCTTTCTACCCCTGCTCCTAATGATGAACAGTCTGCTGGTGCTGAAGGATGTCACTTCCTCCTGGAAACCGTATGACATGCCATCAAAGACTGGGTCAGCTATCTCTCCTATGTGCTTCCAAATAAAGCTCTGTGCTAACACTCATCATAACTCTTAACATCCAGCAATTCATTTCATTAATTCTAGCAAAAAAATGAGTATGTGCCAGGCACTCTCCCAGGGTCTGGAAACAAAGCAACAAATAACATTGGAGAGGTCTCTGCCCTTGTGTTTTGAACTCTCTAGTAGGCAAAATAGACCATTAATAAGCAAGCAAATAAGATGAATAGTAATTCCACAGAGTGATAGGCCCATAAGGAATTAAAGAACATGGTAGGAATGAGACTGACTCTTGAGGAGAGCCTGGTTTTAAAAGGCCGATGAGTCTCAAAACAAATATATAAAAAAGACCGATGGGAAAATTCCAGTCAAGGACATGACATTTGAGCTGAAATCTGGATATTGAGAAGTAGCTAGGTATATAATCTAAATACCAGGCACCCTTATTAGCACTCTGAGTGTATTAATTCATTTTATCCTCACAACAACTTATTGAAGTAAATGCTCTTCTTATTCCTACTTTACAGATGAGACGACAAAGATCCAAGGGTGAAGCAACTTGCACAAGATTACACGGCTAGCAAATGGCAGAATTTGTATTCAACCCAAACAGGCTGCCTTCAAAGTCCATATTTCCAGTCACTGTGTTGTAACTGCCTCTCAAAAGGATTTGATATTGCATCAACCTTGACTTTTTTCTTGTATGTTTCTCTTACTGGATAGCAAATTAGTTTATGGTTAGCGCCTAGTCCCAAGAATGCCCAGCTCTTAGTCTGTGTGTGTGTGTGTGTGTGTGTGTGTGTATTATTTTTCTTCTTTTGGTCTGAGAGAGGGTCTCGCTCTGTTGCCCAGGCAGGAGTACAGTGGCGCAACCATAGCTCATTGCAGCCTCAACCTCCCAACTCAAACAATCCTCTCACCTCAGCCTCTCTAGTAGCTGGGACGAAAGGCACACACCATTACGCCTCTCTAATTTTTAAGTTTTTTGTAAACATGAGGTCTCCCTGTGTTGCCCAGGCTGTTCTCAAACTCCTGGGCTCAAGCGATTTCTCCTGCCTCAGCCTCCCAAAGTGCTGAGTTTACAGTTTTGAGACACCTTAGTACATTCTTAATAAGTATTTATCAAATGAATTCATGATTTCAATGAGCAAATATATTTGACATGAAGGATCTCACTTAGTGCTCAGCATCAGATAAGTGATTAACATGTTAATTCTTCCTCCCTCCCTCCCTTCCTAACTCCCCAAGTTAGACTCATATATCCTGCTGCTGCACTAAAAGTACCTGGAAGATTTATAGAGGAAGGGTGGGGGGCTGCCTTCATAACATATCAAAGAAAAAATTAGAAGAAGTTTTTCAGTTTGTTAGCAAAAGATGGAAAAGTAACTTGAGTGAGCTCTGAAGAAAAACACATGCAAGCAAGGAGCTTGTAAAGTAATAAATTTCTCCACTCCAACACTAAAATGATGTTCTCTGTGCTTTAAGGAAAAACAATTTGGAAAATTTCCACACATACACATTTTGGGGAAAATGTAGGGAGAAATATGAAGTTAGTTAAATGTCTTTCTTAGGCACTTCAAAGCCATGAACCATTAAATCATTTCCACAGCTTTTTGACTGTTATCTCCCCTACCCCCAGAACATTGCCAAAACCACTCCTTTAAAGGTTACAGTAAATTTGAAAGCCAAATCAGATTTGGAAATGTTGCACAAAATAGAACTATATCTTGTACTTTAGATACATTTTTTTAAATGTCAGCACAGAGCTACATCCTGCCAAAGATGAACTTGGAAGCAGTGACCTTTGTGGATGACTTCTCTTTGTTAGATTTTTGCCCTACAGGATTTTAGAAGCCTGGTCACAAGAACATTTAAGGATACCAGGTAGTTTTGAAATGCATGGTTGAGCTGGATGACTTATCTGGGCCTGAATGTAAATTTGGGAAAAGAATTCTGTCATGAAGAAAGTGAACATTTGTACAAGAAGAATCAGCCGCAGTGTTCTCAAAAGTAACTGTAACCTTCCCGCTGCCGCTGAGTTTGATGGAGAAAGATGGTGAGCTTAAGAAGAAAGCAAGAGATCATTCTCTGCATTTTTTTACCCAGTGCTGTGTTGAATTTCTTTCTAGTTACAATTGTAAAGTGTCACAAACAAAAGTCATTTAGCTTATGCAACTTCTGCCATTAAGGCGTTGCCTCTAGAAAATGAACTAAAATGTTAGCAGATGCTCCCGCAATATTAGGGAGAGACCTCCCCGCTAAATGAATTACAGAGATGGGCACACTTATAAGAAAAAGGTAACATTTTGTGCACTTAATCTCCTAGAATTCACATAAAGGATTGAGGAACAACATACATTTAATCTGTATTGTGAACCCAGTTTATAACTCCGAAGTGAGAGAACTGAACCTGCTCAGTAGTAAAGGAGCACAAAGGGAGTAAAGAAACAGGAAGCAACATTTACTGCAGCCCAACTCTCCTGACAGTGAGTGTGGCAGAAAGATGAGAGTGTGGTATACAAGCAACCAAGATAGCAAAGCGGAGGTTGGGCAGCTGGAAGCATGGAGTACAAATAAATGCTATTAATTCGTTAGTGGACTGCAGTTACACATGGTGTCTCCAGCTTACAATTCTGGCCTCAACAATTTAAAGACTGATTTCCTCAGTGACCAGCCTGCTGTTCTTGAAAGAAGAAAGAAATAGGGTTTCTTAGGTTATTATACTACTAATTTAAAAGACAGAATGTGACAAAGGAAGTAAACGTCTACAAATATTAAATGCAGCTACTCGTTTGAAGGTCATGTTTAAGTGTGATCACATGACAGGATCTGGCAATGCATCAGTTTTGTTATCTTTACCCACCCCTTACGTTAGAAAATACACCATAAACGATGGATAGCATTGACAGCTTTCGTAAATGTAGGCTGAACAGCAGGTGGCAGCAAAAGATACTGTAAGAAACACTTACAATAGAATATCTGAGAAAATTCTAGAGAACTTATTTTGGTGAGGTGCAGGTAGAGAAGGCATTCAAAGATGATTGCTCTCTTACCTCTGACTAAAGCACATGATAGAAAAAGAAAGCTACTGGGAAGGTTGACCATGATAACCAAGTTTAAATGCTTTTCTGTCGTTTTAATCACCTTTCCACTAAATGAAAGGATTGAAAAAGCTTATCAAAAGTACAAGCATCCCACAGCAAAGCCTGACTAATCCTCTTACAAAATGGGAAAGCATCTGAAGAGAGATCTTTATAATAAGAAATGACATGCAATATTTATTATAAAATTATCATTCAATCTAGTATGGAAATATGCCAGTTGGAGGTTATCTGTCTCTTGGCTCAGAAGAAACACTAATGGAAGAATATTAACATCCTTCAAAGAAAGACAGATATATGTAAATAAAACATTAAGGCCTCATTCATCATGCATGGCTCTTTGAGAATGAGACAATAACATGGGACAAATGAGACAGGACAGAGCATCTGGATCTTTTGATAAAAAACCCCAAAATAAAAAGGATGAAAATATCATAAGGAAAAGGATGAGCCTTAATTTGTTGGAAGGGTAGGTTTCTGGGAAAAGGGGAAATGTGCCTACCTGTGAGTAATTATAATCCAGGGGAATCTACCTATATGCAGATAACAGACATAATTCAACATTAAGACCAGGCTCTAGGTTCCTGAGAAAACCAAAGCAATGATCTTAGTAAATCAGGTTTTGAAAAAGACTGCAACTTACTTCTGTACATCTTGGCTGTGATATTATCTGTTTTACTTGATGCCCAACTAGATCAGTGAGTAATTAGATGGAGTTGAATATTCCTCCAACATAGTCAAAATAAGTAACTGATAGAAAGAAACGCACATGGCAGAATAATTTTAGATTCTGGAATTATAACAACTGGTCTCCAAATGCCATCATAAAGTAAAGTTCTATGTTTAGATGGAGACAAAATACCTAAGAAGATTACCTCGGTACGACCAAGGACTGATGCTAAACAGTAGTATATAGCAGATGATGTAAACATGGCGATGGGCACAGTTCTCCATTCTAACCACAAATAAAGTCTAACTTTATTTGAATTCCAATTTCATATTCCTTTTCTTTCTTTCTTTCCTTTTTTTTTTTTTTTTTTTTTTTCTTTTTGAGATGGAGTTCAGCTCTTTCACCCAGGCTGGAGTGCAGTGGCAGGGATCGCGGCTCACTGCAACCTCCGCCTCCCAGGTTCAAGTGATTCTCCTGCCTCAGTCTCCTGAGTAGCTAGGATTACAGGCACGTGCCACCACGCCCAACTAATTTTTGTATTCTTAGTTTCACTATGTTTCACAGGGTTTCACTATGTTGACCAGGCTGGTCTCAAACTGCTGACCTCAGGTGATCTGCCCACCTCAGCCTCCCAAAGTGCTGGGAGAGAGACTTTGATTTCTCCGAATCCTTGTAAAAGAGATTCATCCCTTTCCAGTCAGTTGTGGGCAGGGAGAAGGTAGAGGTAATGGTAGTTAGATTGGTTGCGCAGTAAAAATCTGGCTGCCCAGGTTCAGGTCTGTGGCAGGAGGCGGAGTTCTCATAGCAGTTGTCATGAAGTGGTCAGTTACCTCAACATGTGTGTGCTACCGCCACTACTATTACTATACACATGCCTGTACTCGCTCCAGCACATTCTCTTCTTTATGTCACATTATCATGTAAACTACCATAAAATGAAAGCAAATTATTTATGAACTCTTTTTGTTTTGCTTAAACATCACAGATAAAATTTTTTAAGTAATCATAAAACATAACATTTTTGGAACCAAGTTGCCAAGAATACTGTGAAAATCTCAAATACCAGCAAGACTTCAAAGCAAGTCCCTTAATCAAACTAGTGCTTATTTACTAGGAAAAAATTCAAAAGGCTGGGATGCATAGCCCAGATAAGCCAGTTCTGAAGTTGCTGTCATAAATGAGGTATGGGGTGTGAACAGCGTCAGTGCTTGTGTCTTTGAAATGTTCAGTCTCTCTGTAACCTTAAGAATAATTACCTCTTATGATTAAAAACTGTATTTGTCATATGATTGATACTTTATTTTACTAAAAGATATTAATATGAGTGTTGATGTAACCATGGAACGTTTAAGTGCTATATTGTGTTGTGATTCTTGATCAGAATTAACAAAGTGAAAACATCATGTTTTGTTGCTGTTTACAATTTTTTTCTGTTTCCTTTGAGATACTTCACTTTTAATTGGTCCCTTCCCAGCACATTTTTCTGCCGATACCAATAATCACAGCCTCCTCTGCTAAAGTGTCTTGGTGATGCACATCTGATTCTTCAGAACTAAAACCCAGAAAGGGTCTCAAATATTTCATGCTGAAGCCCCTCAAAGGGCAGTCAATCACAAGTATCTGCTCACCACTTAGCCAGAGTGGTAAAGCAGATGACGTAAAGATGGCGATGGGCACAGTTCTCCATTCTAACCACAAATAAGGTCTAACTTTATTATGAAGTCCCATTTCATATTCCTTTTCCTTCTTCTTCTTTTTTTTTTTTTTTTTTTTTTTGGAGTTCAGCTCTTTTGCCCAGGCTGGAGTGCAGTGGAAGAAAAATTCAGCCTTTTCTTACCTTTTAAATATCAATTCATTTGCAGAGACAGTAGCACAACTGTCAAAAATACTATGCCTGGATTGCAGGACTGGTGGGGTGAATGGAGCAGTAACGATAGGTTGCTAATTTTATTTTAGTGTAAGTTTGTGCTATATTTCCCTAATGTTTATATGATTTTTTTTTTTTTTTTGGTGCCAGAGAAAAATTTCTGGATATGCTTTGACTATAGAAAAAGCCACATTTCAAAAATCTGGATTTATAATAATAATTCCTCTTTAAAAGGATGAATATAACATATAAAACATATATCTGTAACCTTTTTCGTAACATGTGTTTCCTCTAGTGTTTTAGGTTTATACATTCACTAAATCTAGAAAGTAAGTTAAAATTATCCAATGGGATCATTTCATTTGTGGAAGAGGAAATTGAGGCATAGCTTGATTAAAAGAATTGTTCAAAGTGAGTTAACAACTTACCGCAATAAGAATCTGGTGTCTACCTTAGAGTGGTGGACTGCTATTACTTGCCCTCCTCACAATTATAATTTTATGTTAATTCTGTTGTTATCATTATTGATAACACTACATATATTTTACCCCCAAGGAAAGAAGGAAGGAAGCAAGAACCTAGTCTTAAAAATCTTAAATTATTTCAAGATGCTGAAACTCAAATCACTTTTCCAATAACCTGAAAAAAATATTTTTCAAATAATATATCCCAAGTAGCCCAGGAAATAATGGTGAGCCTGTGGTTTTCTAGGTTAAATAAGTAAATATCAAATGATATATAAAAATTAAATATCAAGCCAGTTAACTTTTTCGCTTGCACTCTAACCAGCAATTATTTTTGAAAGGCCAGGAAATTCTCAAATATTGGTTCTCTACTTTGATAGCACATTATATTATCCGGGAAAAGAAAAAATTGCCTAAGACCAATAATCAGAATATCAGAATCCCTGAAGGTGGTCGCGCGCGCGCGCGCGTGTGTGTGTGTGTTTACTATTTCCGTTAGACTACTAGTGTGAACTGCGGTTGAGAATCGCTTTCCCAGTCTCAGCGCTCAACCCTATTCCACTCTAGTCCGCTAAGGGACAGCATTAGACCGCTCAAACTCAGAGGGCACGCCGAGAACCGCGTCTCTTCCCCTTGAAGCCACGAGAGGGCGCTCCTGAACCGGGTTTCTTCGTTGGCCGCCTCTTATCCCCCAAACTTAGAGACAACACCGCAGAAAAGGCTTTCATTTGGAAGCGGGCAGAAAGAGAAACGGCAGGGAATTGCCTTTATATATCCGAGGGCCGACGGATAATTTCTGTAAACAACAATACCCCCCAAGATGAGCTCTTCCGAGCTTCCTACCCAGTGGCAGCTCCACATTTTCTCCTTTGGACTTGGAAAAACTTCACTTCCCGAAAGGAGAAAGTCGGGGGGCCGGCGGCTGGGTGGGATGGTTTATGGCTTTGGATCTTGAGCAGTTCACTGTTCAAATAAATCTTGGTGAGTCTTAGAGAACAATCTCCACATTAATCTTGTGTAATTAGCGTTATAACCCTCGGCAGCGTAAGAAGCAGGAAAGACAAAGCTTTATGCAAATGTGACTGCCCTGGCCTCGGCTCCTCCTCCGCCCGGGCCCTTTTCTCCCTGGGCCCCTCGGTAGCGCGCCGCAGACTGCGAGCCTTTTTTTAATGGCACGGTACCTTAAAATCAGTGATAAGGTTCTTGACTTTAAAAACAAAAAATGAAAAAGGAGAAGCAGCGGCAACCGAAGGAGGGGAGAGGCGTGCGCAAGCTGAGGCTATTAGAAGGATTTAGCCTCTGGGGTATTGGCACCTGCCTTTGGCAGCCAGCACAGTCCAGTTAAGGATGGAACCCAACACATGGGGAGACTTAAGGACTGGGAGGTGGCGTTTTCTCCAACCAGCAGCACTTGGGAGGGGGTTGGGTAGGAGGGCGCGGGGGCAAACCCGTGGCTGGGGCGCTTTTCTGGCAGAGAGAGGCAGCTCTCTGAGTTCGCCCCGGGGACCTCGCTCTGCTTTCCAGACCCGCACATTTCCTAGGCAGGAGTCTTGAACCGAGCCCTCAGATGACAGTCTCTGCTAAGCCGAGACAAGGCCCCACAGGAGGAGGAGGGTGTGAGGAACCCCAACAAGCAAGTCTTTACTTGCAAAGGTTGGGGAGGGGGTTGGGAGAGCGGTGCCCTCAGAGGCCGAGGTGCGCGCATAGCCGCGCACACGCTCTGGCACCGACGCGAAGCCGAGAGGATGCAGATCCCCCGCCTGGCTCTGGATTATCTGCTCTGTGTTTACTGTTTCGGAGGGCTTTACGTGAAACGAATAAATTTTTACTTGCTCCCAGGGACCGGCTTGTTGTTTTATGGCATGTACTTATTTAAAAGCCTCTTTTTGTCGGTGTTGAAATGGTCCAAGCTCCCAAATCCTGTGTCGGGCTATGAGCGTAGAACCAGCCGAACTGCAATGAGCATCATTGCAGCAGCAAAAGGCAGTGAAGAGAGGAGCCGTATTCTTTCCAGTACACACACACAGGCACACACACACGCACATGCACACACTCACGCCCTGAATGCTTGCTTTTCTTTTTCACAAACCAGAAACTAATTCTTTTTAATGTCTTACACAGGGGGCTAAGGGAATGTATTCTAGCCAATTGTACCTGAAATACTGCAGGCTTTAAAATTTTTCTACAGAAACTGTATTCTGATTAAAAACAAACCTCAATACAAATCTATTTATCCTCCTTCCATCTGTATCCGCTTAGGGTTTATTCCTTCCTTTTCTGACTCCCCCACCCTCAAAAAGGTAAGCATAATGCCAGGCAAAAGCTAAGATTGGACTCTTTTAACCCGTAATCGCTGTCGTCTCTACACTTTGTTTATGAAACGGAATAAGAATGGGAGAGAGACTTAATTTAACAGCAAAACCGGACTGTATAAATACAATATTCATTTTTTAAAAGTGAAGTGGATTTGGTTTACTCTGAAGAACAGTAATTCAAACAGCACCTATCTGCTCCAGATAGAGTAGCTATGCACATCTATATGGGCAAGTTTGAAATTTAGAACAAGGCTTTGATTTATTCCCTTTCTATCAGTGATTAATGCCCCTTAATTAGCTAATCTCAAAGCCATTATTTACAACTAGGGCAGACAAAGGGAAAACTGATGATCCAACACTTATGTCAGTTTGAAATTTTGAAACAACAAAAAGTGCTTTATTCAGAGTGGAATTCTGAATCTCTTACATGAATCTCAAAATAACAAAGAAACTCAAAAAAATTTTAAACAAAAATAAAACAAAATAAATGGGAACAAATAAAACTCCATCCCCCAAACAATCCCTGCCGCCCCTCCTTTTTGGCAGAAATCGCTGCCTGGAGCAATTTGAAATGCGGCTATTTAAACGGAAAAGGAATCTATCTTGTCTTCATTCCATCTAAAATCTGTAAGTTTTCAATTTTAGTATACGAGGAGAAAGCGTTTATAGCTGAGTTTTTCCAAATTGTTTAAAAGGAAACGGCTTTGGGATTTGAAAAATCAGTTTTCTTTTTGTACTTTTCCAAGGCGGGGGTTCGAAGCTGGGCACTAGATTTACTTCTCAAGATATGGTGCCTTAAACGTTGGGGAAGGGGCTGCGGGGGAGTGTGGGGAGAGGAGGTTTGTAAGGCGCCCTTTAACACGGACGTGGCCTAGGCTGCCGAAGAATTTCTCTTTGAACTCTGCTCCCTAAAGCACCGCCCTCGCAGCAGCTCAATTTCAAGAGACCCTTAAAACCCGTTTACGGACAGAACTGCAGGTCTTCGGGGTCTTTCTCGGTAGAAAACCATTCAGATCGGGTATCCTTGGGGCTGTCAGGGGGTTCTTGAAGGTTCCAGGGAGTCTCCTCAGGAACCGGAGAGCGCAGGCCTCGGTTGCCTGATGTTGCAGAGGAGCCTAAGGAAGGGGCGGAGCAGGCCATGTCTGAGCCGGGGCCTGAGTCCTCCACTGTGGACGCGCTGCAGGTCGCCTCAGACCGCTTAGGTCATCTCGGCGGTTTATCCAGCTCTCCCCCGCTTCAGAGCCCGGAGTAAGGAGAGCACCCCCACCCCCACCTTCACCTCCATCATTTTTACGAGGAAACCCTGTTCATTCGCTGCATCTGGGGACCCTTATGTGCGTTTGCCTGTTCAGAAATAGAATATGTGAAAGGAACAATACCGCGGGACACGTTGCCAAGTCGACGTGGGCAGCTTAAGGTGTGCAAAAGTGGAACTCAGGAGGACCTCGAAAGTCCTTCGATCTGAACGGTTGGGAAAAAAACTTTAGGTTTATTCCTGGGCTCCTGAATCCATGACCTGAACGGGAACAGAAAAAGCCCTCTGGAAATCGGAACATGCCTTCAGGCAGCAATAGAATGGGATTAGAAATCCCTCCTGGAAAGTATGAGGCGAAGGAGAGGGAAACTACAGGGGAATGGAAACTGGGGTAGGAGAGGCAGAGCTCGGGAGAGGGGTGTGTGTCTGCGTAGGAGATGGGGACTCCGGGCCAGGGAGGAAGGAAAAGAAGAGGGTAAAAAAGAAGCTAGAGGAGCGAAGAAGGAAAAACTAGAGGACCTCGTGTCTTTCGTGTGAAAGCATCCGCGTCCTAAATCGTAGGAACGAGGTCGTCATTAGCGCTCTGACCCGGAGGAAAGACACATTAGAGAAAGAAATGAACACAGAACATGCATCTCCCTGCCTGGTTCATTTCGCTTTCCTTGAAATCCCTGGGCCTCAAGGTTCCCATCGCTTAAGCTTTCCCCATCTCTCCCTCCCCCGCCCCTTCAACATACAATGCACTGAGGCTGAGAGGGGAGGAACCGAGCGAGTCAGGGAGAGAAACCATGAAGCTTTTCAGGGTAAAATAACAAACCTGCGCATCCAGCTTGCCAACACGTTTTTAACATTTGCATCGACTTATTTGTAAACAGCCGTTGGGGTGATAATTTCGCCTGAGAGATTAACCATTCAAGTCTCAAAGTTCCCAAGGATTGTGAAATCCTACTTGTAAAAATACAGATTTTGAAGGGTTTCTTTTTTCTCCCTTTCCCAAATGAAACCCCGAGAATGCGCTTTGGACTTGGGGACTGAGGGCGTGGTGGGCAGACAGCTGTTGAATCCAAACAAAGACTATTCTGGATCTGACGCCGTTTTGGTTTCCATCTGGGAGTACTTTTCATTTCCTTCTTCCCATTCCAATGGAGAGAAATGGATTAGGAACGGGGCAGTCAGAATTATGTGTTTATGGCGGACAGATAGAACAGGAGAGAATGAACCTTCAGCAACAAAAGGATCTTTGAGATTTGGTTCCTGGGTGTGCAAATTTGGAAACAAACAAAATAACCAAGGAAGCTCTGGGGATACCAAGACTCTTGTGCTATCGACAATGTTGACTCATAGATGAATCATCTCTCCTTCTCTACTTTCCTCTCATCAATCAAGAATTGTGGCCCCATCTCACAAACTGCCGCGGAAGCCAAAATTGCAGGACATTTTGAGAAACAAGTCTTGAAATCTGCCTGAAACTAACAAAAGCCACCCGCCAGTCAACCAGAGTCAGTCTCTCTCTCCCTTTCTTCCCTCCTCTCCCGCCTCTCTTCCTTCTCTCCCGCCCCCCACCCCCCACTCTCCTATCTTTCTCCAGTTAGCCTCGCCCCAATTAACGCCCTACAGCAAGTCAGCCTTACACCTGCTGGAGAAATCTTGGTGGCAGTGGTGGGAGGTGGTGGTTTTGGTTTTTAGCAGTGCGCGGGAGCACCGTGTCACACCCGCCTGCGACCGCCCTAGGACCGTCCTCGGGAATATCTTGGAGCCAGGAGCCAGGGAGGCTCTCCTCAGCCCCAGTCGTTTCCTGTCGCCGCTTTCGGTTTCTCTTCCCTAACAGCACCCGCCACCCCTTTTCTCTGAAATTCTCAAAGCAATTTCATCCTTTGCAGAGTTTGTAAAGCTCTCCTACTGACTTGGGGTGTGCGGCTTAAAAAGGGGAGAATGGAGTAGCTCGAAAGGGAAGGAAGATCACATTGAAATTATCCTTTTTAAAATTTTAATTTCATTGACACGTCTTGAAAGGTTTGTTTTGGTATAAGGCAACGCTGCCAATTCCAAATACAAACAGACAGACACACACTGTGTGTATCAGATGTTGGGAATAAAAATGGTTTATTGATTGAAATAATAGAGGCATTATTTTGATTTGTCTTGACATGGACGCTGATTTATAGAGCTCTTCCCCCAGTGATTTCTTCTTGTAGTCCAGACACATGGAAATGATAAAAATCTCACCAAAGCTCACCTTAGTGCTAATCAAGACTGCTCGATGCACGTTATAAATCTGATACAATATTTATTGCTTATCTGTATTCGAGGGGTTAGTCTCCATCCTAGGATTGTCCCCTTTCAAAACATTTTTTTTTCGGATGCATCTGTTTTCACTTTGCACTTTCAACGGGCTGGAGCAGACAATAGTGTGAAAAACATCTGAATATATGAGGCGACGGAGCTGCATGTGTGTTTCATTTCTGCGGTGTTAGGGGAGAAAATAACAAAAGAAACACACACTGCAACACACACACGCACACGCACGCACACACACGCACGCACGCACACACACACCGGCCCAGGACCTCAGCACAAAGGGCGCGCTGACCCAGCGCTAACACACAAGACAAATTAAAGAAAGGGGCAAATCGGAGCACGGGCTAAGGCGAGGGTCCAGGCATTTCGGGAAAAGATCAAGGACAAGGATAGTTAAGAAACTGAACGTGGGCCAGGGAAGATCGGAGAGAGAGAAAGTAAAGTGTCCAGGACTGGAACTCACGTCCCTGAGGCTGGAGACAGTAAGTTTGCTTGTAACACCGACAGTTTTCCTTGACTGCAGGAAACAACAAAAATAGTAATAAAACAAGCACAAATCCCCCAAACATCAAGGGGGTAAAAACTCCACTACTAGCCACCCCAAACCAAAACCAAAACCGTGTCTTTTCTGCTGAATTGCTGCAAGATCACAAGAGACCAAGAGACCCGGAGTCAGACTGTGAGCTCGGGAAAGATAAGTTGCCCGGCGAGGTTGGAGGTAGACTGAGGAACTCCTTTTTTTTGTGAAGGACACAAATATTTGCAGAGTTTAAAGCTGCAGGAATACAAAAGCAGGAGTGAGACTATCTGATTACAGATACAGGATGTTCGAGTTGTTGCCTCCCAAAAATGACTGCGTTAAAAAAAAATAAATAAAAGGTCAGTTCGAAAAGGGAAATTTTAATATCAGTGAAAGCATCAGAGGGAATCGGATTGAACACGGCAGCTCCGGAACTGGACGACAACTGCGTGGTGCAGCCAATCCCGGGGCCTGTGGGAGCGAGCTACAGATCTCAGGACCACGCGGGCGAGAGCGAGGAGCCTCCCGGCCACAGAGCCACGGGCGCTGCGGAAGCCAGCCAGGACTCCCCCGGGCTGGAGTGTGCGAAGGGCTTCCGGCCCCGGGGCCCAGAGGGGTCTTAGTGAAAAAGGGATGGCGCTTCAGCACCGACCGCGTTGCCCTGGGTTCTCCATTTCCGCTTCCCGAGTCTCTCTGCCTCTGTTTCCCCATGGCCCGGAGGACATGCTACGGAAGAGACGTCTGGTCGGGGGGGTGGGGACGGGGGTAGCGGAAGAGGGAGGGGAAGGTCGCATCCCTGGGACGTTGACACCCCCCTCCGCGCGGCACTCCAGCTCCGAAGAGCGAGCTTCGGTTCCGCCCACCCTCCAGCCATTTGCTTATTCTCGCTATTGTTTTAATTCATTGTGCAGCCTGTTGCGCCGCGGGCCCGGCTGAGCCACTTGGGGTCCTCCAGATGCCCTGCAGGGCGCCTGTCCCCGGACGACCACTCTGCAGGAGCAGCGGGGGCACGCCCGTGTTTTCTTGTGGATAACTGCCTCGGACTTGGAGGGGTCGGTCCCCACCTGAAGCTCACCTCAGGCAGTCGCTAGAAGTTCCAATCCAATCGTGAGCTTTCCTCTGGGAGGGACAGGACAGGATCCCCTTGAATTCCTGAGGCTGCTCCTCTGGGCGAATCCCACAATAATTGCGCATTTCTCTCCATTTAGTGCTTTGGAAATTTAGAAAGCGCGCTTTTATTTGTACATCGCCTGCCGACAGCCCGTTTGCTGGTTAGAGAATCCTTGTTCCCCCTCCCCACACGTACGCACACTCATTTTTAGTTTTAATAAATGATTTAAAAATCAAAACAAACCTCTGAGTCAGTCCGCCCAATTTTGTGCTCCATCTCCTCTGTGTATGTGTTAGATTCTCGCCAATCGATGGGAAAGAGCATTTAGGGGTATTTGCAATTTCCTTTGTCACTTGCCACTCTGTGCGTATAGATTTTACATATCATTTGTTTACCAAATCAGTTCGTATTTTCTTAGCCCAGAATTCAGGATTTTATGTTTGTGAATTAATTGCCCAGTACCCAAAGGGCAGGACAGTCAGGGGAGCCACCTGATGCAAAAAGGGTCAGCTCACGTTAGGGCAAAACAAGGAGTTTTTGCGAGTCCTTCTGCCGGCTCTGAATTAACACAAACAGCCCTCTTTGCCTTCCTAGGTCTTGTTAAAAGGACCGTACCTTGAAGGGATAGTGTGGTGCCTAATGTCTGCTAGCCTTTAACTCAGGCATTACAAGATCATTTTTGCCCAGCCCAAAGAAACTGTGTAAATCAAACAGCCCTGGTTGAAGATAATACCTAGTCACTTTAGTTCTGGCCATATGGTGCCTACCTGCATTCTAGTCTTGAACAGTCTCAGGTTCCTCACTGGGTCTCACTTATTGATTCCTTGACTAGATTACATCATAATTTAATATGGCTGAGTGATGTGGAGGTGGTGGATGATCCTTTTATTGCCCTGATTAAAATCCACACAGTAAGAAATTTTTAAAATGAAGGTTGATGATGGAAGCTTCCTCAATAAGTATCCTTCAGTCAAGAAATGACTGAACTTTAAATTATAAGAATCTCAAAATTACTATGCAAGTGTTTGGCAACCAATTTCCGGTTTTCATGACAACAGGAGCCCAGGCCATAGGATGGCAAACTAAATTCAATGATCACTTGTCTGCTTCTGCAGATAATCTTAAAGGAAGCTTCATTACAATTCACCCACCAAACAACTGGCATCTCAAAATGCATCAAGAGCTTTGTCTATTTAAGCAGATAGTACATTCTATGGCATTTGAATTTTATAAAAATAATTTAAAAATATATTTTGAGGTCAAACTTAATTTTTATTTGGACCAATTTGCCTTAACATTTAAAAAGATATCCTTAGGTGTGTGTCATTACATCAAGCTTTCAGCTGTCTCTAGGGACACATTAAGGTGAGGTGGTGATGCTAAGATTCTAAGGACAGCATTCATGGGTAAACAACAGAAAATCCCTGTGCCCATAACCTTACTTCAGAGAACAGCAGTTCCACTAGATTCAAGGTGGCTTCTTCCTACTCTTGTGTTCATAATTGAACATAATTTGATCTTATTTAAGATTATAATACGTTCCCTGACAGTCAGAGCAATGCTGGCCCAGGATATAGTCTCTTTCTTGTGAATGAAAGGACAATTAATAGAAAACCCTGTTGGTCTTCTATATTGTCTTTGTCATGATGTGGGCAGAGTGAGCCAATAAATAGAATTTGAAATAAGCAACACGTTTGCCCTCCAAATCTTAAGCTACAATTCAATATCTAATGGATTTGAGGAAAGAAAAAAGAGGCACCTGGTCTTCTGAGCTGATAGAGGGTTAGATTATAACCTGATTGAAGGATTGGCAAAAAAAGTAATAGACACAATTGATGGCTTATTTTCATTCAACCACCAGCTAGGCAGATTTGGACCAAGGAAATTCCACTTCAATTTTCTTTATTCTGATTCCATGTTCACCAAGAAACTTTCTGATTATAATTGAAATTGCTGTTTATATCTGCTAAGTAATGGGAATGTGTTTAGGTCTCTGAGATTTTTTTGGTATACACACACACACACACACACACACACACATATAGTATACATATGTATGTATACTATAAACACACAAAACATTTTAATCAATGGATTCTAGTCTTAATCACTGTGGTTAAAGTGATTTTGCTCTGAGAGACAGTTTGCTAAGAAGTCAGGTTTCTGGCTAGGTGTGGTGACTCACACCTGTAATCCCACCACTTTGGGAGGCTGAGGCTGGTGGATCACCTGAGGTCAGGAGTTCAAGACCAGCCTGCCCAACATAGTGAAACCCCGTCTCTACTAAAAATACAAAAAATTAGCTGGGCTTTGTGGCAGGTGCCTGTAATCCCAGCTACTTGGGAGGTTGAGGCAGGAGAATCCCTTGAACCTGGGAGGCAGAGGTTGCAGTGAGTCGAGATCCCACCATTGCACTCCAGCCTGGGTGACAAGAGGGAAACTCTGTTTCTAAATAAGTAAATAAAATAAAAGTCAGGTTTCCAAGCCTGTGAGATCTAGAATTAGGCATGGCAGACTATGAGGAGCTTTCCCAGAAAAATACCCAACCAACGTTTCAGGAATGGCTAGTTACATCTTCCTAGTAGCAATACTATCTTATTGGCCGTTTGCCCATACTTCAACAGATAGCAATTTTGCACTGTATTTTCAGTCCTTAAACTTAGAAGTGTTTGAGAATTATTATTATTATTATTATTATTATTATTATTTAGACAGAGCTCAGCCCTTCCGCCCAGGCTGGAGCACAGTGATGGGATCTCGGCTCACTGCAAACTCCACCTTCTGGTTTCAGGCGATTCTCCTGCCTCAACCTCCTGAGTAGCTGGGATTATAGACACCCGCCACCACGCCCAGCTAATTTTTGTATTTTTAGTTTAGTTTAGTTTGATTTAGAGATGGAGTTTCACCTTGTTGGCCAGGCTTTTCTTGAACTTCTGAGCTCAGGCAATTGGCCCACCTCGGCCTCCCAAAGTGCTGGGATTACAGGAGTCAGCTATCATGCCCTGCTATTTTCTAAATCAACAAATCAAAATCTCACATACGTCCCCAGCTTTTATCAAAAATTAACTTATCTAAGCTATTGTTGAAATTAATTATAGCTTTGGTCTCCACCAAATCTTGGGTTTTTTGTTTGATACCTATCACTGTAAAATATCAGGTTCTTTAACATTTAATGTAATTTAATTGGGTGTTCTCTAGGTGCTGAATTCTGCCTTTTGGTGAGTACAGATATTTTATTATTTTATTATCTTTGTAATTCTGTTAACCCTTTTCTTTCCTCAGAACAAAGTACTAGCAAATTTATTTATCTGCTGTCCTCACAGAAAACTCTTCATCTCCTGATTATAAAAGTTGCTTAACACTTTCATGTTAGTTTTTTTTCTTGTGTGGCAGACAACATTACATCCCCTACTTTAAAGATTTTGTAAAAATTTAATACCTACCTTTAGGAATGTTGCAGCATTAAATTAGATAACCCATCCGTGTAAAGGATTTAGCACAATGACTGGCTAGCACAATGACTGGCACTTAGTAGGTAAAAATGTATTAATTGGTGCAAGTTTTAGCATAGATGTCCCCTGGCTGACAGTTTTAAGGGATGGACAATATTGGCCTCTGTTTCCTTTGCCTGCGGCTAATTACTTGGAATTCTTCCCTCTTAATCACATATTTAGAATTATTTTTCCCTAAAAACATTTCATTAAAGTTGTTTATGTTCAGGGATTTAAAATAAATGTAGAGATTGTTGCTTTTGCTGCGTAACTCTTTTTACAGATTATTTTAACCAAAGTTAAAATAAGGTATAATTCATCATTGATCTTTTGGTGACCTCATTTTTTTGTATGGCTCTGCTCATAGATATTTTTACTCATCCCTTCCATTTCTTTGAATCCTGGAGTTAGAAAACAGCCCTGAAGATCAAAGAATTGTAGAATCATTGAATTTTCAACTATAAATGAATTTAGATATAGCTGGTTTCTAGAACCAAAGCCAATTCTTTATTCATCCATGGTAACTAAGCTATTTTTCTCTTTAAATGCTCTTACAAAAGTCCTTTTAAAAGTATACCTGAATTGTATCTCCTAATTTCCTCTACTTCACAGGGTTTTTCAGTCCTCTTAAAAATGCTTTCCTGTTAGCAAGTAATAATTTCTTCTTATATAGTGCGTACTGGCTCTTCTCTATTACCTGATGCTTCCTTTAAAAAAACAGATCCTTTGCATTTAAATACATTTCCTCTAATTGCTAAGAATTGAAGTGAAACATCCTAGTTATCTCTAGGTAAATGTTTATAGATAGATTTGTTTTTGCAACCCATCAGAACTACAGTCCAGTGAGGAGTTGTATAAGAAATTATACATCGTCATTTAAAATATCTCAATTTCACATTTAAGTGTTACAAACAATATTTGAATGACTATTATTTGGGAAAATTATATCCGGACAAATTATCCAGATGATTTGTTTATGACGCACCTGTTAAGTAAGCCTTGAATACCCTGCACTGCTATAACTGTGATAACTTTAACCCCTTCCCATGTCTTCAAAGAATTTCAGAGCAAAGGAGTTCTTAGTTTTATCATTATTGCTTTTGCCACCTTGAATATAACTTTTACAGATTAATGAATGTAAGTAAAATGATTTTAAAAGAGCCATAAACCAAAAATCTGAGTATTTGGGCTAGGCTCTATCATCATAATTTACTGTGTGACTATAATAAAACCCCCTAAGCTGTTTCTCTTTATTATTTATTCATTTGTTAAATGAGGATAATACTTCATTTTACTATAAAGGTTTTGTGATGTGTGTGTGTGTGTGTGCGTGTGTGTTAGCCAGTTCAGGCTGCTATAACAAAAATATGATAGACCGGGAGGCTTAAACATAGAAATTTATTTCTCACAATGCTGAGGGCTGGCAGCTCCAAGAAAAAGGCGTGGGCAGACCTGGTTTCTGGTGAGGCCCACTTTCTGGTTTGTGGAAGGTCATCTTTTCCTTGTATCCTCACAGAATGAAAAACAGCAAGAGAAAGCAAGCTTTCTTGTGGGCTTTTATAATGGCAGTAATCTCATTCAGAGGGATCCATTCTCATGACCTAATTATCTCCCAAAGGCCCTGCCTCCTAATACCATCACGTGAGAGGTTAGAATTTTTAACATAAGAATTTTGAGGGGACACACATATGGCTCTGTGTGTGCGTGTGTGTGTGTGTGTGTGTGTGTATGTGCACGTGCATGTGAGAGGCTGAAGTTAGACCCTGTAATTTATACATCCAAGGGAAAAGAAGAAAACTGTTTAAACCGCCTTCCCTGGGCATGCCTTGTTTGGGGCATGCTATATCTATTATTCCATTTTATAGTATCGTCACTCACCTTCATGAAGAATATTATTAGAAAAATTATCCAGTTCGAATTTCTAGTTCTCTACTTCTTTCTATATCTGATTCTATGTTTGCCAATCAGGTTTTACCAATCAAATTCCAATATCTTGATTCTATTCTTTTTCATAATAGCCTGTTCTTGGTTTAGGGATGTGATAGCCTCTCTGATCTCTTGTAGGATGTCAATTACATATAGATTTTGAAGACCCCATCTGCTCTAGAGATTTTGTTTCTACAGATGGTGATACTCCTGACTTTAGAATTGAGAACCTTGCTTTTAAGGTTTTGGCTTTGCTAAAATGTTTGTTATTTTTTGGCTATGTTCTTGCCTTTGTTCTTGAGTGTTTCTATTTGTGTATGGACATATCTTGTCTTTACTGGCTGTAAGGAATGTTAAGGATATTTGGGAGGGTAGAGTGTGTAAGTAGCTCATTTTCTGAGCTCAAAATATTCTTGTTTTGTCTGGGTATCATCTGCCAATAGGATGCAACATTGTGTTTCCAACCCAAGCATCAACAGGCACTGGTGACAAATATTTCTGCTGTCCTCTCTTGTCACAAAGAAAATGGGAAGACTCCTTTCCCCCAATCATTTGCCTGAGTCTTGCTTCTCTTGTTTCTCAAACTGGAGCAGACCTGAAACTGCTTTCAATATTTGCAACAGTTTTAAGCTGTGCTGCTCTGGACTGCTTACCCACCTGGTTCTCAAATGTCCCAGGTGCCACAGCAAATTCACATGGTACCATGGGATATTTAAGCAATACAAGAGAAACACAGTGATATTCGCCATCTGTCAGACACTGCAGGAACTACCAGTGAAACTATCAACTCACAGTTTCAACATTAGATCATGCTACATTCCTTTGGATGATACTATATTTTTGTGAACCTGATATTTTAGAGGTTTCTGTGATTAAAAAAAGTATCATGTGAAAATCAATTTGAAACAAGAAATAAGGATGACAATGTCAACTTCCAAGATTCGAAAAGATGTGTACACATCCTACTAGTAAATATTTGTGGTTATTTAAGAATGAATATTTTTCTTTCAATCATATGTATTACCTTTTTAGTGGCTATGAAGCTTTTAAGACACAAATACTTATTAAGTTGTTTGTACCTAATTACTTAATAAATGGAACTGTTAGGTATTTCTTTTAGCACCAGGGCATGATTTAAAAAATTACAAAGACGCTAAAGGTGGTATAAACAAAGAGGGTTTGGGAACCTCTGGCTTTAACATTTTTCATTGTGGTTTCCCCACCAACTGCTCTGGTATATGCCCAATAGATATTTGTATTCATAAATGTTGAAACATGATTCATGATCTGATTTGAAAATTTAGAACTTTTATGAAATCATCTCTCTTTTTCTGCATTGAGCTTTTTAATAAAATAGTTTTCCCCTTTAGACTTGGGGCAACACTGAAGATTTCTTTTGGGCAATAAATGGGAGAAAAAAATAACCTCTCCGTCTCTTTTCTTTCTGGATTCCCTCAATTTGGCTAGCACTATGCTTAAAAGAAGCACAGAAATTTTTCAACCATATATTTCCGCTTCTGCAGACTAGACAGTTGTGGGAAGTTCAAATGAAATTATATTTACACAACATAAAACAATTGATTTAAAATTCTAAATCAAACTGGTTATTGGTCAACATACCCACACACGGGCATGTGCACACACACACACACAGCACTGTCACGCATGTCTGCACACATAAACACAACCTGACCCACCCACAGGTACAAGCAGACACAAGTGCCATGGGGCAGAGTTGCCATCACATATACCATTTGGAAGTTTTCTGGTTTTATGTCAATGGATGAGATAAAACCTGGGACATATCTTGGTCCCTGCCCTTGTCTATAGCCCCATTTCTCTTAAGGCTGCTGTAATGCTTAAAGTCAGCTCTACTTTTTCTCAGTGAATTGTCCAGTGGTACTAATGATGCATTGTTTTATAAGAACCTATTAGTTTACTTTACCAGATGAACTTTAACAGAGAGAACCCTGAGCACAGAGGCAATGCATAGGTAAATTTTAAGGGGTGAGCAGGATGACAGAAAAGTTTTGTGATTATTTTCGTGTCAGGTGATTAATGAAGGAGCCATGATCTGTGAAGCCTGTACCTCCCAAGTATAAGAGTAGCACCCAGGCATCCTAAAAGTAGATTTATGAAAAATAGAAGTGATGTATAAACCTTAACTACATCAAGAGTTGACCTGGTGTCAACTCCATGTCTCTTTGGGTTTATCCTTCAACTCCTACATTCCTAACCATCCAACTGACTAGGCAGGTAGAATCTGATCCTTCATAAGAACCCTACACCCCAAAGGGCCATGAGGTGAAAGCCCTCTTTAGTACCTTCAGAACTTTCAACAGAATTACTCCAAACCTTCTATATTGACAATCCAAATCAAGTTCCAGAAATTTTGCAAAGAAGAGAATAGTAAAACCCCATTACAGAAATTGGCATCACTAAGTTGGAATTTGCATTAATTCAAATGGGAGCCTCTCTGAGTTGAGCCGTTATTAGCAAACAATACGAGTTAGAGTAATAGTCTACATTAAGTTTCAGTGAGAAGAAATGTGGAAAACTTAAAAAACAAAATGCTTGAAAATGTCCTAGAGTTCTTCAATCTGCATTTTGTTGATCTAATCAAAGTTTGTATGGTAATTCAAACAATAATTTAAAAAATATGTATAATGTGATTACAACTTCCACTATTTCCTCTCTTTCTTGGAAGACAGATTGTTGCCATATTGCTCTGAAACTAGTGGGGGATCTTGACTGATAAGAAAAATTCTCAATTTATTAGCATAGTTTGGGAAGAAAAATTCTCAATTTATTAGCATAGTTTGGTCCACAAGTACTTTAGAGATGGAAAGCTTGAATATATTTACTTAAGGTACACTTACACGTAAGTTTCCTAGTTTGGCTTATAAGGTTGGTCATGCACTTTCAAACTAAAAATATAAATCAGCAAATAAGTTCAAAATTTTCCAGGTCATGCTAGCTGAAGTGTTCCCAAACTGAGATAGTAATCTTGATGATAAGCCCAGTTTGGCAGGCTCAGTTCCATATGTTCCATTTCTTGTTTAAATATTTGATTTCTTAGAACTTGGGGATGAGAAATCTCTCACTTAAAATGTAGTTATTAGACAAATGACAGCCTACTTTGTAAAGAAATCCCATTGTTGCTATGCTTCATAGCTGTCAGCAGGTTGAAGTATGTTGAGGTGAGGTCCTTGCTGTGTTTGAGCTTGTGATTCACTATTTAGCAAACAGAATCATGTCCCTATCATTGCAGCTTTGCAGAAAAATAACAGCTGAGAACAGGGGAGAAAAGTCCTGGTTTTCTTATTCTGAGATAATTTTATTTTCTAGAAATATGGATCTGAATAAGAAAAGTAAGTGAGTCGGTTGCAAATCAAAGATGATTGAAGTACTGCTCTCGTTTTACAAAACAGACACATTTTGGTTCATCTTTCTCTTCATTCTTTTACACATCTGTTTTCTTTGTCACAGGCATACCTTCTTAGTCTCCCCAAGCGGCAATTCTTTCTCACTACCAGTGATATTCTTATTTGACCAATGCACAACAGCACATTCCATCGGCAAATGTTATTTTGGAGATGAGGAAACTGAGACCAAAGTAGGAAAGTCTATTATTCATGGTCACCAACCTAGTTGGTTGGAAACACAGCAGGAATGAGAATCCACTTCTGGCTCCTAATCAAGCTCTCTCTACTGACTTCAAAGCTGAGTTCCTCCTGATGTGATTTCAAAACACCTAACTATTGCTTAAGTTTCACTTTCAGCTTTTGATATAATTTGACCCTTAAAAGGCAAGATAGATTGGGTTGATTCATGAACAAACAGCCTAAAGAAAGTGATAAATATGTTTGATTAGAAAACAAGTATGAGTCCCTATGATAGGAGCCTCACTACTTCCAAAGGAAGGTAAAGCATAAGTGTAATTTCTCATGCTTTATTGTTTGGGAAATGAATTATGTATAAATTGTTCCTAAAATAGCATGACAATTTATTAACATACTTTCAATGACTTCCAGGAAAGTGTTCGAAGATAATCATAGAATTTACCATTTTAATGTAGATTTTTTTGGTAGGACATCTTATCAGGCCAGTTTGGAATGACAGTGGTATAATAAACTATTTTTTTTTTAATCTGCTGTTTTGTTCTATAGAAACAAACAAAAATGAAAGGAAAAAACACCACTTAATTGACTCAGTACAAACGTGCTTTAAATAGTCTCTCCAGAACTGGTTCACCTTTTTTGTTGTTGTTTTGTTTTGTTTTTCAAATCCTTTCCCTCCCTGTCTCTTTTCTTTTCAATAAATGTAAAACATGATGTAGAATGTGCAATTTTTATGAGGTTTCCATTTATGTCAACTCATTCCTACCCATTCATTGTTTATTTGGCAATTAAGGCAATCTGTACTGCTATTCAGTTTATTTTGTCAACAAGCATTTGTTACAAAGCTACTAATTTTCCTGGGTTCAAAAGAAGTGGAAATCCTGGCATAGTCCCAGGAGACATAACATTTAAGAACTCAAAATGCTTAGTAAATAATATTCTAAGTTATTTAGATTGTTCTGTGTGTGTGTAGGAGGGTATGGTTTTTTTTAGAAATGCAATCTCAAGGTGGGAGAAGCATAGGAGATGCATATAATATACCGTCATTATAGAACAAATTTAACATTGACATTTTGATGCAACATCATTGTATTTGAATATCAATGACTAGTTCTACTAAGTCAAGTTCCAGTCTTCATTTAGGTATTAGAGTAAAGAATAAGCTTTTTCACTCTGCTCTTCATAAAAGACGTTTTCAGTTACGAGTGCATCTCTAAAAGCCTAAAATATAAGATCTGACTCATTTTCAAAACTGTAAAACTTTTTTCATACAGATTAATTTCATGCATATTATCTATATGTCTTCTAATATCTCTAAAGTTTTAATAATCTAAGCTTTGATTCTTTTATTCCTCTAAAATAATTCAATGTATTATATTCTGAATGACACAATGAAAGAACATTTGATAAAACAAGTTTTATGTGTTATTTATGAGGAAGACACTTAAGGATTTAAATAAGCCTTTAAAATATTTACATTTTTACTTCTGACTTTTTGTTTCACACTTTAAAAAAAAAAGGACTTTTCTCTTATATTTGATGTAGGTTTCAAACTTTAGATTTATATTTCAACACCTCACAACAAATTTTGTAAATATTCGGTGGGGGCTTGGCCTGAAATGTAAACACTTCTTGCTATTGAAGCACTGAAGAAAAGCAGAACCCCTCATTTATTATGAGACATCCAGAAGACTAAAGAGATTTTGAACTTTTTTTTCTTTTTTTTGGAACATCTTCTTCAACAAGAAAAATGAAATGTCATCATGCTAAGGTGAATCATAATAAATGTTATGTCTTGTCTGACACTGAAAATAAATCCAAGCAAGTTTGGAGAAATATTGGTGGCTTTTTCCCCCATAGAGGTTTAGATCAGCTTTATAAATTAAACAGTATGCGTTGACAGCTCAGGGCAGTAAGTAAACTATTCAGTAGATAATCTCCATAGAAACAAAAAAAGTTTAAGCATCTCAATCTAAAATAGCACTTCTGGAATCAGCAGTTGAATATAACAGGAGCAAATCCTTCCTTTCTTCAAATTAGCAACAAAATTACCTTTTATTTAGAAGAGTATGATATAAAATAACTTAGAAGTATCACATAGGTATTAATGGTTGTGGTGGTAATCTCAATATAAATTTATCCCCTGAAACTGTCTGATAATCTTGGCTGACTTTCAGAGAGTACTGTTTGTTTACCAGACATTTTTCTAAGCATTTTATATATATCAGCTCAGTCAGTCCTATACCAATGAAAGGAGATTTTTTCTATTATCCCCATTTGACAGATGAGGAAACTGAAGCACAGAGAGTCAATGACCCTACATAATTGGTGATGCCTGGGCTCTGTGGTCTGCCATATTCACCATATAAACCACAGGGCTTCCCCACAGCACAAACCTGCATGAACATTTGGGTCGGTATTTTGTGGTCAAGGAGACAATATTATTTTGAATGATAAAACCTTAACTCAGTGTTAATCCTCCATCAATCTCTGGTGATGCAACTTGACAGATATTAAAAGGTATATTCTCCAACATTTACCTGCATTTGAGCAGGGGTCCCCAATCCCTGGCTATGGCCTATTAGGAACTGGGCTGCACTACAGGAGGTGAGCAGCGGGTGAGTGAGCATTATCGCCTGAGCTCTGCCACCTGTTAGATCAGTGGAAACATTAGATTCTCATAGAGGCACAAATCCTATTGTGAACTGCTCCTGAGAGGGATCTAGGTTGCAAGCTTCCTATGAGAATCTAATGCCTGATGATCTGTCACTGTCTCCCATCACCCCCATCTGGGACAACATAGTTGCAGGAAAACAAGCTCAGAGCTCCCACTGATTCTACATTATGGTGAGTTGTATAATTATTTCATTACATATTACAATGCAATGATAATAGAAATAAACTGCACAATAAATGTAATGTATCTGAGTCATCCCCAAACCATGCCCTCTCCCTGGTCTGTAGAAAAATAGTCTTCCATGAAACTAGTCCCTGGTGCCGAAAAGTTTGGGGATCGCTGATCTAAAGTTGGCAACTGCCTGAATTGCACATTATCTCCCGCTCCTTTGGTGATAAAGGACTGTAGAATATAGCAGGAAATCTTATAAATTGCAAAGGGCAATAAGCATAGATTAGTTTTTATGTTTGTTTAGCTAGTGTGGAGTACTTGGTTTCCCTCCCAAAATTCATGCCCACCTGGAACCTGTGAATGTAAACTTATTTGGAAATAGGGTTTTTGCAGATATACTTTAAGATGAGGTCATGCTGTAGTATGGTGAGTCTTAAATCCGGTGTGACTGGTGTCCTTATAAGAAGAGGAAAATTTAGACACAAAGACGCTGGCACACAGAGCAGAAGGCCATGTGAAGAGAAGGAAGAGATTGGAGTGAGGCAACTATAAGACAAGAAACACCAAGACTGCCAGCAACTATTGGAAGCCAGAAGAGGTGAGGAAGATTTCCTCACTAGAGCCTTTGGAGGGAACATAGCCCTGCTGACATCTTGATATTTAGACTTCTAGCCTCTGGAAATGTGAGAGAATACATTAATATTGCTTAAGCAATCCAATCTGCTACACTTCATTATGGCAGCCCTGGAAACTAAGACAACTAGTAATTAGCATCCATTGCCACCAGAAGAGTACAAAAACTTAAGGAACAAGTACAGTAGGCAGATTTGAGTGGTACTGCCTGGGGTTGCTAAACTGTCTCAAATTGAACTATGAGTTGGAAGAGCACTGGCACTTAGAAGAATCCAAATTAAAAATGTAGGAAAGGTTTTAGAAGAGTAAATCCTCAAGGGAGAACTAAAGAGGCACTAGTTAAAAGCATTTCCAGCCTCATAATCCTAACCAGGGCTTGTCTAACCAAAAAGCAGAAGTTTGCAGAGAATTAGTGAGCTTCACTTTGCCCCTCCGTTCCCCTTGTCTAGAAGCATTCTTCAAAGGTGCACTATTATGCTGACATAGTTTACTAAATTAATCAGACACAGTGACAATGCCTTTTTCATCTCTATATGCATACTACAAAGTGCATACTATCAGACTAGGGCTGGGCCCAAATCTACACATGAAAATCACTTCCTCTCCGCTTCTGTTGCCTGTGACATTTGTTTCTCATTGGATAAAGCTTAATCTGCATTTGGATAGAGGCTCATTCAGATGTTTCTCTCAAAATCAGCCTAAGAACTATCCAAGGTTTGGCCATCAGATACTATGTTACTGAAGTCTAGGAGCTCTCACTACAGTTTCACCTTTCCTAGGTGGGCCAATATGTTGCTGTACATTTTGTAATATTTTCTCTCTTTTTCTTTCCTTCTCCCTTCACTTGCCACGGGTATCACTTTTTGTCCAGAATAGAGCCCTTGGTATTCAATATTTATTTATTAAATAGTTAATTATCATAAAAAATATGCCAGGCATAAGTCTTAATCTTAGCAATACTGCAATGAACAAGATGGCCTCTGCTGTCAAGGCACTACTGCCTGGTAAGGCAGACTGACACATAAAGAGGCAATTATAAATCAGTGGAATAGTGTTTGAATGGAATAGAATTGTGGTAGGAGAAACTTTCCTCTTGGAGGAGCTGGGTTTTAAATAGAAGTGAGCCCTTTTTGTTAGGTTCTCTCTCGAATGGAGATAGAAAAGCATATGAAAGACAACTCACAAGGAAATACAAATGGTTATTAAGCACATTGTCTTATTTCTTCCAAATATACTATAATTTCTATAACTATGAGCTCATAATGATAAAATTTTCGTCCTTATAGCTGGTCATAGAAGATGAAGTTTTTAAAGAAATGGATGTTTTTTTAGTTTTCTTAAATAACTTGAAGTCAGTAACCACTGACTTTGCTTTTTGTGTAGCCAATCTTTTGTCCATATCTTAGTCTGAAACCCATTATTTCCTTCTTTGAATTTGGTGAGAAGTTATTTTGGTGAAACCTTAGCAAACCCTTTCAAAGTATCACTCTGTGCTGAATTTAGTCTTTGGAAAGACATCAGTCAACAAGAGAGACAAGCTCCCTGCCCTCCCTGCAGCTTGCTGTCCTAGGAAAAGAAATAATTGTCTTTCTCAGAGAATTACTTGCATCCTCATTTGAATTGTGCCCAAGATTTGCTAGAGGAGATATAACCACAGCTGTGAGATGGTTTAAGGCTATTCCACCACAAAGGCAACAATGGGTGGAAATGGAAGCGTTCTGGTTGTTTTTGTTTACTTGAAGTCAGCAAGCCCTTGGCCTGATATAACCCATACCTTGATAACCAATAGAATTTAAACCAAGTGGTGAACTTAGCCCAGTCTGTGAGTATTTCAATCTTTTGATCTTTTGTGGCTACACAAAAAGCAAAGTCAGTGGTTACTGACTTCAAGTTATTTAAGAAAACTAAAAAAAATCCATTTCTTTAAAAACTTCATCTTCTATGACCAGCTATAAGGACGAAAATTTTATCATTATGAGCTCATAGTTATAGAAATTATAGTATATTTGGAAGAAATAAGACAATGTGCTTAATAACCATTTGTATTTCCTTGTGAGTTGTCTTTCATATGCTTTTCTATCTCCATTCGAGAGAGAACCTGACAAAAAGGGCTCACTTCTATTTAAAACCCAGCTCCTCCAAGAGGAAAGTTTCTCCTACCACAATTCTATTCCATTCAAACACTATTCCACTGATTTATAATTGCCTTTTTATGTGTCAGTCTGCCTTACCAGGCAGTAGTGCCTTGACAGCAGAGGCCATCTTGTTCATTGCAGTATTGCTAAGATTTGCATCTTTGTAGATGCGCCAAAAAAAAAAAAAGAAAAAAAAAAAAAAGAAAAAAAATCCCAATTAAAAGCTCAAAAGTATTTAGTTACTTTCTTTTGAGACTTTAACTGTTTATTACTCTTCAACTACTCCAGAGCACAGTATTTTTTTATTGGTGACAGATTGTCCAAACCATTGCCAGTGACCTAATCTCCCTCAGCAAACATGACTGCAAACTGTGGAAAGGTGTTCTCTTGAACGAGAAAAAGGTGTGTGTCTCTCTTATGGCAAGTGTACCACTCTTTGTTGCCCCAAATATGTATTATGGGTTTATGCAGAACTATTATGTGGTTCATCATTTTTCACTTAAAATCTTGGCATTGGATGTGGCTTGATATGCATTCATATGGCTTAGTTCTTTGAATCAGTTCCTCCTTATGTTTTGTGTGGAAATTTGGTATTTGGTGTCCGAAGTTATTTACGACATGTGATTTGTGGTTCTAAGAAGAAGCCCAAGTGTAGATCCCTAGCTTCAAAAGCAAGTGTCAGGAAAAAAAAAGACCCTATTTTTAACTTCCCTAATCACCTTTAGCCAACTCACTGGCCTTTGTACCTCAGTTTTCATGTGTGTTAAACAGTACTATTCATAGCTTTGCTTATGTATGGAGTTCAGATGAGAGCCCGCTCATATAAGATAAGGGTTAATTATTGCTGTCAAAGATAGTGGCAGGATCCACTGGCTTAATAATCACATTTTATTATCTGTTTCTTTCTCAGCACTTCGTGAGGTAGTGTTCATTGATTTAAATTACTTGAGTCAGAATAAAATTAGTTTAATGTGTCACATCAGCAAAGAAGCAGGTAATGACAGATTTGAATGAAAAATAATATTAAAGAGTCTATGGGATCTTTCCTGCCTTATCTCCTTGTATATAATATATGTAATCATGTATATGTGTATAAATATATAATCTCTTAATTATTAACATTTCAAAAGATTATTTGGCACTTGTTATCAATGAGTCCTTGCAGGAACCTGGCACAATAATGTATAGAGAGATAACAGGTGATGTGACAAAGAATTTTTGAGGAAAAAAACATGTTCAGTTCATGCATATAAACCTCAATCATGTGTCCTCTTACTCCTTTACTAGCTATAGATTATAAGATGAAGAAAAGTGAGGAAAAAAAGAAACATAGAAATCTTCTGTATCTACCATTCTAATTTTCAATCCCAAAGATTAAAATGTTTCAATGTTATGATTGGTAGGGATGTAACTGACTTTAAATTATGTATACATAAGTAACATCATAGGTGCTAGAGAGTTTTTATAGGCAGGCATGGTCTACAATACTATGAAACTGAAGTGGCAATGCTTACTGACCGAAGAATATATGAAGGTGAATTCATTCCTTTATAAGCAAAAGGCTAATAAGTTATGATTCTTATACAACCTAGATGAGACTCAATAATATGTTTGCAAAAGGTTACATTTTGCATGTATGAAATAATTGCACAGACACTAAGAATTTTACTTCCATTTGTGCATGCTTTGCTGATATATGAGCTTTGGTAGAAGTTCAACTACAAGAGGCTGGTGGGGTTAAATAAATTTCAGGTAACATCCAAAGCATGGTTAGTTAGAAACTGCCCCCCTAACAACCTCTTTCCACATACACATTCACTCTCTTCTCTCTTATATAAACATTATATGTTTGATATTGTCACAATCATAGGTTAAGAAAAAATCTTTGCTAACTTTTAGGAAAAATTAAAAACATTTGAACACATATATACAAATAACAATTCATATATTTTCGGGCCTACATATTTAAGGTTCTACTAATATTATTGACTGTTTTATATTTTTAAGATATATATCATAATCTACTCAAAGTTTATGTTTAATTTTTCAGTAACAAAAGATAACAAATATACTTTCCAAAATTGAAATATTCATACAGTATAAAAGAAAATATAATCAAACCTGGGCTTTCACACTAATTATCTAAATTGAGAATTTGTTTACTTTACTTTGAGAACAGATGTGATCCATCACAGTAGTCCATAAATATGGTGTCAGAATGTTTGGCTGATCAATGAATATGAATTATTTAAAAATAGTGTAACTCTAAGGTCACCAAGGAATTGAGTTTAGTGTTATTTAAAAGGGAGAATTTCCTTTCTTAAAAATATATGTGCAGACTTAAGAATGAGTGGTTCTATTCTAAATGGAATTTCTAGCCTTCAAAGGCAGATTTGTGTTTGCTCATAAGAATAAATGATAATTCTCAGAGTCTCTTTCAGCAACTTCATTAGGGACAATTCTTTTAGAATTCTTACATAATTTTCTGTGGTAATTAAAATATGTCCACATCTGCAAATCCTTTGTTGCTCTTCCCTTTAAAGGTATAGACTGATTTCTCTCTCCTTGAATGTGGGCTATTTATTATATTCAGTAACTCAACTTTTAATTAATCGAATATGGGGGACATAATTATGTGTGACTTCCAGGGCTAGTCCTGAAAGACATTGTCACTTCTGCCTTGCTCTCTCTTGGACTATCTGATCTGGGGGAAGCCCAGCTGCCATGTTGTGAGGACACTCAAGCATTCTGTGAAGATGTCAACATTGAGAGAAACTAAGGTCTCCTTGACAAATAGCACAACTCACCAAACATGTAGGTCAGTGTGTCCTTCAGCCCCAGTCAACCTTCGGATGAGACTTTAGCTTTGGGGTATGTGTTAATTGTAATGTCATGAAGGAGCTAGTTAAGTTGGTCCTGAATTCCTGACCCACAGAAACTGGATAAGAAGTGTTTACTATGGTTCGAAATCTCCAACTTTTGGAGGAATTTGTGAATGCAGCAATAGATAACTAAAAAATATAAACTCATTTATTTATTTATTTGTGACCCTGCAAGGCTGGTGAAGTGGAGAACATTTTTCACCTTTACCAATAGTAGCCTGTGGGCATTAACTGTAGAGAATAACTCTATTGGTGGCAGGCCAGCAGAAAACATATTTTAGGAAAAGAAGGGTCTTTAAATTGTAATAGGCAGGCCGGGCATGATGTCTCACACCTGTAACGTCAGCACTTCGGGAGGCTGAGGCGGGTGGATCAGCTGAGGTCAGGAGTTTGAGACCAGCCCGGCCAACATGATAAAATCCTGTCTCTAGTAAAAATAAAAAAAATTAGCCAGGTGTGGTTGTGCATGCCTGTGGACCAAGCTACTTGGGAGGCCGAGGCAGGAGAATCCCTTGTACCTGGGAGGAAGAGGTTGCAGTGAGCTGAGATCCCCCACTGCACTCCAGCCTGGGTGACAGATCCAGACTCTGTCTCAAAAAACAAAAACAAAAACAAACAAACAAAAATTATAATAGGTAAACTGCTGCCAAATTCAAAGTGTATAACTTGGTTTTTCTGCTTTGTGCATTGTTGTCATGCTTCTAGTAATGAGATTGCTATCAGTCAGGGCCTATATACTTTTCAAAAGCCTACAAAAAAAAAAAAAACATTTAAAACAAACAAAGATTCCAAAAATTATGAACAATGAAAAGCAGTTAGAAAATAAAAATTGTACATCATGCTAAACTTGAAAAAATAAAAAGAAATTACAAAATAGACATTAGCAGTTAATGTAATGTTTACAGAGTATCACTAATCAACTACATCTTAAATAAGCTCTTCTGATTATATAAAAATTATACTTAATGTAGGATGTGTCTGCAAAGTAAGAGTTCTTGGGGCCTGCAAAGGTCCTGAGTGCCTCTGAATTTATTGGGTCTGTATAGAATAAATTCTGTATTTATCTTTATTTCTATTTGTGGATGCCCCTGGAACAAAAAAGGAATTACATATTCTTCATACAAATTGAGACTATTTACTCTTTTCTCTTGGTAGCTTTTGACAGACATACCCTTTCAGGAAGTGAGACTTGGAATTTTATAAATGGCAATTATTTAAATGGTGTATCTAAATAAGTATAAGAGAAGTGTTGAAGGGAAAAATGGAATCCTAATAAGGCTTAGTAGTCCTTTCTTCTTTCTTTACCTCTCCCTCTTTCCTTTTCTTCCTCACTCCCTTCCTTCCTTTTGTCGTTTTCTCTTTTGGGTCATTAGAGCAAGCATTTTCTGAAGGATTTTGGATGACACATTGCAAGATAAAGTAAAAAAAGCTTGGTAGAAAAGTTTAAGTATGGGCAGAAAGTTGGAAGTCTGAACAGTCATATTTTAATGTTTTATTCATTTCATGGCCTGAGGTGAATTTCTTACTTTTGATAATTTTTCTCATCTACATAGTGAAATAATAATAGCTCAGATTTTTATAGAGTGTTGCGAATACATTTTTGTAAGTCCCTTTGAAAATAAAAGTGTCACATAAATGCAAAGTATCTTGATAAGAATACCATTGAAGGAAATAATATCTCCGAGCCACACCACAGGGCCTCCCACAAAGGAACTGGATGCCATCTAAGTTTCAGCTTGGACAATAGAGTCCTGTGGTGCTTAGTTTTCTTTATATTCTGATCATAGAAATGTGTCCAATTTTACACACTTTCTTCTTTCTGCTCTTCCACTGCTGAAATGGAAATTTGATGAAAGATTTGATAAGTGGGAGAACAACAGTGGCCACATTTGGCTTTGGGAGAATGTAAAAATAAAAAAAATAAACCTTATTCATCCAAGTAGATTTTGGGGATGCCAAAAATATTTGTGTGCTTACTTGAGCAGAAATAATATTGCTGTTCAAAGAGAAGGGGTGTGCTCCCAAGACTCTCTGTGAGGAATTTGCTGGTGGTTGTTTTCTGAGGAGAAGTGACAGTTTCACTTTAGGCTGTTCACTAAATTCCAGTCTTCTTAAGAGGTGTGCAAGTTCATGATATAGTCTTTGGTTTATAAAAATTTTCAGATAAATGGGCAGCTCTAAGGCCATCGATAAGGCCAATAATTATAAGATTGTCTGTTAGAACTAGACTTCTCAGGTACCTTTTCTGTTCCAAATTTTTTCTTTCCTAGCGATCCATGTAATTAAGAGTATAATCTGATACTATGTTCATTTGAAGAAATCTGAATCATTGATATTTCTTTCAATTCTAGGACAAGACGAATGTGGAAAAGATATTTGAGGCAAATAACACCAGTATTCTCTTCTCATTAGATAGAATAGATGTGATTTATATTATATAAATATAATTCAATAAGTAAATGAGTGAGCTACAAGAAAAATTAGTTTTGGTCTAATTTTAGTTTTCAAGACCACTTTTCTGTCCTAGCTATGAGTTAGTTATGAACTTGATCATATGGGAGTTTTGGTAAAAGAGTTGCATTTTATGAAATGAGGTGAAATGAGGTGAAAGAGTAATCAATATGCCATAGGCAGAATGCTACTACAGTCCCCAAGATTCCTGGCCCCTGGTGCATACACATGAACACACACCTTTTCTCAGTTATTCCAACACCAATCTATGTAGTACTATGAGGGGATTTGCAGATATAATCTAGGTCCCAAATAAGTTTACCTTAAGATAAGAGGATTACCCAGGTGGGCGTGACCTAATCACATGATCTCTTTAAATCTGGATTTAGAGTTCAAAGACTAGAGACGTCAGAGATTTGAAGCATGAAACCAAAGCATTTCTAGCTTGACGATGGGGGTGGCCACATAGCAAGGACTGCATCTAGGTGCCCAGAACAGCTCCTGGTTGGCAGTCATCAAAGAAACAGGGATCTCCGTCCTACAATTGCAAGGAACTTAATTCTATCAACCACAAAAATGAGCATGAAAGTGTATGTTTTGCTGAAGCCATCAGATGAGAACAGCCTGGCTGACCGAGGCCTTATCTTCAGCCCTGCGGTACCCTGAGCAGAGAACTCAGTCACTCTGTCCTACAAAACTATGAGTTAATAAATGGATGTTGCTGTAAGCTGCTAAGTTTGTGGGATCTTCTTACACAGAAATAGAAAACTAGTAAGTGATAAAATTAGTACCGTATTTGTATTTAATTTTAGCTCATGGCCACAGCAAGAAAGAACAATTAACTGATTCTTGAGATGGGTTGTTTGATACACTAGCATGCAATCGTTTTTATCTAGATACATATTGGTCATCCTTCAAACTTCAGGAACCAACAGGAGCAATGTATATGGCATTTTCAGTAATACACTGATCGCTCTGGTCAGAAACGCTATCTAATCAGTGGAAGAAAATCCAACATCTCCTAGGCGGTTCTCTCTCCAAATGTTTCTGAGATGCCCTCAGTTGTGAAGGTTGTGTATGTGTAACCCTGTGGTTGGGTGATTAGCACGGTGGCTTTCCCTCTCAGAGTGTCAGGGCACCTTTCTGAAATGCCACATTCCTTCATTCCATGCCCACCTTTGTGTTGCTGATCTTGGGCCATGTGCACCAATTGTTAATTTCTTTCAGGCACCTGCCTTTTCCACTGCCTGTGGGCCCCTGTGCAGTCAGTTGCTTGTTCGGAATCATGCGCAGACCACGCAGGATGTGATCTCAGGACGTGGCCTCTGTACTTTCTCTCCCTTCCTACCGCTCTCACAATGTGCCACTGGGTCTCTGTAGCTTGTCCTTCTGTTTCTGGCCACTAGGAAACTGTCTACCCCTTCATGCACAAATCTTTTTCTGTTTTGGATGTGAGAGGCAGAAGAAAGGGGGTGATGAAGACTAGCACGTCACTGACCTCTAGGGATGAATTCTGGCTCTTTTTGGCATAGCCATTGACTTCCTCAGAGTGACGGGCTCTCCAAACAGGTAGAGTAGGGGGTGGTCAGGGACTGCCTGAAAGCCTTTCTACAAGCAACCAGGCCCAGCTGCTGAGTGTAGCTCCCATCTGCCCCTACTCACAGGGGTTCCCCCTCAGAGGCTTAGTTTTCCTCTCTGAAACACATTCAGTCATATTTGTGTGCGTCTAGATTTCAATGATAGACACACCTTAGTCCTTTCCCATGAGCTCCTGACTTCAGTAAAACCAAGGAGGTGATTGGCCATTTATTCGAGTCCCAAATACTTGAACATAGGAATCTTTTCACTAAAAACATAAAAAAGGGAGATGGGGGAGCAGTGTGATGGCTGGAGTTGCCTAACTCTACCTACAGACAGTCTGGTTGGATCCGAGGGGCAGTCAAGCTAGAACACACATAACTCTTATTTAAATAGCATTTCCGAACTTTATCTGTAGACAAATAGCTAAAAACATAGCCTACACCTGGTTCCCCAGTGCAATGTGAAAGACTTCAGAAGCTAAAAAATATTTATGAATTGCAAATACACATGCAATTACTAATGATTTCCACCAGATTGCAGTTCTTAGCTTCTAAATTTAGACTTCTAAATAATCAATCATGGACAGACCATCAGTTTGTTAAACTTCTGTCACGACAATTAACCAGAAATGAACCATTGTTTTGTTTTGCTTTCTGAGAAAAGGGCATTTAGGAATAAAGTTTACATTGAGTGGATATAGTTGCCTTTGTTGTGCACCTGTTGTGTCTCTAAATGCAAGTAACTTCCATGGATTTAAACCTCAGGGTAAACTTTTACTACAGATGAATTATCTGTTGAATTAGAAAGAAAAGAGGTTAAACAATAAAAGAACCCATTTTACCATTGTGCACTTCCTACATGCTTTTGTGGGAGAAATAAATATCATAGGATAAAGGGACAGAAATGGATTATGGTAGAAAATAAATACAAAACAAAATGCAAGTGACTCTTCAACTCTCAAAATGTCTCTGGTTTGAAAGGCACAGAGTCTGTTTAATGTGTTCATTGTCTTGAAAGCTTTTTAATTTTTTAAAAATTTTTTATTTTTGTGAGTACATGGTAGGTGTGTATATTTATGGATTCCATGAGATATTTTGATGCAGGCATGCAATGATAATAATCACACCAGTATAAATGGTGTATCATCATGTCAATTATTCATCCTTTGTGTTGAAACCTTTTTTAAAAAACATACATTTTATTGAGATACACTTTATATTAAATACATTATTTTAGCCAGTTGAACTTAAAATAGTACATGGAACCCTTAAAGGCAACTAACGGAGTTAGACATAGGACTCTATTTAATTGTTTGACCCTTTCCCTGGAAGATAGTTTTGTGAGAGGATTAGATTTGGCACCTTAAAACTACATTAGTCTCTGAAAAATACAGAAAACATTGATACAAATACTTATTCTTTAGCACAGCTAAAGTAGAATAATCACCTCTATTTTTGTTCATTAGATTACAAGTTTAAAAACTGTATTAAATACCTAGTGACACTGTTATTTTTCTAAAACTGTTATTCTTGGAAACAATCATGTGAAGAATTTTTCTTGGCTCCTTTTGAGTTTTTCTTTCTCCCACAAAATGTATGGGATAATTCATGTACATGCATTCATATGTATATGTTTTCAGTTTGAATTGATTACATATTTTACAACGAACTGGATTATGTTGGTCTCATCATCTCACACATACTACCTCACCTCACTTATTACTCAACATCCTGGCCCAAAAAGCTGGACTATCACACATAAATGCACACGCACACACGTACACACACACACGCAAATAGAATCACACAAAAAATAGAAGCCAAGAGAAATGATGATGAGGTTTAGAGTTGTCATTGTCCCAGACATTCCTAATACTTTATAAAAACAAAAGTAGTTTGTCTAATTTCTGCTTTAGAGTTGTTAAGTTGAATAAAAATAAATCACCTAATCTTGCAGTTTTACTGAAAGTACAAGAGAAAAAAAAATGAGCTTTTTTTCTTTTCACTCATGAATGCAAGAATATTGGTGTGTGTAGTTCTGAGAAAACCCTTTCGTGTCATAAGTTTCAGAGTCTGGTCAATGTAAAAAATAATTCTATAAGCCCTGTATCTACTGTCTGAAGCAACTACCACTTCTACACATGTTTGAAAAACCACTTATATCTGAATTTTAAATCACTGAGACATGAAGTAGGATTTATTTTGTGTGGCTTTGTGGTGCCAGCAACTTTATTGTTATTCTACACAGCGTTAGTATTGTATTACTGAATTAGAATGAAAATGCAAGATATGTTGCTGTAATCAGTGTCTTGCCATTAATCACTTCCCTTGTCGCTTTGCCTCACCATCAGTCCTTTGTGGCAATACCTTAGGGGCTATTTCAATTGTCCACCTCCACTGGTAGATCTCACGACCAAAGGGCTTGGTGCTGTGTAAGTCAGGGTCTAGAGAGAAAATAGAAACCAATATCTGTATTTAAAACAAGGGAATTTCATGTGAGACTTGGTTAGCAAGAACTGAAAAACCCACCTGAAATTGCAAATACACTCATAGATGAGCAAGAACAGGAAATCACATTGCACTAGGCTACAGGGACAAAGGTAGGAGGGCTATTATCGGAACAAGGGAATGTCTAGGATAAATATGACACTAAATAAAGTTTGGCTAGGCACAAAAAACATTAAAGTATTGATTAATGGCAATTGGAACTTTAAGAACCCTTCTGTCCTTCTGCAGTCTGTTGATATAGATTGGATGTGTGTTCCCTCCAGATCTCATGTTGAAATGTGATCCCCAATGTTGGAGCTAGGGCCTAATGGGAAGTATTGGATCATGGGAGCACATCCCACATAAATGGCTTAGTAACATCCCTTTGGTGATAAGTGAGTTCCTTCTCTGAGTTCATGTGAGGTCTGGTTGTCTAAAAGAGTATGGCACCTCTCCCCAGTTCTCTCTTGCTCCTTCTCACCACATATCACGGTAGCTCCCCATTTGACTTTCACCATGATTGTAAGCTTCCTAAGGCCTCACCAGGAAAAGATGCCAGCACCATGCTTCCTGCATAGCTGTTCACTCTTATATTCTTCAGAATGGCTACTGCAAACATTCTCCAGATGTCAAAGCTCCCTACTCCACTCTGTGCGCCTCCCGCACTCAACTTGTTAACACTCTTCACTCCCGATGCAAACCCACTTGTCCTTTCTGTCATCATGGATGTCTCTCTCTTCCCAGTACAGTTACCCTCTTGTACTTTGGTTTCCATTTCCTTTCCTTTCATTAGGAATTTTAGAGCATTCATTTTAAACTCTCCTCTGTGTCCTTAAGTCTTTCCACTTGTCGTTGGCATCCACATTTTAACATGCTCACCTCCCTCCAATAAATAAATAAATAAATAAATAAATAAATAAATAAATACAAGAAAGAAAGAAAAAGAAGAAGAAAAAGCCCACTCCTCCATCCTCCCAGTCACAGTCAAGATTTTGCAAACATTGTTTATCCTCACCTCCCATTCACTTGTCAGCTCACTGGAGTCAGCTCACTGCACTGGATTCTGAATCCTCAGCATCCGTTTACATATACATGTAAATCTCTGATTTCTAGTTATCCCTTAGCTTTCAAATCAAGAAGCAGAATTGAAGGACTCAGAAAAATACTGTAGTGAATAATATGTTACTGTTTAGAGAGAACCTTCCAAATTTTAGACAGATGCTTTGAGGCTTAATTCTTCTTCTGCCTTCACCACCAATAGGCTATAAAACAGTAATTCACTAAGTGAGGCTTTGGGACCAGCAACATCATCACCTAGAAGCTTATTAGAAATACAGAGACTCAGAATGTACCCTAGTCTAGCAATCTGGGTTTTAATAATTTATTCAGGTTATCCAATGTATGCTAAAGTTTGATAACTACTGAGGAAGGGAGCGCTCTTTTCCAGAAGGAAAAGAAAGTAGAAAATACCAAAGACAAGAGATGGAGGTAGAGTAAGGTTGTTAGGTTCCAGAATGTTTGTTCCATTCCCTCTGGCATGGGAGGAATGGGGAACATCTGGTGCTGAAGGGTGGGGACAAGGGGCATCAAGGGCTGAGGGGTATAGCAGAAACCACCAAGGAGTAATGAAAGATCCTTAGAACATTACAAGGAAGGGAAATAGATGAGTTGAGTGCTTCTCCAGGCAAAACGCTTGGAGGAGATTCATGCCATCATGACAAATGTGGCTCTGCAGAGGCTGTGGCCACAAATGCATTGCAGCCAATGCCTAAATTCCAAACCCACCTTGGTGAGCTGCAGGCACAGCTGGAATGCTAGACCATGTGATCACTAAGGTCAAGAACAGGCAACCGAGGGCACATTCCTTGGTGACTAGAATCAGTTTTCATGGATGGTTCTGAGCAGTGGTGGATGTTTATATTTGGCCAAAGGTCCATATGCAAGCAGACATAGCTTGGCAGTGAACAGTGCTAGTGCAGAATAAAGTAAGTCCCCACTGCAGAGACAAGAGTATATGAGTAAAGGTCTAAGTCATTTCTTCCCCTCCACTAAGAGGACTCAGTAAGTTTGTGTACACTCCCACATCCTAGGGAATGATAAAGTTGGGGAGGAAATTAATTTGAAAGACTGAAGAATTTATCTGAAAGGGACTTTTGTCAAATGTATTAAGAAACTTTAAACTAGAAGAGCTTGTGTTGTCATTAATTGGAGAGCCTAAGTTTCCCCATTTCTCAGTAGGGTAAGAACTTGTGGAGAAGTTTGGATAACTGATGAGAAAATAAGCCACTTTTTCTTTGTATCCTGAGGATGCCTGAACATCACCTTTCTTGGTGTCTGCTGCTTTGCACTCAGTTTGCCACCCCTCCCTTGAATGCTTTCTCCCCTTGGCCTCAGTACCACCAGACGTTCACTGCCTTCTCCTTCCTCTAGGATAACTCCTTCTCCATTTGCATAACAGGTTGGTCTTCCTCCGTTAATTCCTAAAATATTGATATCATACAAAATGTTATGTCCCCACCTTTCCTCTTTATTCCTCACAATCTTTGTGTTCTTATTCTTATAAACACAAAATGACTCTGGTGTCCTGAGAATCCAGTCTTCAGTTCAGGAGAAAAGAGGAAAGAAGAAAGAGGAAAGGCAAAAGAACTCTACTTGTGAAGCCTTGCTTTTTTATTTAGAAAGGTAAGCCCTTTCCAAGGAATTCCTGTCTGTATCTGAACAGTTAAAATTGTGTCACATGACCATTTCTAGCTGCAAGAGTTTTGGAAGGTAAGTATTATAGCTTAGTTTATTTACGTTAATAGAAAAAAGTGGAGCAGAGGGAGAAAAGATTTTAGGTAGTAAACTGTTAATGTCTGTCTCAATCCCTTATAATCAGTTGTTCATTAAGAAACCATAGTGATTTGACTTAAAATGAGAATTTTGTTTTAATTCTCTCTAAAAAAAATCTTTCATTAGCTTTAACAACATAACCCAGGATAAAAATTCAAGTTTCTTGGCATAACATATGAATCCCTTTATGATCTGGCTTTTTCTTTCTTGTTTCTTTTTAAATTTCACATATTTTACTTCATTTTTTAGAGACAGGGTCTCACTCTGTCACCCAGGCTGGAGTGCAGCAGCATAATCATAGCTGACTTCAGCCTCTAACTCATGGGCTTAAGCAATACTCCTGCCTCAGCCTCCCAATTAGCTAGGACTATAGGTGTGTGCCACCATGCCCAGCTAAACTTTCTTGTCTCTTAATACTCTCCTTCCATCATTTGCTGCTTTAATCCATTTGAAGTGCTCAAAGTGCTATTTGTATCTTTGCCTATATTGTTTTATCTGTCTAGAACAATTTTTTTCTGCATTTTCATCTGGGGAACTCATATTTATTCATAGGGATTCCAATGAAGTGGTCAGAAACCTCTTGTGTCATCTGAGGCTGGGTCAGGAGTCCTCCTATATTCTCTCTTATTCATACCAAGCACAGTTACACTCTATTGTAATCTTCTGTTTACTTGTCTGTCTTCTCTCATATGACTTGATAGAAGGTATTATATCTCATTTATTATTATACATGCATCCTGGAACATAGTACATACACAATACATATTTGTTGTTTGAACAAATAAAGTAGAATCAAAGTTCAACTTTGAGTTAGTCTACTATAAACAATCAATTCAATTATATAATGAGGTCTATTTGCACTTTAACTAGAATTTGCATTTGACCTTTGTGTTACTGCTGGGGAAGAGCAGGGATAACTATCTGGAACCTGTCTAGCGAAAGAGGACCACCAGTAAGTAATTTTGGTTCTAGTTTGAAGTGTTGCCAGTTTTCATCATCTTTTAACTTTCATTCTTGTTTAGTAGGGCTTTTACAATTCTGATATCTTTCTGTGCAAAATCATTCAACCAATCCTCATGACTATATTTTGGAGATACTTTAGTTTAGATTGTCAAATAATGATCCTTTTCAATGCAGTTAAATGGTTTCAACAGTTAATAGTGGCAAAATATGAATCAAACACAGAGCTTTGGTTCACTGTATAAAGACTATGATACTGAACGTCCCGATAGTTTTTATATTATATATAAACTCATGCATGACACCCATAAGTTCATGAACATGTGTTCACATATAAATAAAGATACTAATGTGCTAAAGTCCAAAAGCCACACAAGTTCAGCCATTCACCCAAGCAGCTGTAGAAGTCTTATCAAAGACATTGTCCAGTATATCAGTCAATACTGCATTTATCAACTTTCATGTTAATCTTTTTTTAACATTTAGTGCCAGGACATATTTCTATTTTTCTAACAAATTGGTAATGTTTCCACCCTCCCCTCCCCTTCCTCTTCACTTGATCTTAGCCAAAAGACCGAGAAGCAACGCCCTTCCTCTTTTTAACAAACAATGTGCATTACATACTTGACCTCTTTTTAGTAGCTACAATGAACAGGGCCAAACTAGCAATTTTATTATTGTGTTTACATTAGTTCATATACTCTAATTTCTTGCCTTCTGATTTTACATGGATGATCTTTGAATTTTTGCCTAAGCTTACATAAGCTTTAATACTTCTTTGATATTTCCACTTTTATCATAATGTTTTGATAGATGGTTTTGTTGTAATTTTCCTTAAATTCTCTGTGGAATGAGTGGTGATACAAACAAGTAACAAACTTCGATGTGTATATTCATACTTGCATAAGATTGAAAATACATAAAGGAGAAACTTGTCTATGCTTGTGCTAAGAACACCTCATAGAATAATTCTAAATGCAACATTGAGTCTAATCAGTCTCTCTTTATATTTCCTTGCTTGGGTGTTTTCTTAGTTAACATGCTTTTGCTTCCCCCGATTATATCACCATGCTGACTAATCTGACTACAATTCATACTTGCAGAAGTTCCTGAAATTATCCTGCCAGCTTAAGCATCAACAAAATAAGGGAGAATGGGAAGATTTTGTGAAAAACAATGACATAATAAACATTCTGATCTATGATAACTGATTTCAGATGTATTGTAGCAAGAGAATGGAAATTGATTTATTCAGATTGTTTAAATAACTATAGTAAAGCTTACACATTGCTATCTCTCATGTTATATGTTAGGAAACTGAGGTTCAGAGAGATTAAAGAACTTGCTCACTGCCACAGAGGTAGTAAGAGATACCCTCCAAAAATGTGATGAGATAAAAAAATCATGCTTCACCATTCCTCTGGAGGCGAGAGGAATGTGCTTTGATCCCAGACACATCTGTGAATCCTGCCACCTAATCCAGCTGTGTGAACCTGGGCAATTCTGGAACTCTCTGTGCCAGAACTTCATTATCTGAATTGGATGACATTTTATGAAGTTTTTTTCAGCAGTAAATGAGACAAATATAGAGATTTGACAGCACAGAGTCTGGCACATAGGTGGTGTTTAATAAAAGTTAACTCTTGTAAGTGAACGGGAAGATGAAATATTTTCTTTCTATATAAAACAGTGAACTACATCTCCTTAAAATATATTTCCATAGAATATATATATGTATACATATATACACAGTCATATGCCTTAGTTGGTAGGTCATTTTAACCATAAGCTACTTCATTTTCCCCCTCAGTGAAATGAGTGTATTCTTAATTTTCATGTCCTAAAATACCTAGTGTGATGCATGTGATCTCCCATCTTGGCCTCCCAAAGTGTTCACATATATTTATCTAATTTAATGTATAACAATATAATATTATAATAATTCAAGATGGAATGATACAGATCTGTGAATAGCAAGATCAAAACTGATGGGGCTTAAATCAGTTAGGTGGGGCATGTATAAGTGTACGTATGGAGGTCTGTGGAAGGCAGTGATGGGAGATAAGAGATAAGAAGATTGGGACATCTCTCCAGATGCAATGATTATGAAGAATATTGGACAGGAATCAGAACCAAGACATTTCTCTTATCTGATGTTAAAGAGACTTTCTAATTAAATCAAGTTTGATCTCCAAGTAGCTAGGACTTCAGGATGAGTTTCAGCTTGATGGAAGTTTATTTTTTCATGCCATTTAAAAACAAAGTTCAAATTTTACATCTTTTAAATGTTATGTGAAAGGGTTGGAAAGTCAAAGTGTATGATTGGGAATGGGAGGATGGATGGGATTTCTAGATTACAGGAGAACAGCTTTTCAATTTAGAGTTGGTATAAGATTTGAAATGTCACTACTGGAGGAAGATTTTTGACAATAAAGGTGTCTGTGTCCATGTTTAGCTCTGTAAAGTTGTTTGTTTCTGAGAGGAAACTTTACAATCCTGTATGGCTATTTTGGCTCAATTGTTTATATACTTCTACCAATTCGCCTAATTTGTTTAAAACATTTGGAATATAGGATACCAGAACATGCCAGAGATTGATCCTCTCATCATGAAAGAGCATCTTTAAACTTCTCTTTAAAAATGTTATTCCTGACCCCCACAATACTCCAGTTACTATGATACATACAAAAACATAGATAGGACAAGTCTGGTAATCTACCTGCTTGTAAATAGGAGCCTGGAGCAGGAGAGAGAATACTATACAAACATGCCTGGTTTCAGGCTCCTGTGAGTGGGAAAGAAGTAAGTAAACCATAGCTGTTCTATCAAATATCTCCAAGGACAATAGGAATGGGTCTATTATATTTCCCATTTCCCATTTTCCTGGCTATTGCCCATTTTCTTAGCAGAGATAAATGGATTTGCTCAAAGAACCCTGACTGACTACATGGGTGGCCCATTTAACTGGTAAAAGGAGTCCCAGTCATGAAAATATTCAGTTGGTAAATTACACACACGTACATATACACATACAGACACATCACTTTTATTTGATCTGTATAAATATTGTGTATGCCCTTGGTATCCCTTCTATGGGTTGCAAATGTAGCTATCATTTGTATACACATTCATTAATTTTCTTATTCTATGTATAGTAATACTGCTGTTTCTTACTCCGAACAAATAGCACAACACATTTAAATGAGAATCTTTGCAAGCTCAGAAGTACAAAAATAGCAATGATACATCACACTTTTAAAGAGCATTTCATTAATAGATGGATCAGAACATACTTTTGGTTGTACCTCATTTAATTGTTATGTATTTAAAATGAGACATATATCTAATATTCTTTTCAAGCTTTCATATGCCTCAAATTTATTATGTTAGTTGTTAGTGGCAATGACATCACAAGATGAATTCGAAGCAATGATTGCTTTAACATTTAAAAAGCTTAGAGTGTGCCGATTATTCAGGCTGCTAAGTGAAAGTACAAATGTCAGTTTAGCTATCTATAATCTCATACTGTTTAAAGGTTCATGAATTACACATGCAGTGGATAGAAATGGAGGAACTGAATTTGACTAAAAGACCTTTTTCACAAAAAAATTTGCTGAAACGATTTCTTCTAATGTATTTTAGTGATTAATCAATTTGATTTAAAATGTTAGAATTATTTAAGGTCTGTACTTTGAATTTACTGTGAACTCAAAGCATGTTTATATTTATTGCATCAACTAAGTAAACAGCATATGCTTAATGCTTTTAAAATGTTCTCCAGTAAAATTTAGGTCAGTACTTACTTGTTAGCAATCAGCCCTGGAGATACATTGACATATTTGATTAACAGTGTGCTTTTCCCACACTGCTTTGTGTAATTTCTGCAATTTTATGTCACTGACAAAAATTCAGTATCAGCTGCTATCATACACTTAAGGATGTTTTACTTGCATTAATTTTTCATATTTTTCAATATTTATACTTAAGAATTATGTTTATCTTCTTTGACGAATAAAAACTTCTAACATGTAGATATTTTTTCGAGCATAAAAACAGAGATATTCAAGATGCATTGATTTCCTACTAACACAGAGTGCTGATAGACCTGGTTTCAAATATAGTGAGGACTAATAATTATTGAAAATTAAGATTATTTGAAGTTTTAACCACTACCTGGCCCTATTAAACACTGTATATTACTATTACTATATAGGTGTATTAATGGAACCAAACTACTGAATTGTCTGGAAAGAAAGATCTTACTTCCCTTCTCCAGCAAGCAATTCTTGGTTTTGATCCAAATTATTACTGGTAAATATTAATGGATAAGTGCTATAATGGACACCAAGAAAAATAGAGGGAGATAACTCAGCTAGAGATATGAGGAGGAGAAATGGTTTCATTATATGTTGTCAACCACCAAATCTCACTTTTCTGTACTGAAGAAGATGTTTCCTGCTTATAAATCTTTCCACCCACTTAGGAAAGAAAAGAGGAAAGGAAAATGACAAATGTCAGCCCCAAACATTGAAATCCTTCCTCTCCCTCTCTCCTTCTTTCTTTCTCTCTCTTTCTATCTAAGTCATGTAAAAGAATGTATGAATTGGCCGGGCGCGGTGGCTCAAGCCTGTAATCCCAGCACTTTGGGAGGCCCAGACGGGTGGATCACGAGGTCAGGAGATCAAGACCATCCTGGCTAACACGGTGAAACCCCGTCTCTACTAAAAAATACAAAAAACTAGCCGGGCAAGGTGGCGGGCGCCTGTAGTCCCAGCTACTCCGGAAGCTGAGGCAGGAGAATGGCGTGAACCCGAGAGGCGGAGCTTGCAGTGAGCTGAGATCCGGCCACTGCACTCCAGCCTGGGCGGCAGAGCGAGACTCCGTCTCAAAAAAAAAAAAAAAAAAAAAGAATGTATGAATATATAAATAATCGTACCAGTTCTGGCATTGAAAAATGCTGATATGGCTACATTTATTCAGCAAGCAAAATGTCCTGCTGGATAATGGACATTTGGTTTAAGGTTGAAGAGTATAGAACCACAGGCTGATAAATGGGAATTACAAGGCTGATTTCACCCAAGTAAAAATTGAGGCCACTGGACACTCCTGGCTTAGCTGAACAGTCTCCCTTAGGGTGAACAATGTTAGACCAAACTGATGAGGTATTTCACCATTGGTATCTATCTAGGAGGGGCCAACTGAAAATTATAGGATTGTTTTGCTTTTGGATTTTGAAAAGGTAGATGAATCAGTAAGCAACTGACTGGGTTTATTTATATCTTAGTAGAGGAAAAGGACACAGGATTCAAAGATTCTGCCTCATGTTTTGGAATTGTCTCTATTGTCCATGTTTTAAAATAGTTCACATTGTTTGCTTGCAGTTACCTGAGTCAGAGCATCCTTTATCTTCACCCAGATATCTCCCATGCATTCCCACTTAAGTCAAAAGTCTTCAGGGTATTTTCTCTTGGAGGTCACTTTATACTTGGTATGTTCAAATCAGAACGCATTATGTTTTCACTTTAAGTGAATCTCCTTCTCAGTGTGTCCTTCCTATGATTGGTGTTACTAGTTTTTTAAGTCAGAGAAGTATTCCCAGTAAATTTTATTGACATTTCCCACTCTATTGAAAAGATGATGGCATCTTTTCAATCTGCCATCGACCTGACATTCCACTGTCATTTCTACCTTACCTTGGCTTCAATATTTTAAATTTATTTTTTTAAACTGACCATCTTCTTCCAGGCGATCCAGCCACCACTATTCTTAAAAGTGTCATACAACTAACATATCTAAAATATGTTCATGTTCAGAAGTTGTAGTAATGTAACACTTACAATTAGCTCCAAATTCACCTGTGTCTAGTTTTCAAAGATCTCTTAAGTTTGACTTTCCTTGTTTGAGATTAGTCTCTTCTGGCTCCAACCAGGTTAATTCCTTCCTGAGCTTTGCATATACAATTTTAATTACAGATTAGAATTTAGATCTAATACTCAGAGTAACATATATATTTTCTCAGTCTATCCAAAGCCTACCTCTTTTTTTCTATGTCCTTTCATGCCTCCCAAACCCAACTTCATGTTACTTAGTCCAGTCCTTTTCAATTCATGATTATGCATTCGTTTTTGACAATCATACTTCCCATCTGAAGCCTTCTGGAGTATACGGAACTATAGCTTTATTTTCTAAGTCTCTTCTACATTTCTCTTTGTAATCCCATCTCCTTTTCCTCCTAGCAACTGCATTTCGAGCTCCCTGCAAACTTCAGTCTCCCAGACCTGATATTAAAACCCTTCTTCACTTGTTCAGTTCTCCTGAGGTCAATTCAGTTACAGTACTCACTACTGGGGCTCAATCACATTTTTTCTTAATTAATTAATTAATTTGAGATGGAGTCTTGCTTTGTCACCCAGGCTTGAGTGCAGTGGCCCAATCTCGGCTTACTGCAACCTCCACTTCCTGGGTTCCAGCGATTCTCCTGCCTCCCGGGTAGCTGGGACTACAGGCACCTGCCACAACGCCCGGCTAATTTTGTATTTTTCAAAGAGACAGGGTTTCATCATGTTGGCCAGGCTGGTCTCGAACTCCTGACCTCAGGTGATCCACCTGCCTCGGCCTCTCAAAGTGCTGGGATTACAGACGTGGGCCACCGTGCCTGGCCAAAATTTTTTTAACTAACAAAATAATAAATATGTGTATTTATAGGGTACAATGTAATGTTTTGCTGTAAGTTTACATGTGGCATGATTAAATGAGCTAATTAATGTATGTGGCATATATATACAAAACAATACTATTTAGCTGTAACAAAGATGGAAATTCTGTCATTTGCAACAACATGGATGAACCTGGATGACCTTATGCTAAGTGAAATAAGTTAGGCACAGAAAGACAAATGCTTCATGATGTCACTTATATGTGGGACCTAAAAAGTCAAACTCAAGGATGCAGAGAGTAGAATGGCAGTTACTAGACGCTGGGAGAAGAAGGTAGTAAAAGGTGGTAATAGGGGATGGTCAAAGAGTATAAAATTTCAATTAGACAAGAAGAAATAAGTTTTAGAGATCTATTGCACAGCATGGTGACTATAGTTAATAGTAATGTACTGTATATTTCAAAACTGCTAAAAGAATAGACTTTAAATGTTCTCAATGCTACTTTCTGACCTTGGATTTCACCGATTTTAAAAAGCTTTTCCTGGTAAACCTAATCAAGACCTCTACTTTCTGGAAATCAACAACACTATTTTGTGTGGGAACTGAGCATGGTAAGTTGCAGCCCTTTACAATAATTTCCCAGATTCTTTCAATAAGATCTACATTTCCTTGAACGTAGGAGAAATTTGGTTCTCCTGACTCCTTCCTGATTTCATCAGGCAATTAAGTGATACGTATGCGATTGAACTAAAGTGAAAAACAGGTAGAGGGATAGGAATGATGTAATATGGAGTAAGAAGCTGGATGTTGACCTGACAGAACACCAGAGAGTCAGAAGGGGACTTCAGCAGCTTGCCCTGAAGACTTGGCAGTTTGTGGAATGGGACAGATAAAGGAAGGCCATTTGATTTTACTAGCTATTAGAACAGATCAGTGGGTCTCAAACGTGGTTGCACTTTTCCACCCTATGAGAGCTTTAGCAAAGTATTATTACTTGTTTCACTCCCTCACCACCCCCTGAACACACGCCCCCATTCTTATTTTGGTTTAATTGATCTGGGATGGAGCACTGATTATTTTTCAAAGGTGTTGTAGGTAATTATAAGGTACACAGAGATCTAAGAACCACTGATATAGGACCTGGTCACTCAATATGTGGTCCCAGGATAGACAGCACAGGCATCATCTGGGAGATTAAATCTCCTCCCCCAATCCCACCCCTGGACTTTCTGAATCAGAGTCTCTAGTTTAAACAGGATTTCCAGGTTATTTATATGTATGTTTAAGTTTCAGATACACTGTTTTATGGGACTTACAACAATTTCATCCTAGGGGACCTCTGTGACAAGCTGAGACTCTAGTTTGGTATTACTTTGGGCAGATTCCCTACACCGGGATTAGACACGGCCCATCAAACTCTTGATGGCTGCTGGCATGCTGAATGGGTGTAAGAGAGGCAGAGGGCGGGAGAAAGAAATTGGGGCCAAGAGGAAGGCACAGCTCCCCCAACCCAGGCAATTACTCCAATTAGCCCTGGGTCCCTATGTTTTTTTCAGGATCAATTTGATGTACTGTGACTCAGCACCTCTGCCTCCTTCCTGTCTTCTAACAATTTCACCCTCCCCCAAGAAAATCTATTTCTTTGTTGATCATCCTGAGTTTTAAAGCTACTTATCCAAAGCTTCTTATGGGGAGTATTAATGCTAATGGATTTAAGGCTAACCACACCAGTCAAGATGGCAACCACATCCATGAAAGGATATTCCTGTTTCCTGCCTCTTTCATGCTGGGGAAGTAATCAATAGGAAATTTGGAAAGGATATGAGTGTCGGGGAAAGAGGACATAATCTCCTAATATTGACAAGGGCTCTCTGTCTTTCAGTAACTAACTCAAAGTTTCCTCTTAAACTTTGAAAATGTGAAACACTACTTCTGACTGAGGAGCTCACTCCTGGGTTACTTCCAAAGTCATCTGGAGCAGAATGGTGTAGAGCTGCACTGTCCAAGCTTAAGCCACCAGTCACAGGTGGCTCCTGAGCATTTGGAATATGGTTAGTCCAAATTGAGGTGTGCTGCATCAGTGAAATACACACTGCATTTGGAATACTGTATAAAAACAGAATGCAAAATACCTGAGTAAAAATTTTATGTTGATTGCCTATTAAAACCATGGTATTTGGATATATTGGACTAAATACAAATATGAATAATATTAATTTCACTTGTTACTTTTTATTTTTTAAATGAAACAATAGAAAATTTAAAATTACATATGTGGCTTGCATTATATTTCTATTAGACACACCAATCTAAAATAGCTGAGCTGTCCTTCCAGGCAGAAGAACATCTACGTTGGCATTCACCCTCACACTGATTTCATTATAATGCTAATTTACAATAAAGTAATGGGTCTCATAGACTTAAGCTATGGTTTTAGGAAGCAGCTATGTCTTGGGTGGCTAGGGCAGAGGCGGGAAATGGCAGAAACATCAAATCGTAGTTAATTTAGTTTGAATGTAATTTTTTTTTCCTTTTACACCAGGCTGTCCAGAAAATTTACAAGCCTTTATAAACATTCTTAGGGTGATTCTCACGAGTTCAGAGAAAATTTTGGAGACGGTTTGTTAAAATGACATTTAGTGTTTGAGAGTACTTACAGGAGATAAGTCCTATCTAAATAGCCAATATTTATAGAACCTACTATGTGCAAGACGCTGTGCTAAGTGATGCTTCATGCTGAAAGGATTTCATATTTTATAGCGGAGATGGAAAACAGGAAAGCATGAAGATATTCTGCCTATTAGCCCAGTATCTCCAAACAAAAAAGCTAGGTCGATGTCAAGACTATATCACACTATGGAAGTTGTGCTTTCATGAACTGGGCGGACTGAATGCTCAGCATCTGTATTCAGTTTGTTTTTAACATATTAACACTTTCAAATCAGCCTTCAAAATCATCTCGTGTTTTCTTTACTCTTTCTACATTACTGAGAGTATTAGCTGTCTTTTCTCTTTCTACATTACTGAGAGTATTAGCCATGTTCTTTCTTGGGTTTCAGTGGGCCAAGCATCAGGCTAACCTTGTGTCAAATTTCACTACTTAGGAAAGATGAATTGTCAATACTCGCAACAAATATGGTATATTTTGTCTTTCTTGAGGGAAGAATATGATGATGAAATTAGAGACTTATTAATCTGTGGTTGCCAAATATTAAATTCTTAGAATATCACAGGTAGGACATTTATTTAGCTGTGCATCAAGTGTAATATTTTTTTCATGATATCAACATCTTTCAATATCTATAACAGCTTTTCCTTTGACATTTAAAAAGAACAATTTAAAAAGCATGATATAATCTACCAATGCTTGGTAAAGAAGTGACACAATATGAACAAACAGAGACCAATTATTATCAGTCTTCACTTAAAAGTTTTGATGCTGAAACAAATCAATTCTAAATGAAAAAAAAAAAAAAAGTAGAAAACACCTCACAAACCAAAAGAGAACTGATAGTGTATAATAGCATTAATGGCAAAAGTGAGCAAATGTACTATCAGAGTCCATGAGAAACAACATATTCACATAACCCATTGTGAGGAGGGTAGAGATGGACCATGCTTTAGACATCTTGGCTTTTTTTTCCCCCAAACATCAAGAGCAAAACCTAATGAGTTGTAACCAGAATTTTTATGAAAGATACAAAATATAAATATTCATTACAAGTTGTAAGGGTACGTACTGGTTCATGAAAAATCTTGCTTTAGTTGTCTGCATGTGTATATGTGTGGGAGGTGTGTGCATGTTTGTGAGTACTGGATCATTATGTAGAATATCTCTTTATTATGAGTGGTCAAAATTATTTGAAGAGCATTATAAAACACATTTTAATGGATAACTATCAAAATGATGAGTCTGAGGTCTAGAAAAATCAAATACTTCCCCAAAGCTACAGAACAGATTTTATGTTTATTTTTTTTTAATTTTTAATGTTTGTGGGCTTATACTAGGTATATATATTTATGGGGCACATGAGATATTTTGACACAGGCATGCAATGTATAATAATCACATCATAGAAAGGGTTATCCATTCCCTCAAGCATTTATCCTTTGTGTTACAAACAATCCAATTATACTCTTTTAGTTATTTTTGAATGTACAATTAAATTATTATTGACTATAGTCACCCTATTGTACTATCAAGAGAATTGATTTTAATAAAAGAAATAGGCATAGAAACTTAATGAACCCCTATAAACTTCACCACACTAGGCTGGTATTTCATTTTAATCTCAAAGATCCTACATTTGAATATGGAGAGAAGATTCTGCTTCAAGTTTTATAAAAATTGAAAAGCTTATTACTTCATAGATCTTTTTGTACATGACTTTGTAGACTACACAAATAAAGTGAAAGTGTACTGATACAAAGTTTTCTTCTAGTTCTATTTTAGGTTTAAGTAACAGCAATGGTTTTCATATTTAAGAAACAGGTGGGCAGGGGGCGGTGGCTCACCCCTGTAATCCCAACACTTTGGGAGGCCGAGGCAGGTGGATCACGAGGTTAGGAAATGGAGACCAGCCTGGCCAAGACGGCGAAACCCCATTCTTTCTAAAAACACAAAAATTAGCCAGGCCTGGTGGCAGGCACCTGTAATTCCAGCTACTCGGGAGGCTGAGGCAGGAGAATTGCTTGAACCCAGGAGTGGAGGTTGCTGTAAGCCAAGATCACGCCAGTGCACTCCAGCCTGGGTGACAGAGCAAGATTCCGTCTCAAAAAAACAAAAACAAACAACAACAAAAAAAAGAAAAAAAAAAAAAAAAGAAAAAAAAAAGAAGGAAAGAAAAGAAAAAGAAAAAAGAAAAGAAAAGAGTGGATGCTGATTTTCTCTTTTCTGACCTAATTCTAGGTGATAAATACAAGTAGTTATACCGTGGTTACTAGGCAGTAAATTTGGTGAGCTATCATGAAAGTGTTTTCTGCTTTTCTTCAGCTAGTTAGGAGTTTATGATCCAATAGAGAGCACTATCATGAATTTTAACCAACTGCCAAAGCGTTCATTCAATAGATTTGGGTGTAGGATTCAGTATGATTGTTGCGTGAACAGAAAAATGTCCGAACTGAAGTATTTAAAGAGATTAAGCCATTTTAAGCTATTGTAAACCATTGTAAACCACCATTAGTCATTGAAAAAAGCTAAATGGAAGGGAAAGACATTTTGTAACCATAAAAATGTATGTTCCAAATGGAAAAATAGTTGAACATGTGTCTCAAAAAATGGGAATGTAAGATATTAATTAACTTTTTACCATATTACAAAGATATATTTTTATGATCTTTAAGATTATTAGCATCCACTTTAGGTGTATATTAAGAATGCAGTATCATAATACTTTATAATGTCTCCAGGGGCGAAATTTAAGTTGAGACAATACAAAGAACTTTGGACAAATCTTGTTACAGGATGCATTCTCTTCTTTTCACCAACCTACCCTGAGACCTTGAATCTTAATAAGATACACACAAAATGAACCCTGTTATTTCAAGTAACCCTGGCAATTTGCTTGTTTCCTTTCAGTAATAAGCATGAAAACATGTACCTCTTTCTAGGAAAGTACCCTCTTACCCCTTGATTCTATAATATCTTAGGGTTGACTTACGTACTTTTTTCCAAAGAATGTATGAACTACTTCTATACATGTGTAGATACATGCACATATAACTTAGACAATTATATTAGAATATTTATGGAATTATTTTTAAATTACTGGTGGAATAAATATTTTTTAAGTATAGCTGTATTAACCTCACCAGTATTTTTATTGACATCTTAATCGTTGCAAAAACATATATTTTCATATAATTATCATTAACCTACAAACAATAACGTTCTGCATGTTTAAAGTGGTTGCAGAGCTTGTTATTATAGACTGCTTTCAGTGCTGTTCATTTAGTATGCTGTGTTTTTAACACAAATGTAATCCACTCTGCATTTTCCATTTAAAATGCATAAGGCAAAGTGCATCATAACAGGATGTAACTATGTATTAATCAAATTAGCACAACACTTCAAAGGCTTGGGCTTTTTGCTCGGCTACTGTTAGATCACAATTCATGAAGGAAAGAAGCAGCATAATGAAAGGCTTGGCAAGGGAGCAGTTTATTTTCTTTCCAGAAAGATACAGAGTGGGTTAATTTTCATGATGGGAAAACATGTTGAGAAAGGGTAACAGTAAGCATTAAGCTAAAGAACAATAAGTGGAATTTAGAATACCAGGGTAGTTTTGCTCCTGATAAAACATAAATTCTATAATTATTTGATGACACAACAGAACTCCAATGACTTATGGTTAAATTATTAAATCTTCATGACCCAAACAAATAAAACCCAGTATAGTTGATATTAATATTCAGAACATGGCAGATCAGAGGGTTCTTTGTCATTGCGAACAGCATGCTGTATAGCAATGGAGAATATAAAGTATAGTGTATCCAAATACAGGACTCGATGCAAACATAACATGTGCCATGTAATATGGCATAATTGAAATTGATTATTGATCTTTTGGCCAGTGTTTTATTTTGCATAATCCTAAATATGTACACAGGATAGTGCACAAACAAAATAAACTGGAGAGAACTTAACTAGGACAAGTGATAAAGAAGAAATCAGAAAGCCAAATAAATGGAAGTCAATTATTTTGTAGACCATTCAACTGATTGTTATCATTAGATGCCTCATGCTCTGCAAATGTCCTCTGTATTGCTACTGACAGATAACAAATGAGCAACTAATTTACTTTTAACCTAAAACTTTATATTTCTTGGCATGGGGCTTAGAATGAGGGGGGCACAGTGAGAAGCACTCACCCTGCTCCAGCATTTTTCTAAATGGTAGTATAAGGTTGTTTTAATGGTCGGTTCCATTGTTTTTGTTCCTCTGTGTAAGATCATGTGGTCTACTTGATGCAAGAGAGAAAACAGATAATTTTCAAGACTAGATCTAGATGAAAGTAATTTTTATTTCTGAGTGATTATAGGTGTGTGCTGCTGTATACAAATAAAGTCCTCTTTCATGGTACATAAATCCAGATACCTGCACACGGGCAAAAGATGTGTGGTATTTAGATTAAGAAATGTGGAAGGAAAGAGAGCTGAGCTTGTTTCAGAAAGTTCACAAAGGGGAGAAACAGGAGATAGGAAGGAAATGGGAAGGACAACTGAGGTGGTGTAAAGGAGAAATGATAAGGGCATAAAGGCAAGAGGAGAGAAATTGAAGGGGAAGGGAGAGAAGCAGAGAGGTCAAGGAGACACATGAAAGGCTCATCCCCAGGGCAAGCAGGTGAGTTTAACTGGACACCTCATCTCTGCTCTCTATCTATAAAATGATGATCATGGTTGTTGTGGTGATAGATTAGAGGAGCCCTAAGGAGTTTATAATTCTTTCTTCTTTTTCATTCACATTCCACTTGAATCGTTTATTCAAAATTCTTGAATTTGTAAATACAAAAACACTGTAGCTTACTACTGACACAAGAATGGCAATGCACTAACAATAAAATCAAAGTAGATGCTAAACTATTTAGAGTAGCAGCTTAAAATTCAGAAGTTCTGTAACCTCTGGCTCTATGACTTTTTCTACAAGTACCCATCATTTTTTCCTTTTGTTTAATAAGAGAAAAGCTTTCTTTTATTCTTTCTTTCTTTCTTTCTTTTTTTTTTTTTTTGGAGACAGGGTCTCACTCGGAAACCCAGTCTGGACTGCAGTGGTGTGATCCAGGCTCACTGCAGCCTTGACCTCCTGGGCTCAAGTGATCCTCCAGCCTCAGCCCCCCAAAGTTCTGTGATGATAGGTGTGAGCCACTGCACCAGGTCATTTTTTTAAAAAAAAATTTGTGGAGATAGGGTTTCACTATGTTGCTCAGGCTGGTATCAAACTCCTGGGCTCAAGGGATCCTCCCACCTCAGCTCCCCAAAGTTCTGGGATTATTGGTATGAGGATTTCCATTTTTAAAAGGGAGGTTGCTACTTGCAGCAAAACCAGCATTGGTCTCATAAACGAACTAAAAAATCAGGAGTGTTCACATTGCTAAATCTTACACTTTGCTTTTTTAGTTGTTCAGCTTTCTCTTTGATAGAGAGTGGAATCCACATGAACTAAATGAAAAACTTTTTAGATTTCATAGCATATAGCAGCAGGTGGTCCAGGTAAGTTGAAAAAAATCTCCAGATTGTAAGATACATTTGTATTAGACCAAATTTATTTAAAAAACAAAATAGGGCTGGGTGCGGTGGCTCACACCTATAATGCCAGTACTTTGGGAAGCCAACGCGGGTGGATCACCTGAGGTCAGGAGTTCGAAACCAGCCTGACCAACAAGGAGAAACCCAGTCTCTACCAAAAATACAAAATTAGCTGGGCGGGGTGGCATAGGCCTGTAGTCCCAGACACTTGGGAAGCTGAGGCAAGAGAATCGCTTGAACTTGGGAAGCAGAGGTTGCGGTGAGCTGAGATTGCGCCATTGCACTGCAGCCTGGGCAACAAGAGTGAAACTTTGTCTAAAAAATAAAATAAAATAAAATAAAATAAAATAAAATAAACACCCAAACAGAGTGCATAGAGAAAGTAAATGAGTTTTAAGTAATATCTGAGAGTAAACGAATTACAAATATAGTTATAACAGGTTTGACAGAGAGAGAAAGAGAGTGTGTGTCTGACTCCATTTAGGTCACCGTCCACATGATTTGACTGTGACACACTTTGAAACACAAAAAATGAATTTGGTAAACACATGATTTGCTGCTCTGAAAACCTTCCCAGAAAGACTAAAAATTAGAGTTAGCCAAGTTTATACTTACATCAGTCACTGATTAGAATCCTGTAGCAGCAGGAAGCAACATATCCCTTAATCTGACCACTTTCCGGTGAGGGAAGAATCAAATATTCTGTGCTGACCTCGCTTGAAGTTAGTTTTTCTCCATAGCTTTGCTGGGGGTCAGAGGATTTAAATGACAGGACTGTGACACTGTAGGCTAAGTCTGGGAATCATTTTGTTGAAGACCCTGTTTTTTAGGCACTCAGATACCTAAGGGAGGCACATTACATAGGACAGGTAAGTGAGTTCTGGGACATTGAGATTTTTTCTGTGATCGTTCTCAAAGTCCAGTGTGCATCAGCATCACCTGGAGGCTTTGTTAAAGTAAAGCTTGCTAGACACCAACCCAGGGCTTCTGATTCATAGATTTGGAGTGGGACCTGACAAAGTGCATTTCGAACAAATTCCCAAGTAATGCTGCTGATGCTGTGGTCTAGGGCCATATGCTGGGTGCATCTGCCTCAGTGTTTTCCGAAATTAACCCTACACAAAGTTATTATTTCTTTCAGCTATTTTTTTTTATTGCTTCCATTTTAGCTATTGTGCCTTTCTCACATTTGCTTATATGTTGCCTCTGAATATGTCACTAATTTTTTTCATGGTAAAAAACTTGTCTCCTCCTATAGAATATTTGCTCTGCCTTTCACTTATCACATAGTGCTGAGTACACAATAGACTCCTGATAAATGACTCCTGAATATAGAATGAATGAAGACAATGGAAAGTGTAAACTGCAGTATATTTTATCCTTTTGATTTTTCTTCATCAAAAGTAGCTATGTTTTAGCTTGGCCTAATACCAACTCCATTTTCTTCCCACTTAAAATCTTTTTTTTTCTGCCTTTAGACCTCATTTAGGAAGAAGAGGAACACATATTATGGCTTACATACTTCAACATGAAAAGCATATAAAAGGACTTTATAGCCATACTTCTATTTTCATTATCTAAGTGTATTAGTAAAAGCAAACCTATTACATCTTCCTTTTGAGAAGCCAAAAACATTTGGAATTTATGTTATGAGAAACAGCTTTGACAGACTTTATTTGACATGCACATCAACTGCTGAGAAAAAAAATCACTAGAGGAAATGTTAAACTAGGTTATGACGCTGTCCTGCCAACAGAAGATTGAGGTTGGTTTGTTGGCTGTATCTTGAAGATGCATTAAAATATGAAGGCACAAAATGGACAGCTGTTTCGGAGAGATCAACCCCGCATTATCCTAACTGATAAATAAATGTGCTATATAATATATAATTCCGGTGTGGGGCTCCAGATCTGAGATAATTCTTAAGAGCAGGGCTCAAGTGATTTGTCATCAGACCCTTAGAAGCAACGCTTTGTGTTACATTGCTGCACACTCTGCTTTTGTTTAATGGGAACTATATCATTTTTATTTGATTTCTTATTTATATTTCAGAATTCTTGAAAGGTTATTCTGCTATCAAAGTGAAACTATGTATATACTGCCAAGCCATTTGAGCTCATATATGTATAAATAAGAGATTTCCCCTGCCCCTGGCTCCTTGATGTTCACTGAGATGTTCCACCTTTCATACTGTGATCTGTAAAAGGGAATGGACATCATATATCTGTCCATTTCCCGCCCCCCCACTCCAGAACACACCTCAAGATGTCCTCTGAAACTGTAGAAAGGAGAAAAACCTTTTTTCTTTTCTATGTTCCTCTTATTTCTGCATAAGATGGCATATATACATATATACACACACATATATACGCATATATATGCATACATGTATACTTGAATTTCAAATTGAGAAACGTAAAATGATACTTCAAATTAAGATTGTCTCAGAAAATGCAGGATATAAGACCATTGCAAGTGTTTCATTTAGATACACGGGTTTTCTAAGAAATGTATGCTGTTAGCATCATGGATGCCTGTAAGGAAGAGCCAGAAGTGTTTGCACTCAAGCTTCCTTATCTTCTCTTCGGTATCTGTCCATTTTCCTTCATGGTCAGATTTCAACGTTGCTTCTTGGAAAGACCATGGTGCTTCAAGGGAGACAGAGCAAAGGGACCCCAAAGCAATGACACGTGTCTGGTTGTGTTGTGGGCCAACGATCTGATGGCACATTGCCCTCTCCCTTCAAATAAATCTGCAAAGAGCTGTTCTCCATTGTTGTGCATGTATGTCCTTTTCAAAGTCACTGGAGAGAGTTAGGTCAGAAGATCCTAAACATTAAAAAAAATTAAGAAAAGCCAACACATGGTTACAAAAATTAAAGTATATAGTAAATGTTCACATTTAATAATGCTTTTAATCATCCAAATTCAAGACAACATAATCAGGCAACTCAACAAGCAAAAAATTAAGTAAGATATATTAATATATAATGTGTTGGGTTCTATGTTTTAATGGCATGCACATTTAAAGTGATATAAAGAATATCAACTTATTTTTCCATCTTTGCAGCTTGTCTATTGTAATCTCATGTGAAAATAACATCACAAATCTAAACCTGAGGCCTTTCATGATGCGTTGAATAGGAGCTTGATACAAGATATTCTCCAGTCCATTTTGGGGAATTAAGCTCATTATTTCACAGATTTATAGCATCCTATAAAATGCTTTCCATCCAGCTTGCTCAACCTGCGGCTAGTGGGCAACATGCACCCTAGGACAACTTTGGATGGCATCCAATACAAATTCATAAACTTTCTTAAGACATAATGTTTTTTCTTTTTTTTTTTTTCTAATCAGCTGTCATTAGTGTTAGTGTATTTTATATGTGGCCCAAGACAATTCTTCTTCCAATGTGGCCCAAGGAAGTCAAAATATTGGATATTCCTGCTTGACATGAAAGAAACCAATCACTGAAAAAAAATCTAGACTTTACTTTTCTATATAGTATAGTAACTGAACTAAATTTATGCGTTGAGCAATATATATACATTGTATATATATTGTATATATATTGCTCAACGCATAAATTTAGTTCAGTTACTAAACTATATATACTATATACATATATACATATATGTGTATCTATACATATATACATGTGTATGTATATATTTGTGTGTATATATATTGCTCAAAGCATAAATTTAGTTTAGTTACTAAACTCTATGTATACTATAAACATATATATATATATATATGTTGTACTACTGGTTAACAGAAGAGAAAATTCTGGTGCTCAGGCCCTAGTACCTATCAATCAACATAGTTAAATACCAGTAAATTTTATGTCCAAGTCTCTGATCAAGTGTTAGTTGCATCCAACTGGAATATTTTGTTGGAGAAACTTTAGTGGCTCAACCCATTAAATTGTACATAGAGACATTTTATCTTTCACTATAATTATCATGATCAAATGAGCTCTTGATTTTTTTTAAATAAAAGGAATCCTTGCTACTTTTTCTTTCTATTTTAATACTTCATTTCTAAAGAATATTCAGAATGGTCACACAACTGAAAATCAAATAAATGACCCCTTTTCTGTCTTTAGCTAAAGAAACATATCGTTAACAATAACTTTAAAGGAATTTCTTTTTGTTACAAACCAAGACAAAAGAGGAAACATCCATCAATATTCTTAGGTGTGGCCCACACCATTGAATGTACTTCAGAAAACATTTGGAGAGTGGACCCCAGTATATTCTCACTGAAACGCAGCTTCCTATAGATAATGTTCCTTGCTCCAAGTCAAGAAGTTATACGTGTACTTCTATGACTTTGCCTTTTCAGGATTTTGGAAATGATTATCTTGAATAAGGTGTTATGCTTTGTTTTCAGATTGTATATGTTCTTGAAAGAGCTAAGATCAATAGCATAACAGGATGACTATAGTCAACAATAATTTCGCTGTACATTTAAAAATAACTAAAGGAGTGTAATTGGATTGTTTGTAACACAATGGATAAATGCTTGAGGGAATGGATACCCAACTTCCATTATGTGATTATTTCACATTGCATGTCTGTATCAAAACATCTCATATACCCTATGAGTATATGAGATAAATATATAGACCTACCATGTACCTACAAAAATTAGAAATTAAAAAAGAAAAAGAAAAAAGTGCTAAGAACATTGTAGCGATTTTGTTACCAAGTCATTTCAGGTGAATAAGTTAGATTTGTCTGGTCAAGCCATGTTTCACATTGCAGTTAGGATTTTATTAACACAGCAGGGTTTTTATGCTCATTTTCAGTTTCGACATCCTAATTATTCCTAATTTCTCTGTCTCAAAGCTTTCTAGTTGCCTCTCTGAACAAGGTAGGTATACAGTTATTTTTATGTGGAGCACAGTTCTAGCAATTCCAGCCTACTTTTGATAGCTTTTCCATATTCATCCTCCCAAATTTTCCTTAACTAGATGCTCCTTTCACTAACCTAAGGAGTATACTTAAGAAATGTTTCTCTACTCACACTGTTCACCAGATATTTATGGTTTCAAACTCAAATTCTCTACAATTTCCTCATTTTCTTTTGCTTCCTACTGACTGTCTTTTGAAACGCCAACTTCATCTGCTTCCAATTTTACCTTTCCTAAGGGAACACTAGAGGTCTAATCTGGAGACACGGATATCAGTTATTTTTCCCTTCCCAATGACTCTTCTCCCATCACTCTTGGTAACAGTCAATCAGTTTCCCTTTAATCAATCACCCTTCTTCACATCAGTCATCTGGGTGGGGTTAATTTTACCCCTTGCTCCAGCAATGGACATGTGCCCAACCTTGGCCAACGAGACTGTGACCTGGAACTTCAGCTGCAACAACTGGGAAAGAAATGCTCTCTTTCTTTTTCTCTTCTTTTTTAAAAACTTCAATCATGACATGGAATTTATTAGACAAAATTTTGATTGATAAGTAAATAAATCCATGCTTCAGAAGTTTGGAGTCCACAAAAATACCCAGTCTACTTCACAAAAACTCCCACAAAATTGCAAAAGAGACGATCCACGAAAGAGCAACTAACCATTGTGCCTTATTCTATTTAACGTGCATTCTATAATGCAGAATTCTGCTCCCAGATACTCCGATCTTCACACTCCACAAGGTATAAAATCCTCTACTTAAAGACTGTTCATAGTCTAGTTTCACATGGCCTGACCAACCTTATCCACAGCATTTTCAATACAACCTCTTTGTAGGCTGGTGGGTACAGGTACATACACAGTATTTCACTGAGGAAGAGTTCTTGAATTATTAAGACTCTTTAAGGTGGTCAGAACAGCTGAAAGGGATTAGAAACCAAAAGTGCCAATGCAATGAGTAAGTAAAGCGAGAAAGTCAGACACACATTTAGAAGGGGGAAATGGACAACAAAGTTATTTGCCTGTTTCTCTGGGAGCAAAATTGAGGCTAAAAATAGACAGCCCAAGAGGGTGATGAGTATTTCTTTAGAATTGGGTTTTGGTCTTCATCCATTTTCAGAAGTGACTATTATCCCATTTTATCCCAGCTCCACAGGGATTCTAAAATTGTGAATGTTTATAGATTTGCTCCTGAGGGAAAGAAAAGCTATTTCTACTAGGGAGACTTAGCTTAAAAGAAGTATGCCTGAAGATGCAAAGAGCCACAACCTGGAAGGGTGTGCCCAAGAACGAAACTAATACCAAGGGAGGCAGAGTTAATGTGCCTGAGTTTTTAGTTATCTTAGCCAAAACATACCTCCCTTTCCTCAGCTCTCTCCCTATATTAATTTATGAGTACCCACTATGGACCCACAAGTGTAGTAGGAAGTGGGGTAGAATACAAAGAAGTACACTACAAGTTAGTTTCAGAGATGAGACCAATGCCCATGATGCAGAAAGCAGCAAACAGGATGCATTTAAATCTCAATTGAAAAGACCCAGATGATAAATGTAGTAAGTCTGAAGATGGCAGAGACCACCAAGGTGATATTGGCTGAAAGTACCTTTGGACAAGAGGTGTTAATTAAACTGAAAATTTAATAATACACAGAATTTTGATAGTTGTGAGGGTAAAGTTCTCTAGCTGGATACTGAGGAGATCTCCTGCTTACAAAGAGGCTGTGTTGAAAGTGCTATGTGATAAAGTTTGATAGGTCATTTGAAACTAGACTATAAAGAGTCTTTAAGGTAAGTAGAGGGTCTTATACCTTATGGAGTTTGAAGATGGGAGTAATTCTAATTTGGTAAGAAAGTAATGATATGGTGAAAGCAGTGATTTAAGACTGCTGAATCCTCAAAGCTGGCCTGCATTAAACTGCCTTAAGTGTTTGATAAAAATACAGATTTCTGCTACTGCTTCAGATCCACTGAATCAGAATCACTGGTTGGGGAGACAAGGATCTTTATTTTCAACAAACACCTGTGGAGATTTAAATATGAAGCCAGATTTAGTGGTTTGCAAATTGAGCATGGATTAACTTCACAATCATATTGACTTCTATGCTTTCCCCAGTGTTTTTCATACTGTAATTTCATTAACTCTCTCTATCACGAGATCCCTCATCTGCCTCCTCTTCATCTTAACATATATTCTAAGATGCACTGTTAAAAACAATGAAGGCTCCCTACCCTCTATATGACTCAGTTTCCTCATTTGCAAAATGGGCTTAATTATGCTAATTGAAATTTCCTAGTACTTCATGGGGCTGATAATTATTATCTTTCTCTATTTTCTCATTCTTATTTTCAATGGCATTGGAAGCCATTTATTTTCTCTTGCTTATTTCCACTATGCCATCAATCTCTATTTCTTGCCTCTATTTTCAAAACCTTGGCCACTCAGTGACAAAGTCTTTTACTGTATCTCCCTAGCAAGCCTAACAAGCCTCCCTAACACGCACTGTAAGCGCCCTACCGTGGTTTTAAAAAGAAAGATTTCTTTTCTTCTTACAGCCAAAATATCTTGAAATTTTATTCATTCTCATGTTCTTCATTTCTTGACAGTTTATTCACTTCTTAGCTTCTTCTGTTGGTGTTTCGTAGAGCTAACAAATAGTTTCCTTCTCTCCCCTTCCTTAAATTTGGTGCAAATTAAGGGAGAGAAATAGGGATCAGTGTGAAGGAGATCAAACTATCAACCAATAAAAAATAGATTGGAGTATATGCTTACCCAGGAACTTTACTGAGCTTGATAGCAATATTGAAATAAACTTGCTCCTCCAGATTGCAGACTTTAGGAATGTGTGTGTCACTAGAAGGTGACAGTACCTATCCCACATCCTACATTGCTTGCAGCCTAGCTATGCAGACTGGATGGGCACTGTCTGTAGACAAGTGAATGACAAGAAATAATCTACAAGTAACTAAGTTGAACATACTCATTTTTTGGGGAACATGCCAATCAAGCAAATCACTCCTACCCTTACCCCTGGAGGTGCAAGTGAGGGGCTAGAAGGAGACCTAAAGTGATTTGTATATAGAAGCAATTCTATAGGAGAATGGGTGGAAAGAAGTATCACCCTAACACCCAATGAAATGAAACTGCGTAACTGAGCAACACAAATACCAAGCCTCTGTTGGTTGCCTTCCTCTACTCTCTTTTTCATGCACTCCTCTGAAGTGTTGACTACACATTGTGAGCACTTTGCTCTTTTGCCAAAGGCACCTGGCTGAGGGAAGGGTGGGAGGCTGAATTCTGGCTCCTGTGGAGCTTGCCCTTAGGATTGTAGCCACTCAGAGGAAGGGGCATCATTTTCCACTTGAAAGGCAGGTGCAGCTGGGATAGAGTCTATTTGTAAAGGCCACCTGCTTAAAATTTGTCTGGCCAGAGGCAGCTTTTAAAAAATTGGTGTAAAAGAACTCACACTGCACACTCCTAAAAACTCTTCTACCTTTTCCTCCCAAAGGGCGTAAAGCTCTCCGTTTCCATTCCTATCTCCCTGACAACCCCCTGCATTCTTTTCTGATTATTTCACTCCTTGTAACCCCTTTGGTCATCATTGTTTAGTCTTTGGCTCCAGCTAAGTTTTCTTTTGCTTTGTTGAAACAGTATTTAAGGCAGGACTGGCATGTTGCAATACTCTGGAAGGATGGTCTGCACAAATCACAGTGGACTGAGACCATCAGTTCTGTTAGGATGTTGTAGACTTTTTTTTTTACTTTAGCGTCAATAATTCCACACCATTGGCTCAAAATCACACACAGTGAACAAACAATAGCCCTGCAGTCTTGTGTATATGTGCTCCTATTACTAGTATCTCTTCTGCTATTCCTAAACTTGAACTTATTAGGTTATATATGCCATTCACTTCTGCAAACTTGACCCTGCAATGTGCTAAGTTAGGAAGATTATAAGAAAAGGATAGATGCACTACTTGGGATGAAAGAAGAAGCAGAGATTCCAATTTTATGTCCACTTTCTCATCCACTTACTGACTCACCACATGAACATTAAGCTAGGCCTTATGGATACAGAAGAATGACACTCTGTCCACACATTCTCTACCCAAGATAAAATCTTCAGATTAGAAAGCCAAGGGAAAATGCTGGCAAGAGGCACCAAGCAGCAAAGCAGAGGGGATAATAAGAGAATCCTGGCTGGGTTAATTGTGATTAAGTCTATTTATGTGGATGAAACACATTCCCTTTTCCATATCTCTATTTTCTTCTTTGTGATCCCTTCCCTATGCATTCCTGCCCTCTTGTAGTCTCATCTGTGGTTAGATATTTGTTATTCTTTCTTTATATAGGCCCTTTTCTGCCTGCACCTGATGAGGAGCTCCTTGTCCTGCTACACTGGATTTTTCTTTTTTTCTTTTGAGACAGAGTCTCACTCTGTCACCCAGGCTGGAGGGCAGTGGTGCAATCTTGGCTCACTGCAATCTCCACCTCCCGGGTTCAAGCGATTCTCCCGCTTCAGCCTCCCAAGTAGCTGGGACTACAGGCACGTGCCACCATGCCAGGCTAATTTTTTATATATTTTAAGTAGAGACAGAGTTTCCGTGTTAGCCAGGATGGTCTTGATCTCCTGATCTCGTGATCCACCCGCCTTGGCCTCCCAAAGTGTTGGTATTACAGGCATGAGCGACCGCGTCCGGCCTACATTGGCTTCTTAGGTGTTTGTTCACCATCTTCTTCTAGGTAAGTCAGAATTATCACTGTTGCTTTTTAGAAGATTCACATAAGCAACTCTTCTCAGGATCAGAAATTATTTTTACCCTTGCAGCTTTCAAAATCTGATTTCCTAGAGTCTACAATGCATGTCTGACTTCTTGTTTATCACAAGTTCTGAAGTTATACTACTACTAATGGTAATAAACACAGACATTTCATTATTATGAGCTTTTAATTTATCCAGTTTGACTATTATCTTCTTTAAAAATTTGAGAGCAAGGGTCCTTTCAGCAAAGAGTACTGTCCCTTTTGCTTCACTACTACAGTCCTCCTAGTAAGTCAAAGTGGTGACTATCTCCTGCCACTTCTACATCTTAGAATATTAAATTGTCACCAAGACACGTTGAGAAACAGCTAGATATCCGTCTTGTAGTTGAAGGAGGTGTCTAGCAAGTGTCTGAACTACACAAACCCCTTTTGCTTTGTTTGATTTTTTAACAAGTCTTATATTTTCTACCCTTACATATCTTTGGAGTATTTCTCCTCTTCGTTAGCAGTTAAGGACACTTTAAACTGGATCAATGAATAAAGCTTCTAATTGGAATCTCTGTCCTCAGGTACTTTTCATTTAAATTTATTCTGAAATCAACTATCAGATTAATCTTAAAATTGTACTTTTAATACCTAACACTCCTGTTCAAAAATCTACAATATATTTCAAGTAACAGTAGGATAACGCCCGAACTTCTCAGCTTGACTTTCAAGGTCTCCAAGAACAACTTTACAGATTTGTTTTCTATTTCTCATTACTTCTTGGTGGTATTCCACAGGCCCAACCACATTTATATATCCTTGTCTTTTTGCCACCATTTTAATGACTTCTCCCTTCTGGCCATCCTGGACATTCTAACTCTACTAATTTTGGCATACCTTCTTAATTCAACCAGCAATGTATTTTTGCTACCATTACTTATTATATCATGTTATGGGTTAGGCAAAATTTCTGCCAGAGGGACTTATGACATACAGTTTATTGAAGGAGATAGAGTCCTAGCTAGAATTCTGTAGTGTGAGGGGAATACACTGATATACAAGAGAGAATGTGATGTGCTAATGCAAATGTCTTTACATAAGTTTTGGTAAAACAAGATAAAAAATAATTATTTCTGTCTGGAGCTTTTTGAAAGACTTTATGGAAGCAGAACCATCTGAGTTGGGCTTTGATTGATGGTTAAGATTTTGATATATCAGAGTATGGGCATTCTAGGTTAAAGAAGTAGTCAATAGTTCGGTTTGCTGAAGTGCAGCATGTATATCTGTGGGGGGTGGAGAGATAAGGCTGGAGAGTTAGATGGAATAGTGCAAAGGGTTTGCATTTTGCTGTCTTGTCAGGGAGATACTTTGGAAGGTTCTGAGCAATGGAATAAAATGATAGAATTGGTGCTTAGTGAGGATATCTTTGGCAGCAATATACAAATCAGGGATGGCTTTGAGAGAAGGAGAAACTAAAATTGGTGATCAGATGAGCAGTTGTTGTATGGTCTGTGCCAATGGTAATGAACAATTGATCCAGAGAAAGCAGTGAGACAAGAAAGGAAGGGTTAGTGGGCAAGACATTTCTACAATAGATTCTGTAAGCTTGGAAAGGGATAGAAGCTAAGCATTGGGAATTGGGGAGGAACATTAATTTATTCAGTAAGATTTCATAAGACACAATATTTGTCAAGAACTCTATTATGAGCTAGAAATACAGAAATGAATAATATAGTCTGGAATTGAAAAATTTCACAATCTAGTCAAATATAGGAATATAAACAAATACCACACAGTGTATTTAAGATCTATCTATCTATCTATCTATCTATCTATCTATCTATCTATCTATCTCTCTATCTATCTTTTTTCCTCAGGGCACAGAGATATGAAAGATACGTCTTAGTAACATGCCTTTTGAGCTAGTTCTTTAAAAATAAATAGAAGTTTGATAAATAATATGGAGTACATAGGATATTGAGGCAGAGAGAACTTTTGCAAATACACAAATAAATTAAAGTACATGGTGTTTCTAGTGTCCCTGAACAAATAGGGAAGGCAGCGGAAGTACCTGGTAGAAAGCAAGAAAGAAAATTCGCTAGATTGCACTCAGCATTTCCATTTATTCTAAAGGTGATCATAAAACATGAAAGGGTTTTAAAAGATGTTTGTGTTTAGAAAGGTAACATTGAGCTGAAGAGGAACTAGGGGTGAAGATTGAAGGCAGATAACTCAGTAGAACATTGTTGCAATAATTCAGGTTTAGGACAATGAAGTTCTGGTCTTGAGCATTATCAAAGGGAAAAAACAGAAGATTAAACATTTATGTTGTTGGTGGAATCTGGATTAATTTACCCAGTTTGTCTATTAACAAACTGAACTGAATGTGGAAAGAGGTTAGAAGGTGACTGAAGGTTTTGATATAAATGATTGAGCTGACACTGTTGCCATTGGTTGAGAAAGAATATTCAGCCTGAAGAACAGGATTTATGCAAGAAAGGGTCAGTGATCATCATAATGGTTAACGTTTACTGAGCATTTGTGTAGTGGGCTCATTCTGGTACTTTGTGTGACTTAGCTGTTTAATCCACATAAAAGTGATATGAAATAAGTACACTCATTATCTCCATTTTACAGATGAAGAAATCATGTATACAGAGTTTAACTTCTCCAAGGTTGCACGACTAGTAAGATATAGAGCCAGAATTTGAACCTATACAGTATTTAATTAATTAATTTATTTTTAATTATTATACTTTAAGTTCTTGGATACATGTGCAGAATGTGCAGGTTTGTTATGTAGGGATACAGGTGCCATGAGAAGGTTTGTTGTACCCATCAACCTGTCATCTACATTAGGTATTTCTCCTAATGCTACCCTTCCCCTAGGTCCCACCCCCAACAGGCCCCGGTGTGTGACTTTCACCTCCCTGTGACCACGTGTTCTCATTGTTCAACTCCCACTTACAAGTGAGAACATGCGGTGTTTGGTTTTCTGTTCCTGTGTTAGTTTGCTGAGAATAATGGTTTCTAGCTTCATCCATGTCCCTGCAAAGGACATGAACTCATCTTTTTTATGGCTGCATAGTATTCCATGGTGTGGGAAGTATTCAATGGTGTGGAAAGTATTCAATGGTGTGGAAAGGATTCCATACTGTGGAAAAAAATGTGCCACATTTTCTTTATCCAGTCTATCATTGATGGGCATTTGGGTTGATTCCAAATCTTTATGGTTTTTAAAGTAACTTTTGCCTACCCTTGTATCCAACTTTAGACATATGGAGTTTTCTTTATTGGTACAGAGTTGAAATTCTGAAGGGTGGGAGAAAGGTGAAAGGTAGAGCTGTGAAAATAATAGTAATATAGATTAATAGGTAAAGTGGAAGTTGAGTGAAAAAGGGAAAGGACTGAGGATTGAACTTTACAAAATGTTTCTAAGTAGTGTAGGTAGTGGTGAGTCAAGGTGAGACTCAGTTGTGATCAGAGACATAGGACGAGAGGAAGATGAGTGATATGTTAGAACCCAAGAGAGAGATACTGCCAGTAAGAAAGATGTGTTCCTTGGCACTGAGACCAAGATGGTCAGACTGCATGAGATTTGGCATCTGAGAAGGGAGAGAAGCTAGAGATCAATGGGTGGGGTCATCTTTTGCAAGTGAGGAGGGAAGGTAGTAAGCACAGACTTTGCTTTTTTGTAGTAAGAAACACATGTGATCTATCCTTTAAAAATTTTAAGTATAAAATACAATATTGTTAACTATAGGCACAATGTTGTACAGAAATTTTGATAACCAAAACTTAGACCTCTAGAAATTTTCATAACCAAAACTTTATACCTGTTGAACAGCTAGAAGTAAAGGTAGGTAAGCAGTTGGGGAGAATAAGGAATTAAGGGAGGCCTTAACTTTTTTTTTTTTTTTTTTTAGTGTTGCTGGGACAATTAACAGAGTAGGCCAACAAGGAGCTATAAGTAGTGAAGAAGATGAAGACACAAAGGAAAGACATTGCAAAAAATAGAATAATTTTTGGATGGCAGAGACTGGGTCCGGTATACAGATTAAAGATTAAAGTGCTGGTTTTGAAAAGAAAAATGAACACATCCTTCTATGAAAGATTAGTTGTGGGACCTACTCTAATCCATTTAAATGAACTTAAATGAAGTTTTTATATAATTTCAGAATATTCATCTGGGAGTGTTTTATATCACTGTAGCAATACTAAAAACCTGTTTCAGGGCTTTGCTACATCATCTGTGGGATTCATCCAGACAACCTCCTAGTGGACAGGCACATCTTCCTTCTCAGTATTCTCAGTCCCTTGACATCCTTGTACTGAGGCTCTGTTTGGATTTGCCCTGCCTCCTTGAACAGACTCTCCATATTCAGTCTTCGTGTCTGTGTCCCACAGTCCCATGTAAGAAGTGCTGCTTCTATTCCCTCCCCCATCCCTGGTAGGACACACTGGCTGGATCTTCTTCTGGTCTTATGCTCTGCATTAAGGGAGTGTAGTAAGATAGGACTAATCTACGAAGATCACTTTAAAAAGTGCATGTTGGATGACTTCAGTCTCCTCAGGGAAGCAAAAGGTGAAGTCATTTGCAAACAGCAAGGGAAGGGAGTGTGCTCAAGGGTTTGAGGAAAATGGAGGAAATTTGGAAGAGTCACTGTGGAGAATTTGATTGAGAGTCAAATGAATAAGAGGATTTCCAAGCAGTCCTGAGGGGCTAAATGAGATTAGATATCATCAATTTGCAGTAGGGCCAACTGGCAGCTTCTTGACTTTCTCCAATAATACTTGGCAGTGGGATAACAGGAGCAAAGGAAACATATGTTTGGATTTGCCCAACATTGGGATTGGCAGGACAGCTGCAGAGGAAGCTTGAGATGGGCTAAAGGCTCTTGATTACTAGTGAGAGAGTGCCCAGGGTGTTCAGGCAAGGCAGAGAAACAAATGATCCAACTGAAGCCAGAAGCTGACCAGGGAACAAAGGAGAGGAGTGAGGAGGGAAGGGTCTAGAGACAAACTTGAGTCTAGAGGACAATGAACATATGTGAGGAGGTGTGAGAAAGAGCTGAAACGGTGGAGGGACTGGGCATTACTTTTAGAGGGGTCTTCAGCATCTGTGAACCTGGTGGCAAAAAAGAAAATGTTCAGGTGATGATAGGATGTAATGTATGCTTCCTACATGTGGCTTACAGAGTAGAATAAAGAAAAAGGTCATCCTAGTGGGAAAAGAGAAGTAATTGAAGGTCTAGGATGTTGAAAAATCTCTCATCTGTAATGTTGAAATCAACTGGGGGGGATTGGAAAATCTGTGAGGCAAGTGTGAAATTCCTCAAGGAAGATGAAAAATGAACATTGTGAGAGGTTAGAAAGGCCTAGCATGAAAGTCTTACCAACCTGGGTTTTTATCCTTGAACCCCATTCAGCCATGCACTAGCTGTGTGGAAAGATGGATGATGAGAGAATAAAAAGAAACAAATAGTTCCTTTAAATTTTATTGCACTGGAACAAAAACATTCAAAGATAAACAAACAAAGATATCCTCTTCAGTGGAGATTTTTCTTAAGTGAGATATATGTGTATATTTAAGGTACTTTTATTATATTTAATGCCATCAAAAAGCAGTCATTAGTTCTCTTTTTCTGAATAACGTCAAAGAAAATATAAAGAAGGTTCTTTTTTGGATGTCTGTAGAAAAATTCTTGATCAGATTTACATGTCAGGCCTCCAACTCTGTTATCGACTTATTATTTGTTCAGCTTTATTTCTGGACCATGGACATTGTTTTGTAAATTCTGAAAATTAAAAATTCCCTGTTTAATACAGGGCTTTTTAGCCACATGACCAACACATTTCATGAGTAATACTGTCTTCTCTCTCAGTTCTCTTCTCGAGATTACTTCACCCATGGGAATAATTATCAGGCAGCAATTTTGCAACACTTAGAGTAACTGAAAATGATCACCTTGTTGTCATGGTTTTGGATGATGTTATCCGTTTTCCCATCCAGTCAGCAATCACACACCTCACCACAGCCACAGTGGGAGTAGGAGCTTTGCTGACTGACAAATGGAAAGACCTATTAGGTTATCAAATCCATTCCCAATCAATAAAATATTATCTTCATTTACATATACCTGAGTGTTTTATTCACCATGCTTTTAAATAAGCAACATGACTTTAGCTACTTAGAATAGTCTAAGTATTCTGATAGTCTCTAAGAAAACACTTTAGTATTTGGTTTAATTGTCCTTTGTTTCACTAAAGTCAGTAAAACCTTGATTTAAATGATTATATTTTACTAAAGACATGTAAGAATGAGTTATCTTTTAATGTATTTTCAAGGTGGCACTCCAAATAGTGGATCACTTTAGGTTAATGTTAACATGACATTTACTAATTTGTAGTGAGTAGGAATGTCTTGTCATTGGAAAAAACGTTCTCCATATGTCAGACTGATTTGGTCATCTCTCTGATACAATTTTAACCAAAATTTTATGTACTAAAAAAAATCTTTAAAAATCTGGCTTATAGATGGTTTTCCCTAGTTGTCTTCATGTAACTCACTTCCAGTTAAATTCTTGGAGTCACATTTTTGTCTCACTCTCATGCTTGAGAACTGACTCTTCCTAAGCTGATCAATTGTTCAATGTCCATTTTTTAGCCTTTAAATTACTGGAAGTCCCTGATGAACTTGGTTTGCTGGTGTTCTTTTACACATCACTATTTCTTACTCATCCTATAATCTTTGGCTAAAGGGTCAACTCCTTCAGTAAATCTTTGTGTCTCCCTCTCCCAATCTCCTGGGCTGGGCAAAGTGCCTCCCTTAGGTAATCTTATAATATTCGATATGTTACTCTATCCATGCACTGGTCATGTTGTGTATATATATATGTGTGTGTGTGTATATATATATATATATATATGCGTGTGTGTGTGTGTGTGTGTGTGTATATATAATTACTTGCTCATATCTCCATTTCTATTACTGGATTTTTGAAGGTAAAATTATATCTAATTCTTCTTTGTATTTTTAGTATTTAAGCTTAGACTAGGCAATCAGAGCATTTGAATAAAATAATGTACAAAAAATAGCAAAATACAGATATTTTATACTATGTGGTCAATTAATTTGGATTCTCAATAACCTCAACATACAATAGTTAGTAAAGCAGTAGACTTATTTTGATTAAGAAAAAAATCAAGGCAAGATAAATGGGCTGTTTTATATTACTGTGTATTTATGAACAGATAAACTGGTTTCCTCTACTATCCCTGTAAATGACAAAAACAAACAAATAAACAAACAAACAAAAAAGTTGGTGACAGTGTCTGTTGGTAGATAGAGAAATAGCTCTAGAATGCATACTTTTATTGTTATCCACAGTTTGATCTTCAAGCCCAATTCTACTTAGGGAATTGACTAAATCACCTGTGAACCAAAATAACTTTGTCCACTGAGAATCAAACATTGAGCTAGATAGCATATCCACATTTACTTGCAGCATTAGTCACAATAGCCAATAAGTAGAAACAACTTACATGCCTATATATGGATGAATGGATAAAGAAAATATGGTATGTGCATATAATGTGATATTATTCAGTCTCTAAAAAGGAGGAAATCCTGTCGTATGCTGCAATATGGATGAACCTTGAGAATATTATGCTAATTGAAACAAGCCAGTCTTTAAAAAACAAAACAAAACAAAACAAATACTGTAAGATTCCACTTACATGAATTATCTAAAGCAGCCAAACTCATAGAATAGAGAGTAGAATGGTAGTTGCCAAGAGCTAGGGGAGAGGGAAAATGGAGAGTTGTTCAATGGGTATAGAGTTTCAGTTTTGTAAGATGAAAATATTCCAGAGATTTGTTACACAACAATGTGATATAGTTAATGCTACTGAAAAGCACACTCAAAAATAGTAGTGATAAATTTTATGTTTTGTGTTCTTTACCACAAATAAAAGAAAAATTAAGAAAAATAACTACTCTGAAAAAAAAATCAGCTCAAAGCTAGCAAGGTGATGCCTTTGATTTTCTCCCCAAGCCCACATCCTGATACTGGTTCTCTGATACCTCATGCTTTAATGTTAACAAGAGAAATGGAAGAGTTAATCCAAGAGGAGAGAGTTTTTCCTGCTTCCACAGCAACAATAGGAGAGGTCTAATATCACAGTTTATCAGTCTTTTACCATGAGCCTCACACTGGTGCCCATAAGAAAATTCAAGAGGCCAGTACTCTCGCTCTAAAGTATAAGGTACAAAAGAGGTTCATCCATTGATCCAGCTGCAAAAGTAGCCAGGGATAAAGAACTCAGACAAGAGACATGTTAAGGAATGTACACTTTATTCTGTGAATATTTTCAGCTTCTCATAGCCTTTTAGCATTATAAGTGATCAAATATGTGAGTTAATGCAATTGATCTGGCAGAAGTATAGAAGAGGGATTGGAATGGTGTCAGAGAAGCTAAAGGAAAAGCTACTGCCTAAGATTGAAAGAGAGTTTAAATGTATCATTTCATTTTAGCTTCAATGATTGGATAGCCATTGGAACAACTGATTTAAATTTAATGTCATGATGGAGGTAAAATGACAAGCTTATTGGCCTAAGAAGTAAATGAGAGTTAACAAATAAGAAAGAGCAAGTATACCTGGTCTCCTGGGAATGGAGGCAGGTAAAGTATTATTTAGGGGTGAGAAGATTGCATCAATGTTTTCTTTCTTTTCTTTTTTTTTTTTGCTTAAGGAGGAAGAGACTTAAGCAGACTAGACTTAGGGTAAAGAGTTAATAGAGAGGGGGAATTAGAAGATACAAGAAGCAGAGGGGATAACTGACATATGGAGTTACCAGAGGGACCATGAATATCTAGAGTTAGGAAGAGGAATTAACATTCAATAGGAGAGGAGCACATATATTTTCAGAAAAAGTAAGAGAAAGAAGGAGAGATGTGAGATACTGGGCTTCTGAGGTTGAACAACGATGCCAATTTCCATTCTTGATTTGCAAACTGATAGCTTAGAGCCAACTTTTCATAAGTATTATTTCGCTTAATCTTGACGAGATTGATTTAGATTATTTTCTAGTCAAGATAAGTTTGACTAAAATAATGGGTGAAATCTTTTAAGGGTGAGTTATAGATGTTTCTCATCATCACTGGAAGATAGGGCAAGACAGACATAGAGGTTTTCCAAAAATGTCCTTTATTGTGTTGAGCATAATGACCATTTACCAGGCAATCTGGTCTCTTGGGGAAGTGCAGGCAAGGGCTCAAGTCAGCCCAAGGGATGCCAGTAAAGGACATGTCCAGCAAAAAGGAAAATTGCTGAAATAATGCAGACTGTGGCTTGGGCAGAAATTCAAATCATTTTCTTATTAGGTGATTTCCCAGTGATCTCTCTATAGGAGATACTGGAAGGTTGGAAATCTTTTAGAAATGTTTTTGAAGTTATTTCATAATGATTCAGTTTCTATTTTTGTTCAGAGTACTAAGGTTATTTATAATCTTCTAACTGCTTTTTTTCAGTTATTTTTATATCATTACAAAAGAACTCCTTCAAAATGGTAAATTGCTGACACCTCTTCATATTGGCTTGACTCTTCCTCCTCATTTCATTAGTTTTGATTATGTAAAAAACTGTATCATAAAATTCCCAATACAAGCTCCTGTTGAGATGCGAAGGACAAGCATTCTCAAGAAATACAATCTTATTAAAATGCGTTACTTCATAGGGAACACTAACGCCCATTGTGAGCACAACAACATGCAGTCATAAAATGATTTAAATGTCCATGGTAATAAAATTCTGACCTTAAGTTAGTGACAGCAGATGGGTATCTTTTAAACATCAACCACTACCTGTTACTGTGGGAGGTAGAAGTAGAGAAGTAGAATGTCATGAAACTCTGATGCAGAGACTAGATAAATTCTCAAACATAGCTGAAACATAACTAATTGATGTCATTTTCCATTATACAATCTAACACATTCTCCAAAACACCTGGTTATTTACATCTATTTTGACTATCTTCTTGCCTCATTGGAAGAATATTCAGCACGACTGTATGTGGGTTCTCTTGTTGTGCCATGTTAATAAATGATACTTTGACATTAATGTATTCCTCAAGACATTTTCTTTTTGATCAGGAAGACTAAAATGTCTAAACTGAGATATATACATGCACACATATATGCATATATATTGCAAAATGTTGATGGATGTTTTGTTACATAATCATTGTAATAGCTTGAAGGAATTCTGAGAAATATGCAAATGAAAATAATCATCTGAAATCCCCCAGTCTAGATGTTAATGAATTAATAGCATTTTTGACCTAGCAGATATCTATGTTGGGGGGACAAAACAGAGCAAAGTTAGCATGGTTCCTGCCATCATGAGAACAGCACTACATAAATATTTGGGCTCATTCCCTTCCGGATATCTCCTTGTGAGGATGGCTATACGTGAGTGTGGGCTCATATTTTAAATACACAAACATACACGTGTACTTTATAAAATTAAATAAACTACAAGTCATTATCCATATCTTTCTTTTCTCAGGGAACAAGAGGTTGTAACATCGCAATTTGTCAGTAATACAGAGTATAGTATCACTTTCCTTGACTGCATAGTCCTTTATTGAATTACTGTCTTAAATTGGGTTCCTTGGTAAATAGAGTCCGATTGGTGTTACAGAAAGATTATGAGAAAGTGATTGTGAGATCACCCTTGAGAGAGCAAGAGCTGTAGCACTGGTCACACAGAAGAGATGGACTGCAATGCAGTTGCAGTCAGAGTCTCATACAATGACAAAGGAAGCTCAGGAGCTGGCATGGCCCTTTAGGAATATCTCCAACTGAGGCTGCACCCGCCACCACTAAGAAGGAAGCACAACACATGGCAGGTCTCTACAGGTTCTCAAGACAGCATATTTTATTCTAAAAAACACTGCTCCAATCCATTTCCTGGGTACAAGAAAAACTACACATTTTGAGTGGAACCTAGGAAAGAAAAGGGTTCTGCTACAGGCTCAGGCTGCATTTCAAGTGGTCCTGCCAATGGGGACCTTTAACCTGATATTAGAGATACCCTTGCCTAAGACAGAGACTACTGTAATAATGAAGGTAGTGCTTGGTGGTAGTTTGAACCAAGATGGGAGAAGTAAAAGTGGTAAGAAGGAACTGAATATGTTTTGAAGGTGGAGCTAACAGTATTTTCTGACTAGTTGGATGTGGCTTGTAAGAGGAAAAGATGAGTCCAGAAGGACAACAAAGTTACCTATCATAAACTATTAGTTTAAACAGTTGTTGAAGTATCACCTCCAGGAACAAAACAGTAAATTTCTAGAGAGAAGTAATCATGTCTTATTTATCTAAAGTTTTGTGGACCTTATTTAATGCCTGGTGCATAGCAGGGCCTCAGAGAAAGTGCTGAGGGCATTTTAATACACATATGTGTGAAGTATTGCCACTGCAAATATTGTGATATATTTTATTCACTTAAATAAAGATTACTTAATTTAATACTCGCTAATTATTTATGGTTGTCAAAACATTAATATTCTTAGCCCGATTATGATTTTTTTGGCACAGAAATATAGGAGATAAATGAACAAGACATGACCTGGAATAGTTCAATGTTATTTTTCCTGATTCCGAAAGTGCAATTATTGATTTTATTTTTATCATGGTTAGAATAATACTAACATTTGTCATCTCTGTCTTTTAGCACTCAGCTCATGTGGAACTATTAAAAATTGCCCTTATAGATTGTTCCATAAATAAAATCGGGTTGCAGTATATGGTGCAACATACCCTTTTAGAAGGTTAGACAAATGCAGTTGTATGCTATAATGCTAGTATGACTAGGACATTTGGGTAGCAATCAGTAAAGATAATGAGGAAGATACTTTATCAATGAATTGTGTATCAATTGTTTCCTTGAAAAAGAAATATAGTGGAGATGAACTTTATTTATGACTGGATTTCTTTAAAAGGATTAGGAAGGTTGCTGTTTTATTGTATGCTCTAGATTCTCAAATCAATATTTACTTTGTCCTATGCTAATGCAATCCTATCTATTTGCTAAAATAAACATTAAAATGTGACCTAGTTACTGTGCTCTCAAGTCAAGTCAACTTGCCTAAGGGTAGATATTGGAGAATTAGTACCATAGGACTTCTTTTTCCCATGGTATTTTAGAATATTTGATGAATACATTACTTAAGTATTGTCACTCTTACTTCTATATTTATTATCTGGCTACTCATACTTCCAAGTGTCTTTATCTATCATGTAATGATTCTGGAATTAGTGTCTGGAGTCCTTGTGAAAAAATATTTCTCTACCAAACAAAAAGATTTATTAATAAGCTCTAGATGTCAACTTCACTTTGATCTGTGGATGCCTGGTCCCACCCCCATCCCTTTCTTATGAATGAAGAAGATATTTTTGTCCATTTGCACACTTGTCCTTGGTGTTCTTTTTAAAACCAGGATGACAGATTGGCATGGCCAGGGTACACTTTGGATAACATTAATTTAGCTGGCTCAGATCTAAACAGAAACTACTAATCCCCCTACACCTTTTTATAACCTGAGCTCTCTGTTCAGTGTGAGAAAAATGACTCCTATATGCCTTTTCTGATTCGCACTCAGAGTAGCTACTCGGTGTGGCAGCCTAGTGAGAAATTCATCAGTTGAATCCACCATTTGTCTCATTTGATTGGGAATTATCTTAAATCATTCTTGTTTAACAATTTAATTCCAGGAAGTTCAGGTTTAATTCATGAGAACCCATTTACCAATAATGATTATAATTGCTTTTTTTGTTTTACTTTTAGGTTGCTCTCTAAAAGGGATATGAATCATGTAGATTTTTGGTCAGAAGACAGGCAATAGATTTAGATGTTTCAAATGTAAACACAGCAATTTCTAAATCCCCCAGTAGGGGTTGTATAGTCAACCTTTGGCTTAGTAGGCCAATAATCACTATAAGGGACACCAAAATTCTACTTATGGCATAGTATTCCACAGACATTTAGTGTCATGGAAAATATTAATATGCTACAATACAAGTCTAGATCAGAAATTTTCATCCTTTTGTAATAGTAGCACTGTATATTTTGATTTAATTTTGAGATTCTCCCACTTCACTACTTTAAGAATTCTAAAATATTCTTATAGAATATGTTAATTAATAATGATTAAAAATATACTAACAATGGAGAAATTGAACAATTTAATAATTTTTACAATGTTGAAGGAACTGCTCATTGAAACATCAAAAATGTTACAATTAAATAAACTTTGGTATTCAAGTCATTATGAGTGAAGTAGAAAACTTTAAGCTTAGATTTATTGTAAAAACCTATCATTTAAAATTATTTTATAGTTTCTTATAGGCCTATAATATTTATATTTGGACATTTTAAACTTTATAAAGAGTAATTCTATAAATACTTAAATGACATAAGCATATTAATGATAAGACACAATGAATCTACCCTTTATGACATATTTCTTTTGCAAAAAGGAAACTGTAGGGAAGAGATTACATGATTTATCCACCCAGTAATCAGATGTCGTTTATTAAAAAACAAAAGTCGAAGGACTGTTACACTGCAGCAAAAATAAATACAGGAGAGCAAACAATGCATAAACTATATTTACTTCACAGTGTCTCCTTCTGATGTGAAGCTGAGTAAAATCAGAGATTTCAAGATGTTTCCTATATCCTAGTAGAAAAACATGGAAGAATATAAGAGAAAGAACATTTTATTCAACTTTAAAATTGGCCACTTATTTATATTTTAAAACACTTTGGACAAAATATTATAATTATTACAGTTACTTTTCCTTAGATTTTTTTCTTGTTACCTTTGATTTACGTTAGGTTCTCACTGAGTTACGTAACAAGGGGAACACCAATTTTAGGAAATCAGTTTTGCTGACAGCCTTTTAAAAATTTTCTATAGGGCCAGGCATGGTGGCTCACGTCCAGCACTTTGAGAGGCCAAGGCAGGAGGATCACTTGAGCCCAAGAGTTCAAGGTCACAGTGAGCTACGACTGCCTCATTGCACTCTAGCCTGAGCAACAGAGAGAGAGATTCTGTCTCTTAAAAAATGTATTAAAGTTTTCTAACATGATAGGAAGTAGTAAGAAATCTTCAAGCAAATCCTTTCCAAATCCCCTGAAGTTTGCCCTTTTTATTAATGAACTTTAACAAAGTTCAATGTTGGTTATGAAATAGAAAACTAGACAAGTTTTGATATGACTTTCCACTAGGGGAAAATATTTATAGTGTTTTGGGAAAGAGAAACCGAGTAAATCAACATGATCACTACAGAAATTATAACAGCCAGAATTACAAAATACAGATTTCTTTTTTTTTCTGTATTAGCTTAGTTGATTCTTGCAATAACCTATTGAGGTCCCTATTACTATATCTTAATATGAAAAATATTTTAAAAGTCTTTTTTATTATTCATTTTCAATCAGTTAATTCAATTTGGCATACCAACTGTGATAATATGAATGATGAAAATTACAGGTTTTTTGCCTACAGAAGCGAGACTTTTTTGTGTTGGATAATATCACATATATTACACAACTTTCATTTGGAGGATGTTTTGCTTCACCACTTACTTTACCATTTGGTAGGAATTACAGGATATTTTGTATTCCCTATTTTATAGGAGGAAACTAAGGCTAAGGAAGTTTCAATGATTTCAGTAAGGTAAAAACTGAGATGAGGGGTAGCAGCTACTCACTGTTGAGTGGTCTGGCCTTAATAACGTAAAGTGCTGGGTAGGGAAAGAACAGGCACTCAAGGAAGCTGACTAATTCAGGCAAAGGGGTCGTTAAGCAAATAATTACTGTGAGTAGTGGAAATATTGAGGAAATACTCGTAAAGATATTTATAAATATTATCAAAACAAATCGAGCTAAATGCTGATTTTGTCAGTTCCATAAGCTCAATGTACCTCGTAACTTCCTACCATTTTCATGAAAGAATATATATATCAAGAAAATCACATCCATGTTAGGTCAATAATTCTTGCTCTTAATCTACATAATTTTGGTTTTGTGTGGAATAAAGAAATATAACAAAAATCCTCTGAACATCACAGAAAAAAAAGACACTGTATAATTGTTGGTATTAGTATTATTAGCATTTATCAAGCTTGTCACCACTCTACTTCAGAGATGCATTGTGGACATTTGAATGAGGTAGTGTCTGTGAATTCTTATGAGTTTTCTAAATGAGAATTAAGATGTAAACACAAAATGTTTTTATCACTAAAGTATTAGGTGAATCTAGTCTAGATAGAAAGTAATAAAATTTGGGTAGTTAAATAGATGCTGACAACTTTTTGCAAATAATGCTGGTGATTCGGTATTACTAGTTTGGATTTCAAAGTATAAATTTTTGTTTTCCTAAGATCACATTAGCATGAATTAAAATTTTAAATACGAATCTTTTAAATAATCTATCCAGAGTAAGTTTATGTTTAGTAATCCCATCTTAAAAACACAATTTTCATTATTATATTATATACTTATGTTACCAAAGAAAGTTTCTGTATAAAGAAAGGGCTATTGCCATTTAATGCATTGCATCTCTTAATTTTTTTTTGTATTTTTCCTTGATGGGACTTGCATATATCCCATAAAAAGAGTCAACTGGGTTAAGTTTGCAGGTAGAACAGACAGAGTGTGGTCACTGAATGAGATTATTTACTTCTCCATTCAGCATTCTTGTGATCTTGCATCAATTTACAAGTAAGCTAAAATACGTTTTCAGAATACATATATAGTAGTCACAATCTCCCTACTCAAGGAAGTTTGCAATACTCCTTTGTAAACAGCATTTAAAGTACCCCTAATAAAACCACATGGATTATTTTAAGAAATCTTACTTGAAAAGTAATTTGCTGTTGCTTTCACTAGTTCCTCTGCTGTTAATAGTTATCATTAGCAAAACGATCATCTCCTCACAGGGAATCCTGGAGTGATATTTAAGGAGTTTAATATTTACTGCTGTGATGTTATATCTGCTTTATTCAAACTGACAATGGATTTCTAACCTAAATTAATTAATTAAATGATTGATCCTCTGCCAGAAAGAAAAAAAAATCAAGACTTTGTAAGTTGGAGTCTTCATTACCATTTTAAAGATTTCTTCTTTTGGTTCTAGTCTTGACACATCAACTCACGTCTTCGTACATAGAAGTTTTAAAATTAAACTCCATGATCACACAATGACAAATGCACCATGGATGCTTCTGTTCTTGCCTGTCGTTACATGACAAAGCCTAGGGAAACAGTGTGATAGAACTGAAGTGTCTTTATGCTGAAGCGGTAACTTCAGCGTCAGACTGAAGGAAGAAATCAAGATGTATACATGGACAGTCTTTACCAACACACAAACAATAAGAGGCATCATATTTGCTTGAGCCATTTAGATGACTTAAAAAAAATTATTTAAAGAGTGACTAAACTATAGAGAGACTACAGCCCCAATCTGTTTCACTGCAGTAGGGAAAAGGTTACTCTTTGATAGCAAGTCAAATTTCAAGGCCTTGATATCTAATGATCATTGGGAATAATAACGCAGGAAAGCCTGGGCTTGAGTCACTTTTTGTACTTCAGATATGCTTAATCATCTCCTGATTTCTTAATATCTGAAAAGCCAGATGCTACATCAAGTCACCTGTTATTTAAAAGGACACTTTAAAAGTATACGGAGGTAACTTTTTAAATTAATAGTCCCAAGAAGTTCCCTGAATAGTTTTTTTGGCATCCATTTGATTAAGTATTCTTCCATAATTGTTATCTAACTCATGCATTGAATGTGGACTTCTTTCCACCCCTTCCCCACTTTCCCCATTGGAGGAATAATTGCTGTTCTTTTCAAATCTCCTAGGACAGTCTTTGCTCTGCAAAGTTGTAACAAGATGTGACATCCAGTCCTACTTAATCAGTGTTCAGTCCAAACCCACAGTGGCAGTGAAAGAGGTGGTACTTACAATTTGCCTGTGACACTGACCAGGTTTTTAAGGAATAAGAGTGAGGGAAAATAGCATAAAATACTTAAATTTTTATGGAAAAGGTATAAGTTGGTGAAAAAGCACCATCATAAATTCCCAAAAAGTGTATCTTAATGATACACTTAGAGTAAATCATTTGCCTTGAGAGACAGGAGGTCTCTGGTGACCCGCATTGCAGCCACAAGAGACTCCTAGACTAGCTACTTTCAGCTAAATGTACTCTCATATTAATATTTTAAAATGCCATAATGCCTCTCTGAAAACCTCAGAGGACAGATACATCAATTTGCGAGGTCTTCACTCCAGGAAATAGAAACAGGGATAATCTGCCATTAAAAGAAATAGTTCATTATGTCTGCTTCTTGGGAGCACATAAACTATGTCCCTCACATACTTAAGTTGCAAATCCTCACTTTAATGTGAAGGGAAACACCATGCCCCAGAGCTTTATTGTCCCACTGTTTATTAGTACAAAAAGGTTTGTTGTGGTATGAAATCTTAAGCTTGTTGCAGTGATCAATCAGCTTCAAAGACTCTTTACCCCGAGCCAGATTCATTACAAATAAATCAATTAAACATAAAGTTTCTATTTTCGGGAGGTTCACAATGCAGAATAGAAGCAAATGCATCACAGTTAGAGAAAGGAATTTTCCTGGAGCAATGTCTCTTCAGAAAGAGCCCTTTTGCCTTTATTATCCCATGGAGCACATGCTGTAGTTTGCTCTTTTATTTTAGTTAATTGCAGACATTCTTCTTCTTAGCATATATTTTTCATTGGGGAAAAAATCACATCCATATGAAAAAGGTATGTAGTAAGCTAAAAATATTGCTGGAGGCAGGAAAAAATAAACAATTGGTTTGTGTCTTCTTGTCATTACCAGCCTGAACCTCTAGTGAAGCACTGGGCAATTTTCACTCTCTAAGCTTTATTGCGTTTATTTTTCCACCCTCTGTGCTACAGTTGTTTATAGTTCAGGCAGCTTGGTGGCAGAAACAAAAACAACAACTACAACAAGAACAAATCAAATCCAAAAACAAATGACAACAAGAAAAATGAAAACCCAAACCAAAACCAAAAACAACAACAAAAAAACCAATAAATATCTGAAATCTCAGTATCTCAATATGACTTCTTCATTAGTGAAACAAATACAGGACTAAGCATTCTAAACCAGAAGGCCTCTCTGATTCATTTTGGGGGTTTAGTAATTGGGAAAAATAGGATTGCAGACACATTTTTCATCTAAGTCAAACTTACTAAGTGAACACTACAAAAACACTCATCAGTGATGTCCTTATTTTTCAGATATCTTGTCCCAATGAGTTTTTAATAAAACTAGCTGTTTGCAAAGACACCTAAGAAGTGAAAACCTTTGGCTGTTAAAGGGGCCAAAAGCAAATGATTCCTTATAGAAATATAGTCAAAATCATTCATGTCACTGGGAGAAGGGGTGGGGTTGGATGGGGAGATGGAGCTGGGGTGTGGGTTGTGGGAGGGTGGGGTTGGTGATTTGGTATTAGACATTTATATAATAAATGTGAAGAAAAAAATTGGAGCATAACTTTCTTATTTATTACTCTACTCATATAATAAAATGCTGGCCAGTACAGACCCCAAAACAAAATGATGAAAAAGCTTCAGCAATCTAAATAAGTCTCTCTCTCTCTGGTCAACCATTACTAATAGTTGTTTTGATGACATATGATATGCTCTACATATGGTTACATGTGCAGTGCCCTTCTGGAGCCATCCCAGAGACAAAGATGAAGGCACAACCAAATATGACAGCAGGACCCTGTGAGCTCACACCCTCTGTCAGCCTCCATGAAGGGTACGGACTCAGTAGGAAGTATAAAGCCTTCGGTAAAGCATTTTCTCTTAAGAGTACTAGTCTTTTTGAGAGAGGCGGGGGAAAATCACCTTTTTCTAGGAATTAACAGTGTGACAGTGCTTATTTGTTTGTCCGTGATGAGGTGCATCAAGACCTTCAGTGGTAGTAAAACACGTGTTCTAATAATAAACAAAATATGCTGGAAAGATAAAGGAAAATCCCCATTGGCGTTCTCACCCAATGTGCATCAGAGACTTCTATGATGCACCATTTTTGGAGTGAGCATTCCTTCAATTGATCATCTTCAACAGGAAAAAAAGCTTCTGAAAGTATGTGGCACTGCTAAAATACACTAAGGACAGCATCAACTACCTGATATCTATGTTATTAGACTATGAATGCTCAAGGGAATAATGAATTGTATTTTAATCAAACAAATCAGAACTTACCATTGAAAGTTTTAGTATTTACTAATGAGTAGCATGTATGTATTCTACAGATAAGTGATTCAATTATAAAAGCAATTTTTTTCTTCACATTTATTATATAAATGTCTAATACCAAATCAGGTATTTCTTTATTTTCAAGAAACTGTAAACTTCCTAGAACTGGTTTGGAACATATTTCATATACTACAGAGATCATTTATATATTGATTTACTTACATATCTTGATCTAAAAGGTATTTGAGGTGAAATATAGAAAATACTTCTTGAAAAGTCAGGGTATTTAAATTAGAACCCATATCAGGAAACACTCGCTAAAACGTAGAGTATAATAAAATAAGTAGGTTATTTTTATAAAGAAGGTTAATTCAGATTACCATCATTAAATAAGCTCTTACTACTTTCTCCTACATCTTTACTAGAACTATCTCATCTGACAATTGAAGATTACCGTGTATTCTCCTATAAAAACTGAGAGTCACTTGAGGAGCACGGAACTGATTTTTATAAATATTTTTCTATTTTTATGGAATATTCTATTAGAAGATTGACTTTCATCCTTTATCATTAAGATAATTAAGAAATATAATTAAAATATCACACAACAATTTTTTAAGATTACATTACCTAAAATATGATATGTGCTTTTACAGTTCTGAAAATACATCTGCTTTGGCCATTTTAACTAAATTAGTAATAGACCAGTTTGGTAAATGGGTCAAACTGAAAGTGTAAGCAAAACCAAAATAGCATCATGTTCTTGACAAATGTGCTGTCACAGAGAAAGAAAAAAAAGATGATGACAATGACGATAGTGATGATGAAAGAGGTAGAGATTAGAAAGATAAAGTTAGTGTAATTTTGGCACCTTTAATACTGAAAATTTCTTTTCCACAAATAACCCACAAGTCAACTGACTTTAAAAGGAGATTCGGAATTGTGGGAGATAGATAATAAGATATATCCTATCCCTCTACGCTGCTATCAATGTAGAAGAGAATATTGATCTTCATATTTGTTATGATCAGGAAGCTTATGCCTAATCGTTCAAAAATATGTAACTAAGTTATTTACAGAAAAATTCAACAGATATTCTGATTAGATAATTCAAGAGAATAATTTAACCTAATTTTGATAACTAATTTCTAGCTCTTTTAATTGCAATCTTGATATTATGACAAAAAATTAGGAAAAACAATTCAACGGGAATGTTATCACTTCTTTGGCTAACACATAGATTTAAAAAGAGAAACAAAGAATGATGATGGAGAAATAAATATCCTTATTGTTCTTACACATTTTCTGAGTAAGGAGTTTGAACAGTCAGTAGGTTATCGTGCTTGAAGACAAACTGCTGCTCACGCAGGCGATTAGTCTGAGAGCCCAGACCTGTAGGTCAGTGGGAAGAAAGTGGGTAAAGCGCTTTGATGCTGAATCCAGGGAGCCCGTACGTACGTACGTATGTATGTATGTATGTATGTATGTATGTACGTATGTAGTATGGCATATGAAAAATCTCCTTTTTGTTAATTGATCCGTTTATGTATTATTCCTATTTTCACAAATTATTCCCAGGGAGGCAGTGCAAATATGATTGCTGGAATAGGTGTCTATCACTCAGTAGACAATTTAAATAGTTCAGGAGGCAAAGGATTTTCTCTTGGCTGTCTTTTTAAATTCTTCTTTATTAAATAGCACATGCCTCCCTGACTCCAATCAGGGATAATTTTTTATCTGTAAAATAATACAGAGATTGTCATATGGCTGTGGATTCATGAGAAGTCAGTTACTAAGTCATCCAGGAACATTTGTGACTCTACATCCTCTATACTTCGTACTTGAAATTATTCCTTAGGAAAATATGGTCCCACATCTCAATTACCATGGTGAATAATTTTGAATCCCAGGACTTTCCACTGAAGTTTGCTACAATCTATGTAATAAAATACATTATTATATAAACATGCAATGCCTTTTCTGCCTAGTCTGATTCTGCTTACTTTACCATGGTATTTCTGGCTTCTTGGCAGCTAATATCAAGAGAAGGGATGACCAGTCTGCTATCTCAACCCTACAAAAAGAGCATTCAGGGCATGTGTGGGCCTGCCTAGATCTGTTGAAGTGTCATTAGTGGGAAAGCTTCTCCTAGAAGACAGTTGAAGCAGAGTGCTTTGAATTCTTTGCACTGTAATAGAAGATTACTTATAGTATTAGAAGAAAGAACTCATTCCATCTCAGCCTTACTGAACCTCTGAGTTCACCATTCCAATTAAATGTTTAGAATTCTGAGTACCATTGTTAAGCTATAACCAACTAACTTACAAATAAATTTAGTGAAAAATTTCTAGCATATTCGCTTTATGCAGAAATTTATTTACCTAAAGGCTGATTATTAAATATCCAATACTGGCTTATATATCAAAGATGTGATTTAGATTTCTTGGGCTAGTAAGTAGAGAAAGACTTCAGAGCCAAACTGAAAAAACTGGATAGGAGGTGGATGCAGTGGAGACAGCTATTTTTAAAGTCTATCAGTGAAAGGAGAGAGAAAAGTAAGACGGTAGAAAAGAGTAACTTCAGGATTGAGTAAAAGCAAAATGTTTTTCCAATGTGTGGTATTGAGGGCAATGGGAAAAAGGGAGAGGTTCTCATGTTCATATTTTCCAGAGGCACAAGAGGGACCATTGTAAAGGGACAAGCTGGGTTCCTGCAGTGGGGCTAGGCCCTGAGTTTAGAGAAGTTCACTGGGATAGTTTCACTCTTCTAAGGAAAGTAAATGATGCATTTTTCTGTTCAAAGTGAAAGAGAGGAGGGTAGATTGGGGATTAGGAGTGTGTGCTAAGATAGTTAGAACTGTTTTTGTGGAGAATATGTGAGAAGATTCATGAGACCAAGGAAGAGTTAAAGAGATTTGGAAGAGCCATTGTGAGCCCAGATCAAGTGAGAAAACTCTGATTTTGATTCTGTCTTTAGGCTGCTTTGACTTACTTTGAAACCTCCCAAATGGTCACAACTTTTCTGCTTTGTCCTTGGACCACCACGTAAGGTCTTACATGGCCTGCTCGTCTCATGAATAAAAAACAAAACAAACAAACAAAAAAAACATGTTTTAAACCTTTCTCACTTCCAAAAACAGAATTCACATTTGTTTCTTGCACCAACCGTATCAAGCTAATGTGGTAAATGTATAATGTAAAAAGGGATTACGATTACTTCACCTCTCCCTACAAGATTTTTATCATTCTCTCCCAAGTCACATTGTTTTTCAACAGGTTAATTTAGAAAATAATTCTATACCCCAGAAGAGAAAGACAAAGTTGGAGAGTTTCAGGCAAGATGGGGCGATTTATAAGGCAACCTATGTAGGCAGTGGGTTTTGAAAGATTTCTTATATCACATCACATCATATAACTGGCCACAGCTAATATAAAATATATTTGTGTATATATCTGTCTATACAATATATGATTATATATAAATATTACCTGTGCATTAGGGCTATTCTTTCCTAAAATCCTAGAGAGAAAAGATTGTGCTGAGCTGTATAAATATTTCTCCCTGATTGCACAGTATATAAAAATAAAATGACACTTTCAAAATACTTTATCCTGAAAACTTTTCTATTACTTGGGGAAGCTCTTCTTAACTGCTTCCTTCGAGTTTGGTTTGTGATTTACTGGGACCATTTAGAGACAGCTCATATTTTCTAGACTTACTGTAGGTATTTTAATGCCTTAATCAATTTTTGCCACTTTAGTTCCTCTGCTGAGCTAGATTAATATTTCCCTCGGTTCCCAACTTTCAAAGAAGAACACTTGTCAAAATCATCTTTACAGGAAAAAATGAAGCTGCAATTAAAAAAAGAAAAATGCTCATCTCTCTCAAGTTATATATCACAAATATTGTTAACTATGATATAAACAGCCTTTTGATTGAAGACTCAAAATAAATGCATGTTCTTCAGTTCTAGAAACTGTATAAAAGTAAATACTCTTTCCTTTTAAATTTAAGCTAATTTGATTTTCATTTTTACTCCACTGATAAATTACAATATGTCACTCCCAAAGTAGTAATGGCATCATACCCAAAACTTGTGGTATGGGTGCAAATGACATTGTAAAGCAGGGAAGAAGAAAGAAAGTAGGATAGGGCATAGGAAACCCCCTATAAATGAATCTCCAATGTCTAATTGGGGGGATATTTTATTAAGTAGGACCCTGTTTATCTTTCTAGGCTCATTTGGTTTCAGCATATATATGATCTGTTCTTTTGACAAGTCTTTCCCATCTTACTTTTCCAAAAGGCCTCGGCTGTCATGCAAAGAAACTCAGAAGAAAAGGAAAATCATTTTTTTGTTGTTGTTCTTCTGTGAGAAGGACAGAGACAATACATTGGATTGACCACATTTCTTTCCCCTTTCTTCAGGAATAAAGGGGTGGCAGAAATACTAAGTTTGACCCCAACTAACTTATAAATGTAACAAACTAAGGTATATGTCTCTTACAATTTCCTTTGTGATGGCATTCCTCTTGGCTATTAGTAACAAAAGAAACGACATTCTTAATTCAGACATAAGCTAAAGATCTAGGTCCTTTTGATGTCTATACCAGTAAGAGTATCTAAAGATACACAGTATTGACAGTCCAGCCTTGAAATCCCAGGACTGTTCTCAAATAAATTATTTTGAAACATTAAAAATTTGACAAGAACATACATTTTCAAGAAACGAAATAGAGCTTGGGTTTCCTCTAACATAAATTTAAAATTATTCCTCTCAAGATAAATTTTAACATGGGAAAATTTCTACCCATCTTTCCTCAAAAACAAATTACAGCAATATTTGATGTCATTTCACAAATTTTACTGATAGGAAATATGGTTTTGGTCAGTAACTTTTATGAACATTATCTAGAGATGCATTAGTTCTTAAAATACCTTGTGGCCATCATTTGTTGCTTTTATCAGCCTAGGAATATGTTAACTATGGATGAGAGGCAAGAGAAGAAGAAAACTTTGGGTTGAGAATCAAGAAAATTGGGAAGATGAGTTCCTGGCTGGACTCCAATGTTGATTTTTAAAGTCAGTCACACACTCTCAATGGACCTCAGTTTCCCCACCTGTAAAATGAGGAGTTAGAGCTAAAATACTCTCTGGGGTCCCTCCCAGCATTAGGAGTCTAAGTTTGAAAGCCTTGTCAAAAGTAGCAGTCTCAACTATTCAAAAAGGTTCTGCAACAAGGAAACTCTGATAAAAGATTATTAACCTGGTAATTTGTTGACTTCTCAGTGTTTCTGATTTACCTTGAGGTATTTAAAAAAATATACATGCAGATGCCATTAGGTGAAGTGCATATTTTCTTTTCTTGCTTTTATATACTGAGGTCTCTGCCCAATCGAACTGTGAGAGTCCATAGCAGTGCAATGAAGTGAGACGGGAAAGGCAGTTTATGTCCATCACTTAGAAGGAAAAATCTGGCTGCTGGGAGACATTCTGAGTGCGATGTTGGTGCTCTTTCCTGCTCGTGTTTAATTGAGGATGCATATTTGAAAATCTCTCCGTAGGTTAAGTAGAAATCTGATTCTGTCCTTTGAAAGAAAACGGTTAATAACATGCAATCTGAATATGTTTTCCTTTTCTGCTTAGCAATTTGCATAGGCCAGCACTCCCTGTTTGTCTCTTGATAACCTCATCAATCTCATCCATGCCCTCCTGACCATAGTGCCTGATTGCAGTAATTCCATTTTAGTGGGGCTTTCAGGAGGACTTGGCTTCTGCATTTAGCTAGTACTGCACATTGGAGTGATCCTGTCTTCCCCAGAGTGAGCAGCTGAGATCATATTATGCCTCCCTTGATTTCTTTGTAAAGGTTGCCTATAGAATTTCATATTGATTTTAAGCTGGTGGTGTTTCATTTTTAACTCCTTTGTAAGTCAGGAGTCCAGTTGTATTAGTGTCTCCTCCCTGTCATTCTGACAGGCATTTGTTATCTGCTTTTTTTCTTGTAGTCCTTGCCCTTCATTCTGTGGCAGCTCTTTTGATATCGAACTTGTTGCCTTTACTCTTTTGTTGTTGTTGACGTTGACGTGTTTTAAAAATCTCAGGGCAGTATAGCACAAGGATGTAAGGCAGAGCACAATTTTAAAAGTCTAATATATAAATAAGCAAGCAAAAAGCTAAAAAACCTAGAAAGGTCAATAGAGGATGGGTATTCATGCTAAGGAGGCACAGTAGCTTTGGCAGCCTTACATTATTCTAGAGAGAGTTTTGTAGATGCAAGGTTTGCCAAGTAATGAAGCAGAGCCCAGTTGTTAGTTGAACAGTAGCCATTTGGCTACAGGTATGACTTGTTGAAAGCATATCTTAGTTTTAATGTTTATTAACTGACTGCTCTTCAGAACCTTAATTTGGTGTTATTTGGCATAAAGTCTGTCCTAAAGCAATGCAATATGAAGATTTATAAGTGACACTGCACTCCATAAACATGGATTGTATAGTGCCTTAGAATTTGCGTAGCCTTTCAAATCAATTGTCTTATTTGATATTCACATAGGCCCTGTGATACAGGCAAGGTAGCTATTAATATGCCCATTTTAGAGGTAAGGAAGCAGATAACAAGAGAGCACACATATAATAGAACTGAGGCTGGAATTTTAGTTTCCTAAAACCAAACTTGTTGCTCTTTAATTCTGTGGCAGTCTCAAGTAATGCAAGCAAAAATAAAACTATTGCATATCTTTGTATCACCTTTAGATTTACAATTCCTTATTTATTTCCTTGTCTTTGTACTTTCTGAGTGTACTTTCAGATTTATCTCCAGCAGAGCAGAGTTACTTTTAGCACAAAAGAGAATGACAGAAATCAAGGTCTCCATGTTAAGCAGATTATTCTTAACTGCTTAGGGAATTTTCCCACTGGATTGCCCTATTGTACTTAAAATTTTATTTTAGCTCCATTTTCTTGTCTGTAAAGTGAAGAGGTTAGGCTATGTTCCTCTCATTCTATGGTAGTGTGATTAGGAGAGTGGAAGGTGAAGAAAGAATCAGAGCTGCAAGTGAATATGATTATCATGAAATCACAAGTACAGGGCATAATGCATGTTTTAAAACTGGAGATAGTATTTATATTCTAAAATGTTTCCTTATGAATTACCTTCATCCTTCAGTGTACTGTTTAGTGTTACTGCAAACATGTTCCTTTTACAAATCCGAATCAATTTGTTTGTCTTCCGTGTAAGATACTTAAAATTTTCAAAATGTGTCCAAAAACAACATGCTTAGTTTTAGATAATTCTTTCAGTTGATATATGGTTTTGTGAGACTAAGTGTAAATATTCTCTAAAATAGTTACATTTTTCCCCTTAGTCGTCACTTTCTAGAATGCTTAAGCATTAGCAATCATTTTTAAGGTAGTGATTTCATCTTCTTTATTTAATGGCTCACTGCTATATTTGAAACTAAACCATGTATATTTCAACTTTCAAGAGCCAATAGGCTTTGAAAAAACTTGGGTTGGAGTCAGTAATTTCCTTTTAAAAATATTTCAAATTGTAAATCAGATAAATATCTATTTCATATTTTAACAATTTCCCTTATTGCATACAGCAAAACTGATTTATGTGTTACGCTAAATATCTCTTAGCTAATAGAACTAGAATAATTTAAAATATTCAGAGATTTGGATAAAAATAAGATTCATAAATATGCTCTTACAAGCCTTTGTAAAAACACTGGGTTTTGCAAGACTCATGGGTTATGCATCCCAGGCTCCAATATGGCACTTTGGAAACTAGCATCATGAGCATCAACAAGATAACGACCACATCACAAAGCCTAGTGAAATATATTTAAGTAGTAAAACTTTCTCTTTTTTCCTTCAAATGTAACTTTTATAATGTCATTAGACTATCCCTAATAATAAGCTCATAATTCACCCTTTTTATCTGGATTTTTTAATGTTCTTAAATAAATACGAACTCAAATTGAGAGGAAACTTAGGGCTTAATTTCTGCTTGTAACTTCTAATATTTTATGTGCAGAAATACAAACCCAGTCTGCATGACTCTTTTTCAACTTTTGTGCATGATTTCCTCAGCGAATTTATTTGCTGCAAAGGCCACCAGACCATTTTTTCTTCTTAACACATACACTGACTTTGTTCCCAAAGTTTTTTTTTTTTTTTTTTTTTTTGACATGGCTTTTCATTCCCTTAAGTTTAACCATAAGGTGGATATGATCAAAATTGGCAAACAGCAAACATATTCCCTTAATAAAATATATAGTCATACTTTAATTTGTGTACAATCATGACAGCAAAACCAAAAACCAGGCAAAACTCACCACTTATTCTTAAAAAATAAAACAGTTCGATATGCAGCTCAGGTTCATTAAATGGCTTGTAGATGTCTCAATGTCTTTCCCAACCTGGGTCACCTCTTGCACACACTATGGATAATGTCTGATTTTAGGTGGAACCATTACTAAACTTCAGTATGCTGAGATTTGCTTCGAGTCTTAGAGTTTATTCATATTGAAACTTGGGAGATATAAACTGAAATAAAAATCCCACATTCAAAGAGTTGCCTGAAAGTTGAAACCACCCAGCCTCAGGCAGCTGCAGCCACTGTGATCCTATGACCAAAGTTTCTGAGAGGCTTACTCTCAGTGAAGTCATTAACAGAGTAATTGTCCCAAATTTTTATAGACACGTCAACTGGCAATGATAGAACGTGAGTTAATTTTTTTGGCCTTCTTGCTTATGATTTGAATTTATCTTTTGTGTGTCTTGTTCCAGTACTATCAAAAGAAAAGGAAAAAAAAATCAGGGAGATAGAGAGCACATTCTCAGAGAGCACATCTCTCAATTCCAGAAAGCACATTCTCACTCTGATGTTTCTGATATAGAATCTTAGAGTGGACTTAAGAGGAGCCAGCTGTGTGGGAACACATATTGATGACTTAGTTGGCAGTACTTCCCCGCTGAGTGCCAAGCTACAGATGCACTTCCAATCAATTCCCACACAGCTACAGTTCAGTAAACGATTCTGAATGAAAAGAACATGGCACTGGGGGCTGTGAGATCCAGAAACATCAGGGCAGAGTCCAAAGACAGCATATCTCCAAACAAAGCCGAGTGGCAGTAGACCTAAAGAGGCAAAGTGACAAGAAAATAAGGAAGAAGTAAACTAAGGCAAAGTGTGTGTGTACGTGTGAGTGTAAAATAAATAGATAGGATAAAAATAGACATTGATTTCTTATTAACGTCATAAAGAGAGTTTGTTAGTTGTAAGATAAAATACAGGGGATTGCCCTATGTAGTAGAGACCATATAATGCTTGTTGAATTAAATGAAATGGAATAAACAAATACAGTTCTTTAAAAAAAGGACAAATATGAAACCAACAAAAAGTGAAAATATTTACATACATAATATACAATTTTTTTAGTGAAATTTTTAAAGAATAAAATCTGATTGTATAGCAATTGTAGCACGCAAACTGACTTCATTTACATTTTCTCTGTGAACACTGGATGTTGTGCTCTGCAATCTCTTTCTAGCTTGGGGCGGGGCCTCTGAGTGTCATCTCTGTGTTTATAAATGTATATATACCATTTATGATCTCCTAAGTGGGACCTGTTGAAGAATGGAAAAAAGTCTGAAGCTAATTTAAAAAGACAAAATATTTTATATTGATTTTTTTTTTTTTTTTTTTTTTTTTTTTTTTTTGAGACGGAGGGTTCACGCCATTCTCCTGCCTCAGCCTCCCAAGTAGCTTGGACTACAGGCGCCCACAACCGCGCCTGGCTAATTTTTTGTATTTTTAGTAGAGACGGGGTTTCACCGTGGTCTCCATCTCCTGACCTTGTGATCCGCCTGCCTCGGCCTCCCAAAGTGCTGGGATTACAGGCGTGAGCCACCGCGCCCGGCCATTGATTTTTTTTTAAAGTTAGAATTCACCTTTTAAAATTCAAAAAGAAAAATATTTAATTTTTATCCAGTTTAAATGCTTAAATTGATCAATATTGTATAAAAATTCACTCAAGATAATAACTTTAAACTCAATATCAAGTGATTTTTAAAATAATTTTCTAGTACGAAAATAGCAGAGCCTTTTTTTGTTTCAATGCCATCGATTTTTAACTCAATGATAAAAAATAGGCACTTTATTTAAAAATTCCTCAATGTTTTCTTGATGTTTATGGTCTATTGTTAAATTGGGAAATAATTTCTACCTAACACAACATATGTAGACATTCACAATGAACTAAAAACTAAATGTTACTATTTTTTTTTTTTTAGTAAGCATCATGGAATAAATAAATCAGGATCAATGAACAAAAACGGTCCTATTTAACTAACGCAAAAATGTACACATACATTTTTAGTAGGTTTTATATAACATGAAAGATAAGATAGGTATAGAAAAAAATGTCAGAGCTAAAGTTTCTAAGTGGAATATGAGTTGTTTATAATATTGCAAAGTTTCTCTAGAAAGTGTCTGGGACAAGCCAGTTTTTAAGGTAGCCCAGACACAATGAAGTAGGCAGAACAATTCAATTGCACATAAGATTAATCAAAGATACCTTTTGCCTTAGGCACTTTTATATTTTGCATTTGTATAAATATACATTTCTTTTAATGTAAATTTTTAATATTATTGAGCAATTACTCTAATATTTACTTAATTCACATAACCTCAATTTTCTCATTGTTTCTTTCAATCACATTGTGAGGTTATTGTTCCATTTTGCAGACAAGAATCCCTTGTAAATGAAGTGAATGGGAACACTAAAACAAAACCCATTTATTTCAATCATTATTTTCCTTGACTCACCTACTTTCTGGAGTCTAGTGCTACATGTATATTATGCACTTAATATATACTTCATGATTGATTGATTGAAAATTAATTAAGGTTCTTGTCCTGTGAGATAGCTACAACAGCATCTAAGAAAACAGAATAAACACCTCCTATTTTTTGAAAGCTTCCTGTGCTTTTTCTATCTTTCCAGGAGTTGAGCCCAGCAATCATGATATCAGCAAACCTCCCTCAAGGTAAAAATAAGTTTCTCTTCCTCTGAACTCCCCTTCTCTGTCCCCATGACACCCTGCTCAATGAAGTGCAAACAATCGATGGGTTTGCTATCAATCAATGAGTGTCTCTTCTGAGAGGCACAGAAATGTGGAAAATAGTCCTGGACTGTGAGGGGCTGGGGAAAGAATAGCTGGCATTTCTTTACAGCCTGATGGCGATATGAATTTGGTCGCATCACTTCTCACCTGCTCTAGACCACCGTCTGCTCATCTGCAAAGTGATAGTATTTAATTCTAAGATTCCTTCTAGCTCTCATGATCTCTGCTTCTATTTACAACATCTTTATTTCTTGGGGTAGGGGGTGGGAGGGCATTCAAAGAAATAAATTCAGAAGGTAGAAATGTTCTGAAATATACAGTTTGTTAAACTCAGTCCAAAGAATTCTATTTTTCTCCTCAACTGCTTTCTTGTTTTAAGATTTATATTTTCAAAATGATGCTTTCTGAATAAATATATGGGGGTAATAAAACCAGCCATAAAAGCAAACCAGTAAGGTGGCAATAAAATATGAATCATGGTTCCCAGGATCAGTAGAATTGTCAGAATGTACATATCACCATGTATGACACTAACAATTGTTGTGTTCTCTAGTGGGGAGGCATGTGCTAACCTAGGACTGAGCAGACGTTGAAGTATATAATTGGGAAAACAACATAAAATAATCTCTCTATGTCTTAGAGCCAGTATGGCTCAAAAATTTGCCATTTGGAAGAGTTGTAGTTGGATCCAGGTATGATCCAGCAGATAAAATGGTGTCAACAAATTGAGGGAATTACTTTCTGTCTTTGATTCTGTGCTTAACAGGATGAGTGATGTTGAAGAAGGTTATCGGCCTTCATATATCAACTTCTCCACAGTGAACTAGTGAAATAACACTCGACTTCCCTCAGTTGTATGTGTTTCTTCATAAGACTAATATTTGTAAAAGGTTTCAGTCTCTTTATAAGGAAAAACTCTGCAATAATAATAATAGTAATAATAAGGACTGTAGTCATTTCCCACCACAGATGTTCAGGAAATAAAATGAATAGTGTCACAGAGTAATTTGCTAAACTATATTTTGTAAGTACAAATGGGAATTTTCTGCATCACATATAATTCCGTCTATCCAATTTGTATGAACATTAACCAAGGAGAATACAATACATGAGCTGTAATTTAATGATCACACTAGACAACCACCTCCCACATAGCAAGAGGTTATCATAATTATTTACATTTGGGTGTAGAAAGAAGACAAAATGTGTCATCTTTTTGGTTATTGCTTACATTAAAAAACGGAAACGCTTGTCTCGAAAGGATGCAGTAAGCAGTATGAATTAATTAAAACTCACTAACTTTGATACTGGAAGCAGAAATTTATATCCAATAAATAATTTCTCTAATGTAAGACAAGAGGGTCTCTTGGGAAGAGAAAATCTTCAAAAGATGTAGAGAAAGGAAATCATGACTTTTGACGTATCACTGCAGCCACATATCCAACAACTGGCTGATACAGTTTTGAGAATACACTGGAGAACCACAGATTCTGAGGGATCTACACCTTGCCTCCAGTTTCTTCCACTCAGAATTTCCAAGGTTTATACTTGTATGTACGCTGCTCCCTTCATATAGATAGGTGGGTACAGAACATGTATTAGAACCAGGGAGAGTAAACAGAGTATCTGTCTGAATTAACTTGAAATAGAAACCTTTTTCGGTCCAGCCACCGGAAATCTGATTTTTATTTGAATAGAAATGAGATTTAGGGATAGAAGATGATCATAGATAGAGGTGTTTTCCCCAATACTGTAATGAAATCACCTGACACTATTTTTACATTTTCTAAAATATTGAATTGAGCAAGAGATTAAGAAAAGTCTTGCTTTGGTGTGTGTTCTCTGCCATGAATGTGGTTTTAAGGATAAAAACGTATTCCATGCTCATGAATACATCCTCACCAGTTTACAAGGGTGAGTGAGGTTATGAAATTCAGCAAGCACATCTGAGCAAACCATGTAATCAGGGTGATGGAGGTTTTCTAGCTTTATTTAGGAGAAAAGAGGACTCTAAAAGGCCACGACCAGGACCAGTTAGGCAAAATGTAAAGCAGAGTGGAGTATTAAAATGTACTAAAAATAGAATATTTCCAAAGAAGGTATATGGAGTCACTTTTAGAAGTAAGAGAATTATGCAACTAGGAGAAAGTAGGAGGTTACTGGGAATATTTTATGTAAAAAAGAACTTAGAGATCAATTTACCTATTTCACATCTCTTCTGAGATCATGCTCTGAAAACTCTATATAGTAGCCAGACTTATTACTATTATTATTTATTTCACTTTAAGTTCTGGGATACATGTGCAGAAAAATATGGAATGCTTCACAAATTTGTGTGTCATCCCTGTGCAGGGGCCATGCTTATCTTCTCTATATCATTCCAATTTTAGTATATGTGCTGCTGAAGCAAGCACCAGACTTATTTTTATTTCATATTCTCTGAATACCAGGTATATGATTAGATTTGGCAAACAAGTTACTTATCATGTTATATGATGCTTTCCAAACAACATAGTAAAACTGCATTTCTTTGGAAGTCAACTATTGTACTCAAATTCATATGAGTTACATGAGACAAATAAAAAATACATCTATAAATTTAAACATATTTATTGAGTGACCACAATATGCCAGGTACCATTCTAGGTGCTGAGTATACGTTGGAGAACAACTGCAAATAGCCCTGAACTTTTTCTACTGGGGAAGGAGATAGATGGTAAATAGGCAACACATGTACTGTGTCAGAATACGATATGTTTATGGAGGCAAGTAAAACAGGAAGGGGGTCTACAAAGCACCAAGCCTGGTCGATGGGCTAGGGATGTGCAATGTTATCTAGAAAATTCTAAGATAGGTGCTCTGAGAAGGTGGCTTTTAGGCCACAACTTGAAGCTCAGATGAGCCCACTGTCAATGAAGCTTAGTTAAATTTTAAGTTGATTATTTTTACCTTTATCAATGTAGATTCCCTCTCATGAAGTGCATAAGGCAAAATATAATTATTCCATCTTGTCTTATGTTTTATCCAAAAAAGATGCAAATCTAAGATCTTGAGGGATTTAACTTTCTTAAATCTTTACACTTCTCTATGAAAGCACTTACCCCATAAGAAAAAATGTAATCTTTGTCCTGTACTGTAATGCAGTGCAGTGTGTGACAGAAAGCATAAAAGTGAGAACTAAGAAACCTGGGTTCTAGTTGTATGATTTATATATTAATTAATAACCTCAGTTTGTTCATTTGGGAAATGAGGGCAGTGGACTGTTTCAATATTTCCAAAAGGAGCATAACATTCCATGGAGTACTTGTGCTGGAGACACTTGAAAATCAAGAGTGGACAATTAAATCTGGAAGCATCATATGTCAGATGACCCCTAACTGAAGAGTCCAAAGGCATTTCAGCACGTTAAAGAAACTGAGGAGGTAGTGAATAAAAGGAAGCCATTTGATGATAAACTTTGTTTAACTCAAAATTTCCTAAACATATTAGAACAAACTTGGGAAACACTGAAATAGACCATCAATGCTAATGTTTTTACAGTTAAGAAATTCTATAAGTGTTCTTTTTCATTGTTAGTTCCATTTTACTGTATCCATAAAGATGACCTAATTATGCAGAGATTGACAACCACATGAAAATCTCAGACACTTAAAACAAAACTTATTCCTTTCTTATGCGACATGTCCATTGAGGATTGGCTCCAGCCTTTGTTCCACAGTTTTCTCACTGCATTTTCCAATAAGCAGAACAACCACAGTCTAAGCATTATCCATCAGTCTGGCATAAAAAAGAGAGGCTACTGTGACCTAATTTGAAGTGCATTTGGAAGTATATGCTTAATTTGTGCTTGAAAAAATACAGTTATTGGTGAAAGCACTAATGACTCCATATTTACCTCCTGAAAAAACCTCATGGTTACATTAAATCTAATAAATGCTAGATTTTATAAGTTTTATGTTGTTGACTGCTGAATTTTGTGGTCTTTATTCTGGTAGGCAATAGGTTACTCATGGATAAGCTTTATCTTTTTGTGACTTAATTTCAAGTTCTTTTTGGATAGGCCTGGAGTATCTGTTTTTCCTAATGCTAATTTAGCCCTGTTTCTGAGCCATGGCCCTCCTTTCATGGCCTCTATTGAATGGTTTCATGAGTCAAGAAGATTTCTCTATTCCGGCTAGTAGAAATTTCAACAATTCTTGACCCTGCGTAAACTCTGAATATTATTCAGTACCCGCTCTCCAGCAACTTTTGTTTCTTCAGAAGTTGTTGCTGCCTAGCCTCCTGGGGATTCATACTATGCATGCAGAGGTTGATATTAAGCTAAAGATTCATGGGACTGCTATGCGTATTTTTGGAATTCTTCCCCTGTATAGCTCCCTCCTGTAAATGATCTGCAAATTCTACCCACCTCTTCACTCAGGGACACCAGCAGGATCTATTTGGATTTCCCGTCCCTGAATTGTAGTCTAGAAATTTTCTCTAGGCAGAAAGCCTGGGCAGCAATAAGTCTCATTTCTTTGGTTCTTTTCTGTCAAGGATCGCAGTGCTGTGCTGTCTGCTGCTCAAAGTATGAAAATAGTTATTTCCTACATTTTGTCCAGTTTTCTAGTTGTTTATGGTAGGAGGCTAATTTCAAGCCCTGTTATTCCTTAATGGCTGGAAACTCAAGTTTCCTAAATCTAAATTTAGCCCTTGTTTTATAAATACTTGGTTTTTCAGCATGGCGAAGCATCACGTCTTGAATGTCAACAAAATGGATTTCTTGTTTTTCCCTGGGAGAACAGAAAGCTATAAACATGAGAAACTCCAAATACTATACTTCCAATTTCCTGAAATGTAACTCCTGCAGTAAATGGGAAAAGTATATGCTGACCTAAGTAATGGTCAAGATATGTAGGCAAAGAGACCATTTCTAAGGCAACCAACTTACTTTTTTCCCAAAGCATCAATACATAGTAAAAATATTCGTTTCTATAAATATTTGTCTTGAAGTCAAATAGAAACTAAAATATATGATCAAGGAAGTAGTACAAACCTAATCTAGAAAAATAGCGATAATTTTATTATACATGATATTTCTTGGTAAGCCAATGATTTGAGTTCTTACATTGGAATACCAAGTATCTCTTGGTACTAAACATTAAATAATAACCTTAGAAATTATATGAAAGGGCCAAAATAGAAATTGTAATTTGTAGTGTTGCAGTATCCTAGTGCCTAGAGCATATTAGGTTACCCAATAGATATTACTTGAATATTGGATGAATGAAAGAAAGATGACAAGAAAAGGAGAGGTGCTATGATGTAGTAAAAATTATTTCTTAGAAGGAAGGCGTTTCTGTTTACTTCCTTGTAGTAGTGATATCTGAGAAAGTGTCTAAGGCCAAGAATGATTGGGTTTAGCATCAGACAGATGGATGGATATACTTCTCCCAAGAATTCTGGAGACTGCAATAATAATAATAACAGTAAATAATGATGCAATAATGATATGGTAATAATAAATAATGAATAATTGTGATGGCAAATAATGATAATGAATTGTTTTTGTGTGCTTTCTATGCACCAAACGCTGTTCTATGCACTTTTAATGTTTACCTCATTGATCCTTTATCAGACTATGAAATGAATACTACTGCCTCATTTTATAGTTATGGAGATTAAGGAATAGGGATAATGACTAACTTGAGCATGGTGACAGAGCAAGTAGTGGCAGATAAAGGTTGAAAATCTACAGTATGGTCCTAATGCCATCAATTTTAACTACAGAGCTATACTGACTCTCTGTACACAGGGACCAAATATAGAGGAGCTCACCAATATGAAAAGTATAGAAAATCGTTCCAGAAGTTAAAATATAAAACAAACAATGAATTGAAAATTTTTAAAAAGTTTTAGTAGAGACAAGGTCTCAATATGTTGCTCAGGCTGACTTCCAACTCCTGAACTCAAGTGATGCTCCCAAAGTTCTGGGATTACAGGTATGAGCCACCCTGCCTGGCTATAGTTCCTTAGTGTCAGTTCAAGTGTTCCATTCAATATTGGAAGTCCAGTGGCAGTCTGTTTCCATTCTATTTCTTTCTCTGTACATGTTGTGATGAATGATAAATTGTTTTCCTTTTATTTTATTTATTCCTGTGATTTAGCTTATGGAGAAGAACAAAAGGGTTAAAGCTTCCAGGCCAAAAAACAGAATTTACCAGAAATGAAGATATGTGTAATAATTTCCAAATTGTATTTACGGATACCATTTTATTCTATCGATTGGAACTGTACTTAGCAAAGGGGATCATACAAAGGAGATAAGAGAGAATGAGAAATTGAAACAAAGCATTGATGGAAGTTTCCTAAGAGCAAAATGAGAAGGCTGTGCCATCCCAGGGGAAGTGGGGGTGGATCTGATGCCTGAAACAATGAGAGCTGTGATGGAATCAATGGCAGCAGATCCCGTAATTACTAAATTAGACTGTTCCATTTCTGGATAATGCACGCTGCATTTTGATCTTGATTTGAAATCCAATTAGTTCAGGATCATCATTCCTTTTAGTTCTAGCTTCTCTCTGGTGACTTTGAGACTAGAGCAATAGTGTAGTATTTTTGTGTTTGTTCTTTCATGTCTTTGAAGATATGGTTTTTTAAATCCATGGCAACAGGTGTCCTCTGCTCCCACTCTTACATATTTTACTGATTACTCTCTTGGTTTATTCTCACATGCTCTCAAGTCATAGTAACCAGTGAAATGCTACATTGATACACATTTGGCTTTTCCAATAAATAATGACAATAAACCATGAAACATTTGTCTTTGAAATCACCACTACCTTTTAAGTTTTTTTTTTTTTAAGTTTTATTTACTAGATAATTTGCCTTTGTGGATTGGTATTATTCTTAATTCTCTTGCTTTCCTTCATTGAAATTAAAGGGGCAAGCCTTATATTATCTTTTCATTTAAGATAAATGAAAGAACATATTTTAGGTATGTCACGTATGAGAGATGAAGATTTCTGACAACATAGCGTTTGTTTTTTCATTTTCTGGTGAGGGTGAGAAGGGAACTTCAGGCAGCCCATTGAAATAGCTTCAGTTTGCTCACATGACTATATTAGCAAGTAGTTGATTGAAGATAGTCTGAAGTAGTTTCAGCAAAAGACCTTAGGATGTATACATTAGAAATATATACACCTGTGGTTCATGATTATTAAATTATTTTGAATGTAGTTTTGCTTTTTCATGCTGAATACATTAAGAGAAACCTCTGGAATTGTGGTATAATATAAATTATAAAAATATAATTTTTGTACTGAAGCATGAATGGTTATAGTCTACAATAATTTTATACCATAAGAAAGAAAACAGGCACTGTTTTCCTCCATGGGCTTGCTGAAGAAAATGTGAAACATTGATTGAGAGCTACTTGTTAATTCACAGTAGGGAACCATGTAGATCACTTAATTTTGAAAATTACAATGTAAACAAAACCAATGCCATAAAGGAGTTCAAGGGCCCTACATCAAAATAATATTTTGTTCATTTACTTTGACAAGTGTGGTTCATATACTCAAGTGTTACTTATGAGTATATTGCATTTGAATTAACATAGTGCATTTCATCAAAATAATAAAATCTTAGTGACATAATAACATATAAAGAGAGTTCATCACATTTTTCTGATACAGATATTTTAAATAATCTATATACATTTATGAGTGCATTAATGTTACACCATTTCTCAGTCTCTGTTTCTTCTTCCTCTCTCTTCCTCTCACTTTTTCTCGCACACACAGAGAACTAAAAGTAAATTTAAAATTTTTACTGCCTTTTGTGAAACTCAGAGATCATTAAAACTGATTGTGTGGTTGATAATTCATATATTGCTGTATTAGTCTGATTTTACACTGCTATGAAGATACTTTGTGAGATTAAGTAATTTATAAACAAAGAGGTTTGATTGACTCACAGTTCCGCATGGCTGGGGAGGCCTCGGGAAACCTAGAATCATGCTGCAAAATGAAAGGAAACCAGGCAGCTTCTTACACAGCAGCAGGAGAGACAGAAGTGCTTCAACGGGGGAACTTCCAAACACTTTTAAAACCATCAGCTTTCCTGAGAAGTCCCTCACTATCACAAGAACAGCATGGGAGAAACCACCCCCATGATCCAATCACCTCCCACCAGATCCCTCCCTTGACACCTGGGACTACAATTCAGATTACAATTCAAGATGAGATTTGGGTGGGAAAATAGCCAAACCATATCAATTGCTATCTTGTCAGTCTGCATTCTTCCTGTTCAAAAGCAGTTTCTATGTTTATGGTTGCATAGCAAATATAACATTGTGACTGATTTTTAAACAAAATTAAATCTATTAAAATTATGAGCCTAGTAAATTACATAGTCTAATATTATGAATGAACCAAGAAATGGGGAGATGGAAATATTATTAGGCTGGTGCAAAAGTAATTGAAGTTTTGCCATTAAAAGTAACGGCAAAAATCGCAACTACTTTTGCATCAGCCTAATAGCACATTGATATTGAGAAGGCAGAGATGTAAGGGTTCATCATTTTTAAAATTCTATCTTTGTAAAGCTTACATTTCATAAAAGTGATTAATTTTGCCACTAGATCAGAGTTCAAATTTTATATGAATTTTGTATATATTCAGAGAAAGAGCACAGAAATGTTATTTTAAAAACTACTATTATTTAAACTTTATCCTAGTTATCAAAATGCTAGACAATAAAAATTAGGTGGAAAATGAAAGCAATTATAAATTATATTAAATATATCTATGTCTAAATAGAGAAAAATGCCAATTTATGCATATCTATTTATGTTGTGATGTATCATGGCAGTTATTTTAAAAAGAGATTCTAAAATAAATTATGTCAGTATTACTTCAGTTCTGTTTTTTGAATAGATTTCGTTTATAATTATAAACGACATAAAGGATACCAAGATGCTTTTCTGCTATTTTCTTCAAGTAATTTCACAATTTCAAGTCTTACATTTAAGTCTTTTAATACATTTTGAGTTGATTTTTATATATGGTTTGAGATATGAGTTTAATTTCATTCTTCTGTATGGAAATATCAAGTTTTCTTATCACCATTTATTGAAGACACTATCCTTCCCCCATTGTGCTTTCTTGGCACCTTTGTTGAAGATCAGTTTATAGTAAATGCAAAGACTTATTTTTGAACTTTCTGTTCAGTTCTATTGCTCTATATGTGTGTATTTATGCTAATACCATACTGTTTTGATTACTGTAGCTTTGTAGCACATTTTGAAATCAGATGGTGTGATGCCTCCAGCTTTCTTTTTGATCAAGATTGCTTTGTTTATTTAGGGTCTTTTCTGTGTGAAGTTTAGGATTGTTTTTTCTATTATTGTGAAAAGTGCCATTGAAATTATAATAGGAATTGCATTGATTCTGTAGATTGCTTTGGGTACTGTAGACATTTTAACAATATTTATTCTTCTAATATATGAATATAAAATATATTTTCATTAATTTGTATCTTCTTTAATTTCTTTTATCAGTGTTTCATAGTTTTCAGTGTATAGGTCATTCACTTTCTTGGTTAGATTTATTCTTAGGTATTTTAGTGTTATTGTAAATAGAATTGTTTTCTTAATTTATTTTTTGGATAGTTCATTGTTATTGTATTCAGATGCAACCAATTTGTGTACGTTAATTTTGATCTTGCAACTTTACTGAATTTGATCAGTTCTCACAATTTTTTTGGTAGAGTCTTCAGGGTTTTCTATATATAAGATCATGTCATCTGCAAAGAAAATTTTACTTTTTCCTTTTTGGTTTAGAGGCCTTCTTTTTTTTTTTTTCTTTTCTGGTCTAATTGCTCTGAATAGAACTTTCAGAACTATGTTGAATAGAATTGGTAAGAATTAGCTTCCTTGTCTTGTTTCTGATCTTAGAAGAAAAGTTTTCAGGTTTCCATTGTTGACTGCTGATAACGGTGGGCTCATCACAAATGACCTTTATGATTTTGAGGTATATTTCATTTATACCAAATTTTTGATCATGAAAAGAATTTTGTCAGGGGAATCCAACCAGGAACTCAGGCCTCAGGTGGTTACTTTTTAAAGCTCTCAGTGAACAAATACTCTTGCCACTCACCAATCTCTGGTAGCCACTGACCATGTGAAATGGTTTTTAGAAGCTATACTCTTCAAGATACTCCTGAATTTGCCAGCATCATCTTGACTTGCTAGTTGGTTAAAATAGGATGATAGGAAGCACGGCCAAGATAGACAACTAGAAGCAGTGGTGATCAGAGGCTCCCACTGCAAAGACCCAAAACAGTGTGTGAATCTGGCAGTGGCAACCGAGGTATCCAGTTTCTGTTATTAGGACTGACTAGGCAGGTGGTATGACCAACAGAGAGGTAAGAAGAGCAGTGTGGTGTGGCGGCCCACTTGAGAACCACAAGGGGTGAGGGAGCCCCCATCTCCACCCAAGGGAGTCAGCGAATGAGAGTGCTACCCAGCCTGGGAAATCATGCTTTTTCCATGGAACTGCATAGCCCATGGATTGGAAAATCCCACTCGGGAGCCCACACTGCCCGGGCCATGGGCCCCAACCATGGGGCTGTGCAGATTCTCAAAACCCACTTTGCTAGAATTGGCCAAAGCCTACCCAGTTCCTGGTGTATGGGGGTGTGGGAGGTTTGGGGGTCGTGAGGGTGGAGGTTTGGGAAACTGCCATCACCACCACTGTGGCTGCCTGTGGTGTAAGCCACAGGTCTGAGCTCCTTGAGGGAGCTCAGGTCTGATGTCCTAGAGGGAGGGGCAGCAGCCAGCACTGTGGCTGCAGGGGCTCCCTGAAGGAACTCCAATTCAGCTAGGGGCTCAGGGACAGAACTCTGATCTCCCTGGGCCTGAGCCCATAGAGAGAGGCGTGGCCATAGTCTCTGCAAATCAGCAGACTTAGTCTTTCTTTCTGCTAGCTCTGAGGAATCCAGGCAGCCCAGATGAATGGGTTTTCCCTGAGTGCATTGCACTAACAGCACCAAGGGACAGCCACAGTGCCTCATTAAATGGGTCCAGCTTCCTGTGTCACCCAGCTAGGTGAGATCCCCCAACAGAGGTTATCAGACATCCTACTAAACAGGAGCATTCTGATTGGCATCAGGTTGGTGCCCCTTGAGGTCAGAGATCCCAGAGGAAGGAGCAAGCATCCATCTTTGTTGTTCTCCAGCCTCCTTGAGAGACATCTCCAGGTACAGGAGTGAACCAGATGAACAGGTCCTGAAGTGAACCCCCAGCAAACCACAGCAGCCCTACAGGAGAGGGACCTGACCATTGAAAGAAAAACAAACAAATTGAAAGCAACAACAACAGCATCAACAAAAAATGTCTCCACAAAAACCTCATCCAAGGGTCAGTAGGCTCAAAGATCAAAACTAAACAAACTCATGAAAATGAAAAAGAATCTACAAAAAAATGCTGAAAACCCAAAAGGTCAGAGTGCCTCATCCCCTCCAAATGATCACAACACGTCTCCAGCAAGGGTGCAGAACTGCACAGAGGATAACATGGACGAATTGACAGAAGTAGATTTCAGAAGGTGGGTAATGACAAACTTAGCTGAGGTTAAAAAAAAAAAAAAAAAAAAAAAGCATGTTCTAACCCAATGCAAAGAAGCTAAGAACATTGATAAAAGGTTACTGGAGCGGCTAGCTAGAATAACCAATTTAGAGAGGAACATAAATGACCTGATGGAGCTGAAAAATGGAGGACAAGAACTTTGTGAAACACACACAAGTATCAACAACAAAATCAGTCACGAGGAACAAAGAGTATCAGAGATGGAAGACTATCTTAGTGAAATAAGGCAGGCAGACAAGATTAGAGGAAAAAGAATGAAAAGGAATGAATGAAACCACCAAGAAATATGAGACTATGTAGAAAGACCAAACCTACGACTGATTAGAGTACCTGGAAGAGATGAAGAGAATAGACCCAAGTTGGAAAAACACACTTCAGGATATTATTCAGAAGAACTTCCTCAACCTAACAACACAGGCAAACATTCAAGTTCAGGAAATACAGAGAACCCCACTAATATATTTCACAATAAGTTCAACCCCAAGGCACATAATCAACAGATTCTCCAAGGTTGAAATGAAGGAAAAAATGTTGAGGGCAGTCAGAGAGAAAGGCCGGGTCACCTACAAAAAGAAGTCCATCAGACTAAGAGTGGATCTGTCAGCAGAAATCCTTAGAGCCAGAAGAGTGTGGGGGCCAATATTCAACACTCTTAAAGAAAAGAACTTTCAATCCAGAATATCATATCCAGACAAACTAAGCTTCATAAACGAAGGAAAAATAAAATCCTTTTCAGACAAGTAAATGCTGAGGGAATTTGTCACAACCGGGCCTGCCCTGCAAGAGCTCCTGAAGGAAGCATTAAATATGGAAAGAAAGAACCATTATAAGTACTGCAAAACACATGAAAATATAAAGATCAATGAAATTATTAAGAAATGACATCAACGAGTGTGCAAAATAACCAGCTAGCATCATAATAACAGGATCAAATTCACACATAACAATATTAACCTTAAATGTAAATAGGCTAACTGCCCCAGTTAAAAGACACAGACTGGCAAATCGGATAAAGAGTCAAGACCCATTGGTGTACTGTATTCAGGAGATGCATCTCACATGCAAAGACACACATAGGCTCAAAATAAAGGGACAGAGGAAAATTTACCAAGCAAATGGAAAGGAGAAAAAAGCAGGGGTTGTAATCTTAGTCTCTGACAAAACAGACTTTAAACCAATAAAGATAAGAAAAAGACAAAGAAAGACATTACATAATGGTAAAGGGATCAATTCATCAAGAAGAGCTAACTACTCTAAATATATATGCACTCAATACAGGAGCACCCAGATTCATGAAACAAGTTCTTAGAGACTGACAAAGGGACTAAGACTCCCACACAATAGTAGTGGGAGACTTTAACACCCCGTTGTCAAGATTAGACAGATCAATGAGACAGAAAATTAACAAGGATATTCATGACTTGAACTCAGCTCTGGATCAAGTGGATCTAATAGATGTCTACCTAACTCTCCACTCCAAAACAAGAGATTATACATTCTCCTCAGTACCGTATGACACTTACTTTAAAGCTGACCACAGAATTGAAAGTAAAACACTTCTCAGCAAATGCAAAAGAATGGAAATCGTAACAGTCTCTCAGACCACAGTGCAATCAAATTAGAACTCAGGATTAAGGAACTCACTCAAAACCACACAACTTGGTGGAATCTGAACAACCTGCTCCTGAATGACACCTGGGTATATAATGAAATTAAGGGAGTAATCAAGAAGTTCTTTGAAACCAATGAGAGCAAAGTTACAATGTACCAGAGTCTCTGGGATGCAGCTAAAGCAGTGTTAAAAGGGAAATTTATAGCACTAAATGCCCACATCAGAAAGCTAGAAAGATTCAAATCAGCACCCTATCATCACAATTGAAAGAACTAGAGAAGCAAGAACAAACAAATCCAAAAGCTAGCAGAGGACAAGAAATCACTAGGATCAGAGTGGAAATGAAGGAGATAGAGACATGGAAAACCCTTCAAAAAAATCAATGAGTCCAGATGTTTTATTATTTTTTTTGAAAAAATTAATAAAATACATAGACCACTAGCTAGACTAATAAAGAAGAAAAGAAAGAAGAATCAAATAGACACAATAAAATGATAAAGGGGATATCACCATTGATCCCACAAAAATTCAAACTATCATCAGAGAATACTATATACACCTCTACATAAACAAACTAGAAAATCTAGAAGAAATGGATAAATTCATGATGCATACACCCTTCCAACATCAAACCAGCAAGTAATTGAATCCCCGAATAGACCAATAGCAAGTTCTGAAATTGAGACAGTAATAAATAGTCCACCAACCAAAAAAAGCCCAGGACCAGACAGATTCACAATGAATTCTACTAGAGCTACAAACAGGAACTGGTACCATCCCTTCAGAAACTATTCCAAACAATCGAAAAGGAGGGACTCCTCCCTAATTCATTTCACGAGGCCAGCATCAGCCTGATACCAAAGCCTGGAAGAGACACAACAAAAAAAGAAAACTTCAGGCCAATATCCCTGATGAACATCAATGGAAAAATCTTCAATAAAACCCTAGAAAAACGAATCCAGTAGCATATCAAAAAGCTTAACCACCATGATCAAGTAGGCTTCATCCCTGGGATGCAAGGCTTGTTCAATATACACAAAGCAATAAATGTAATCCATCACATATAGAGAACCAATTACAAAAACCAAGATTATCTCAATAGGTACAGAAAAAGCCTTCAATAAAATTCAACCTCCCTTCATGCTAAAAAATCGAATAAACTAGGTATTGATGGAACTTATCTCAAAATAATAAGAGCTGTTTATAGCAAACCCACAGCCAATATCATACTGAATGGGCAAAAACTGGAAGCATTCCCTTTGAAAATCAGCACAACACAAGGATGACCTCTCTCACCACTCCTATTCAACTTAGTATTGAAAGTTCTGGCTAGGGCAATCAGTCAAGGGAAAGAAATAAAGGGTATTCAAATAGGAAGAGAGGAAGTCAAATTGTCTCTGTTTGAAGATGATATGATCCTATACTTAGAATACCTCATTGTCTCAGCTCCAAAACTCACTAAGCTAATAAGCAACTTCTACAAAGTCTCAAGATAGAAAATCAATGTGCAAAAATCACAAACATTCCTGTACACCAACAATAGACAAGAAGAGGGTGAAATCATGAATGAACTCCCATTCACAATTGCTACAAACAGAACAAAATATCTAGGAATACAGCTAACAAGGGATGTGAAGGACCTCTTCAAAGAGAACTACAAACCACTGCTCAGTGAAATAAATGAGGACACAAACAAATGGAAGAACATACCATGCTCATGGATAGAAAGAATCAATATCATGAAAATGGCCATACTGCCCAAAGTTATTAATAGATTCAGTGCTATTCCCATCAAATTACAAATGTCATTCTTCACAGAATTATAAAAAACTAGTTTAAATATCATATGGAACCAAAAAAAGGACCCACATAGCCGAGACAATCCTACGGAAGAAAAAAAATGCTGGAGGCATCACGCTACCTGACTTCAAACTATACTACACATCTACAGTAAACAAAACAGCATGGTACTGGTACCAAAGCAGATATATAGACCAATAGAACAGAATAGAGACCTCAGAACTAAGTTCACACATCTGCAACCATCTGATTTTTGACAAACCTGACAAAAGCAATAGGGAAAGGATTTTCTATTTAATAAATGGTGCTAGGAAAACTGGCTAGCCATATGCAGAAAACTGCTAATGGACACCTTCCTTACACCTTATACAAAAATTAACTCAAGATAGATTAAAGATTTGAATATAAAACCCTAGAAAAAAAATCCTAGGCAAAACCATTTAGGACATAGGCATGGTCAAAGATTTTTTGATTAAATCGGCAAAAGCAGTTGCAACAAAAGCTAAAATTGACAAATGGGATCTAATTAAACTAAAAAGCTCCTGTACAACAAAAGAAACTATCATCAGACCAAACAGGTGACCTATAGCATGGGAGAAAATTTTTGCAATCTACCCATTGGACAAAGGTCTAATATCTAGAATCTACAAGGAACTTAAACAAATTTACAAGAAAAAAGCAGCCCCATCAAAAAGTGGGCAAATGATATGAACAAACACTTCTCAAAACAAGAGGTTCATGTGGTCAAGAAACATATTAAAAAAAAAGCTCAACATCACTTATCACTAGAGAAATGCAAATCAAAACCACAATGAGATACTATCTCATGCCAGTCAAAATGGTGATTATTAAAGAGTCAAGAAACAACAGATGCTAGTGAGGCTGTGGAGAAATAGGAATGATTTTACATTGTTAATGAGAATGTAAATTAGTTCAATCATTGCGGAAGACACTGTGGTGATTCCTCAATGATCTAGAACCAGAAATACCATTTGAACAAAAAATCCCATTACTGAGTATATACCCAAAGGAATATAAATAAATCTATTATAAAGCTACATGCACACACATGTTTATTTCAGCACTATTCACAATAGCAAATACATGGAAGCAACCCAAATGCCCATCAATGATAGACTGGATAAAGAAAATGTGGTACATATATATCATGAAATACTATGCAGTCACAAAAGGGAATGAGATCATGTCCTTTGCAGGGACATGGATGAAGCTGTAAACCATCAACTTCAGCAAACTAACACAAACACCACATGTTCTCACTCATAAGTGGGAGTGGAACAATGAAAACACATGAACACAGGGAGGGGAGCAACACACTGAGTCCTGTTGTTGGACAGGGGAGAGTTGAGGGGAGAGAGAGCATCAGGACAAACAGCTAATGCATGCCGGGCTTAAAACCTAGGTGACAGGTTGATAGGTGCAGCAAACTACTATGCCACAGATATACCTATGTAACAAACCTGCACATTCTGCACATGTATCCCAGCACTTAAAAAAAAAAAAAATTGTCAAATGCTTTTCCTGCATCTATTGAGATGATCATATTGTTTTTACCCTTCATTTTTGTTAATATGGTGTACAACATTTATTGATTTATGTATGTTGAATTATTATTGCATCCCAGGGGAAAATTCCATTTGATCATGATGTATCATCCTTTTAATGTGCTGTTAAATTCAGTTTGTTAGTATCTTGTTGAAGATTTTTGCATGTGTGTTCATTAGGGATATTAGACTCAAATTTTCTTTGCTTATATTGTCCTTATCTAAGTTTGGTATCATGTAAAACGAGTTTGTAAAATGAGTTTGGAAGTATTTCCTCCTTTTCAGTCTTCTGGAAGAGACTGAGAAGGATTGGAATTAATTCTTCTTTGAATATGTGTAGAATTTGTCAAAGATGCCACAAGAAAAAGGGCTTTCTTTGATGGGAGGTTTTTGATTAATGATTAAATCTCCACTCATTATTGGTCTGTTCAGATTTCCTATTTCTCATGATTAAGCCTTGATAGGTTATACATTTGCGGGAATTTGTCAATTTTTTGTATGTTTTCCAATTTGTTGGCATATAATTGTTTTTGCAGTCTCTTGTGATTCTTTGTATTATTGTGATATTCATTGTGTTGTTTCTTCTTTTATTCTTTCATTTCTTTGAGTCTTCTCTCAACTCTTAGTTTCATTTATCTTTTCCAATCTTTTTCTAGTTTCCATTTCATTTACTTATGGGATGACCTTTATTATTTTCTTCTATCTGCTAACATCGAACTTAGTTTGTTCTCATTTTTCAAGTTCTTTGAGGTGTAAAGTCAGACTGCTTACTAGAGAGCTTGCTTTTTCTTAATTCATGTGTTTATCTCTATAAATTTCCACCTTAGAAATAATTCTGCTGTATCCCACAAGTTTTCATATGTAGTTTCTATTTTTATTTGCCTCAAGATATTATTTAGTTTCACTTGATTTCTTTGACTCATTTGTTGTTAAGGAGTGTGTTGTTAAATTTCCATATATTTGTTAATTTTCTCATTTTGTCCTTTTATTGATTTCTAGTTTTATACAGAGAAAAGATATTTTATATGATATTTTATGGTCTAACATATGATACGTTTTGGAAAATACACCATGAGTGCTAGAGAAGAATGTGTAGTCTGCTGTTTTTGGAAAGAATGGCTTGTATATGTCTGTTGGTTCCATTTGGCCTATAGTTCTGTTGAAGTGCCCTGTTTCCTTATTGATTTTCTATCTGTATGATCTATTTCTTGTTGAAACTAGGGTATTAAAGCCCCCTACAATTTTCTTTTCCTGACTCTTTCTTCATTTCTCTTAATATTTGATTTTTACATTTAGGTGTTTTCCAACAACGGCTGCGTATTTATTTACAAATGTGATATCTTCTTGATGAATTTACCCTTTTATCATTGTATAATGACCTTTTTTTGTCTCTTGTGGCAGTTTCTGACTTAAAGTTTATTTTGTCTGATATAAATATAGCCACCCCTGCTCTCCTTTGGTTACAATTTGCACGGAATATTTCTTTCCATACATTGATTTTTAGCTATGTGTGTCTTTAAAGCTAAAGTGAGTTTCTTGTAAGCAGCTTATACTTGGATCTGTTTTTTACTCTTGCTTACTCAGTCACTTTATGTGTTTGGAATTAAATTTACAACAATTATTAATAGGTAAATATTTAGGTTGCTATTACATTGTTTTCAAACTGTTTTGTTGTATCTCTGTTTCTCTCTTACTGTCCTACTTTGTGAAATGATATTTTGTTATTTTACACTTTAATTTCTTTTGCTTTATCTTTTGTATATCTAACAGTTTTTCTTTGTTAACACTAGAGGCTTACATAAAACATCTGATAATTATAACTGCTTATTTTAAACTGATAACAACCTAACTTCAATTTTATACAAAACTGTAAACTTTAATTTATTCTTCTCCTACATTTTATGTTATTGATGCCACAATTCACATTTTTTACATTGTATGTCCATTAACAAATTATTTTAGGTATTTTTGTTTTAAAATATTTGATTGACAAATAAATATATTATATATTTAATGTGTACAATGCAATAATTTGATATATGTATACATTGTATACTGACTATCCTATTAAATTAATTAACATGTTCATTATACCCATAGTTACCATTGGGGTGTGTGTGTGTGTGTGTGTGTGTGTGTGTGTGTGTGTGTGTGTGTAGTAAGGACAGTTTAAATCTACTTTCTTATCAAATTTTAGGTAAACAATACAGTATTATTAACTATACAAACCATATTGAACATTAGATCCCCCAAAATTCATTTTATAACTGAAAATTTGTAACCTTTTTTAATACTTTTGTATTTTAACCTTATACTAGTGTTAAACATAATTTGTACACCACAGCTACCATTTTAGTCTATGCTGAATTTGACTGTACTTTTACCTTTACAGCAAGTCATATACTTCAGAGTCCTTTTGTTTCAACTTAATGAACTCTCTTTAGCATTTCTTATAAGTCAAATCTAGTGGTGATGAACTCCTAAATTTTTGTTTGTCTGGGAAGGTCTTTATCACTACTTTATTTCTGAAGGATCATATTGATGGATATGGTATTTTTGGTAGTCTTTTTTCCTCATTACTTTTAATATATTATTCCACTGTCTCCAGGCCTACAAAGTTTCTGCTGAGAAGTCCACTGATAGTGTCATAGAGCTTCCCTTGTTATATGATGAATTACTTTTATCTTGCTGCTTTCAAAATGTCTCTTTGTCTTAGACTTTTAGAATTCAATTATATTGTGACTTGATGAAGATCTCTTTTATGTTTAATCTATTTGAGGTTCTTTGGGCTTCATGGATCTGGATGTTCATCTCCATCTCAAAATTTAGGAAGTTTTCTGTCATTACTTCTTTAAATAAACGTTCTGTCCATTTCTCCTCCTCTGCTACTTCTGGAATTTCCATAGTGCTCAAATTAGTTCACTTGATTGTGTCCCATAAGTAACATAGGCTTTCTTCACATTTTTAAAAATTACTATATCTATTTATTCCCCTGACTGGGCAATTTCAAATGATTTATCTTTGAGCTCACTGATTCTTTCTTCTGCTAAATCAAGTGGGCTATTGAAGTTCTGTATAGAATTTGTCAATTCAGTCATTGTGTTCTTTAGCTCCAAAATATCTATTTGGCTCTTTTTACTTTCTATCTTTCTTCTTAAATTCCATTTTTATCATGTATTGTTTTCCTGATTTTGTCTGGTTTTTCATCTGTGTTCTCTTGTTCACTGTATTCCTTTAAGGTGACTATTTGGATTCTTTGTTTACAGATGTCCATTTCCTTAGGGTGAGTTAGTGGTGTTTTATTTTCTTTGGTGGTTCATGTTTCCATGATTATTTGTGATTCTTGTGACCTTACACTTGTGTATGTACATTTGAAGAAGTAGTTACACTTTCCTGTCTTTACAAACTAGTTTTGGCAGAAAAGCCCTCTAGCAGTAAGCCTGCTCAGAGATTCTGGGTGAGCCTTGAGTATGAGTCTTCAGGGACTGGCTTAGCACTGATGATGGCTTGGTTCCTGAGTCTATGGAGATTGGCCTAGTCCTGAGGCTGTGATTGTTGGTCTGACACCTGTTTTCACTGGGTAGGGCTGGTGTCTGGGTTCATGAGAGCAAGCCTGGTGCCTTGAACCACGGAGCGGGCCTGGAGCCTTGGTCCATGGACCTGACTTGTACTGCAGTGGGCTGAATCCTGAGTCTGCATGGGTTAGCCTGGGTCCTGGAGGCTGGCCTGTGTCTTAAGGCCATGGGGACCAGCTTGGAACCTTTGTTCACGTGTGCTGGTCTGGGGCTGGCAATTTCAGGAGCTGGCCTGGCATTAAGCAGATCTAGAGCCTGTGTCTGTGGGTATTACCCTGAAGCCTAAAACAAGGGACAAGCTCAAAGCCTGAGGCTGCAAGGGCTGGCCTTGCACCAGAGTCCACTAGGGTGGGACTGGTTCTGGAGTCCATGGTAAAGTCTGGTGCTCACTTTCCTCTCTTTCCTTCACATGGAAGGTATCTCTCCTCATGCTGAGGTTGGGAGGGGGATGATATAGGTAATGTGAAATTGTCCTTCTTATCCTATTCAATGCATCTTTTCTTGTTTTGGTGCTCTACCTAGGTGCTGTGCGCTCCCACCTGAATTCTTTGACTCTTGTGAAGGTTTTTTTGTGCATAGATGGTTGTTCAGATTGATGTTTCTGTGAGGAGACAAACTCTGTGTATTAGTCCATTTTCATGCTGCTGATAAATTCATACCCAAGACGGGGCAATTTATAAAAGAAAGAGGTTTAATGGACTCACGGTTCCATGTGGCTGGAGAGGCCTCACGATCATGACAGAAGGTGAAAGGCATCTTTCACATGGCAGCAAACAAGAGAAGAGAGCTTGTGCAGGGAAACTCCCCTGTATAAAACCATTAGATCTCATGAGGCTTATTCACTATGAAGAGACCAGCATGGGGAAGACTCACCCTCATGATTCAATTACCTTCTACTGGGTCCCTCCCATGACATGTGGGAATTGTGGGAGCTACAATTTAAGATGAGATTTGGGTGGGCACACAGCCAAACGATATCACTCTGGAAATTACTACTCTAACATCTTGCTGATTTTATCCCCTAGATATTCTAAAATATTCTGTTTTCTTATTAAAAGAAATAATGTAACACTGTCTCACAAATTAAAACTTAACATTCGCTAAATTCTTACTTTCAACGAAGAATATTTAATAAATGATTTCTTCATGCGGCATGCTAGTATTAAACATTTCAATGAATTTATTGAGCCTGTTGAATTCCCAATCCATTTGGAAGATTTTTCTTTAAAATTCTAAGACAGTAAAATTGACATTGACTTAATACATCTGTGTTCTTTATGATTTCTTAGTTTGCTCATAGATTTTCCTCCTCCAATATTACTAAACATAGATTGGACAAAATATTTCCTAGTATCTATCATGCAACTGAATATAATTCTTTTACATAAAATGAATATAATATTATTTCATTATTTTTATTACTTTCTATTTTCATGTAGGGACTATAAATGAGCACACATATTTACTTACTAAATTATTTTAACAGTTTTAAAAGAAAACACCCCTTATAGGTCAAATAAAAAAGTGGAAAATGTATTTTTCTCCTAAAATGTCTGACATAATTCTTTATCTCTAGTTTATAAGGGCTGACCTTGAATACCTCTCGGATCACTTACCAACATTTTACTTCCAAATAAAGAGAAGCATATTTCATTCATTACCAGTCCATCTCCACTCTTTCAGAAAGCAAATGAGTAGACACTTCTGGGTTACTTTATTCATAACAAATGCACAGAGTACTGCTGGCTCCTCCCAGAGGGTCACAAAGATAGGAGATGGCTCTGAAAAGAAAAGTGCTAGTCCTTGGGGATTAGAATCCTTGAACCTGTCAGAAAGTTAAATGTGTCTCAGCTGAAGGCAGCTGTTCACTTAGACTTTCAAAAATGAAAATCTTTTTGATAGATTAGAAAAGACCATTTTAGATAGGTAGATACACACACCTACATACACACACAAACACACACACATAGATATATATTGCAAAAAGATGTATGCAAATAAATCAGGGACATATGTATGACTTGTTTTAGTAAAAATAGAGTGAAATTATAAAAAAGGAATTTTCTGCCACCACTGGCATGTTACTGCAGCTATAGTTGTCTTTCTAAACTCGATTCTCACATTCAGTTTTAGCCGGGACTTTTACTACTGCCATGGGAGATGTGAAGAATAAACAGGTAGCAACCCTTGTATAACTGGAGTATGGCTGCAGGGTTGTGGAGGACATTGATAATTTTTCTATGTATTAGGGTGATGAGTGTGTAATATAACATATTTTTAAATTAGGCCACAATTCAGTCATTCAGTCTGAGCTAGAAAGTTACCTAGGGTTAGTTTCTGCTCTATTAAGAGCCACTTAATTTGCTTCCATCAATTATGCAAATGTAGTTTGAATTTATTTATCCTTTGTCCTTTTGGAAGGGTATGAAAACATATTTTATTTTTTTAGTTTCCTGTAGCTTAGCAATACTGCCTGTCACTTTAGTTTGCAGAATTGGGGGGTGGGAGTGGGGTTAGTTGAGGTTTCTGGGAAGCAAAGAATTTTAATGAGACCCTGACCATCTCAAGATTCACAGTTAGGACAGTGTGCTTGGTTAGCCAGGGTGGTCCTAGCTAAAGTCTGTTGGCACAAAGGAGCACCAAGGGTTTCAAGGTGCCCTCCACAAGAAAGCTGATGACTAAAGTTCAACACAGAGCCACATGTATTCATGAGTGACTGTGGATTTTGGCATGAGATATGCTTTGCATTTGTTGTGGTGTATGCACTAGAGAACAATGAATATTATGAAGAAAATTACAACATTTGAATTCATTGCAACACATCTACCACTGTGGGCACCAGGTTGAGGTCAGTTGTGAGACTGCAGGTAAATCAACCCTTCAGTGGGCCCATTTTTTTTTTTTAAGAGGATTTGGTTCCTATAGGGTAGAGGTGGAGATAATTGGTGAAATATATTTAGTTATTTGCACAATGTCTAGCACTTATTATGTGCTCTATAAATATTTGGTAAAAATAAGTATTGGTTATTACTGGGTATTATAGAGAGGCAGTATATTAGGATGAAATGTACCCTATTATTCAGTACCAAAAGGCTTTGGTACAAGTTCAGGCTCTAAGTGAATTTAGGCAAAACTTTACAGATGCCTAGTATTTTGTAGTTCACAAAACATTTTAAAAAAACAGCATAACAGCATGTCATTTAATTGCCCTCACCACCTCGACATTCTCACCTGTGACACTGGAGACACGTAGCACCTGCCCTACCTCCTTTATACACTCATGATTATGAAATATGATGACTTTGTAAGCACCATGTAAATGACAATAAGTCGTATACATGTTATTTATTAACAACATTGTGTCTGGTATGTTGGGGGTACATCAAAGTGCAAGACATGGTCCCTGCAGTATCTCTCTTCCTTCCTCAAACATTTATTGAGAAGGTATTGTACAACAGGCACTCTGTTAGACTGGGGAAAAAGGCAGACTAGAAACAGACCATTCCATTGACAAGCAAACAGCCCAAAGAGAGATTTACATGTAGAAAGATGAGATGAATATGATACAATGTGACAAGTAATATAACATAGCATGAACAAGTGCTGTGGGAGACTCATGGATAGAGCACTTCACCTTGTCTAAATCTGAGTAGTTACTTCTATGAAAAATATTCGTAGAGCCACACAGGTTTGTGAGTACTCAAGTGATAGATATCATAAGAATGTAGAGATTAAAAGCCTATTTCCATTAAATATCTAAGAATGTACTATACAGTGTCAGGAGATAATAGGAAAAAATAATCTCTACCTGGTCTATGGAGCAATGAGAAAATAAATATAAAATATTTATAAATTTATAATTTATAAATAAATTTATAAATAAATATTATATCTATTTATATCTATTTATATAATTTAATAAATAAAAATTATAAATTAAAAATATTTATAAATATAAAAAATTTATAAATAAATGAAAAATAAATATAAAATATTTATTTAGAGGCATTTTTAGTTATGCACCTGATCCCAAATATGGTGCTCAATTGAATCCAAAAATTAGACAGTGCTTGGAACAAAACTCTGATCATACTAACAGCTCTAAGCATTCACAAAGTATTAATGCATTTGCAATTTTAAATCTTAGGTACCGTGTTAATCCATTGTGTTTCTATAAAGGAATTCTGGAGGCTGGGAAATTTATGAAGAAAGTAGTTTTATTTTGGCTCATGGCTCTGCAGACTGTATAGGGAGTATGGTGCCAGAATCTGTTCCTGGTGAGGCCTCAGGAAGCTTACTAGCATGCGGAAGGAGAATGGGAGCCAGCGTGTCATATGGCAAGAGAGAGAGTAACAGAAAGAGGAGGAAGTTCTAGCCTCTTTTAAACAACTAGATCTCATGTGAACTCGTAGAGTGAGAACTCATTAATTGCCATGAGAATGGCACCAAGACACTGATGAGGTATCCACTCCCATGATCCAAACACTTCTCACCAGGCCCCACTTTCAACATTGGGGATTACATTTCAACATGAGATTTGGAGGGGACAAACATCCAAACGGTATCATGTAATGCTATTCTATGCCAAGAAATGGAAGAACAAAATCTTCATGCTCCTTAAACAACAAATTCAACTTTCTGTCCTATTGATAACTAAGGAGGCCTTCAAACAGTATAGGAGATTTTGGCTTCTCTTCTAAAAGGTGAGAGAACTTTAGCTACTGACTCACAGCCTTCTTGTCCATCTCTGCTACTATCTTCATTCTTTTTGACCTCAGTGTCTCCTCTTCCTTGAAGTCCTCCTCTCTAATTTCCTGGTCTTCTTTTCCCTTTGAGCTGCCCACTCTTGCTCATACCTTAATTTATATAGTACCATCAAAATGTCAACACAACACAAATCTAGGGTTTGGACATTCCACTCTGAACCTTGGCATCACTCTTCCTTATTGTTACAATTCAATGGTTCTTCTGCCCATTTAATCCACCCACAAGTACAATTGGTACTATGTCAAAAACATATCTTGCACCCATTCATTATCTTTCTCTCCTTGCATCACCTTTGACTAAACAAGCATCAGTCATTTAGATTCTGTTAAACTTGTAACTATAGCTTAACAAACCAATAACAATTCTAATGAAAATACTAGCACAGTTAAGCAGACATGCTAAATTTCCTGTTAAAGAAAGGTTAGAGTAAATGTAAGAGGTATATACCTTTAAAAGGAGAGTGCAGCTTAAAAGGAAATGTAAATAAAGCTTAATGCACCTTATTTACAGAGTTAAAGGCAACACATCTGCCTTATACTGACATCATTACCCTATCATCACATATGAGCTAATTTATATTATAGAAACATATTTAGAGCAAATAAGACTAATCCATAAACTTTCCAAAAGCCAATGTTCTATAAAACTAAGTTTTAATTTTCTCAAGAAATTTAACATCTTTTGAATTCTTAATTAATATGAATGAATTCATATACTGTGAAAAACGTCAGAAAATCTGGAATTTAGTATTTGTAGTGCCATGAGGGAATCACGTGACTTTTAGCTAGTCACTCAAACTAGTTAGTAACTTCTTTTTTTTAAAAAAGCAAATAATTATAACTGACTTGCCTTCATCACAGGATTGTTATGATTAAATGAGTTATAATAAGTATAGAGATGAACATATAATGAGAATAATGAGTCTAAAACTACTTTGAGCACTAAACAATACTATGTAGATGTAAAATGTTTAGATTATTGTAAGGAAAAACTTATTACCGGCACTTGCTAAATCTTACCTTTGTATATCAAAGAGATAATGGCAACAAGTGCACAGTCTCCAGGGTACTTACCTATGAAACTCTGCCTTTAAACAGAGCTACTACCCAAACTCCCAAGAGATGGAGACCCAACCTCCTCATAAGAATGTAAGCTGATCACAGAAGGGCAAAAGGAAGAATCTTACAACTAAACAAATGTAAGTAGACTGTGAATCAGCCTGGAAAGCGAAGCATATTCTCACTGCCATTAACAGGGACACATGGCATAGGGGTTCCCACGACCAATGAGAAAGACATATTTGGGGATAATTGTCCACAGTCATTTCCTCCTTTGCAAGAAATTGAGACAACATTATGGGGAATCAAAATGCAAACCACTCTTTTAGACCAGAGTCCAAATGTAAGTATACTTATACCTATACCAATACCTAAACCTATATCATTTGTATCTATATTTTTAATTGTTAAAGGACAAAGCAGAAAGTAAGGCTGAGCTGCAATATGTAAAGGGAGGATTTGGAAACTTTGTTAAGATTTGCTTCAGTGAATGGGCAGTTCAAAACTGAATCTAGAGCCACAGAGAAAATTCCATAGATTATATAAATCTCAGAGCCAAGCACTGAAAAAAAATGACTCGATGTGATAGATGTAAAAATGGACTCAATTACTCAGGAATTTGATGGCCTTGAAATAAAAATTAGAGGGATGGATGAAAGAATACAGTCATTGGATGAATCCAATTGGGTATTTAAACGGGGCTTGAAAACCTCAGAGCAGCAGATTGCTGTTATAATTAGAGATAATGTTTCACTTCGTTTTAAAAATGAATCATTGGTAAGGCAGTGGGAAAAAATAAAAACAGTCTATGTATGCTTTGTTCTCTCATCAGCGCAGGCATTAGGATTCTAAAGAAAAGGATAGGAATATTTTAACTTGTCTTCTTGGCTTCATTCATTTATTTGTCAATCATTCATTCAATATACAAACAATGAGTACCTTCTAGGTGTAAGGCATAATGGTAGGTGTGCAGCCACAATATAGCACAAATAAAAGCTAAAATCTGACAACTGTGGTTCATAAACAAATATATAGATTGTCCATGTAAATAGAATACCTTCATAGACCTATTTTACTAATATATTTATTTTAATATAATAGACTTTAATAAAATAATGTATATGCTTAAAATATTTAATACTACAAGCAAACAATGTTCAATCTGCATATATTTACATCTTTGTTTTGTCTAGTTTTTCTATTTGATAAATTCCTGAAATGGAAAGTCTGGGTCAAGATTATATGCATTTCACATTTAAACTGATAGTGCAAAATTTGCATTATATATACATGTTTACATTCCCTAATCACTCTCAGAGCACTCTTGACAACACTGGTATTGTAAAAGTATGCAATCTTGTTGAATGGATAAGTGCCAAACCATACCATATTTAGTGTGTGTTTCTTCAAATATGGAAAAGAATATATATTTTCTTACATGTTTTTTGACCTTTTATATTTATTACTCTGGGAGTTGCCCCATTCCTTGAATTGTTTGTCTTGTCGATTTAAAATGAATCTCAACTCATCTAGATCTGGAAGGGTAGCAAGCAAGGGACATCTGGCACCCCATCTTGTAGTATGTTCATATGCTTTGATCATATGCTTTTAACCTTTTGACTTATAGCATTTCTATGGTCAAACCATCTTTACATTCCTGGGACGAACTCAACTTGATCACATTTTACTATTTTTCCCTGTCCAATATGAAATTTAGGATTTTATCCTCCATATTCATGAATACTATATGTAATATGATAGTTTTTAAAAACTATATGTTCATTCATACTATTAAAAATTATACCACAGATGTGATTTAAAACTAAGTAGCTGAAAAAACATTGCATAAATTTTTGTGTCAACATGGAAGGGCTTCAAATATATCTTGTTTAACAAAACAAAAGCCAAGTTGCAAAAAAAGTACGAATAGTGAAATCTCTGTATTTTTTTTAAGTACGTTATATAGATATGGGAGTTGTTAGTAATTATTAACCTCTAAGGAATAGGTTTTAAGCCTTGGGTTTGGGCAAGAATTGTGTGTGTGCATGTGTGTGTGTGTGTATGTGTGCACATGTGCATGTTTTACTATTAAATGTTATATATATATAAAATATATAATGTTATATATATAACATTTAATATATATTAAATACATTAATATATTTATTGTTAACATATTAATATATTAAATGTTATATATAAAATGTTATATATAACATTATATTATATTAAGTATAATATATATAATTTTTAATATATGACATTTAATATATATAGCATTCTATAATTATATAACATTATATGACATTATATTATATATTATATATACACATCATATAATATATCACATTATAGGATGCATATACACATCATATAATGTATATTATACATACTTTATATAACATTACATGATATATATTATGTATACATTATATAACATTATATATAACATTTAATGTGTATAACATTCTATAATTATATATTTATATATTATATAATTATATATATTTTATATATATATTCTTGTACTATCTTTGTTACATTTGGCATTGGCCTTGGAAGAGTAAAAAATTTTCTCTTCTGTATATGATCTAAAATTGTTAAAATAACCTACATGTTCCTTATAGGTTTGAAAGAATTGATAAATTGATTTGTGAAACTGTCTGAGGCAAATGATTTTGGTGAAGTGAGAGACTTGTGATTTTCCAGTTTCTTCTATAGCAATGGGTTTGTTAATTTATTGTTACTTTCTCATTTATATTTTAATAGAAAATCATTCATTTTAAAGAGTAAGATTTATATTTTCAGTATATTTTTATTTTACTTTGTGCAAATTAATTTTCTTACTCTTAATTTAATTGTTTTTGTGCCTGCACTTACAATTGTATCTCATTTTTAATTTGCTACTTTCCCAATGACACTTCTAACTTCATATATTATGGTTTCTCATCATTTACTTAAATAAAGTGGTTATTAACTGTTCTATTACATCAGATTTCCCTGGAAACAAGTAACTGTTGGATTGCTTTCTTTTTATATTTATTGATTTTGCTTTTAACTCTAAGTCAATTCTTCTCATATATTTTATCTTTTCTTGCTATTGAATACTTAAATTTTATTTTTATTTCTTCTTGCAAGGAATTTTAAGACTATAGATTTTCTCTAAAAATAACGTTGGCCAAACCCCATGGGTTCTAATTTGTGTGTGAGTTTTTCCTATTATTATTTTGTAAGTACTCTGCAATTTGTTTTGTTTTGTTGACCAAAGTGCTGACCAAGATGGTTGTTAGTTTTGTTCCATTACTAGATTCTTCCAAATCTCTTCCTTTTAGGTATTCTTTGTGCCTTTTCTGGTATAAGCAACTAGTAAGAACATTTTTTTTTTTTTTTTTTACAAAGTAAAATGTTAAACCTAATTTTGTGATCCTAAAAGGGACATTCCTGTATAGTAAAGCGATAAAATCAATATGTACATATCTTTTTTAAATTTTGTGGTCTATTTATTTGCCAGTGGCTTTATTTTAAAGACAGAATGGCTTAATGAACTTATGTATATAATACATATAAAATATATTTCATATGTTAACATTCTTTAAAAAATTGCAAGCTCTCTGAAATTGTGGGCTAGTTTAATTGCAGATCTTTTTAAAGTAATTATATACTTCTTTATTAATGACATCTTAGTTTCAATGAAACATGGTATTATCAGAAACAGAAATATTCTGAGATATAATTTTATATTAAAATTTAATTCACTGCTTTAGTAAAAATCATGTATTATTCATGATCTGTTTACACCTAACATTGGGACTGTTTTACAATATGCAATTATATCTTGAGGGTGTAATTTAATCAAACTATTTCTGAATTCTTGAATTAACTTAGAAAATAGTATGGCATTCTAGAAAGAATCCTGTACCAAGAGTCAGGATACAATGTTAGTATGATTTTGGACAGCTTCTTAATCCTCTTAATCCATTTTCTTTAAGTGGAAAATTGTGAGATTGGGTTAAGTATCTAGATCACCCTCTAGGTGTATGAATTCTAATAGTATATAAGCCCATCAGATCTATGAAGCATAGAGTAACTTCCATCACTCCAATTTAACACAATAGGTTATGAAGAAACTAGCACATGAGATTTTACAGAACTGGCATTCAACCCAGCAATCCCATTACTGGGTATACACCCAAAGGAATATAAATCATTCTATTATAAAGACATATGCATGTGTATGTTCATTGCAGCACTCTTCATAATAAAGACATGGAATCAACCTATTAATAAATGCCCATCAATGGTAGCCTGGCTAAGGAAAATGTGGTACATATATGCCATGGAATACTATGCAGCCACAAAGGATAACCAGATCATGTCCTTGCAGGAACATGGATGGAGCTAGAGGCCATTACCTTTGGCAAACTAACTTATGGGAGCAGAAAACCAAATACCGCATGTTCTTATTTATAAGTGGGAGCTAAATGATGAGAACACATGGACAAATAGAGAGGAACAACAGACACTGGGGCCTACCAGTGGTTGGAGGGTGGGAGGAAGGAGGGGATCAAGAAAAATAACAAGTGGGTACTAGGTTTAATACCTGGGTGATGAAATCATATGTACAGCAAACCCCCCTGTGACATGAATTTACTTATATAACCAACTTGCACATGTACCTCTGAACTTAAAATAAAAGTTAAAAAAAGAAAGCATGGCTTAAAAATAATTTTTATTTGCTTTTTCAGCCTTCTTTTAAACAGGATTTATAAATTAAGGGGATGGCAGGTAAAAATCTTATTTATCTGGGTGGAATACCTTTTCTGTGACTTTAGAGATTCTCTCATTTGAAAACAGAGAGCAATGTCTTCCAAACCATTATCACTACATTCTGCTTGGAGCCAAAGTTTGTAATAATATGGGCACTCACCTCATGCTTTGATGAGTGTTGGCTCTATGACATGCTTGGGCTATCTCACTTTAACCCTTTTCCACCTTTTTTTTTCTTCATAGTTACAGAAGTATCAGCATACACACCTGTTATGTATGGCAACTGAACAAAGCATAGAGGCTCAAAGAAAATAAAGAATGACATAAACAGGAGTCAAATCAAAAATGATTTGGGCACTAGAGCAAAGAAGTGTCAGTGACCCCCTAGTAATGGTGAACAAACCCTTGCAGGCCTTGGTTCAGTGGCAAAATACCCTTGGTCAGCTTCTACTCTGCAAACCTTAGGAGCCTCACAAAAGACAGAAAGAAGATCAGGGATTTACCAAGATACAACATTGTTAGGAAGTCAGTACTTTTTCTTTTTGAGTTCTGAAACATGTAGAACCGTATTTTAGAAGTTTTATCTTTGAATGCTTTGTTTGGTTACTGATTTGGTAAAAGGACTTCTCTTTATTTACTGTTTCCAGTAGATTCCTCTAACTGGAAGTAACAATCTAACTTTGTTATAAGGATATTTGTTACACTGAACAATTTGGTCATAGTCTGGGCCCATCGTAGTCCCCACTGAAGACTGTTTGTCTCCTGATTTCAAATCCATGACCTTTTTTGCATAACTGATGAATGTAAGCTACCAGAACAGGTGTTTCAGAAACTGCAATAATGAATAAGACATAAACACTTTCCTCAAGGTGATTAAAAGACAAGTACCCAAACCAGTAGAGCACAGGGCAGAATAAGAACTGTGCCATAAGAATAATTCAGCCGCCTTTAAGGCTCCTGATTATCTTGTCTGAGGGCATCCATGTGATTCATTTGAAAATGTGGCATTTGCACGGCATTGGATGCTGTGCTCAGATCCCTGCAGATTCAGGACCCTTTTCTTGTGCCTCTTCCCCATTTACATGTTCTTTGGCCTCTTTGGCCTGTGCAAACTCACAGGACTTATGCTTGCCCTTCCACTGCCCAGCCCTAGGTCAGTGACTAGTGGAGAAGAAGAAATTATTTCAAATCAGGAAAAACTCTGAGGTGTAATTCATCTTCCAGTGCTCCCCTGCAGGATCAGGCTGAAGCTGTAGTTTTTTCTAAAACTACACTTTTGCTTGACTTTATCATCTCTCTGTCCTGCTTCCACCAGTCCCTCAGTAGTTTCTTTTGGGAGCAGAGGACTTTCTCAATAAATCCCTTGCTCATGAGTGTTTGTTTCAGGTTCTGGTCCTGGGGAACCTGAGACCTAAGACAGGACATAAAGAATTTTAGTGTGGACAACAAAAAAAGAGGCTTCTGGGGAAAATACATTTGAGGCTCATTTGCAAAGGAGTCGACACTACAGTTTGGCTTGGGGCAGGGAATTTGCGGGAGAAAAAAACTGGAACGGTCACCCATGGCCCTTTATGAGACCCTGAGAGGATCTTGAAAGCCAGGTTAAGAGAATGAGCAGACTTTTTCAATAAAGTGACCACCTTTTTAAGGGAACCCCACAACACAAAACCCAAGAATAATGGAGCACTAATGAATTGAAGGAATTAATATGTAAACATATCATATGAATAAACATACACCTCACAAATTTCAGTGAAATGAAGTCAGTTTGAGTGAAGGTCATTAATTATAAACTGCATTTATTTCTAACAGTGAAACAGTGAATTATAGTCACTCATATTATTTAGAATGTATCTGCTTTAAAAGGACTCCTCTGATTGACTTGAGCAGTATTTCCCTTATCTATGGCTACTAAAGTAGAGCGGAAACACCACTTTTAGGATTTAAAAGTGGTTTTAGTATTTTTAAAGGGAATATTAGAACTTTCTACCCCTTTCCTGTTCTTGTACAGTTGTCACTCAATATATATGCAAGGATTGGTTCCAGGATCACCTGTGGATACCAAAATCCACACATACTCAAGAACTGCGGTCAGCCCTGCACCCTCAGTATATGTAGATTTCACGTCCCTCGATAACTGATTGTATTTTCCATCTGCATTGGTTGGAAAAAAAATTCGTGCATAAATTGACCCATGCAGGGCAATTTGAACAACTCAAGGGTCAACTGTACTCCTTTCCCGCAGTTACATATATATACCCTTCAGCTATTTTCAATATCACTAAAAATAAAGTTAATTACTTCACCTGAATCTCGGTGAACTAGTTTTATTATTTTCTATGAAGTTTTTTTTAATGATAGTTATTTCTTAACTAAGATTTTCCCTTTCTTACTTGACTTTGAGGTCTGGTATTTTAAAAATTGCTTTGAGCAAATGTACACTCTATGTGTTATTAAAAACATGAAGTGATAATATATATTCCTTTATCAGAGAGGTTTCTATAATTCAAAGGAAATACTAAGAATACCAGGTTTGGGGAGTGGATGAGAATGCAGGTTATATATTCTAATGCCACTGTTTGACAAGATAAATAAGCTTATGTAATAATTATAATAAAAATACATTTTGCATACATCAGTAACATGATATAGCACTTGAATTCTTAGCCTTAAAAATCAAGCCTCTTAGAATCATTAGAAGTTGATAGGATAAATGCAAATCATTGATGAAGCATAATATAGGCTGGAAAATAATAATGTTTACATCTGACAGATTTTCTGTGTATCCCACTTCTCCTGTTTTAGTTTCAGCACCTCAGAAATCTTATAGAAAATTCAAAAATCTTGTGACCAGTGGTGAACCTCTAATCTTGCACCTGGTACAAGAGAAGGTTTGTTGGAGTTACCAAATTATGACTTGTATAAGGAGAGATTCAGGATTTTTGCTGCTTAAATATGAATTGTTTATTGTTTTTTACTTCTAGCTCAACTATAAATTCTGCAGGAATCATCCCTCTTTCCCTGAAACTGGGAGAGTCAAGCATTCTATGTGCTATACTCTTTTGTATCTGAAAATTCATGTACAAAAAAATCCCTGTTTTTGTCTTCAGATACACAAAGATTCAACTTGGAAATGTAACGTGGTCTTTGAGGAAATGACAAGGAAAAGGACAAGAAGAAAGAATGTGAATTTTTAAAATAGATATGCGGCCTTTATAAGAGGAGCGGAGACTTTTCCCATTGTTAAAGTACATAATCAGGAGGCCATTGGTCTGAAGCTGTCTCTGTACTTTGAGTTCCTACGTAAGGAAATGCAACCTAACTTAGTATATAAAGGAATGCAAAACTAACTGAGGGGTCCAATTTTGTAACAGATAGCTGAGTCTCAGTCAACTCCAAGGAGCCCAGCTTCAGCCAATCACTGGCTGCCAACTGATCAAACCATGTCCGAAGAAGTCAAAGACCAGCTATAACCAATCAAACTGTTTCTGTACTTTACTTGTGAGTCTTGTTTATAAATATTCATTCTTCACAGAACAAAGTTCTCTGACTCTCTTCTGGTTCTGAGTGCTGCCCAATTCATGAGTAGTTCTTTTTTCAAATAAATGTTAAACTTGATTTGTTGGAAGTTTTTCTTTTAGCAGCTTGAAAATGAAGAACCATGGAAAATATTCCCTTTCTAACCACATCATTCTCTCCACTTTATTAATCTCACATCTGCTCTCAGCCCTTGCTGTATCCTGCCCTCAGCTCTCCCCAGTGCTAACTCCATTCATCCTCTTGCTGTCCTCACAGGCTCTTCTCTCACATGAAACTCTGTGGGCAGCCACTTACCAGGATTATCACACCACTCCAGTTATCTTGCCTCTTTTTAACCCTATTATGTTCAAATTATCAAAACACACTTTGGGAAACTCCCATGGGTGCCTTTTCTCGATCCAGATACTAGGCTAATCAGAGTTGGAAGGATCATCTGATTGGATCCATACTAAAAATAAAGAAACGGAAATTAGATAAGTTAATGACCTTATCTCTGTCTCTCACCTTGAGCACCTTGAAGTAATCTATCATCAAGTATTTCAATTTTTTTACTTCTGTACTTCACAGTCATTCTTTTGTTCTATCCAGTCTTCTCATCCCCTCTTCTTATCTCAGAAAAAGGAATGCGCTTCCTCTCTGAAGCTAGTCTATCTATTTGTACCTCAAAAGGTTAATGTTAATTTTCCTCATGCCATTGCTTTTTCCACTCTTTTTATCTTAGGCCTTTTTTAACTCATAGAAGTTTTTTATTTCTCCCTGTTATTTTTGGCCAGCATATTTACATCTTTGTTATTATACTTAAAATCCAATGGCTTTTATAAATTCATGAAAAATGTTCAACTTCCCACATAATTGTATAAGTGTAAGTTAAAAGGACACAAATTTATGTATATCAGACCATCGAAAATTTAAAAGTTTGTCAATACATAAATTAGCCAAGAGTTTGGGTCAGTAGGTAGCCTCTTAATGGGACTGGAAATCAGTACAACTTCTACGAATATAAATTTGGCAATATCTATCCAAGTTTAAAATGCAATTTCAAATCTAGAAAATACTCATACAATTGGACAAAAATTTCATTGTCATGATTTGTAATAATAAAAAAGTCATCAAAAAGTAAATGTCCAGAAATAAAGCTTTAATTAAATATGCCATTGTACATACATATAAGAAACTATGGTGAAGCTGCTCAGAAAAATTAAGTGATGAAGTGGTACACACTCTGAAACATTTTTTTTGTGTTTTAATATCAAGATACAGAAATACATACACACATACATCACTTATATATGCACAGATGTCTGAAAACTACATAAAAATTATTGCCTCCTCTTAGTATTATGGTTTAAAGTTTTTGCCCTGTTACTTTCATATTTAAAAAATGGAGGCCAGGTGCAGTGGCTCATGCCTGTAATCCCAGCACTTTGGGAGTCCGAGGCGGGCAGATCATGAGATCAGGAGATCCAGACCATCCTGGCCAATGTGGTGAAACTCTGCTTCTACTAAAAATACAAAAATTAGCCAGGCATGGTGGTGTGCACCTGTAGTCCCAGCTACTTGGGAGGTTGAGGCAGGAGAATAGCTTGAACCCAGGAGGTGGATGTTGCGGTGAGCTGAAATCGCACCACTGCACTCCAGCCTGGGTGACAGAGTGAGATTTTGTCTAAAAAAAAAAAAAAAAACAAACAAAACAAAACAAAATAAAACCTTATTTTTATAGCCAGTAGAGTGTAGTTTGGACTAACGGTAAAAATCTCATCATTAAGTTCGGGCTGTTGTTTTTATTCTTGATACTGTTTAGAATTCTATTTGTTGCATAAAATAAAATAAAATAATGTCAAAATTAGAAAGATGCCCTGCTTCCCCCTAGTGTGGAAGCAATCTTCCTTAACATTTTGGTATCTTTTCTTTACAAATATTATCTATCCTTATTGCTCTTGCCTGGGCTTTCTCTAGACTGGGGATGCATGGTGGGAAGAACTCTCGCTCCAGTCACTGTGGATCCACACCTTCTTGTTTGTGTGACCTTAGGCAAGTTACTTAATCTTAGGGTGATTCTGTTTTCTCTTATGTTAAAAATGGGACCTATTGGGCTAGGCACAGTGGCTCGCACTTGTAATTCCAGCACTTTGGGAGACGGAAGCAGGCAGACCACTGGAAGTCAAGAGTTTGAGACCAGCCTGGCCAACATGGCAAAACCCCATCTCTACTAAAAATACAAAAGTTAGCCAGTCGTGATGGCACATGCCTGTAGTCCCAGCTACTCAGGAGGCTGAGGCAGGAGAATTGTTTCAACTGGAGAGAGGGAGGTTGCAGTGAGCCGAGATCGCACCACTGCACTCTAATCTGGGTGACAGAGACTCCATATCAAAAAATAAAAAAAAAAGGTTGAGAGAGGACCTATTAAAGTTATGTGGGAAAGAGAAAATCCATGTAAAACATAATAATATCTAGGACATAGTAAGTGCTCAGTGGAAGCTCTTATTATTTCCTTAGTTAGACTATCCTTTCCTAATTTTACTCTCCCCCTGTTAACAATTCTCCAAACTCTCCATCACTAAAATACTTGTCCCATTGACTTTGACACACACAATTTATTATTCTCTCATTTTTCCTCTGCTACCACATTTCTTGAGTTGTAAGTTCCTTTCTACACTGCTACCTCCTTTAACAACTAGGTTGCTCTTTGTCTTTTCCATCTAAGTTTTTTTTTCTGCATTACTCTACTAAAAGTTCTACATAACACTCTCTAAAGGCCTAAAGTAGTAACCAAATAAAATGACAGTTCCTCAAAGCTATGCAACCTTTTTACAGCATTTTGAACCTTTGTGTTGATCCTCTTTTAAATTTTCTTTTCTCTTGGTTTTCTTCACAATTTTCTCTTTTATTATTTTTATACATTTAGGGGATACAAGGGCAGATTTCTTACATGCATGTATGGTATAGTGATGGAGTCTGGGCTTTTATTGTACCACATCATCTGAATGGTGAACATTTGTACCTGATAGATAAATTTCAACCCTCCCTCACCTCTCAGTCTCCCACCTTTTGTAGCCGTTAATGTCTGTTATTCAACTCGAAATGTCCATGTATACCTGTAATAGTCAGGGTTCTCTAGAGAAATAGAACTAATAGGAAATATATATATCATATATATATATGAGATATAGATATAGGAGATATATATATCATATATATGATTTATATAGGAGATATAAATAGGATATATATATATCTCCTATTAGTGTATATATATGAGTTTATTAGTATATATGTAATATAAATATGAGTTTATTAAATATTAACTTTCACGACCACAAGTTCCCACAATAAGCTGTCTGCAAGTTTGAGGAGAAAGGAGAGTCAGTCTGAGTCTCAAAACTGAAAAATTTGTAGTCCCACATTTGAGGGCAGGAAGCATCCAGCACAGGAGAAAGATATGGCTGGAAACCTAGGCAAGTCTCACTCTTTCATGTTTTTCTGCCTGCTTTATATTCACTGGCAGCTGATTAGATGGTGCCCACCAGATTAAGGGTGTGTCTGCCTTTCCCAGCCCACTGACTCAAACGTTAGTCTCCTTTGGCAACACCCTCACAGACACACCCAGGATAAATACATTATATCCTTCAATCCAATCAAGTTGACACTCAGTATTAACCATCACAGTACGCTTTGTTTAGCTCCTACTTATAAATGAGAACATGCAGTATTTGACTTTTTTTCTGAGTTATCTCACTTAGGATAACGACCTCTAATTCTATCCACATTGCTTCAAGGGACAAAATTTCATTATTTTCCCTGGGGCTAAGGAGTATTCCATGATTCCTTGATTTTGCTATTGTGAATAGCACTGCAATAAACATACAAATGCAAGTTTGATATAATGATTCCTTTCCCTTTGGAAAGGGAATTGGTATTTTTAGATTTTTGAGAAGTCTCCATACTGCTTTCCATAAGGCTGTTCTAATTTACATTTCCACTAACAGTGTCTAAGTGTTCGTTTTTTTCCACATACTCACCAACATCTGTTGTTTTTTGACTTTTTAGTAATAGCCATTCTGACTGGTATAAGATGGTATCTCAAGAATGGGAGGGGGACACACCCAAGATGGCTGAATACGAACAGCTCCAGCCTCCAGCTCTCAGCGTGAGTGACACAGAAGACAGGTGATTTCTGCATTTTCAACAGAGGTAACAGGTTCATCTCACTGGGGCGTGTGGGACAGTTGGTGCTGGTCCGCAGATGCAGTTGGACCAGTGAGAGCTGAAGCAGGGCGAGGCATTGCCTCACCTGGGAAGCACAAGGGGGAAGGGAATTCCCTTTCCTAGCCAAAGGAAATTGAGACACACAATACCCAGAAAATCAGGTAACTGCCACCCTAATACTGCACTTTACCAAGGGTCTTAGCAAGCGGCACACCAGGAGATTATATCCCACACCTGGTCCAGAGGGTCCAACGCCCACAGAGCCTCCCTCATTGCTAGCACAGGAGTCTGAGATCTAACTGCAAGGCGGCAGCGAGGCTGGGGGAGGGGCATCTGCCACTGCTGAGGCTTAAGTAGGTAAACAAAGCTGCTGGGAAGCTTGATTTGGGTGGAGCCCACCACAGCTCAAGGAGGCCTGCCTGCCTTGTAGACTCCACCTCTGGGGACAGGGCAGAGATAAACAAAAAGCAGCAGAAACCTCTGCAGATGTAAATGTCCGTGTCTGACAGCTTTGAAGACAGCAGTGGTTCTCCCAGCACGGAGGTTGAGATCAGAGAACGGACAGACTGCCTGCTCAAGTGGGTCCCTGACCCTTGAGTAGTCTAACTGGGAGACGTCTCCCACTAGGTGCAGACCGACACCTCACACCTCAAACGGCTGGGTACACCCTTGAGGCGAAGCTTCCAGAGCAGAATCAGACAGCAACACTCGCTATTCAGCAATATTCTATCTTCTGCAGCCTCTGCTGCTGATGCCCAGTCAAATAGGGTCTGAAGTGGACCTCAAGCAAACTCCAACAGACCTGAAGCTGAGGGTCTAGACTGTTAGAAGGAAAACTAACAAACAGAAAGGACACCCACACCAAAACCCCATCAGTACATCATCATCATCAAAGACCAAAGGTAGATAAAACCACAAAGATGGGGAAAAAGCAGTGCAGAAAAGCTGGAAATTTAAAAAATCAGAGCGTATCTCCCCCTCCAAAGGAACGCAGCTCATCGCTAGCAACAGAACAAAGCTGGATGGAGAAAGACTCTGACGAGTTGAGAGAAGTCTTCAGTTGATGAAACTTCTCAGAGCTAAAGGAGGAACTGTGTAACCAGTGCAAAGAAACTAAAAACCTTGAAAAAAGATTTGATGAATGGCTAACTAGAATAACCAATATAGAGAAGTCCGTAAAAGAACTGATAGAGATGTAAACCATAACATGAGAACTACATGACAAATGCACAAGCTTCAGTAACCAACTCAATCAACTGGAAGAAAGAGTATCAGTGATTGAAGATCAAATGAATGAAATGAAGTGAGAAGAGAAGTGTAGAGAAAAAAGAGTAAAAAGAAATGAACAAAGCTTCCAGGAAATATGGGATTATGTGAAAAGACCAAATCTACATCTGATTGGTGTGCCTGAAAGTGATGGGGAAAACGGAACCAAGTTGGAAAACACTCTGCAGGATATCATCCAGGAGAACTTCCCCAACCTAGTAAGGCAGGCCAACATTCAAACTCAGGAAATACAGAGAACGCCACAAAGATACTCCTCGAGAAGTGCAACTCCAAGACACATAATTGTCAGATTCACCAAAGTTAAAATGAAGGAAAAAATGTTAAGGGCAGCCGGAGAGAAAGATCGGGTTACCCACAAACGGAAGCCCATCAGACTAATGGCAGATCTCTCAGCAGAAACTCTCCAAGCCAGAAGAGAGTGGATACCAGTATTCAACATTCTTAAAGAAAGAATTTTCAACCCAGAATTTCATATCCAGCCAAACTAAGTTTCATAAGAGAAGGAGAAATAAAATCCTTTACACACAAGCAAATGCTTAGAGATTTTGGTCACCACCAGGCCTGCCCTACAAGAGATCCTGAAGGAAGCAGTAAACATGGAAAGGAACAACTGGTACCAGCCATTGCAAAAACATGCCAAAATGTAGAGACCATTGATGCTAGGAAGAAACTCCATCAAGTAGCGAGCAAAATAACCAGCTGATATCATAATGACAGGATCAAGTTCACAAATAACAATATTAACTTTAAATGGAAATGGACTAAATTGTCCAATTAAAAGACACAGACTAGCAAATTGGATAAAGAGTCAAGACCCATCAGTTTGCTGCATTCAGGAGACCCATCTCACATGCAGAGACACACATAGGCTCAAAATAAAGGGATGGAGGAAGTTCTACCAAGCAAATGGAGAACAAAAAAAGCAGGGGTTGCAATCCTAGTCTCTGATAAAACAGACTTTAAACCATCAAAGATCAAAAGAGACAAAGAAGGCCATTACATAATGGTAAAGGGATCAATTCATCAGGAAGATCTAACTATCCTAAATATATATGCACCCAATACAGGAGCACCCAGATTCATAAAGCATGTCCTTAGAGTCTTACAAAGAGACTTAGACTCCCATACAATAATAATGGGAGACTTTAACACCCCACTGTCAACATTAGACAGATCAATGAGACAGAAAGTTAACAAAGATATCCAGGAATTGAACTCAACTCTGCACCAAGCAGACCTAATAGACATCTACAGAGCTCTCCACCCCAAATCAACAGAATATACATTCTTCTCAGCACCACATCGCACTTATTCCAAAATTGACCACGTAGTTGGAAGTAAAGCACTCCTCAGCAAATGTAAGAGAACAGATATTATAGCAAACTGTCTCTCAGACCACAGTGCAATCAAACTAGAACTCAGGACTAAGAAACTCAATCAAAACTGCTCAACTATATGGAAACTGAACAACCTGCTCCTGAATGACTACTGGGTACATAACGAAAGGAAGGCAGAAATGAAGATGTTCTTTGAAACCAATGAGAACAAAGATACAACATACCAAAATCTCTGGGACACATTTAAAGCAGTATGTAGAGGAAATTTACAGCACTAAATGCCCACAAGAGAAAGCTGGAAAGATCTAAAATTGACACTCTAATATCACAATTAAAAGAACTAGAGATGCAAGAGCAAATACATTCAAAAGCTAGCAGAAGACAAGAAAAAACTAAGATCAGAGCAGAATTGAAGGAGATAGAGACAAAAAATACCCTCCGAAAAATCAATGAATCCAGGAGCTGGTTTTTTGAAAAGATCAACAAAATTGATAGACCACTAGCAAGACTAATAAAGAAGAAAAGAGAGAAGAATCAAATAAATGCAATAAAAAATGATAAAGGGGATATCACCACCAACCACACAGAAATACAAACTACCATCACAGAATACTATAAACACCTCTACGCAAATAAACTAGAAAACCTAGAAGAAATGGATAATTTCCTGGAAAGTTACAGTCTCCCAGGAGTAAACCAGGAATAAGTTGAATCCCTGAATAGACAAATAGCAGGCTCTGAAATTGAGGCAATAATTAATAACCTACCAACCAAAAAAAGTCCAGGCAGATGGATTCACAGCCGAATTCTACCAAAGATACAAGGAGGAGTTGGTATCATTCCTTCTAAAATTATTCCAATTAATAGAAAAAGTGGAAATGCTCCCTAACTCATTTTACAAGGACAACATCATCCCAATACCAAAGCCTGACAGAGATACAACAAAAAAGAGAATTTTAGACCAATATCCCTGATGAATATCAATGCAAAAATCCTCAATAACATACTGGCAAACCAAATTCAGCAGCACATCAAAAAGCTTATCCACCATGATCAAGTGGGCTTCATCCCAGGGATGCAAGGCTGGTTCAACATATGCAAATCAATAAAAGTAATCCAGCATATAAATAGAACCAAAGACAAAAACCACATGATTATCTCAATAGATGCAGAAAAGGCCTTTGACAAAATTCAACAGCCCTTCATGCTAAAAACTCTCAATACATTAGGTATTGATGGAACGTATCTCAAAATAATAAGAGCTATTTATGACAAACCCACAGTCAATATCATACTGAATGGGCAAAAACTGGAAGCATTCCCTTTGAAAACTGGCACAAGGCAGGGGTGCCCTCTCTCACCACTCCTATTTAACATAGTGTTGGAAGTTCTGGCTAGGGCAATGAGGCAAGAGAAAGAAATCAAGGGTATTCAGTTAGGAAAAGAAGAAGTCAAATTGTCCCTGTTTGCAGATGACATGATTGTATATTTAGAAAACCCCATTGTCTCAGCCTAAAATCTCCTTAAGCTGATAAGTAACTTCAGCAAAATCTCAGGATACAAAATCAATGTGCAAAAATCACAAGCATTCGTATACACCAGAAACAGACAAACAAAGAGCCAAATCATGAATGAAATCCCATTCACAATAGCTTCAAAGAGAATAAAATACCTAGGAATCCAACTTACAAGGGATGTAAAGGACCTCTTCAAGGAGAACTACAAACCACTGCTCAGTGAAATAAAAGAGGACACAAACAAATGGAAGAACATGCCATGCGCATGGATAGGAAGAATCAATATTGTGAAAATAGCCATACTGCCCAAGGTAATTTATAGATTCAATGCCATCCCCATTAAGCTACCAATGACTTTCTTCACAGAATTGGAAAAAACTGCTTTAAAGTTCATATGGAACCAAAAAAGAGCCCTCATAGCCAAGACAATCCTTAGCCAAAAGAACAAAGCTAGTGGCATCACACTACCTGACTTCAAACTATACTACAAGGCTACAGTCACCAAAACAGCATGGTACTGGTACCAAAACAGAGATATAGACCAATGGAACACAACAGAGCATTCAGAAATAATACCACACATCTACAGCCATCTGATATTTGACAAACCTGACAAAAACAAGAAATAGGGAAAGGATTCCCTATTTAATAAATGGTGCTGGGAAAATAGGCTAGCCACAAGTAGAAAGCTGAAACTGGATCCTTTCCTTACTCTTTATATGAAAATTAGTTCAAGATGGATTAGAGACTTAAATGTTAGACCTAAAACAATAAAATCCCTAGAAGAAAACCTAGGTAATACCATTCAGGACGTAGGCATGGGCAAGGACTTCATGTCTAAAACACCAAAAGCAACAGCAACAAGGACCAAAATTGACAAATGGGATCTAATTAAACTAAAGAGCTTCTGCACAGCAAAAGAAACTACCATCAGAGTGAACAGGCAACCTACAGAATGGCAGAACATTTTTGCAATCTACTCATCTGACAAAGGGCTAATATCCAGAACCTACAAAGAACTCAATCAAATTTACAAGAAAAAAACAACCCCATCAAAAAGTGGGCAAAGAATATGAACAGACAGTTCTCAAAAGAAGACATTCATACAGCCAACAGACACATGAAAAAATGCTCATCATCACTGGCCATCAGAGAAATGCAAATCAAAACCACAATGAGATACCATCTCACACCAGTTAGAATGGCGATCATTAAAAAGTCAGGAAACAACAGGTGCTGGAGAGGTTGTGGAGAAATAGGAACACTTTTACACCGTTGGTGAGACTGTAAACTAGTTCAACCATTGTGGAAAACAGTGTGGTGATTTCTCAAGGATCTAGAACTAGAAATACCATTTGATCCAGCCATCCCATTACTGGGTATTTACCCAAAGGATTATAAGTCATGCTGCTATAAAGACACATGCATATGCATGTTTATTGTGGCACTGTTCACAATAGCAAAGACTTGGAATCAACCCAAATGTCCATTAGTGACAGACTGGATTAACAAAATCTGGCACATATACACCATGGAATACTATGCAGCCGTAGAGAAGGATGAGTTTGTGCCCTTTTTAGGGACATGGAAGCAGCTGGAAACCATCATTCTCAGCAAACTATCGCAAGAACAGAAAACCAAATACCACATGTTCTCACTCACAGGTGGGAACTGAACAATGAGATCACTTGGACACAGGAAGGGGATCATCACACACCGGGTCCTATTTTGGGGAGGGGGTAGAGGAAGGGATAGCATTAGGAGATATACCTAATGTAAATGACGAGTTAATGGGTGCAGCATACCAACATGGCACATGTATACATATGTAACAAACCTGCACGTTGTGCATATGTATCCTAGAACTTAAAGTATAATTTAAAAAAAGATGGTATCTCATTTGCCTTTTCATTTGCATTTCTCTGATGATTAACAGCGTGAACCGTTTTTTCATATGTTTGTTGGTCGTTTGTCTTCTTTTGAAAAATGTCTGTTCACATCCTTTGCCCACTCTTAAAATAAGTTATTTATTTTTTCTTATTGAGTTGTTTGAGTTTCTTACATTGTTTGAGTTCTGGATATTAGCCCTTTTACAGACGCATAGTTTGCAAGTATTTTTTCCCATCCTGTAGGTTGTCTATTTACTCCGTTGACTGTTTCTTTTGCTGTGCAGAAGATCTTTAGTTTAATTAAGTTCCATTTGTCTATTTTTTAAAATTCTATTTGGTTTTGAGGACTTGATCTTAAGTTCTTTGCTTAGTCAAACGTCTAGAAAAGTTTTTCCTAGGTTTTCTTCTAGGATATTTACAGCTTCATATCTTACATTTAAGTCTTTAATCCATCTTGAGTTAATTTTTCTATATAGTTAAAATATGAGTTCAATTTCATTCTTCTGCTATCCAGTTTTCCCAGGACAATTTGCTGAATAGGGTGTCCTTTCCCCAATGTATATTTTTGTTCAATTTGTCAAGGATTAGTTGCTCATAGATATGTGACTAGAGTTCCAGATTGTTTCTTCTGTTTCATTGATCTATGTGTCTATTTTTATACCAGCAACATGCTCTTTTGATTAATATAGTCTTATATTGTAATTTGAAGTGAAGTAATGTGATGCCTCCAGCTTGTTCTTTTTGCTTAGGACTGTTTTGGCTATTCAGGTTTTCTTTTTTTTAATATGAATTTTAGGCTTGATTTTTCTAATTCTGTGAAAAATGACATTGGTAATTTGAGAGGGATTGTGTTGAATCTGTAGATTGCTTTGAGCAATATGACTATTTTAACCATAATGATTCTTTCAATCAGTGAGCATGGCATGTTTTTCCATTTGTCTGTGACATCTATAATTTCTTTCACCAGTGTTGTGTAGTTCTCCTTGTAGAGATATCTTACCTCCTTGGTTAAATGTAGTCCTAGGTATTTTAATTTATATTTTATTTCTGTAGCTATTGTAAATTGGATTGAGTTCTTCACAATTTCTTTGCACCCTTCAAACGATCCTTCTTGTCTGTTATCTGCATTCCACACGCTCTTTGACCATTTTGTTTTCTCTTTTATGTTTTGTCAATTGGCAAGAACATTGCACCTCAAGGTTTTGAGGACTTCTCCCAAATCTTTATATTCAGCCATGAAATTTCTGCAGTTCATATTTTACATTTCTCACTAGCTATGTCATATCTCTCAGGGGAGATGCTAAATGTTGATCAAGCATTGATCTTCTGAGATGTGTACCTCTATCTGGGATCTCTATTTTTCTCAAGAAAAGCATCTTCTTTTGTCACTTATGATTAAATTCTGAGCTATTGTTGACTCTATCTTTTTCCTTATCCCCATATCCAACTGGTTCCTAACAACCATCAATCTTACTCTTTAAGTTTGCTAAGGTATTTAAGACTCCCAGATCACTTTAAAAGCCTTTGAAATAGTTTTGATGCTTTTAATCTCTTTCTCTCTTTAAACTTTCCTAAACACTACTTTTGAATAAATTTTGTATACTTTAGTTTAGGTCAGTGTCACTCAACTATTCAGAAACCTTTGACAGCTTCTCCACCTCTTATCATCTACTTCATTGAAGCAGTTTTAGCATCATTATTAAGGACATTATCTTTAAAGCCAATCTCCCTGGGTTTGAATTCTACCTTCACCACTTATTAGCTGAGTGAACTTGGGCAAATTACTTAACCTTCCTGTGCTCCAGGCTGCACAGTGATAAAATGGAGATATAAAGGCTACTTTATAGCATTGTCAGGATGAAATGAGACAATACCTGCTTACCACAACATAGGTATTCAACCAATATTGACTGTTATCATTTTAGGTCAGTATTCCGAATACTTGGCTTAACATGATACTGTAATTTCCTAACATGCCTCTACAGTCATTGGTTTTTGGTGCCCGTCACAGTGCTTGTTATTTTATAAGCATTCAATAACCACCTATGTGTTTCTCAACTTTGTGTTTTTTGTTCATGCTGTTGCTTTTGCCTGGAATTCCTTTCTCTTTTGCATCTCTAAGTGTTCTCCCATTTGAAATCTCAGCCAGAATTCCCCTCCTTCATAGAGGATTTTCTCATCCTCTATCTAGAGATAACACATATTTTTTCAACTCACAGGGAACCCTAACTTCATTTTTCAATTTGTATTAGTATTACTGTTATCATTATTATTTTGGCTTCCTTTGCTGAATAGGTTGTAAATTTTGTATTAGACAGACAACATCCAATTCCTTTTTATCCAGACAACTTCTGGAGTGTCTAATATAGCACTTCCCTTGTGGTAAGGGTCCCATAAATATTTTAATGTAAGTGAATGAATAAATAACCCCATAAATGAAATAAATCTAGAATACAAAATTAAATAGATTCAAAAGTCAGTTGTTAACTCCTTCTAAGATAAGATGAATGAATTGAAACTTTAAATATGAATTTGAAAAGTCAAAATACCTTCCCATAATCATTAAATAATTAAATTTGACTAGTAATAAATATGGAGAACCTCTGGAGTCGAATACTTTGTGAATCTTGAAAAACTGAGAAAGGTATATTTCTTATACCTTAAAGTACCCTTTAAGATAAACCCATTACATTAGAAATAATTTACTCAAGTTACTTCATAAACATTCACCATAGTTATTTCTGATACACAAAAGTATTAATTAGCATTCAGTTGCAAAGTAAAACTAAACAAATAAAAATAGTCCATTGCTTTAAAATGTTTAGCTTTGAGTGGTACTATAAGAGAGCAGAAGAAACTATAGGTGAACATTAATTTACTAGCAAAAGAAGATTCATATAAATAAGATTACTAGACTTCATCAATAAAAGTACTTCTTAAAATAGCATATTAGTGTATTCACAAAACAAACTGGAAAATATTACAACATATAAGACAGTCAATATTTTCAGGTAAAATAGTTATTATTAATTAATTTTTTAAAGATATGTAACTAAATTAAAATGTGGGCTAATGGCATGAATAGTTCCAATAAAAGCAGAAAGACTAATGTTCAAAAAGTAGTCATTTAGACAACCATAAACATTGGCTTTCCACAAAGAAATAAATACAAATATCCCCTATCAAATTAGATATATTAACAACCCAGTGTTGTTGAGAGTGCGGTAAAAAATAGTTATTGTATATATTACTGGAGGGTATAGTAACTGGTAGAGAGTGTGGTAAAAATAGTCATTCCATATGTTATTAGAGGATATATTAATTGGTAGAATTTCCTCGAAGTAATTTTTTAACACAGATTTTTAAAATGTACCTTTTGAAAGATTAACGATCAGTGGTTTCAAAGAATTAGGAAAGGGAGAGGAATGAATTGGTGCAGCATAAAGGATTTTTAGAGCAGTGAAACTACTCTGTATGATCCTATAATGGTGGATACATTCATTACACATTTGTACAGATTCTCAGAATGTACAACACCAAGAGTGAACACTAATATAAACTATGGGCTCTGGGTGATAATTATGTGTCAGTGTAGGTTTATCAACTGTAACCAATGCACCGCCCCGGTGGGAATGTTGAAAATGGGGCAGCCTATGCCTGTGTAGGGGATGGGATATATGGGAGCTCTCTGTACCCTCCACTCAACTTTGCTGTGAACCTAATACTGCTGTAAAAATTATGTCTATTTTTTAAAAAGTGTACCTTCTCTGTATTTATTCAAAAACATATTGATTATCAGCCAGTGTTTATAGATGCCTGGAGTACAGAACAAAGTCTACAAAATACCAAGTAGATATAATGTCAAGGAGTACAAAGGTTTGAAGAAAATTAAAACAAAATAGGGAAATAGACAATACCGTGGGATGCTCTCTGACTTGTGATGGTTGGAGAACAACCCATGGGGTAGATACTATTTGTGGGTAGACTCAACAAAGCGAAAAAGTGAGGCTTGGGGTTCTATGGAAGAGTACTGCAGGCAGAGGGAGTGGTGAGAACAATGACCATGGGTGCACTTGGGAGCAGGCAGCCTGTCTGGGTAATGTGCAGTGCACAGTGGCAGGTGAGATCAGGCAGGGGCCAGAGCCCAGGTGTGTTAGAACCTTGTCCTAGGCTATAGTAAGCACATGGAATTTTTCTCTGAATATAATGAGAAGCCATTAGGATGTTTCTGTTTAGGCATGACATAATGTAATTTCGTTTTTAAAAGTTGCTGCCTGGAGACTAGACTATGAAGGGATCAGGGAAAGGGTAGATGTAGGGTTAGGAAGACCCAATAATATTTTAGGAATCAGAATCCCTTGGAATCTAAGTTTTCCTCTGTTCTGATATTTTTATTTTAATTAAAAACAGGCAAATCTGTTGTCCCTTTGGCTTCTTCGTATCACATCTGGAATTGTGCTTTAGAGTCCTCCCAGTGGTGTATAAATGTTTTCTAGGAATCAAGTTGCAAGAAAAGTCTTTAACCTAATTCCTGCAATAAGTAATAACATTTCTTATCAGAATTTTGTAGATAAGGTAGACAAGGCCCGAAGAGATGGAGTCCTCTCAAAAATCTCAGCACTATTAGATGGAGGAATGAAGATCACAACTAAACTTATCTCTTTCCTCTAGCAATTAGAAATCTTTCCTCAAAGACAACACAGAATACTGACGAAGATAGAGCATTTTGGTGTCTTGATTTTAAAGTGGAGGGGTCTGGTGTAGAGAGTGGGTGTTTGATGCTGGTTGGTGTTACTTAAAGCATCTGTCTGCCCATCATAACTACAGAAATCTATCAAAAAAGAGGAAGTAGTCAAATTCCTTAGGCAAAACCAAATTTCTCACTTCTAGGAAAAAGAACATCCAAAAGATGTTTTGGATATGAAATCACTTTGGAAAATAATATTTTGATGACTTAAGTGTGAACAAATCAGAAACACATGTTTTCAGTTTTCTGGGGAATAATGATTGCTTTAAAATTAACCTAAAGGTGCCAGGTGGAGTTTAGATTTTATTAAGTCTCAAACATTTGGCAAATAGTTCAAGATGTAGGACCCAGTGTGCATCTGGATTCATCTAGTCCTGATATAAATTAGATATCACAAACATGTGTTGAGTTGTGTGGCTTTGATCTCCTTTCAGAAGGGATTGGATTCTCGGACCTAACCTGTTCTCACAAATGGAAGTTAAGTGTGTGCCTGGATTTTCCTTCTTTTCACGAATATTTTCTAACTCATGGGAATACGGATGAACATTTGAAAAGTCAGCTTGGGAGTGTGGTGTGATGAAAACACTTTGATATTTTCATAAATAAGATTTTCAATGATAATAATAAACCTACTCAGGGAACCTTTAAAATTGGAGGCTAACTCTTCGAAGATACTCTTGTTTGAGCAATTATGTATTAGAGTTTTGTGAACATTTCATCATAGTTATGATTCATGGTCATATGAAGTGATGAAGGTTATACATGTATAAGAAAACTCTTCCAATCTCATTCACTGTGATCAAAAAGGAAAAAAACTCCCCCTCTTAAACAAAATACGTCCTTCCACTTTAGTTCACATTGAAATACTGGTTATAAATGGCACAAAACTAACATGATTCTGATTAATGTTATTCAGTCTAAATTAATAATAGTAGGAATTGAGTGAGATTTAGTATAATTTATTATCTTATTTTTCCTACAGTTTTAATTTTTCTCAAGTAACCATGTATATGTGTGTGTATGTATGTGTGTCTTTCTAACTTTCTCTCTCTCTCTCTATATATATGTATATATATACATACATACACACACACATTTATAATTTTTTTATAGGCTCCAATAGCCATATTTTTCTAATTTGGTACAGGGAAGCTATGCTATAGAAGGAAGTAGTTACAGTGTCACAGCTGGAAGGGCCAGGCTTACTCCACCTTGATTGAGTTGGATTTCTTCTGTATAGCATCAGGACATTATGGAGCATATCTTCCTTTACTGATCCTATAATCAGCCATTTCTTCCTTGTATACCAGCTGGACCTAGTTTGTTTATCTTAATGGCATCCAACTTCCATTTTTGTCAGGGAAATTTCAAAGCTATTTAGCCTGTTTAATAATTCTTAAAGTGAGAAAGTAAAATTATTTAAGTGAGTTGATTAGAAAGACGTTGATATGGTTTCATGTGATTGATTTTTTTTCTTTTTACTATGTTTTCCTTGGCGGACACCTAAAGAATGAATAGGAACAGAAAGTGTAACATAAATCTTTGGATTAACCTTATCTCTCTTGCAATTTCTTTCTGTAAGTATTACTTAATAATCTATTCTGTGTGTGGCCCTGTGCTACGTATGGTCCTAAAATATGAGACATACTCATCACAAACCATTTACCAGTTTTATAAACTTAAGCTTATTATTCAATTTCTCTGTGATCTAGCTCTCTCATTTATAAGGTGGAGATAATAATATAATTATCAATAAAGTGAATTATCAATGAAGTGATGATAACGTGAGTTCGCACATGAAAAGCACTTACCACTATCCCTAGCATAATGCTTTATTATTATTATTTAAGTGATCTACAGTTCAGACTAAGGTGTATAAAATAACCTGAGAACAATGCAGAAAATATGTTATTGTAGTGAAATGCTGTATTGACTATATCAAACTAGGCTCTACACTGATGGAAACCTAGGCGTAGAAGCTCACTGAAGAGGACTAATAGCTTGGCAGCCACACAAAGATATTAGATCCAAATGCTTTTTAAATGTTTTGAAAAAAATAATTGAGGAATACATTGTAAAGGGACAAGAGTCAATATTGGAAAACCAGTATGGAGACTATTGTAGTTGAGACCTAGTATGACAATTAGAGTAGAAGTAGTGGGTTTAGAGAAAAATGGACATATTGAAGATATGTATTGGAAGTAGAACCTTCAGCACTTGATGGATTACCTATGTCCTGTGAAGATGAGGGAATGTACAGAATCAAGCATGATTCTTCCCCCCATCCCCAACCTTCAAATACATTTTTAGCTTCAAAAATGAAAGATTTGGTGACATATTTACCGAGGAACATTTACTGAGATGGAGGCAGTTGAGGGAGAAATGAGTTCTGGACCCATGAGGTTAATGGTACCTATAATGTGTCAAGCAAGGGACCTGGACCAGAGACAAACAACTGCATGTAATGAGTTGTAAAGGACATGTGAAGTCATGACAGTGAAGTCAATCATAGAGAGACAGGGTTTAGTAAGAGAGGAGAAAGGGACCCAGGACCTCCAACTTTGCAAGACTAGGAGAAAGGGGAAAAGGCAAGGAAGGCTGAGAATTAGTGTTTTGTGGGAAACAAAGATGAGGTGAATTAAGAGGAAAACAAACAAATAAAAACAATAAAAAGAGCTAACCTCTGAAGAGCACATTAAGTCAAGTCTGTGCCTCTCGTATTATTGAATATTAACTATCAAATACCTCTTTACCCTAGTCACAACCAGGAGCTTCATTAACACGAAGCTTTAAAGCAAGGAAGTATGTATTTCAGATAGCTCCCGATTAAAGACAGCCCCTCAATAGTAAAAGTTAAGACAAGATCCAGAGGTCTTCAGATTTATGGTTCCTTGGTTCTCATGTTTTGGATGAAAGACAAGTCACTGTTCCCAATAGAACTTAGAGTAGAATCTCTGCCATAAAATGAGCTAGAACTGTCTTTGAAAACAATGCAGCCTGGAACTTTTTAAGTTCACCCTTCATTCCTACCTCCTGATGGCCTATTAAAGGCAGGACAATCAACAAACTCCCAAAAACTATCTGGTGTCATACCAGCCCTTCTGATATTCTCTATCTACCTTGAGATAGAGAATCAGCAAGATTACAAATAGAAATATGCCCCCATACGATTGCTTTGCCTTAAAGACAGAGAACTTATCTTATTCATTTCTGCAGTTTTGGCACATAACCAGTACCAGGTAGAGAGCGGAAATTTAAATCAGCATTTCTCAAAAGAGAGAATAATTAAATACCCAATACAGAGTGCTACAGTACTAGAAATAAAATGATACAAAAACATCTCAGCTTCTCTTATGAAAAATTCTTACATCATTTTCATCTATGATATACAGTATTGATATGTTTACTATACTATCAAAATTCCAAAGTCTCTACCTAGGCATCAATATTCTTACAAATCTATGAATCTTCTATCACACATTTTTTTTCCACTAAAGGACGCTATTTTGCTAATGCAACAAAGCCGGTAAAAAGAACTGAGCCCAAACTCTCTAATACCAAGGGCTATGGTGAGGCTGATCCAGGACATGGTAAGTAGTATATCTTATTTTATTTAAAAATCGATATTTAATAGTCTGTTAGCTGAGCCAAGAGCACACAGGCTGCAGAAGAAACACTTGTAGATTGCAAAGTGATATTTAAAGAAAAATGCAGACTTGATAAGCATTTGCAAGTTTCGTATATTTGGTTTTCAAGAAAAGATGTTGAATAGGCCATTTGATATGTTAGCTGAATGCAGCTGTTTAGATATTTGTTTGGTCTGCTATTGAATTTTTCATTAAAAATATGTGGTTAACAGCAGCCAAACTGATTTGCATGTGTGTGTTTCTGATTTGTTCACTGCAATGCCTCCCGTCTCCTACATCTTAATCACACCCAGGCGCCCGCCCCATTACATTACCAGAAGGGAAGTGATGGACATCCTTTGACTCTCTTCATGACCCCCTGATAATCCTGTTTCACACACAGGCTCCCTGCTGTAGGAAACACAAAAGCTGCCACTGTAGTTTTTTACTTCCAGTCGATATTCTGACAGACTTGATCTAGCAAATTAGTATGCTGTGGTAGGGGCACGACAAAAGACCCTTTTGACACACTCTGAATCAATACCAAGGCCGACAGAGAGCCATTTCACCATAGTTCTGTTATTTTTCCCCTTTTGATGACCCTTTGCTTTTTTTCCCCAGCTTATATGACCTTGTCAGATTTAAAAACATAATGTTAGAGAAGTCATCCTTGCACACACATGTGCACACAAAGACCATGTAGGAGATACTAAAATTCCTAATAACCATGTAAAAGAGAAAGGCAGTTGGTGACGAAATTCAAGTGCCTTTAAAAAAAAATGTTCCTTCTTTCTACCAAAAAGAAAGGGAAAAATAGGAAAATAATCAGACATCTCAAATAGCTGTGTATATTAGAGAATATAGTATAATTAGGCCGGGCTAGTTTTCATTTTATGTTATAGTTAGTTACTGCTTGCCTTCAAATTCTAAAACTTGTTAAAATGAAACATAATATAATCTCATGGTTGTTTTATATTTTAAACTGCTCATTAGTTATATTAACCAAGGCCCCTGAGTTTAAAATAGAGAAAATTTTGTTAAATGTTTGAAGTTAAAATCATTAGAAAGTAAACTTCAAATAACTATGGAGAACAAAATAAAGTTATTACCAAAATTAAAATTTTACTTTTTAATATCATGCATTTTTTGGTACAGAATTTTGAATTTTCCACATTTATAGTGTAAGCCATATCAATGTTATATACTACTTCCCACATGTATGATAAAACCTCTCCAAATGTTTTTTATTTTTTACTTAATCCCCAATGTGATAGCACAAATGTTTGCTTATCAAACAAAAACAGTTACGTATTTAGTATAAATGGTGGTCCTCTATTAAATTTAATATATAAGTGCATCTGATAAAACAGATATTAGGACTTCATCTTATTTTTATCTTCAAGGCATACTTATACACATTATAAATATGAGTTCACTAAAATAATATATATTTATTTACTCTTTATATAGCGAGTGAGAAACTCATGCTATAAAAATGAACTCTGTTGAAATATCTGCAGTCTCTTTTTCTTTTATTGTCATCACAGAACACAAGAAAGTATTTGAAATTGTTTCTCAGTGCTTAATATGTGAATGTTCCAAAGATCAGACCAAAGAAAAATAATAAAAAATAGAGACATTCTCAGGTTTAAAAAATGCTTTACCTCTACAAAGAAACTCTCTCCTAAAACAAGTGCACAGTTGATTTCTAGTGTTTGCCAGGGAGTAGGTACACCACCTATGTGGCACTTCACCACCTTCAAGGACAGAAACCTTGTCATCTCAAATAAAACAACTCTACAGACTCAATTCAGGTATAAGACTGCTAAAGTCAATCCTTTCTGGAAACACAGTGGCAAAATTACCCAAGCTAATTCCAAATCCTTGTTCATTTTTTCTTCAATGAAATATGCTAGGATCTCAAATAGTCTCCAAACCATGCCAGCTTTAGGATAGTATATGTTCTTTTGCTTTATCAGTACGAACATCAGGACATACTGATTCAAGAGCTTTCTAAATAGGGCACACAGTCATATGATACAAGATAAATAGCAATTGTAATGGCATTAATTATATAAATCTTTTTTGTGAAGTCTACATTTGCAGGACAATACAAATCTGGAAATGTATGGTATTCACACTTAAATCAATTATTGTTTAATAAAATTTCTTTTACATAAACCAAGCTATACAGACTTTTGGAGAATAAGTATCTGGTATAAATAATATCTTTATTATTCTAGTTTAGGTTATTAGTTAAGAAACTAAGTAATAGATAAAGATAAGAAAAACAGTATTCCAAAAATGCTGTGTCTACAAGATGCAGGCATTTTTAATTTTCTGCATTTTTTGTTTCAAAAATATTAATAATTCTTAAAAATAAATGAAATGGAAAAAATACTGAGTTCTTTTGGATGTCTGTGGCTTCATGTCCAAACAAATAACACTTCCAATAGCCTTTTTGGATTTCGACTTCCCCAATCCAATGTGCTCACATACACAACACACACACTCATGTGCGCGCGCACACACACACACACACACCACACATATACTGCGACCCACTGGACTACAGAGACCGTGACTGTGCTGCTGTTAACAGTGGAATGTATCTGAGTAACATGGCACCAAAGTATGTTAGCAGCAACAAATCCCTGTGGGTCTGCAGCAACCTCAATTCTTGCCTCCTCAGAAGGAAGAATTCCACCCAGGGGCAGAAGGCAGAAGGAGAGACTGAGGCAAGTTTTGGGACAGAAGTGAGTTTATTAAAAAGCTTTAGAGCAGGAATGAAAGAAAATTAAGTACACTTGGAAGAGGTTCAAGCAGGCAACTTGAGAAATCAAGTGCCCTGTTTGACCTTTGACCTAGGGTTTTATGTTGGCGTACATTCGGGGTCTTGCATCTGTTCTCCCGATTGTTCCCTAGGGGTGGGCTGTCTACATGTTGCAGTGTCCTGCTACTGCTTGGGAGGGGAGCATGTACTGGAATTGTGCACATGCTTGCACTTGAAGCATTCTTCCCTTACCAGTCGAATGGCCCTAGAGTGTATCAGTTAATCTCCACAATTTTGCCTCTTAATGTGCATGCTTGAGCCCACTCGCACAACTCCTGAGATCTTACCAGGAAGCTGCTGATCACCAGTTTCAGTTATTTTCTGTTAGGAGACTGCCTTTCCCTGACTCTGGCTGCCACCAATTATTATTTTAGAGAAACAGTTAACAACTGTCTGACCATCACCTGATGGTCACCTGACATTCTTGGTGGGTGATAGAGGGAGCCCTCTTGTGCTCTGCTCATACCTGACTAGCTACCTACTGTAACACTGCCATTAAAGGAAACGGTGAAATTCCACTGCAGGTAAGGGAAAACTTTAACTTTAGATGTTGGAATCCAATTACTGGAGAGAGGACTGCTAGAAAACACAAAGAGATGTAAAGAAATGGGAAGGATATATATTTAATTGTGATCCAAAGAGCAAACCTCTATCATGATAAACGAAGATCTCTACAGTTTTGCTATTGTTTTCTTCTCTGCAGTAGATTTTATTATTTTTATGTTTCCTAGTGCTAATTGATTTTATCTCTGGATTAGCTTTTTTTTTTTTTTTTTTTTTTTTTTTTTTTCCGGTGCATTGTTATTGCCTTTAAACTACTTATTTAAAGTCCTAGGCCTTGGTGAATAGTTATGAAAACTTTCAGTCCAGCCTAACTTTTGTGTTGTAAAGTTTTTTCTTGAGAAAATAATCTGTGGCAAATTCATCAATTTTTTGTTTCTAAAGTTTTCCTCATGTAACTTCAAACATCACTCACATACTTCAAGTAACTGATTTTACATTAAAATTGAGCTCACAGGAAAGGAGTCATTTACCTGGGCAGGTGGATCTCTTGTCTTTTCAGTGTCTTAATTAATCCTGTACAACCTTTTTGGCTAAACAACTCTTCATGTTGCAACAAAACCCAATGACCTCTTTGAGGTGGCTTGAGGTCAGAGGAGATATTATCTCTACTGTATAAAATAGTCTTTTCAGTTATTGTTGTGTCTCTTTTCCATCTATACAAATCATTATTTGTACGTGATTTTGTCAGAGGTGTTTAAACCACAGCGACTCCATCTTGAAAAGGGGCTGAGTAAAATAAGTCTGAGACCTAGTGGGCTATATTCCCAGGAGGTTAGGCATTCTTAGTCACAGGATGAGATAGGAGGTTGACACAAGATACAGGTCATAAAGACCTTGCTGATAAAACAGGATATATTAAAGAAGCCAGAAACTGGCCAAAACCCGCCAAAACAAAGATGGTGACAAAAGTGACCTCTAGTCATCCTCATTACTCATTACACATTAATTATAATGTATTAGCATCCTAAAAGCCATTCCCTCTAGCACCAGGACACTTTACAAATGCCATGGCAATGTCCAGAAGTTACCCTATATGGTCTAAAAAGGGAAGGAACCTTCAGTTCCAGGAAATACCCTCCTCTTTTCTGGAAAAGTCATTAATAATTCACCCCTTGTTTAGCGCATCATCAAGAAATAACTACAAGTATACTCAGTCGAGCAGCCCATGCTGCTGTTCTGCCTATGGAGTATTTTGCATTCTTTTACTTTCTTAATATACATGCTTTCACTTTATTATATGGACTTGCCCTGAATTCTTTCTTGCCCAAGGTCCAAGAACCCTCTTTTGGGGTCTGGATTAAGACTCTTTTCTGGTAACAATTTTAGAGGCATTTCTCATTATTTAAATAAGAGAAAAGTTCAAACATAAAATGCTTGAATCAGATATAGTCTTTGCTGAAGAAAATATCTATCTAAAACTGAAGAGCATGATAAGATAAGAACATTATTTTCTTAAAAATAAATCATTATAATCTGGCATGAGATTTGAAAGAATAAATGTTAAATATTGGAACTATTTCTTTATACACAACATTAATGTACATACCAAAGTTCTTACACAATGAATTCCTGATAATTTAGCAACATTTTATCCATTTGTTTTTTAGCTAAGCCCCCTTTTATTTTTTGAAATACTGTCTGCCTCCTCACAACTTCATTTCCTTCGAGGTTTTTACACCAATGCTAGACAAGTGAAGGTAGAGAAAAAAGTAACAAGGCAGTTATCTATGCAGTGATTTTTTTCATGATCATCTTTTATTCTACAGTTTTCAGTATAATAAAAACATTGACATATTAAGGTAGATGACTACATAATTTATAAAAGGACTGAATGAGCCTAATATAATACAAATAAGACTTGTCAGAGATTTTTAAGTAATTACTATGAAATACCGTAATTTTCAGGATTGAAAAACAATCCATAAGGAACATTACCATTGGTGGAAAAAGAAGCTACACAAAAGAGATAGAATAAAGGTGATATCAAGGTGTATACTGACATGGATTATAACCTACTTGCTAATGATTTCTACGTGGTGGTTTTATCTTTATCCTATTTGACCTGATACCTGTTAGGGTCAACCCGACCAGACCATTCCCTTCTCCTCCCACAGGTCTTACAATACAGTCTCTTGCACTCTCCACACAGCTACCCCAGGGCAAAAGACAACCCTCCCCTTCCCTGACCCCTCCAGTAACTGCTTGTCCAGACAGTTACGGGATGTGGTTAACATGTCTGTTAACCTTGCATAACAAAACTGGCAAAAAACATCTCCAGGATGCGGTCAAGACACCTGCACCCGCGACTCAGCTCCCCTACCCCAACTCAGCCCTCCTGCACACCCAACTCAGTTCCCCTACTCTGACCCAGTTCCTCGCCATATAAAGTCCTGCTGTAGTCTGCAAGCACGGCTGCCCCTTCTGCTTTTGTTAGGAGGTAACCCGGCAGGACTGACAATAAATCAGCTTGCCTGAACTTGGGTCTACTGGCCTCATGCCTTCCTCAGCTGTCCTTCCAATTATCCCTTACAATATATTGGACCTTTTCTATTGCAAATATCTTTAACTTGTAAAGTGATTACAAATTTGGGGAAAATGCCACAAAAATGCCATTAATATCTTCATGGCTTTGAACCAACTGGGGTAATATGGCAAGAGTCTAAGTTCAATGTTTAATGCTACCTTCAAGTTTATTATTCCTCTAACTATCACTTCAGTGAATCCTTCAGAGATTTGGAAGGCAAAAACATGCATGCAGAGCTATTCTATTGTGCAAATTAGGCAAGTCTGGTTTGTCTGGAGCACCATTAGCTGGTGCAAAATCCCACTGATGCCTCCCCAAAAGGACAGGAAACACTCTGTGAACTGTGAGTAAAAGCATATAGAGGGATGTAATTCTCTTCACCACCACAAGCCGTGGTGGAGACATAGGGAGAACTGGTCAGACAGCATTGTGATTAGAAATGGCTGTGGGCTGTTAGGTGGACAGGTAAGCCACAGTACTTGGTGGTCCTGGCTGGAAGAACCATAGTGTTGTGTCTTGTCCAGATACAATGGAGACAACAAGAAGAGCTGAAGTCTTGGAAACAAAGGAGGAGGAATTCTCCTGGTGAGAGGTGCCCCAAGAGTAAGAGAGTTCATTTTCCTGCTGGTTCCTAGTACCACTGCGAGGGAATTCTCCAGGGTCTTTGAAGATGATAGAGAAAATTTCTGGATGAAGTGAAGTACCCTGAGCCCTACTCAAACTTCTCCTTAGGAAAATGTCAGGCAACTCTAATTCATGTGTTTCTACTTTGAAAGAAGAAGCTTAATCAGGGGCATTTTGCAGTAAATCTCTTCATTTCACTCAGAAGGACACGAATGTGGAGTACATTGTTCTGGGTGTCAGACAAACAGACAGTGCTCTCTTGACTCTCAGACTCAGGTAACTGCATGAGTCTTTGCTTTCTTGCATTTGAGAGATGGAGAGGGCAAAATCGGAAGAAGAGGTCAAATGCATTGATTGAAATTAGAAGTCTGAATTATTTTTGTGTGCTTATCTAAGGTCCATATACCTATTAAATACCATGAAAATAGTATTTATTATGGCTCCATGAAGAAGTACTAAGTTAGATTTTCTCAACAAACATTCTCTATCCTTAAGCAGCACAGAAGTAAATATGTGAGTAAATTAAGACTAATTTCTATTTTAGAATCTGTAATTCATCCTTTTTTCTCCTTAGATAAAGACCCTTACTCCTTGCAACTACACCCTTTAAAATCACAATCCTATAGTGTTCAGGGTTTGTTTGGTTTTTTAAGATAACATCAAATTATAGAGGACTATTACAGTATAAAATGTATTCATTTGGATTAATTGATGTATAACTGTGAAGTCATCTAATTTTATACAGTGCCATGGAAGAACTTGAAAACATACAATTTAACTGACTAACATTTCATGTTTTTAAGATTGAAGCTGAAAAAGGTGAGTGCAGGAAATCCCATAAGAATTGCATATTTCACGAAGTGGCTTTCACTATTACCAGCCTCTATTTGCTCTTCTTAATCCTTATGGTTTAGTTCCTGTTCTTTTTCTTCTCTCTTGTTTTCCCCTTTGGATTCTAAACACTTACAACTCTAAAGATTATCTCAGTGCAAATGTTTTGAACATCTATATTCTAACAATCTAGACCTAAATGTCTAAGCACATGCCGCATAATTCAATACACCCCAAACTGAATTGACCTCCTTAAGCCAGAAACAATGCATTCCCTTTTGTTCAGGCTAAAAATATCAGGGTCATCATCAACTCTTCTCTCTTCCTTATGTTCCTATCTGTTGAGACAAAACATTCTACTTACATTACCTCTTTCATATATTTTACTTCTGTTTATCCATCGCAATTTCTACCAACACAGTGTTTGTTCATGTTCTCCTTACCAGCAACTCTGAGTATTTCAAGCCTCCTCATGGTTAGTCCTCTCTGTCTTCCACACTGACATCAAAATTATTTTACTGTTGTTTTCTGATTGTATTATTGTTCTGCTTAAAAACCTCTAATAACTGCTCACGGGACAAAGAATCAAGTTTGCACAACTCTTTGCCATCTAATCTCATTCTACTTTATTACCAGTAATGTTTTTATGTGAATGTCCTCCCGTATCTCTAATGCCTGGATTCATAGCCACAACAGGATGCTCGCTACTTCTGCAATACTTGCTTCCAACGCTCTAGTGCTCTTACTCACAGTGCTTTATATTCACATAGTAAATTATCAAAGACTTACCTATTCTCGAAGTTCAGTTCATACATTATCTCCTCCTCAAAGTGTTTAAAGTTTCCACATTTAGAAATATTTTAAACTTTTCTTATAAAACATTCTGCCTTGTGTTAACACTAAATATATCTTTCTCCTTAAGTCATTCTTGGTCTTGCATTACATAGCATAGGCATCAACAGTGTTTGCTCATTTGAATTGTTCTCTAAGAGGCATTAAGCCTGAGAAAGAGGAAAAACTTGAATGACCCGTATCTGTGAAAACAGGCTGAATTCTCTATTTCATAGAATTCCTTCTCTCTCTAAGTCTTTTGCGGAACTCAGCCTCTTTTGCTTTTGCTGCTGAGTGTAGTTGTACTCTTCCGATTAATGTGGCCTCCGTTTTCTTTTTTTGTCAACAAGCTAAATTTTGACAAAATTTTTGGGCCATATTTCCCAAGGATCCACTGAATCCTTCCCTGTAAACTTCTCTGGGTTTTGATTTTTCTTCAGTTTCTAAGAAAACATGCACTAGAACAAAGTGCACCCACACTAGTAATTTTTATTTCTCTCTCTAAGTTCCTACATATTATCTCCACAAAGACTTAATCTTTCTTGGATTCTACTTACAGGATAAGTCAAGGTATGGTAGAATATTCAGTGGTAATTTGATGACAGGCACCAGGAGTCAGAGCTTTAGTTTTTAGGAAATTTTACTCCTGACCAAATAGGATTAAGGCTGTTTAAAAATGTAATTCATTTGGATTTCCTTTTTCTTTCAGACACCTGCCTATTTTGTCTAGGTGAAAAACATATGACTTGCTGCAGGAAAAAAAAAATAACTTAGTTTATGTCTGGTATAATTTTTTAGTTTAAAAGGTTAGAATTTCGCAGTGAAAAACTGTTTTCAGAAACTAAAACATAAAGGACAACCCGATTGCAGAACCGTAGCTCCTTACTCTTCAGTCAGTGAAACTGAAATTTTATCCAAAAGCTTATAGAAATGTGCTACTTTGTCTATTGCCATGAATCTTAGCTAAATAAAACCCCACAGCCTTTTACAGGACATTCCACAGCTGAGAGTAAAGTTCAAGTGAAAAGACAGCAGTGGCTACATGGTAAGCCTGACCCAGCAGAATGAATTGGCCACGTGCTTATTTGATTCCTCATGTTTCTTCTCCGATTTGAGCCCCTTTTCTAGTCTAGATAAATGTTCATACCACTCCTCAACAATCTTCATCCCCATGCTATTTTATTTTATTATTATTTTTTTATTTTTTCGAGATGGAGTATCTCTCTGTAGTCCAGGATGGAGAGCAATGGCACCATCTCAGCTCCCTGCAACCTCTGTTTCGCAGATTCAAGCGATTCTCCTGCCTCAGCCGCCTGAGTACCTGGGATTACAGGCACATGCCACCACGCCCGGCTAATGTTGTATTTTTTGTAGAGATGGGGTTTCACCATGTCAGGCTGGTCTCGAACTCCTGACCTTGTGATCTGCCTGCCTCAGCCTTCCAAAGTATTAGGATTATAGGTGTGAGCCACCACACCCAGCCCGCATGCTATTTTAAAAGCCTTGTTTCTCACTATTGAAAATATACTTTATCCAAGATTTTTTTACAGGTAGTTATTTCATTTTGAAATATAATTACTGTTTTTTTAATAAAAAATAAGATTATTATAAAAGTAGGTAGAAAATACTTGGTTGTCTACAGACTACCCTCTACTTTCTTTTTTCCCTAAAGAGAATTTTGAGTTTTTTCAAGCACTTATTCTTCTCCAAAACCATGTGTCTCAGGGAAATCTGACTCCACCCCCAGTGCTGAGGCAGGTCTAATGAGTTTTAGGATTATCCTGTTGTTTGCTAACCATGGCTGAGAAACGAGAATGTGAACACAGTTTGGTTGATGAGACAGAGAGAGATACTGCAGAGGAGTGTGTGGGAAGTTTCCTCAATTTAGGAAAAGAGAAGCACAGGATGCCTTTCTTCTTCCTCAGGACATCGCCACTGTATGAGATTCCTGCCACTGCTCTTGCTGTCTCCCTCAGGATAAAGACAAAACCAAAGATGGTGGAGAGGGAGGATGGAAGCATTCTGCTCCTGAATGACAAATTGAAGTAGCTGGCTCAGCCATCAGCCCAACCTCTGGGTTACTGTTCACATGGCAGAATGCATTTTCTTCTTGTTAACAACTGTTTTAGTCAGCATAGGCATTGCAGAGAAAAATATCCTGACTGATGCAATGGTGCATAGAATTCATGTCCTAAAGATATACATAGAATATTCATGCTAATTGCATTCACTACTCTTATCTTCAGTGCCCATCTCAATGCCCAACTTCTACCAAGAGAGAAAATCTCCTGAAAACTTTATGGTTTAAATTACCTCTTTATAGAGTGCAAATCTGCGCTGCTACCACGGCTCCCAATATCTGGTAAACTGGAACTATGAAGAATTGACATTTTAACAGGGAAAACAGAGCAAAGGCTTTCAACTCTAAGATATAAAAGAGCAGCTGGGAGAGAAGGGCAGAATTGCAAGAGCAGCATTATCTGTTTCAGGTTTACCTGCAGGCAAACTTGACAACCAACATAGGTTTACATGTTTATTTATGTACAACTACAAAGGGAGCCTTTTAAATTCCAAGGAACAAGCACTGTGCTCTCTTTGATAACACATTTATTCAACGTATCTTAGCTGAAGGCACAAGATATCATTATAGCCATGGCATATGTCAGACATACCTCTGCAAGCAAAGAGTTTACAAGTGCAGTGTAAGAAGATAGAGACCTGCAGTTAATATGGGAAGATCATGGAGGTGGTGTGGACAACAACGCCTCTTCTTTAAAGCCACCCCACAATTATAGGGATGGATGAGAAAACTGCTAATGGTAACAGCCATTCTGCTACATACTATGAAATCAATAATAACAACAACAACAATAAACACGTTTATTGAGTGTTTGCTACACTCTAGGCACAGAACTGATTTGTTACCATGTCATTTGACTTTCACAATTGATCTCTGTGGTAAATACTATTATTTTACCCATATTACAGATGATAAAACTGAGGCACAGTAAAATTAAATAATATTCTCATGACATCACAGCCTCTTCCTGGTCCTACTGGCACACAGGCAAACAAAAATTGGTAGGTAACCTCAATTCCATACCCACGGGAGAATTCTACTGCTGTACAATTTCCCAGAAATTGGATTGACAGGGATGGGAGGGCAAGGTGGCACTGGCAAATTTAAAAGTCTGTATATCTTGTAACCTTGCCCTTAAGGAATTCTCAATCTAATGAGAGAGTGAAAGTATTTAAACAGGAAAGAGGTACTAATGATACCAAATGATGTGTTACATAGCTAAACGCATTATCATACCAAGTGATTCACAGCACGATATCTACAGGTGAAAGGTACCCATACTTCACCTTTGAATGAATGGGCCCAAGATCAGACACATTAACTAAAGTGACTCCTTTCTTCAATGTCAGAATAAGCAGTGTCTAAGAAATGTGATAAATAGTGCTTGAAATAGATTGGCACCAGAAGGCCCCTGACATCTCAAGATTCATTTTCTAAGGATGCGTTTCCCATATTTCTCAAAAGTGACAGAGATAAATAACAGAACACAGTTCCATAGGATAGAAGCACAAAATCCAATACATGTCCTCTCCTCGGTGGTTCCATGCCTCACTCTCCACAGTACTGGGTTGCCGTCTCCCCTGTCCTCTACCTGTTAAAATTCATCCCATCCAGTCCAAAGAACAGGTCTAAGAAGTCTGCCTAGATCCTGGTTTTGACATGAACTCTTTTTCCCCTGGATTTCTTCCATTCTTTGTGCTTCTCTAATGCCCCTTATCTTTTCTATTTTGGGTTAGAGCTATTTGTTCACATAAGCTAAAAGTTTCCTTCCTCATTATTCCAGCTTCTCTGGCAGCTAGGGTTCAGGAATGTGATGTGGACCCAGACAATAAGATGTGCTGGCCCAAGATTTTGAGTCAAGGATTCATGACACGAAAAAGCAGGAATAGCAGGGAATTCATTCTGCAGACAGTGACAACAGTGACTGCCGTGGAAGCCTCTCCAGGAGTGGTGGTCAGGGTCTGGAGCCAGCGGTGGTGGCAGGGCACACTGTGCATTCTGTGACCAGCAGCAATGATAGTTGTGTCTTTATGGTATAAGGTTTTTTTTTTTTTTTGTTGTTGTTGTTGTTGTTGTTTGTTTAAGACGGAATCTCCCTCTGTTGCCCAAGCTGGAGTGCAGTGGTGCAATCTTGGCTCACTGCAACCTCCGCCTCCTGGGTTCAAGTGATTCTTCTGCCTCACGTCCCAAGTAGCTGGGACTACAGTCGTGCACCACCATGCCCGGCTAATTTTTGTACTCTTAGTAGAGAGAGGGTTTCACCATACTGGCCAGGCTGGTCACAAACTCCTGACCTCGTGATCTGCCCACCTCGTCCTCCCAAAGTGCTGGGATTACAGGCATAAGCCACCATGCCCAGCCTATGGTACACATTTTGTAACATGGTTTGTCTCTTCATCTGGCTGACCATAGCTTTCTTGTCCATTCCAACTTCTAGTCCTCTATTTTTCCTACTACCACACCCTCTCTAGTAACCCAGTACTTTTTCAAGACATTCCTGTACTGTTCCAATTATCCAGAGATAGTTTCTATTACTTTATCCCAAGAACTCTGGCAGATATATTCACTTAAATTATTGTTTTCTTGTTCTGCTCTTGGTAAAGAAGGAGGTTTCAAATACCATCCTATGTATGATACACTTCATAACCACAAGGACTGGTGCTATGTCAGTTACCTGTCACCAATGGGAACCTACACAGGTTGTGTAGATGAGAAATGGATATTTGTTGTAATCAAAAAGATTCATAAATCTGTATTATAATTAGCCTCTTCCATGTTTTCATGTCCTTGACCCCTTCCCATCTAAACGATGGAGAAAATAATCAAATGCTAAGCTAGCTACAGCATTCTCTAGATGCTGGAGAAGAAAGTGTCTCATTCTTTACTCTTAACCACTCAAAGTTTGATAATAAGTGCAACTTTTTTCTCCTTAGGAGGATTATTCTGAGTATCTTGACTACTAAGTTTTTGTATTAAGGCATGAGATGTACAAATAGTTTGTTAAAAGGGCAAATGGGCATACTTCAGTGAAGTGTTTATACTGAAAACTTTTTTATTTGCTACATTTGTGATGGGACTGCCTAACATATTATGATTACTCTTTCTTTAAGCATTCTTTACCTAAATTATCTCACTAGATCTTTAAACCAAGTCCAAGAAGTAATTTGTAAAGCAAAAGTCCAGAAGACACTGTATTCTATCTTTGTGAAAAAGTGTTAGCTTTCTAGGTTAAGTGGTTAGCCTCAGGCCACCCAAACTAGTTAGTGAAAAGCCAGAACTAGGCTGTGGTCCTTTGACCCTGAGGAAGTTGTTCCATTAGACTTAAAGGATTGAAATAAGCTCATCAGTCAATCAATGTGTCTAACAAGTATTTTTTTTAAGCCTCTGTAGGGTCCTTAACATTGTCCCAACCCCTACCACTTGAGATATAGGAAAAAACCTTTAATACGGTCACTGACTACGAATATCTTACTCTCCAAATTATCTCTGTGTAGAGAGTCCAAGCAGACTCTAAAGTGGGGGATAAGGACAGAGAAGAAAGAGCGGGCAGAAATCCTCAAATATCTCATTTCCGCAGAAAAATAATAGAGATGACTATCAGCAGGTTCCTTCTACTTTTTTGGGCATGTAAATACGTAAAGTCTTAAATGTGGCAATAGAAAGAGCCCAGTCTAAGCAAAATTGTGCATTTTGAGGAATCTCTCTTCACCACACTCTTATGGTTGTTTTCTCTCTTTGGCAATCTCCTTGACTTCCTCTTCCTTCTTCTTCATGCTTATCTCTCACTGCATTCCATTAGATCCTGGGAAATTATTTTCTAAGCTTTTTTTTTTATAGTAAGTTGTTAAAAATTGATAATGATTTAATATGTTACCTGTCCCGGGAGAGCTTTCAAAGCCTTAATGAGGAAGACAAATTACACAGGACCAAAGACATCTTGTTAGTGAATGCCTCTCATTTGAATATATATTTACTCTTCACCCAAGAGCATGTCTGTGTCTACTAAAGATGCTCACATGGATCTGCACCTTGAGTAGTCAGTTCTCTTTCTGATTCTCATTGGCACATTTCCCTTTATTCCTGTTCAGCTCCTGTGTCCTTGAGCAATCTGTCTCATATCTGCAGTCACACTTGGCAGCTGCTCTACAAGGCTGTCAGAAATTGAAATATAGGTCATGCTTCCAGCAAGAGCATCAGGGCGCATGGTTTGTCCTTTGAATGGATCCAGGGCTAGCTTTGTACTTGCTTGCAGTGTCGAATGTACCATGGGGTTGTTGGATTGCTTTAAGGGCTCTAGTCAGAAGGTTATGGAGCTGATTTGACTCTGACACTATTGTCTTTTGTTACTGATTTAGTGACTGGCTGTTTTGCTGAGATAGCAATAAATTCTTGACCCCTCTGAAAGCTTTACTTGCCATATTATTTCCCAAGTTAGAAAGGAAGAAAGGAAATATAGTCTTATGATGAAAGATTTGTTAAAAATCTTCCTGCTGGCAATATGACTGTTAAGAATTATTGTGGGAAAAGATTTTAACAAACAAAAATTTGAAAATCACAACAAGCTATACATATTTCTTGGTAGTCACAAAGGAAAAAGCAAGATTTGTGTTGTATTTTATCTGGAGAATTTCTGTTTCCAAGCTCGTGTCTATAGATTGTTTAATCATAACCTAGATCAGTGCCCCATACTCAAAAATTAAAGAATGACATCTATATCTTTATATGTATAATATAGATGTATATATAATATACCTCTATATGCACATATACATACATCTTCATATACAAATAAGTATGTATGAAATGACTGCCTCCCCATGTGGTAAAACTTGCCCTTTAAATATTACTCCTGTTTTCAAAATTGAAGAATTAATGTATTCAGATATTTCCTCTTTTTACCCCCCTCCCCATTAGAATGCAATATACATGCCCCAAAGTCTTCATATCCTTCCATATTTGGGCTCTCCTAGTAGTAGTACACCTGCTGAATTTTGGCCTTTCTGGCTTGAATTCTATCCAACCAACAATAGTCATTAAACAAAACCAGCAACACTGCTTAAACACTCCACAGTTCAAAATGTCCTTGTTCTTAATTTTTGGTTTGGTCTCCTCTCATCATATTTTTTATCCATATACGCAATTGGTTCTCTGAAAACCTCATGTATTTAGAAACTTCTCTGATTTTCTGTCTTAAAAATTCCCTTCTTTCTTTCTCCTTCCTTTTTCATAAAGAGACTATAGTTTTGTTGTTCTGGTACATTTAGCTCTTTGCTCATATGTCCATTCTCACCTATATCTTCATGCCTGCAGTGCAGGCTCTTCTGACTTAAAAACTTTAGTTGTTTTTAACTAGATGTTTGTTAAATAGGAAAGTGGTGTCCTAATTCTATTTTCTATTACCTATTGCATTTATTTGTTTATTTATTTTACCATTTTCTTTCATTGGCTGCCAAGATTTGGCCTCTGTTTTATCTTCTTCACCATATCTTTCCATTTTATTTCTATTTTTCATTGTCTTTTAATTTTCAGAAATCTTTTCTTTTCAAATATAATTTGCTTTCACTAGCCTTCAAAATGTGTGGAAGCCATACATAATCGTTAAGGAAAAAACTAGCACAAAATCTGTTTGACCAATCTTGCTTTGTCCTCTAATATTGACTTACAAATTTCCCACAGGTTTGCCTTTGATTCTACTTCTCTTATTTTTCATTCCTGGATTATTGCTACATTGTCTTCCTTTCTAAATATTTGCCATTTCTCACTGGGTCATCTGTCTCTTCTCTACCATCAATAGTGTCTCCCATTTGTACATTTTTATTTTTTGTTTTGTCCAATTAATGCCTTGGTTCTTCTAATAATACCTGCCATATTTTCCAAATTTAGAGTTCTTCCGTATCAAGTATATCATCCACAGAAATTGTGCCTAAACTTAGCCCACAAATCATTAGCCTTTGATGATAATTATTCTTTCCTCAAAAATATTAAATGACTTATTTTAAGGTTGGCATATCTGTTGAGCACACATCTAAGAAAAATCTGCATAAAGAGCCAATGTGCCTTTCTCCTTCTGGCATATAAATTTCATTTCTCAACCCACCATTGAGTAAAAATGTACTGGTCATATTAGTGCATGATCTTTATATATTTCAGTGATCTCATGGGGAAAAATCTTGGCTGATCAATCAAAATCCTTTCTTTATTGATATATAATTGACATCCCCGCACCTCTAGTCCTGAACATAGTCTACCAAACAGCATCTGTTTTCCACTCGTTTTACCATTCTGGTCTATTATACCTACTGATATTCTTTTAGATCTTTCAATAAAAGCCATTCCCAATGCTTTTTAATTAGAGTTTAACATTAGCAGTCCTAAGTTTTGGTCATCTTTCCTCTCTCTTTTAACACATACGTTTTTATTAACGTTTCAAGTTTCATTTTGCTTTCCCTTTTACTCATAATTTTATTCAATTATCTTCAACCACATACTGCTTAGAGATACTATCCTAATGACAGAAAGGAATGTAAAAACAAATCAGACACAGATTTTTTCTTTAAGATCTTATAATCTGGTAGCCATTTTTAAGCACAGATATTAGAAAGGTATCATCTATTCATAACTCTAAAACAAGGTAGAGGGTGACAAGTACCATAAACATTTCCAGATCAATGGCTGGGAGGATTATACAACTACCATTGGTTTGTTCAAGTTGTGCTCAAAACACATGCAGCAGTCGTCTCTGAGGTTAGCAGACCAAGGAACACTTCCCAGCTGCAGTTGCTTCATGCTGCTCATTTCATTTCTTGAGCAGTGATGCCCACTGCTAAGTAATTTGTGTCATCATACTTTGGTTGATGGATACCCAGAATTAGCCCATGTCATTTCTCAATTCTTCAATTCTCCATTCGCTTCATCCTTATCCACCGTGTGGTGTTTCTGCTTTAAGTTCTGCACTGTCAGCAACAACTTCACTCTACCTTTCTTCACTCTCAAGGGTAGGCTACTCTCTTGCCTGAATGTATGATTCACTTATAGATGAAGCTGACTTGATATGCAGAATACTGTTGTCTAAATAAGGCGGGTATTTTTATGCCAGTTTAATAATAGCTAAGATACTTGAGACAGAGTGTATGTCACGTCCTTAAGGTTATATAGTTGCTTAGTGAAACAAATGAGATTCACTCTGTCATTAAAGATGTGTTTGCTTTTGCACTGTGCATCAAAATTCAAATATCTTTCTAGGAAGAAGTAGTAGAAAACCTAAAGCCTTGGAGATGAGTAGGACTAAAAGGAAGAGAAATATTATTTCCTAACAATTGGTTTTATAACAGGTATACTTTATAACAATAGAGAGATAGAGATATCATTTAATTCTCACAGCAACACTGTGAGGTATTAATATCTCCATTTTTACAGATGAAGAAAATGAGACCTAGACAAATTTTATTCATAACTAGCATTTATTAAGCAGGCACTGTAATTGATATTATCTACATTATTACATTCAACACTCAACAATAAAACTGTATGAAAGGAATGTTATTCTCATTTTACAGAGAACAAAACTAAGGTTCAGAGTGTGTATCAAATTTGCTTGATGCAAAATCTTTCATTACTTTCATAATTGTTACCCTTTCATTTTCTTTATTTTTCCCTGAAATTCTTATTAGCTTAATACTTCTTTATATGAATGTACTCAACTTGTCTGTTATATTTTTTCTCATTTTCTTTGCCTGTTTAGCTCTAAGTTCTAAAACATTTCCTCAACGTTGTCTTTCAAACTCTTTATTGACCTTCTTACATTGTCAATCTTGTTTTTATTTACCAAGATCTTATATTTTTTTGTATAGTTTTTTTGTTTAATAACATTATTTGCCTGTTTTGTGGTTGTAATACATTCTAGGATCTCTCTGTGGATATGAGTAGAATTTTCAAAGATCTTTCCTGAATTATTTATAACCCTTGGAGTTAGTGGCCTTATTTATTCATTTTGGATTTTCTTTTTCATAATGTTAAATGTCATCAAATTTCATTCATCTTAGTTCTCTTATGTGTTATAAATGTTTGTCTAGTGATTACTGACTTTCTGTGATTGTATAGAATAAAGACATAGACTAATAAAATATCTAGTACAAGTTCCCTTTTCTAATACATAGGCAGCTCTATGATCCTACAAGTCCTCTCCACTGAAGTGGTTGGTTGCCTGGGGGTTCTGTGTATGTGAACTGAAAATGTCACTTAATAAACTTACCTTTAGTTAGCATGGATATAGAGAAAGCCCTTCTTATGCTAAAATAAAGAGGTTTTCACTCTAGGGCTCCAATACCCTCCAGAAGTCCTAGCTTCTCTGAGACAGATGGTTCACTTTCTGTAGAGAACAGTTGTCCATTTCCTGCCTCAGGGTAAACAGAAGACAGCCAGTTAGTTTGGGTAAAGGAGCTGAGAGAAAGGATAGAGAGGTGACCAGAGCAACTGCTCTGGAAGCAGTCCGTCAGTGAATCACTCTGCTTTCTTCTCCTCCACTCATTCCTGATCTCCCTATTTGCCAAGAGAAACTGTAGGTCTTCTCAAGGATTCTGTTGGAAAGATATATTCTCACATATGTGGCAAGACTTATCTTCTGTGTATTCTGGACATCAGATTCTTCCAACTTCTTTTATTCAGCAAGTCATTCTTATTCATTTGATTCTTCCAGAAGAAAATTACCTATGCTTCTCCTCTCTAATGACTCCAACCCCCATTTCATCTATTTTTTTTTCTGAATGTACTTCCTTTTGAACTCACTGCTACCATTTTGATGACGTGTTAGAAAAGAAAGGAGGTCATACCTTGAGCTCATCTTCATCTTTATTTTGAACTGAAACAACTTTAAAGTGAAAGGTGAAACTTAAAAATCAACGAAAAAAATACTTGTGTTTTGCCTACATTGAAGTTTTCATTAAGACTTTGAAAAGGGGAATAAGAAAGCCACTACAGTAGCAAAACAGTTCAGTTCAGGGTGTTGATTTTAAATGGCTTTCGCCCAGATGACCAACTTAGATAAAATCACTCTTAATTAATAACGTATATTAATGCTATAAGGGCATATATCCTAAGGTTATTTGTTGTCAAGTCTATATTACTTCAGAGTACAAGCAATGCCTTTCAAACTAAATTTCTATATGTGACATAAATTTTATTCTTTTGAAGCTTGCCATTCTGCAAACATTTATGCAAATTCCCAGGTGCACTCTAAAATAGCAAATAAAAGACAAGCAGCTCACAATCCAGCAATCCTAACTGAGGCAGGGCTACGTGTGCCAAATAGAAGCCACAGTTGTGCCACCATTTTCCTCCTTATCAATGGCTTAAATTATTCAGTTCAAAACTTGTTTTCATTTTGGAAATAAACCAATTGTTGGACATTCTTGACACATCATTCCATTTTAATAATTATAAAGACTTTAATGTGTAACATTTTTAGGGTCTATTCAATTAACTTCATAATTTTTAGGTAAATATTGGTATACTTTTTAGTAACATACTAATACAACTTGCTTCCTCAGTTCTACTCTTAAATGCATCAGTTTTACCCAAATCCTGAAAAAGATGGATTCACACAATCTTTTGGCCTTATCTTTTAAGAATCCTATGAGAATAGATTAAAGCATTCATCATGCATCACAGTTCTCAAGTTAAATTGTGAGATAACACATTGAGAGGAAAACATTTAAATGATAAATAAAATGTTTTAAATTTTTAATTGCTATTTTATTAATAACTTTCTTTTACATAATTTTATTTGTACACAGAGTCAGCAAGTTGATACTGATCAATCAAATGTTCTTAGAATCCTGAAGGTCAGAAAGCTCCCTTGAGCAGCCTGACCTTGGCAGTTGACCCTGGCATATAGCGTCATGTAGTTCCCAATGAAGATAAGAATCAGAACACTTTCTTTTTCATTGAGCCATATTCATAAAAAGCAGCAACAACAACAGGAAAAAGATGATAAATGAGTGAATGAAGAAATGAATGACTTATTTGTGGAGGAGAAACTACACTGTCAGTAGAAGTGATCATAGGTTCTCTCAAAATTATTTCTTGGTAGTTATCCCTGTGTGTTTAAAATTAAAAACAGGAAAATAATTACTACCTTTTTTGGGGTAAGATATTTAAATCCCAATCAAATATTATCATATGATAGTAACATTTCAATTCAATTCACCTTATCAGATTAGAAAATTATTCACCAAACACAGCTTACAAAATATCAATTTACCATCTTTCTTCCTGACTGTGTTTTATTTTTTATAGTCTCTCAGTTGGAGGCATCGCTGTCCACCAGGAGGCCTTCAAGTTAGACACCTAGATGTCATCCCTGTCATGTCTGGTTCTTACCTCTCACATAAATCATTCATTGGACCTACAAGTATTTATTGAGTGCTGCTTGTGTCAGGGGCTATTCAGGTGGTAGATTTGGAGTTGTGATCAGAATAGGCAATGTCTTTATTTCTCATAGAGTTTGCCTTCCAGTCAGAGCAGTTAAAATAAACAGATATGCCAGATGCTAGGTAGAGAAAGACACTATGAGGAAAAATGAACAAGATATAGATCAGGTATGGAATTTCTCCACATCACTCTTTCTACTCCTCGATTCAGACTTTCTCATCATCTCTAAGACTGTTGCAATGGTCTTCTACTTCATCTTATCTGACCCCATTAGTGTTTAAAGAATCTATCTAATATGATTGTCAGATCTTTTCAATTCTCTCCTTAAATTCTTCAAAGCTTCCCCTCACCTTAAAGAAAAGTCTTAGCTTCTGGGAGGCCAAGGCAGGTGGATCACAAGGTCAGGAGATCGAGACCATCCTGGCTAACACGGTGAAACTCCGTCTCTACTAAAGATACAAAAAAATTTAGCCGGGTATGATGGCGGGCGCCTGTAGTCCCAGCTACTCGGGAGGCTGAGGCAGGAGGATGGCGTGAACCCAGGAGGCAGAGCTTCTGGTGAGCCGAGATCGCCCCGCTGCACTCCAGCCTGTGCGACAGAGCGAGAATCTGTCTCAAAAAAAAAAAAAAAAAAAACCTTAGCTTCTTAACAATGGATATCAGCCCTCCATGATCTTGCCTCTGTCTCTACCTCCAGCCTCATAATGTTATCTCTTGCTTTTCTGTCACTGGTGAAAATACCACATCAAGCTAATAGTTTAATATTAACCACTTACTGCTGTGTCCATTGCGAAGGATGTTGACCCTACCCCTTCACCTGCTTGATATCTGATCTCCCCATCTTCTCTGAGCTATTAAATGTGTGACAATTTTATAGCTCTCATAATGCCCAATGTTCATCTCTGTCACTCTGTTTACATATTGTATTGTAGTATTTAAAATGTATGTAAAATATTTTACTCCTACTGTGAACTGCTTGAGAGCGAGGACCATGTTTCTTTGTTCTGTCTACTTAGTGCTTAGCACAGTGCTTGGCCCATATTATATGGTATGCAAGGCATATTTGTTAAATGAATGAATGAAATTCTAAGGGTCTGTATCTGGGCATCAAGAAAATTCTGAAATATGGGGCTATTGTGCAAGGGGGCAGAGCAAGGAGAAGGAAAGCATTTAAAAATCCTGAAAACCCAGAGACAAAATAACTTAGTGCGTACTAAAGTCATGCAGCAAATACAAGAGAAATAAAAGCTGTGGTGCCAAGCCATTGATAATGCTCTCATTTTATTCATAAATTAAAGGGAAAGCATTTTACCCATAAGATAATAAATATCAAAGTGATTACTCGAAAGGTAGAAGCATTTAGAGAACAGCATTGTAAACAAGGCAATACCTTTAACAAAACGCAAAAGGTATTTATGGTTAGTCAGTTATCCCAGCACCATTTATTGAATAAGGAGTGCTTTCCCCATTGCTGTTTTTTGTTGGTCTTATCAAAGATCAGATGACTGTAGCTGTGTGGCTTTATTTCTGAGTTTTCTATTCTGTCCCACTGGTCTATGTGCCTGTTTTTGTACCAATACCATGCTATTTTCGTTAAAATTAACTCAAAGTGGATTAAAGATTTAAATGTAAGACCTCAAACTATAAAAATCCTAGAAGACAAACCAGGAAATACTCTACTTGACATTGGCCTTGGCAACAAATTTTTGGCTAAGTACCCAAAAACAATTGCAACAAAAACAAAAATAGACAGTGGGACCTAATTAAACTAAAGAGTTTCTGTACAGCAAAGAAACTATCAACAGAGTAAACAGACAACCTACAGAATGGGAGAAGAACTTTGCATACTATGCATCCAACATAGGCCTAATATCTGGAATCTACAGGGAACTTAAACAAATAAACAAGGGAAAACAAGGGAAAATCAAACAACCCCGTTAAAAAGAGGCAAAGGTCATGAACAGAATCTTCTCAAAACAAGACATATAAGCGGCCAACAAATATATGAAAAAAATGCTCAGTATCACTAATCATCAGAGAAATGCAAATCAAAACCACATGGAGATGGACACCATCTCATACTAGTCAGAATGACTTCTATTAAAAAGTTAAAAAACAACAGATGCTGGTGAGCTTGAAGAGAAAAGGGAACAAGGCAACACTTATACACTGTTGCTGAGAATGTAAATTAGTTCAGTCACTGTGGAAAGCAGTCTGGAGATTCCTCAAAGAACTTAAAACAGAGTTACCATTCAACCCAGTAATCCCATTACTGGGTATCTACCAAAGGAAAATGAATCATTCTACCAAAAAGATACCTGCCCTTGTATCTTCATCACTGTGCTATCACAATAGCAAACACATGAAATAAACCTTGGTGCTCATCAATGGTAGATTGAATAAAGAAAATGTAGTACATATACACCATGGAATACTATGCAGCCACAAAGAAGAATGAAATCATGTTCTTTGCAGCAACATGGATGCAACTGAATGCCATAATCCTAAGCAAATTAATGCAGGAACAGAAAATGAAATACTGCATATTCTTACTTAGTAGTGGGAGCTAAACAATGAGCAGATATGGACATCAACAGTAGATTGGATAATTTATGATGGGTTGAAAAAAATGTATGAGGGATTGAACAATGGAATATAGCAATGGAAACGAGCTACAACTACTTGTAATAATCTGGATGAATCCTCAAAACATTTAACTGAAGGAATTTTTTTAATGATTAAGTAATAAACTCAGCATAAATCTTGATATTTAAACATCCAAAACAAGAGAACTAAGTAATATGTTATTTACAGATTAATAAATCAAAGAAAAGGGTGGAAATTATTTTTTTATTAGGCTACAAATTTACAATTAGGTTACCTCTTGGAGGAGGAAGGGAGATTCAATAATGGAAAGGTGCCTAGGGAATTTAAAGGTCCTGGTTACATTCTATTAAGCTTGTGGTGGGTGTATGGGTATTTCTTTTAGCTTTCCTTAACTGTACATTATACACACATATTGTAAATAATGTATACAACATATACACATCGTCATACATATATGATAGTGTGTATAATTTCATTTATGATGTAACACTTTCCCTCTAAGAAACAATTCTATGTTAGTTGACACTTTTATGAATCAGGAGTTTCAAAATGCATGTTAAATAGGTCTCTGCTGGCACGTGATAGACTAAGTGAATTGTTAGAAAGCTAAGAGCATTATTTCAGTCAGCTGGCAATTGATCCAATCATCACAGCTGACTTTTCCACCTAGCAATCTGTGCCAATTGTTAACATGGGTGAAGTGAGCCAATTGCTTCAGACCAGGTTTCCTTAATTTATATTAAAATTTAGCCTTAAACAGACATGTTGAGGAATTAAGAAAATAAAAAGGAAAAACCAAAAATGCCAGAAAAAAATGTAGAATATTTTGAAGTCAGTGCTTTCATTTCAAATATAAACCTTTATTCAGAGTGATTGGAAATCAAAAGCCTATTGAATGCACATCATTTCTGGCAATTGTATAATTCATAAATAGACAAATGGCTTAAGAAACACGATGAAAAAAGTATACTCCCAAGGAGGTATCATCTATGCCAAGTTTACTGCTGAGATCATGAACCAGTGACAATAGGGGTTAATAATGGAAATGTTGGTAGTCCTCTACTTATAATAGAATGAACAGTGCTGCTATAATTACAATTTTCTCTTTTTTTTCCTGTTATATAGAAATGAATCAATATCCAAGTAGAGAGAGGATAAAAATGTCTTTAATAATTTGCTTTGCTCTTCAAAAGAATTGGCTTCCTAGGTCTGCAAGTCAATTGTATCATTCAAAATTATCACAAGGCTATTTATCAAATAGCGTAAATTAAAATTTGTTTTGACCTACTGAAGGCTATTTTATGTGATTTTCAGTAGAGACTGAATAATCATGAACAATTTCCTTTTCTCTACCAAGTTACTTTAAAAAAGAATCAATATGTTATTTCAGCAGATATTTAGAAGAATCAACTCTTCATGTGATCTTCTGCTGAGTTATGTCAACACCAAGACTGTTATATATGGATTCTTGTTGCCTTGTCTTGTTTTTAATTAGGACCTGAGAAATATTTGATTAGTGACTGCAGCAATAACTGATATATCTTACTTGGACTGTTATTATTTCCAAGAAAAGTAATAACCAATCTGATTTGCCAGTAGAGCAATATTATAGGATAAGTAAGTACAATTGGGAATATACGTAATGAAAAAATGTACGTTTTCCCCATACCACAGACTTTAAATTTGTTTGAATTGTGTAAATAATTTGGCATGTAGTCTAAGTTAAATCAATAATAGTAGTCTCAAATTATCCTTGATACTTTGTTTCTTTTATTTTCTTTATTAACTTGAGAATCTGTATTTGCAGGAGGAGCCTGGAATAAAAGATTGCTGAAATTTTGCACTAAATAAATCTTTCTAGAGATAGGTAATATTAAACCTCCTTTAAACCTACATAATGAATTCAATTTAATAAAATTTAAAGACAAAAATAAAACTCAAAGAAGGAAGAAAACTCTGAGTTTTTGTATTAATGAGTATTTCATTACCATCTTCATGTACAGCAATACTATTTTAAAGAATATTGTTGATTGATGTTCTGTTCTTTCTGTTTAGTCTTTTACCTGAGGAGCTAATTTTCTCTTTCTCTTATTAATCTGCTAGGTCTCTGCCCTGTGATTCTGTGCTCACTTTCCTCTAACTTTTTTAGCTCTTCCTCAAGTTGTATTCACTATAGGACCACAAATTGTGCTCACGGGAGCCCCAGCACCCCACTTAACAGCTCTGTGATCGTAAGGTAGGACTTAATCTCCCTGGTACTCATTCACCCATTCCTAAGAGCCTCAAATAAGGAAGTGTTTCTGAAACAAATGTGAAAACTCTCAAAAAGCCTCTAAAATTCCATTTGACTTGCAAACAATGTCATAACTACACAACTAATAATACAAATAAAAAAAAAAGACAATGCTGTTGGGTACCAGGTACTCTCTCTTAAGTGTTTTTTCTATTTTAACTCCTTTGATTTTTCATAGATATAAAAACTGAGTCCTCAAGAGGTAAAGTATTTTACCCAGTGCTTATAGTTTCCAGATCCCTCCCAATAAACACTATTTAGCCTCTCCAAATTTCTGTTCATTAATTTATGAAAACATCCAATAAAACAAAGGAAAGGTCAATACACTTTTAAAACTTCAGTACAACTGACTTCTTTTCTTCCTGAACTACTTGTCCATATTGAACAATGAAGAGACATGGCTTCTATCTCTGTGATCTCTCATTTTCCAGCTTTAGGTTCAATTTCTCTGCAGATGGCACTTAATTTCAACAAGTTAACCTTGGTATCTTTCTAAATGACACATTCTATTTAGAGTCTCTGGCAAATTTACTATCTTGCCGAATTCTCAAGTTTGACTCTGGAAAATGTCAACTTTCTGACATTCTCCTCCAGCTTCACTTATGAAGAATTTTCTCATAAATCTGAATAAAGTAAAGACGCCAGCATCTTTCATGTGTACTTCTCTGATCCCTATCACCAAGCTAAGAGTGTGGGCTCCTTTGGCTCATTGTTTCCTGTACCAAAATGCTGCTATTTATTTTTCTTGAAATTGTTCATATTTCTTTATCCCTGATTTCAGAAACAAATCTATGTTGGCTTATTTGTAAACTCCTATTTCTACATGTTAATATAGATCTTTGTTTTGTTCTCACACTTAAGTAATTACATCAAGATTCTTATGCTATTAATATAACCTGTTGATAGGCTTAATGCCTTGAAATTCATTTGTATATGAGACTGTTATCATACTCTTTACATTTTAATGTTCTTTAGGCATGTATTATGTCTTTCAACTTTTTATGTGTTCATAGTAACTAGCATAGTGCTCAATGCTATAAAATTTAGATAATAAAGACTGAAGAAGCATTATAGAGCCTTCAATTCAATCTCTTCATTTTACACAAACAGAAGCTGAGTCCTTGCTTGTGAACTGGAAATTAACAGCATTATTTTTCCATTCACATATTTATTCAGTGTTTACATTATTGATAGCCTGTAATGTCCACATATCTTAAGACATTAAGTTTCACAGCTCTCAGTGGGGTGGCCATTTACCACTATTAACAGACAGGGAGACTGAAGGAGAGTTTCACAGCTTGCTCATGATCACACATGTAGTGGTGACAGCTGAGATTCAAAGTTACTTTGTCCTGCTCCAGATCCTATTTTGCTTCATCATATTTCTTTTCTAATGTACCATAATACACATTTTACTTGCAGTTTTTGGGCTGAAAGTACCTAGCCATGTAAGACCCCCACCATTTGAAGCAATCAACCCTTTCAAACCATTTCATGAAGTCCAACCAAAATTTAATCATTTAATTGAAAAAAAAGATGAGTTCTTTCAGAGTATATTAGCATGTATAAATAAAAATTACTAGGAATTGGTTGTAAGGAATTCAGAGGTACCTTTTAAAATATGTTTCTTTACTCAGTGGGCTGAGAGAACATGGCATGATTGGGGAAATGGAAGCATTCTGGGATATTGCTGTATAGGGCCATTGAGAGGGGAATTTGAGAGATGAAGCTCAACAGGTATTAAGGAGTTCAGTCATGAAAGGCATCGTGTTTCATGTTAAAGGATTCATGTCTTCCCATGGATAATGGATGCCTAAAAGACCAGACTCACCTACATACCTTTTCCAGGACAATTCATCATCTCAGTGTTAAGGGCACATGTCATGTTGCTCTTTCTTGCTGCTTACCAAGAGAGGTAGGTGGAATTCTTAGATGGTCCCACAGATTTTCTACCCTAATCCTTGGGAATGTGAATACAAGGAATTGTTTCTCCTATAATCGGGTTATGTTGTAGGGCACAGTTAACTATGAGAAAGAGAGCTTATCTGAACGGAGCTAACCTACTTAAATAAACCCTTTAAAACCAGAGACGTTTCTCTGGATGCTAGCAGAAGAGCAAATCAGAGACTGTAAGCATGGGAAAGATTTCATACCCTATTTCTGGCTGGAAGGTGGATGGAGCCATGTGCCAAGGAATGCAGGAGAAAATTACCATAACAAGTTGACTGATTTCACTTTAAAATTCAAAGATCAAATAGACACTCAATAATGCCCTGAAATCTTATGTTCCTATAGCAGGCTTACTTTTCCTACTACTAAAAAGACTATTTTAGATATTCTTCCCTTTCCTCAAACAGTCCTCACCTCTACTCCACTATTATTATCAGGGGATGGCCTTTTTTCACATTTTATTGAGAAAATAGAAGCCGTATGATAGGACATATTTTACATTTTTTCTGCCAAATCTAAAATCCTACCTATACTGAAATCTATCTTCTTTTTTTCCTATTATTTCAACTGAGGATATTTCACCTCCACCAGCATCGAATACAAATTCCTACACTCCTTCTTTATCTTGTTCCTCTCCAACACTCAAAGTTCCTGGGGCTCTACCTCTTTCAGTTATCTTCTCTCTCCCCTTCTACTGTATCATTCTCATCAGCACATAAACACAGTCTATAATCTCCCATCATAAATAAGAATGCATCCCTTTTCCTCAACTACAATCTCATTTCTCTGTGTCCCTTCAAAGTTAAACTTCTAAAAGAGTTGTCTACATTAGTTATTTGTGTGCCTTCACCTTCCACAACTCAACCCACAACAGAGTGATTTTCACCCCATAATTCCACTGAAAGTGCCCTTATCAAAATACAAGGATGTCCAAAAACCTATTTCCAAAGAGCACTCTCTGAATTATTACTTAAACTTTGAATACTCTTCAGAAGTCTACCACTCCCTTCTTGAAATACTGTCCTCTCTTAACATTAACAGCAGCACTCTCCTGGTTTGCCTCAACTCAGCGGTTGCTTCTTTTCTTCCTCTCTGGTTTTTTCATTATTATTATTTTTGCTTCCAAATGCCTAGATTCTTTCATGCTCATTCTTGAGTCCTCTTATTAATTTTACACACATTTACCTTGGAGATAGTTACCCATTTGTAGGAATTTAAATGTATCTTCATGTTAATAATGTTTATAATTTATCCTTGGTCCAGATTTCTCCTCTAAAGAAGACTCCAGTAAAGGAAATGAATTAAATTTTGGTCTCCCAAGATATGGAACAGGAAGAAATATAAGAGTACATGTGGACTTCAAGTGCTTCAGATGGCACCCCAATAGGTCATCATTTATGATAGAAGTAGGGCCAGCTGTTTTCCAGCTGTTATATAACTGTCTTATTGGACTAGATTCTAAGATTGTTTGAATACCTTCTAGGCCTATGACCTTGGACAAGTTATTTAGCCTTAACAAACCTTAATATGTGCATTTATAAAATGAATTTATCATTACCATGCTATAATTTACATTGAGGAAACTATGTAAAATGTGAATTTGCTTAGTACAATGCCTGAGATATTCCAGATTTTCAGAAAACACTAGTTATTTTTTATATTGAAGATAAAGCTTTTTACATTTTTCTGACTTATGGCTGCTGGTTATATTTTGTAGCATGTTACCATACCTATAATCTATGTAGAAATGATAATACAGTTGTATAAAAATATTCTGTTGATGCCTTCTGGTAAGATCAAGTATGAAAGGGTCTTAGATTTGATGAACTAAATTTATTAGACTATGGTTTATAGTACCAATTATTTAAATCATCAAGCCTTTAAACTCTGTCTTACTAGAGCAATGCTTTGTCAGTAATAGAAGTAGAGAAATTGAAGATGTGTTATCAGCCTTCAGAAAACTTAAAATCTAATTGGTGCAAAAAAGAGTTAAAATTGGAGAAATGAATGGAGTATTTTGTTTATGGGCAGCAAGTATATAAAGGTGTAACTCAAACTATGAAATAATGAGAAAATTTAGCATGATCCAAGATGTCATGGCTATTTAGCATGATCCAAGATGTCATGGCAATACTTACAAGAAGAGGAGTTTGCATGGAAATTTGTGAAGAGCAATCAATGAAGGGAAGGCAAGGGGAAGAAACTATGGAAGAACTACATGATCAGTTTTGGAAAGATGGGAGTGAGTATGCTTTGTTGAAAAATGTAAGAAACTGGCTAAACCAACTCTCACAGAGTTGTTTATTTATTTATTTATTTATTTATTTATTTATTATACTTTAAGTTCTAGGGTACATGTGCACAATGTGCAGGTTTGTTACATATATATACATGTGCCATGTTGGTGTGCTGCACCCATTAACTCGTCATTTACATTAGGTATATCTCCTAATGCTATCCCTCCCCCATCCCCCCACCCCACGACAGGACCCAATGTGTAATATTCCCCTTCCTGTGTCCAGGTGTTCTCATTGTTCAATTCCCACCTATAAGTGAGAACATGCGGTGTTTGTTTTCTGTTCTTGCGATAGTTTGCTGAGAATGATGGTTTCCAGCTGCATTCATGTCCCTACAAAGGACATGAACTCATCATCCTTTTTTATGGCTGCATAGTATTTCATAGTGTATATGTGCCACATTTTCTTAATCCAGTCTGTCACTGATGGACATTTGGGTTGGTTCCAAGTCTTTGCCTTTGTGAATAGTGCCGCAATAAGCATACATGCAACTCTCACAAAGTTTTATAAGAGAAGGTTGCAAAACCTGTCTTCAGATTGATTAACAAAATCTGTATATTCCAAGTTGAGTTTATAATTGGGATAAGAAAAAGAGGGAAGAAGAGTGGCTCAGAGGCTGTAGTTGCTGCTCAAGTGTACAAAAACTTATTCTTGAATTAGAATGGCAGCTGAGGAAACAGTAAATCAGTTGAATCTTAGAACGACTGAGAAGCAAGATTTAGAACGAGCTGATGACTCTAAAGGCAAAGAAAGGCTGTAATCTAGCCTGGTTGTAGATGGTGAACCTGGAAGACTGTGAGTTTGGAGGCTATTGTAATCAGAATGCCAAAATAAGAAAGAAGAAATTTGTAGGTTTATATAGATGAAGATTTTAATCAAATGGAATGGGTTCAAAAATCATGAAGACACACGGGAGGAAATTTGTGAACTGGAGAAATGAAACAGGAGCAAGATTATCAAGACCCATCTACATTTGTTATTTTTTTTCTCACTTTTAGTGCAGTATTTTTAGTTCAGTGTAATGTGCTAAATTAATGCTTACACTAAGCTGATGTAATTAGATGATGAAGTTCCTTGCCAAATAAAGAGAAGATGGCAGAAACACTGGAAACTGTAATGGTCAGTGTGAACTATCACAAATCTAGAATAGAAAATCTGACATTTAGATCTATGCTTTGAACTGTATGTCTCTGAGATGATATGGTTTGTCTGTGTCCTCATCCAAATCTCATGTTGAATTGTACTTCCCATAATCCATATGTGTTGTGGGAGGGACCAAATGGGAAGTGATTGGCTCATGGGAGCAGTTTCTCCCATACTGTTCTCATGCTAATGAGTGAGTTCTCGTGAGATCTGCTGGTTTTATAAGTGTCGCACTTCCTCTGCAGGCACATCTCTCTCCTGCCACCTTGTAAAAAGGATGCCTTCCTTCCCCTTTGCCTTCTGCCATGATTGTAAATTTCTTGAGACCTTCCCAGCCATGTGGGACTATGAGTCAGTCAAACCTCTTTCCTTTACATATTACCCAGTCTCAGATATTTTCTTAGAGCAATGTGAGAACAGACTAATACAGTAAATTGGCACCAAGGATGGGGTGCTGCTATAAGAATACCCCAAAATGGCTGAGACTGTAATCCCAGCACTTTGGGAGGCCAAGGTGGACTGATCATAACGTCAGGAGATTGAGACCATCTGGCCAACACAGTGAAACTCCATCTCTACTACAACATGAAAAATTAGCCTGGCATGGTGGCACATGCCTATAGTACCAGCTACTCAGGATGCTAAGGCAGGGGAATCACTTGAACCCGGGAGGCAGAGGTTGCAGTGAGTAGAGATCGTGCCACTGCATTCCAGCCTGGTGACAGAGCAAGACTCCATCTCTTTAAAAAAACAACACTACTCCAAAATGTGGAAGTGTGGAAGTGACTTTGGAACTGGGTAACAGGCAGAGTTTGGAACAGTTTAGAGGGCTCAGAAGAAGACAGGAAGATGTGGGAAAGTCTGGAACTTCCTGGAGACTTGTTGAATGGCTTTGACCAAAATGCTGTCAGTGATATGGACAATGAAGTCCAGGCTGAGGATGTCTCAAATGGAGATGAGGAACTTGTTGGGAACTGGAATAAAGGTGACTCTTGCTATGCTTTGCTTTAGTGAAGAGACGGGTGGCATTTTGCCCTGCCCTAGAGATCTGAGGAACTTTGAACCTGAGATAGATGATTTAGGGTAACTGGTGGAAGAAATTTCTGAGAACCAAATTGCTCAAGAGGTGACAGAACATAAAAGTTTGAAAAATTTGCAGCCTGAGGATGTGGTAAAAAAGAAAAACCCATTTTGTGGGGAGAAATTCAAGCCAGCAGCAGAAGTTTGCTTAAGTAACAAGGAGCTGAATGTTAATCACCAAGACAATGGGGAAAATGTCTCCAGGACATGTCAGAGAGTTTCACAGCAGCCCCTCCCATCACAGGCCCAAAAGCCTAGGAGAGAAAAATGGTTTCGTGGGCCAGGCCCAGGGCCCCCCTGCTCTGTGCAACCTCGAGACATGGTGCCCTGTGTCTCATCTGCTTCAGCTCCAGCCATGGCTGACAGGGCCAAGCACAGCTCGGGTCATTGCTGCAGAGGATGCAAGCCCCAAGTCTTATAGCTTCCATGTGGTGTTGAGCCTGTGGGTGCACAGAGGACAAGAATTGAGGTTTGAAAACCTCCGTCTAAATTTCAGAGAACCTATAGAAATGCCTGGATGTCCAGAGAGAAGTTTTGGCTGAAGAAGCAGATTCCTCATGGATAACCTCTGCTCAGGCAGTGCAGAAGGGAAATGTGGAGTCAGAGCCCTCACACAGAGTCCCCACTGGGGCACTCCCTACTGGAGCTGTGAGAAAAAGGCCATCATCCTCCAGACCCCAGAATGGTAGATCCACTGACAGATTGCACTGTGTGCCTGGGAAAAGCTGCAGACACTCAGTGCCACCCAGTGAAAGCAGCCGGGAGGGGGGCTGTACCCTGTAAAGCTACAGGGGTGGAGCTGTCCAAGGCCATGGGAGCCCACATCTTGCATCAGTATGACCTGAATGTGAGACCAAGTCAAAGGAGAACATTTTGGAATTTTAAGGTTTAATGACTGCCCTATTAGATTTTGAACTCACATGGGGCCTGTAGCCTCTTTGTTTTGGCCAATTTCTCTCATTTGTCTATATTTACCCAATGCTTGTACCCCCATTGTATCTAGGAAGTAACTAACTTGCTTTTGATTTTACAGGTTCGTAGGCAGAAGGGACTTGCCTTGTCTCAGATGATACTTTGGACTTGGACTTTTGGGTTAACAATGGAATGAGTTAAAACTTTGGGGACTGTTGGAAAGACATGATTGTGTCTTGAAATGTGAGAAGGACATGAAATTTGGGAAGGACCAGGGGTGTAACGATATGGTTTGGCTGTGTCCCCAACCAAATCTCATCTTGAATTGTAGCTCCCATAATCCCTATGTGTTGTGGGAGGGACCCATGGGAAGGGATTGTATCACGGGGGCAGTTTCCCCCATAATATTCTTGTGACAGAGAGTGAGTTCTCACGAGATCTTATGGTTTTGTAAGAATCTGACATTTGCCCTGCTGGTGCGTCTCCCTCCTGCTGCCTTGTGAAGAAGGTGCCTTGCTTCCCCTTCACTTTCTGCCATGATTGTATGTTTCCTAAAGCCTTCCCAGCCATGTGGAACTGTGAGTCAATTAAACCCCTTTCCTTTATGAATTACCTAGTCTCAGGTGTTTCCTTATAGCAATGCGAGAACGGCCTAATATATGGAGAAAAGATAAGAAGTTCAGAAAACAGGGAATATGAGTGAATTTTCATTTCCTGATTTTTGCCCTTTATTTGAGGTAGAGATAAATCATATGGCCCTATTGTTGTTGCAGTAATTTCTTTAAAATAATAAACTTTTACCAGGACGGAAATTTAGATTATTTTAGGCCTAAAGAATTAAAGCTAGCAGTAATGAAAGAATAAATTAACAAATGAAAACATATTATATTTATAATTGCCAGATATGTTTCCCCTTTACTTAAGTGCCCTCTAATGATATAGCAGTAGCATATTTCTTCACATTGTCTATACAATGTAATTCAATTCAATACATACTTCCTAAAAACATGTTATTCGGTAATTGCAAATAACAGAATAGAGAAATATGAAAACAATTTAAAATAAAATCAAAAGTGTATTTTGAGAATTTGAACACTGATTTTTATTTGCAAATTTTAAAAAGACTTCCATAAATGATTCCCTTAAAGAGTTCAGTGAAGGAAAATTAACACCATGTTTTCAGTATATTACATTTTCCTCTCTTAACGGCAAAAGATTTGAGTCTTTCGGTGTATGGTCATTAACTGTTACTAACCATAGGTTGCTTCAGTCTCTTTCCTTAAAGAATCAGCCCTCCTCCCACCTTTTTTTACATCTGGAAAATAAACTTAAAGTCAGGCATCAGAGGAGAATTGTTTCGTTAATTTAGAAGACAATCTTTTTTTTTTTTTTTTTGTGAGACGGAGTCTCGCTCTGTCGCCCGGGCTGGAGTGCAGTGGCGGGATCTCGGCTCACTGCAAGCTCCGCCTCCCGGGTTCACGCCATTCTCCTGCCTCAGCCTCCCGGGTAGCTGGGACTACAGGCGCCCGCCACCTCGCCCGGCTAGTTTTTTGTATTTTTTAGTAGAGACGGGGTTTCACCGTGTTAGCCAGGATGGTCTTGATCTCCTGACCTCGTGATCCGCCCGTCTCGGCCTCCCAAAGTGCTGGGATTACAGGCTTGAGCCACCGCGCCCGGCTAGAAGACAATCTTAAAAACAATACTCTTTCCTGAACATTCATGCTGTGATGTGAACATCATTTTATTAGTCAAAACGTAGTTTATTTGTGATATTATTGTGCTATCATTTTTAGTCACATGCAAATCAAGGGAACACTTTGACCTAATGAGGTACTTACCTGAAAAACAGCTCAGTCACTTATTGCTCTATTTTTTGTTTTTGTTTGTTTAGGTATGGGTTGAGTAGATTTGGTCCCTTCTTCCAAATCTAGTAATTATTCCTTGGGAATCAATCCATAAAATAGCACAATTAGTGTACATACATAAGAGGAGAAGATAATTCATAAACTCAAGAAATTTGTATGGTAAAGAATAACCAAATATTGAGGTGGTTGAGGTAGACCGTAAAATACTACAGATAATAATGACTGCAAAATGAACACAAACATGGCTTTCCAAACCTTTAAAAAATGTATATTATTAACTTTAGGATATAACGAACCAAATGAAAATTGAGGCCATTCTGAATGCAAAACAAAATCTTCAAAACAGAGCACATATTATTGGCAGGTTCCTAAGAGTGGCAAGACCACCAGTGTACGTGAGAGAAAGGAAAGTATATTTAGGACAAGTATGGTGAGCAATTGCAATATCCACAGTTTTGGCTCATTGGTGGGAGTGCCATCAATAACAGTGATGATGTAATCACATTGGTAAGACATTCAAGGTAAGTCACCCCCTTAAATATTCCTTTTCTAAACGAAAGTAAAGAAATATGATTTGGTGCTCAGAGAAAAGATTTATATTTGAGAAAGCTTTTCACTACTATGGTAGGGTTCAAGGAGGAAAAATTAAAAGAGGAGGTAAAAGATTAGGAATAAAAGTTTTATACCATCAAATCAGTTAATTTCCATATGAGAAAATGTTAATTTAAATTTAAATATTGACTAGAAATATATTTAATTGAAAATTTAGTCACATATTTGGTAGCTAAAGTCCAGAACAGATTTTTGACCACCTATGTCTTAGGGAAAGACATGAATAATGAATCTTTCATCGTTTCTTTGGTGTTTGTTTAGTCACACTCATAAAAGGGGAAAAGCTTCTCTTTATTAGAGTGTTTTTTCCAAAGTCATTTTTCCATGAAAAATGGAAAATACAAAGATATTTCATGGAAAATACAAAGATAACAAAAATTGAAACAGACACATTAAGTATATCATAGTTTTGGAAAATATTATTTATCTTTTCCTGACTTCTTAAAAATGGATTCTACTATACAAAAGGGAATAGAAACACAACCAAAACATTATTCATAACCATATTCAGCAAGGAGTGATATATCACTTTATTTTCAGAAACAGATTTAATCTTCTCTTTTCCAAAATTAAAATTAATCTTTTTCATTTTTATGACCCTGTATATCGATTTTAAAGTATTTTAAAATAGTATGCTGTATTAGTGAAAGTTTTAATTTTTTATATTTGATATTATGTCTTTGATTACAAGGTACAGTGTTATTTATTAAAGTATGTAGTTTTATAAGTGTGGATACTATCATTTTGAAACATTAATTTTGAAGTCATAGTTTTTAGCTGCTCTAAAGTAAGAACATTTTTCATAGAACATCTTACTGTGAATGTTTTGTACCACATTGTGATATGTTGATTAATAAATTCATGTGGCAAATCCACAAACTCAACATTTTTTAAATATATACTTTTAGAGTGAATTATCTTTTTTTTTTTTTTCTTTTGAGACAAGGTCTCGCTCTGTAGCCCAGGCTCTAGTGCAAAGTGGTACAGTCTCAGCTCACAGAAAACTCTGCCTCCCAGGTTTAAGCAATCCTCCTGCCTCAGCCTCCAAAGTAGCTGGGATTATAAGCATGAGACATTATGCCAGGATATTATTGCTATTGTTGTTATTATTATTATCATATGTTTAGTAGACAAAGGGTTTCACCTTGTTGGTCAGGCTGGTCTTGAACTCCCAACCTCAAGTCGTCCACCTGCCTTGGCCTCCCAAAGTTCTGGGATTATAGGCATGAGTCACTTGCACCCAGTCTAAAGTGAATTATCTAATCAAATGTTCTTCTTATCTAGAAAAATGTCCAGAAGGGAAATGTGTATAGAGAAAAGAAGAATAGATTGTACCTTTTTATGCAAGTCCCAGCTTTTATCAACAGTGTATATGCAGGCACATTAGCCAGCATAACAGGAGATTAACCCATAAACTAAACTGCCAACCTCTTAATTTATAGATGAGCCAAAGTCATTTCATCTGCAGAGAGTGAGCATTTCTCCTCATGCTGCCGTGCATGCCACAATCCAAATTATAATTTCCAGGCATGATAGTGAATCTGGAATCAGGGCAAAGAAAGTTGGGTCATCTCAGTGTCTATTTTTTGTTTGTTTGTTTTTTGTTTTGAGATGGAGTTTCACTCTTGTCACCCAGGCTGGAGTGCAATGGCATCATCTCAGCTCACTGAAACCTCTGCCTACTGGGTTCAAGCAATTCTCCTGCCTCAGCCTCCTGAGTAGCTGAGATTACAGGCACGTGCAACCACGCACAGCTAATTTTTGTATTTTTAGTAGAGGTGGGGTTTCACTATGTTGGCCAGGCTGATCTTGAACTCCTGACCTCAGGTGATCTGCCCACCTCGGCCTCCCAAAGTGCTGGGATTACAGGCCCCACCCTCAGTGTCTATTTTCATGAAGTCATGATGATCTGGCATCCTTTTCTTTTTTACTCTGGAAATGTTATTATTTAAATGAATCTAATGGTCTGAGATCCAAGCTCACTTTTTGCAAGTATTATTTGTACTCTCCAACACTTGCATTTCTGGATTCTTTGTCCTTCTAATTTTCATTCATTGTTTTGTCTACATCTTTTCCTCATGGCACAATGCAATTTCCAGGATTGGAAATTACTTTATATTTACTATGTTCTATAGAGATGGCTTATTGATGTTACTCAAGGAAATTTTTCCATTTTATGAGTAATCTTTGTTCAAATCACAAAGTAGGGTGCTAGAGCTAATCCCTTCTGATGTGTGGATGCAAATGTTGAACAGACATTGTGGAGCAAATGACAAGTAAAGTCTAAGCTGAGTAATGAGGCAGTAAGAGGACATCCACATTTAAAATTATTGTTAATTCTCAGATGATTTGCAATCATCCTCCTTAAATTCTGTCTAAAAGAAAACCAAAAACCTTTCATTTCAAAGTGATATAAAATAACCTATAAATGTAATATCAGAGCCACTATGTATAATCTCTAATATTTTCAGAAACAGAGAGTGAAATAGGTGTCCCAAGATTACACAAGATTGTATAGTAGAATTGTAAACCCAACAATAATGCTAATGTTAGTTAACACATTTATTCACGATCTATTATTAAATTAACTAAGTATCCCATTCATCTCTCCCATTTTTGGCATTGCCTTCCCCCTGACAGCACCTTCATGTTTGACGCTGACAGCATCCCAAAATCCCTTGGTTATACCACCTCATGTCTCCTTTCCTTGCTCCTATGCTTTTCGGAGTTTTATCTTTGCTCAAGGATGAAGCTGTTGCTCCTATAATAGGATTGCCTTCTCTCACTAGAATGCATTCAAGCTGAGGGGCTGGTACGCTGAATCAAAATGCAAGGTTACAATTTAAGTGAGAGGCAAGGCTACTCACAAAGAATTGTGATACAGCAACTAGGAAGATTATAATTGAAGCAATGATTCATAACTATTTCCTAATACGAAAATATAACAGATGTGAGCCTACATATAAGAACTGGGGTTTAAGTGATATCTACATTTCTCGATACATTGATAATTTATCTGAAAAAGTCCTGAAGGAACTTCTGATAAAAGAAGAAAAAGTTCATTTTCTAGCTAAAGAAGAAAAAATGTTTCAAGGGAATTTATTCTAGTGGTGCAACAAGCATCAGGGAAAATATTCGACTACAGTAGTAGTCAAGGACGACTAATAACATCATATAATATCATGACTTACATTTTAAGTTAACATATTTTAAATAAGCCTTTCTAATGTTGATATAAGACTAGGAAAATCTGTTAGAAAGAATCATTGGAGATTATATTTTTTACAACAGATTGTTAATATCTGTGAAGAGTTTGATCCACTCAAACTTTGAGAAAAGAGTTATTAATAAAGTTATTTACAGCCATATTATTTAAAATAGCCCCAAACTGAATACACTCTAAAATTCCAACAACTGGGAGCAACAAAATAATGGAGTGGTATAATGGTATATAACATAGTATAAAACTATATTAATAATGAGAAGAAAATTATTTTAAAATAATTTTTATTATTATAGAAAAACACATGAACACAGAGATTAGAAACGCTATAAATACAACATGTTCAACCTTCCTGGGTCCTCAATGTAGCTTGGAAATACTTCTATTTCTCCTCTTAGCTCTCTTTCCTTTTATCCTCAGCAACTATTTAGAAAGTTCTTAAATCTTCTCACAGCTCTGACCCTACAACCTCACAGATCCCTCTCGGGGAATTTGTTTACTTTCTCTTCCACCAAGCAAATGGATGCTGTCAGATTTCTTCAACTTCTTTTCTCAAAACCTTCACAATTTTGCAGCAGCTGTCCTGGCTCCTTTCCTCCTCCTCTCTAGCTGGTGTAGAAAAGGAGCAGTCTGTCTAGCCTAAAGCGGATCCTTCTGCACTCTGAATCCCACCACCTCTGTTTCTTTAACATCCTCTTGTCTCTTTCTCTCCCCTTCCTTCAATATCTTCCTTAATCACCCAAATCCATTATTTTAAAAATTGCTCATTTCTCCAACTTGAAAACAACAATAATAAACACTTAAAGATTTTCTTTTTCCATAATAATCTTGAAAGAATTTATCATTCCTTCAAGTCCCAATCCACTGCAATCTGACATCTAGTCTTAACCTTACATCTCAGCAGCATTTACCAAGTTGCCATTCCTTTCTTGAGTTACTCTCTTTCCTTAGTTTCTGTGACACCGCTCAATTCTGCCTGCCCTCTCATTCTGACCATCCCCATTAAACCTCTCTGTTGGCTCCTCCTCCACTGATTGTACCATAACATTGTTTTTCTTTCATAGCTCTGTCCAAGACACCTTCATGCTTTACTTGGTGCACACTCCCTAGGTGACTTCTGCTACTGCCATAGGCTTCAAGTAGAATTAAAAGAGGATGAGGCTCAGATCTTTACCTCTAGTCCTGACCACGCTCTCTTACCTTTTAGAGGTGTGTATCCAGTTGACTGGTGGACACTTCCAAGTGGATGTCCCACAAAACCTTAGATTCAATATGTCAAAATTTCTGTGTCTAGATTCTCTACTCTCACCTAAATGGACTTCTCCTCGCATGTATTTGCTACCTTAGCGATGGATAAACCCAGTTATACAAGTCAGAAATTCAGCAGTAATTTTTAGCTCTTTCTACTCCCCTAACCCAATAGTCAATTGATTACCAAATTCTGTATTTCTCCAACCTAAATATTTCATAAATCTCTTGTCTGGGTTTTTACTATCAGAGCCAACTGGTTTCTCTACATCTGTCTTGCTTATATCCTCTATTGGTAGTGTGTAAACGTTTAACAACTGTTTCTCTGAATAAAAGAAAGGCTTCAATTGGTAGTATTCTCCAGTTTTTGTGTGATAAATACAGCATGACTAATTTCGATCTGCCCAATGTGATTTCACTCACTGACACTGAGTTGGGAAGTGATGATAACATTTGGCTTTTTTGAGCTTATGAGCTGGTTTCAGCACACTACTGTTTTTAATAGAGTGTTTTACCATCCTAGTTGTATGCTAGAATAACCAAGAGAACTGTATATATGTATGTATTTATGTATACACACACATATATGCATGCACATGGACCTTGTATACAAAGTTTTACAAAGTCTCAAGAACTAACATATTATGAAACTTCTGCAAGTGTTTCTAATGCGCAACTGAAATTCATATCAATTCTATGCTGTTTACGTGATCTTTCTAAAATCAATCTAACTGTGATCTTTAACCATCCTCACCCCTACATCCAATTAAATCTTTAATTGCCTTTGAAGTCCCAGCCAAGTTATTGACAAAACTTTTAACACCCAAATGGACTGGCCTTATTTTATTTTTCTATGCCTAGGGTATTTCTTGCTTCCTTTCAGCTAGCTAGCTCCCCCCAAGTTATCAAGTTTACATTTAGATAGGACTTCTTCCAGAAAGCCTTCCTGCATGAATCAAATCTAGATTTCATTCTCTTCTTAGTTGTACCATAGCACTTTGTAACTCCCCACATTGAACACTTTGTCTTTAACAGCTCCATGCAAACTATGATCAAGTGAGTCTTATTCTTCATTGTATCCCCAGAGCCTAGAACCTAGTTTTCAAGTAAAATTTCAATAATATATTTTGACTAAAAGAATGAGTTTTAGTTTCTCACTCCATTATTTGTGTATTTGTCAGAATATAATACAATATTAAGAAATTAGAAAATATACACAATCTGAAAGAAGGCCACTCATAGACCTATCTCCTCCAAAGCTGTTCACTTTTAAAAATATATGTTGGCATATATTTTTTCCAACTTTTTCTGGGCATAGATAACTTAATGGTCTAATACATTATATAATATGTTATCAAGGATTTTCATCAATACTTAGAGCCGGTCTGTTTAGGTTAACTTCTGCCTTTATAAAAATAAAACAATCAGGGCGGGGCACGGTGGCTCATGCCTGTAATCCCAGCACTGTGGGAGGCCAAGACAGGTGGATCACCTGAGGTAAGGAGTTTGAGACCAGCCTGGGCAACATGGTTAAACCCCATCTTTACTAAAAATGCAAAATTTATCTGGGCATGGTGGTGCAGGCCTGTAATCCCAGCGACTCAGGAGGCTGAGGCAGGGGAGTCACTTGAACCCAGGAGGTGGAAGTTGCAGTAGCTGAGATAGCACCACTGCACTGCAGCCTCTGTCTCAAAAAATACATAAATAAACAAATAAAATGATCAGAACACAATAAATGTACTAAATCTCCCCCATTCTCACCCTATGCTTCTTTGCTTTTGAAAATTAATATGATCTAGTAGAAAGAAATTAATATGAATCTGGCTCCACCTCTTCTGAGCTGTTATTTAATGCTCCTGAACCTCAATTTTCCCAACTGTAAAATGGGATTAATAATATCTACTTAAAAGGTTTTTGTGTGGATGTTAAGAAATGACAACTGTATAACATAGATTTGTACTTCAATAATATTGAATGCTAGAAAGTCCCTGGGAGAATTGGAATGAACAAATACCACTCGTTTTAGGAGAAAAAAAGATCAATCGCAGCACCCCTTCTAGAGTGCAGTTTCATAAGTGTGTGGGCGTCAAAGCCAGACTGCAAGAACTGAAAAGAAACTGTAGATCAAATGTAGACCATACAAGCTGACCCCTCCTCAGAACACTTTCACAAAGAAAGAAAGAAGAGAAATTTATGGAATCTAGAGGGGGCAGCAAAGTCAAGTGAAAGTTCTTCAAGTTAAGTGATGGCAAAAAAAAAAAAAAAAAGTCAGTGGCAAGGAAGAGTGAGCATGTGAGAAAAACATGTCATATGGGAGGCAAGTGCTCAGAAATAGAGAACATCTAAGTGCAGGTATAGGCATTACACTTAGTAGCTGGACTTTATCATTAGAAGGATGCCTTTTCCTTGAGGGACATGAGGAAGTTCAGATTAAAATGAAGACAATTTGATATTTTTAAGACCTATATTTCATTTCTTCTCAGGGAGACAGATAATTCTATAAAAAATGTACTATGACATTAAGATGAGGCAGCATTAATTATTGAAAGGAATTTGAAGGAATAGATGCCAATGTTTCAGGTTACTGGCAATTAGCCACTATATTATCTTTACATATTTTATCATTGGTTATGTTCCAGAAATACTTGGCAGCCAGATTTGAAGTAATTGGTTGTATCCACCTCAAAATCATTGTTAATTTTGTCAGAAGTTCAAGTGAAATCAAGGACTAATTTATTTCAAGAAATGTGGTGCAATAGAGACCTGGAAAATGTCATACTTCAAACAAGACACTAAGTGTTTTGGTGCCTTTTTTTTCTTCATTCAACTTGTATTTTGTGGCAGGCATTGTTTTAGGTTCTCGAAGTTTATTGTTGAGCAAGGTGGACAAAGTCTCTGCTTTCATGGAGTTTATTCTTTAAACAAGGAAACCTGAAAGGACAGAAGTAAGTAAGTACAACATCCTCTCATGAAAAGTACCCTGAAAAGCAAAGCTGGCAAATGTTGGTATAGAGGGCATGTGGAGTGGGTGGCAGTACCTTCGTCAGCCTGGTCTGGGAAGTCCTCTCTGACCAGTGGACATTTGAGCTGACACCTGACTGGCATGAATCAGAGTCATGGGGAATTCAGAAAGTACTGTGTTCTAATTCTTCACCAAATTCCTAGGCTTGACATAGAAAGGTAAAGGCCATGAAAAGTCAAGCTACGTGAAAGGAAGGTAAGTGTAGTTGAGGCAAAAGAAAGCAAGAGCATGAAGCAAGGTGAATTAGTCAGCACAGCTTGCAGAATAGGGTAAGGAGTCGGGATTGATTGCTAGTGCAACAAGATGTCATTGCAGGGCTCATCAAAAATATGATCTGATTTGTATTTTGCAAAACTTGTTCTGGGTAATGTGTACAGAATAAGTAATGTCATTGATCATGATACTACTTATTACTTCTGGCTGTAAGACGATAAAATGCAATTCAATGGTAGCCTATTTGGAGAAGATCTCAACATGATTTTAATGAAAGAGGACTTGAGTGATCGCTAGTTTCTTCAAGACTTTATTTCACAGATGAGGAAGTTAAGGGTGTTAAGGTCTATAGATAAAATAATACACAAAATCATCCAATATATAAGATAGAAGGTGATTTTATATACTGGATGATCTTGTGTATATGTTGTTGATCTTGAAATAATATGCAAGATCATACAATCAGTTATTGACTGAGCCAGGATTAGAATATATTCCTCTTCCATTTTGTTCTTTTCATGATACCTTATCTTTTCATTTGGCTGTGGTACACAAACACACACACACACACTCGTACACACAGAGGTGGAGAGAGAGAGAGAGAGAGAGAGAGAGAGGACGCTAGCTGTGAATCATTTCAGTATCTATCCCAGAAAATCTAGAAAGTGTTGCTTGAAGTGTGCTCCATAGACCATTTACATCATAACCAGGTTATTTGTTAAGATGTCGTACTGACACAGAATCACAGAGTCTCTGGGAATTACACCTTGAAGAAGGAAAAACTGGAAAACTTCATGAGCTGTCCAGTTTTCAAGATGAAACAACTGTTATTATCAATCTTCAGCAATTTTGATTGAGCTTTCTCTACTGGACATTTTTCCAACATGCAAAAAAAAGGTGTACTCATTTAATTTCTATTTCCTATGCACTCTTAATACAGCTTGGCTCAACTGTCAAAAAAAAAAAAAAAAAAAAAAAAAAAAACAAAAAAAAAACCACCAAGAAGTCATTTTGTGAATGAAATTTGCTCTCAACAATAATTAATAGCTTACCAACTAAAAAAAGTCCAGGACCAGATGGATTCACAGCTGAATTCTACCAGAGTTACAAAGAGGAGCTGCTACTATTCCTTCTGAAACTATTCCAATCAATAGAAAAAGAGAGAATCCTCCCTAATCCATTTTATGAGGTGAACATCATCCTGATACCAAAGCCTGGCAGAGACACAACAAAAAAAGAGAATTTTAGATCAATATCCCTGATGAACACCGATGCAAAAATCCTCAACAAAATACTGGCAAACTGAATCCAGCAGCACACTAAAAAGTTTATCCACCAAAATCAAGTCGGCTTCATCCCTGGGATGCAAAGCTGGTTCAACATACGCAAATCAATAAACGTAATCCATCATATAAACAGAACCAAAGACAAAAACTACATAATTATCTCAATAGATACAGAAAAGGCCTTCAAAAAAATTCAACAGCCCTTCATGCTAAAAACTCTCAATAAACTATGTATTGATGGGATATATCTCAAAATAATAAGAGCTATTTATGACAAACCCACAGCCAATATCATACTCGATGGGCAAAAACTGTAAGCATTCTCTTTGAAAACTGGCACAAGGCAGGGATGCCCTTTCTCACCACTCCTATTCAACATAGTGTTGGAAGTTCTGGCCGGAACAATCAGGCAGAAGAAAGAAATAAAGGGTATTCAATGAGGAAAAGAGGAAGTCAAATTGTCCCTGTTTGCAGATGACGTGATTGTATATTTAGAAAACCCCATCGTCTCAGCCCAAAATCTCCTTAAGCTGATAAGCAACTTCAGCAGTCTCAGGATACAAAATCAATGTGCAAAAATCACAAGCATTCTTATATACCATAACAGAAAAACAGAGAGCCAAATCATGAATGAACTCCCATTCACAATAGCTTCAAAGAGAATAAAATACCTAGGAATCCAACTTACAAGGGATGTAAAGGACCTCAATCTACCCATCTGACGAAGGGCCAATATCCAGAATTTACAAAGAACTTAAACAAGTTTACAAGAAAAAATCAAACAATCCCATCAAAAAGTGGGTAAAGGATATGAACAGACACTTCTCAAAAGAAGGCATTTATGCAGCCAACAGACACATGAAAAAAGGCTCATCATCACTCATCAGAGAAATGCAAATCAAAACCACAATGAGATACCATTTCATTGGTGATCATTAGCGATCATCTCAATGGCGATCATCTTAATGGTGCCACAGAGAAATGCAAATCAAAACTACGATGAGATACCATCTCATTGGTGATCATTAGCGATCATCTCAACTAGGGATCATCTCAATGGCACCATTAGAATGGCGATCATTAAAAAGTCAGGAAACAACAGGTGCTGGAGAGGATGTGGATAAATAAGAATGATTTTACACTGTTGGTGGGGCTGTAAACTAGTTCAACCATTGTGGAAAACAGTGTGATGATTCCTCAAGGATCTAGAACTAGAAATACCATTTGACCCAGCCATCCCATTAGTGGACATATACCCAAAGGATTATAAATCATGCACACGTATGTTTATTGTGGCACTATTCACAATAGCAAAGACTTGGAACCAGCCCAAATGTCCATCAATGACAGACTGGATTAAGAAAATGTGGCACATATACACCATGGAATACTATGCAGCCATAAAAAAGGATGAGTTCATGTCCGTTGTAGGGACATGCATGAAGCTAGAAACCATCATTCTGAGCAAACTCTCACAAGGACAGAAAACCAAACATCACATGTTCTCACTGATAGGTGGGAATTGAACAATGAGATCACTTAGACACAGGAAAGGGGACATCACACATGGGGGCCTGTTGTGGGGTGGAGGGAGGGGGAGGGACAGCATTAGGAGATATACCTAATGTAAATTACGAGTTAACGGGTGCAGCACACCAACACAGCACATGTATACATATGTAACAAATCTGCACTTTGTGCACATGTACCCTAGAACTTAAAGTATAAAAAAAATAAAAAAAATAAAAACCTTAAATCCCCAATGCAATAGTATTAAGAGGTGGGGCCTTTAGGAGCTGATTAAATTCCATGAGGGCAGAGCCCTCATAAATGTGATAAGCAGCTTTATAAAAGGGCTGGAGGGAACTAACTAGGCTCGTTTGTCCTTCTGCCTTCCACCATGTAAAGACAAAGCATCCCCTCCAGAGAAACCAGTGCTCGAGGCGCCATCTTGAAAGCAGAGACCAGGCCCTTAGTAGACACTGAACCTGTCAGCACCTTGAAGATTTTGGACTTCTTATGCTCTAGAACAATAAGAAAATAAATTTCCCTTCTTCATAAACTTAAAAAAAAAAAGGAAAAAAAAAAAAAAGAGAAAATTGCCCTTAAATCCTGTATTGGCCTATGGGTAAACCCATACATTTAAGATAGTGGCTGATCTAATTACTGATAGCCTGTTATCCAGATAATAGGAAATTGGAAGTGCTGATTAGGAACGAGCGGGAAATGTAATATAATTTAGAACAGTTTTCATCAAAAATGATTATTTAAGTAGTAAAATTTTGGTATATGGAAAATTCATTTATATAAAACATCACATTTTCCTGAGAATAGTGTATAAGTAAAGGGTTATTGCTAAAGCTTGCATTTTGCCATTGGAGAAACATGCCTAGTTGAAATTGTATTTGTTGTTTACTTGCTATAATCTCTATGTTTGTAAATAAAGAATCTTGGTATGTACATTGTAAAATTTGTTTTACTCTTGTTTCCCAAACCAGTAGCCAGTGGTTAGATGACTCAAAGGATGCAGCAGCAAACTTTGGGGGAATAGTTTCTGAAAGACATTAATGCAGTAACAGGAAACATATTACTTATTGAACATTTACTTTATGCTAGATGCATAATATCAACTTTATATGCATTATCTAATTTAATCTTCTCAACCTACCATCTTTCAAGCAAAAAAAAAAAAAAAAAATCCACTACCATTTTATTCAACATTTTTTCATATTGGAAAGTTAATCTCAGTCCCCCAAGCAGTAGAGAGATTTATTCAGGCTTCTGGGTGAGGATGTGCTAAGAGAATTGTGAAGAACATGAAAATCTCTGACACAGAGGTTACAACTAAAAGCATCACAGCCTAAACAACTCTAAAAATATTGTCTCAGAAATAGCAAATCATAAAGAACATGGAGCTCTATTTTATCACCTTAGCCCGACTTTTTGATCTAACTCTAGTGATTTGACATTGTTGCTGTCATGAAATGTAATACTAATTTCAGGGATCTGATATAGGAAAGACTAAAATATAGAAAATTTGGTATCGTGTTTTATATTAGCTTACAGTGTTATGAATTGCTTACGTAAAGTCTTTTTAAATTTGGTATAATGATGATAGTAAGTGTATTTTCTATGTATGTGTAAAACTACATACTAACATAATTAATAACTTAGCCTATACTTTTCAATTTACTTTTAATTTATTTTAATGTAATATTTAAATGTACAATTTGGCCCACATGGGGACCAGATAGATTCCTGAGCCAAAGTGAACTTCTCTCTTGCTTCCCAAGTTGTACTCAGGAAACTGACCAGGTCCTATAATTTTATGAACCAAAACCCTTGGACAGTACAGATATGGTTAAAAACAAAAACAAAACAAGTCTAGGGTGATAGGTCTGAAGCAACCCTTTCTTCTCCTTCCACCATTAGTCTGTAATCTCCAAGTACCCAGAGACAGCATTCTCAGGTTTCCAGCACTCCTTAAAGAGGCTTGGATGAGGCATGAAAAAGAGCAGTGACTCATAGAGGTGAGAAGGTCACCCAATGGGGACCCAATACCAAATCAGTTCCAGAAAACATATATGCCATACAATGCCAGCAGAGATGAAGGAAGACAATTCAGTCAATGACAGCCAATTCAAATGAGAATGACAAAGGTTTGAATGTCTCCTCCCTATCAGGACTGAACTAGGAATGAGGAAAAAAACAAAAAGCCACTTTCCAGTGTCCAGTATCCTAATGAAATTATTTAAAGGGGATTCAGATGTCACTTCCACTTGTTGAAGAATGCAGGGTCTCACTGTGCAGTCATAACTTATTACAGCCTCAAAATCCTATGCTCAAGTTATCTTCTCACTTCCCAAGTAGCTAGGACTACAAAAGCAGCATCTACAGCTTTCAGAAAGGCACAGCAAGAGCAAAAGATCTCCTTCTAGAACACGGTTAAAGAAAATATAAAATACTTACCTGACTAGAGATGACAGCCTTCAAACCCACAGGTGAAGAGATATTCTCCAACACCACTTCCATGCCAATCTTCACCTTCTCCAAGGTAGGGAGAATACCATTGGGTGGAAATCGGAACACTTACAGACACAGACGCAGAAAAAAAAAGTGGCTTATTTCACATATAACCCCTAGAGGGAATCTATGGTCTACCTATTTGGAAAAATCGAAAGGAAGTTTGGAGTTGATGATGTTTGAACCAAACTTTTTGACAGCTGAATAAACAAGGACAGTTAGATACGCATGTCTTACAGAATTCCAATTATTACTGAAGATCTGACACTCTTCCAGTCAAACTTATGTATATATACTTAGGTGTACATGGTTATCTATTTTATGATTACAATGCATTCAATAAAAACTGTTGACAGTGCATGGTTTCAAAGTCTTTCACATGTCAAAAATGTTTTTAAAAATTATAATTTACCTAATTAACTTACAAAATATGTAATTCTAGATAAAATATAAAACAACAATAAAACAAAACACACAAATAAAATCATTTTTGAACTTGGAAAGAAAAGAAAATCTTCAGGTGCCAGATTAAGAACTCATAGAGCAATGTGTTAGAGTTGTAGCTTGAGAGATTGTAGAGGAATCAGATCAAGGTTTTCTTCTAGGATTCTTATAGATTTGGGCTTTACATTTAAGTCTCTAATCCATCATGAGTTGAATTTTGTATATGGTGAAAGGAAGGGGTCCAGTTTCAATTTTCTGCATATGACTATCCAGTTCTCCCAGCACTATTTATTAAGTAGGGAATCCTTTCCCCATTGCTTGTTTTTGTCAGGTTTGTCAAAGATCAGATAGTTGCAGGTGTATGGTCTCATTTCTGGGTTCTCTATTCTGTTCCATTGGCCTATGTGTCTGGCATGGGCAAAGATTTCATGACAAAGATGCCAAAAGCAATTGCAATAAAAGCAAAAATTTGCAAATAAGACCTAATTAAACTAAAGAGCTTTAGCACAGCAAAAGAAACTATCAACAGAGCAAACAGACAACCCACAGAATGGGAGAAAACTTTTGCAAACTATCCATCTGACAAAGGTCTAATATTCAGCATCTATAACAAACAAACTTACAAGAAAAAAATAAACCCATTAAAAGTGTGCAAAGGGGGAGGGGGGAGGGATTGCATTGGGAGTTATACCTGATGTAAATGACGAGTTGATGGGTGCTGACGAGTTGATGGGTGCAGCACACCAACATGGCACAAGTATACATATGTAACAAACATGCACGTTGTGCACATGTACCCTAGAACTTAAAGTATAATAATAATAAATAAATTTAAAAAAATGTGCAAAGGACGTGGACAGACACTTCTCAAAATAAGACATACATGCAGCCAGCAAATATTTAAAAAAGCTCACTGTCACTGATCATTAGAGAAATGCAAATTAAAACCACAATGAGATACCATCTCACACCAGTCAGAATGGCCTTTATTGAAAAGTCAAAAAATAACACATGCTGGTGAGGTTGTGAAGAAAAAGGAATGCTTACACATTGTTGGTGGGAGTGTAAGTTAGTTAAACCCTGTGGAAAGCAGTGTGGCAATTCTTCGAAGATCCAGAAATAGAACTACCATTCAACCTAGGAATCCCATCACTGAGTATGTACCCAAAGAAATATAAATTGTTCTATCATAAAGACACATGCAAGTACATGTTCATTGCATCACTATTCATGATAGTAAAGACATGGAATCAAACAAGTGCCCATCAGTATAGACTGAATAAAGAAAATGTGGCACATATATCCCAGGGAATGCTATGAGGACATAAAAAGGAACAAGATTGGCCGGGTGCGGTGGCTCACACCTGTAGTTCCAGCACTTTGGGAAGCCAAAGTGGGCAGATCACTAGGTCAAGAGGTATTTTTAACATTCTTAAGAAAAAAAATTCAAGTAAGAATTTTATATCTTGCCATACCAAGCCTCATAAGCAAAGCTGAAATAAAATTGTTTCCAGACAAGCAAGCACTAAGGACATTTATTACCACTGGGCCAGTCTTACAAGAGATCCTTAAGGGAGTTCTAAATATGGAAACAAAAGAAATGTCCACACAAAGAATCAACAAAACCAAAGTTTGTTATTTGGCAGAATAAACAAGATCAATAGACCATTTGCTAGAATAGTAGGAAAAAAAAGAGAAGATTCAAATAAGCTCAACCTGAAATGACAAGGGTAACAAACACTACAACCGATCTCACAGAAATACAAAAGATCTGCAGAGACTATTATGAACCCCTCTGTGTGCATACAAACTAAAAAATCTAGAAGAAATGGATGAATTCCTGGAAACACAGAGTCTCCCAAGATTCAATCAAGAAGAAATTGAAATACTAAACAGGCCGGTATCAAGTTGCAAAATTGAATCAGTAATTCAAAAAATCCTACAAACCAAAAAAAAAAAAAAAAAAAAAAAAAAGCCCTAGGCCAAATAAAGTCAGAGTCAACCTCTACCAAACATACAAAAAGAGCTGGTACAAATTCTACTGGAACTATTCCAAAAAGTTAAGGATGAGAGACTCCTCCCTTACTCATTTTATGTGGCAAACATCAGGCTGATACCAAAAACCTGGCAAAGATACCACAAAAAAGAGAAAACTACAGGTCAATATTCCTTATAAACAGAGACACAAAAATCCTCAACAAAATACTAGCAAACCAAATCAAACAGCCCATCAATTAATTCACCATGATCAACTTGGTTCATTCCTGGGATTCAAAATTGATTCAATATATGCATACCAATAAATATGATTTACCACTTAAACAGAATTAAAAACAAAAAAAATATGATCATCTCAGTAGATGCAGCGAGAGCTTTTGATAAAATTCAAGATCCTTTCATGATAAAAACCCTCAAGAAACTAGGCATAGACGGAGCATATTGCAAAATAACAAGAGTCATCTATGACAGACTCATAGCCAACATCATACTGAATGGGAAAAAGCTGGAAGCATCCACTTTGAGACCTAGAAATAAACAAGGATCCTATTTTGTCCCACTGCTGTGCAACATAGTACTGGAAATCTAAGCCAGAGCAATCAAGCATGAGAAAGAAATAAAAGGCATCTGAATAGGAAAAGAAGAAATAAATGTTTTTTTTTTCTTCACTGACAATGCGATTCTGTACCTAGGAAGCCCTAAAGACTCCACCAAAATGTTACTGGAACTGGTAAAAAATTTTGGCAAAGTTTCAGGATACAAAATCAATGTACAAAAATCAGTAGCATTTCTATACACCAACAGCATCCAAGAATGCAATTCTATTAAAATATGCAATTCCATTTAAAGTGACCACAAACAAATAAAATAAAATACCTAGGAATACATCTAACAAAAGTGGTGAAAGATCTCCACAAAGAGAACTGAGAAACACAGCTAAAATAAATCATAGATAACATACAAAACAGACAAAAATTTTGACAAAACAGACAAAAAAAAAAGCTATGGGGAAATAACTCCCTGTTCAATGAATGGTTCTGGGATAGATGGCTAGCCATACACAGAAGAAACCAGACCCCAACCTTTCATCATATACTGAAATTATCTCAAGACAGATTAAAGATTTAAATGTAAGATCTCAGACTTCAAAATTCTGGTAGAAAACCTAAGAAATATTATTGTGGAATAATGTTTGGGGAAGAATTTATGACTAGGTCCTCAAAAGTAATTACAACAAAAAACAAAATTGGCAAGTGGGACCTAACTAAACTAAAGAGCTTCTGCACAGCAAGAGAAACTATCAACAGAGTAAACAACCTACAGAATGGGAGGAAATACTTATAAGCTATGCATCTGTCAAAGGCCTAATGTTCAGAATATATAAGGAACTTAATTCAACAAGTAAAAAGCAAATAACCCCATTAAAAGTGGAAGAGGACATAAACAGACACTTTGTAAAAGAAAACATACAAGCAACCACCAAAGGTATGAAAAATGCTTAACCTCGCTAATCATCAGAGAAATACGAATCAAAACCACAATGAGATACCATCTCACACCAGTCTGAATGGCAGCTATTAAAAAGTCAAAAAACAACAGATGCTGGTGAAGCTGCAGAGAAAAGGGAATGCTTATACACCATTGGTGGGAATACAAGCACTGCAGAAAGCAGTTGGGAAGCTTATCAAAGAACTAAAAACAAAAGTACCATTCAACCCAACAATCCCATCACTGGGTATATATCCAAAGGAAAATAAATCACTCTACCCAAAAGACACATGCATGTGTATGTTAATTACAGCACTTTTCAAAGTAGAAAAGATATAGAATCAATCTAGGTGACCATCAATGGTGAATTGGACAAAGAAAATGTGGCACATATACATCAGGGAATCGATGCAGCTATAAAAAAGAATGGAATCATGTCCTTTGCAACAATATGAGTGCAGCTGGAGGACATTATCCTCAGTGAATTAACGTAGGAACAGAAAACCAAATACCACATGTTCTCAATCATAAGTGAGAGCTAAATATTGGGTACACGTTGACATAAAGATGGCAACAACAGACACTGGGGACTACTAGAGGAGGGAGGAAGGGGGACAAGAGTTAAGCTATTGGGTAGTGTGTTCACTACCTGGGTGGTGGGAGTAATCATACCCCAAACCCCAGTATCATGCAATATACCCATATAACAAATCTGCACATGTATCTCCTGGATCCAAAATAAAAGTTGAAATTATAAGGACAGTAACAACAACAAAAACGCAAAAATTAGTAGAAGGAAATGAATAACAAAGATCAGAGCAGAACTAAACAAAATGGAGGGTAAAAGAATTCCAAAGAATAAGTAAAACCAAAAGTTTTTTTTTTTTTTTGGACAGATAAAATTGACAAACCATTAGCTACACTAGAAAAAAAAGAGAGAAAACCCAAATAAACAGAAGCAGAAAGAAAAAAAGGAGACATTAATAACTGATTCCAAATAAGTAAAAAATATCATCAGAGATTATTATGCTATATGCTAACAAACTTGAAAATCTAGAGGAAATAAATACATTACTGGACACATACAACTTCCCAAGTTTGAACCTGTAGAAAATAAGAAAGGACCTAGAGGAAATACATGGCTGGACACATACAACTTAACAAGATTGAACCTGTAAGAAATAAGAAACCTGGGTAGGCCAATTCTGAGTAATGAGTTTGAATCAGTAATAAACATCTCCCAACAAAGAAAAGCCTGGGATTGGATGGCTTCACTGTCGAATTTTAACAAACTTACAAAGAACTAACACCAAATTCTCCTCCAACTATTCTAAAAAAATTGAAGAGAAAGAAATTCTCCCTAACTCATCCCACAAGGCCTGTATTACCCTGACATCAAAACCAGACATGGATGCAACAAGAAAAGAAAACTATCAGCCAATATCCCTGATGAACATAGATGCAAAAATCCTCAGCAAAATACTAGAAAATTGAATTTAACAGCATATCAATAAGATAATACACCATGATCTGGTGAGATTTATCTCAGGGCTTCAAGGATGGTTCAACATATGCAAATCAATAAATACAATACATCACAATAAAATGAAGGAGAAAACCAATAGATGGAGAAAAGCATTTGATAAAATTCAGCATTCCTTCTTGGGGGGAAAAAAAAAAAGCCTCTCAACAAATTAGGCACAGAAAGACTATATCTCCTCAATATAATAAAGGTCAGATATGACAAACCCACAGCTAACGTCATACTAAATGGGCAAATTTGAAAGTTTTTCTATATGAACTTGAGTAAGACAAGGATGCTTATTTTCACTACTCTTTTCAACGTTGTACTGGAAGTCCTAACCAGAGCAACCGGGCAAGAGAAATAAATAAAAGGCATTCAAGTTATAAAGTGGAAGTCAAATTGTCTTTCTTTCCAGGTGGCATGATCTTATATCTAGAAAAACCTAAAGACTCCATCAATAAACTCTTAGACGTTACAAATGAAGTCAGTAAAGTTGCCAGATATAAAATCAACATACAAAAATAAGTAGCATTTCTTTACACTAATAACAATCTCACTCAGAAATAAATCAATAAGGAAATTGCTTTTACAATACCTACAAGAAAATAAAATAGGAATAAATTTAACCATGGGGGTGAAAGGCCTCTACAAGGAAAACTACAAAACACTGATGAAAGAAATTGAAGAGGACACAAATAGAAAGACATTCCATGCTTATCGATCAGAAGAATTAATATTGTAAAAATGGTAATATTGTCTAAAGCAATATACAGATTCAATACAATCTCTATCAAAACACGAATGTCATTGTTCACAGAAATTGGGAAAACATTCCTACAATTCAGATGGAACCAAAAAAGAGCCCAAATAATCAAAGTGATTCTGAGCTGGAGACATCTTGCTATCTGACTTTAAAATATATTACTAGGCTATAATAACCAAAATGACATGGTATGGTTACATAAAAATAGACATGTAGACCAATGGAATAGAATAGAAAACCCAGAAATAAGGTCACTTATTTACAGCCAACTGATTTTTGACAGAAGCTCCAAGAACATATATTAGGGAAGGGATACCCTCTTCAATAAAATGGTGCTGGGAGATTTGAATATTCATATGCAGAAAGTGAAACTGCAACCCTATCTTTCACAATGTACAAACATCAATGCAAGATAGATTAAAGATTTAAAAGTAAAACCCAAAACTATAAAACCACTAGAAGTAAACATGAGAAACTTCAGCATATTGTTGTAGGCAAAGATTTTATGGCTAAGGCTTCAAAAGCAAGGCAAATAAACCAAAAATAGACAAAGGAAACTATATTAAACTAAAAAGCTTCTGCACAGCAAAGGAAATAATTAACAGAGTTAAGAGACAATCTAATCAACAGGAGAAAATATTTGAAAACTCTTCACCTGATAAGAAATTAGTATGTAGAAGGAACTCAAACAATCTTTTTTTAATATCTCATTAAAAAGTGGGCAAATGACATAAGTAGACATTTCTCAAAGGAAGAGATACAAATGGCCAACAGGCACATGAAAAGTAAGTTAAATATCACTAATCATCAAGAGAATGTAAGTCAAAGTCATAATAAGATATCATCTTACCCCAGTTAGAATGGCATTATTAAAAAGACAAAAAACAGTGGATACTAGTGAGGATGCAGAGAGAAAAGAGCTCTTATACACTGTTTGTAGGATTGTAAATTAGTATAGTTATTATGAAAGACAGATGGAGAATTTTCAAAAAATGAAAAATGGGACTCCCGTTGGGTTTAGTAATCCCACTATTGGATATTTATCCAGATGAAAAGAAGTCAGTTTATGTAAGAGATTCATGTACCTCCATGTTTATTACAGCACTATTTACAAGAGCAAAGAAATTGAATCAACCTAAGTGTTCATCAACAGATGAATGGATAAAGAAAATGTGGTATATATACACAATGGAATACCACACAGCCATAAAAAAAAAAAATGAAACAATGTCATTTGAAGCCACATGGATGGAACGGGAGATGATTATGTTAAGTCAAATAAGCCAGGTGCAGAAAGACAAATATCACATGCTCTCTCTCATATGTGGGAGTGAAATAGTTGATTTCATGGAAGCAGATAGTTGAATGATGGTTACCAGAGGCTAGAAAGAGTGTGTGTGGGGAGAGGGTGATGAAGGTAAGTTGGTTAATGGGCAGAAACATACAGTTAGATGGACTGAGTAGGTTTTAATGTTCAATAGCAGAGTGGGATGACTATAGCTTAATAATGATACATGGTATATTTGAAAATAGCTGGAAGAGAGGAGTTTAAAGTTCCTAACACATAGAAGTGATAAAGTCTCAAGATGGTGGATATCCTAAATATTCTGACTTGATTATTACACATTCTATGCATGTAAAAAATATCACATGTACTCTATAAATGTGTATAAATAAGTATTACATGGAAATAAATACATATATAAGATGAATATTTAGAACATATTGGCTGGGACCGATGGCTCACGCATGTAATCCCAGCAAGTTGCAAGACTGAGGCAGATGGATGGCTTGAGCCCAGGAGTTCAAGACCAGCCTGGGCAATATAGTGAGACCCCACCTCTGTTTTTTTTTTTCCTTAAAAAAGGAACTTCTTAAACATGGGTTAAGAAACGATTCTTTCAGAAATTCACAATAGGATGACCTGTAAGAAAATAAATATATTAGTCCAGGCACCATGGCTCATGCCTGTAATCCCAGCACTTTGGGAGGCCAAGGCAAGTGGATCACCTGAGGTCAGGAGTTTGAGACCACCTGGCCAACATGGTGAAACTCCGTCTCTACTAAATATACAAAAATTAGCCGGCATGGTGGTGCATGCCTATAGTCCCAGCTACTTGGGAGGCTGAGGCAGGAGAATTGCTTGAACCTGGGAGGCAGAGGTTGCAGTGAGCCAAGACTGCGCCATTGCACTCCAGCCTGGATGACACAGTGAGACTCTGTATCAGGAAAAAAACAAAAAGAAAATAAATAGATTAATATATTTGTTTACCTCAAAATTTAAACTTCTGTATGACCAGTGATATTGTAACCCCAAAATTTAAAAAGTGACACACTGAGAGAATTCTTTTTTTTTTTTTGAGACAGAGTTTCACTCTTGTTGCCCAGGTAGGAGTGCAATGGCATGATCTTGGCTCACTGCAACCTCTGCGTCAGGGTTCAAGCGATTCTCCTGCCTCAGCCTCCCAACTAACTGGAATTACAGGTGCCCACCACCCTGCCCAGCTAATTTTTGTATGTTTAGCAGAGACAGGGTTTCACCATGTTGGCCACGCTGGTCTCAAACTCCTTATCTCAGGTTTTCCATCAGCCTTGGCCTCCCAAAGTGCTGGGGATACAGGTGTGAGGAGACATTTTTAATAAAGGCTATAATCTTTGATCATCAAAAAATAAAAATAAAAAAAAAAGAAAAGAAAGAGTCAAGAAAAAAATCAGGGAGGGAGAAGGAGAGAAAGAAAAGAAGAAATAAAGCAGCCCAAGAGAAAAAAAAAGTCAAATGTCATAAACAGTAATTCAGGAAAGAAAAATCTGAATGTTCAACAAGAAAATGAAAAATGCTGAAACTTATTAACAACAAGCAAGGAGCTGCAAATTAAAACTACACCAAGATAACATTTTATACCTATCATGTTGCCATTAAAAAAAAAAAAAAAGTGAGCCTTACAAAATGAAGCATTGGGAAAGGTGTGGAACAATGGAAACATTTATATTCTACCTCTGATCCTGTGAAATGTACATTGGTACAACCACTTTAGAAAATATCTTGGTAATATCTATTGAAGCTAAATATGTGCATACCTTATGGTCCAGCAAGTAGAAACACTTTCAAGCATGTGTACAAGAATGTTCCTTTTAATATTATTTGTAATGAAAAACAATGACAAAAAAACTGAGCATCAATAGGAAAAGGGGTGAATAAATTGTGGTATGAAGAGCAGTTGTAACCTAACACACAAACACACACACACAGACACACACACACACATATCCATAAAGGAGGGTACAAAAAATGTATTGTCAGGATATGCTGAATGACACAATAGCATTTACATAAACTTTTATAAACACAAAAAGCAATCCAATATATTGTCAGTTGAGATACACACACATATGTATGTGAAAACATTAGAACACAGATTGACTGGAAGGAATCAAAACAATATATTGGCATTGGTTACAGGAGGGAAAGAGTGGGTAATGGATTTGAGGAATGAAGACCTTTATTTACTCTGTGTTTTTCTACATGAAATAGAGTACGTGTATATTTGTGTAAATGTATATGCATCTGTGTGTATTTGTCTTCTATATATTAAATATATATTATATATGTTAAAATTATAAAAGTTATCATTTGTAATTTTGGGAGAGTATTTTTATACAAATTTTGCATTTCTCTACTTTTTAGCATTAAAAAAATAAAAACCTAAGTGTGAATCAGATGCTGAGTTATGATAATTTGAGGCCAAGACTAACCGAGGCATTAGAATTCTAAGAAGGAAGCCTGAAAAACACTGTGCATCAAAAATGGTAATTTACCTGCCCCTCTAAAAGGAAGTCAAATCTCAGTGTCAGGTTCCAGCTGTGCTGCTAGTTAACACCGCAGCTCAGAGAATGGAGTGTTTTTGTGGAGAAAGTGTTTTGAGGATGCTGAGGCAGAACTGCAGCCAGGGACTTTGGGGAAATGAGGTTCAGCAGAAAGTAGAATGCAGAAGAGAATTTTCACTAGGCCAGGACAAGTCAGCAAGGCAAAGCAAACAAAACCCTGAAGAGCTGAAGACAGAAAATACTTTCTATTTGGAGACCACTGCACATTTTTCTTTAGGCCAGTCCCTCTCCTGCTGCCTCTCTCCTCCTCATTTCATCCTTTCCTCTTTTTCTTTTAAGGGAACAGAAAGAACATGGAAGTTAAGGTGTAAGAGGAGGTGACACAGAAATTTATCTTTTATGTTTTGATTTTTGTACTTTCTAAAATAACATATTTGCTCTTATTATCTCTTCTTGCCTAAAGCAGATGAAAATAACTTGAGTGTCTCCTAAAACTATGAAACTTTAAGGCAAAATAAACTTGGTTTTATGCCTTAGGAAATACCATTTCATGATCTATGCAAAGTCTTTCTGTGAAATTTGAGAAAAATTGTTTACAAGTAGAAATTGGAGGCATTGCCCTAACTTTAAATATAATATACTCCCTGCAAGGGAGTTGGGGGGTCTTCCCAGGCGCCCAAGAGCACAGAGACACTGGGGACCAGAGGGTCCAGAGCCGTGGCAGGGCAGCTGCAGTGGCACCGGGGGAGGGCAGGCTCCTGTCTGCTCCATGGAGTAGGGAGAGTGGCTCCTGCCTGCTCCGTGGAACATTATAGCCCCATCGGCGCCTCCCCGCTGCAGCCAGTGTCTTGGTAGCAGCCGCTCTAGATGGGCCCCTGCTGCCATCAATCTACTGATATTTAAATTGCAAATATTACCATGTATCTTATTTGCTTAAAACACTTTACTGGCTCTGTACTGCTCACAAGATTCATTTTCTTCTCTTTAACATGGCATGTGTGATTTCTGGCTGCTGTTCTACCGATGCCTGAGGAGTAAACCTCCAGCAATGCCTTAAATACTTGTGGTTTCTCGCACACACTATGCTGTTTCTAGTCTCCAAGATGTTGCTGGAACCCCTCTCTTTACTTGAGGAATCTCTCCTTTTCTTCTTCTACCATCAAGGTAATTGAAAGAACATAGGTATTAAAGTCAAACAAATCCAAGGTTCAGGTTTTAGTCTCACCATGTGATGTTCCTAGAACGTGAATCATAGAGAATTGGTCAAAATGTTACTGATAAGACTTTGCATGTGACTTATTATCAAACAACCCATTTAATGAATTTGTAAAAATCAACTTCCTTGCTTTAGGTGAAATTTTAAACTCCAGTAAATATGTATTTATGATATTGAGTCTTCATTCACTAATCTTTTACTGGCAGTAACACAGGTTTATATTCTAAATGAATTGAAGGATATATGCAAATTATTACCCATAAGCTATTTCACAAAATTCAGAATAAATTGTAAGGGTCTTGTCTTTTCTTTCATATTTTTAATAAATATGTTAAAGGTAATTAAATACATTATATCAGCTTAGAGACCTTCAGACAGACTTAGACTTCCACCTAATAACGGTGGGAGACCTCAACACCCCGCTAACAGTTTATCAAGACAGAAAATTAACCAAGATATTCAAGACTTTAACTCAGCACTGAATCAAATGGACCTGCTAGACATCTACAGAGCTCTCCACCCTAAAATGACAGAACAAACAATCTGCTCATGGCACATACTCTAAAATTGACCCCACAATGAGATATAAAATAATCCTCAGCAAATACAAAAGAACTAACATCATACCAACCACTCTCCCAGACCCTGGCACAATAAAATTAATAATCAAGTCTAAGAAAATTGCTTAAAACCATACGGTTACACGGAAATTAAGTAACCTGCTCCTGAATGACATTTGGGTAAATAATGAAATTAAGGCAGAAGTCAAAAAGTTATTTGAAACTAATAAAAACAAAGATACAACAAACCAGAATCTCTGGGACACAGCTAAGGCAGTGTTAAGAGGGAAATTTATAGTGCTAAACACCCACATCAAAAAGGCAGAAAGATCTTAATTAACAACCTAACATCACAACTAAGAGAACTAGCAAACCAAGAGCAAACTTACTCCAAAATTAGCAGAAGACAAGAAATCACCAAAACCAGAACTGAACTAAAGGAGAGTGAAACACACACACACACACACACACACACACACACACACACACACACACAAACATTAAAAAGATCAACAAATCTACAAGTTGTCTTTTTTAAAAATGAATAAAATAGAACACTGGCTAGACTAATAAAGAAGAGAAAAGATCCAAATAAACACAACTAGAATGACAAAGAAAATATTACCACTGACCCCACAAAAATAGAAATAACCATCAGAGAATACTGTGAATACCTCTGTGCATACAAACTAGAAAATTTAGAAGAATTGATAAATTCCTGGACATAGATACCCTCCAAAGACTACACCAGGAAGAAATTAATCCCTGAATAGACCAATAACAAGCTTCAAAATGGAATCAGTAATAAATAGCCTGCCAACCAAAAAAATCCCAGGACCAGACAGATTCACAGCTGAATTCTACCAGATGTACAAAGAGGAGCTGGTACCATTTCTACTAAAACTATTCCCAAAAACTGAGAAGGAGGGGCTCCTTTCTAACTCGTTCTATAGGCCAGCATCATCCTGATACCAAAACCTGGCAGAGACACAACAAAAAAAGAAAACTCAAACCAATATTCTTGATGGACATCAATACAAAAAATCCTCAACAAATACAGGCCAACCAAATCCAGCAGCATGTCAAGAAGCTTTCCATCACAGACAAGTAGGCTTTATCCCTAGGATGCATGGTTGCTTCAACATATGCAAGTCAATAAAGGTGATTCATCACATGAACAGAACTAAAGATAAAAACCATATGATTATTTCAGTAGATTCAGAAAAAAGCTTTCAATAAAATTCAACACCCCTTCATATTAAAAACTCTCAATAGACTAGGTATTGAAGGAACATTCCTTAAAGTAATAAGAACCATCTATGACAAACCCACAGTCAACATCATACTAAGTGGGCAAAAGCTGGAATCATTCGCCTTGAAAACAAGCATGAGACAAGGATGCTGTCTTTCATCACACCTATTCAACATAGTATTGGAAATCTTGACCAGAGCAATCAGGTAAGAGAAAGAAATAAAGGGCATTGAAATAGGGAGAGAGAAGTCAAACTATCCCTGTTTTCAGATGACATAATTCTATAACTAGAAAACCTCACAGTCTGTCCAAATCTCCTTCAGCTGATAAACAACTTGAGCAGAATCTCAGGATACAAAATCAACATACAAAAATCACTAGCATTCCCAAACATTAACGACAGTCAAGGTGAGAGACAAATCAGGAATACATTCTCATTCACAATTGCCACAAAAAGAATAAAATACCTAGGAATACAGCTAAACAGGTAGGTAAAAAATCTCAACAAAGAGAACTACAAAACACTGGTCAAACAAATCAGAGATGACACAAACAAATGGAAAACCATTTCATACTCATGGATAGGAAGAATCAATATTGTTAACATGGCCATACTGCCCAAAGCAATTTATAGATTCAACACGATTCCTAGCAAACTACCAATGATATTCTTCACAGAACTAGAAAAAACTAGTTTAAAATTCATATGAAACCAAGACGGAGTCAGAAAAGCCAAGGCATTCCTAAGCAAAAAGAACAAAGTTGGAAGCATCATACTACGCAACTTCAAACTATACTACTGGGCTATAGTAACCAAAACATAATGGTACTGGTACAAAAACAGACACATAGACTAATAGAAAAAAAAATAGAAAGCACAGTAATAAGTCTGCACACTTACAACCATCTGACCTTCGACAAAGCCGACAAAAGTAAGCAACGGGGAAATGACTCCCTATTCAATAAATAGTGCTGGAATAACTGACTAGCCATATGCAAAAGATTGAAACTGGGCCCCTTCATCATACCATACACAAAAATCAACTTGAGATGGATTGAAGACTTAAATGTGAAACCCAAAACTATAAAAACTTTGGAAGACAACCTAGGCTTCTGCACAGCAAAAGAAACTGTCAACAGAGTAAACAGACAAGCTACAGAATAAGAGAAAATTTTTGCAAACTATGTATTAACAAAAGTCTAATATCTATCATTTATGTGGAACTTCAACAATTTCAAGGAAAAAAACATTAAAAAGTAGGCAAAGAACATGACAGACACTTCTCAAAAAAAAGATACGCATGTGGCCAACGAGAATGTGGAAAAAAAAAGTTCAGTATCACTGATCATTAGAAAAAAGCAAATCAAAACTACAATGAGATATCATCTCACACCAGTTAGGATGGCTGTTATTGAAAAGTCAAAAAATAACACATGCTGGCCAGGTTGTGAAGAGAAAGGAATGCTTACACATTGTTGGTGGGTGTAAACTAGTTCAACCCTTGTGGAAAGCAGTGTGGCAATTCTTCAAAGAGCCAGAAACAAAACTACAATTCGACCCAGCAATCCCATTACTGAGTATGTACCAAAGGAATATAAATTGTTCTGTCACAAAGACACATGCAAGTATATGTTCACTGCAGCACTATTCACAATAGCAAAGGCATGAAATCAGCCTAAATGCCCATCAGTGGTAGACTGGATAAAGTGGTACATATACACCATGGAATACTATGCAGCCCCAAAAGAGCCATAAAAAAGATCATATCCTCTGCAGGAACATGAATGGAGCTGGAGGCCATTAGCCTTAGCAAACTAGAGCAGGAAGAGAAAACTAAATAGAGCATGTTGTCACTTACAAGTGAGAGGTAAATGATGAGAACCATGGACACATAGAGGGAAACAGCAGACACTAGGGCTACTGGAGGATGGACGGTGGGAGGAGGAAGAGGAGCAAGAAACATAACTAATGGGTACTAGGCCTAATACCTGGGTGATAAAATAATCTGTACGATAAACCCCCATGACAGGAGTTTACCTATGTTACAAACCTGCAGATGTACTCCTGATCCTAAAAGTTTTTTTAAAAGTGCTTATTGTCCAATGTGAATGGCACATATGTAAATACAAATTAATGGTAACAAAACTAATGATACAAATATAAGCAATATCCAGTAAGAGCATAGAGGAAAGAATGAATTTATTAGTTCATGTTTATTTATTCAATAATGTATTTAAATTTCTCACAACATGAAATAAAAGGAAAAAATGAATATTGGAGTAGTAAATCCAGAGGAAAAAAATAACTTTGCATAGATAATTTGAAGTCAACAATATATGAGCATACAGAATACATACTTAAGGTCTAGAAAAATGCCAGAGTAAGCATTTGGCCTCTAAACTTTTTGGAAGGTAAGAAAAATGAGAACATAATAAATTACACTATTTATACTATCTCCAAAGAAAAAGAAAATGAACCTATTCCTAATGCTGAAATGAAAGTTTTTCCTTGTAGGTGATCAAAAAAAGAACAATATGCCATCCTCAACAACATCCATATATTAAACTGACTTCATAGGGCTATTTCTTATAGTGGTTGCTAGCATGGACCAATGATGACATAATGCCAAATTACATACAGTAAAAGCAGTTTTACAAGAGGACAGACCATATGGTCCAGATGTGTAAATTTTTGCTTGTGAAGCTTATTCTTAGGATTTTTTTTTTTTTGTATCTATAGGAACACATGGACTATATATCACTCAGGCAATCCTTTGCAAATTTATGTTGCCCAACGAAGCATTTGATGAGGATTAAGCAACAGTGAGTTCAAGGTTATAGTCCTTAACAATCACTTAGGGTGCAGCTATTTCAGTCTACTTATTAAATAATGGAAGTGCTTAACTCCCTCTGGGGTTGGGTTCAGAGGAAAGGGACCACGGAACTTGGACTAGTTTTAAAAATTGTGGTAAAATACACACACCATGAAATTTATCTTGACCATTTTTGAATGTACTGTTCAGTGGCATTAAATACGTTCACATGGTTTTGCTACTAATCCACCTGCACAGAACTCTTTTTATCTTATAAATCTGAATCTCTGTGCCTATTATACAATAACTCCATGTTCCTCCCTCCCTCAGTCCCTGCCAGCCACCATTTTATCTATCTCTATGAATTTGACTATTCTAGGTACCCTCATAAAAGTGGAACCATACAGCATAAAAATATAGAATACTTCATGAATCTGCATGTCATTCTTTCTCTGGGGCCATGCTAAATTGTTTCTCTGTTGTTCTAATTTTAGTATATGTACTGCCCAAGCAATCACTTTGGTTGGTTTTGGACTGAAGAACAGGAGCGCATCAAACTTAAAATGGGGAAAGTTCCTGCACGAAGGCAGGATGGTATAATAATACTATTTTCCTTGCACCTGAAGACTGGGGCAAGAAGGGACACTGAATGAGATGAGGTTAAAGAGACAGGAAGAAACCAAACTCTAAAGGGCCTTGTAAACCATGTTTCATTAAGAGCTTGGACGTACAGACAATAAGAATGGAATAGGGAATTAAAATTTGTATTTAAGAAAAATAATTCCAGGAAAAAAAGGAGGCCTGGAAGAGGACAAAATCTAAAAAAAAGACCAATTAGAAGGCAACGGCAAATAATTAGAGAAGGTTTTCCTTCTACTTTTTTTCTCCCCCAGCTCACCAGTATTGTTAGAGCAGGAATTACAGAATTGTACAGAACATGGGGAAATTTGTGTCTGTGCTTCTCATGTCCTTACTTCCAGTCTTCTGTTCCAAGCTTAGAAGGAAACTTTAAAAATATCTTACGTTACTAACAAGCAAAAACAAAACAAAACAGAACAAAAACACTAAAAGTGGGCAAAGGACATGAATAGACACTTCTTTAAAGAAAACACATAAGTGGCCAGCAAGCATATGAAAAAATGCTCAACATGAGCTAATCATTTGAGAAATGCAAATTAAAACCACAATGAGATACCTTCTCACACTAGTCAGAATGGCTTTTATTAAAAATTCAAAAAACAACAGTTGCTGGTGAAGTTATGGAGAAAAGGAATTGCTTACAGACTCCTGGTGGGAATGTAAATTAGTTCAGCTATTGTGGAAATCAGTGTGGCATTAAGTATGTTAGGAAAGAAACCATAGGCATTTCTTATGCTTTTGTACAAAGAACTTAAAACAGAAACACCATTGGACCCAGCAATCCCATTATTGGATACAAACCCAAAGGTATAGAAATTATTCTGCCATAAAGTAACATGCATGCACATGTTCATTGTGGCACTATTCACAATAGCAAAGACATGGGATCAACCCAAGTGCCCATCAACAGGAAAAACTGGATAAAGAAAATGTGATATATATACACCATGGAATACTATGTAGCCATTAAAAAGAACAAGATTATGCCCTTTGCAGCAACATGAATAGAGCTGGAGGCCATAATCCTAAGAAAACTAACATGGGAACAGAAAACCAAATACTGTATGTTCTCACTTATAAGTGCAAGCTAAACATTGAGTACAAAGGGACACAAAGGTGGTGACAACAGGCACCAGGGCCTAGTTGAGGGTAGAGGGTGGAGGAGGAAAACAGAAAAACTCCCTAACAGGTACTATGCTTAGTAACTGAGTGACAAGATAGTTCGTATACTGAATTCCCATGACATGCAATTTACTTACATAACAAACCTGCACATATACCCCTGAACCTCAAATAAAAGTTAAAAAAAAAAAAAAAAAAAAAAAAAGCAAATCTTACATTTCAGTAAAGAATCCAGAGAAGTCAAAGTCTAAAATGCACATTTTAATCCAGGAGAACACTTTTGAGGTGGCATTTCTCCCAACTGACCTGCCTCATTCCCCACCTCACATCATTTGTGTAGCAAGTGATACGTACTAAATCATCAATTCATAGCTTTTCTGGAATCCTATGTGAATCATTGTTATTACAATTCAATTATCCTTAAGAAAATGGAAACTAAATATGGAAGGAAATGTGTTTTCCCTTCATAACAAGCTTTCTGGCTTTATACACCCTAAAGAATCAGTAATAATTAGGATGAGGGCAGAGGCTCTAGGATTTGACTATACCAGTGTTGGGCTGAGATACTGCTGCTTTATCTCATCCAGTGGTCCTTAAGGAACACATTTTCCTCTAGTTCTTCATGGTACACAGCTGTCGTGGCGCACTCTCACTCAAAACATTTCAATGGCCAATGCCTAAGGAATCACGTATGAAGTCACTGTTATCGCCAATGAGCCATCTTTTCCTGACAATGTATCTACCTGGATGCTCTCCCTCTCCCCACTTTCACACGTGAAATCATAACCTTAAGAACAATGCAGAGAAGAAAATTGAAAAGTTTTCCCCAAAAAAATATACTGGACATAATATCTTCATGCTCTAAAGTCTAGTTGGATTTTGTTTCAATCCTTTCCATAGCACCATCTTAGTCCTCAGTGTTTTATTTTAAAATTATTTGAGAATGGAGATAATTTCATAATTGTACCTGAATTCTTTATTTGCATATAGGAAATAATAAATGTTGGATAATAAGTGCTTATGTATTCAGTAAATAGCTGTTTCAGGCCTATCAGAGTCCAACAACTTAGTTATGCATTAGAAATACACCAAAGAATAAGAAATAATCTCTGAATTCAAGAAATCTCAGTGCAGGTGGAAGATTCCTCAGAAATGTTTTAGAGCATGAAGAGGACACCCTGAGGAAAAATTAAGAAGGCACATCTAGAGTCTTAAGAACTCTGGAAAGGGCTAGAATTTAAAAACTCATTGTGATATCTCAATTTGCCTATCAATAGTGTTTCTTCAGGTGGCAAAAAAGAATTGTTCTTAAAATAACAGGAAACTAAATTACAAAAAGGCACATTTCACCTTAAAGTAAGAACCGTTTTTTAGTAATCAGAGAATCTCCACATTAAAATTAGTTGCTTTGTAAAGATAAAGAGCTTTGTATTATATTAAAAATCTAGAAAACCAGCTGTATAAATGTATAAATGTATAAGTTTAATATAGAATAAATAATTGTAAAGGGTAAAAAATTTGAGTTGACAATTTTAAAGACTGTAATTTTAAGATCTATTAATTTTATATAAGAATATTAATAATATCTCATTATATACATGTAAGGATAATATGGATTATTATGTCTGAAACTGAATGTATTATTGAAAATAGATCCTTTTGAAACTCTAACAGAATTATTCCCAAAAATTACTCTTCATTTTCCAAATATCATGAACTATGACTTTCATTTGCTAAGACATATAAGCCTATTAAGTGTATGTGTGTGTTTGTGTGTGTGTGTATGTGTGTAATATCCTAGTGATACTCCAGGTAAATTGGCATTAATCAATAAATGGAGATCTTAAATCAATCATAACCTGTGCCAAGTTGCTACAGAGCAATTTGATCTTCTAATGTTTTAACACAGAGGCCCAAAACCATTATTTTGCACAAATAATTGTCCAAAGGTTAAACCAGATTATCTACACAGAAACCTCAGCATTAAGTATGTTAGGAAAGAAAGCACAGGCATTTCTTATGCTTTTGTGCTCATCTTCTCAAATTCCCTTTTCCAAGTGATTAAGTATCAAGGAACCAGGTTCCATGGAAATGCTTGGCTCAATGAAGAGAAAGAAATAGAGAAAGAAGGGGGGAGGGGGGGGGGAACTGCAACAGAAATCTCTTACATTGAAACACATATCCTAATACAATATTTACGGAAGTGCTTCCAAAGTGTTTCAGAATGCGGCCGGGCGCGGTGGCTCAAGCCTGTAATCCCAGCACTGCGGGAGGCCGAGGCGGGCGGATCACGAAGTCAGGAGATCGAGACCATCCTGGCTAACACGGTGAAACCCCGTCTCTACTGAAAATACAAAACAGTGGCGGGTGCCTGTAGTCCCAGCTACTCGGGAGGCTGAGGCAGGAGAATAGCGTGAACCCAGAAGGCGGAGCTTGCAGTGAGCCGAGATTGCGCCAAAAAAAAAAAAAAAAAAAAAAAAAAAAAAAAAAAAAAAGGTTCCAGAATGCTTCAAAAGTGGAAAAAAAAAAAAAAAATGGATGGAATACTTAAAATTTCTCACTTCTATTTCTTCCCATTGTTAAAAGTCTTCCTCTGCTCTCTGCTCCGTTTCATCCGACCTGTCATTATTTAAGTCCTAGTCGTGAATACTTGGACTACTGTAGTCTTACACTGTTTCCTGTATCTTTCACAAAAACGCCAAACACATGTATCTTTAAAAACACAAATCTGATCTTGTAATCAAGCTCTTTTACAATCACTTTGCAAGAGGAAACTGAAGTTTAATGACGTTTAACTGGATCACCAAGATCAGGGGGCTCTGAGTACCAGGCTGGAGCTAGAGCCTGGTACTCAGAGTCTGGTTCCTCCTTCAAAATTGTCTTCCTAGATATTGTGTGTATATTATGTATACTAATAGAACGATTTTACCTCAAAAATACCGTAAAATTTGGATGAATGTTGGGACTGCATTTATAGATAGAAAGACTGTCAGCTCAAAATTTTATTCACAAAGTACATAAAACCTATTCAACAAAGTGGTGTTGCAGAACAATTGATCCTAACACATAACTTGCCATTATTTGAAACCATTCCCCCTATTTGACTATCTATATATTTAAATCCCTCTTATATATGCATCAAGAAGCATTTTGATTTTGTTTTTAGCCAACACACAGTTTAACAAATTGCTTAAATATATTAAAGAAAAATATTCTTATTAAGATTAACCCTGTGTATGCTTTCTTTATACTGTATAAAAATTTATAACTATAACTTAAGGGGAAAAATAAAAGGAGTATAAAAATTTCCATATTCTGCTCTTCCTTTTAATTCCCAAGTTTTATTTTCATATTAAAATTGTCCAATTTCTACATTGAAAATTTAATAAAGTAATGAATTTGAGTAACTTTGCAAAATTTTAATACATCCAAAATTATAATAAGAAAAATGTGGAATGTAGGAATATTTTGTTTTTAATTTGGTAAGATCTGAGAGAAATTGTTATGCAATTCTCGCAAAAGAATTATTAGATGTATTGCAAATGTCATACAATAAACTGAATATAAATAAAACATAAAATTATGATGTTTACCTTTATTTTCAGATTACTGATGCTTCTAAAATGTATTAATAATATTAAAATTAAAAGCTAAATATCCTGATAGTTAATACAAGCACAATTTTGTAAAATTCCACTTTTGTACAACACACGGCTAACTTTTAATATTTATTTCCCATTTTCTTATTTTTCTGTATTAATATCATTGCTAAAGTGCAACACAAACGCTCAAATTTGTTTTTAAAATTAGCTGATGAGCTATATTTTATAGTAAATAATATGTGATTAAATTTTAAGTTACATAAGCATCTACTCACTAATATCAAAATGTGTTTATGGCCTGGTTACTCTAATTTACTTTACTTCTTGTTAATTTGAATAACAAAATACTCAGAACGTGGTCTTGAAAATTTTAGGCAGATACTAATGTAAAACTACCTAACAGCCAGGAATAAATACCTGCCATTGATGCTATTTCCATTACTTAAAATACTGAATTAAACCCAGCACACATTGTAAATTGTTTTTGCTTCTTCCTTTTAGGATAGTTGTGAAAAGTGAAATAACCAGGCAGCCTTATCTTAGGTGAGACCATTTCAGCTTGGAAACAAACAAAGCTCTCTCTCGATGAACTGGGTTCATTTCATATTTGTGTAATACCCTGGAAGAAATTAGGTTTCAATAAAGTCCATTTTTGTCACTGCATGTAGCAATGAATATCACACCCAGCAGGGCACAGTGGCACCTGGCTGTCCAGACCCCAGTGTAGCACAAACCATCTGGGGGTAATTACAACAAGGTATTCTTTGAGGACCAGATGGGACCAAGGAACAGAAGCCCCTACCCCTCCCAGTCATTTACAACATAATTCCTTTCAATGATATACTTAATCCTCCCACCAGCTATGCCTTTCAGCTTGCTGTTGTCACTGTTCCTTTATGTAAATTCAGATGCAAGACCGGGAAAAAGAGGGGGTGAGAGAGAGAGTACAAGATAAAAAGGGAAAGGGTGAGAGAGAGAGCCACTGGTGCCTCTAGGGACCAAAAGAAATTATTCATCCCTAAATTGTTTTCACCACAGCAAGTACAGTAACAAATTTTTTTAAAAAGAGAGGACTGAAATTATCCTAAAGAAGGTCAATGCGACAGCCCTGTGTGGCACCAGCTGAGGTTTACTCAGCCACCTGTTAGCTAGAAAGCGCTCTGCACACGCTTATGATGCATTTAACCAGTTTAAAGGGTCTTTATTGACAGGCCAGCCACCTCCATTCAGCAGGCTGGAGCCATAGGCCTGCTTTGTGGTCATATGTGGCATACAAGCCTTAATTCAATTACGCTGTAAGCCTATCCAATCTGCATCACTGCCCTTTCACTTTTGTGCCATTTGTCTTGCATATTGTAAAGAATTTTATTTTGAAGAGGGAAAGGCACCCTACAACCCAGTTGTCTTTATTTTTCATTTAAGGTTGTGCCGCAGGTGTGCCGCCACCTTTCAACTCCCGAAATGTATTCATCTTTAAGTGATATTTTAGAGGGAAGTGGTATTCATTGTTTGGTGACATTGCTTTGTGGGTGTTGCTGATTTTTAATTTCTTAAAATTAGGTATACATTCAAACTCTCCAACACACCAACGAAGAATCTCCAACCTTGATTGTTAAAAATTCAAAAGAAGAAACAAAAAGAAAACGTACATGATAAATGAAAATGACAATTATTAGCTTTGTTCTACAATTTTTCTATTTAAAAAGAAAAGTATTTCTTAGAGTGATCATACATTAAATTTTAAATTTTGGATTTTTCCTCAAGTGTCTGACACAAAATATGAATATCTGTATATATGAGTGAGGTTCAGTGCTGCTATGTTGCTTGAAAATTTCTAATCTAAGTTCCATATAAGGTAATTAAATATATCAAGTGTGTTTATATTGTTTTGTATTTTGGTACTTTCAATTTTCCATAACACTGGACCAGTGCATATTATTATTTGATGCTTGGTATTTTCATAATAATGTAGGGACAATGAAAACATAAAGATAGATTTCCCAAAGTCAAGGGCTCTATTATTTTTATATCATATTTTTCTTAAATTAAAAGTCTGCCTCATTTAAGCATGCTTAAAATAGCATGCAACATTGCAATAATATAGAAATGTGATAACCAACCAAACCTACCTCCTAGAGGTCCTGTGTTTATATTAAGAGTATGGATCATTTCAAATCAGTGTTCCCCCAAATAATTAAATGACTTATCATGAGAATTGATTGGGACTTCAAGGAAGGGAGAGAAGAATCTTCTTTGTTAGGTGATGTCTATTTTCCACCCAAGTAGAAAAGGACAGTAGTGCTAGATTACTTATCAAAGTTATTAAGCGAGTCAGTGTCAATTGTCATCATGGCAACTTCAATGTGTCTTTGGAAGTTCTCATCTCTTTTAAATTACTGAATCAAAACCACAAATACGAAGCATTCGAAAGAGACCAAGACACTTTAACTGGCAAGAAAAAATAAAAATATTTGCATCTGATCCTCAAAATAAAAAGTGTTTGAAAAACTACCTTTATATGCGTGTAAATTTAACCTATGTGTATCTCTCAGCAATTCTATGCCCATTTCCTTTGTGTTTTCCTATGGGGTTGCATTTTAAAAATGAGAAAAACGAAGGGTTAATAGAGGCTAAATTGCTTGCCTAAGAGCTCAAAATTCTTCTGATTTCTAAGAGTTCTTTCTATTACACCAGGAAGACTTCATATGACTATTCTATAAACTTTATGATTTTTACCCATCTATGCATGTATGTGTGCTTAATGTATGTGTATTTCTCAGCAATTCTATGCCCAATTCCTTTGTGTTCTCCTATGGGATTGCATTTTGTCAATGAGGAAAACTAAGGGTATATAGAGGCTAAATTCTTTTGATTTCTAATTGAAATCAAAATTCTTCTGATTTCTAATTGAGGGTTAAGAGCTCAAAATTCTTTTGATTTCTAATTGAGCATTCTTTTCATTACATCATGAAGACTTCATATTACTATTTTATGAACTTTATGATTTTTATGCATCTGTGCAATTTTCTGTATATATTAGAGATATGCACTATAACATATATATATACAGGAAATTGCCCAGATGTGTAAGCTTATCAATATATGGAAATATATATGTTAGAGTACACTCTGAACACTCTGTGTACTCTAACATATATATATACACACATAACATATATATACATATGTACATACATTGATAAGCTTACCAATATTCTGTGAAGTAGGAATAACAACTGAACTTGTAAGTCTAGAATCACATCAAAACAATGAGAAAAATGACCTGAATTTGTTACATTAAAAAATCATTGCTAAGATATAGACATATTTCTTTAGCCACTTTTAACCCCTTATATAGATTTTGAAGTAAAAAATAATAGCCAAAAATATGTGTCTAGTTTTAAAATAGTCTATGTGAATCACATAACCTGTTTGCACTTTGTATCTCTCTACATAATAATACAAAAAAAATTGAGAGTTCATTTTTTAAGGACTTCAGCATCCTGGAATTCAGATTAAAATATCTAAATATTCTTGATATAAATGTAAGAACAAAGGTTTTAAAACATTTTAGAAGAAAAGTAGTACAGGAAGTTACTTTCACTATAGAAATCTGTATTTTTATTAGCATTTTACAATGTAAATTATTTTTCCAAATTTCAAACATATCATATTGCTTTTGAAATAATGTAATCTGTAATAACCCTATGAAATAACTGCATTATTATATGCCAAATAGGGGTCTGTTAAAATTTAACTACCTGTTATATTTTTATTAGATCACAAAATAAAATGGAATTATATAATGTTTATGTTAAATTTTCACTTTCCAATAAAAATCATGCAAATATTCCTTTCCAGAAATACTTTATTCAAGGAAATGTTGAAGAAAATAAAAATTAGGAAAACTAAAATAGTCACAGCTAGTAACCATAACTAAATATGTGTGTGTATATATATTTGAGAATCCAAACTTAATATAGCTGAGTAAACCAGAGGACTAAATACCAGTTTTGGAAATCTGTTATTGAATGGCTAACATTCACCAAAGATGTTCAAAGTTGAAATTTGAAGAGATAATAAACAATAACAAATTTACCAAACTTCAGATATTTTACTCATCATTTATAAAAACTCTCTTGCCTAAGGATTTATAAAGAAAAAACTCAGGTAGCAAGAAACTGGTTACTTTCACATGCAGTGAAACATAATTTTAGCTTCACATCCATTTCCTGTCCAACACAATGGTGGGTCCTGAGAATAAAATGTGTTTTGGAGAAAATTATCACTGTATACCAAGGACCTTCCCATGCAAAACTCCCTTTCTTGTCAGTGAAATTTTCAAGCACACTTGATGGTCACAGAATGAGGATATATGTGTATGTTTCTAAGCCAATAATGCAGTTTGAATTAAAATAAATGATCTCTTTACTAAATTTCTGACCCTAAATATGCATAAAGCTATTTGCCCATCTTGTTTCCAAAGTTTGTTAGAGAATACAAAAGACATTTTTTGTGTGTTCATTTTGCCATAGTCAATTCTAATATCAAGAAATGTCAACATGATGTGTTTGGGTTTAGTGGAAAAGTAAAAAATTGAGTCAATTAGTTTGTTTGTTTGGTGTGCAGAATGCCAAAGAGTGGATTCTGTAATCTTTCTTCTTGAATTCGCCATTTAAACATCATTTGGCAAAGTTGTGTTAACATTTATGTTGCTATGATCAACATGATTTGGTTTGGCCGAGTACCTAAAAGTAGTAAGTAATATATGGCTATCAAAACTAAAGAATAAAAACAAGTTACTTCTCATTAACCCAAAGACAGATAAAAATTGCACTATGAAATCTAGAAGACTGATGAACTAATCTCAAGGCTACCATTTATTCTTATTTCTCTACCACCCTAGATACCCCGATGACCTTAGCTAGTTGAAAGAGAAAAGTGAGGGGTAAGTGATAAATTTTAATTTTCAGAAGAAACCTCTTGGGCATTTTCCTGTTTGTTCCTAAAATGAATTGTAGATTCCTATTAGTTCAACCTTCCACTCTGGAACAATTTTCTTAAATAACGTTAGATTTTGAGATTAGCACCAGAAGGTAACCACTATTGAATATGCTAATGTTTCTTTGCATTAAGAATAAAGGAAAAGAATAAAACATAAATATCTTATTAGAGTGAGATGTTATAAATTCACATGAATGAGAGAGTGGAATGTATAGGCTTGTGGGATTGTGCATTTATTGGCTTTGGCACTCTGGAGAGTGTAGATGTTTTGTGTACACACATATGTCAGAAATGTACATGTATTCACATGATGCAGAAGAAGAAATTAGCACCAATAGATTAACTCCAGATTTCAATTACATATTTATTAATTATACTACAAACTGTGCAGATTGATAAACATTTAAACAAAATTATTTAATCATTAATACTCCTGCAGTTTCATTGTACAAATAAATAAACTGAACTTAGAGAACTAAGTAATTTACCCAAGCTCACATTGCTAACAAGGGTGAAAATGGGTTTGAATTGAAAGATGTCTGGATTCTGAGATGGTGCTGTTAACGTCCATATTATACACTTATACCAAAAACACAAATGCCAAGAGTTAAACATATGCTTCATAATAACTGTATGACATGTTTACTATACTCATATATTTTCAAATTCTTCTTCTTTTTCAGTTATTATAATCATTGTTAGAAGTAGCCATGAAATCTGGAAATTGTTACTGAGGTCACACCTGGATATAAGAGGAGTACATGATTGTCCATAGTTTTAGTAGCTTCCCAATGTATCTGCCCCATACTGTCTGAAATGCTACCTAACATAAATTAATCAGCTACCTCTCTTGAAATAAAGTTATTATTTCTATTAGAGTAAGAATCTCAATTTTATTTAAGTATTTCTATACCTGTAACAAATATAAACTCTCCATAGTGTTTGAATAAAAGTATAGTGACTTAAGGAAAAAAATATTTAATTTAATTATATTTTTCTTTACCACTTCTGAGTGAATAAGCCAGAATGGAGTTTCTTTTGGATTTTTCAGAACCAGGAACATGGGGAAAGGCAGGCCAAGTGGAGTACCGTGTAGGTAGTTCAGCAGAGTGTGAAGGAGCATGTCGACACACAATAAAGAAGGAAAGAAGCTACAATTTAAAAGACAACAGGGGAATGCCAATGATTTTTTTTTTCCAATGGTTTTCTAGCCTTGGTGGAGACTTCTGGCAATCTCATTACAAATTCCCGGGAGCACCTTAACTTCTGGTACTAACTGTGGACTTGTCTAACGGAGCTGCGCAGGCTTGACCTGATTTTTCTATCCTCATTGTCATCCCTTCTTAAGTTAAGAAACATTCTGCCCTTTGCAGAATACAATTGCCAAATTTTAATGGATTTCTTCCATATTGTTGCCATATACGTGCACAGCATGAGAGAGAAGATACTATATTATAATATCAGCACTACCAACACAACTGACATATGTTACATGCTCACTCTGGGTCAAGCACTCTGCTAAGTACCTCACATTGAATTTCCAAGAAACCGGAAGAGATTTTGTTACCGTCTCCCTCTTACCAATGGAAAAGCTGAGGTCGACATAATTGGGCTAAGATCACTTATCTAAAAAGTAGCACAACCAGAATTTGAATCCAAGAAGTCTGACTCCAGAACTACACTCCTGTGCCAGTCTGTCTGCCCATATGTTCACCAGTTAATTAATAAATGGACTTATCAAAACCATTAAATACTTAGTATGTTTTTGGAATTGTGCTAAATCCTAGAGAATGCAAAAAGAAATGAAACAATAACTTTGATAGCACAGAGAAAGTCCCTATTTCTACCTCTGCTGGCGTGGACATCTTTGTGGAGAACGTACTCACAGGAATCTAGAAGAATGAATAAGAAAGCAACAAATAAAATGTAGAGTTGGTGGACACACATCTAGGCAGGTGAAAGTTGTACAAAGGAAACAAAACAGAGTGGCTACCCTGGTCTACCTCAGGCCTTTCCTACTGCGATGCACCCTTTCTTTCTGCAGATATGCCCTTTCCTTTACTTCTGCTGACTGAAAATATTCATCTCCCAAGACATTCAAAATCCTCTCTCTCCTGAGAAGGTCTTTGAGATTCTCTCTGCTGAGATGATTCTGGATTCTCACCATCCCAGAATCCTCTCTGGCTCTTATTTTAATTCAGTTGATAGTATGATTACTTCTGGAGCTGTTTTATTCCCTGTCTCAAGCACATTGAAGCATTAGACAACCTCTTCCTCATGGCCCTTCCTCTCACTAGAGGCCCCAGTCCCCTCGGTTGGCCTTACACCTAAATATTCCCTCTGCCTGATACACTTCTTTCCCCAACCTTGGCTTTTTTTTTTTTTTTTTTCCTTCAAGTTCTTCTTTAATAACTTCTTCCAGTAAGCCTTCTTCTTTTTTTTTTTTTTTTTAAAGACAGAGTCTCACTCTGTCATCCAAGCTGCAGTGCAATGGCGCTATCTTGGCTCACTGTAACTTCTGCCACCCAGGCTCAAGCGACTCTCCTGCCTCAGCTTGCTGAGTAGCTGGGATTATAGGCACCCGCCATGATGCCCTGCTAATTTTTTGGTATTTTAGTAGAGACGAGGTTTTACCATGTTGGTCAGGGTGGGTTCGAACCCCTGAGCTCAGGCAGTCCTCCCGCCTGGGCCTCCCAAAGTATTGGGATTACAGGCATGAGCCACCGCGCCCGGCCCCAGTAAGCCTTTTTTAATTACCCGCAGACTCTATCAGATGGTCCTTTGATGTGCTTCTGTAACACCCACTACAATCCTCTCTATCGCAGGTAATGCCCTGTACCATCATGGCCCGATTACTCTTCTATATTCCCCACCAAGACTGTTCGCTCAGACCTCAGGGTAAGAAGAGTTTCTGTCATGCTCAGGTAGCATGAGAGTTACAGGTACTAGTTGAATGAACACATGAATGAATGCTTTGTTGAAGTTGACTGCTCTCTTTTTCAAGTAGGGAGGCCCAGATTGAAGGGTGTGAGTGGGAGAACCATGCAAGGGTGATAGGCTGGAGAAGAGAAGATGAGGTGCTGAAAAAGATACTATTCAGTTAAGAAAGTCTACGTTAATGTCAGTGTATCCTCAATTTGTGACTCTTTTAACCCTGACATTAAAGGAGGCCAGCCAGGACTCTAACAAACAGAGTATTTCCTAGATACCCTTTAGAAACTGTCAGCATCCTCAGACTGCTTTTCCCATCTTAGAGACTCAGTTCTGTCCTCTCCTTTTGCTAAAGAAGTGCCCACATGACATCCTACAATCACTGGGAAGCAGAGTCACTCCAGCTTAGTGCTCTAATGACTGGTTCCAAATCTCCCTGTTGTGAGACTCCTGTAAAATGAGGAAAGAGCTTTGAACCTCAAAGCTGGTAACCCAACTGGTACATAAAAATGTTCTCATTCTCCACAGCTTTCTTTTAACATCTCTGCAATACTGAGGACATCTGTTATTTTTGCCTACCCAATTTTTTCCAGTACGATCATCTTCTTGGAGGACTACTGCCCATCTCTTGGCTAAAGTCAGGAACATCACCCAGATTAGACTTCCTGAATCTTAATCTTGAGAAAAGTGTCACAAAAATGAAAATCTTTCAGAATTCAGTGGAGCCCTAAAGATAGTGGTGAGATTTGGGGCAAGTTACTTAACTTCTCTATGCCTCAATTTCCTTATGGTAATAATACTAATAATACCTATCATATTGCATTGTGGTGTAGATTGCGGATGCTAATACATGTTAACACTGAGAACAGGGCCGGGTACAGAAAAAGTGCTAAATAACTGTTATCAATAAGTAATATAGCTATTCGAATTTTGAAGCTGCTATATTCTTGTCCATTATGTGGCCTGGCTGTACAGTTTTTCCTTCAGCTTTCTGGGTTACTCCCATTCCCTTTCAATGAACATTGTTTTTAGCTGAAATTGGCCTGCGTTGGTTGTGTTGCTTGCTGCCAGAAAACCCTAATGGCTGTTTCTCTCACACACCATAGGCCTTTTCTCCCCAAAGTGTTTATTAGACCCTAGAGCGCAATAACCATGTATTATTAATGTCTACATCATCTAGAACACCAAGAGTGGTGCTTTGTATGTAGAAATACTAATTTCAGTGACTGGAAGACCAAAGACATGAATAATACCACTGACCTCTTGCTTTAGGGCTTTACCACAGTTTTTTTTTTTTTTTTTTTTTTTAATCAATAAAAATCTGAACTAAGAGCATCATGATCTCCTTCAGAGGCCTAACAGCAGCCATCACCAACTATTTAACTTTCCAGGGAGGCAGCTAGTGCAAGGGAAAGAGAGCTCTGGAGTCCCAGGGGCCTATGCTCCCTTTCTCACCCTGCCACTTATTCCCCAAGTAACCTTAGGTAAATAACCACAACTCTCTGAGTTTCAGTTTCCTTATCTGTAAAATGGAGATAATAAAATGTATCCCACAGGGACTTGGAAACCAACAGAAAAGATTATACAGGCCATGCTGGATACTCTATTCAGCTAATAGTCTTATTTTTTGAAAGTGTTCTGAAAGTGCACAGGAAGAAAAAGAAAATTAAACTTTTAATGAAAAAAAGTTATTTATAGGAGTATACGACTTGACCTGCAACTGAAATGTAAACAAATCCTGCTTAGGTAAAGGAAAAACAATAAGTGAAGGGAACAGGAAATTAAGTTTTTGGGTTGGGGCTTTCAAATGGTGCCATTTTACCATGAATGCAGAACTAAATGCAGCTTTTTTGTTTGTTTTTGTTTTTTACAATTATTACTCATCCAGCACCTAAGAGATTTCATTTTCATGTACATTTCGTATCATACTCACTTAAAAAGAAACTCATCTAAGATTTACTAAAGGATAAATCTTAATTGTTAAGAACTTGACTCCTCTCTGATTAGTTTTATGAACACATTTTGACAGCAAAAACATTTTGTTTTAAGCTTCCTTTTATTATCCTTCTTTGTTTTTTTATTCTTCCAAATTGTTTATATTATTTTTGAATGATGTAAATACTATAACTATGTAAAACTATTTGGAAATTTAAAAATAGAAACAATTACTAATAATGTCACTATTCTAAGTTGATTCCTTTTAGATTTTTTCTTTTCTCTTTTTATTTAATTGAAATGTATTCTCACCTAATTTTTAAATTTAGGACATGATAAGCATTTTCTATGTCTCTATAGTTTTCTAATAGTAATTTTTCTAGCTACAAATCTTAAAACTGAATAGATACTCAGACTATCTACACTTAAAAATCTTTTTGCTCTTGTTTTAATTATTTTTATGAATCTGCTTGTATTTTTGACTTCAATATAAGTCTGATTTGGAAAGCTTAATGATATTTAAAAACTGGTAATAAACATTATGGCACATACCTTGTTGGTACTCAGAGATACTCATCTGCAGACATAGAAGCCCTTCATGAAAAAATTACATTTATATTTGTGTTATGGAAAATCTTGGAGACAAGAACAGTAAATGTCTCTTTGATTATCAGAACCACTGCCAAATTTGAGATACGAGTGATTACAATATGTAGATTTTCTATTTCCCCTAGTGTTTCTCCTAGCTCCTAATTTCTCTGTTGGTAAAGGTGGAGCTGGGGAGGGAGTCTGGGAAAGGGTATGCTTTAGTGATCTATCTCAAAATTATATAACTAGAATCTAGCTTTTATTTTTAATGTTATTTAGCATGATTTTGGAAAGCAGTTAATAGAGATTTTGGCTGTTTAAAAGACCTTGCCTCATGCCTGTAATCCCAGAACTTTGGGAGGCCGAGGCAGGCAGATTACTTGAGGTCAGGAGTTTGAGACCAGCCTGGCCAATATGGTGAAACCCTGTCTCTATTTAAAATACAAAAATTAGCCAGGTGTGGTGGCGCGTGCCTGTAGTCCCAGCTACTCTGGAGGCTGAGGCAGGAGAATTGCTTGAACCCGGGAAATGAAGGTTGTAGTGAGCCAGGATCGTGCCACTGTACTCCAGCCTGGGCGTCGCAGCGAGACTCCGTATCAAAAAAAAAAAAAAAAAGCCCTTGCCTCTCCAAATCATGTCTTACTGCTGACTAGACAGGTACATTCTCTGATAAACGCAGTCGCATTCAGACACAGAGTGGAATAATACATTGGGGCTGTCAATCCGCACATTAGGGGTAGGGAAGGAATAAGTGCATCTTCGTCAGGTTTAAATTTGGTAGAAATCAGAGTAGGGACAGGAAGATGGAGACTGAGCACAGAGGGAATGTTCCACAGAAAGAGAACAGCAACTACAAGGGCCTGGAGGTAGAAGACAGCAGGGCAAGTGGCTTCTGGAAATTGTAGTGTAGAGTGAAGGCAAGGATGTCCAAGAGTAGGGAGGCAAAGAGGAGAGACCACAATAACTTCATACTTCTTTTATAATTAGTTTCAGGATGGCTCAGTGCTGAGTACACAGTATGTTTACTTTCATTATTTATTCAGGAAATATTTATTGGTCACTCAGCAACATGCCAGTGACACAAAAATAAACAAGACTTCTGTCCTTGTAGAAATTACAACTTTAAAGGATGACATATATTAATTAATCAAGTAACCATACAAATAAACATGAAATTAAGTGTGGTATGCTGAATGTGTTGAAAAGGAAGATTTGATTATTCTGAGAACTCAAGAAAGCTTTCTTGGAAAGGATAAGTAAGAATGGACTAAACCATGAGGAAGAGAAGAGCATTCCAAATGGAGAAAACTATATGTGCAAGGGTCCTGGGGTAAGCACACCAAATGAAAAAAACTGAAAAAGAGATCCATTAAACGCAGGTGACTGAGTGAAATACGGGGCAGGGAAATGCATTGGAACCATATTAAGAAATTGTCAGTATTCTAAAAGCAATAGACATTGAAGAGTTCTAGACTGAATGGTGACCTGAGTAGATATGTGTTTTGTAAAAGTTACTCCGGCTACATTGTAGAAAATAGGTTTAAAGTCTGAAACAGTATATTTCCTGATAACCCAGAATAGAAGTTTAGCATCTTAGATTTGGGAGGTGGAGATTATTATCAAGCAATTTGGAATATATGGAGAAATATTTAGAAGATAAATAGCCACAGGAGCTAATGAATTAGACATGGGGGTCAGGGAGAAGTAGTAAATGGTAACTTTATCATTTGATTTCCATTTGGTTTCTTTAGCATAAGATTTTTAATGTCTATTTTCTTACCCCTTGTTTCTTTGAAAAACATGTAAGTTCAAATGTTCATGCTTTCGATAGTTAGTATCAAGCTCTTGCTAGGTGCTCTGCACCATACTAGTTAGTAAAGAACATATAAAGATGAATAAGCCAGTAAGACATTATCCTGCCACTTTAAGGATAGCAGAGGTGCAGTCCAAGACCCCATTCTGATTGACAGCAAGCTTTGTTGCAAGGTGGTCATAAAGCCATATTTTGTAAAATTGGCAGTTTGGAATTCGTAGTGATAAAATCATCTTTCTCTAAGTGTGGACACATACGAAGAAATTTAGTCATTAAGCCATGTTTCTATAGATTGGGTAAATATATGCAAAATAACACTGCATTATTTGCTTGCTGTGAAATGCCACTAATTGTCTCTTTGAGTGGTCTGACTGCACCTTTCGCACAAGGAGGTTTTGACAATCATAACTCTTCAAACTATGCCAATACCACAATCAAAGTGTTTACTCCATTTATATTTTAATCTGTTTATAATTGCCATTTTTGTATATTCACACTATTTCCTTTGTTTCTGTCTTTAGATAATATATAGGTCATTCTTTCACTTTTGTATTCTAAGGATGCCAGATTGAGGCCACACATAGAGAGAGAGCGACTACCAGCTCCTCCTTTTTGCTTTCCTTTCTTAAGATGTTCAGTTTGCCAGCTGATTAAGATTGTGCTTTCCAGACAACTCTCCATAAACAGTTGGTAGAAAACAGTGCATGCTGCTTTGTTCACACTCTGGAAAAACTCTTGTGTATTCACAAGTGCTTATAGTAGAACTACGGAAGTTTCCCTTGCTTACATCAAGAGCTTTTAACAATTGTAGCATACTTTCTTTAGTTTGCCCACATGTGTGACATTTAGGAAGAAATCAAAACATGGTAGAACCTGTTAAAAATAAACAAACACCGTATTAGAACAGAATTGGTAAAACATTGAGCAAATCCCCCAGAACAAAAATCTCACGGATCAATTTTATTTTCATACATAAATATTTAAAACTCCACAGAAAGAAAATATTCATATGCCTCTTTTAGTAAAGCTTGTTAGCTGTCCTTATTATTACCTGCTTCACAAGCCTTGAGGCCATCCCTTCTAAAATAGGAAAAGCGTAATCTGTATGCGAGGAAAACTACAAAGCAGCAATAAATTATTGCTGTAATGACATGCTAATTAAAATTTTGCTTGTAACTCATGTAAGTGTTTGAAGCCCAGCAAATTTCTCTTTTCATTTGTGAAGTGTGAAGGTAAATTGCCCAGTGACAGTGGGACATCGCTAACAAGTACAAATTGAATAACATGCTATCTTGCTCTATTAGCCCTGACTAGCATGTCTGAATTAGATATTCAGCGCACTCCCCATTGTAGGCCTGATTGATAAATGCTAAGGAGAATTTGTCAAAACAACAGGGGCTACACCCAGTGGGACATCAATATGCTCCATTTAGTCACCCCCACAGCACTTCCTACGTAGGATTGTCACATAAAATTAAGACTAGCCACTAACCAGCCATCAAGCTTGTAGCAGACGTCAGGCAGGCTGTGTTCTGTATGCATATTAGTCACATGCTTAACAATTTGGGCTGTCAGGACAGAAGCATGCAGTGACCTCTGGAGCAGAGGTTGAATTTTGCAACTATACCAAAACATCATGCTCAGCTGTTCAAGATTTTAGACCATTTCCTGCCAGATCTGTGCACAGATGCAGTGCCCTAAGCTATAATCTGTGGCAGCGTCCAAATGACAAATGGCATCAGGAAGATTATTGCATTATATATTAAGTACCACAAGTCTGTAAATTATAAGTAAACTACTGTTCAGATTGTCTCCGCCAGCTTTCAGGATACTTTCCCTCTTCATTCTTTTTTAAATAAACCTAATAAATATTGGGTGAACTGGAGATCAAAGCCCAGAGTTTGAATTAGCCATCTCCATTGCTAATTAGCTGCTTGAATGTCAAACAGTTTGGGACCAGCTGTAATTTAATAAGCCATGATTGAGGTTGGCCTGATTTTATTTCCCATTGAAAATTCTTCTCAGGTGCAAGTTTGTATGATTTTAGAATTCATGGTGATAAGTTGTTTTTGGTATTTCCCTTGTAAACATAATTAACCATAAATACAGAGAAACAATAATAAAAGTCACTGGGATCTAACAGAATCTTTAGTTAGATCTGTTTTCTTATTTCTGTTGCATTATATTTAGGCTACTTACAAAGGAGGTTATCTGCTAATCAAATAAAGAATTAACTAAAATGTAATAAAGTCATTTGTTTGAAATAAAAGGTATTCTCTGCAAAATATGTTTTAATATTTTTAACTCAGTATATATTGTGTAAATGAAAAGCTTGTCATTCTCTAATTTGTCATTAGGCACTGGAGCTAGGATATCTTTTGAAAATAAATTACTTAAGCTTCATTTTATAAATAGCATAATAAATATATTTTCTGATGTATTAAAAAGAATATATCAAATAGGTCTTATTTTACAGACCATACATCTGTTGGAACTCAAGAGAAATTTTTCTAAGTTGAACTTTTAAACAGCAAATACTGAACATTTTTCTCTATATATTCTGGGATTCTTGCTTTTATTCTGAGAACCAAAGCAAAATTATCCAAGTAGCTTTAGAAGTATATTTTTTATGGTACTTCTATGGAATTTAGTTACAATAAATATAGGAAATATGATGAAAAAACTATTGTTAAACTTGTGTGGTATTTCTTCTTTCTAGGACATAAAGGCAAGACGTTTAACCTGCTACCACTATTCTGTATTTTTCATTTCAGAGACAGCACATGAGTAGAATCTTGCCTTTTGATACCTTCTAGATTTTATACATTCTAGAGTTCAAAAATGCTTGACTTTTTGATAGTTTCAGTTTTATTGCTATTATAACCATATGATAAATTGACTCATAGGATTCCTCCCAGAAAATTGCTAATTTTTCATTAAAATCAACGACATTACATTCCTTAGCATATATATTTTTAATTTTCAAAACAACTCATTTAACTTTTAAAAAAATCATTTAATTAAAAAAATTGGTGAGCTGCAGTCTGCTCATAGAGTTATGTTAAACTATATAGTAAGCCTAAGTGGGAGGGCTATATAGAGAACCTGAAACAAAGTTTGTTCAGTGCCATTCAAGTGATAACCACAACGCTAATGATGGTTTAAACAATGGCTAGACACCACCACGTTGCTGGAGATTATTACAAGGCTTATTAAGAAAAGGAAGACATAGGTGAACACTTAGTAGTTAAGCTGAGCAGGTAGAAAGCTTTTTTTCTTTTAAAGGTTTTATTCTTTAAATTTTTTTAAGTTGAGAACTGTCTCAGTGCTGCAGGATATCTCACATTTATTAAAGCTGGAGGAACAACCAACTCCACTTCTAAGAAATGGCCACTTTAAATTATTCAACACCAACTTTTAGCTCAAATAATTTCGGTTATGATGAATTTTATGAATTCCCCTTTTGCTCCCCCACTTCTTCCCAGTCTTCTAGTTTGAACAGAAAAACAAAGGACAGCAGGGTCCCTTTTGCCTCAGGCAACAGTCTGTTGATGGATATTGTAGCAGCTGAATTGCTCCCCATTCACATTCTAAACCCTTTCTCCTAATTGTCATCTGTATCATCAGTGTCACTAACTGAGACCACTGCCACAATTCTACAGCCCTTTGGAGCAATATTGTCTTGGTTTTTCTCCTGGGGCTTGCTCCTTGCTTGGTGCAATCTGTGGAGTCACTTAGCACAGCATCTTTGTTGACTTATAACAGGTACCAGATGATGCGTCCAGACCTCTAGCCTAGTTTTATGCCCTCATGGCTGCTGTGTCTGCCATTTGTGTGTATGTGTGTGCACAGATGTCAGAGAATACATGATGCTTCTGCTGCCATTTTCATGCAAGAGCTTCAGGTTGGTGGGAAGATATTCAATAGTACATGAGAAAATCTGAGGTCTAAGAGAAATCGTATTCTTGTGTTTGATGGCTTTGTTCATTCTTCTTTAATTCAGCCCAGAATTCTCACCACGCATATTTATACTGCTGTATCACTGTGATGCTTTAGGAAATAAAATGTAACTGCCTCCCTCTTTCCACTGATTTCCTTCTTCTTTAAATATTTTACCTTGTCCTCACAGTTCACAAAAATAAGTTTAAGGAAAAATTATTCATATGAATAAGTTATATATAAGGATTTCGAGAAAAACCACTCCCAAATGGCCATTTTTTAAAATTTTTATTAATAGCAATAGAGTTATTTTGGTGAGAAAATAAAATGTATTTTCCCATAAATTTATATAAAAGATGTCTTCCTAAAGGTCAAATTTGTATTAAAGTTCATCTACAAACAAACATACATAATGTAATTTCAGAAAAATTACATTTAATGTTTATACAATTGTTATATCTCCTAATAAAATTTATGTATATAAAATAAAATTAACTTATGAAATATACATGTAACTCAAAAAATACATCAACAATTAAAACAACTGTATTTGTTTTAAAATACAGGTAATGATGTATACAGGTCATGATGCATCTGTGTTTTCTATAGCTGAACTTCCATTATTTCAGTTATAAATTTTGCTGTCTTTATTGAGATTATTTTAGTAAGTACTGTCTTCCCCCATAATATTGCAAATTCCATTAAAGAATCATGTTTTTTTACTCACCTTTTTTATCCACAGTGCCTTACAAAAAATGTCTAGTTCATTGTAAGTTTCACAAATATTGGTAGACTTAATATATGAATGAGTGAATGAATGAATTAGTGAATGAAGGAATATATAAAATAACTGAAATTCCTGGAACATTTTTAGCACTTGAAATGGAAGCCTTTTATGGGAAGCTCAACAAGAATGTAGATAATCCTAAATGTTATTGTGGGCTCATAGTGCTGTCTCTGTTTGGAATATCACACAGTCTTCAATCTCCTTTAGAACTTTGAAAGCAGTTCCAAGCTGTGAATTCCATCAACTTCAGAGGAAACTCTCACTTTAGGTGATCTCTTTGAACAATAAAGCAAAATAAGATAATTCCTAGGATGACTTTACTCTTCAGGAGGGATTCTGATATCTCACTCTCTTTCATTGTATCTACAGAATGCCACTTCAGTTGGAATATTTTTTTTTTTTTTTTTTTTTTTTTTGAGATGGAATCTCGCTCTGTCGCCCAGGCTGGAGTGCAGTGGCGCTATCTCGGCTCACTGCAAGCTCCGCCTCCCGGGTTCTCACCATTCTCCTGCCTCAGCCTCCCAAGTAGCTGGGACTACAGGCGCCGCCACCGCGCCCAGCTAGTTTTTTTGTATTTTTAGTAGAGACGGGGTTTCACCATGTTAGCCAGGATGGTCTTGATCTCCCGACCTTGTGATTCGCCCGCCTCGGCTTCCCACAGTGCTGGGATTACAGGCGTGAGCCACCGTGCCCTGCTAGAATATCTTTTAAGTATTGGGCCTTTATAAAATATTTATCCTCTCAAAATATGCAAGAAAACATGGCATTTTTAAATAAGGTGATTACAGTGAAATAGAGTTATACACTAGTTTCTGTATTGTCAGAGTGTTACTGATAACGGATTTGATTTTTTTCCCCACATCTTAATCCAAAATGGAGAATCTCGCCATTTCTCTCTTTTCCCAGTTCTATGATGATTTTCTATACAGATTAGATTACAGTAATATCCTTTTGCCTAGGGTGTCCCCTGAGGGCCACCCAAGAGCTTTCCTTCCTACAAATGGTAACAGCCTATGGTTCTAGTGTGTTTTTGCCTAAAGCATATAGTGCTTATGAAATATAACGGATCTCTGTCTTATAGTTCATATGGTTATGAAATTGTTTCGAAAGCTTTCTGAATGTGGTCAGTATGATGCTTCTGACTTTTAATAAAAAATGTTTGATGCCAATAAATCTATGTGTCTGTGTCTGTGTATGCCTGTGTGTGTTTGTGTGTTGAAGTATTCCACTCTAAAATATCTTTATTTGTGCATTAGTGGCCTATCATGGTCATCTTCCTGTAAAAAGCAATACAACTGGTAAATGCCAATTTGTCTTATTCTGCAGGTGAGAAGGAACCTTTCTAAGGTTATGATTCTAAATTTGCTATTGTGATAATACATATTGTCTACTAGTCTTTACTTGTAAGTATGAATTTAAATTGACTTTAGCCTTGAGCTAATAAATGTTCTGGAAAAACAATTTACTATATCATCAGAAGTGATGTTTTATGATATTTACTACATACTATGATTATTTTCAGTCATAATAATTGTTAAAAATTAAAACATTTATAACTATTAAACTTTTACTTTGAATGCAAATACTTTTAAAATATTTAAATATTTTCAATACTTTTTATTGAGAGTAAAAGTAAGTTTTACTTTACACACACACAAACACACACGTTGTTTCTATATGGGAAAGAATGGTAGATTAATAAGTGATAATCATAGTTTCTGCTATAGCAACAAATTAAATAATTCAATTATAAAAGTATAATGAAAACTGTAATCCATATTAGATTTCCACATTGCTCAAAATAATGAAATCATTATCCCAAATTCACCTTACTTTAAGTGTTTTATCATAAAACTATGATGAAAAATTGCTCTATTCTCCAAAACTACTCTTAAGTCATCATGTCTGAAATAAAGACTGTGGTTTCTTTTTTAAAAAAAATGTTCTCTTCTGACTTTCTTATTTTGTCCAATATTGTTACTGTCAGAATTTCAATCATCCTAAGAGTCTAGAGTTAATTTGGGGACCTCCCTCCTTTCTAACTGCTGTAGGATTTGGTAACAGTCCATTAGTTAGAAGTATGAAAGATAATTCCTCAGGCCCTTCTCTTCTCGGCAGTTCCCACTATCACTACTGTATTCCAGGTCCTTATCATTTATACTCTCATCTAGATTTCTCCTTCGGCAGCCTCCTAAAAATCCTTTTTGGTTCCTATCTCCCAAATGCAGATCCTTGTGCACAAATACTAGATTAATTATAATCTCATCAGAAGTATCTGGAGCTGCCCATGGCTAATGGGGTAACTCTGAACTGCTTTGCTAGAATTTAGGGCTCTTGATATCTTGCTTCAACCTCTCTTTTCATCATTATTTCCCACTTGTCACTCAAGCTGGATTGCTCTACTTGTAATGGTCTGATTATTTCTACTTCATTATCTACGCCTATACTATCATTACTTCTCACACTTAAAAAGACCTTCTCACTTTTAAACACCTCGGAACCCTGCCTCCAGAGTCAGCCTTCCTAATTTCCCTAACAGTCAGTGTTCTTTCTCATGCCTCCTATCTTTCTTTGTAGCAGTCACTTAGCCCTTGTGCTATATTTCATTGTATTATTATTATTTTTGTGTTAAAAAGGGGGTCTTCATTTCCTCTTTCCCTGCATTTTTCATCATTGAGGTAGATGCCCCCAAACATTTACTGGTTGAATAAGTAAGAAATTCCACACAAAGTTTAAACTATTTTAAGTGTAAAACAATTTATTTGATGACACCAAACATTTTTTAGCCTATTAGTAAGGTAAAACGATCATCTTAAACATATATCAGATAAAGTTTACTTATATTTTCTTTGATATTATAGATATGAAACTTTAGTAAAAATTGGGACAACTGAAGTTGAACTCTAATCAAAACTGATCTTTTTTTTTTTTAAAAAAAGAAAGCCCAAATTTAAGTCTCTCATAAATAATAATGTTATTTAACAGCAGAGAGATAAAAAGTTATATTTGAATATATATGAGAATTGCTAAGAAATGAGACTAGGTGAATTTTATATATTTGATTCAGAGACTTGTGGAATGTCCTACATATAAGATAGGTTCAAAATAATATATATCTGGAAACAAATAAAAATATAAATGAACAAGATCTCACACATTTACAGTTGGAATCTTGTCAAAAGTTCAGGTTGGATGGGTAATTCAGCACTCTTCCACATAACAGTATTTTAAAAGCCATTACCAACATGATAATTATAATAAATATAAACATTTAAATATTACACCTACTTTTGTGTGTAACACTCCACAAAAAACTTCATCTTCAAAAGTTCTTTCTACTGAAAACTCTGCAGCCATAGTAAAGTGTGTATATTTTTGGGTATTTGCCTTGACATTTTCAACAATTCTTAAAAGTCTAAAATATGTTTCTCATTTTGCAGCTTTGTTCTGAGAAGTACTAATTACTTAGAAAGTCAACAGAAAACATATTTGCAGAAAAAAGGATACTCTAAGATAGTGCCTTCTCTTTCATTACTTTAGCAAATGCGTTTTATGGAGTTTAGTGTTCTGGTCATTGGGGGGTTGTGATATTATTGGGTAAATATTTTTTAGTTACTCCTCAATTTCTAAAATCTCGTTGTAAAGTTCATTAGACCAGTTAATTAATATATGACCAAAATGAGAAGCTCGTCCTTAAATTCATCACAAAGACTTACTCAGTTGCATAATCACAAATAAACTTGTCATCTCATTTAACTTGCAAACGTGTGCTTCTGATTATAATGGAAGGGAAGATAGTTTGTAAGTGTATCTTGACCACTGAAAAAGAAAACGTAGATCAATTCTTTGATGATGAGGAGTGCTGGCTGGCACCGTCTTTGATGGTAAGAACAAGTTTTTTTAAAAAGTAAATTTGATCAATTTAGTAAAGAAATTATAAAATTATATTCTGATCTTTATCAGACATGCTTTAAATGGAAACATCCAATAGTTATTATTACATATAATACTATATGTAACCTACATATTATATGTTCTATGTATAATATAATGTAAAATATTTAATCTATGTATATTTGTTTTTATGTAAATTTATGTTATACAAATGTGTCTGTATGATGTATACGAATATATATCTATCTAGCTAATCTACCTACCTACTGTTAGGTGATCTCTTTGAACAATAAAGCAAAGTAAGATAATTCCAAGGATGACTTTACTGTTTATCTGATAATTCTCCATTATTTGGCTGAAAGTAAGAGCACATGTAATCCAAGTATGAGGACTTAGACCAATATATTTTTATTATCAGACTTAACTTTAACTTTCTGGCAAGTGTACTATATAATTTTTTCATAAGTAAAATTTTACAATATAAATAAATTTTTAGTTCTGAAGTTCCCCTTGTCAATTTTATACTATTCAGCATTGTCTAGTTAGTTCATGCACTTAGTCACTATATTTACTTCTGGAGGACATTTGACTGTTATTTACAAGAAAATTCATTCTTAGCGTTAAGATTAACCATTATGGTAAACTGTCAAGCGATAAATTATTTAACAACCATTATTGGAATAAGTGTTTCTCTTCAAAGACTGTCACACGTATATATGCATGTGTGTGTCTATGAACTCATAGCAGAAATCCAAAACTACTTTATTTTTTACAAGCTTGATAATACTGCTTATATGCTATTATTGTGCGTGTATTTTTCTTTGGTGGGGAAAAGTTCTAATTTTATAGCATTATCTAGCAATTCGCTGCCATAAACAATATTGGATTTTGATATAAAGTAATGGTAGATTCCTCAAGCCACAGGTAAAAATCTATTTATCTTATACTTTTTTTTTTTTTTTTGAGACAGAATTTCGCTCTTGTTGACCAGACTGGAGTGCAGTGGTGTGATCTTGGCTCACGGCAACCTCCGCCTCCCGGATTCAAGCAATTCTCCTGCCTCAACCTCCTGAGGAGCTAGAATTACAGGTATGCACCACCACGCTTGGCTAATTTTGTATTTTCAGTAGAGACAGAGTTTCTCCATGTTGGTCAGGCTGGCCTTGAACTCCCAGCCTCAGGTGATCTGCCTACCTTGGCCTCCCAAAGTGCTGGGATTACAGGCATGAGCCACTGCGCCCGGCCGATTTATTTTATACTCTATCGCTCATATGTTCATGAAAATCTAAGTGATAGGAAACATGATCTAGACTGACTTCAACCTTGTATTAGCTATATCTCCTTGGGCAACTTTTGAGGTATTTCACTCATTTGGGAAATGGGTTATATCTACTTACATGATTTTTAAACTGTAAAATAATTGCTTTACTAGGGAATACTCATGTGAAGGAAGAGAACGACAAGAAAATATATCATCCCAAAAGAGTGAGGTTTGAGAGCAAAACAAAAGATACAGAAATAAATTTTCACTGATGGTGAGAATAAACTAAAATCCAAAAATTCTTCCCATTTTTGGTATGCTATTCCTACTAGTTAGTTAAGAAAATATTTCAAGGTGTGTTTTTGTCTTGACCATACTATTCACACAAATGTTAATATTGAAATATGTATTTTTATTTGTACAAAAGAAAATCTGTGGCGAATGGAAAAATTACTGAAAGTAATGTGGGGGTCATATCTTTAAAAAATATGAAAAATATGATTGAATCACACCGATTGACTTTTTTTCTGCAAAAGGGTTAAAATCTACACCACCACTGGAGATCTACATAAGACCATGTGGGTTAAACACACTGAATCTCCATCCCAAACATAGTAAGGCAGCTACAAGTCAAACATAATGACAGTGCTGATTAATTAGATACTCCTACCCCGCAGCACTTCAGAGTGATTTATGGAGACACATCTCTAGTCTGATCCATTGTGCTGACTGGATTAATGGAGTGAGCTAGAAAAATTCACTGGCAACAGTATCTGGCAGCCCAGCAAAACATTAACCCTTGGAGTTTTCTTATCTAGCCTATTGACAGAATATTAATTATGACAAAACATACACATTTCACCTAATTATCTTTTGATAGCTTTGTTTATATTTGATATATAAATATAGCTGTAGGCATTGTGTTGAATATTTATATATATTGAAATTCCTTGCATTAGAAAGAAATTGCATATAAACATTTAAGAACAGGGTTAAACAGTGTATCCATTATGGAAAGGAAGCTCAGTGAGCATGTAGTTTTCCTCTTTACTATATGAGTAGAGACATAGATTTCTTACAGAATGAAGAGAAGATAAGAATTGTTTTGCAAACAAAAACTATTCCCATTGCATTAAGAAATTATTAATGTGTAGGCTGCCTGGTGGTAGTGAATTCCGAAATAAAGAGTGATTCTGCTTGGGGGAGAAACACCATTTGATATATAAGCAATTAAATTAGAAATATTCTGAAGTGTGCCAAATCAGAAGTGAGGATATTAGCACATAAATTGCTTCTGGTGTGTATAAATGAAGTATCATATATTATCTGAATCTCAAAATTAAAAAGCTTCATAGAGCTGTTTCAGTACAATATTTAAAGCTACGTAAAATTAAAATTGAGTCTTTCCTAAGGTATCAAGAACAATTATGAGATATATCATATAACTTCAGCTTTAATTATTTTTCTGGTATTTGATCTATCCCAGTCACATTTTCTATATGTGTTATGTTAAACACATGGAAACACAACTTGTAAGTAGACATGATTTAAAGGGCTCTGGGAAAAATGCGTCTTTCAATTAGGAGCAAAAGATAGAACCAAGTAGTAAACTCTTTTTTATTATTTTTCAACTTTTAGTTTCAGTGAGTACATGTGCTAGAGTGTTACATGGGTAAACTGCGTGTCGCTGGGGTTGGGCATACCAATGATTTTGCCACCCAGGTAGTGAGCATAGTACCTGATAAGTAGATTTTCAACATTCATCCTCCAGCTACGAAGTGATAAATTCTTAATCAAGTAACTCTACCATCCATTGAGACCAAATTTTAAAAAGACTGAAATATTTGTTAAAACTAATTTTAATAGCATAGTAAGTTTTAAGTAGTATAAAAACTTACCATACAATAACAGTGTAGAAATAATATAAGGACAGTTGCAAAAATTCTATAATCTAAAGAAGACTTTTTACCTCTCTGATGACTCAAGGTTCACACTGAGAGGGATTAGATTGTTTGTTGTGGATTTTCTTCATTCTAATGATGGTGCAAAAGAAAGGAAATGTAAAACTAACCAAGTCTAAGTGCATAAATTTGTATTTCTCAATCCCACAGCAAATGGAAATTTAATATCAGGCTTTAATGCCCATAGATATACCATGTCTCATGAAACCAATATGTCAGATCAAAGCTCCTGTCTTACGTTTACCAGGTTGGAGCATCTGATGGTTCTGCAAGGGAAGCCCTATGTCAGTGGCTCTCAACTGGAATGATTTTTGTTTCACAAGGGCATATTTTTCAATGTTCATCGACATAGTTATTTGTCCAAAAGAGGAATATACTACTGGTTACTAGTGAGTAGAGCCCAGGGATATTGGTAAACATCCTACAATCTATAAGGCAGCACTCCCACACAGAACCAATTATGCAGCCTAAAATGTCAATAATGCAGGTTGAGAAACCCTGTCCTTGGTAGAATAGACTGAAATCATTTTATCTAAACTTTCCAAACAAACTTATTAATGTTGAAAATCATCTCTAAAAGTAAATTAAGACTTGCTGATGAGTTGTCACAAAAAGCAGTAGTGTCTACTTAGGAATTCAAGAGTACCCTGAAAACTAGAAAAGTGAGCATACATCATCACTAACACAGCCTCAAGATACTAAGAGACCCTGAAAATGAGCATAGAATCGTGGAACAAATTTATTAATTAATATTCTACATGCGGAACTTTTGAATTTGAGTATTTTAGACTTCTAAGATCATGTACTAGTTCGTTTTTATGCTGCTGATAAAGACATACCCCAGACTGGGAAGAAAAACATTTAATTGGACTTACAGTTCCCCATGGCTGAGGAGGCCTCAGAATCATGGCAGGAGAGGAAAGGCACTTCTTACATGGCGGCAACAAGAGAAAATGAGGAAGATGCAAAAGCGGAAACCCCTGATAAAACCATCAGACCTTGTGAGACTTATTCACGACCACAACAACAGTATGGGTGAAACCACCCCCATGATTCAAATTGTCTCCCACCGGGTGCCTCCCACAACACATGAGAATTATGAGCGTACAATTTAAGATGAGATTTTGGTGGGGATACAGAGCCAAACCATATCATATCATGTATGTATGTATGTATGTGTATATATGTGTGTGTGTGTGTGTATGTATAGTCTAAGAGCATATTAAGTACCAGAAAAAAATTTATGTCATTCAATAATGCTGAGACTATGAATGGTACTTGAAAAAAGAAACTCATAAGCCTTTTCAAGCAAAGGACTATAAAAAAATCACATGTTAAAGGGGATAAATATCTTTATTGAATACATGACTGAAGTCAAAATCATGTGTATGAGGGAAAACATTTCCATTATATTTTCTAATTAGCTAACATACCTTCAAGCCAAATTTCTCATCTCTTATATAATTCATAGCCTCTATTTAGCAGAAAATAAACTCCAAAGAGAAAGGCTTCTCCTTCTAATCATTACAGATAACCAATTTGAGAAGTTTATATGGCTTCTAACTTCAAGTCTTTCCATTTCAACAGTTAAGTTTTATTTTTGTAACTTTTGTAAATGGCTCCTCAGTTGAGAAGACTGTTTCATGTTTCAAATCTTTCAAAAATTTTTTTGAATTCAAATCTAGTCTCAATCTAGTCAAATCAAATTAAGTTAAATCTAGCCTTTCCCAGCGATTGCAGCTCACAGACATCTTTTCTACTCAGAACTCAGACAACTTAAAATTTTCATTATTCATTCTGGCACTTTATACTGCTTCACTTTTTTTTTTTTCTTGACTAATTCTTATCTAATTTTGTATCTTCCTAGTTAGTTACAAACCTCAGGAGGCAGAGACCATATCATAAATATCTGTTTTAAGGATAAATGCTTAGTAAATGTTGGAGGAATGAAGGAAAAAAGATAAGGACAAAAAAAGGGAACAAGAGAGACAAGAATTAAAAAAGGAAGAAAAGAGGTCAAGGAAGGGAAGAAGGGATGAAAGGAGGGAGACAGAGATGGAGAAAAAGCCCTTTATATCTTCCTTCTCATGTTTTTCAGAAGTAAAATGTTTTCCTAATGATTATTTAAATGAAAAGTGTTTCCATTGGCTCTAATCCTTCTCAGAGATTCTGAAATTCACCAAACTTTGACCTCGGTTCCCTATGTTTAGCTATCATAACATTTGGGGATTCTTTGAGTTTTCACATTAAAGATCAGTACTACTCAGCTCCAAATTAAGAGTGTAAATCCAACTTCTAGGGAAGAAGGTTGAAATGTGGGAGAGGGTTAATTTGAAAAATAAGAAATTGTTAACATCATTGATATTTAGAAAAGAAAATCATAAAATAAAATAAGTAAAGTAAAGCACCCACAATCACAGTATACTTCTTAAATCAGATGCGAGCAAATTATTTCACATTTTTGAACCTTAAATGTCTTCCTATTTCCTGGAAAATGAATTCCAATTCTTAAATTGCACAAGTGGTCCTTTCTTCCTCTTTTTAGTCCCTAATTTAAAAGCTGGCTTGAACCAAGCCAAACTTGTTTCACTTTTCAAATGCTCCAAACTGTCTGTTTCTGGTTTTTGCACATGCCCTTTAATTTCAACCAGTTCCTAAGCCTCTTGGCCTCCAACATGCATATAAAGCACGCACACACATACACACGCTTGTTATGTTTCCTACTTCGCATTCAAACTCAGGTGTCACTTCCTGCAAGAACTTTTCCAAGGAGCATCCAGGCATCCAAGTGAGGGTCACCTCTCTGTGTTCCTCTCCATACTTGCACTTCTTCCTCTCTGCTGATTGCACACTGGGGTGAGATTGTGTGCATCCCTGGAATGGAAGCTCTGTTAAGATCTTTTTGCTCTGTTTTCCTCATATTCATAGTAGCTTGTACTGAATCAGACATATGATGTTTTCAATAAATATTTGTTCAACTGAATTAAAATGAACTGAATTGAATCAGATTAAATAAACTTCAATACACTGTTGGAGCTATGGAGATTTTTATTTTGATAAAAAGGAGAGTTGGAGTTTTTTCTGGTGAAGAGGGGGTGTGGTTTCTAAAGGTTGACAAATACCTGTGCTCAAATCTTTCTGACTTCTCAATACCTTTTCTCTATAAAGGAATTCATTTTCTGGTTTTACCTAGATCTTTTTACTTATAAGAGTTAGCTTAAGACAGGCGGCCAAACATCCTGTGGTCACTCAGGATTTTTACATCTGCTGTTTCATAACTGACCTTCTTTCAATCTTAAGGATATTTTCTGCTCTTAAATGACAATCTTTCTATAGAAAGATAATCTATAATTTGTTCTATACTTAACATTACAGGACATTTTCCTATTCACAACATCCTTTTCTCAAAATGTTTCTCTTCATAAAGGTTTTCTTTTTGTTTCCAAACACTGAATTATAAACATTAGTAGAAACTTTCAAAGATAAAGAAATGTAACTAAATAGTGATGACACATAATTCCGATATCCACAGATGACCACCGGTAACATTTTGTTTCAATTTGCTTTCTATTTATTTTCTATGCATATATTTTTACACAGTTAAGGTCATACTGGGCAAATATATACTGCATTTAAAAAATACTTTTCTGTCACAAGAATTGCCCCATGGCATTATGCTATTATCTTTGTACACATAATTTTAAATGACTACATAATGTTATTATGTGAGTATATCACAATTTACTTCCTAGTTTCCTTATTAGTGGCCATTTAGATTTCTCTATGCTTTTACAGTTGCTCCTGCTTTCAGGAGACAGAGGCTGCAGAACCCCATATGCCATTGTGCTGGGGTGGGTTTCTTTTTTCCTTCCTTGTTCATGTGACTTGCCATATAGCAGTTGCTTCAATTCAATGACACTATTTAGGGAACTATCCTCGAAGTGCATGAATAACATAATTGGGAATTTGGGGTAAGAACTATGTCTTCTTCTGCCTTACACATTGCTGATAAATACAGTTATGACTCAGGAAATGATACTGAGTCACTTAATTGCTTAAAGCGCTTCTCAGATTCAGTGAAATAGTAAGCCTAAAATTGCAGGCAGGCGAAGATGTTGTTGTAGCTCATTATTTTTAAGAGAGTAGGAGGCTTTCTGCACTGCTTGCCTGAGAATCGATCATTCCAGAAGCATAAAAGATATAATGACTGCATAGCAGTAACTTTGTATGGCAGTAATACCAATAACAATGTTAAACTGAATAGGTCTCAGTATTCCAAAGGTGTGCAGACATTGGACCAGGTTTTCCCACAACCTGGTGAATTATAGGAAAATCCATTAAAGTGTCTATACAATGAACTTTTTAAAATGGTCATATTCTTGGCACAAAGGTCAGTTACATGTCTGTTAAGAAAAGTCATTTATGCCAACAATTTGCTTCTAGTATTGATGAGAAAGAAGCCAGATAACTGGATTAAATGGCTTTTGCAGTTTGACCTTTCAGAATGGGGTGAAAAGAAACCCAAATGCTCGAAATGTTAAATTATAAAGTGTTTTGATGAAACACCCTTCCTCAGTCCTGGTTACTATATTCCCATTAAAAGATGAGGTGCATCATTTCCGTATTAAGGACACTTTAATCATGATTTTCTGTTTTTGAGATATTGCGTTTTCTCATCTACAAAAAAAATCCACAAAAGGTTACAAAAAGCTCCAACTTCATTCATATAGTTAGGCTAGAGTTCAAGAACTGTATCTCTTTATTAAAGGAATCGATGGAAGTAATAGGAAGAACCATGGACTTAGATTTGAGCCTGGGGATTTTACTCTCCTGTGGCATGGACAGGAAGGTCTCTGAGTCGAGTTAGGATACAATGGGGGAGGAGAAAAATGACATCTAATTAGGCATGCAGGACAGAAGGAAGCAGCATCCAGGAGGAATATGAACATCAGCTCTGGTCAGATAATAGGTGCCCCAGAGAATGCTGTGAAGTGCCAGACCTGGGGATTGTTGCAGATCGAGTGTGTGTTGACTGCAGTTTCCGCAACAGATGGCCAAACAGGCAGGTGGGTTTCTGAGAGGACGCTCCTGGGCCTTTACCCACATTCTCCATGTACCTGGAATCGCAGATGGCAGTACCAGCTGGCAAATGAAAAGATGCAGTTTATGTGTTTTGTTTACTGTCATAAATTATAGAGAGCAAAGTCCATCTTATACGTAAAAAATTCATTCTCAACACATGTATATTACTTACCTCTGATGTTTTACTTAACTATGGCAGAGATTGTATTTTTGTACAACTTTTTTTTAGAAATTATAATTTTTCATATTTTTAGATTATAGTTTTTTTGAATTACATAATATTGCAACTTGAGCATCTAAGAGAATTCAAAGAAAATTCCCAAGGAAAAAAAGAAACAAAATCTCATTTTGTGCTTAAATTATCTATATTCACAAAAGAAAGAGTTTGAACTAAAAATCTAAACATTTTTAGAAATTCGGAAAGGAATTATTTTCTAACTACTAATAATTCTCAAACAAACAGGTTATTATTAAAGTATTATTGTATAAAATACCTTTTCATGTATTCAAGAATAGTTTTAAATATTTAATATTATTGAACATTTTAGTTGTATACATGCAACATACAAATACAAATAGGAATGCTATCATAAAATAGTTTAATTTTGTTTTAACTAAATCATATTTATTGATATTTGCTGAAGCATGCTTTTAGAAAATGTCTATCTAAGCATAAATGCTTTCTAAGTGCTTATGGTTTGGTTGAGAAGACAGAACACATATAAAGGACCCAAACGAAAGCACGTTCTGAAGAGACAGGACAGGAGAAAACTAATATAGAATAAAATAAATTTTGTTTAAAATGATGAGGAAGTAGTGGGAGTATTCCAATTAGCTGATTTTTGATTAATAACAGATTTCCAAGAACAGCAAAAACTGACTGTCTTTCCTTTCCTTAAAATAGAAATCCAATTTATCATGAAAAAACTGCATAGAATCAATAATTAATTGCACTTTGAAATCCAAATAAGAACATTTAAACGTGGTTCTTCCTTGGCAACATAAACAATGCCACATATGTACTTTAAAAATTCCTGTTATAAATAGAAGTGTATCATGCACTTGAGTACAAAAAGACAAGGTGATTTTGCTCTCCCAGAGGACAATTGATAATGTCTGGACATGTTGTGTTTGTCACAATTGGGGGAAAGGATGTGTAGAGGCTGAGGATGCTGCTACATTCTGATAATGCACGAGACAGAGTCCCACAACAAAGAATTATACAATTCAAAATATCAATAGTGCCAAGATTGAGAAATCCAGTTTTGTCCTCATAAACAACTGCCAAACACTCAAGGGGAAGACTGGTCAAAAAATTTACGGACATCTGGAATATGAGAGATCAGGCTGTTCTGCAAACACATGTATATTTTAGATAAAATTCAATTACTTTTTAACAAGTTTTCAAATTCCTCTTCAATGCAACCCCACTTTTTGAGTAGTTTTCAAAAACTCCCTCAAAATATACCGTCACTCTGGTCCACTGAGTCTCTTTAGCATCTTACAAATATGATATGGTTATATTTCAAACCATGACATTATTTCTCTTCTTTTACACTCCAACAATTCATCTTTTCCTGTACCTTTCTTTTCTATTTGAATATTTCATATCTTCTAGAAATTGGGTAAAAATGCTTAAAATGCTTAAAAATGAAACTGGACTTTTGTGCATGTATTATCTCAGCCATGTAATTTACATTAATCATTGCCCATTGTCTTCTGTTGTTTCATGTCTTGCTTTTTATTAAGAACTGGGCATCACTGGTAATCAGTATGCTTCTTTCAGTACCTTACACAGACTGGCATATACAGTAAGTAATACGTTTGGCTCTGTGTCCCCACCCAAATCTCATGTCAAATTGTAATCCCCACATGTCAAGAAAGGGACCTGGTCGGAGGTGATTGGATTATGGGGGTGGTTTCCCCAGTGCTGTTCTCATGACAGTGAGTGAGTTATCACGAGATCTGATGGTTTAAAAGTGTGGCACTTGGCCTTCACATTATCTCTCTCTCTCTCTCACCTGCCACCATGTAAGACGTGCTTGCTTCTCCTTTACCTTCAGCCATGATTGTAAGTTTCCTGAGGCCTCCCCAGCCATGCATGACCATGAGTCAGTTAAACCTCTTTCCTTTATAAGTTACCCAGTCTCAGGCAGTTATTTATAGCAGTGTGAAAACGAACTAATACAGTAAGCATTTATTAAAGTCTCGTTATTCTATTCACTTATTCCTTTACAGTGATAGGAAAACAAAAAGGGAGGAAAATAAGGAGGAAAGTAAAGAACAGGTCCTGTACCAAGTTTACTACTTTTTTTTTCCAGTGATCTTTGCTCATGTGAGTTTCAGCTCTCTTTTAATTAACCTTTGTTTAGCTCAATCTCAACCTTTATCTATGGATATTAAATTAAGTTACTCCTTCTTAAGAAATACAAATGTACTAAGAAACTATTATTTCTATATACTTTATATATCCAGGGTTTGACTTTGAGTCACCCACTTATTGACTGTATGACTTTGGGGAAGTTTTCTGACTCAAAATGTTTCATCTGGCTTATGGGAGTATCAGCAGTGGCTGGTTCAGATGGTCATGATGATGACTAAATGAGATAATCAATGTGAAGGACTTAGCATAGTGCCAGGCAAAGAATGAGAGCTCAGTAAATGTTGGATAGCCTCATTACTAAAAAAGTAATTTAATCCTGTGATCCTTCAAGATCTTATCTGTTAATATGACCTTAGATCTAAGATCTTCAAATCATCTTAGCATTTCAAACATATGTTATACTGTCCTTTGAATCAAATTATTTATTTCTCAATTATTCACGAAGTAACATTTTACAGTTCACTGTGCTTTATGTTGGGAAGATTCGCACCATTTTCAAATGTATTTTATATTTTTTATTCTATCTAACCTCAAAATCTGAAATAAAGAATAAAAATGTTCTTAATCTCACATGCTATAAATCTGCTTTTGTGTGTTCATAAACACTGGGCTCATGGTGAAATAAATTAGCATTGTAAAGTACACATATGTCAACAATTACTGAGTGCAGTAATTTAAGGCCTGATTCACTAAACTTTCCTTTGGTCAATAGGCACCCCTGCGCAATAAATGTAATTTAGGGGGAGAAAAAGCCTGAAGTATAAAGGTTGCACTGACTCCATCTTTCATATTCCAAAGTGCTACACCTTTCAGAGTATTATTTCCTATACTGTGACATACCAAATTAACCCCTCCCACCCACGTTTATTAATGTCATCATTTTCCTTGGATTAGTTCTGATTTATAAATAAGCATGCTTGTTGAAAGCAAAGTAAAAGTATGATTTAAATCAAGGTAAGAAAACTGTGTAGGTTTTAGTTTATCAAAACTTGCAACAGGCTTTGGTGAAAAAAAAAATTCACCTACACAATAAATGGCAAGGTGTTTCAGCTTTACCTCTTGATTTAGAAGGGCAATTAATTCAGAATCCATTCTTCTGTTTTTAAAGCTAAAACCGTAATTGACAAATACTGACTTCCAGTGGTGTAACGTAAGACTTCTCAATATGGCGGGAATATGCTACTTTCGAATATTTCACCTGGATTAGTTTGTTTTTAATTTATGCAAACTATTTTAAAAGTATGACTCTAAGAGAAAGACAAAGTATTTATACATTACAGGCAAATAGCACATGTGCATTTCTGCACTTTACAAACGGGAGGAGAGGACATCACTATATTCTAGGCTAAAAAACACTTGAAACAAGCAACGGGTCTTAGGCAGCAACTTAGATAATTGATTCTTTATAGGCACCCTTTTCCCCACATCACAAAATAAACCAGCAAATAAACACACAACAGCAATGGCAACAAAAACTCAGATAACAAAATGGTCAAAAACATGTGAAATTTGTTGTAGTTCTTTACTGCAAGGGAACTGGAGAGTCTAATTTAGTACTCAAAGCAGACCAGCAAATATATATTAATTCATGTCTGCTCTTAATAAACATAAATGATTGCAGTGGCCTCTTTATTTTGAGTCTTTCGCTAGCCCTAGTTTATGCAAACCCTGGAACTGCCGGTTTAATTTCATTCTCTCTTCTGCTTCCAAGCATTTGATTTTTTCATGGCTTATTACCTGTGCAATCTTGAACAAGTTACCTTCTCTGATTTTTAATTTTCTCATCAGTGAAATCTCTTATAAGGGTTTAATGAGATAATGTATGTGAACATAATGGGAGCTAAGTAAATGTGAGCTTAGTATGAATCTGAAATATTTCTGTTTTAAGAAGCATGTTATCCTGGCTCATCAGAAATTCAATTAGGCAGCAATCCAATAGAATTTGAAGAATATGTATTGAGTTGTATTCTAATGACTTCTTACTAATCTTCTCCTCACTTTATGCAATCTTGATACTATTTGCAGATTAATTTTCTTGAACAGGTTTTCTACGGTTGTCACTTAGAAGTGTCACTCCTCTGTGTGAAAACCTCACATGACTTTCAATTGCTTAGAAATTAAAGGCAAACACTTATCAATTGTATTCAAGGCCTTCCATGATCCAGTCCAGGCTCCCTGCTCCCTGATTTCTACAACATCCAATATTTAGAGCCAAATTGGACCATGGGCTGCTCTCAAATATTCTGAGTATTTTCCTGCCTTTGAGTATGTTTTACTCTCTCAGCCATGTGGACTTGTTGAAATTCTACTGAAGTAATTTCTCGATAACTATTAATATGTGAGAATTGAATGAAATCAACAAATTCACTATAAATTATTCTCCAAAAAGATGAACTGTTGTAGTCCCTAAAAATATATAATCAGCTGACTCTAAACTAAAATAAAAATAAGTTTAGTATTTTTAAAAAGTAGTGCAGAGTTTACTTTTGGCTTCATTGACTTCATTTAACTTTTCAGCTAATGAGCTTATGTCAAAAAGACATGCTAGCCCAGGTGCGGTGTCTCATGCCCATAATCCCAGCTACTGGGGAGGCTGATGTGGGAGGATCCCTTGAGCCTGGAAGTTCGAGGTTGTGGTGAGCTATGATTGTACCACTGCACTCTAGTCTGCGTGACAGAGCAAGATCCTGTCTCTAATAACAACAACAAAAATGAATGGAAACATACCAAGTTATTAATGTGTCACTTCACACTTTTGTAGAGTTGCTTTAACGACCTCTTACTGACATTAATAAATATAAAATATGGAAATTGTGCAGGACATTTTCATGAAGCCTTGGGACACTGGAGGTAATCAGCACACAGCACACTCACACAAAGACACTCACACACACACACATACACACATCTTCTAATCAAACTAGTAATTTTATTAATGCCACTTGCAGATATACTTCTTTCCAAATTTGAGTGCTAAAATAAATAAGTAAATGAAATAAAACAGTAATTTAAAAAATATTTGAAATAAGATTGACATAGCAAGAAGTCTGGTGTAGTCAAATCTGAGTAGTTGCCCTGATGTGCTTGGACATGACTTGTTCATAGAGACTAAAAATTTTATATTAAGTTTGAACTTAAAATTTAAAACTATTATTCATATAATTCACGGACAGGAATTCTGGTAGATTCAAAGAATCTTGCAGGTGTAAGATAGTCTAATCACAATGAATAATAGTTATTCAGATGAACTGAAACCAACTGTCTCTTATAAGGCCTGTTTACTCTTTGCCAAGTCTTATACATATAAAAGTTCTGGGTATGTTTATTGAACAAATGAGTACATGAACAGCCGCTTAGCATTCTGGACAGTGGTGATTTGATTATCTTCCTCTTATATGCAGCTCAAGATTATTTGTAACTGGATCCTAAAATCTTTCTTTCTTATCTTTCCCATTTTTTTTTTCAGGGACTAGATTTATTAAACCAGCCCCTACCAGGTGCCATACATAAGGCTAAGCACTGTGGATAAAAATGAGTAAGTAGATAAAGTCCTTGCTTTATGGATCTTACAGTCAAGTGAAAAAGAAAATACAGACTTTGAGATTTACACGAGAGTTCCCTGAGGAAGTAATCAATCAAGAAAGTAAGTTCTGTTAAAGTTTAGAAGATAGGAAAAAGAGTGTTTGTAGAAAATAAAGAGCCTGGGCCACTGAAGCCTTTCAACAGAGTTTATTAATATTAACGTTACTTTTTGTTTGCTATTTTTTATGTTTTTTTTTTTTTTCAGATGAAGAATTTGGCAAGCTAAGTGATTGTTATAAGTTTGAGACTACTGCTTCTGGCTTTCTGCCAGAACGAATAGAGCAATAATATTAAAATTGTTCTTATTCTCAATTCCTATTCTTGATTACTCATCTTTATGGAAAAGCACCAGGTCTGAATTTCAGAAGCATTGTATCTCTTGTCTTAATGTACTGTATGACATTGATAATCTAAGATTGTTTTAAGTGAGATCTTAGAATTTCACACTTATTTTCATATTGGTGATTAGCATTTGTCAAAAATGTTCCTAATAGAAACATACTTCAGGTTGAAAGGAATTCTTACCTCTGGGAGATATAAGAGGATAAAAATGGGAAACCTCAGTTCTTATTTTGCTTCTGTATTTTTATAATAATTATGCAAAGTTCTGTGATTAAAAATAAATTAGAAATTGGGCATAACACAAAAGGGAGTCAATATTTATTGGTTTGAGGCCACATCCAGAAAACTGAATCAAGGGATGCTAACGACTCTCATTCAAAAGTAGAATGACCGTGGTGCCTTCACAAATCATGGAGGGGTAAAATATGACTTTACAGTCAAACAATAAATTCTATGGAAGAAGCAGTTGGTGTGGTTCATGTATCCAATTAATGAAACTCCCATCTGAATAACCTAGTGATTGACTAAATATATTTTCTCAATGTTTGCATAAATGGAGACATGTTACAAGTTTATATTCAAATGCTTAGAGTTATAGAAGAGAATGTATAATGCTGTGTATCCTATTTTCTTCAGACTCACAGCATTGAGTCATTGTACTTACATGTAAATATGGTCATTGCTCATTCATAATAGAATATATCTATAGAAATCAAATATTAATAATTCTTCTTTATAAATCACATTATCTTAATCTTACACATTTAAATGTATTTTAAGCAGATAACTGAAACATGAAACTGATTACCCACAACATAATTATTACTCAGAGGAGGAAAAAACTAAAGTGATTCAAATTCTGCATTTTCTTTAGCCTCTCAAAACATGATCCTCTGTCCATCATAGAATTAGCTTAAATATTAAAGTTTGAGGTCAAGGTCCAGGAAAGTGGAAGATGCGGTTAAGAGTTATCTTCCTCCCCCACTTGGCTCCATGTTTGTCTTTCAAACAAAAGCTGCTTCTCTAAAACTCCTGTGCAAGTAATTAAACACTTATCGAGCAGATTCTATGTGTATGACTCTCTATCGAGATGTTGGGAATACATACAGAAATAATCGTTGCCACCTAGGAACTTGAAAATACTTTCTAGAACTGAATCTTCTAATCTTTTTTCCTTTGGAGATATGTCTATAGATGTGTTCTTCAGAAGGAATTGACAATCACATTTCTTGATCTTTGACTTTACCATTCTTCTTAATTTTTACATCTTTTTTTTAGTCCTCCATAAAAATCCTCACTCTCCTTCAATATTTTGTCCTAAAGACATACATGTTTGATTTCTAGGCACCTCCTCTTTTTGCTTTGTTCTTTTTAAAAGCACTTTATAGTAAGATATTTACACATATATCATAATAGGGCAAAGTATATATTTCCAAAGCGAGCAGCTTGATATATTTGTAGAAGGTGAAGACACCTGAGGAACCATCCACCAAAGGGGGAAGAAAGAAGACATTAGCAGCATTACCTACTGAAAGATAACTACTCTATTGACTTCTATAAACTTAGATGAGTTTTGTTTTGAAGTTTGTATAATTGGAATCATATAGTATACACCTTTTGTTTCTAGCTTCTTTTGTCCAAAATTGTGTTTGTGATATTCATCCATATTGTTTTAGCATTACGTTGTGTGAATATAAAATAATTTATTTATCCATTCTATTGTTGATGAATATTTAGATCTTTTTTAGTTTATAAATGAGTAATACTGCTATGAAAATTTTTGTGCATTCCTACTGGGGATATACCTAGGAATAGAATTGCTGGGTCACAGTATTTGTGTGTCAGCTTTAGATACTGTTAAATTGATTGTACCAATTTACATTTCTGCCAGCAGCATATAAGAACTCCAGATGCCCTATAATTTTGTCAGTACTTAGTATTGTCAATTAAAAAAAAATAGTCTTTTTCATGTCCATTTGATGGTATTTTATTGTGGCTTCAATTTGTGTTTTTCTATTTACTAATAATGTTGAGCACTTATTCATATGTTTGCTAGTCACTTGAATATCCACTTTGTTACGTGCCTATCCCATGAAGATTGGGATGGGGGTGGTCCTGTAGTGTATTTATTGATTTGAGGAATTCTTTGTATCTCCTAGATTCAAGGCCTGTATTAAATATCTGATTTACAGATACTTTTTCCCGTTCTGTGGTTTGTCTTTAACTCTCTTAATGGAGTCTTTGGATAAAAAGTTGTTCTTAATTTTAAAGGAGTCTAATAATTGATCTTTCCTTTATGATCAAAATTTTTTATTCTATTTGCTAGCCATAAAGTAATGAAGCTATTCTGCTATTAAACTTTAGGAGACTCTATTCTTTTACACTTCACATTTAGGTCCATAGTTTACTTAGAACTGTTCATGTGATTATTTTTTCCTCCATTTGATATCAAAATCATCATTTATTGAAAAGTCCATCTTTTTTGTAGTACTGTAGAAGTGCTTTTGACATATATCATTTAACAATGCATATATAGGTCTGTTTTTCTTAAATTTCCTGCAATGTTTGTGGATTAGTCTGTTTTCCCTTTTAGTTTTGTATGTTTACATTTTATATGTTGACTATTTCATTAGGTATATTCATATTCATAATTGTTATATCTTGGTAGTTATTGATTATTTTAACCCTTTATCTCTGGTAATACTTCTGGCCTTAACAACTGCTTTGGTATTTGAACAGCTGCAAACATTTTCTCTGGGCTGGGTTTTCATGTTATATGTTACTTTTACCACATCCCAGACAACGAAAAGAACTTAGAACATTTTAATTATATTTATGGTTCATCAGTTCTTGTGATAGTATTGTCATGCATTTTAATTCTATGTATATGTATATTTCAATCTGATAAAAACTGTTACTACTGTTTTATACTATAAATATCAGATTCAAGTTACATATTTACTGTTTTTAATGCCCTTTATTTCATTGTCTTAATACCTGTGTCCCCAGCTCTGATCATTTTCCTTCTACCCGAAAGGAAAGTGTGGATCTATTGATAATATATTATTTAGTGTGGATCTATTGGTAGTATATTATTTCATTTAATGTGGACCTATTGGTAATATGTTATTTCAGTTTCTGTTTTATTAAGACCCATCTTTATTTCACTTTAATTTTTGAGGCATTTCTTCACTGTATTTAAAATCCCAGGCCAGGTTTTCTTTTGTCTTTCAGCATCTTAAAAACGACATTCTATTATATTCTTCCAAAAATGTGCTTCCATTTTTCTCCATTGAGAAGCCTATTATCAATCTTATTGATCCTGTGAAGGTAATGTGCTTTGTTGCTTGGCGGTTTTTAAGAACATTTCTCTTAGATTTTCGGTTCCAGCAGTTTGGTATATGTACCTAACTATAGTGTTCTTTATGTATTTCCTGCCTTGTGGTTCTCTTGAATATGTGACTTCGTGAATTTATCAGTCCTAGAAAGTTTTACTTCATTCTCTTTCTTCTCTCTCTCTGAGATTCCAATTATATCACCAATAGAATTTTTCACCTGACTTCACTTACCTCTTATGTTCTTTGGTATATTTTTCATCAATTTTTCTCTCTGGCGTGATCGTATATCATTTTATCTGACCTATCTTTTCATACACTAAGCCTCGCTTTCTGCTCAATCTAATTTACACCATCTATCAAAGTCTTTTTTTTTTTTTTTTTTTTTTTGAGACAGAGTCTCGCTCTGTTGCCCAGGCTGGAGTGCAGTGGCCGGATCTCAGCTCACTGCAAGCTCCGCCTGCCGGGTTTATGCCATTCTCCTGCCTCAGCCTCCCGAGTAGCTGGGACTATAGGCACCCGCCACTTCGCCCAGCTAGTTTTTTGTATTTTTGTAGACACAGGGTTTGACGGTGTTAGCCAGGATGGTCTCGATCTCCTGACCTCGTGATCCACCCGTCTCGGCCTCCCAAAGTGCTGGGATTACAGGCTTGAGCCACCGCACCCGGCAAAAGTCTTAATTTTAGAAGTTTTTTTTTCAATTATCTAGGATTTCTATTTATACTTTTTTATTTTATTTATTCATTTATTATTTTTTGAAACGGAGTTTCACTCTTGTTGCCCAGGCTGGAGTGCAATGGCGCTATCTCAGTTCACTGCAACCTCGCCTACCGGGTTCAAGCGATTCTCCTGCCTCAGCCCGGAGTAGCTGGGATTACAAGCATGCACCACCACGCTTGGCTAATTTTGTAGTTTTAGTAGAGACAGGGTTTCTCCATGTTGGTCAGACTGGTCGCGAACTCCCGACCTCAGGTGGTCCACCCACCTGGACCTCTCAAAGTACTGGGATTACAAGTGTGAGCCACTGTGCCCAGCCTATGCTTTTTTTACATCAGGTCCAGGGCTCTGGCAAACTTTTCCATCTTGGTGCCTATTTTTAAAAACATATTAATTAAAATTATTTTAAATCCATATTTCATAACATCAAATATCTGGATTGCAAGTCTTTCATTTATTTTTTCATTGAGTTATTTCTCCTTTTCTCAATAATTTTTTTTCCTACTTTTTCACAGTAACAACACCACAATAAACATTTTTGTGCATGTTTTCCTGTGCTCATTTGTATCATTTATAATGAGTATAAGTACAGTAGAATTGCTGGGTAAAAAAATCATACACATTATAGCTTTTTTTCTAGAAACTGACACATTTTTCAAAGGGGTTGTATTAATTTACCTCCCCATCAAATGTATATTTCCTGTTTTTCCATAATCTCAGCAATATTTGCTATTGTCACAGTTTTAAAATTTCTAATCTGATATGTATTATGTTTTTACTATAATTTTCCCAAATATCATATTCTTAATAATTTTTATGTTTTTAATGATTATGGTTCTGTTTCAAAACTGTATAGATAATTTCATCTTGCCAAATCCATAAATAAATAGGTAACAATCATTTAAACTAGTACACTTTTATGTTGTTCATTTGTGGTTGTATACATTTTATAAAATTTCACCGCTTTTTAAAGTTATTTAGTTGTGTTATTTCCTTGATTCACCAAAATGAATAAATAGCTCAAAATGGAGGGTAAAGTAACACCAAATATCATAACATAAATACTAGTCAAAGCTACCTTGAAAATACAAGTAGAGGGGGGATATGCCCAAGATGGCCAAATAGGAAGAGCTCCAGCTTCCAGCCCCCAGCGTGAGTGACACAGAAGATGGGTGATTACTGCATTTTCAACTGAGGTACCGGGTTCATCTCACTGGGGTGTGTCGGAGAGTTGGCGCTGGTCCGCGGGTGCAGCCTGACCAGCGAGAACTGAAGCAGAGCACGGCATCACCTCACCTGGGAAGCACAAGGGGGAGGGGAATTCCCTTTCCCAGCCAAAGGAAATTGAGACACACAACACCCGGAAAATCGGGTACCTGCCACCCTAATACTACGCTTTACCAAGGTTCTTAGCAAGTGGCACACCAGGAGATTATATCCCACACCTGGCCCAGAGGGTCCAATGCCCACGGAGCCTCCCTCATTGCTAGCACAGCAGTCTGAGATCTAACTGCAAGGAAGCAGCGAGGCTGGGGGAGGGGCACCTGCCATTGCTGAGGCTTAAGTAGGTAAACAAAGCCACCAGGAAGCTCGAATTGGGTGGAGCCCACCACAGCTCAAGGAGGCTGGCTTGCCTCTGTAGACTCCTCCACTGGAGACAAGGCATAGCTAACAGAAACCTCTGCAGATGTAAATATCCCTGTCTGACAGCTTTGAAGAGAACTGTGGATCTCCCAGCATGGAGGTTGAGATCTGAGAACGGACAGACTGCCTGCTCAAGTGGGTCCCTGACCCCTGAGTAGCCTAACTGGGAGACATCTCCCACTAGGTGCAGACCGACACCTCACACCTCACATGGTGGGGTACACCCCTGAGACGAAGCTTCCAGAGCAAGAATCAGACAGCAGCACTCACTGTTCAGCAATATTCTATCTTCTGCAGCCTCCGCTGTTGATACCCAGGTAAACAGGGTCAGGAGTGGACCGCAAGCAAACTCCAACAGACCTACAGCTGAGGGTTTTGAGTGTTAGAAGGAAAACTAACAAACAGAAAGGACACCCACAACAAAACCCCATCAGTATGTCACCATCATCAAAGACCAAAGGCAGATAAAACCATAAAGATGGGGAAAAAGCAGGGCAGAAAAGCTGGAAATTCAAAAAATCAGAGTGAATCTCCCCCTCCAAAGGAATGCAGATCATCGCCAGCAATGGAACAAAGCTGGATGGAGAATGACTTTGACGAGTAGAGAAGAGAAGGCTTCAGTTGATCAAACTTCTCAGAGCTAAAGGAGGAACTACGTAACCAGTGCAAAGAAACTAAAAACTTTGAAAAAAAAAATGGATGAAAGGAATAACTAGAATAATCAATGCAGAGAAGACCTTAAAAGAACTGAGAGAGATGAAAAGCATAACATGAGAACTACGTGACAAATGCACAAGCTTCAGTAACTAACTCGATCAACTGGAAGAAAGAGTATCAGCAATTGAAGATCAAATGAATGAAACGAAGCGAGAAGAGAAGTGTAGAGAAAAAAGAGTAAAATGAAATGAACAAAGCCTCCAAGAAATATGGGATAATGTGAAAGACCAAATCTATGTCTGATTGGTGTGCCTGAAAGTGACGGGGAAAATGGAACCAAGTTGGAAAACACTCTGCAGGATATCATCCAGGAGAACTTCCCCAACCTAGTAAGGCAGGCCAACATTCAAATTCAGGATATACAGAGAACGCCACAAAGATACTCCTCGAGAAGTGCAACTCCAAGACACATAATTGTCAGATTTGCCAAAGATGAAAGGAAGGAAAAAATGTTAAGGGCAGCCAGAGAGAAAGGTCAGATTACACACAAAGGGAAGCCCATCAGACTAACAGCAGATTTCTCAGCAGAAACTCTCCAAGCCAGAAGAGAGTGGGGGCCAATATTCAACATTTTTAAAGAAAATAATTTTCAACCCAGAATTTCATATCCAGCCAAACTAAGTTTCATAAGTGAAGAAGAAATAAAATCTTTTACAGACAAGCAAATGCTTAGAGATTTTGTCACCACCAGGCCTGCCCTACAAGAGATCCTAAAGGAAGCACTAAACATGGAAAGGAACAAAAAATACCAGCCATTGCAAAAACATGCCAAAACATAAAGACCATCAATGCTAGGAAGAAACTACATCAACTAACGACAAAATAACCAGCTAATATTATAATGACAGGATCAAGTTCATATATAACAATATTAACCTTAAATGTAAATGGACTAAACAGTCCAATTAAAAGACACAGACTTGCAAATTGGATAAAGAGTCAAGACCCATCAGTTTGCTGTATTTAGGAAACCCATCTCACATGCAGAGAAACATATAGGCTCAAAATAAAGGGATGGAGGAAGATCTGCCAAGCAAAAGGAAAACAAAAAAAAGCGGAGTTGCAATTCTAGTCTCTGATAAAACAGACTTTAAACCATCAAAGATCAAAAGAGACAAAGAAGGCCATTACGTAACGGTAAAGGGATCAATTCATCAGGAGGAGCTAACCATCCTAAATATATATGCACCCAATAGAGGAGCACCCAGATTCATAAAGCAAGTCCTTAGAGTCTTACAAAGAGACTTAGACTCCCATACAATAATAATGGGAGACTTTAACACCCCACTGTCAACATTAGACAGATCAATGAGACAGAAAGTTAACAAAGATATCCAGGAATTGAACTCAACTCTGCACCAAGCGGATCTAATAGACATCTACAGAACTCTCCACCCCAAATCAACAGAATATACATTCTTCTGAGCACCACATCGCACTTATTCCAAAACTGACCACGTAGTTGGAAGTAAAGCACACCTCACCAAATGTAAAAGAACAGAAATTATAACAAACTGTCTTTCAGACCACAGTGCAATCAAATTAGAACTCAGGACTATGACAATCAAAACCGCTCAACTACATGGAAACTGAACAACCTGCTCCTGAATGACTACTGGGTACATAACGAAATGAAGGCAGAAATAAAGATGTTCTTCAAAACCGATGAGAACAAAGATACAACATACCAGAATCTCTGGGACACATTTGAAGCAGTGTGTAGAGGGAAATTTACAGCACTAAATGCCCACAAGAGAAAGCAGGAAAGATCTAAAATTGACACCCTAACATCACAGTTAAAAGAACTAGAGAAGCAAGAGCAAACACATTCAATAGCTAGCAGAAGGCAAGAAATAACTAAGATCAGAGCAGAACTGAAGGTGATAGAGACACAAAAAACCCTCCAAAAAAATCAATGAATCCAGGAGCTGGTTTTTTGAAAAGATCAACAAAATTGATTGACTGCTAGCAAGACTAATAAAGAAGAAAAAAGAGAAGAATCAAATAGATGCAATAAAAAATGATAAAGGGGATATCACCACCGACCCCACAGAAATACAGACTACCTTCAGAGAATACTGTAAACACCTCTACACAAATAAACTAGAAAACCTATGAGAAATGGATAATTTCCTGGAGACTTACACTGTCCCAAGACTAAACCAGGAAGAAGTTGAATCCCTGAATAAACCAATCACAGGCTCTGAAATTGAGGCAATAATTAATAGCCTACTAACCAAAAAAAGTCCAAGACCAGACGGATTCACAGCTGAATTGTACAGGAGGTACAAAGAGGAGCTGGTACCATTCCTTCTGAAACTATTCCAATCAATAGAAAAAGAGGGAATCCTTCCTAACTCATTTTATGAGGCCAACATCATCCTGATAGCAAAGCCTGGCAGAGACACAACAAAAAAAGAGAATTTTAGACCAATATCCCTGATGAGCATCCATGCAAAAATCCTCAGTAAAATACTGGCAATCTGAATCCAGCAGCACATCACAAAGCTTATCTACCATGATCAAGTGGGCTTCATCCCTGGGATGCAAGGCTGGGTCAACATTCGCAAATCAATAAATGTGTTCAAGCATATAAACAGAACCAAAGACAAAAACCACATGATTATCTCAATAGATGCAGAAAAGGCCTTTGACAAAATTCAACAGCCCTTCATGCTAAAAACTCTCAATAAATTCGGTATTGATGGAACATATCTCAAAATAGAAAGAGCTATTTATGACAGACTCACAGCCAATATCATACTGAATGGGCAAAAACTGGAAGCATTCCCTTTGAAAACTGGCACAAGACAGGGATGCCCTCTCTCACCACTCCTATTCAACATAGTGTTGGAAGTTCTGGCTAGGGCAATGAGGCAAGAGAAAGAAATCAAGGGTATTCAGTTAGGAAAAGAAGAAGTCAAATTGTCCCTGTTCACAGATGACATGATTATATATTTTGAAAACCCCATTGTCTCAGCCCAAAACCTCCTTAAGCTGATAAGCAACTTCAGCAAAGTCTCAGGATACAAAATCAATGTGCAAAAATCACAAACATTCTTACACACAAGTAACAGACAAACAGAGAGCCAAATCATGAATGAACTCCCATTCACAATAGCTTCAAAGAGAATAAAATACCTAGGAATCCAACTTACAAGGGATTTAAAGGACCTCTTCAAGGAGAACTACAAGCCACTGCTCAGTGAAATAAAAGAGGACACAAACAAATGGAAGAACATACCATGCTCATTAATAGGAAGAATCAATATTGTGAAAATAAGGCAAAAGAACAAAGCTGGAGGCATCACGCTACATGACTTCAAACTACACTACAAGGCTACAGTAACCAAAACAGCATAGTACTGGTACTAACACAGAGATATAGACCAATGGAACAGAACAGAGCACTCAGAAATAATATCACACACTTACAGCCATCTGATCTTTGACAAACCTGACAAAAACAAGAAATGGGGAAAGGATTCCCTATTTAATAAATGGTGCTGGGAAAATTGGCTAGCCATAAGCAGAAAGCTGAAACTGGATCCTTTCTTTACTCCTTATATGAAAATTAATTCAAGATGGATTGGAGACTTAAATGTTACACCTAAAACCATAATAATCCTAGAAGAATACCTAGGTAATACCATTCAGGACATAGGCATGGGCAAGGACTTCATGTCTAAAACACCAAAAGCAATGGCAACAAAAGCCAACATTGACAAATGGGATCTAATTAAACTAAAGAGCTTCTGCGCAGCAAAAGAAACTACCATCAGAGTGAACAGACAACCTCCAGAATAGGAGAAAATTTTTGCAATGTACTCATCTGACAAAGGGCTAATATCCAGGACCTACAAAGAACTCCAACAAATTTACAAGAAAAAAAACAAAAACCCCATCATAAACTGGGCAAAGGATGTGAACAGACACTTCTCAAAAGAAGACATTCATACAGCCAACAGACACATGAAAAAATGCTCATCATCACTCGCCATCAGAGAAATGCGAATCAAAACCACAATAAGATACCATCTCGCACCAGTTAGAATGGCGATCATTAAAAAATCAGGAAACAACAGGTGCTGGAGAGGTTGTGGAGAAATAGGAACACTCTTACTGTAGGACTGTAAACTAGTTCAACCATTGTGGAAAACAGTCTGGTGATTCCTCAGGGATCTAGAACTAGAAATACCATTTGACCCAGCCATCCCATTACTGGGTATATACCCAAAGGATTATAAATCATGTTGCTATATCTTATTTTTAATTTAATATTATTTTAGGTGATTTCTCTTATATTGGACAGTTTTAAATACCTGTAGCAAGTACATGATCATTTTCTTCTTTCTTCCAAGCCAGTCAGTGCTGACTAATGTCTAAAGATTCCTTGGGAGCATTTAGTATTTTGCATACTAAAACCTACTTCTTGTTTTCAGGCTTCCTGATTTCACCCAGAGTGTTCATGGCCTTCTTTTCAAGTGTATTTTTGTTAGGCAAGAAGCCAGTGGTATTAATGCATGGAAACCAGGTAGTTGTCAGAAGGACTGTAGCAGCATGTCTAATTTTGCTATATTAAACCTGTCACAGAAGGTTAAGTAAGAGATTATAGGAAGCATGCACAGAGCACATGGTTTATAACTTAATAAACTCGAAGTGTTGGGAAGTAGCTAAAACCCCTCTCTTTTATCTTCTTTTCTCTTTGGTTTCACCAAGTTCTTTAAACCACTGTTAGAAGAATGGGTGAAAGTATAAAAATTTTTCATGACCACAAGAAAGCTCTTTCCAAAGCAATAGCCATACCAACAGTTAGGCAGAAATACTTGAGAAGCTAACAAGAATTTTTTCAAGCCACACAAATGTTTATTTCTTATGTCATGAAAGTACGATGAATCCTTATAATTGCCAATGTCTACTATATTTCTAATGTTCTAGAAATCAGATTAATTCTTAGTGCAGCTAGCAGTTTCTGTTGTAGAAAACAGAGGACATCCTATAAAGCTTTTTTTTGAAACAGAAGCACAAAGCTTAGAAATAAATATTTTAATAATTTTTAAAAATGAACATAGGTGAATTGAAGCTTTGTGGTGCTGGAAGTGTATACAATCTGGGGGATGCCATTTAAGAAATTTACTAGTTCAAAATTAGATATAAAAATGATTATATAATTAGAGTATAAAAAATCAAAACAAATTACAGAGTACAAAAAATCACAAAAACAATCGACAAAATATTTTTATTAAATAACTACCTCCTATATTGCTGGTCACGTACTTTGGTACCTGTGACATGGCAGGCTCTCTGCTATGGCCTTGTAATAGCTCAGGTTCACCTTTGCTTCCTACAATCTTTTCAGAGGTCTTTTTCACCTTGAGAATCTATCACGTAACAGACACCAAGACACATTTGTAGAATAAAAGATATCTAATAAATGAATTAAAATTTTAAAAATGATTTCTTCTCTTCTATGCACCCTCACACTTCATAAATTCATGAGTTCATCAAAGCCAAAAAGAATAAGGAATATAACCAAAGCACTGCAAAGTGGATTAATAAGTGACATTTTGTATGATACAGAGAAGAATTTTTCTGCACTGGGAAAACAAAACTTAATGAAGACATATTATTTAACTCATTTACAGTAATTTAATTTCTGAAGAAAAAAAGATGCAAAATGGAAACTGGTTGCATGATCTCCTTTTCAATAAAGCTGTTTGCATTCTAAAAATGTGAGTGGGGTCAGAGCCTCTATCCTTAGCACGGGAAATCCTAGGAGCAAATGTCAGATAAAGCAATTAGATGCCATGATATAGGCTTTTTCCAGAAGGAAGGTACTGAAACAGAATGTTCAAGTGTGAATAACTGAGTTAAAAAGTGGTCAGGCCAGCTGGAATGCACGTAGGGGAAGTTTATGCAGGCTGTCTGAAAAGCAACCAGGATAAAGTCAAAGGCAAGTTTAGCTGAAACAGAAGAGGCAAAGGAATCAGGTGAGACATAGAAAGGGATGTGTAACTGTGTAATCCTAAAAGCAGGAAGGTCTGTGCTGGCAGATCTGTATATTTTAACAAGCCAACATCTTCTGGAGTAGTTTTAAATGAACTGAGAGTTGGGGAAGTCCAGTCCTAGAACTGTAGATGTTGTACAGTCTTTAGTCCAAAAATACTTCTGGCCAGTACTTCCTCTTTGAGGTAACTCTAGTCTAAAAGTTCCAAATTACTTGAATGTTCCCAGGTTTGCAGTTCATTACTGTTTTAAGTCATTGCCCTTCCTTTCCTCACTTCCCATGTTAGCCTAACACATAGATCTCACTCAGTGTTCGCAATGTTTTCTCCCTTTATGTTCAGCTAACTGTTTGCCTGGGACTCTTTGCCTGGAACTGCAAGGGTTCCTGAGATGCAGGTCTTTCAGTTTTAAAATTAGGACAGTTCCAGTCAAACAGAGATGAGTTTATAACCTTAACTCCAGGCCAAATAATCTTGCACCTCAGCTCCAATTTCATGATGGATTAGTGATAGGGGCCAACTCATGCTCAGAGTACTAAATTTCCAGCCCAGTACACCATTCATTACAGTTTGTTCTTTTTTTTTTTTTTTTTTTTTTTTTTTTTTTTTTTTTGAGAGGGAGTCTCGCTCTGTGGCCCAGACTGGAGTGCAGTGGCCAGATCTCAGCTCACTGCAAGCTCCGCCTCCCGGGTTTACGCCATTCTCCTGCCTCAGCCTCCCGGGTAGCTGGGACTACAGGCGCCCGCCACCTCGCCCGGCTAGTTTTTTTTTTTTTTTTTTTTTTTTTGTATTTTTTAGTAGAGACGGGGTTTCACCGTGTTAGCCAGGATGGTCTCGATCTCCTGACCTCGTGATCCGCCCGTCTCGGCCTCCCAAAGTGCTGGGATTACAGGCTTGAGCCACCGCGCCCGGCCTACAGTTTGTTCTTATCATTGGTCAAGTACCTTTCTTAGATGATATTAGCCTAATCAATGTGCTAGAATTTATTTTCACATGCGCATTTGCAATATATATACAAAGTCCTCTGTTGGTAACACAAATGTATTCCTTTATGAAAGAATTTGGGATGATTATACAGAGGTTTTTGTTTTCATTTCAAAATTACACTCTATGCTTATAATATGTGTGTGTGTGTGTTTGTGTGTGTGTTTGTGTGTGTGTGTGTGTGTGTTTAAATTACAGTACTCTTACTGGGACAGAATAAAATTTATACTCAGACATCCGAAACAAAAATTCTCAGTCTGATAACCACTCAATTTTCTTGGAGTGGCACTGCCATGGAAATTGAGCCATTGAGCTACTGAGAAAAGCCATTCTCTGATCTGTAAAGCAAAATAGATATTGTGAAACCCATAAATTAACATTTGGAATAAGATTAATGCATCATAATGTCACTCCGTTTTATAAATTCAATTCTCTATTTCACATACAGGCAAACTGAAATAGTGAAGACCCTCCAAAAGCCCATCTCACCTTAGAAATGTGAAGCCTATGGTATTGTTTATTATTTTATACTAGCATTTGTGGGTATATGTGTGTGATGGGGGAGGGGCTGGAAGTTGTGTGCATGTCAACTTGATCCTCTTAAGGACTAGGAAGCAAATTATGTATTTTGAATCTACTTGGATGTCTGCAAAAGATTGGGCTGGGCATTTTGGAGATCTTAGCATTTCAAATGTGAACACTTTGTGTTGAGATTTGAGTATTATGTTTCTTTGTCAATCATGTTTAACATTTGGGAAAATGCACAGCGAAAGCTGCCTAAGTATTTCTGAGGAAATGTGAGTTGTAAAGTAATCATGAAAAATTGATTGTGATAATCCACAGCCCAGTGAGTGATATATAGGAGCTGTGGAGATTAAGGCATATATTCATCATTATGTTGACTCCTAGGTTCTCAGCTTGATATATAGAGAGAAGCACTGGTTTGGGCAATGGGTCATTTGGCTGCTAATTTGTTAATAGTGATTGAGATCTTACTACATTTGAGACATTGTACTAAGTGCTTTTATGTGAATTATTTTATTTAATTCCCATGACTTTATGAAAAGATATTCCCCCATTTACAAAAGAGGACACTGAGAGTTAAAAAGTTCAAACAACTTGCCCAAATTTACACAATAGCCAAGCCAGAATTTAATTTCATGCTGCGAAGTCCACCAGAATTCTTTCTGTATGTGTGAATGTCTTAAATATAATGTGGGCCTACACATTAGCAAGCCTATCAGCTTCATGCTATGTGAAGATAAAATATGCTAATATTACAAGTTTGATAGGAATAATTTTTAAATTCTGTGTCTAATAGACACATAAAAAGGCATTATAACTATCGATTGGGAAGACAATACAATTTTTACCACAATAGAAAAAAGGATAAAAAATTATACTCTGATTAAAATTAAGTAAAATTATATATATAAATGAAAACCAGAAAAATAAAACACAAACATTGTAAGAGTGGTCACTTTTAGAGTGATAGCGTTATAAATACTTTTTCTGAATTTTCTATAATGTGATATTATTTTAATCATGAAAATGCCAAGCATTTATAAACATTTTTAGTTTTTTACTGAGGGAATACTTGGAGAGAAAATCCACCTTTGGAGACATATTAGAAACATAAAGTGTGACTATTATTGTACAAAGAGTTTTATTAAAAATTAAACCTATAGTAGTCTTCAATTTCTGAAATGAAGTCTATTTCAAGTGCTAGGTGGACTATAGAAGCAAGGATTTTAGTCCACAGATTTTAAAAGACAATATCATTAGTCTCTTTCAGTTTTACTGATGAAAAATATTAAAGGGTGTGAACCATTTGTGCATGAGGAAGTGGAACTTCTGTAAATATTGACTGACTGATGAACCATACGATGTATTTACCTTTTTTCCCTAAATCATGCATCTCCCACCTGTTTTCTTATAACCTCAGTCAGACCATGGGCCAATTAATATCTCTGTGGGAGATTATCATTTGCTTACTTAGAAACATTTTATTTAATTTTTTGTGTTAAATCTTTCCTCTCTTCTCACAGACTCTCCTAACGTTGGGGCCATAGAAGACTTTTCATTAATATCTGCAATTTAGTTTGATTTCACAAGAGGAATAGCCTGACATTTATTAACTATGACTTATTAGGCTAGTATCATTTTCTAATAACAGGTTTCCTGTAACAATAAAACTCTGATAAAATATGCTGAATTTTAAGATCTGTTAAACTATGTTAAAGATCCAATTATGATGATCACACATAAAAGTAGATGGGTTCAACAACAAATATGAGGTGACATTATAGAGTAATGGACATTTTAAACTTTACTATATCTTATGAATGTTTTTCTTCAATACTGTAATTGACAATACCTATCATTTTGAGGCAGGAGTTATTGCCTTCATTGAAAGTTGATGAAACATGTTCATTAAGATAAAGCAACCCAGATATGTCCAACTCCAATGTTAATGCTCTTTACTGCAGTTCAATACTACCTCTAAAGTAGTCACCTGGGGAGGCTGCTGAAATTATGTTGCCTTCACTCAAAACATTGTTCCACTTTGAGTTGCTTTTGTAGAACCTTAGGAGGAACAGCAACGATTAAATCCCGTTACTTCATGGACACACTTCTCTATTTTAGCAGCCTTTCTCAAAACTATTTTCCAAAATCCAATTTACCTATGAAGAATAAAAAAGGAAATCCTGTCATTTATGATAACTTGGATTAACCCAAAGGACATTACGTTAAGTGAAATAAACCAGGCACAGAAAGACAAATATTGTATGATCTCGCTTATATATGGAATCTAAAAATGTCCAGTGCAGAGTGGAGTGGTGGTTACCAAGGGCTGGTTACCAAGAGAAGAGGGGTGGGGAGTGAGACATTGACTGGGGAATTATTGGTCAAAGGATTCAAAATTTCAATTAGACAGTAGGATAAATTCAAGAGATCTATTGTACAATATGATGTCTACATTTAACAACAAAGTATTATATATTTGAAACTTGCTAAGAGTAGATTTTATCATAAGCATGTAAAGTAATGCCTGTACACATATTTCAAAACATCATGTTATACACTATACACCATAAAATATATACGATTTTTATTTGTAAATGGAAAAAATTAATTAATTAATTGAAAAATAAAATCCCTTGTAACTGGATAAGAATCTGTTCTGAAGTCTAATCTAAAAGACTAATGTCTAAATATTTTGAACAACATCAACAGTGTTGAAGTTGTGGTACATTCTCCAAAGGTAAAACTTTTTATGGCAACAAAATTTTCCACTTAGGAGTTTATATTTGACTTGTAGAGTGGATAAAAGGTTGGCATAAATGTTTTAAAAGTTTTAGAAACTTGAGGTGATAGTTGATAAACGACTTTAAAATATAGAGACCCTAAGATGCCCTTTGATTGAATATACATTGAGATTAGCTCTTATTTGAAATTCTTTATGGAGTAAATTAATAACTGATTTACATTTAAACTAAACATGTAGTTTAAAAACTGCCTCACTGAGATACACTGTAAACTGTTATGAAAGCACTGTAATGTCTTTCTTCTCACATGTTTCTATCGATATATGTCATGTGATATATGAGAGCCAAAGAAGATGACTTATTTTTCTGGTGCATCATTTTCATTTATCTGTTTCCATTTTTTGTTTGTAACAAAGATCAGTAGATACAGAAAATGAGAATTGTCAGAGCATGAAACATTATTATCGCCAAAATTAATAACTCATGGATATATTTGCTTTAAACATCGTTACTTATTTCATTACACATGTGATAGAATTCTTTTAAAATTCTTTGTTATTTCTCCATGTTTCAATTTGATAGCAATCTCTGGTCATTGGTTGATATCTTGTCCATAATGGAATATTCTGAATACAGAAGAAAGGTAGAGTTAGTTAAGATAGTGTGGCATATACCATCTCGTTTTGAGTAAGGCTCATTAAAGATGTCCATAAAGCATTATTTTATTTTTCCACCTGACTTTTATAAGTCCTTGAAAAGCAGTGAATATATCATGTCTAATTGTAGGATAATGATGTGCTTTCTTATCTTTTGAGTTTATAAATGTTCCAGTTTTGAAAATAAGAACTAAGGACAAGCAAGAAAAATCATCTCATTACAAGAAAAAATGCATTTTCTGTTATTTATTCGTTCTACAAGCTCTCTTAAAAAATATGGGAGTTGAACAATGAGAACACACGGACATAGTGAGGGGAACATCACACACTGGGGCCTGTCAGGGGTTGGGGGGTAGGGGAGGGATATAATTAGGAGAAATACCTAATGTAGGTGATGGATTGATGGGTGCAGCAAATCACCATGGCGCATGTATACCTATGTAACAAACCTGCACATTCTGCACATGTATCCCAGAACTTAAAGTATATATCTATATGAAATAAGTAACATTATGTAATGGGATGCTGTTAAAGAGCAGAGTGGAGATAAAGGTGTGAGAAGTATTTGAGACATTGAAATGACTGGATTATTGATTTTTGGCCATTCCCCTAAATTAGGGCCCATTTTCTACTGGCCAAAGGTAAGTTCTTGCAAAAATTGGCAACATTTTTTTTTCTGTTTTTCTTCCAGAGGGACATTTTCCACAGTACTGCTAATCTATAAATTAAGCATCAAATGTTTATTTCCCTCTATTTTTCCACCTCTTCTTTTTGAGCTGAGAAAAGGTAAATCTGTGTGATTTGAAATCAATGTTTACCTCTCCTGCAGATAAATGAGTATAATGCTGTGTTTTTCATGGTGTAATAAACTGCTTTGTTTTCAGCTCAGGTATAAGTCAAAAGTAGAAGATTGCTCCAGATATCACGTCTTGGTAAATCCCATTGCACCTGCACCAGTGCTTCCTGCCTTCATTCTCTAACATGACCTGGCCATGGTCCTCTCCTCCAGCATCAATTCTGAAAGGCAAGTGTCTGTGAATCCTGTAATATAAATCAATGTGAACAGCTGCTTCTGAGAAAGGGAACCCCAATACTTCTGTAAATGATGCGTGTGTAGCTTTCTCTGGTTGCCAGTGTATTTATTACACTGGAAAAAGAGTATGACAAAATTCCATGCTGGAGCCCATTGGTGCATAAAGCTCCTAACTATGGAACTGGGTAGTGCCCATTTTTCACCATTATCGTTTTCACTTGGTTCAATATCCTATTCAATTAACTCAAGGTATGTGTTATTTATTTGCTTTGTGTAAAACACACTACTCTGTGCTAAGGAAAAAGGAAAAAGGAGTAAAGGAAAAAGTTTACAATATGACATAATGTTGAAGAGTCACTCTTGTTAAGAAGATGTGACTTGAACTAGAGGACAAAGTGACACATATATAAATTTAATATAATCAAGTGCCCAATGCTATGGAGTTGTGGAAGCATGGAAGTTCAAGATTGAACTTTAACTTCTAGACCTTAAACCCCATACTGGAAGCAATAATCAGATACCCTGCTCAACATTCTTACTGGGTGATCCTAAACCCTCTGTTTCTAAACCTCCCATAAAAGAATCCCCAACCCACCTCCCCAGCCAGACAGTGGTCCTTTTCATTTCTGAAGAGTTCTAATTGTTTTTAAGTTATTTCTTGTACTGAGCCAAAATCGCATTCTCTTGAACATAAACTCTGAAATTTGGAGTCATGTAGAAAATATCTAGCTAATGGTTTTCTTTAAGAGAATATTTAAAGCATTTAAGGAAAGTTCTTTTTTTTAATTATACTTTAAGTTTTGGGATATATGTGCCGAACGTGCAGGTTTGTTGCACGTGCCATAGGTGGTTTGCTGCACCCATCAACCCGTCATCTACGTTGGGTATTTCTCCTAATTCTATCCCTCCCCTAGCCCCCAACCCCCTGACAGGTCCCAATGTGTGATATTCCTCTCGCTGTGTCCATGTATTCTCATTGCTCAACTCCCACTTATGAGTGAGAACATATGGTGTTTGGTTTTCTGTTCCTGTGTTAGTTTGCTGAGAATGATGGTTTCCAGCTGCATCCATGTCCCTACAAAGGACATGAACTCATCCTTTTTTATGGTTGCATAGTATTCCATGGTGTATATGTGTCACATTTTCTTTATCCAGTCTATCATTGATGGGCATTTGGGTTGGTTCCAACTCTTTGCTATTGTGAATAGTGCTGCAGTAAACATATATGTGCGTGTGTCTCTATAGTAGAATGATTTATAATCTTTTGGGTATATACCCAGTAATGGTATTGCTGAGTCAAAGGGTATTTCTAGTTCTAGATCCTTGAGGAATCACCACACTGTCTTCTACAATGGCTGAACTAATTTATACTCCCACCAACAGTGTAAAAGCGTTTAGATTTCTCCACATCCTCTCCAGCATCTGTTGTTTTCTGACTTTTTATATTCTAATCCCAAGTTTTAGTTTCTTCAAGCTACATAAGCCCAGTTCCTTCCAGTCTTCCTTAATGGCATGGTTTTGAGTTCCCTCATATCCTAGTTGTTCACAATGGACATATTCCCATTTGTCTATAAATGTATATTTTAAAGTGTGCCATCTAAATTTGAACACAAAACTACAAATGGACTAACTGGTGCAACGTCAGTATTACTTCCCAGCTTCCAGAGACTGATATTTGTATTAATCAAATGCATATGAAGGTCATCAATTTTTTCATGATCATATCACACATTAACCTAAGTCTTTCTTGAAAATATTGCTATTTAGCCCTCCATGGCAACCATTACATCAAAGTGTCATAAAATATAAAACATACACAAATTTAAAGAGTTTTATACCCAAGTCCTTAAATGTTTCTATATTACATTTCATGGTCTTTGTTTTAGGCTAAAACATACATATATTAAATCACTTCACATTCTTAGTCTGTTTTCTCATGTATATATTATCCATCCTCACTCCTGATTGCAATCACTTAAAAATCTGATAAAAAAGATACCAAGGTACATATTTCATAAACAATAAATGGTATAATTGAGACCAGTCCTATAGTTACCTGCTAGTATCTTCTCTCCAGGCTGGCATCAACCTGACAATATTCATCCCAGGGATCATTCTACTGTGAATTTATTTTTCTGTCCTATTTCTATCTTATCTTCAAAGATTTTACAAGCTACCTGAGATCCAGATTAATTATCTTTTAAGAATACTTCTGGGGCCAGGCAGGTGGCTCAGGCCTGTGATCCCAGCACTTTGGGAGACTGAGGCAGGTGGATCACTTAAGCCTGGGAACTTGAGACCAGCCTGGGCAAGATGGTGAGACCCCATTTCTATAAAAAATTAAAAAATTAGCTGGGTGAGGTGGTCTTTGCCTGCAGTTGGTCCCACCTACTCCAGAGGCTAAGGCAGGAGGGTCACTTGAGCTCAGGAATTTGTACCATCAGTGAGCTATGATCCTGTCACAGCACTCCAGCCTGGGCAACAAAGCAAGATACCACCTCTAAAAAAAATTTAAATAAATAGTACTCTTGATATGTCCTTGTATAAAAATTAGTTTACACTCTAAGTACTAAGAGTGCTCAGGAAATGGAGTGAACACTATTAACTGAAGTTGTTTTGAATTAATTTATGAAGAAATTCTTACTTAAGTTGAACTATAGAAGATCTGAAGGATTAAAATATTTGTAGATTATATAGGAGACTTAACACATATTATAGTTGTGGTCTATCCATAGTACTATGTATATAAAATGATGTGTGAATTTATAGGGATTTGCCTATAATAACTTCAATACATTAATATATGCTATCCTCAAACCTCTGAACAAAAAAGTAAAACTAATATCCAATCAGAACCAACCTTCAAGGCCCAATTCAATTATTAATTTCTTAGTGGGAATTTTTTCAATTAAAGCAAGCTGTAATTGTCTGCCTTTCCCCTAAATGTCTAATATAACTGATTGTTTGAAGCTCTCATTTTGGTTTTATATCGAACATCACATCATCTTTTAAATTTCACTAGCTCTATTACTATCTTGTTGTACAATATATCTCCTCAAGATAAATTGTAAACTTCTAGAGAAAAGTGACTATATCCATTAGTTTTGGGTTCCCTGCACGGTAGCTAGCACAGCAATAGACTGAATACTGGCAGAGTAAGTGAGCGTAGCCAACATGGTTGTTTTCTGATTATACCAAAAACTTTGGTATGCCTATTTAAATGTAGGGTTATGTGTATATTACATTTTATATTTTTCCAGTATAGTTTCTTTTTCTTTTCTTTTCTTTTCTTTTTTTTTTTTTTTTTTTTTGAGTCAGGATCTCACTTTTTCACTTAGGCTGGAGTGCAGTGGCACAATCTCAGCTCACTGCAACCTCAACCTCCTGGGTTCAAGTGATTCTCCTGCCTCGGCACCCTGAGTAGCTACTGGGAGGCACACACCACCATACCTGGCTAGTTTTGTATTTTTTGTGGCGATGGCATTTCACCATGTTATCCAGGCTGATCTCAAACTCCTCAGCTCAAGTGATCTGCCCACCTTGGCCTTCCAAAGTGCAGATGTGAGCCACCGTTCCTGGCCTCAGCATCATTTCTAAACAACAATTTCAACTCAGAAATAAAAGCTTGACTAATATAATATAGCATGAGTAACTTGGAAACCATCGGGTTTACATATGAAGTGCTAAATATTATTAAATCATTGCCAACACCATTGTATTCATTTGCATTTCTGACATTGTATTGTATTGTATTGTATTCATTTGCCTTCAGGTTGGAATTCTATGGTTTTTAAATGTGTTTACCCTATCCTAATGATTAGGTAGAAAGTTATTGAGGACAAACATTAGTCTTCTATATATAGGTAACTCCTCAAAACACACAACAAAGTTCTGTGCTTTCAAAGGGTGCTGAAAGTATTTGAGTAACTGCTCTACTCATAAGGTTTAAACAGAAAAGTTGATATTTTCCCAATCATGTTCTACTTTTTCAATTAGGGTTTGCTGATTTATCATTTTGTTTATTTCCAGTCAATCTATGCAATAGTCATTTTTAAAAGGACCTGCTGTAGGTCAGTGTTTCCCCTTTTCTTTTTAAATTAAACCTGCAGTTTTTAAATGGAGATGTCAGCAAGTTGGTATTTCAAAAGAACAGAATTTCCTACATTGGGAGCTAATAGACTTGGTTTCATTCCTGGCTTAACCGTCAATTAGTGCGCGACCTTGGATATGTCACTTTGCCTTGCTAGTTTTAGTTTAATTTTCCATAAAGTAGGGAGATTGGATAGGGTTACTTTTAAGGAAAAATCAGTTGCTGTCTCTCTTTGAATTGCATAAGACTTACCTTTCATCTTTGATTTTCACATATCCTTTTTTGAAAATAGTGAAGCCTGATAACTTCTAGGAAAGAAATAGCTTATGGCTTTTCCCCATAACAGTGAATGTTGTTGTAAGAACTCACCTAGAAGATGACTGTTTATTTCTCTAGAATTACCAGCTACATGATAATGTAAATCCTCAACTTACATCTTCACATGAAAGGATGAAGATTTAATCTTTTATTTTGCTACAAAAAATTGGAAGTAAGTGGTTGAATGGCACAAAACTGTAGGACATTAAGACTTCTCCAGAGCTTTTTATCAATACAACCATAAAATGCATTTTTGTATTTTAAAAAATGTGCTTATGTTCCCAATAGCAAAGACTTGGAACCAACGCAAATGTCCATCAATGACAGACTGGATAAAGAAAATATGATACATATAAACCATGGAATACCATGCAGCCATAAAAAAGAATGAGTTCATGTCCTTTGCAGGGACATGGAAGAAGTTGGAAATCATCATTCTCAGCAAACTAACACAGGAACAGAAAACCAAACACCACATGTTCTCACTCATAAGTGGGAGTTTAACAGTGAGAACACATGGACACAGGGAGAGGGACATGACACATCAAGGCCTGTTGGGGGATGGGGGGCTAGGGGAGGGATAACATTAGGAGAAATACCTAATGTAGATGACAGGTTGATGGGTGCAGCAAACCCCCATGGCACGTGTATACCTATGTAATAAACCTGCACGTTCTGCACCTGTATCCCAAAACTTAAAGTATAATTTTAAAAATGTGCTTATCATTAGGGCACATGACACAGTTTGACTGTCAGGATAAGTTCTGCACCTGTGAAAGGCAGAATTACATCCAAACTGCCATACAGAATGCCACCTCGTATCTCCACAGAGGGTGCTGCTAATTGACACACTGGAAAAAATCTCCCATAAGAAGGATGCTCTATGGGATTGCAATGCAATTTGATGGTTTTTTCTTTTGTTCGGTATTTTTTTTTTTCTGTTCTTCTCATTTCCATATTTGTCATGAATGTCTCCATTTCTTGAGTTTGGTCAACTGCATAAGCAGCAAGAAGTAAAAATCATCAGAATCATTTCAACTGCTGGGAAAACCGGATTAATGCTGGCTGTTAAAAGCTGTTAATTGCAGTTTACAAAAGAGAAATCTCTTATCTTTGAAAGTTCACTTGCTTGAGTGACTCATTCTTCCTGGGAGGGATTAATGCTTAATTAGAAAAAGATGCTAAACAATCTGATGTGCTTCCTGAATGAAAATCTCACCTTAGTTTTAAAGATTCTTAACAAGGTAACATGCTAATTATTTAATGAATGATTTGTGCTGAGCACTAGAGATGTGTTAAAATAGCAGTGCTTATCGTGTTTGGCACAGCTCCCAGAAATCAGGCCACTGAGTGCTCTAGGATTTGGTGCCAAGCCTGTTTTTTGTTGTGCTTGGTGCTTGGTTTTGTTTTCCCACCTTTGAGTGTAAACATGTTTGTCAAGGTACACTTAGGGGAAGCAGAGAAGGGCAGGGAGGGAAAGCCTGGTGGTCAAGGAAGTGAGGGTGGTGCAGGAAGAGAAGAGAAGAAAGGAAGCAAAAACAGCCAGAACTACATCTTACCTTTGGACTATGACTGCACTGTACTGACAAATACCTGGAAATATCTATACTCCAACCTTGCTGTAATAAGGATGTAAAGAAATTAGGAAGAGTAGCATGTATGCTTCAGAGGAAGGTGCAAGGCATTGAAAGCCTGACTTCACACTTTGCTTGGCTGTCAGGGGGCTTTCTCCTTCACAACAATACCACAATGTTTTGGTAGGCTGACTCCAGTTCACTTTACTAAGTGGGGAGGCATGGGTGGAATGCCAGGTATGTCTACAGAGCAAAGCCGTGCAGGCAGGCTGACGCCAGGAGAGAATAGGCAGGTACCTATTGAGTTACAGGATTTCTACAAATCTAATCCGCATGTAATGTGAGACTTATTGCAGAGCCAGCCTCTGCTAGAGTTGTGAAGTCTGAGGATATGAACAGTCTCAGGACCAAAGATCCCAGTTAACCCATTGAAATCCAGCTTCAGTTGACCAAAACTAAGAGCTTCTTTTCATTGTAATGTTATTTAATTAGAAGTTGTAATTAGAAGTTGCTTGCTAATTGTATAAAAATACTCAGGTAAGATATTATTGAACAGAGATAGTTAATATGCCTGCAACACAGTGAATACACAATACAGTCAAAGCAACCAGGGCTATTTTAAGTTACTCTCTATTTAATATGTATGACATTGGATAGTCTATACATTACTAATGATGGGTATCAATAATTTATGGTACAGTTTTGCATGTAAGTTTGCTATGAAAATTTAAAACAGCAAGTTGTTTATTAGTATTTAAAAAACATCTACTTAAGGGAGACATTGGTTTTCTGGGATATCTTCATCAATTATTGTAATAAATTGATGATAAATTGATTAAAGGAAGGAAATCAGAATTGCCAACGTAAATAGGAAAAAGACCGAGGGACTGAAGTATCAAATAATTATGATGCATGTCATACACTCTTCCTGATGATCAACCAACAAACTTCTTAGGAAAGTGGGTAAAGGAAATGAAAGTGTTGTTTCTATACTTAATATATGATCATAGGAATTTTCTAGGTCAAGTTCTCTAGATTAAAAATGATCAGTCTTCAAGCCTTTCTACAATTATACAAAGATAGGACAATTGTTCTTACTTTATCAATTGTGATAAAACTCCAACCATAACTCAAAAGCCCACATTAAAAATATTCTTAAGATCAATTAACTAATAAATAACATTTAACCTCAGAAATATTTCAAGAGGCATAACTCCAATTACCTGCAGTTTTTCTTACATGTTGATATCCTCTCCACAGGTATTTATGTTCATTATCATATTTAGACACCTTGAATAAATTGGCAACGTCTTTTTCTAGGGTTTTGTTTATTAACACAAATATATCAACATCAAGGGTTTAAAAGTCTATATACTGATACAAGAATAAGTGTCTCCTGTGGTCCATGTATTCTAACAGGTACTTTAGGTATGTGAGGTTATTTAGACACTTTTGTGATTCTCAGTGTTAGCATGAAGAAATTGAGGCCCAGATCAAATAACTATGAGTAACACATGCAGACATGGACCCAATACAGTTGATTCAAAGTCTTTTTTGGAGCAGTGTTAAATGTGGGAGACAATATAGCACTACCTCAAAAAAGCTAAGAATGAGAATAACATTAGACTTGTTATCTGGAGCTCTGGGTTGAAAAATGTCACTTCTACTTCCTAACTTTTGAACTGACAAATTGCGACATTTCTATGTACCTCAGTGTCCTTGTCTTTAAATAGGAATATAAAACTTACATGATGATGCTTGTGTAAGAATGAAGTGAGACAACACTAATGAACTTACAACTGTGCCGACAATGTGTAGTGGCTGACAGTAATGTTAGCTCTGCTCTGTAACTTTATACGCAAGTCTCTCTATGAGTCTTGAGCTGGGTACTGTTTCGATATACACATACTGCATCTCAAGAGCAATCCTGTTTTAAACATGGATGAAGTAGAAAAGGATCAAAAACAGGATATGCCCTGGCTCCTGGCCGAACTGCACAGCTCTTGCAGAATTTACTGAAGGAGATTGCCTCTGAACCTCCTTCAAGAGGGTGGCAAGTTACCTTTTAAATTGATTTGTGACACTAAAGCCAACCCAATCCTAAATTCGTTCACTCCCCCACTCTGCTTGTTTCTTTCAAGCTATTGCCAGTTTTATCCCTGTTTAACCTTTGTGGTAGATAAGAAGATACTCTTAAATTTTGGACTGCTGAGTAGTCCTCTTGGAAACTGCACTCAGGATCTGACAAAAGAATGTGGAGAGATATTCTAAGCAGCTTTTTTTTTTTTTTAACCAAAAACATTGATTAAAACAAACAAATTAAGGACATTTGCCAAAATGGCATCTGTTTAATGGTGCTCCTAATCCCCAAGTTATTAATATCTTTAGTGTTTGCTAAAGATAAGAATTCTTCAGACTTACTGAGTAATTTTACTGGGTGATAATAGTCTATATTAATTGCTGCTCTGACTATGTTTTCAATATGGCAACAAACATTTTTCTTTTTCTTTAGGCCAGACTCATATTTAGAATACCAAATATATCTCTCTATATAGTTATATTTCTGTATTTTATTCATGCTAAATTTAAAATTTCCAAAGAAAATGTAGTTTAGAATAGTTTATTTCTATGATAAAGCAGATTAAATGCTTATAAATTGATGTTTTAAAGAAAAGCTATAGAGATTTAAAAGTGAAGATTAAAACATCTTAGCAATAAATGATACCTAAGACTTTTAAAAATTCAATTTCATGGTAAATGTTTCATGTGCACTCAAAAAAATGTGTATTCCATGGTTATTGGGTGGAGCATTTTAAAAAATATTAATTAGGTTAAGTTGAATGATAGTGTTGTTCCTCATTACCATCAACCTGTTGACATCCTGTCTACTTGTTCTATCAATTACTGAGAGAGAGGCATTGAAATCTATTTCTATAATTGTAGATTTATCATATCTGTATCTTTTTGCAGTTGTATCAGTTTTGCTGCGTGTATTTCAAAGTTGTCTTTCTAGGTGCACAATTGTTTAGGATTATAATAAATTGATCCTTTTTTTGTTATGAACTGACCATCTTAATCCTGGTAATGATTTTGGCCTAAAATCTACTTTGTTCTATATTAATGTAGTCATACTCTCTTTTTATTAGTGTGGGCCTGGGCATACCTTTTTCCCATCCTTTTACTCTTATCCTATTTGTATCATTATATTTAAAGTGCATTTTTTATAAGTAACATATACCTATTTTTGTATCCAATCTGGTCGTGTTTTTTATCCAGTCTGACAATATCTGCCTTTCAGTTGTGGAGACCATTTATATTTAATGTGATTATTAATATAGTTTTACATGTAACTCATTCCTCTTCATTGTTACTATGTTTCATCCCATCTTTGTTCCCATTTTTCTCTTTTTCTGGCTTCTTTCAGATTGAGTATTTTTATAATGCCATTTTATCTCTTTTGTTGGTTTATTAATTATAACTCTTTGTTACTTAATTTCATTAGGCTGTGTAGTTTCTATATTTAACTCAACACAGTCTACCTTCAAATGATATTACACTACTCCATACACAGCATACTCTCATTTCTCCTTTCCTAGCTTTTGTGTTCTTGCTGTTGTACATTATATTTTAAACTTAAATTTCAAACCTACAGTATAAACTCTATTTTATCTTTGATTAAATAATTACATAGTAAGGTAATTTAAATGATAAAAAAACATATACTCATCTAGTCATCATTTAAAGTCATCTTCATTCCTTTGTGTAGTTCCACAAAAGATTTCATCTAGTGTCATTCATTTATATTTCATCTAGTATCATTTTTCTTCTGCTTGAATAACTTCTTTGAACATTCCTTGTAAAACAGTAGTTCCCCTTCATGCATGTGGGATACATTCCAAACTCCCAGTGGATGCCTGAAACTGCAGATAGTACCAAACCCTATATAGGCTATGTTTTTTTCCTATGCGTATATACTTATGATAAAGTTTAATTTATAAATTTGGTACAGTAAGATATTAATAAGAATAATAACATAGAACAATTGTAACATTATATCATAAAAAGTTATATAAATGTAGTCTTTCTCTCTCTGTGTTTCTCAAAATATCTTAATATTTTTGAAACACAGTTTACTACCAATAACTGAAACGGCAGAAAGTGAAACTGTGGATGAGGGGGAACTACAGTACAGGTTTGCTAATGATTAATTCTTTCAGCTTTTATATGTCTTTATTTTTTCCTTAGCATTTGAATAGTATTTTTGCTGGGTATAGAATTCTTGGTTGACAGATGTTTCTTTACCTTAAATATGTTGCTCCACTATCCTATTATTTCTATTATTTTGAATGGGAAGTCGTCTATAATTCTTGTTTTTGTTCCTTTGTATGCAATATATTTCTTTTCTGCCTGCTTTTAAGATGTGCTCTTTACCAATGTTTTTAACAACTTGTTTGTGAGGTGCCTTGGTGTAGTTTTCTTCATGCTTCTTATGCTTTGAGTTCATTGAGCTTCTTAGATCTAAGGTTTTATTGTTTCTATTAGATTTGGAATAGTTTTGGCCATTGTTTCTTCAAACATTTGTTTCTGCACCCTCTCTACTCAGAGATGTCAAGTATATTTATATTAAGTGACTTGAAGTTATCCTTCAAGGCACTGAGGCTGTGTTCATTTAAAAAATTTTATTGTCTTTTTCTTTTTGTTTTATTTTGGATAGTTTCTGTTGCCACATTTTTAAGTTCACTAATCTTTTCTTTTGCAGTACTTTATCTGCTATTAATCCCATCCAGTGTATTGTTTCATCTCAAACATTTTAGTTTTCATCTCAAAAATTTGATTAAGGTCTCTTTATATTTTCTGTATATCTACTTAACTTTTGGAACATATAGAATAGAGTTAAAATAACTGTTTTAATGCCCTTCTCTAATAATTGTAGCATCTTTGTCAGCTCTGGGTTAGTTTCAATTGATTGATTAGTCTCCCCATTATGAGTTATGTTTTCCTGTTTCTTTACACATCTGGGTATCTTTGACTGAATGCCAGACATTGTGAATTTTTGCATTGTTAGGTGAGGGATAGCTTATAATCCAATAAATATTCTTGAATTTTGTTCCTTGATGCTAACTTACTTGGAAATAGTTCAATCATTTTGGGTGTAATTTATGATTTTTAGATGGATTTTGAGAAATTTGCATTCCAGAGCTAATTGTTTTTTTACTTCTAATCAAGGTCTTACTGAGTACTCTACTCAATACTTTTTGAAGTCTGAGCTTTTCCAGGCTGGAGAGTAGAAAAAAGCACTCTCCCAGACCCTAAGTGAGCAGTGGGCACCGTTTCTTGAGTCGTTTCACTGGTTCTTTCCCTAGATTCAGGTAGTTTGTTCACAGGTATGTGCTGGTCAGTACTCTACTGAATATTCAGATGGTTTTCTGTAGATCTCAGTTTCCCATTTGCACAGTATTCTCCTCTCCAGTACTCTTATGAACACTTACCACATTGGTCTTCCCAGATCCTCTGCTCTGTCTCCTCAATTCACAAACATCCCCAGACTCCTTCTGGGTTGCCCCTTGCTATGGTTTGGCCTGGAAACTTTCTCAAGGTAGAAATCTGGGACAATCAGAAGGTTCATCTCTCTTGCTCCTTGTCTCTTGGGGGTTACTGTCTTTTGTAGTATAGTATCTAGTGCCTTCGGGAAAAAAACACTGGTTTATTTTCTATGTCTGTCTTTGTTTTTGTTGTAGTTGTCTGGAAGGTAGATCTAGTCCCTATTTATTCATCTTGCCCAGAGTGGGGCAAAATTAAGTTTCTATACCAGACAGAGAAATGCATAGATTCTAGAAACTGGAAATGCTCTTGTCAATTACTAGCTCCTCATTGTGTAGTTATGAATATTAATGTATAAGACATTAAGTAGTTTTCACAGTATCACACACAATTAGTTACATTGTTATTGTTGTTATTATTTTATATAATGAAACTGAGAACCAGAAAGGTTATCATAGTGTGAGAAACTCAGAGGCCACTATGGATCTGGGCAACAAAAGAGAATTGGTTTGACTGTTAGTTGTTTTCTTTGTCTGGTTCCTGACCTGTTCTAAACTGAAAGCAGAAAAACAGACATTAGCCTTGGGAAACAGTCCTACTCAACAGCTCCTCAAGCGTAGGACCATGCTAATTACATGGAAAATGTTAAGGATAAGTAGAAGTTGAACAAGTGAATAAGGAATTTATGGACAATACTCATGCTCTTAAACACTCATTTTATTACCTTGGCATTTCTTCAGTTCTTTCTTCTAGAAAATCACCTATAAATAAACTCAAAGAGATACTAATTCATATGGCAGATTAAATCTCCTGTAGACAACCACAAGTGTTACCCCACCCAATGTATTTATTTAAAGGAAAAAGCTTGGTAACTGTAAGGCAGCATTTCCAAAAGCATATTCTATAATCATGGCCACAAAATAAGAAACTTTCTGAGCTAAATATTTGGCTTCTCAAAACTAAGCAACTTTCTTCCCTGTGGGTTTTTCGATCTTGACATTAACGGATACTTTGCATCTCTAAGACAGCAAATAAAATACACATCTTTCCCCTAATTTGCTTGTGGAACCACCATCTAAGACAAGTATTCTATGAAAAATAAGCTGGGAAAAATAACCTAGGAAATAAGTTCTGTGGTTAAATTATCAGGTACCACAAAATTTTGATGGAAAGGTATTTCTGGGGCTAAAAATTATTTTTGAGACACTAAGAGAGTTAACAACTTCAGTCCTGCAAAAGTGGCTATATGGACTTGTCAAATCAATAGTTTTAAAAGTATCTTTCTAAAAGGTCTTCATGAACACTGTACTTGAACAAGAAGAATTAATAGAAATTTTTGCTCATGATGCTTTCCAGGCAGGAAGTGTTACTCATAAGTTAACACTGAAATAGTATTTTGGGGGACAAAGAGAAAAAGCCTTATATGGGTGGCATAAGAAGAAGGAATTAGGGGTTCGTTTTCATTTCCTTCCAAACTAATTGCCTAAGAAGCTTTTTATATCATCAGGAAGTACACTAACAAACGGCTTTCTTGACTTTTGCTAATCACTTTATTAATGCATTAGCCAGATTTTAAAATGTGCAGTAGTGTTAATATCTGAGGAGAAAAACCTTTATTGTGTATAAATTACAAATTTTCTATCTCAATTTCAGTTGAGTTTTAATGTTTCCTTTCCAGAAAAGCCCTAGAGCATATTCTTCAGGGAGCAATTCTGCACTCTTAAGGGAATGAACTGAATGACCTAATGGGTCCTTCCATCTTTAATTTCTGTAATTCAGGAAAGCCTCATAAAACACAAGCTTCCTTTGTGAATTTACTTTTCTCTGAAAGTTTTGAAACTACTTTCTTGCTCTCTTTGAGTACTTTAAAATGCTGAACAATAATAGAAATATTTACTGGACCCACATTGAAAAAAAACAGCTAAATTATACTCAATAGTTCAAGTGTAAATCTTTCAAAAAATATGACCTCTCCAGCCTTTTTTTAATTATAGGAAGCCAGCCATTCACAACACCAAGAAATATAATGTTAGGGAGAAAGAATCAAAAACAAAAATCAAATCAAGCTAACAACTGATTCTGGAATATCTTTTATGTATAAATTTTATACATAAGTATCATGGTTAAAAGAACAAAAGTATTTGCTAAAAACTCAAAAGAGGTATTACATCCGTGTTTTAAACTTGCTAGTAAATGTAATAAAATACATATAAGAATTTTTGTCGAAAATCAAGTATATGCTAGAGACCATGAAAAAATTAGAAGAAATATAAGTCAGAGCTGTTACCATATATGTTTGCTACTTAGGAGGGAACACAAAACCTATGGTCATAGGATAATTAGTCAGAACATTATAAATCATGAATTGAAGAATAAGAGAGCTCCATTGGAGCTACTAGGGTGGGAGCATGCATAAAGAAAATGGAACTGAGTTATTTGCATCTTCTGTCTCTACCTCGCAGAACTCTCTGTTAAATATCAGTTGAGATTAGAATCTGTCTCCTAGGCCTACACAAGAGCTTAGGAGTTCCAAGAACCACAATGTCATCTGCAGAACAGTGCACCTTTGTGTTTTTCCTATGGATTAATGATATTTGTGTTTACATGTTTACACAGTGTGCATTATCTTTTTACAACTGTAATTCTAAACCAGCATGAAAATTCATTTAAATCATCAAAATTATAACTTTAAAATAAAAGCTGTTTAGACAACTTTCTTTTTTAGATATGGGGCCTCGTGATGTTGCCCCATAGTACAGTGACTATTCACAGGTGCTGTTACAGCTCACTACAGCCTTGAACTCAGAGGTTCAAGCGATTCCCCCACTTCAGCTTCCTCAGTAGCTGGTACTATAAGTAGGCTTAGATGATATTAATGAATTAATAGTAGCCCTGTTTTGTGACAAAATACAAAATGTGAAGTGGTTTCCAATTGCGTGTTACTGAATAATTCTTAATATCATTTGATAGTGGTAAACCATGAAATAATTTATTTTTTTGCAGATGTCTTTCCAAAGTTCAAATATAAAGCTACACCAAATTGACCATATATTTTGTATGGGCTTTGGACAGATGGGATATCAGAGAATGACATTTCCAGGTTTAAAAAATAATCAAGAGTCCAGCAACAGATGACTGGATAAACAAAATATGGCATATAGCTAAAATGAAATATTAATCAGCCATAAAAAGAAGTAAAGCTTTGACACATGCTACAACATGGATGAACCTTGAAAAAGTGAAATAAGCCAAAACCAAATCACACATATAGTATGATTCCACTTATGTGAAATATATAGTAGGCAAATTTGTCGATATAGCAAATAGATTACAGGTAACTAGAGATTGAATTAAGGAGGAAATGGGGAGTTATTGCTTGATGGGTATAGAGTTTCTGTTTGTGGTGATAAAAGGGTTTTGGAAATAGAAAGTGGTAATGGTTGAACAACATTGTGAATATAATTAATGCCACTGAATTGTACTCTTAAAATTGTTAAAATGACAGCTTTTATGTTAAGTATATTTTATATACAATAAAAATGTTTAAAAAATAATTAAGAACTTTTTCTTGCTTTGCGCTTTGGCATAAGAATGGTTACTATTTATTTCATCCTTATAATCTAAAAAATTATAAACTCTTTATAAAAGCCACCTACTCTGTAGACAATGGCCGTGAGAGTAACTTGCTTTGATTTGTAACCTATGTTTGAGAAAACAAAGAAATAATGAACAAGATATAAGCATTGATGAGAAATGAGGTAGAATTCAAACATGCCAAAGACCTTCAACTCATAGAAACAATGAATTAAAACACCATAGTTATAGCATTTTCTGGGGCATTAAGCTCTTTGTTAGAAAAAAGAGAAATGATGTGGTTGATGGAGAAGAAAGGGCTAAGGATAAGAAGATCTACATTTTAGTCTTAATTCTGTAGCTTTCTACATCTAGTAATTCCAGAGACTCACTTCTCTGGGTCTTCCTTTTCTCGCTCGTAATATAAAAGGGCTAGATGAGTATTCTTAGATTTTTATCCCAGTTGTAAAATTTGGATTGTCAATCCAAGGCATTGTGATTCAATGATAGATTACTTGTTGAAACCAAATACACATTTAAATGAAATTTTTATAACTTTGATAAAATTCTAATGTCTTATCAATTATTGTCAGCTAATAAGCTTATGGTTCAGAAATTGGACATTTTCATTTGACTCTCTAACAATTTAATTTTTTTCCTGTAGCTTCATTTCCAAATTTAAAGCCGCATAAATTGATAATTTTATCATGATGCTTGTAAAATTCTCTGTCAACATATTCTTCTAAGAACAGGGTGTGGCATTGAAGTGTGGAGACTATAGAACATAACCAAACTGTATACATGTGTCCAATTTGTATTTTTGACCATATTACTAATCAACTTGGAAAATAATGATTTACAAACTCACTGGCAACTATTATGTTCTGATAAAGTTAATTAAAGATTCTTCTCATGCAGTGTCTCCAATATCATTTTAGTCTTCCTCACAAAAGGGTCACAAAGATATCTTGGACTTTACAAATGCTATTTCCTTTGATTAGAGCATCTATCTGTATAGCAATTAACCCTTATATTCTTCCAGATCCATCTCACATCCTTGTCCAAAATGGTTTTGAAACTCTCACCAAACAAGGCACTTGCAGAAGGTTAAAGTTAGCATGTGTTCTAAAGTCTGCTTCTTTGTTTTACCGTAGGAGACTATGAGCCACATGTTTTTGAGGCTGAAAGTGGCAATGGCAAGAATAATAATCCCCTGCCATTCTCAACACAATTTTTAAATTTTGCCCTTCAAATGTGTCTTTAATGTGCAAAATCGATTATTACTATTTTAAATGTTTTTACCTCTTCAGATGTATTGACTTGTTTAGGTGTTGTATCCCCCAACAATGTTTTTAATATAAGGAAATTATGTCTTCTCATGATTATTTTGATGCTACCCTAATACAGAAGCTATGGCGTCACACAGTGTGTATTCATTTTGTTGATCCATCTATATTTTTCTGCTATCTTTGTTTTCTTTAGCATATTGTGTAGCTAGTTCTTATAAGAGACCTCAGTGGCAAAGCTGGGTCTGATGTTCACAAGGTATATCAGCAAACTCACAGGAACGATGGGTTCTGGCTTGACTTTTTGTCATATTACCTCAACCCTAGGACCTAGGTTCTCTAACTTTCATAAACCTACGATACTGCCAACCAGACCTGGGGTTGAGCATGTCCAAATGGCCTTGTAGTCATGGCACAGGGTGGTATGACCCACTCTATAATCTTCAGTAATTTACTGAAGAATTTCAGAATTCCTCCATTCTCTTCAGGATCAGAACCTTGCCCTTCACTAGGGTCTTTGAACCTTACCAGGTCCTACAATACTCCCCCGTGATGAATTCCATTAGCTATCTTTTGTGAGAAAGACCTCACAGTAATATGGCTATATCTTCTAGTAAGCAAACCCTTATTTATTTTTCCAAATTAGGGTACCCAATTATGTCTCCCACCACCAGGCCTCACCCACTGATTTAACCCAATTGGTACAGAGTAGCTGTTTAACAAACCTCTATTTCATAACTGAATGAGTGCATTATGTCTTAGATCACTGTTCTCTGTGAATACTGGGCCTCTGAACTTGAACAGTTCTCTCCAAGTTCTGTGTCTACCCTCTGTCTTCCTTACCCTGTTTTCCATGTCTTTCTCTGATATTCATCAGGAAAACTATGTTTAGTTTTCAAATGTTCTATTTTGGTATTGCAGAACAATTTAAGGTAATTGTTGACATCATCGCTTCCTGCCTTAATACTTCAGCATGCATTTGTAGGAACCTGTTCTCTTACATAAATCACAATACATTCTCACATCTTAAGAAAATTAACAATAATTGCATCATATGATATAATCAGTTTCATATTTAAATGTCCCTAAGTGTCCCCAGGATGTCTTTGATAGCTTTCCTCACTTATAGGATTACTAAGATTCAGTTTTTTGACACACATTGCATCTGGTTTAATGTCTTTTTATTATTTTAAGTCAAGAACAGACCCTCAAGCTTTTTGTTTTATGAGTTTTTATTTTTCTTTAGAATTTAGGACAGTAATCTTTTAGAATGCCCCACATTCTAGATTAGTCTTATGGCTTCTTCATTATTAGATTTAGGTTAAATATTTTTGGCAAAACACTAGATACTAATGATGCCATCCACTTATTACATAGTATAAGGAACACATAATGTCTAGTCTTTCTGTTGAGAATTCTGAGTTTGGTCATTCTCTTAATGTAGTGACTATTGGAATTCTCAATTTCTAAAGTTATACTCTTTCCAATGTGTTGGTAAGTAATCTGTGATGTGATATTTTTAAGACCATATGACCATCGTCTCCCCCAAGAACATATTACCCCTAATTTTGACATCTATTTATGATCTGCCTGAATCACTTATTAAGAGAGAAGTTTCAAAATAGTGATTTTCTAATTCTGTTATCTCTTCTACATGTATTAGCTAGAATTCATCTGTAGAAAAGAAATAAAAAGTTTTCCTGTTTTCCTGCCTCTTTGATCTTTTTATTTTTACAATATAGATTCTTTACATTTAAAGCAATATAATCTATTACCATCATTATTCTTTTAGGTGACATTTTTGAACCCCTTCAAGAAAGCTTCTGCTTCCTTTTTAGTACATTTCTCTCCCATTTTTTGTATGTTTTGTGACTTTGTTTTCTTTAAGTTCTCTTCAATAAATTTGAGTTCATAATCATTATTTGTAATTACAGACGAATAAATAAAAATATACTTTATAAACTTCCACAATTTAGCTTCTTATCAAATTCATGAGTATAATCCAAGATAGAGATTCAATGATATAAAATCACTAAGTTTGCTTTAATAACGTTTTGTTTTATGGTATATTTTATCAACAGCTATTTAGGAATTTGGAATTGGAGCATTGTGGCTTCTTAAGTCTCATAATGGGACACAGAAATATCAATTTTCATTTTCTGAGAGTCATTCTGTCATTCTTTTATAAAAATTTTGTGAGAACCTTTGTTCTATTTTATATATTTTATCTGCAAAATTTGCTTATAAGCAAAATTTTTGAAATAAGTGTGTGCTTTTTATGTTATGATGTTATGTTTTATATGCATATTTGTTTATATATGTATATTTGTTACATACAGTATACATATATACCAAGAATGTTCCATCTACACTTCTACTTTCTGGTAGATTTTATTTTATTTGTTTATTTACTTTGAGATGGAGTCTGGCTCTGTCACCCAGGCTGGAGTGCAGTGGCATGATCTCGGCTCACTGTAACCTCTGCTGCTAGGTTCAAGAGATTCTCCTGCCTCAGCCTCCTGAGTAGCTGGGATTACAGGCATGTGCCACCATGCCCGACTAACTTTTGTAGTTTTAGTAGAGATGGAGTTTCACCATGCTGGCCAGGCTGGTCTCAAACTCCTGGCCTCATGATCTGCCTGCCTCAGCCTCCCAAAGTAGTGGGATTACAGGTGTGAGTCACCGTGCCCAGCCAGATTTTATTTTTCTAAACAAGAAAATAGAATGAAATTCTTTAAAATTTTTGGTGGATAAATAAATTAGATAATAAAATTAGGAAAACTGCAAATGGCCATATATATATATATATATAGAGAGAGAGAGAGAGAGAGAGAGAGAGAGAGAGCCAGGACTCCAGTTGAGATAAGAAGGAATGAATCCTCTGCCTTGGTCCAGAGAACAACTTGAAGAGATGAATGCAGGAGAGTGGGGGAGGCCTAGAGCATTTGGAGGCCGTAGCCTCACTCAATTTTGAGAAGTGACTCCAAAACTCCACAAATAGGACAAAAGAATACCCAGGAATGAAGAGGAGGAATGACTTTCTGTCACACAACTTCTCCTACTTAACTCAGGATCTTGTGAAGAAGTAATGAACCAACCATGTAACATGCATGGTAAATGACCATTTTATAGTTATTGCTATCATCATCATGGATATTATTGTCATTGCCTTGAAGTCTGTGCCAGGGACCCACAGAAACCACATTAGGTAGCATATGTTTTCATCAACCAAGTGCTAGAGATTTTCCTTGGTATTTTTTCCCTATTATCTTCATAAAACCCTTCCAGAAAGGGCATGTTATAGATGAGGATCCTGTGTCCTCGGCCAGTAAAGTAACATGTGATTGCAGTGTAGTAAGCAGAAGAATCAGAGTTTGAGTCTTGGCTTCCCTGAACCTTACCCTTGTAGGAAGAAGAAAGATATACAGGCAGGAAGGGTAGCTTTATATGATTTTCTTCCTAGTAGAAGAAAGTCCTGGGATACGGGAGAGGTGAGGGAAGCTTCCCAGTGGCTCATGTTGGACATGCAGGACAAGATCAACTTCATGAAAGATGGGAGAGGCTGCTGGGCCCTATGCAGTACTGCACTGGTATGACACCATTGGGGATGAAGAGGCTAGTAAAGTAAAAAAATAATAGGAAGGCTGCATCCTAGCAACATCAGCCAGCAAAAAAAAAAAAAAAAAAAAAAGCAACAGGGAAAGCATAGGCAAACAGAATTTGAGCTAAATAATACATAGTGCAGCATCAAAGAAGGTGCTGAATTTCAAATGCAGATTCTTGTCAGATGCAGCAATTCTGCGTGCACATAAATTACATAAATACTTACCTGTGTGTATGATTTGACATATATAAAGATGTACATTGTAGCAATATAGGAAACGATACAAATGCCCATTCATAATATGGACTATTAGGCAACAGTAAGGAAAAAAAGCGAAATCTATATATTCTGGCAAGAAAAATTATCCACATCACACTATTATTTTTGGAATACAGATGAATCATAGACTTTTTAAAACTTTAAATACTTAACATTTTTAATTGCTTACTATGAGAACACATTTATGTATTTTTATGCTATTGAAAATGAATAAATAAATACCTACGATAAATCTGTTTTTTCAGCAGCTTTAGTGAAGGATACTCAGAAACAACTGATTGTGTTGTCACTGTTGAGGAGAGTTAAGGAGTTTATCATTCTTACCTCCACAAATATAAAATGCCTTTGTGTTCCACAAACTGTTGCTGCAAACAACTTGCAAACAACTCCCAAGGAGAAGCCTAGAATGAGGGGTTAGCTTTGCCTAGGTAAGACAAACATCTGTTTGGAAGTGTAGACAACGCCTTTTTGTTGAAGGGCAGACTAACTTTTTATTTAGTTCATCTTCACTTTTTACTCATGATATTATTCAACGATGTTGCATGACTATTCTGTGCCAGGCACAGTGCTACCCTCTGCAACTTCAGTGATCACTGGGACAATCCTTGGGACAGCATAGGAATTATAGCAAACCGATATATTCTCATTCACTCACTGCACAATAAGCAATACACCTAATAATGTATCTACGATACTCTTTCTTCCATAGTGAGGTCCTTTTGATGCTAAAAGTGTGCATTATTATTTCTGTTGGTGTGAAAAAGGATATTATGACAACTTAGAATTAACAATTTAGGGCCGAACGTGGTGATTCATGCCTCTAATCCCAGCACTTTGGGAGGCCGAAGCAGGTGGATCGTCTGAAGTCAGGAGTTTGAGACCAGCCTGGCCAATATAGTGAAACCTCATCTTTACTAAAAATACAAAAATTAGCTGGGTGTGGTGGTGCACACCTGTAGTCCCAGCTACTCAGGAGGCTGAGACAGGAGAATTGCTTGAACCTGGGAGTCAGAGGTTACAGTGAGCTGAGATCACACCACTGCACTCCAGCCTGGGCAACAGAGTGAGACATTGTCTCAAAAAAAAAAAAAAAAAAAAAAAAAAAAAAAAAAAAAAAAACAACAACAACTTAGAATTAGATATTTTATAAGGCAAACATAAATGTTTTAAAACAGTCTATGCTAGGCACAGTGACTTATACCTGTAATCCCAACACTTTGGGAAGTTGAGGCAGGTGGATCACTTGGGCTCAGGAGTTCAAGAACAACCTGGGCAATATGGCAAAAGCTCATTTCTACAGAAAATAGAAAAATTAGCTGAGCATGATGGCTCACGCCTATGGCCCCAGCTACTTGGGAGGCTGAGGCTGCATACCACCCTGGGTGACAGGGAGGACCTGTCTCAAAAACAAAATAAGCAATCTACTTAAATAAGCCAGTGGTAAGTATCTGAAAATTTTTTCAGTCACCTGGACACATGATGACATCACAGGGCTTTTCCATTTAATAGGTAAATTGTCATAGAGTAACTGCATTTCTAGGGATGTTATTTGCAAATGTTTCCTAGAAAATGATGAAGAAAGCTATCCATTTTTAAAATAAATATGGCTTCTCATTGGTTTTCTACAGAACCTTACATTAGAGAATCAACAACTGTGTAAAATTCCTGATTTATCTTCAAAATGAAATATTCAACAGCAATCAGTTTACAAAATGATTTATAAGCCTCAAGAGGGGAGAGGGGAAAAGGCAGGGTGAAGAAGAATACTTATTCAGCTTACTGTAAGTAGACTGTGCTATCCCATCCAACTCTCTCATATAGCCTTCATTCTCAAAAATGCAAAAGCACAATCTGGGAAGTCTTCCAAAACCATCTGTATAAGGAGGAAGCACTTGCCAGGATATAGGAAGCAGTTCTTCTAGTTTGTCACTGTTGTTTCAGTGAGCACTGCCAAAACTATCCAGAAAGGTTTGAGTAATGACAGGTGATGGAACATCTGAAATTTCAAATTTGAGATATGACCTGAGTCCAATGCAAATCAACTGATTTTCTCTGGAGGCTAATAGTTTTTCTGTCAAATATAAAATGAAAGGTTTCTAGGAAAATGAAGGCATTAGTGGGAACAGGATTTGACTCTCAGAAATCCAGTATATCTAATAATTTGTTTGAAATTTCCTGGATGGTTTCAACAGTGTAGCTGGACTATTAGGTATTATGAAAAGTGAAAAATTCGGGTTTTGTGCTTTAGTCTAGAATTAACAACTTATTATATCTGAAATGTTGAAAAGTTCACCCTCTGAACCTCAGATTTTTATCTGTTGTTGAGTGTTGCACTACACCATTTGTAAAGTTATACTATCTTAATAGTCCAGTTTCTAGATATATTGAACCCATCATCTTGACCTGGAAACATGATTTAATTACTTTTGAAAAATTACAATAATTATTATAAAATATTTTCAGGTATCATTGATCGTCTTAATAATCTTATGAACCATATGTTTTAGTTTCATTTTACATCGAGTTAAATGAGGCTATCAGATAAGAGATAACTTTTCAATGGCCACAGATAACTCCTCTAGACTTTCTATCGTATTAATGGCCATTACAACAATGTTTTCTGTAATATAAATACTTCATTTTATTATTTATTTATTTATTTATTTTTGAGACAGAGTTTCGCTCTTGTTGCCCAGACCGGAGTGCAATGGCGTAATCTCGGCCCACCACAACCTCTGCCTCCCAGCTTCAAGCAATTCTCCTGCCTCAGCCTCCCGAGTAGCTGGGAGTGCAGGCATGTGCCACCACACCCAGCTAAATTTGTAAACCTCATAGAGACGAGGTTTCTCCATGTTGATCAGACTGGTCTCGAACTCCCAACCTCAGGTGATCTGCCCACCTTGGCCTCCCAAAGTGCTGGGATTACAGGCGTGAGTCACCGCACCTGGGATAAATACTTGTTTTCATTGCTGTACTATATGTTGTATCAGGGAAAATTGTGTATTTCAGTCATATTTTATGCACACAGCACTTGTAAACATTTCTTGTACATTTTCATGTTGAATTGAGGAGTGGCAGAACCAAGATCAGAAAGCGTGTTGGTTCACTAGGGGGCCATGATGGTGTCCAGCATTGTGCACTCTATGTATAGCTGCAAGTGGATTGCATTTGCCTTCACCATCATGTGTTTTGTTTCTAAAAATCTTTATAATTTTAGTTTATGTGTTCTGTGTTACTAACTGATGATATATTTCTAAATTACTGGAGCTCAGTGAGTGATATGAGGTCAATATCTAGCCAACATGCTACTTGCCCTTGAATTTTTGGATTCAGGAAAACTGTCACATTTTAAAGGTTGCAATGAAGGAAGTTATCATTTACAGTTATTCTGTAACTTGATTTCTATTATTTATTAATGGTGACATTGTCCTGCATATGGATCTGGACGTAATTTAATAAAGGTGTGACTGTATCTTTTCAAATATTTTATTCACTTTTTATAAAGTAGATTTTTTTAGTTTGTTCTACTTGGTATATATGTATGGCATGTATATATATACATACACACGATGTATACACATATATTATGCTCCTGTTGTCTAATAATATAATTTTGTAGATTTCCTAAAATGTGATAAAAAGGTATACTTATTAAGGATTCAGAATTCTCTGAATTCCTCTTGAAATCTCTGTTACTTTGTTGAATAACTTTTGTATTATTTGGGTATGATTGGCAGATACTGGGGTCATTAAATATCTGTAGATAAAAATGAATGAGTAAATGTATGACTAAATAAATGAAGGTTGCAGCTCCTACTGGGTGATGTGGTGGTTTGTTCATTGCTGAATTCTGGCAAGCAGTAGTAAATACTTCTATGTAATTCACAATTAATACTTGTTGAACAAATTTATGAATACAAGAATAAAAATCAGTTTAAATTAATTTATTTTGTAGATGACAAACCAAAATGCAACTCATTAAGGCACCTGGTCTTTCTAATTATGTATATTATCAAGGCAAATTTTTAACTCCTAGTACAATATTCTAAAACTAGATCAGACAGAATCATTTTCTTTGCCAAAATTTAGTCATGTAAGTACTGTATACTATGCTTCAATATATAGGTTTCCTATTATTTTAAAATATATTTTATTGAAAGGTTCTAGAAAACAACCACAACTAGCAATAGTAAAAAAATATATATAAAAGGTTAAACAATTTTATAATCAGGGTAAATTAGGCTAATGAGTTCTTATACCAAGGGCCTAAAATAGAGCATTATTTTGACCCTAAAGTAATATTTTATAATCTATGATACATAATCCCATTAGATAATTGCTTAGCTCTTCACTGACTTTTGAAAAATATTCTTGATTAAAAATTAAAATATGTTAATCCAGTGTGGTTTTTGTAGATGTCAGTCCACTAAGTCTTTAATTCAATTACTTTGTTCTTTTATGAAAATGTATTAGTAACTATTATATTCATAGTATTATGTTCAGTACAATGGGGGAACCAAAAAAATTAAACACTATCAGCTTCTTGTTCTCACAATATTTATATCCCCTATACTTTTTCTTTGGAAAAAAAAGAAAAGCTCGATTTATTATTTAAAATCTCTTTTTTTTTTTTTTTTTTTTTTGCTATGTCCTTAACAGCAAAGCCTAATGAGGTAAGTATACGCAGGTCACAGGGTTAAAAGGGAGGTGAGCTCATATCACCACATTGGGTTTGGTGATCTAATTTTTAGCTCTTTGTAAGCCCTATAGCAACTGCAGCTTTTATCTACACAATTGAACAATCAATATTTGTGTGGCTCGTGTGATTAGCTTATACACTTCCTGAAAGAAGCCGAAGATTGCTGGCAAAACAAATTATGTAATCATTTTTGCTGATTTTTCTCTAATATCCTATGGAATTCAGAAATGGTTCCAGATTATTATATTCACAAAATGTAGTTTAGGAAAGAGTAAAATCATGTATGCTGAAATAACAGCAATGAAAAGTCTGCATGACTTAACAAGAGTATTAAGAGGATTAAAATGAAAAACATACACATCTGCTTTATTAATTCTTTAGTAATCTGTTTCTTATTTGGTGACTTCTTCTCATTCAACCTCCCACTGCAACTACACCTATTCAGACCCATGTTATATCACATGCAGACCATTGCAACAGTACTCCTATTGTTTGCCACCTCAGTCCGCCTTGCACATGCTTTCAGAGTAAACTCTCACATCACCAACGATCTTGTCACACTCCACTCAAAAACATTCAATTACTTACCTATTAATTTGATTCAAGTTTATCTTATTAAATACTTTTTACTAGTTTTTGAAAATAAACTCTACTTCAAACTGTTCTACTCAACTTCTACCCCCAAACATTTCTTCTATTTATATTTTCTCACTTTAATAAATGCCCTTTCAATTTTAGAGAGTAAACATGCCTTTTACTCTCTAAGTGAACAGTACTACTAATAAGTATTGTATTCGTAGTATTATGCTCAGTATAATTGGGGAATCAAAAAATTAATCACCTTAGGCATCTTGTTCTCAAAATATTTACATCCCCTCTACTTTTTACTTGAGAAAAAAATACTTGACTTATTTATTTAAGATCATTATATACATTTTGACAATTAACAAAAATAATACTAATAGTAAAAATAAAATATACATGTTTAATGTTTTACCTCAAATGTTACCTATCTTACAAAGGGTTTTGTGGTCTACTCAACTGATGGTAGTCTTGTCTCCCTCTTACCTTTTCTAAGCATTGAATGCCTATAATATTCTTATGTGTTAATAATAACCTGACACTCTCCCTATCCTAGGAAAAGTTTAAAATGCTTTCATCTCTCTCTTGGCTTTCCTGCCCCTGAGTCAGGCTAAATAGAATGGAGAAAACCAATTTTTAAGGCAGTTGAAGCAGAGAAAGCATGGCAAAGATATGACTCTGATTCTACAGCTGATCATAGACATGTTGGAATGCGCCCTGAATCCCCACAGCTGAGCAATTAAGGTCTGTGTCCTTGATTCATATTTTGATACAAACAAAAGAGAAGCCAAGAAAATCCTCCAAGAATCTTTTTCAGAGCGATAAGGAATCTATAAAGATATTCACAAGGGCTTAAAGTTAAATTCTTTCATAAGCAATTTACATGAACAGCAAAATTTTACTCCAGCAGATCTCAGTGGAAAGTGCTCATTTATTCTTTATGTTAAAATTGGTTTGGGGTTTTATTTGCTCATAGTGTGGAATCACTGAGGCATACCAGAGAAGTATAGCTTACCGCGTGATAGTTTAAGGTATTTCTCTTAATTTAATAACTGTATGTCTATCAGCAAAGTCAAAAAGTGTCATCGAGTAGGTTTTTAAAACATAGACTATTTGCAAATATTTGGGAAAAATTATAGGAAAACCGACAAGGAATGATGACACACTCCAGAGGTAGTAATATTTGGGAGCCTTATCCACCTCTCGGTTTGAAGGGTCAAGTAGAGAAAGCAGTTATCGTAATCTAGCAAGAACGATAGCTCTGGTTGTAATGCAAAGGGCCATTTTTTTAGGAGCTATGATCCACAGAAGAAGAATATGGTCATTGCCAAGTTGAAGATAAGCAAGGATGATGCTAGAAGAATAATTTTCCTGACCTCACTTTCTACCCTCCATCTTTGACCAGTACGACCCAAACTGATGAAGGTTACAAAAGCCAACCTCTGGGACACAGAACAGACTGGAGAATAGGGCTGAAGATACAAGCAGAAAATTTCCAACACACCTCCCAAAGTCATGCCAAATGGGAACCAACTGGCACAGTCATTATATCACGTTTGATAAATTAAGTTGAAAAAAAGGCCATAAGAGGAAATCTATGGAAAGTATTGAAAATATTTTCTGAAATCTGGATACTCATACCCAATATGCCTCTTTGTGTAAAGTCTTTCACAGAATGGACCCAAAATGCAAACTTCCTAAAGTTAGAAAACAGAATTTTGCTGGATAGGATCACAAAAATCTGTCTCAGAGTTCTATTCTGTAAATTACTCTTCAACTCAATAATATGTAGATTATTAGTTTTTATAAGCCACACATTTTAATCTATTGTAACATTCTATTATAATAGATATGTCTTAAAAATAAAGCAATTTAATATTTTTGTAGTATTGGTTGATCTACCAGACTTTGATTCTGTGATTTTTGTACATAGTATATCTGTCCTTGAGCTCAGGGGAATGAGTTCAATATGGACTCCAGGTTTTCATGAATCTTTGAATAATTATATACATTTACTCATGCATTATAAACTTTCTCATGTGCTGGTATATGCCAAACATTCTTCTAACTACTGGGGTGAACAGTAGTGTCAGAGTAAAGAAAAATGGAATTTCAATATGTCCTCAAGTATTAGGAAGTTTTTTGATGTTCAGACTGCTTTCTTCTGGACAAGACACAACTATAAGTTTCCAGTATTGACTTCTAACATTATCTTTGTTAGGCAGTATTCTAGAAGCTAGGAATTCAAGTTCGCAGAGTTCTCAGTGAATCAGGATAGACTGATTTGTAAAATGTAGATGTAAACCAGATTGCTACACAATCCAATTTCTTTATTCTCCTTATTCTCTAACAATTTAGAAGTTACATGTATTATTTCTTTTCTACTAATGATTATCTTTAGCTTATCTTATCGTGGACCTATGTTTTTGTATCAGTGTCATGAATGAATAGAAATCCAACCATTACCATCACGTTCCCAGTTTCTACCCTTAAACATACTGACCTATATGTTATTTTCTACACTATCTTCTTAAGTTTTAACCTTATTTGTTTTTTCTTAGCTAGATTATGCAAAGTAATTTATCTAGGAAAAACATAAATAGCATGTTTTATGAGTCTGTATTGTTCTTAACTATTCTAAAGAAGTTAATGGTATAATGGTATAATCTATTCTTGATTGTCTAATTTTTCCTGTATACATATCACCTCTATTTTAATCACATTAAAATGGAGGTGAGGCAAGTAAAAGAGACTTATGTGAATTCTAAGACATATTATCTTACAGTTTAAAGATATACTCATACTATAAAGATATGCTATACTAATTTTTGATATTAATAAACTTATTAGGAATATTTAGACATACAAAGTCAAATGGGAATATCATTACCAACCACTGTTACAGCCCAGCATTAAAAAAAAAAAACATTATAATTAAAGCCTTCACAAATTTTTAAAGTCAAAGTTTAACTAAGTCATGCATTTCTTGCAATAGAACCAAAGATTTGAGTTGATTTCTAGTTTACTTGTTAATCCCAAGGATTTTTCTTTTCAGCTGGAATATACAAAGCCTTATACGGCATTTCAATTGTTGGAAATACAGATGAATCAAACTATCTAAACTGTAAACCAAGCAACTAAGAGATGTGTTTTTATGTTGGGTAGCTAGTAGGGGAGAGAGTATGTTTCTTTTTATGTTACAGTGATGAGCTATTTGCATTAATTGTAGTTACATATGCATCTGAGGAATTCAAATGATCTATGGTCTTTTTTCCCCTAATGTAGCACTCTTTTCCTGACATTAGGTAATCTTTATTAAATTCAGCAACATCCCTTAACAGGATTAATGATTTTAAAAAAGCAACTCAAATAATGGATGTGTTTCTTTTCAGCATAGATAAGACATACATCTTTAATCATTCAATGGCTTATAAACACCTTCCAGGAACAAGTCCAAGCACGCCATATGACAAACGTTTCCATCTTTGCCTACATTCTTCTCTTTTCACTTTATACTCAAGTTACACTAAAATTCTCTCCATCTTTGAAATCATCAAGCTTGCTTGCTTTCTTCCTCCTCCATAGCTTCCTCTTCTAGGACTGCTTTTATCCTCTTTCCACCCCTTGAATCTGAGCAACTCTTTCCCATTTAAGAATCAAATTTCGGCCGGGCGCGGTGGCTCACGCCTGTAATACCAGCACTTTGGGAGGCCGAGATGGGCGGATCACGAGGTCAGGAGATCGAGACCATCCTGGCTAACATGGTGAAACCCCGTCTCTACTAAAAATACAAAAAAACAAAAAACAAACAAACAAACAAAAAAACCACATAACTAGCAGGGCATAGTGGCGGACGCCTGTAGTCCCAGCTACTCGGGAGGCTGAGGCAGGAGAATGGCGTGAACCCGGGAGGCGGAGCTTGCAGTGAGCCCAGCTCGCGCCACTGCACTCCAGCCCGGGCGACTGAGCAAGACTCCGTCTCAAAAAAAAACAAAAACAAAAACAAAAAGCTACCTCCTCCTAAGAGCTTGTTCTGACCATCTCAATATCAGCAAAATTTAGGAGGTATTCTTATGTCCTACAATAGCATGCTATGCTTTTCTAGTTTATGGCACTTAGGATAACTTATAATGATCTGTTTATTTGTCCACCTCCTCAACAGACTCTGTTTTTTGATAACAGGGATTGTGTCTCTTTTACCTTCGTTATTTAGTGCCTAACATGTTTAGCCATTAAAATTCTCCCCTCAAAAATACAATCCATCCCCTCAAAAACCTTAACTGACAACATTTGATGCAATGCTGATGCTGTGATTCTCTTGCAATTTTGAACATTTTCAGTTGTACTTCATTGTCATAATGAAGTGAACCTTCACTTTGAAAAGATGACATGATGAAAATCAATAGAAAATAATCTGTATGCTGGTTCTGCTAATACTAACTCATCATGTAAACACAAGTGATTTTATGTCCATTAAGTTTTTGATTTGGGGAATTTATATGACAAATAATTAGCCTGATATGAGTTTTTAAATTTCAACATGATATTTTCATATTGACACTTTATTACTGTTTAGCTCTAATCGAAAAGTGATGATTCATGTGAGAGGAGTCACATTTATGTGAGAGGAGTCAGTAAAAAGTTGAGTTAATCTTGTCAAGAACTTTCCTGTCCTTTCTCTTCTCCTTATTGAACATCTGTGGTCTTTATCATTGAACTACTTTTGGTCTAAAAATATTCCAAGAAAGATCTCAAGAATTTCTGTGTTTTATATACTTGGCTTTTATTTTCAGATGGGAGAAATAGAGTAGATTAATTTTTTGTTCCTTGCAATACCATTTCTGTGTTGGTTTTATTTTTTAATTCCTTGTCTTCAAGAGCATTAACAATGGTCTGAAGAACAAGTATTTTAGGGAATTGTGGACTCTGCCTGTGGTGGAGTGGAAAGTAGAATAGAAGATTGTCTTAGATTATGATAATAATATGATAATAATTATCATCATAACAATACAGAAGTTCTGGCCAGGTATCTCAGTCTTGTGGAGCTTTTTAAAAACACAGATGACTCCATTCCCAGATCTATTGAGTTAGAAATTCAAAGCTTAGGGAACTGATATTTTATGTTTTCTAAAATCTCCAAAGAAAACTCAAATTTGTAGCTGACTTGAACACTGCAAAAATATTATTTTCTATTTCATAGGAGTTATAACTTTCATGTTGTTTTTCTTTTAATCTTCACAATAGCAGTGTGAGGTAAGTAAAATATGTCCCGTTTCATAAGCAGCTGAATCTCAGATGTGGTCAGCAATATTTGGGGACTGAAATTCAGTGTTCTGATTCCAAGCCCCAAATTTGCATCTACAAATATAAGTTAGATATGTGAAAATAACTGAAACCCAAGTACCTGTCTTACAGTTTTTTACTGCTCTGAAACTTCTTATACCAAAATTAGAAAATATTGTACTTCTTTTTGATGTGATGTGAAGATCCTGCTTAAATATTTAAGGACTTGAGATTTTTAGTAATAAAATCTGGGATACAATAGTCATTATTTTTGTAATAGTCTCTTTTCTGGTGATTAAAAGTCGTTGTCACCTAGTCATTACTACCAATGAGGGTAATTAAGACATTTCAAACAAACCATTTAAAACAAGATCATTCCTTTCACTTCTAAATTTGAGATCATTTAAGGGTTCTTGTTTTAGTTATTCCAGGGAGAAAAGTAAATGTAGAATGTGTTGATTTTTTAAATGAAAATGTGATATATTTTAATTCCATAAACTCATATTTGGTGAACAGAATAAACACTGCCTACATAAAACACACACATTCAGTCTCTAAAGGATGAATAGAAAAAGTATTTTTTAAATATATGTACATGTATTGTTCTCAGAGGATAGGCTGGAAGTATGAAATATTTCAAAAATTTACAGTGATTGGTGATCATTTAAAACAGTATTTCTAGAAATAAAAATGTATTTATACTAAAAGAAAACCGAAAAATGTATCATTTCAATATAACAGCCAGTTTCAGAGGCAATATTTAGTGTGCTGTATTATTGAGGCAAATTTTCCTATTGCAAAAGGGCTCTACAGAGGAACTCTTTACAAGTCATACCTAATCCTTTCATGGTTGTGTGTCAGCTTCTGTGGAGGAAGATGAGAAGAAGGGTTGGGCATTATTTGTAAAGTTCTCCCATTTGAAGAAAATCTTGATAACTCAAACATTCCTGGTTTTCTCAAAATTACTTCATCCACCTATTGAAATTATCATCTTTAGAAATACTGAGAGTGAAATCACTCCTTTACTTCTTAGCTATTCTTTTCAATAGATACAGTGAATGAACTCTGACAGTCAGTTACTGACACCGTGAATGAAAGATTTGGACTATGCCAGATATTGAAAGCAATCAAATAGTATGCATAATTTGGTTTCACTTTCATTTTTAAACATGATGAGACACAAATAAGAAGAGTATATGAGCAAGGAGAATATAATCATTTGATAATTCATTAAATATATTCAAGAAGAAATTAATTATGAAGAAAATATTTTTGAATAAAAGTGTATTTATGAAGAATATATTCTTGAATAAATTTTAAATACATTCAATATATTTTGACTGTATTCTTGAATGTACTTTTGAATATTTTGTTAAATGTACTCTTGAATATATTCTTAAATATTTTCTTAAATATAGTGATATACTTAAAATATGTTCTTAACTATATCCTTGAATAAATTCTTCACTATATTGAAAAAAAAAGATTTTAAACCTTTAACCTTGAGAATACACTTCATGCTAGTGTACAATCAATTACATTCTTTCACCTGCCCTCCCACTATTCTTAGCTATCTCCTCCAATGAATACACGTTTTCTTACAGTGTATAGAGACATATTAGCTCCTAATTTAGGGGTGACAATTACCAGATTCTTATTTCACTAAAGAACACTTTCCTAAGAAAGAAAATATTAAAAAATATTAAAATATGTTTAAATGACATTCTGGTCTGTGAAGCTGAACTTTTTAAAAACAACTTTATTGATGCACAAAAATACACATATTTAATATGTACAATTTGATGAAGTTAGATATATGCATAGACATATGAAGCCATTATCATAATCAAGGTAACAGACAGATCCATCACCTCTAAAAATTTCTTATGTCCTTTTAGGTTTTTCGGTGGTAAGAATACAATGTAAGACCTTCTCTCTTAACAAATGTTTATGTGCACATTACAGTATTGGTAACTCTAAGTGCTATGTTGTATAGCAGACATCTAGAATTTTTCATCTGGTATAACTGAAACTATACAAATTGAACAACCCCCCATTTTCCCCTTCACCCGCCCCCATGTAACCACCATTTCATTCTCTGCTTCTATGAGTCTGATTATTTAGGATATCTCACATAAGTGGAATCATCCTGTAATTGTCCTTCTGTGACTGGCTTATTTATTTCACCTGGCATAATGTCTTCTAGAATCATCCATGTCATCACAAATATTAAGATTTCCTTCTTTTGTAAGGTCAAATAATTTTCCTTTGAATGTATATACCATATTTTCTTTATCCATTCATTTGTCAATGGACATATGAAATGGGTTATTTCTGTATCTTGGTAGGATGGTTAATACTGAGTGTAAACTTGATTGAAGTATGAAAAGTATTGTTCCAGGGTGTGTCTGTGAGGGTGTTGCCAAAGGAAATTAACATTTGGGTCAGTGGACTGGGAAAGGCTGACCCACCCTCTGTCTGGGTGGACACAATCTAATCAGGTGCCAGCATGGCCGGAATAAAAGCAGGCAGAAGCATGTGGAAAGATTAGACTGGTTTAGTCTTCCGGTTTTCATCTTTCTCCCACCCTAGATGCTTCTTTCCCTCAAACATTGGACTCCAAGTTCTTCAACTTTGGGACTCGGACTGGCTTTTTGCTCCTCAGCTCACATGACCTATTGTGGAACCTCACGTTGTAACTGTGTGAGTCAATACTCCTTAATAAACTCCCCTTTATATATACATCTATCCTATTAGTTCTGTCCCTCTAGAGAACCCTAATACACACTTCAACTTCAAGGATGCTTGCATTTTTCCTAACACCTTCACTTTCATGTAACATCTGCCCACTACACTTGCCTCTATATAGACGATGTACCTTACAGTAGATAACAAATCTGCCATGGTTCTTGGCATTCTCTGCCCCCAACTTTGTATCAGTTGAGGAATTTCTCCTTTTTTTCTGTTATATTCTTACAAAAGTACATCTGTAAACTATTGTGTAACTGTATAGAATAGGTCCATTCCAAGTACAGGCTACCCAATCTCAATCGGTCTTTCAATACCGTGTGAAATTCTTTTTAAAAAAAAATGTCATGTGTTGATATACATTCTCTCAAAAGTTCTAGTAACCTACCAATCCTCTTATTTGTATTAACATAAATAATAGTTCACATTTATTGAATGCTCTTTGTAATAGGTGTTTTATAAGCATTATCTCATTTAATCCTCACAATGCTATGACAGATATTATTCTTCTCCTTTTCTTCATATTTACTGGTGTATTATGAGAGATATTACAAAGGCTACAGATGAAGAGATGCATAGGATGAGATTTGAGGGAATAGGTACAGAGCTTCCATTCTCTACCTGGGCTCACCACCCTCCAGGAACCCCCAGGTGTTCAGCTACCCCGAAGCTCTCTGAACTCAATCCTATTGGGTTTTTATGGATGCTTCATGATGTCATCATTTCTTCCCCCTGGGTATGGAGGAGGACTCTTTCTGGAATGAGGGTTTTATGACCCATAATCAGAAAAGTGGTGTCCTGCCTTGGGGCAGGTGAAAAGAGGGCAGGAGACAGTCAGATAGATTCTGTTTTTTGAGGCTGCCCCCGAGGCCTATTACATTGTTTGGCTGTGTCCTCACCCAAATCTCATCTTAAATTATAGCTCCCACAATTGCCACATGTTATGGGAGGGACCTGGTGAGAGGTAATTGAATCATGGGGACAGGTCTTTCCTGTGCTGTTCTCATGATAGTGAATAAGTCTCATGAGATCTGATGGTTTTATAAGGGAGAGTTTCCCTGCAGAACTTCTCTCTTTCCTGCCGCCATGTTAAGACAACCTTTCATCTTCCACCATGTGAGGCCTCCCCAACCATTTGGAACTAAGAGTCCATTAAACCTCTTTTTCTTTATAAATTACCCAGTCTCAGGTATGTCTTTATTAGCAGTGTGAGAAGAGATTAATACACTTGGCTATTGTAGATAATGTTGCAATGAACACAGGAGTACAGATATTTTAAGATCCTGATTTCAATCCTTTAGGGTATATTACGGAAGTGGGATTGCTTAATGATATGGTAGTTCTATTTTAAATGTTTTTAAGAGTCTTCATACTGTTTTCTATAATGACTGCATCATTTTACTTTCTCACCTACAGTGTACAAGGGTTTCAATTTGTCCACATCCTCAAAAAGACTTATCTTTTTTTGTTTCATTATGGGCATCCTAACAGATAATATTTCATTGTGGTTTTGATTTGCATTTCCCTGAACTAGTGATCTTGAGTATTTATCTATCTATTTATCTATTATGTATCTATCTATCTATCTATCTATCTATCTATCTATCTATTTCTCGATCTTTGAGTATTCTGTCTATCTATCTATCTATCTATCTATCTATCTATCTATCTATCTATCTGTATTAGTTGACCATTTGTATGTCTTTTTTAAAGAAAGCATATTTTTAATCATGTTATTACAGTCTTTGCTATTAAGGTGTAGGACTTCCTTATATGTTTTGGAGATTAATCCCTTATTAGATATACGGTGAGCAAAGATTGTCTCCCACTTCTAAAGTTGTCTTTTTATTCTATTGTTTCCTTTGCTATGTAAAAATTATTTAGTTTGATGCAAGTCTACTTGTCTAATTTTTCTCTTGTCTAATTTTTCTTTTGTTGCTTGTTTTTGGTGTCATATCCAAGAAATCACTAGCAAGCCCAATGTCATCAAGCTTGTTCTCTCCTCAATATGTATTTTTGTCACCCTTGTCAAAAATCAATATATGCTGGGTTTATTTCTGGCTTTTCGGTTCTGTTCCATTGGTCTACATGTCTGTTTTTATGACAGTACCATACTATTTTGATTACTGTAGCTTTGTAATACATTTTGAAAACTGGAAGGTTGATGCCTTCAAGTTTTTCTTTTTTCTCAAAACTCCTTTGAGAAAAGGAGTGATCCCATACAAATTTGAGTATTACTTTTCAAGTTCTATAAATAATACCATTTGGATTTCTATATGGATTGAGTTAAAATGTAGATCACTTTTGGTAGTATGGTCATTTTAACAATATTAAAACTTCTGAGCCACAAGCACAGTATTTTCAATTTATTGTGTCTCCTTTAATTTCTTTCATCAATAATTTGTAGTTTTCAGTGTATATGTCTTTTACTTCCTGGATTAAGCTTATTTCTATGTTTTTAATTTTTTTGATGCTATTGTAAATAAGATCACTTTCTTAATTTCTGTTGTAGCTATTTCAATGCTAGTATATGGAAACACAACTGATTTTTGTATGTTGACTTTGTTTCCTGCAAATTTACTGGTTTTTTTTTTTTTTTAGTTCTAATGGGTTTTTTTATGGGGTCATAAACTTTTTTTACATATAAAATAATGTCATCAGCAAACAGAGATCATTTTACTTCTTCCTTTCCAGTCTGGATGCCTTTTGAAATATGGCTTTTAACTTAAATTCAAATAGCTAAGTAACTACATTTCTTAAAAGTATTATTCAACTAATTTGTATGCTCTGCTGACACTCCATAATTTCCTTGCAATGACAATGGCAAATTATCATAATTACAGATTTTCAAAATAGTCTTTCCTGGTTTTCCCAAATAACTATTCTTTGGTCATTCATTGAACAAACATTCATCAAAATATATTAAGTATAGTATTTATTAATATAAAAATAAAAAATCCATAAAGCCAGTAGAGATTTTTGCTTATTTTCTTCACTGATGTGCTCTGACTCTGAGTACCAGTTTCTGAAACACTTCATATACTCACAACGAATATTTGTTGAATGAATGAATAAAGTGTACATAAGTTGTCAATCTCATATAGCTAACTAAGAATTTTAGGTATGAATATGAAATAAGAAATGATCCTGAAACTCAAGAAGCCTATAGTCCTTTCTTTTTTTTCTTTTTTGAGACGGAGTGTCGCTCAGTCACCCAGGCTGGAGGGCAGTGGCACCATCTCCGCTCACTGCAAGCTCCACCTCCTGGGTTCACGCCATTCTCCTGCCGCAGCCTCCCAAGTAGCTGGGACTACCGGGGCCCGCTGCCACGCCCGGCTAATTTTTTGCATTTTTAGTAGAGACAGGGTTTCACCATGTTAGCCAGGATGGTCTCGATCTCGTGACCTCGTGATCCGCCCGCCTCGGCCTCCCAAAGTGCTGGGATTACAGGCGTGAGCCACCGTGCCCGGCCCTAGTCCTTTCTTACCTAAATTATCTTCCTAAACTAACCTTCACATTCCTAGGAAAACTACAGTCACACCATGTAACGGTACTAGAAGAGTGTGGAATCCTTTTATTTATTTATTTTTTCTTTTTTCGAGATGGAGTCTCGCTGTCACCCAGGCTGGAGTGCACGTGATCTCAGCTTACTACAGCCTCCGCCTTAGAAGGGTGTGGATTTCTAGTACACAATTAGGGATAGAAAGTATCTATGCCCACTTTGACGTTTGATGTTGCCCCTATATGCTGTTAAACACATTCAGTAAATAGTTTAACTTACGCTATTTACTTTTGGAAGTTTTACTTTAATTAGGAAGATAAAAATCCTGCTCCAATTGGGAAATTACAAAACATTTCATGTCTTGCCTTGGTCAGATTATTGAGGCATTTCCAGTAATCCATTTATAGTTAATTTGCTTTTCTATGTTAATTTTGTTCTTACACACTTTTTCACCATTTTCTTGTCTAATTGATGATCTGTCAAGAAGTTTGTTTTCTCGTTAATTAAAAAATATCATCTCTATAGTCCTCCCTTATGAGCTGTTTTATTTTCTGCAGTTTCAGTTACCCATGGTCAACAGCAGTCAGAAAATAGGTTGGTATACTATAGTACAGTATAGTACAATAAGATATTTTGAGACAGAGAGACCACATTCCCATATTTTTATTACAGTATCTTGTTATAATTGTTCTATTTTATTATTACTTAACCGTTTACTGTGCCTAATTTATAAATTAAACTTTATCATAGCTGTGTTGGTATAGGACAAATACATAGTATACACAGCATTTTATACTATCCAGGGTTTCATCAGTTCACTGGGGGTCTTGGAACATACCCTTCATGAATAAGGAGAGACCATTACATAGGAAACTATTTACTTTTTGAAAATTAGCACACTTTAACATCAAGGTATACCATTTAGCACACATTAACAAGATAAATAATCAATTTGGGGATGTTTACGATTGGCTTACCGGGACGACTGTTAACTCTTTTGGTTACATAGTATATTACTACTATTTACTCCATGCATCAGTTGCCTAAAACAGCAAATATATCTCACAGGTGATAACAGTGATACTGACCTGAGAGATTTAATGTATTATTTTATTACAGATAGAATAATCTGTAATAAAATAATAAAAATGTTTATTAATTAAATAACTTTATAATAATTTATAAATTACAATAAATTATAAACAATAAATTAATAACAATTAAATGAATTATAAATAACAATTTATTTAATAATAATTTAATAATTTATAAATAATTAATAAATTAATTTAATAAATTAATAAAATTTTTGCAATCCGCTCATCTGACAAAGGACTAATATCCAGAATCTATAAAGAACTCAATCAAATTTACATGAAAAAAACAATCCCATCACAAAGTGGGCAAAGGATATGAACAGACACTTCTCAAAAGAAGACATTCATACAGTCAACACACACATGAAGAAATGTTCATCATCACTCTCCATCAGAGAAACCCAAATCAAAACTACAATGAGATACCATCTCACACCAGTTAGAATGGCAATCACTAAAAAATTAGGAAACAATAGGTGCTGGAGACGATGTGGAGAAATAGGAACAATTCTACACTGTTGGTGGGACTGTAAGCTAGTTCAACCATTGTGGAAGACAGTGTGGTGATTCCTCAAGGATCTAGAACTAGAAGTACCATATGACCCAGCCATCCCATTACTGAGGATATATCCAAAGGATTATAAGTCATGCTGCTATAAAGACACAAGCACATGTATGTTCATTGCGGCACTATTCACAATAGCAAAGATTTGGAATCAACCCAAATGTCCATCAGTGACAGACTGGATTAAGAAAATGTGGCACATATACACCATGGAATACTATGCAGCCATAAAAAAGGATGAGTTCATGTCCTTTGTAGTGGCATGGATGTAGCTGGAAACCATCATTCTCAGCAAACTATCGCAAGAACAGAAAACCAAATACCACATGTTCTCAGTCATAGGTGGGAATTGAACAATGAGATCAATTGGACACAGGAAGGGGATCATCACACACTGGGTCCTATTTTGGGAAGGGAGGGGAGGGATAGCATTAGGAGATACACTTAATGTAAATGACGAGTTAATGGGTGCAGCACACCAACATGGCACATGTATACATATGTAACAAACCTGCACATTGTGCACATGTACCCTAGAACTTAAAGTATAAGAATAAAAAAAATATATTATTCTCGGGGTGCCCAAGATGGCCAAATAGGAACAGCTCCAGCCTCCAGCTCCCAGCCTGAGCGACACAGAAGACGGCTGATTCCTGGATTTTCAACTGAGGTGCAGACTGACACCTCACATCTCACACAGCTGGGCCCACCTCTGAGACGAAGCTTCCAGAGCAAGAATCAGACAGCAACACTCGCTGTTCAGCAATATTCTATCTTCTGCAGCCTCTGCTGCTGATACCCAGGGAAAGAGGGTCTGGAGTGGACGTCAAGCAAACTCCAACAGACCTGGAGCTGAGGGTCCTGACTGTTAGAAGGAAAATTAACAAACAGAAAGCACACCCACACCAAAATCCCATCAGTGTATCACCATCATCAAAGACCAAAGGCAGATAAAACCACAAAGGTGGGGGAAAAGCAGGGCAGAAAAGCTGGGAATACAAAAAATCAGAGCGCATCTCCCCCTCCAAAGGAATGCAGCTCATTGCCAGCAATGGAACAAAGCTGAACAGAGAATGACTTTGACGAGCTGAGAAAGGAAGTCTTCAGTTGATCAAACTTCTCACCACTAAAGGAGGAACTACGTACCCAGCAAAAGAAACTAAAAACCTTGAAAAAAGAATGGAAGAATGCATAACTAAAATAATCAATGCAGAGAAGACCATAAACGAACTGACAGAGATGAAAACCATCACACAAGAACTACATGACAAATGCACAAGCTTCAGTAACTGACTTGATCAACTGGAAGAAAGAGTATCAGCAATTGAAGATCAAATGAATTGAAGATCAAATGAATGAAATTAAAGAAATGAATGAATGAAATGAAGCGAGAAAAAGTGTAGAGAAAAAGAGTAAAAAGAAATGAACAAAGCCTCCAAGAAATATGCGATTATGTGAAAAGACCAAATCTATGTCTCATTGGAGTGCCTGAAAGTGACAGGGAAAATGGAACCAAGTTTGAAAACACTCCGCGGGATATCATCCAGAAGAATTTCCCGAACCTAGTAAGGCAGGCCAACATTCAAATTCAGGAAATACAGAGAATACCACAAAGATACTCCTCGAGAAGAGCAACTCCAAGACACATAATTGTCAGATTCACCAAAGTTGAAATGAAGGAAAAAATGTTAAGAACAGCCAGAGAGTTAGGTCAGGTTGACCACAAAGGGAGTCCATCAGACTAACAGCAGATCTCTCGGCAGAAACTCTCCAAGCCAGAAGAGAGTGGGGGCCAATAATTAACATTATTAAAGAAAAGAATTTTCAACCCAGAATTTCACATCTAGTCAAACTAAGCTTCATAAGTGAAGGAGAAATAAAAACCTTTACAGACAAGCAAATGCTTAGAAATTTTGTCACCATCAGGCCTGCCCTACAAGAGATTCTAAAGGAAGCACTAAACATGGAAAGGAACCACCAGTACTAACAATTGCAAAAACATGCCAAAATCTAAAGACCATCGATCCTAGAAAGAAACTGCATCAACTAACGAGCAAAATAACCAGCTAATATCACAATGACAGGATCAAGTCCACACATAACTATATTAAACTTAAATGTAAATGAACTAAATGGTCCAATTAAAAGACACAGACTGGCAAATTGGATAAAGAGTCAAGACCCATCAGTTTGCTGTATTCAGGAGACCCATCTCACATGCAGAGACACACATAGGTTCAAAATAAAGAGATGGAGGAAGATCTACCAAGCAAATGGAAAAAAAAAAAAAAAAAAAAAAAAAAAAAAAAGCAGGGGTTGCAATCCTAGTCTCTGATAAACAGACTTTAAACCATCAAAGATCCAAAGAGACAAAGAAGGCCATTACATAATGGTAAAGGGAACAATTCATCAGGAAGAGCTAACTATCCTAAACACATATGCACCCAATACAGGAGCACCCAGATTCATAAAGCAAGTCCTTAGAGACTCACAAAGAGACTTAGACTCCCATACAATAATAATGGGAGACTTTAACACCCCACTGTCAACATTAGACAGATCAATGAGACAGATTAACAAGGATATCCAGGAATTGAACTCAGCTCTGCACTGAGCGGACCTAATAGACATCTACAGAACTCTCCACCCCAAATCAACAGAATATACATTCTTCTGAGCACCACATCACACTTATTCCAAAATTGACCACGTAGCTGGAAGTAAAGCACACCTCAGTAAATGTAAGAAAACAGAAATTATAAAAAACTGTCTCTCAGACCACAGTGCAATCAAACTAGAACTCAGGACTAAGAAACTCAATCAAAACCACTCAACTACATGGAAACTGAACAACCTGCTCCTGAATGACTACTGGGTACATAACGAAATGAAGGCAGAAATAAAGATGTTCTTCAAAACCAATGAGAACAAAGATACAACATACCAGAATCTCTGGGACACATTTGAAGTAGTGCGTAGAGGGAAATTTATAGCACTAAATGCCCACAAGAGAAAGCAGGAAAGATCTAAAATTGACACCCTAACATCACAGTTAAAAGAACTAGAGAAGCAAGAGCAAACACATTCAATAGCTAGCAGAAGGCAAGAAATAACTAAGATCAGAGCAGAACTGAAGGAGATAGAGACACAAAAAACCCTCCAAAAAAATCAATGAATCCAGGAGCTGGTTTTTTGAAAAGATCAACAAAATTGATAGACTGCTAGCAAGACTAATAAAGAAGAAAAAGAGAAGAATCAAATAAATGCAATAAAAAATGATAAAGGGGATATCACCACCGACCCCACAGAAATACAGACTACCTTCAGAGAATACTGTAAAGACCCCTACACAAATAAACTAGAAAACCTAGGAGAAATGGATAATTTCCTGGACACTTACACTGTCCCAAGACTAAACCAGGAAGAAGTTGAATCCCTGAATAAACCAATCACAGGCTCTGAAATTGAGGCAATAATTAATAGCCTCCTAACCAAAAAAAGTCCAGGACCAGACGGATTCACAGCCGAATTCTACAGGAGGTACAAAGAGGAGCTGGTACCATTCCTTCTGAAACTATTCCAATCAATAGAAAAAGAGGGAATCCTTCCTAACTCATTTTATGACGTCAATATCATCCTGATACCAAAGCCTGGCAGAGACACAACAAAAAAGAGAATTTTAGACCAATATCCCTGATGAGGATCCATGCAAAAATCCTCAATAAAATACTGGCAATCTGAATCCAGCAGCACATCACAAAGCTTATCCACCATGATCAAGTGGGCTTCATCCCTGGGATGCAAGGCTGGGTCAACGTACACAAATCAATAAATGTATTCAAGCATATAAGCAGAATCAAAGACAAAAACCACATGATTATCTCAATAGATGCAGAAAAGGCCTTTGACAAAGTTCAACAGCCCTTCATGCTAAAAACTCTCAATAAATTCGGTATTGATGGAACGTATCTCAAAATAGAAAGAGCTATTTATGACAAACTCACAGCCAATATCATATTGAATGGGCAAAAACTGGAAGCATTCCCTTTGAAACCTGGCACAAGACAGGGATGCCCTCTCTCACCACTCCTATTCAACATAGTGTTGGAAGTTCTGGCTAGGGCAATCAGGCAAGAGAGAGAAATCAAGGCTATTCGGTTAGGAAAAGAAGAAGCCAAATTGTCCCTTTTTGCAGATGACATGACTGTATATTTAGAAAACCCCATTGTCTCAGCCCAAAACCTCCTTAAGCTGATAAGCAACTTCAGCAAAGTCTCAGGATACAAAATCAATGTGCAAAAATCAGAAACATTCTTACACACAAGTAACAGACAAACAGAGAGCCAAATCATGAATGAACTCCCATTCACAATAGCTTCAAAGAGAATAAAATACCTAGGGATCCAACTTACAAGGGATTTAAAGGACCTCTTCAAGGAGAACTACAAACCACTGCTCAGTGAAATAAAAGAGGACACAAACAAATGGAAGAACATACCATGCTCATGGATAGGAAGAATCAATATCGTCAAAATGGCCATACTGCCCAAAGTAATTTATAGATACAATGCCATCCCCATTAATACCAATAACTTTCTTCACAGAATTGGAAAAAAACTGCTTTAAAGTTCATATGGAACCAAAAACAATCCCGCATTGCCAAGAAAATCCTAAGGCAAAAGAACAAAACTGGAGGCATCACGCTACGTGACTTCAAACTATACTACAAGGCTACAGTAACCAAAACAGCATAGTACTGGTACCAACACAGAGATATAGACCAATAGAACAGAACAGAGCCCTCAGAAATAATACCACACATCTACAGCCATCTGATCTTTGACAAACCTGACAAAAACAAGAAATGGGGAAAGGATTCCCTATTTAATAAATGGTGCTGGGAAAATTGGCTAGCCATAAGTAGAAAGCTGAAACTGGATCCTTTCTTTACTCCTTATATGAAAATTAATTCAAGATGGATTGAAGACTTAAATGTTACACCTAAAACCATAATAATCCTAGAGGAAAACCTAGGTAATACCATTCAGGACATAGGCATGGGTGAGGACTTCATGTCTAAAACACCAAAAGCAATGGCAACAAAAGCCAACATTGACAAATGGCATCTAATTAAACTAAAGAGCTTCTGCGCAGCAAAAGAAACTACCATCAGAATGAACAGACAACCTCCAGAATAGGAGAAAATTTTTGCAATGTACTCATCTGACAGAGGGCTAATATCTAGAACCTACAAAGAACTCCAACAAATTTACAAGAAAAAAAAAAAAAACCATCATAAACTGGACAAAGGATGTGAACAGACACTTCTCAAAAGAAGACATTCATACAGCCAACAGACACATGAAAAAATGCTCATCATCACTCGCCATCAGAGAAATGCAAGTCAAAACCACAATAAGATACCATCTTGCACCAGTTAGAATGGCGATCATTAAAAAATCAGGAAACAACAGGTGCTGGAGAGGTTGTGGAGAAATAGGAACACTCTTACTGTAGGACTGTAAACTAGTTCAACCATTGTGGAAAACAATGTGGTGATTCCTCAGGGATCTAGAACTAGAAGTACCATTTGACCCAGCCATCCCATTACTGGGAATATACCCAAAGGATTATAAATCATGTTGCTATAAAAACACATGCACATGTATGTTTATTGCGGCACTATTCACAATAGCAAAGATGTGGAACCAACCCAAATGTCCATCAGTGACAGACTAGATTAAGAAAATATGGCACATATACACCATGGAATACTATGCAGCCATAAAAATGGATGAGTTCATATCCTTTGTAGGGACATGGATGCAGCTGGAATCCATCATTCTCAGCAAACTATTGCAAGAACCGAAAACCAAACACCGCATGTTCTCAGTCATAGGTGGGAATTGAACAATGAGATCACCCGGACATAGGAAGGGGAGCATCACACACTGGGAGCTATTGTGGGGAGGGAACATGGGGGAGGGATAGCATTAGGAGATATTCTCATAAATGACGAGTTAATGGGTGCAGCACACCAACATGGCACATGTATACATGTGTAACGAACCTGCACGTTGTGCACATGTACCGTAGAACTTAAAGTTTAATTTTAAAAAAAGAATAATATTCTCAAGTGTTAAGTTTCTTGTACACATTAACGTGCAATTTATCATATGGTGAAGTTCACTATAGAGTTTTGTTAAACTTAAAACTCATCAAAATCATATTCTCAGCAAACCATCTCTCCAAGCTGTTAAACTACTAAAATAGCATCCCTACAACCTGTTGAAGACACTGAATTATGAAAATTGTAGATTTTCTCACCTGGACTTAAGCATTGGTCTTACAATTGGTTCTTAAGATCTTCTGCATATTCAAACATTATGCAATAAAACTGCCATTTGATAAGTAGAGAAAATAAGAAGATAAAAACATTATTAATTCATGATCACAACTGAAAATAGCACTACTTAAATATTAATGTTTTATAATCTAAATGTTTTACAATCTGAATCAGAGAAGGAAAAAAGTTATCTTGTCTATGCTCTATTAATAAAAATTGGCTTTGCACATTGAAAGATTTGGAAGAGTCTGTTTTCAAATCAAGTGCATTTTATTTTCTGTGTATAGGTCCCCTAAAGAGTTTCATGTTAGGATCCATGAATGTATGCATTGGTAGTATGTGCACAACACACTGTGGTTATTGATTCTGGAAGAATTCAAGTACAGAGTTCCAAAATCTCCCTTATCATTCGACATACAGAACCCTTTTGTCTTGATTGGGGAGTTTATTTTGCTCTTTGTCCATATTGTCCACAACCTTTTGTGTAGTCTTTTGTAAATGTAAGCAAATACTGACTATTTACTTTGTGCTAGGCTTATAATCCTTTGCATCCAAGAATAGGATTGCTGACATAGTCTGCATATAAATGTCTTTTTCTGTGTGGTACTGTGTCTGAAATGACCATATATGAACTGAAGCCCGGGTCATCCTACTTATCCAAATTTTCTAGCCTATCATTAAACAGGATATGCTCTTCTGTACCATTCTTCTGAAGAGTACAGGAATCAAAGAGACACTAAATGGGAATTAACAATCAAATATTTGGAAATTTTTAAATAAGAAAGTTAACTGTATAATTTTAAACTCAAATTTTAAAAAATAATTTGATTTGATCCCTATATCATTGGATTCCTGGAGATATTCATGTTCAGATATTCTTAATGTGTTGTTTTCCTGCCTTTTCTTCCCCATTCTATTTAATTTTTATTGTTTGGTTTTCTTCTGATATAATGAACTCTTCTGAATTGAGCTTATACAATACAATTTTATGTCTACGCTTTACAACTGTTCTACAGGTCTTCATTCTGTGACATTTTCTCCATCTGTTACTATTAATGAACAAAATATCTATTTTGTTACTATTAATGGACAAAATATGTCAATAACAGTAGACATCAGTCTCATCCAAACTTTCAACTTCTCCCCACTTTTGACTACAAAGGCCTACCAGAACTATCACAAATTTAGATTTCCCTCGGGTATCTTGGACTCACTAATTACAGTAGAGGGTCATAGTGAGTTTCTAAAAGAATAGTACCTTGATCTCTCTGAGATGACCTCTAATGTGAACCTTCCATTGAATGTTAACAGAAATCTCCATTCTACTGTGACCAAATAGCTTCTCTAATATCCTTATTTGCAACATTTAGCAATTTTACAATGCAACTTTGCCTTTTAGAAATTACAGTTCACCATCACTCCTGTTGATCTAGAAGAGATATCACCATTTCTCAATAAGGGTCATGCTTAAGGCAGCACGTGGTAGAAATTTTAGTATTCTCAAAGACTTGCTTTATTCGGGACCTGAAAAAAAATGCAAGGTTAGAATAATTTCATTATTAACATACTGCGAATTTTTTTCTGTATTGTTTCTGCATGTGCCCTCTAGTTTTCTATGGCTTCATATAGAATTCTGGCTATCCAAAGTCTGCAATATGGATTTACGTTTTGACTTCACCAAAAGTAATTTTTATTAAAGTATGACCTCTTATAGATTCTGCACTTTTAGAAGGAAATCTGGAATCTTACAAAGGGACTTTCATTATTAATATCTCAAATATACATATAAAGGTAGATGTTAGATAGCTGGAAAGCTGAATAGGTGAAGAGAGAGATAAATAGATACGTAGACAAAAATCTTCCTAATCACACTTATCTGCTCAAATTATTTCCCCAAACTAGAGAAACATAACTCACAGAGATCAACAATATGTGTTCCATCTATAAAAACTTATCCAAATCTTTTCTGAATAATTATCATATAAATAAAAGCTAAAGAAGTAGTAAGTCTGTTATCATAATAATTTGATACATGCACATATCATATCATTATAAATATAATTTGATATATCTTTTATATATATAATTTGATACATGCACATCTTGTATAATTCATGAATATATTATACCATTATACCATTTTAATATGTGTATATGATGCACAATTCAGGCATCATATTGTGAATATCCATCCTTTGGAATTACATTTTACAATATGTTTTAAATAAAAATGTGATTTCTAAAATTTTCTTAGTATTAGTACATGTGACCACCACCAGCAGTACAGATTTCTCATTCAACAGGCTTCCAACTTTCTGCATATTCTGCATTGAAATCATGACTAGATCAACAAAGCTGAGCATCCTCAAATGTTTCAACATTCTCTATGATACCATCAACATTTGCTGTTTGTTTAGGGGTGAGAGATATTGCTGAATTTCTTAAAAGAAACAGTCTCACTGATACTGTAATGCATGGCATGAAAACCTAGTGCTGGTTTAACTTTTCCAAAAGGGTAGGACTTTCCAATTGTCTCATTCTATCATCATTCAAGAATCACGCATTTATGTTAATATTGGGTGCTATTGTTCATAAGCTACTTGTAACAAATGAGTCAAGCAAAAAGGCATGAATTCTGCAGATGGTGGAATAATTCAGTGGGATAATCTGCATAAGCAGATTCGTACTTTCATACAAAACATTTTAATTTAGTGTTTGGCTTTGATCACTAGCTTACTGAACATCCCTAATTTTTTTCATCTAGTTCCCACCTTCTTTTTAATTAAAAATTGTACTGTGATTAATGATTAATCTTTTTCCAAGCAGCAACATGATTATATTATGTTATGTTGTATGGTACAGATTTTCTAATGTTATAATTTCATTCGGATAGCTCTATGTCACCAGCTTCCTCAGTGAAATAGTGCTCCCTGTGAAGGAAAAGCAAACAATCAATATTACCTTGGATTTTATTCACCTGGAAAGAAAGCATATCAAAGTTTATCAGACCACACGTATTTGACTTGTTTATTCCCATAGAAGAAAGATATATGGTGTTCATTATCTGGGTTTCTTGTAGATTTGATCATTCATTGTTCAACAACTAATTTTTGGGGGATGACAATATTCACATTCAACAAGTCAAAATTCCTCTAACTTAACAGAAACAGCTATTAATGGACTCTCTCCCTCATATCATTTTTCACATCAGGTTGATGATAGAGTATTCAGGAGGACCCCACATCTCTGAGATCCCTTAAATAGCTGCTGAGCCAAAAAATGATGTTGTGAGTAAAATCTCAGGTCTCTGTCACTGTGGTGAAGAGAGTAGCAACCAAGTTCAAGGCTGGTTCAAGTCATGACGTGTTGTGAGAAAAGTTTTTGAACAATAGTCTGTGTTCTCACTCTAGTTATTCATGCTCCTCCTCCATTCACCTGAAGTAGGTTTTTATCAGTTAGTCACCAAAAGGTAACCATCTTGCTTGGCATTATTTGCATTTAGGATTTTGGAAATTTTAATTTTATTTTGAATTCATTTGCTTGTTATCTATTTTATTTTTAGCTTCCAGAGTTACATTATTGAGTAAAAAGTATAAAATTATTTCATGTTCTTATGTGGGAAATGAGAAATCATAGAGAAATATATTGAGAATAATTTTAAAAAGTATTTTTCACAATAGCAAGAAATATAAAGAATACTTTAAGGGAAATGAAATTCTACTACTATACCTGGAAGCAATAAGCCAGGACTAGACTGGACGAAGAGCAGCTGCTAGTATTTCAAGTGAGAAAGCTGTCTTTTGATCTCTGTAGGGGGTATATCTTTTGACCTCAATAAGAAGATATTTCAGCACAAAGGTTCAAATAGGTAGTTCTTTAGATTTAAATAGCAACTTTTTAAAATCTTTTTCCAGTTTACTGGATAAAACTGTGGTTCTCAAGTTTTAATGCACATCAGAATAATCCAGAGGGTTTATTAAAGCCAGATTGCTGCTCCCTAACCCCAGATATCCTGATTCAGTAGGTCTTGGGTGAGGCTCGTGAATTTACTTTTCTAACAAGTTTCTGGGGATGTTGATGCTAATTGTCAAGGAACTATATATTGAGAACCACTGGTGTAGAATATACTATAGATGTTATGTACATATGTCCTTATAAGGTACTAAATTGTTATTTTATGCCAATAGAGACTCTATTGCCCTCTTTATGTAAACAGCCCTTCTGGTTTGAATCAACATTTTAAATCGGGCCTGTCCTGTAATGGGCAGTAACATTTAAAGAAGAAAGAATATACAGAGGAGCCTTGAATGTGACATAAGGAATTTTGAATCTCAGCTTTTTTCACTTTCCTGTGCTCAGTGGCTTGAGATGATCAACTATAGTCAAAGGCTTTCTTTTTCTACAAAATGGGAACAATACTTATCTCCCAGTATAGAGTAATACAAATTTTGTATCTAGTCTCTTTATATTTTTTAAATTGATTGTATATGGCATATATGGAGAAATGAAAGACAGGAATGGTATATGTTAATTAATGGGGGTTGCCTTCGAGGGGAAGAACAGAAGGGAAATACAGCATTTTAGTTTGTACATTTCTGTATTGTCTGTATCTTACAGCAATAATCAGTCATTTATGAATGAATTTTGTACTTAAAACAATTATAAAGTAAATGATATGTCTTCAAAAAAAGATATCAATACACTGACAGGAGGCTTCTGTTTGGAAAGCAGTATTATCTTCTATGACAAGTTTGTATTTCCCTTCTAAAATACCAACCTGCAAATGAATTCTTAGGCTTTCTGCTCATGCTAAAATAGAATCCCAAAGCCATTCCTGTAACCAGCTATTTTTCCTTCAGCCCTAACTCACACAGTTCCTGTGCTCTGTGTCAAAATGTGCTACTGCTGAGCACCGGGCTTCCCTTGGAGCGGTCAGTGAAAGTGATGTCTAATCAAGAATAACTTTCACTGCAGGTTTCTTTCCTGTAATTTACTTCCCACTGATTCTCACGGAGGTGATTCCGCAGTGAAAATACAGTCGCTGTTTAATCAGTTCCCGTGATTTCTTTCTGAAATCCATAAGAAGATAGCATTGCAATATCACCTTGTCACTATGGTGGTTTTAGAAACTTTGGGCATTTTTTCAACAGGCCTTCTTTTAGCAGAACCCTGCACTAGGCACTACAGCTGTGTGTATTAGTCTGTTCTCATGCTGCTATGAAGAACTACCTGTGATTGGGTGATTTATAAAGAAAAGAGATTTAATTGACTCACAGTTCTGCATGGCTGGGGAAGCCTCAGGAAACTTACAATCACGGTGGAAGGCACCTGTTCACAGGGTGGCTGGAGAGAGAATGAGTGTAAGCAGGGGAAATGCCAGACACTCATGAAACCATCAGATCTCGTGAGACTCACTCGTTATCATGAGAACAGCATGGAGAAAACTGCTGCCATGATTCAATTACCTTCACCTGGTCCCACTCTTGACACATGGGGATTATAGGAATTACAATCCAAGGTGAGATTTGGGTGGGGACACAGAGCTAAATAAATGATATCACTGGATAGAGAATATAGTAAAATAGAAAACATGGTCTACACCCTGTCTCTCAGCCTAGAACTTAAAGCCTGGAAGAAGGAGTGAGAGATTTGAGTACATGATGAGAAATCAGAATTGGGTGGAAGGCAGTTAGAAAAAATGAGCAGATGAAGCAAGAGGAGTGAAGAAGAAAACTGGATTGCATTTTCTAAAGAAGGAATATTGAAAAGTTTCAGAGTTAGCAACTCTAGCTTTACAATTTTAATTGTAATGTAAAAGTGAAAATATGCCAAAAATTTCTGAAGCAACCCTAGGAATAGGGCGTTATTCCCCAGAGAGAATATACGCAGGTTCCATTTTACTGTACTCCCTCCCAGCTGCCCCCTATGATCCTTAGTTGAGCTGCCTCAGTTAAGGATCATATTCCAGTGATGCTTTGTCTGAATGTCTGTCTATTCTAGACCACAAGTCAGAAGTTCAAAGGCGGAAATTCAGTTCATACTCTGTTTTGCAATGATTACTGTGTTGCTCAAAGGTCACAAATGGGTTGAGTAAATAAAAACAGTTTTTTTTTTTTTTTTTTTAAATTAAGTTCCTGAAACATAATCTGATACTGAAAGGTGTTCTGAGTTATTTTTAGAAAAATTGTAAATGCTACTAAATTAGGCTCTATGTTTTCCAGTTGCTGTTATTTAGAATTATATGTATTCTAGTGTCATAGTTTCCTTTGGTTGTTTTTCCTTTTTTATGGAATTCCTAACATATCCATTCTTTTTTTTTTAAATTTTTTCTCAAACTGTCTTCCAAACTAACCTTTCCTTTGAACCTGTGCTTCTTAATTGTCAATGTGATAAAATGTGTTTGTTTTGTTCCTGCATTCTTTTTTTTTTTTTTTTGCAAGTCAAATTTTATCATATGAGATGGAATATAATATTGAGATTACTTATTACTTAGGCATGGGAGGGGGGGCTTTTAACAACAGATTCCTACATTCTTTAAACAAAGAAACAAACAATGAAATGGAAAGAAATGTGTCAAGGTCACTATTAAGAATAGAAAACAGAACTCTAAAGGAAGATTGCTACCAAGAGAATTGTTTCTAAAGCCAGGGAAAATCACTATGATTTTGTTTTTCTTTGTGTGAGTCTTTTGCTACACATTGATTGTGTCTGTGCCAAGTAACAGAAGGGAAGAGAAAAGCCATTTTAGGACATGCCTGGCAGCATGCAGGTGATTTGGGGCACAGAGGAATTCCAGATCCGCCCACCATAATAGAAGTAAAAAAACCACAAGGCCAGAAAGAGACAAGGAAAGAAAAATTGAAGACCATTCCAGGCAAGAGATCAGGCCTAATAAGCAGATGCTAACTGGAAGTTCAATTAAGTCAGAATGGAATCTGGGGCAAGAAGAGAAAAGCTGTCAGAGTGAATGAATTAATTTTATAGAGAAGTGTAATGCCACACCCATCCAGGTTTCTAATCTCAATATCAAATAACAATCATTCTTCAAGCCTAAATCATAGCTTCTTCTGGAATTCTTTCTTGATCACCTCGAAGTGACATGTTTTCTTCTAGGCTCCTTTAGTTCTGAAGGGTGCACTTCTCATTTGTTAGCCAATACAGCCTACCTTGTGTCCTGGTTACTTATCTTGTGTGATGTGCGAACTCTCCTGTGTTGAAGCTTTTACAATTTCTTTTTTGCAACTTCTAGATTGTTTGCATTTTACTTAAATAAATATTTAACTACTGCAGTGACAATTACATCGTATGATCATCTGATGACATCAAAATCCTGCATATGAGTAATACTGTTATCATCTCAAATCAAGTTCAAAAGATAAAGACTCTGTTTCTAGCACCTTGCATTGTGTACAAGATCGGTAAATTGATGCCATGTCATTGGCTTATGGAAGGTGTTCATAAACCAGTCCCAGACATTCTCAGATCAGTTGTATTTCCTTGGTATGCTTCACACTTTCATGTTACCTGAAATTATTGTGTTCCCCTCTTTTGTATTTTTCTCCCCACTAAATTGTAAGCTCTGTGTGTGCTAGGAGGCTTTCTGTTTTGTTCACTGACAAATCTTTAGGGTCTAGAAAAGTAGCACTTATCAGGCACTCCGTATCTTTTGAATGGAAAAACTGCTGTTGATTATAACCAGATAATATGAAGCCCTATAATCCAAAAGTCTGAACAGAGCTTATTAAATTAGGGCCTTAGTGTAAGGAATTAGGCAAAGTCTCTATTGATGTAGAAAGATGTTAAAAGGTGCAAAGCAAATATGCCATAGGCCTGTCTGTAAAAGGGAGAAATACTTTTAGGAAGAGGATAGTACACCTCTCAAAGACCAACATGAAGCTTCCAGCTTTCTATTTACCTGGTAAATTGAATTGTTATCAGTTGTATGGTCTCTACTGTATTTTATGCCTACCAACATTGGTGTTCAAAGTTGTCTTTACAATTAGGCTATACATTTAGTTACACTACTCATATAATTATCCATAGCAGAACTTCAGCCATTTGTCTTGCTTTTTGAAGTCCATCCTTCCATGTTACCTCCTTGGTTTATGTACATTATAGGAGTAACTCATAAAGGACAAAGTGCTCACACACTGGTCTCTGTTCCCTACTGCACTTCAAGAGTAGAAGCGTTAAGTCAATGCAGCCACAGAAGAGAGCAAAATGACACTAGTATATATGAAGATAGTCACATCCCAAGCCTTGGGGAAATCTACATGTACATAAAAAGACATATACAAGAAAGTTCTTTGCAGCCTTGTCAATAAAAGCAACAAATTTGACATAACTTAAAGTTTTAGTAACTTGAAAACAGATAAATACATCATGATATATTCACACCAAGGAATATTTCTCAGCAGTCAAAACAAATGAATTACTGCTATATCTGTCAACATGAATAAATCTAAAAACATAATGTGGAGTGGAAAAAGTTAGATATAACACACTTTATATACAGTTTAAAATTGCAAAAAGCACCATAAAATTTACATATGCATAAATATATAGCAAATGCTAATGAGATAATAAGTCCTGATTTAATAATAGCGCTTACTTCCATGAATAGAAGAAAGCGAGTGGATAAAATTGAAGAAAATACAGACTCACAAATGTACATGTAATGTTTAATTGATTCTTTCAAAGTTTTCAAGAAAAAATATTTCAAATTAAGGTAGTTATGCACAAGAGTGTTATATCACTTAATGTACTTGCTGTATGTTTGAAACATTGAAATAACAAATACTTATTTAAAAAAAAAATTATTTCCACCCCCGGCCCCAGACCCTACAGCCGCCGAGATGTTGATGCCTAAGAAAAACCAGATTGCCACTTATGAAGTCTTTTTTAAGGAGGGAGTCACGGTAGCCAAGAAGGATGTCCACATGCCTAAGTAGCCGGAGCCGGCAGATAAGAATGTGCCCAGCGTTCACTCATGAAGGCCATGCGGTCTCTGAAGTCCCGAGGCTACGTGAAGGAACAGTTTGCCTGGAGACATTTCTACTGCGACCTCACCAGTGAAGGTATCCAGTATCTCCATGATTACCTTTACCTGCCCCCAGAGTTTGTGCACAGCCGTCCAGAGACTGGCAGACCTCGGCCTAAAGGTCTGGAGGGAAAGCGACCTGCAAGACTCACAAGAGGGTACACCGACAGAGATACCTGCAGGCGGAGTGCTGTGCCCCCTGGTGCCTAAAAGAAAGCTGAGGCTGGGGCTGGGTCAGCAACTGAATTCCAGTTTAGAGGCGGATTTGGACGTGGATGTGGTCAACCACCTCAGTAAAATTGGAGAGGATTATTTTGCATTGAATAAACTTACAGAGAAAAAAAAATTTAAAAACCCAAAGAAAAAACAGTGTATTCACAAAAGGTGAGTTAAAGTTATTGAGGTTGAAATAAGACTGGCAGAAGGAAAGGAAAGGAAGTGAAACTGAACAAGATGGACAAGGTGGAGGAGGGAGCTTGAGAAAGAGATCCAGAGAAATAGGTAAGACCTGAAAGAAAAAATGAACTGGGAAAGTCTCAAGTGATAAAGGATGAGAACGGAGAAGTCACACCAATTCAAGGCAGTGGCTCATGAGTCAATGGGAAACAAAATGGAAAACAGAGCCAGCACCGTCTGCAGACCACAATAGGAATATCAGCAAAGATGTGTAGACACCACTGTAAAGCAAGCAATGTGAAAACATGATTAGTTCCCTTCCTAAGGGTTGATATGCTAGGATAAAGTTAAGAACATTCTAGGAGCCAATTAGCAAAATGCTGCTATTAGAGTATCTGGAAGAAAACTATTGTTCCTATTGTTTCTCAAATCTAGTGTAATTGTGCTAGTAGAATGGTGCAGTGATATATGAAATTTAGTAATGGCTCACCCCCTTCCACCTTCATAGGTAAGAGGAGGTAAAAGGCAAGACGATTGTCTTTCCATCAGAGCAATGAAAGAAGGCAGGGTGACACAATAATGCATCAATGCATGCCAAAAGATTCTATGGCAACATCAAACAACAGCAGCATCTTTACACAGAGAAATGGGTCTCCACTGGACATTCAAACCAGGATAATTGATTGTAAATCTATGACTCACCAAAATGTAGAAAATCTTACCTGTCAATGGGAACTAGAATATTACAATGAGCCAGGCTGCCATTTATTAAATGGGAACTTGCTGACAGGTATCATATTTCTATTAGGGAAGGAAAAAAATAACCTTCTTGGGAATTTCTATTCATATTAACTGCCTCATCTGACTGTGCACCCTTGCTTTTGGCCAGGGAAGAGAAAATCTGATATCTTTTCACGGGACGATTTCTCTTCTTTAAGTAATCTAGAAAGCAAGATAAGAGAGAAAGAAGCGTAGAGAACAAGAGAGAAACAGAGAGTGAATGGCAGAGAGATTGAGAAAATAACTGCCTCCAACCAGAATCAGATCCATCGCCAAGAAAATATTGACAGCTATTTTTTCATTAAGGAAATCATAGAAGCTTTTAAGCTTCAGACTCTGTTGAACTCTGTAAAAAATCAACTCTGCACTTTCCTTGTCTATCCTGAAGTGTCACTAAAAAATAAGAACTCATTCCATGAGTTAGTTAACTACCCCCAATGTACCTGTTAATTGATTATTTAGATTAACACTATTTTGGAACAAAGAACTCTTTCTCAAGATTTTTAATGTTTTTAAAGTAAATACAAAGAATTTGAATAATTTAAGACCTTCAGTGTTAGCCTTTGAAAAACGTAAAAGCATAAGTAAACATACTTGCGGATAACCTCTAAAACAGTTTCTTCTTAAGAATAATTAATTATTAAACTTGTCTGTAGCAGATTATTTATTTTGGGTTGTTTTGACTCAATTTTGTAGCCATGTTATCTGCTGTGATAGTCAGTTTTTTTAACTTTTTTTTTTTTTTTTTTTTTTTTTTTGAGACGGAGTCTCGCTCTGTAGCCCGGGCTGGAGTGCAGTGGCCGGATCTAGGCTCATTGCAAGCTCCGCCTCCTGGGTTCATGCCATTCTCCTGCCTCAGCCTCCCGAGTAGCTCGGACTACAGGCGCCACCACCACGCCCAGCTAGTTTTTTTGTATTTTTAGTAGAGACGGGGTTTCACCATGTTAGCCAGGATGGTCTCGATCTCCTGACCTCGTGATCCGCCCGTCTCGGCCTCCCAAAGTGCTGGGATTACAGGCTTGAGCCACCGCGCCCGGCCTTTTTTAACTCTATTTTTAAATGCTGTGGCTTTAATTTTGTCCAAATTTATTCTACACAATTTATAGGGCATTTACAGATACCCAGTTCCCTAATGCAGCAGTCCTGACTCTTGGCTTATTTGCTTATTACAAAGCAACAGATGTGATGGTAAAGGTGATGGGGAGTAAACAGTGCAATTGACTGTTTTTAAGTTTTACATTTCAACTAGAAGTTAGTACATTTGATTTCTGCATTAAAATAATGGGATATAGTTGTAATATACCATAACATTTATGTCTAGAAATGCCAAGGCAACAAGTCAAATGGCTCCTCTAAACTAGTCCTCATTTTAGAAAATCAGAGGACTTTAGAATTCTGTCTCATAGTTCAATTCCCATGTAATGGACATTATTGACAGATGATACTCTAGACTGAAAATGTGAAGTATGGCCACATTTTTTTTTTTTTAGAAACTGTTGATTCAATAACTGAAAAAGTCTTACTGCCCTAAAACACTTGCTTTTATCAAGCTTCATTTTATTTCCCTGTATCCTTTTTTTAAAGTTTTTTTTTTTTTTTATCATTTTACTTTAAGTTTTGGGATACATGTGCAGAATGTGCAGGTTTTTTACATAGGTATACAGGTGCCATGGTGGTTTGCTGCACCCATCAACCCATCATCTACATCAGGTATTTCTCCTAATGCTATCCCTCCCCTAGTCCACCACCCCTCAACAGGCCCTGTTGCATAATGTTCTCCTCCATGTGTCCATGTGTTCTCATTGTTGAACTCCCACTTATGAGTGAGAACCTGCACTTGGGAACAACCTAGTTCAGAACAACTCCTGCTTCTCAGGTCTTGACAGCCCTCAAAATAATTTATGGCTACTTTATTTTCTGTCTCTAGCTTTCCCTACCCTAGGATGCTTATCATTAACGTTTGTCAGCAGCACCTCATGGACACAATACACAGACCCTCCATTACCCTGATTGTCCTTGTGCCAGACCACTTTTGGCTCACATTCAGGATGGTAGTTAAAATTCCTGAGCTTTGGAGACAGAGAGAGCTTGGCTGAAATCTCGGCTTTGCTACATTTTAGCTCCATGGCTACTTAGGGAGATGTCGATCACCCCAGGCCTCCTTCACTGAACTTCCCCTTGAATTGCCAGCATCTATACCATTTCCTCCCCAGGAGTGTCCTCAGACTTTAGAAGCCTCCTTTGCCTGCCAATACAAAGAATGGGAAGTACCTAGGAATTTACATGCCCCAGAATGAGCCTTAACAAATCACTGTGTTCGGTGAGGGACAACCTCCACACCAGAACTTCTCCGCGCTGATAGACTAAGGCTACACTGAGACCTTGAAGCTACATCGTTTAAAAATAGAGTAAAAAAAAAAAAAAAAAAAAAACCCTGAATATCACAGCAGAGAACATGGCTACCAAATTGAGTCAAAACAAGCCACAATATATAAATAATCTGGTACAGACAAGTTTAATAATTAATTATTCTTCTTAAGAAGAAACTGTTTTGGAGGATATCTGCAAATATTTTTACTTATGCTTTTTTTAAAGACTGACACGGAAGGTCTTAAGTTATTCAGATTCTATGTATTTACTTTAAAAGCATTGAAGATCTTGAGAAAGATCTCTTTGTTCCAAAACAGTGTTAATCTAAATAGTCAATTTACAGATGCATTGAGGGTAGTTAACCAACTCATGGGAAGAGTTCTTAGTTTTTGGTGCCACTTCAAGATAGACAACAAAAAAGCAGAGTTGATTTTTACAGAATTCAACAGAGTCTGCAGTTTAAAAGCTTCTATGTTTTCCTTAGTGAAAAAAAAATAGCTGTCAATATTTTCACAGTGATGGACCTGATTCTGGTTGGAAACCTTCATTTTCTCAATCTCTCTGCCTTTCATTCTCTGTTTATCCTCCCTGCCCAACTTCTCCCATTTTCCTACTGGTTTCTCCTGGAAGCACTTTCTTAATAAAGCACTTGTCCCGGAATCCTCACCTCTGTTTCTGTTTCAGGGAAACCTGGCCAAATATGATAAATTATTATAATCTCTAAACCCCATTCTCCATAACTGTAAATGGGATCAAAATGGTATCTACTGCTAGAATTAATTTAGGGAATGAATAAGAAAAAACACATAGCATGTCATAGTTTCACGCCTGATGCGAATGCATACTAAAATGTAACTATTGTTAGATTTTCTGGCAGAGATTGAACAGGACATTCAAGATGCAGAAAATTCAGGACTTTTCCTTCTCAAGTTTGGGAGGCCATTTTTCCACTAAGGAAGTCTGAGAATGCTGGCTTCCCCTGAGAAAGCATGGCACTGCGGGCAGCCATAGAATTCAAGCTCCCTGCAAAGGTGTTGAAGGACTTGTGCATGGCTGCCAGACACTGCTCAGCAGCCTGTGCTGCTTTCCTTTCTGTTGGCAGTGAGCCAGAAAGCCCAGATTAGCAGTAGCACTATTTTGCTGTCCTCTCTCAGGCATCAAGAGAAGAAGAATGTTTCCTATACAGAACAGAGAAAGTCAAAATCCAGAATACATGTCCTAAATATTGATTTCAAAGAGTTCTTGTACAGGTTAAATGTGATATAAATCTACATGCCAAATTAGTATAGAAAAAAAATGAGGCTTTCTGTTTTTCATTTGGTTCGGTGTTCTGCATATTTGAGAGGCGTAACATCGTGCAGCCAATTATGAGATTGATATTCGGGGGTCGCACTCACCCAGCTGCAAAGCTCAATGTGGGCTATATAAGCAGCTGAAGGGAACTGGGCAGCAATTTTAATTAATTAGCAATTTAGAGCCTCTCATGCTAAAAGCTACCTTAATGATAAAAAGAGAAATGATGTGGGAAGGCAAAAGAATTTGAAACATTCAGCCTGAAACAACAGATAGATTACCAACAGTGAGCTTTTAAGCAGGAACCTATCTTTTACTCAGCCATTACATGCTAGCTATTAATATTTTATGGTTATAAAAATTGTAAATCAGTGAAGATCAACTTACTATTTTGAGTTCATTAAGAGCTTTTTGGCTTCTGAAGAAAATCATTTTAGCTGGACTCTAACATAATTTGCTCTTGAGTAAAAACAACAATCTTCTATTTATTTGTATAATATAGGTCACGGCTTAGAAAACGCTACCCCAAAGCATTTTTGGAGGGCCTTAGAAGTAAGAAAGGCATTGTGACCTTCCCACTTTTCTGTGTGAGATCTGACCATAAATTCTGTGACCCACTTTGCCTGAAAGTAAGTCATAAGACCCTCATCCCAGACAGGTCCTGTCCTGCAACTGGGAAGAAGGAATGCTACACAGACAAGCCAAGGAGAATCTGAATACACAGCACTCTCTGGGTTCCCCTTTAATGTATTGCCATTAGAGCATACTCTTTTGTTCAAGCACATTTATACATGGCTGTCCATTCTCCATTGAACCTAAGCATAAAAATGGACAGTTTTCCCTGGGTCTCTGGGTCTTCATTTTTGAAGGCTCCTGTGTCACATAAAATTTTGTTTAAATAAATTTGTTGTGCTTTTCTATTTGTAACCTGTCTGTTATGATAGAAGTGCTGGCTCTGTCCCTTATGATGGGTGTGGAAGGTTATCACAGCTCTCTGCCTCTACATATTCTTACCCTGATTGCTAAAATCATCATAGTGCTTTATGATTTATAGTCTTTTTATACATTATGGTCACATTTAATCTCAAAGCAAAGATAAAGAAGAGAAAAATTATTATTACCCTCAATATGTGTTAGAGATAGAAATAAGGTTTTCAGTCCATCCAGGATCGCAAAGTAAGTGGTGATGCTGTACAGATCCTTTAATTCCAAATTGCATTGATAACTCACTTCACATCAAATATATATGTGATATAAAAATCTTACTGATTTTTATATAAGAGAGTCTGCTTCATAAGTTAAAATGATCAAAATATGGAGCAAGGGAAATCAACTTGTTTCTTTTTTTTTTTTTTTTTTAGGTTCAGGGAATACGTGTATAGGTCTGTCACATGAGTATATTGTGTGAGGCTGAGATTTGGGCTTTTGTATATCCATCAAAAAAATAGTGAATATAGTACCTAATAAAAATGGGACTCAACTTGTTTCTTAATCTCAGCCAGTTCAATTCCTACTAAGTGATAAATACAATTAATCATTTTCCCTTAAACATTGATTTAAGAGAAATCCCTATATCTACCTTACTTCTCCCATTAGACAATGAGGGTTGGAGACATATCAGTAACATACTCATAGTTTTGATACACAAAGCCTAATTTTTATTTGGAAATACGTTTCTTACATGAATGAATGAATATACTCAGGAATGCTCTAGTTATAAGAGCGTTATCATCCATGAACAATGCTCAGAAAGAGCTTACAATATTGAAGAATTTAGAAAATATATACATGGAAATAGCAAGTAAGTGCAAAACCAGATACTACTAGTGATGAGTTTATCAGAATTTCATTCAACAGAGAAATGACCTGTTAGAGAAGAGTACATGGAAGCTGTAGGTTATGCTCTCAGTCCTTCATCTACCTATCCTGGTATCGCTTTACCAGTTTTGCTCTCACAGGCTCCGTGTGCTTCCATTCCCAACAGCTAGCACTCAAGTGCTTTGGCAGAGAGAAGCTGGAAATATATCTGAATGTATGTCCCTTCCCACCAGGCACATTCCTTAATCAATGCCCAGTAATACCTGGGCTTTTGTCCCTGAATGAGGCAGATCTAATATAACCAACATTGTCTCCAAAGCTTCCCTTTGAGACTGAGCCAAAGCGAAGGTTCCTGGGACCTCACTCCATCTCATACCCTTATTTGGCCCCCTTCTCACTCAGGCGCCACTTCCTTCCTCCCTTATTTTTTTTCTTGATCCTTCCTAATAAACCACTTTCACAAAAATCCTCTTTTTTAGGTATATTTTGGGGGAACCCAATCTAAAAAAAAAAAGGTTGAAACTGAGTTTCAAATTTGAGTGTTGTGCCAAAAATTTCATTCCAGGAAAGGAGAATGTAATGAGCAAAGGCATGAATCTGTGGAGGTTTTGTATTATTAATGTAGGTGTTAAGAGTTGTAGGTGTTGTTAATGTAGGAGTTCAGGGAAAAGGCTTCCTGACAACTAACATGGGTGTTGTAGAGACAGGAGTATAAGCTTGGGTAATGATACGGCTTGGCTGTGTCCCCACCCAAAATCTCATCTTATTGTAATCTCCATAATGCGCATAATCCCCACGTGTCAAAGGAGAGACCAGGTGGAGGTAATTGAATCATGGGGGCAGTTTCCCCCATGCTGTTCTTGTGATAGTGAGTGAGTTTTCATGAGATCTGATGGCTTTATAAGTGCTAGATCTGATGGTTTTATAAGTGTTTCATGAGATCTGATGGTTTTATAAGTGTTTTGTAAGTCCTGCATTCATTTCTCATTCCTGCCCCCTTGTGAAGAAGGTGTCTTGCTTCCCCTTCACCTTCCACCATGGTTGCAAGTTTCTGAGGCCTCCCCAGGCAGGGTGAACTGTGAGTCAATTAAACCTTTCCTTTATAAATTACCTAGTCTTGGGCAGTTCTTTATAGCAGTGTGAAAATGAACTAATAATGGTAGGTAGCACAATAGGGCAGAATCATGTCAGGTAGGGCAGAATCATGTCAGGTAGGGCATGAAAAAAAAGAGAGAGAGATTTGAACTTAATGTAATAAAGAGTGTGAAATCATGTTGAAATTCCTAGCAAGAGAAGAATGTGAGAAAAGCAGGCAAATCTCAAAACATAGTTACAGAACTCTGGTCTCTGTAGATGCTATGTGGAAAAAAAGTTCTATGGTCAAATAAAGTTTGAAAACACTTTTCATCCTACCTGTAGTCCATGGATGATTATCAAATGACCATATACCTATGAAAGGTGGGGTCAAGAAGCAGTTTTAATTTTGTTCTTCTAGTTTCTATTTTTTTTTTTTTTTTTTTGAGACAGAGTCCCCCTCTGTCACCCAGGCTGGAGTGCAATGGAACAATCTCGGCTCACTGCAACCTCTGCCTCCTAGGTTTAAGAGATTCTCCTGCCTCAGCCTCCCACGTAGCTGGTACTACAGGCACACGCCATCACACTTGGTTAATTTTTGTATTTTTAGTAGAGACAAGGTTTCACCATGTCGGCCAGGCTGGTCTTGAACTCCTGACCTCAGGTGATCCACCAGCCTAAGCTGGCCTCCCAAAGTGCTGGGAATACAGGTATGAGTCACTGTACCCAGTGTTCTAGTTTCAAATCTTATCTTTTGATATCATTTTCTGGGTAGGCTGAGCAAAGGTTTTTTTCAAATAAATTTTTAGAAAATTGTAACGGGCGGCCGGGCGCGGTGGCTCAAGCCTGTAATCCCAGCACTTTGGGAGGCCGAGACGGGTGGATCACGAGGTCAGGAGATCGAGACCATCCTGGCTAACACGGTGAAACCCCGTCTCTACTAAAAAAAAAAAATACAAAAAAATAGCCGGGCGAGGTGGCAGGCGCCTGTAGTCCCAGCTACTCGGGAGGCTGAGGCAGGAGAATGGCGTGAACCCGGGAGGCGGAGCTTGCAGTGAGCTGAGATCCGGCCACTGCACTCCAGCCTGGGCGACAGAGCGAGACTCCGTCTCAAAAAAAAAAAAAAAAAAAAAAAAAAAGAAAGAAAATTGTAACGGGCATATGAAACACATGGAGATCTTGCGAAAATGCAGATTTTAATCTAGAAGGTCTGGATGGAGTCTGAGATTTTGCATTTCTCACAAGCTCCCTGGTGATGCAAGGTTGCTCTTCTAATTACTACACTTTGAGCAGCAAGGGGCTCTAAGATAAGGTCTACCTGACTGTAAAATGCAGAGACTCAAAATTAGAATTTCAATAGAAATTATTTTTCCTCTGTCAAACATTTATTTATTATTTCTCATACATATTTGTTTGTTTATTTTGTTAGTTTTTTATAATATTCATTGCCAGTCGAGCAGTTAAGAAGGAGTGATAGGGAGAAACGTGTATAGGTAAGGGAATTTAAATGAGGTGTGAAACTTGTGGGAGGCTCCAGGGAAGAGAAGACGAAGGGTCTACTTTCAGAGAGAGTTCGGCACCAGTGGGAGGTTCCTGTGGCTAATTTTCAAGTTTTACAGGGGAAAGGGAACATTTTATCAAGATATATTTTTAACTTCTTTTTTCATTCTATGTTCTTCATTTAACTGTTAATTTTATACATGCTGTGGGCTGAGAAATATGAATAAGGTTTCCCTTTAATAGCAATGTTACCTAAAAGCAGCTATACCAGTTTTTAACAGAATCTTCTTTCTCTGTCATATTTTGTTATTTCAATAACCTTCATTCTTTAAGGAAGTTTTCCAATAGTATTTTCTTCATTTTCGTGTGCCAGTACCTTCTTCATTCTAAAAGTGTAAGAAATAAGATAAAGAGAGAGTATTCTTGCAATCATTTATATTCAGAAACACAATGGTTAAAAAAAATAGCCATTTTCATTGGTTTTTAGATACATATTTGTTACTTTCTGGAAACAAAAGGAAGGAAATTTAAATAATAAACGTTTGAAATCTTGATGGTTCCCAAAATAGCAATGATGAAAACATAGGCTCTACCCTTTTGTTTTTCTTAAGATGGTCCTAACATCTAGATCTATCCATTTTAACCCAGAACTCCAACTCAAAATTAATAAGGGAGTAATAAAATTAATTATGCATTTAAAAAGTCTCATGACACTACAGGATGTTATATATAAAACAAGTTCTCATTTTACTTTAAAATATGACTATACTTTTATTATATATGTAATGTATTTTTCAGAAGATTTATAGGTAAACTTTATATTGTATTATTAGCCAGCCATGGCTTCCTCTGTGGGTTAAAGAATTAAAATGTTAATGGGAAATTCATGACTCAGGACTAAGAACACTTCCTTTTTCCTCTGAATGACTGAGTATATATATATATTTTGCTCTTTTCAATATCATGACCCAGAAAATTCATTAGATTTGCATTAACAAAGTGAGCCATGTATATTAACCTTCTCAGTCTAGAAAAAAAGGTAAGAAAATTAACAACTCTTGAGTATTTCCAATGTCCAGGGAATACTCAAGGCACTTTTACTGAGTCATCTCATAAAACAGCCAGAGTCTCAGTCTCCACATCAAAGGATTATAGAATATCTCTAAAGAGTCAGAGTAAGAAGAGTCAGAGTAAAACCACTGTAAAACATTCTCGTTCAAAGAATACAGTTTATTGTGACAAGTAATTACTGTGTTCCTTACAAGTGATTTGACAACTGACTAGGGAGTAGAGACACTGAAAAGGAAGTCCACATAGGATAAGGCTTCACCAGCTCCCCATTCCTAAGACTTGATCATTGCCAATGGATCTGAGAACTTTGAGTTGACTGAGGCCTTCATTTCCCTCCAAGAGAATATTGTGTTTTATATTTACATTTCTTATATCTAAAGGCAAATGAAGGAGACACAGATCCCTGCCTTAGTTAGAATGGATCTTTAATACTTGACTTGGGTTTGCAAGTCTTCTGCTCATAAACACTTCATATTGAAGCAGCTTAGTCTTTAATTGTAAAAAGGAGTTAATAACTATAGGAAAAATTTAAAGGCAAGAACTTCATCTAAGGTGGAAAAATTATCCAACTATTGTGAAAATAAATGAAAAATTGAGAATGAGAGTATTTTAGCAAAAATAACAGAAGAAGCAAATAAAAGCAAGAGAATATGAATATCATATCAGGAATTCTGTAAGTCAAAAATCTTATAGACAAAGAATCAGTTTACAATCAGTTTACAAATATTACTGTTACTTCCCTTTGGGAATTACTACTGTAATTCACACACACACACACACACAAACACACACACACACACACACAGGAAAAATCTTTTGTTTGGGAAAACCAAAAGTGAACTTGTGTTTTTTTTCCTGATTGCTATTGATTTTTTCCAACAGAATCCCATCAGATTGCTGCATTTCAGTCTTGAGCGTTCACAGTCTTGTTTTATGTGCTTTATTGGAAAATTTACATGAAAATGTTCCTCATTTTAGATGTTACTATAATACAAACATGCCAAGATGAGTATAATAATGGATTTTTTGATACAGCTTCAGGTGGAGTAGGAAAAAATATTTGTGGTTATGTTACCTTTTTTCCATTTATGATTAGATTTTAACATTTTGAATTCTTTCCTAATCCGTAAATTATTCTTATTCTGTATAAACGTTACCTTATCCATCTACTACATTGATCTTTTTGTCTCACTTTGATTGCTCAAGTTATCTCTAAATTATTTTATATACAATCTTCAAATCATAGTCAACATTTTTTCATGAAAGACAATATTTGCCACCAATCCCAGAAAATACATTAGTATTTTCAGTGTATACATCAACAGAAAGAGCATAATGGCCACATTATTAAATATGATTAGGGAAAAAGACTAAATTAATAATACACTTAAGTGTCACCAGTGTCCCAAAGTGGATACTGGGAAGCTCCTATAATTTCATTGAATTCTTATTATAATACCATGAGGTAGATTCTGTTGTTATTATTTCATGTTCCCAATGAAAACGTTTTATTTTTACTTTATTTTTAAGAAAACTACTTTTTTCCAAAAAGTTGTATACCTTTTTTATGTAAAAAAAATCAAGTAATCCATAAAAGTGCAAAGAAGAAAGCAAACTATCTCCAAAATCCCACCACCCAAAAACAAAAGTTATTAATGTTTGCTGAAAAATATTCCAGATGTGTCTCTTTGCATGTACACAAATAAAGGTTATTGCTGTATAGTACAGCCACGTAGACAGATAGATAATAGATAAGGATAGACTGGTGAATAGATAATATTAGTGAATACAGAGAGAGAAGAGAAATAACCAATGGATGGAAATCCAGCTAATAGTTAAAAAATTAATGTATTTTCCTTTCTTATGCTTCCATGTACCTAATCAGTCAAAAGCATCTATGTATGATAGACATGGTAAGGTCAGTATACCTGAAAAAAATGTAAAGAAAAAAAGAGTTAACTTTTCAGCATCTAATATTCAGAACAGAATTTTAAGGTGCCATTAAGTTTGAAGATCATACATCATGAAAGGGAGGGAAAGTGATTATTTTCTTTTATCTTCTCTTTAGTACATCAAGAGCCAGGCCAGAGTTTTCCAAATGTAATTTCCATACAGAAACAAGTCCTAAGTAATCTCCATCTTGGCACTTGCATGCCCAATTTCAGTCACCACCTCACAGATGGGTAAAGATGCCTAACTACTGTGCAAGTTTGTAATCATAATTACCTTGCATATACAGAGGAGTTTTTTTTCTTAGAAATTACTACTATCTTTATGATATATTTCTTTATATTTTTACACAGCCACATTATCTTTTAAAGTTGTTGTGTTTATATTATGCCTCTTTAGTGGAAGACAGGTAATTTTCACTCTTCTTACTAAGTTACCAAAGCCCACAATGCTAATGGTAATTTGAATAATAATGCCGATTGCTTCATTAGTAATGATTTGGGTTACTACAAAACTTGTAACTTTTCAAAACTTTTATGAATACTTTTTCACAAAAAGATTTTACTACAAATATCACAGATTTTTTAGAAATTAAGTTGCCATTTTATACAGAATAGAAAATTGCATCACAAAGAATGGCAGTGACTTTCCTCCGATCATGCAGCTGGCAGCTGATAAGCAGCTGAGAACAAATTAGGTCAGTTCCCTTAATCCCCAGCCCTGTCTTACTTTCATTAAACATTGCTTTGAAGTTTTTTCGAGACAAGATTCTTTACTTTGGGATCAAGGTAAACAGCATCACTTTAACAAACATCTCATGGCAAGAAGATGTCTCAGGGCTAGGCTATTCCTTCTGATTGTCTGGGTAAGCTCATTAATAACCATGCAGAATGAATGGATATGATCTGCATTTCCAAACTAGGGCTTGATCCACATGCAACTATTTCCTTCTTGTGATTTATTTCACTGCTAAACCTTGCTTATTCAGTAAGTTTCTTCTGTCTAGGCCTCCACACTGATGTACTGATACGACCTGTAATACAAGTACATTTTCTGGTTACCATAGCTTTGGGATAATCTGTCTCTGCCAAACTGTTCATTGCTCAGGCACTTATTCCATCAAAATTGTGTCCAGTCTTATAACAAATATTGAACTTCAAAGAAAATCAATGTATCTTGTATTTTTAAATGAGTAAGAGAGTCTTTTTAAAAACATTCCTTCTGAGCCAAGAACTAAAAATGCAAAACAGTAATTGGGTACTGAAAAAAATAGTTTAGTACTCCACAAGCCCTTATTTCACCAGATACTGAGTCATTTCTTAGTCCATTCACAGTAATATAGTCTTTTTCTAGCCTGCTCCAGCCTCTGCCCACTACCCAGTTCAAAAGCCACTTCTGTATATTTGTAAGTATTTGTTACAGCAGCACCCCACTTCTTGCTATCAATTTGTCTTAGTCTATCCCTGTAACTATAACAAGATTCCTGAGATTTGGTAATTTACAAACAATAGAAATTTATTTCTTACAGTTTTGGAGACTGGAAAGCCTAAGACCATGGCATCAGCAGATTCAGTGTCTGGTGAGGGCCTGTTTCATAGATGTCATCTTCTCATGGTGACCTCACATGGCAAAGGGGGCAAAGAGGCTTCCTCAAGCCCTTTTAAAAGGACAATAATCCTATCCATGAGGGGTTCCCAAAGACCCCACCTCTTATTACTATCTCCTTCAGGGTTAGGTTTCAACATATGAATTTTGGAGAAACACAGACATTCAGACCATAACAACTTCATATTTATGACAAGGATGTTGTTCCTGAAGTTTCTATATTTTAGTTTGTATATAAATTTAATTTTAATTACAAAAATAAAAGAAGCTTATAAATATTAAATTAAAACTTCGGACTAAAAACATGTAAAATGAAAATGTTTTATAATATCTTAGAACATAAGCTCAAACCACTATAAGATCTGCTTTATAGATTTGGTCTAGAGCTGAACATTTTTTGTTCTTATGTGTAATAGAATGAACCACACTTTAAGAAATAGAACTAATGAAAAATAAAATATTAATATCAAATCTCAAAGGTAAACTGACAGACTTTTTATCATAAAATAAAATACTTGAAATATTTCCTGCCAAATAAATGACTATGAAACAATGGAAGAGACTGAAAGAAGGAATGTCATGGTCAAACTAAAGAACAGGAAATGAAAAAAATCTGTTATAACTGTATAATGTGCTCCTTCATCATTCTAACACATTATAAACTTTAAAATGATGCTCAGACTGGTTTTACAAACACTTCTCTTGATCTTGCCTCATGTTTTGTTGTATTTGATAAAAGGTTTTTCGACTTTAAGCCTCTAAATATCAGGCTGAGGAAGTCTAACTTAAGAGCACTTAATAGAGCATTTCACGCCTATTTAAACTATCTTGAAATCATTGGAGTGTCTCGGTAAGGTTTCCCTTGAACTTATCACCTTAGAAAGGCACATATGAGTCTTTCCCAAAGGCAGCATCTTTTACAAAAATACCATCTCATATCAACTTATTAGCTACAATGGCCACTTCAATCGGATGACAATGTAAGGGGAATAGAAGTCTCAAGTATACTGGAAAGTTTTTAATGACTTAATCATTCTATGATATGATTTTTGTAGTGTTTTGTTTTTTTCAAGCTTTCTCTTGGTCTCCCATTCTTGGGATCTAAAAAGACTTTAGCCTAATGTCTAGAACTCTCCAGTAGTATTTAGATTTCCTTTTGTGAAAACTGGTAGAAGGAAAGAGACAGCCTCTCATGGAGTGATAATGGACAACTGCTCATCTACTCCAAGCTCTTGTGTTGTGGGATACTATTGCATGTAGCATCTTCAATCCAATTTTACTCAAGCCACTCAAAATCATGAGGACATGGGCACTTCTACTACCACTCTCAAAACTTTGCAGGCCACATTGTCACCACATAAAATTTCTGGTTTAATTGATGGCATGAAGCTTGAAGACTTTTCTCCAAATTTTTAGACTTTCCTGATTGTTCTATAATTTAAGATATCCAGAGGTAAGTCAGCTGTTCAGCTACTTTTATGGTCAAGCCCATCTTTATTTAAAACAAGGAACTATACATGTCTATATGTCTCTGCTTAAATACAGAACATTGAAAGCTAAAAGTGATTGTTTCTACCAATCCCAGTTTTATGTAAATGAGGAAACAGATTATTCTGATATTTCTACTCTTAATGCGATTTTTGAGCTCCAGTCTAATCCAACTGCCTGCTGCACTCAAAATCCAGTTGCCCTACAGCCCCTCAGCCTTAACAGGTAAACGCTGAACCTTATATTTCTCCGCAGAAGTTACTTAACAGTCAGGATCCATAATCACATTAGATGTTTCAACAGAAAGGATGTAATATAAATGGTGAAATAGGTGCTGGGGGATAGAACAAAGATAGTGGCCAAAGTAAGCCGCTTCCTGGGAAGAAGCAAGGGACATGGTTGAAGTTGAGTTGAGCTCAGAGAACTCTGCAGTTTGTAGGGGGAATCCCATGGACTCAGATCTACAAGGAGGGGTGCTGGCCTAGTATCTGTGGTATACCAGGAGTGGAGGAGTGGGCGACAATGGGAAAAGTTGGGATTCAGACCTCTGAACAAGGGGCATTCTAGGTGGCTGCTGGCATCTCTGAGGGATTATAATGAGGCAGTTTTGGGAATGCAAAAACAATAAACAAGAAACAAACCAAAAGAGAAAAATAAATAAATAAAAAACAGCATGGGCACTGGAAAGAACTACTACTGCCAAGGTGAAGGGATTCGGTGGGGAGACATGGAGTAACAGCAAGCACACAGGAAGACTTGAATCCTATCTCCCCTTCTCCCACTCTCCAGTTTCCCCAATGGCAAAACCTGACAGGGAGCCAAGTGGCAAGAGAACAAGGCAGTTTTCAGAGTTGCAGTCCCAACATCACAAAGCTGAGGATAGAAAGGCAAACAAATGGAAGAACATTCCATGCTCATGGATAGGAAGAATCAATATCGTGAAAATGGCCATACTGCCCAAGGTAATTTATAGATTCAATGCCATCCCCATTAATACCAATGACTTTCTTCACAGAATTGGAAAAAACTGCTCTAAAGTTCATATGAAACCAAAAAAGAGAGTGCATTGCCAAGACAATCTTAAGCCAAAAGAACAAACCTGGAGGCATCATGCTACATGACTTCAAATTACACTACAAGGCTAGAGCAACCAAAACAGCATGGCACTGGCACCAAAACAGAGATACAGACCAATGGAACAGAACAGAGCCCTCAGAAATAATACCACACATCTACAACCATCTGATCTTTGACAAACCTGACAAAAACAAGAAATGGGGAAAGGATTCCCTATTTAATAAATGGTGCTGGGAAAACTGGCTAACCATAAGAAGAAAGCTAAAACTGGATCCCTTCCTTACACCTTATACAAAAATTAATTTAAGATGGATTAGAGACTTAAATGTTAGACCTAAACCATAAAAACCCTAGAAGAAAACCTAGGTAATACTATTCAGGACCTAGGTATGGGCAATGACTTCATGTCTAAAACACCAAAAGCAATGGCCACAAAAGCCAAAATTGATAAATGGGATCTAACTAAACTAAAGAGCTTCTGCACAGCAAAATAAACTAGCACCAGAGTGAACAGGCAGCCTACAGAATGGGAGAAAATTTTTGCAGTCTACTCATCTGACAAAGGGATAATATCCAGAACCTACAAAGAACTCAAACATATTCACAAGAAAAAAACAAACAACCCCATCAAAAAGTGGGCAAAAAAAAGTGGACAGACTCTTCTCAAAAGAAGACATTTATGCAGCCAATAGACACATGAAAAAATGCTCATCATCACTGCCCATCAGAGAAATGCAAATTAAAACCACAATGAGATACCATCTCACACCAGTTAGAATGACGATCATTAAAAAGTCAGGAAACAACAGGTGTTGGAGAGAATGTGGAGAAATACGAACACTTTTACACTGTTGGTGAGACTGTAAACTAGTTTAACCATTGTGGAAGACAGTGTGGCGATTCCTCAGGGATCTAGAACTAGAAATGCCGTTTTACCCAGCCATCCCATTACTGGGTACATACCCAAAGGATTATAAATCATGCTGCTATAAAGACACATGCACATGTATGTTTATTGTGGCACTATTCACAATAGCAAAGACTTGGAACCAACCCAAATGTGATCAATGACAGACTGGATTAAGAAAATGTGGCACATATACACCTTGGAATACTATGCAACCATAAAAAAGGATGAGTTCATGTCCTTTGTAGGGATATAGATGCAGCTGGAAACCATCATTCTCAGCAAACTATCCCAAGAACAGAAAACCAAACACCGCATGCTCTCACTCATAGGTGGGAATTGAACAATGAGAACACTTGGACACAGAAAGGGGAACATCACACACCGGGGCCAGTTGTGGGGTGGGAGAAGCAGGGAGGGATAGCATTAGGAGATATACCTAATGTAAATGACGAGTTAATGGCTGCAACACACCAACATGGCACATGTATACATATGTACTAAACCTGTGCACATGTACACCTTGTGCACATGTACCCTAGAACATAAAGTATAATAGTAAACAAAAAGAGAATATGAACCTCTAAAGCTTCATCGCAGCAGAGGTGCTTAGTAAAGATGTTGCTGAGTTAAAGAATAAAGGAAATTATGGGATGTCCCTGAGGTCAGAGCGTGAATGGAGAAGACAGAATAAGAATCCTGGATTCTTGGATTTCATTCCAGGAGTCCTGGCACAAAATCACCCCAGTTAATGTCCATACACCCCAGTTAATGTCCATGCATATAAATATCTCAGTAAAGAAATTTAGAAGTTGTATTCATTTTTGAATATAGAAATGTATAAAGAACAAAACAAACAACTCTAATTTGACCATCGAGATAATCTCAGTTGCCTTTTTAAAAATAAGTTATAAATATGCATAGTTAGAAAAAAATAGGCCAGTCGTGGTGGCTCAAGCCCGTAATCCCAGCACTTTGGGAGGCCGAGACGGGTGGATCACGAGGTCAGGAGAGAGAGACCATCCTGGCTAACACAGTGAAACCCCATCTCTACTAAAAAAAAATACAAAAAACTAGCCGGGGGAGGTGGTGGGTGCCTGTAGTCCCAGCTACTTGGGAGGCTGAGGCAGGAGAATGGTGTAAACCTGGGAGGCGGAGCTTTCAGTGAGCTGAGATCTGGCCACTGCACGCCAGCCTGGGCGACAGAGCAAGACTCCGTCTCAACAAGAAAAAAAAAGAAAGAAAAAAGAAAAAAATAAAGCTCTTCAGAGAAGCAAAAAATAAGAATGTGAAAACCTTCTTCTCTCCATTCCCAATATCTTTAAAGGAAAAATTTTAGATTATAATTTTAAAGATTTCAAAGGTTAAGAAAAGCTTACCCCCTGTATAAAGTTATAGCTTCTCTGTTTGATTCAAGAGTTTTATTTTCAGTTTAAATTACATGAATTGCCCTCCTGGACTTATACATACTCCAAAGCCATCATATTATAATGGCCCATGATATAGTAACATGGTAAAATGGAATAAACCTTCAGTAATATATAATTTAATTATTTCATCATGAAGATGAAAAAACTGAGACGCAGAAAGTTTGTGTTACTACCCTGAGTAAGGCCAATAGCTAATAGAGCCACTAATACAACTCCAGGCTCCTGTGTTTCCATCCATAATGAATACTTTACCCCCAAATTCAAGAAATAGAGACACTAATTAAAAATGTATGTCTTAAATTTAATAGCAGATAACTTATGATTATTTTGCATTGATACAGTACTAAGTAGTAATTTTTAGACAAAAGATTATACTTCCTAATATTTGTGCAGTACTCATGTTAGAACTATTCAAGCAAAAAAATTCACATCTCACCAGGTGTTTCACATGAGTCTGACACTTGTTTTTAAAACACTGCTAACCCCTTAAGCTTGTATCCTAACATAATTTGTGTTTGTGTGACTCATTACAAATAGAAACGGGAATATTCTCTAAATATTAGACTCAATGAGAATTTCCTCAGCAATATCCTAGGCTCACATGCCCCAGGCTGTTAATGAAAGAAGAAAACAGTTCTTTTATATTAGCAATATTATAACTGAGATGCAAATGCTTTATTCTTCGGCTTTTGTTGCCATCATTGACTATCATTATGTTGACAGATTGAGGAACTAGAGGGACAGTATTGCAGGAGAGACAGAAGATATAAGAATGCTCTGGTAAATTTTTAAGAATACTAAGTGGCAAATAAATGTAAATATGCACTAAATGCATCTGTGTTTTTAAGAGGTAGGACTTAGAAATAATTGCCAAATACCTAGAAAAATTAATAAATACAATCTGTGTTCTTTCAGGGTTAATGTCTTGATAAAAAACAGAGATTTTATTAGGTATTTTGCCAAAGAAAAAATATAGATGATCCATTTAAATAGAAGATCATCTAATAATCAGTTTTGTTAAGTGGATAACAATATCCAATGTTATAAAAAATGGGAAAATGGAGACTTCCACACATTGTTGCTATAGATGTAAATTGGTCCAATTTTCTGGAAGGCAGTTTAGCTTGTCTATTAACATTTTAAACGTGTATGCCCTTTGAGGCATCAGGTCCAATGCTAGAATCTTTCCCAAGGAATTAATTGGAAGAGGTGCCAAAAAAGTCTAAGTGAAAGGATGTTTATTGCATTGTTTGTAACTGTAAACAGCTGGATAATGTCCTAAATGTCCATCAACACAATATTGGTCATTTATTTAATGAATATACAGCCATTAAAAATAATAATGAGATAGAACTATTTGTGTTGACAGAGAAAGATGTTAATGATATATAATTAATCAAAAAGAAAGAAAAATAGGGAATGGCTATGAAAAAATATGTTCAGAACTGTTTCAATTTTGTGTGTGTATATAAATAGATGTATAGATACACACTTAGCTTGTCATGGGATATTTGTGTTACTTCTTTATACATTTTTGTATTGTTAAATTATTTTTACAATGAGTGTTTATTATATTTATAACCAGCAAACATAATAAAGGTATCTTGATTTTGGAGAAAGAAGAGACTGAGAATGAGTGAAGGCTTCAGAAAGATGGTGATACAGGAGTCAATTCTTGAAGGACTGAGATTATACACTTCATTGTTTCGTTCTGAATATTTAAAAATTTAGTATAGAAAACTTAGAAAGCACAGAAAATCATAAAAATGACAATAAAAATTACCACCCTCAGAAATAATTATATTTCTAGGTATTATCAGCTAGGTAAAATTTTAATCGACAGGGATGAGAGTGCAGGCAATTTTGGGAAAACAAAGGTAGAGAATTAAGAAAGATAGGATTGTATTCACATAAGCTATTTAAATTAACTCAATCAAAAAGAAGTGGAAAGTAAATCTGAAAGATTAGATTAGAGGATATCATCATAAATGGCCTTAAATGTGAGGATGACTGTAAGTAATGAGGAACCATTGAAAGCTCTAGTGCAAGGAAAGGAGGTGTTTGAAGATATGCTTGAGATTAACCTGTAATCCCAGCACTTTGGGAGGCCAAGATGGGTGGATCACCTGAGGTCAGGAGTTCAAGACCAGCCTGCCCAACATGGTGAAACCCCGTCTCTACTAAAAATACAAAAATTAGCCAGGCATGGTGGTGAATGCCTGTAATCCCAGCTACTCGGGAGGTCGAGGAGGGAGAATCACTTGAACTTGGGAGGTGGAGGTTGTAGTGAGCCGAGATCACGTCACTGTACTCCAGCCTGGGCAACAGAGCGAAAAAACAAATGAAAAAGTTAACCTAGTAGCAACATTAGAAAAACTGAAGAAGAGAATGGAGTTAGAATATTTAATAGTTTATTATAGTAATCTAGGGAGAAAGTTATGTATTTAAATCCTGAATTAAAGAGAAAATAATACACAGAAAAGGGAAAATATAGGAATGTATCTACAAATATATGTATTTGTAGCGATAATAAAGTTTTACACATTTTGCCTAAAATAACAGTATCTTTGTGTGTGTACTTTTTATTATCTTTCATTCTATTTTTTGTTGTTTGGGGAGAGCTGAAATTTTACAAGATTATAAAACATCAGCTTTGACAACTGTAAGAGTGATTCGCTTCTTACTTATCAAGTTCGTCTATTATTGGAACAAAATAAGTAAGACAAATAAGAATCAGTTACCTTTACAATCTAAGAGTCCATATTACAAACACATGAAGTTTTCACAAGGATTTGAACAAAGACCCTGCCCTCATAAATTTTTGCCAAAAATATAATAAAGTGAATTATAAGAATTTGCCTAATGTAAATCTTTTTCTTGACTTTAACTGTTAAATTAATAATAGTTGATATCATATTGCCTATAAATTATATGACATAAACAGTAGATGTTCAGCAAGTCATTTCTATTTAAACCTAATTATGGGGGAAATAATATTATGATGACAACACTTCAATACTGTCTCTACCTACACTTAATAAGTTTCCTTGGTTTGCTTTGCATTTTTAGGTAGTGTCTATGTTATTTCTTTTTCTATAACTAGTTGGATAATAATATAATGCCTGTTGAAGGTAAACATTTAAGAGCAATTAGAAAGTTATTTGTCTGTTAGGAATTCTGACCCTTTTCCCCAGATCTGACACTAGAAAATATGCTTCACATTTCTAATTTCTGATGTTGAAATAGAAGTTGCAGAAATTGTAGAAGCTGGAGAAGTTGGAGAAATTGAAGAATTGAAGTTCTCATCTGTATGTGTATTTCTATATGCACTATTGCCATTCTTTTAATGTATGTGCAGTATAAATGTACATGGAAAATATTTCTACTAAATTTTGCATGATATATTTGCAGGGGATACTGTAGGCATGTTTCCAGATGCCCTTGAATTCTGTATACTACTGTGCACTGTCACCTTAGCCAATGATTGATTAGTTACTGCTGGAGTAGAAAAACCCAGCTCCCTTGACTGAGATGGGAACAATTCTGAGGCACAATTTATAAAGCTCCCCTGTGGGATGCACCTTTAATGACCCCACCTGGGAGTTCTCCGATATGGTACCCTCCTTAGCTTCTTTTTCTTCCTTGCCCAGCATCCCACAGTTCCTTGACACTCTTTCCTGGGAGCACTAAATAATCTCTTGTACATGAATCCTCTTCTTAGACCCTAATTTTGGGGAACTCAACCTAAGGCACTGTAATCTAAAAAACAAACGGGAACTAGTATAAAGCTTACTGAAAACACTTTGCCATTTTCTTCCAAGAGAACAAGCCATGGATATAACAATAGCAACTAGACCACTGGAGAAATACATGAATAGCCACAGATTCAATAAAGAACTCTTAAATGTACCTTTCCAAAATATTTTTACATCAAACTTAAGAAGAAATTTAATATTATGTTATTTACCCTTTCATAACAGTAATAGCTGCCATTTGTTGAATTATTAGCTATGATTGTCATTGTTCTTGTGTTTTTGCATCTTATGCCATTTAGTCTTCACAACAACCCTATGATGGAGGAATTTTCTTTATTTTTCACACGAGTGGGGTGTAGCTCTGAGATCATACAGTTTAGCAAGTAGCTGAACCAGGATTTAAACCCAGGTATAATCTGGCATTAAAACTTATAATCTTTCTACTTTATCTCTGTGTTGTTCTTCTGTAAGAACATCTTGAAATACAGTAGGTGCCTATGTTCATTGACTTACTGTTGATTTTCCTCTGTCATTGACGGGAAACTATGAGGCAGTATTTATCCAATGACTTTCATCAAAGAACTTACCCTTTGCAAATACAGCCATAGTATTTCAATTACTTCAAAGGGTTAAGATAAGTTTTCTCAAATCTTGTATTTTAAGGACCCCAATATTTGTCTGGTTTTGGTTATGTCATGAAGATGCCCATTAATGAAGTCATCAACAACTCGCTCGACCAGCTAGTGCAGAAAAAACAGCAATATACCATTAAAGCACCAAGCCTAGAAAGGGATATTGTACTCAATACCCTATGGTTCACATATAACTACTTAGATTGTTTAGATAATAACCCTGGCCAACTATTTTTCTGTGGTGGTCATTTCTGGCTTCTGAAGACTGATCAACTTATTACATTCCTATTACCAAATGCTATCAGGAAGCACATTCAGTTGTAATCTATCGTTTATCTGTAACAACTGTGAGAAAAATCAACAACATCCAAGCAAGGGTGGCACAAGAAGCTAGAGCCATTTGTCTCTTTGTGGTCAGACACAACAACATGTAATTCATCTCAGTCTTTGACACTGAAAGCAGTATAACTCAAATGGATGGCATTGTGCGTGGCTGGCCTTACAAAATAAAAATACCGGATATCTTCACATCCTGTAAGCACTTCCTTTAACCCTATGGAAGCAAATGCTTTTCATCCATGGAATAGTTCTACACTTAATGCATACATTGAGTGTTTTCTGTGTGTTTTACCTTAGTAACTATTTGGGTGATAAGACACAACTTGAGAATGAATGCTAATGAAGTTGAATGAAGGAAAGATTTGTTGAAGACAAGAAAGCTGAATGTTTCATCTGTATCTGTTGATTACTTTGGGAGCATCAGAGGTTATTAATTTCCAACTATTTCTATAAACATGAAAAGGAATTGGATGCCATTATGTGTTGAATTTTGTCCCCCAAAAATATGTTGAGGCCTAACCCCAAAACCTTACCAATGTGGCCTTATTTGGAAATAGGGTCTTTGCAGATGATCAAGGTAAGATACGATCATTAAAGCAGGCCCTAATCCAATATGATTATGCCCTTCTAAAGAGGAGAAATTTGCACACAGAGACAGACTGTACATGGCAGAATGCCATGAGAAGATGAAGGTAGAGACCAGGGTGATGCATCTGTAAGCCAAGGAACACCAAATAAGGAACACTAAATACTGACAGCAAACCCCCAGAAGTTAGGAAAGAGATATTGAACAGATTCTCCCACAGAGATCTCCAAAGGAAACAACCCTGCTGAAACTTTGATCTCAGACTTGTAGCCTCCAAAACTGTGAAACAATAAATTTCTGTTGTTAAGCCACCCAGATCTTGGTATTTTCTTATGCCTCCCCTGGGAAACTGATATAGATGTAAAACATAAAATTTAATTATTCTAATGCCTATGTACTCATCAGGATCTTGTCAATTGAAAGTGGCAGAAAACTAAGAAGCTTGACTTTTCCAGGGTTCTAAGTTAGTATTCTCTCCATTCTTTAGGCTGCTTCCTTCTGTATTGGCTCCATTCTCAGAAAGGTGTTTCACTGCACATGGCCAGATGACTGCCAGCACTTCCTGCTAGACATTCTGTCTTTTCAGCAATACCAACTTTTCCTCCCTAATTTTAACCGAAGTTCCAAGACTATGTCTCACTGACTTGTCTCCATTACTATGTGGTGTTTGGGAGACGACTAATCCAAGACTCTACATCCAGGGGTAAAATCAACATGGCCTGAACCACGTGGACTGAAAGAAGGAAAGACATGAATAGTTGCCAGGATAAAAATCAGTGTGTTACTTTCCAGAACCGGGAGGAATTGGGAATGGGTAGGAAAAAAGCAAAACTGAGCAATTCTCCATTACCTTATAACTTACCACTCCACTAGTCTAATATGAAACCACAGGAAATTCTTCTCTATTAAAAAGATAATGTGTCTGGGTCCAAATTTATTAATTACGTTAATTTCCATTTCTTCTATTTCTACTCACATTATCTCACTACTGGACTCTCTTAATTGGTATTGCAGCTACATACTCTTCTCCAGATTAAGTTGTAGAAGGTAAATATTGTCAAGCCTGAAAGCCTGGCATTCTCATTAATACTGTTTAGTAGGTCTTCAGTCCAGCATGTAAGACCCTACTCACCATCTCAACTTCATTTTCTAACAATACTGTATGCAAATCATCCATAGTGTAGTCAAGATGTCCTCATAGTTATGACACACACTGTGCAAATCTCTAACTTTCACCACTTTGATTGTCAAAACTATCTTTTCCTTTCTTTATTTTTCCAGACTTATTCTCACTTCAAGGCCCAGTGTACTTCCCAGCCTTCCCATAAGACTCCTCCTGAATGCCACTGGAATGGGTAATGGTCCTCTGAAATTCTAAGCCACTTATTGCCTTTACACTATTTGATCCTCAACCTATCCAACTATGTATCATTAAGTATGCCTTTATGTGTATATCTTATCTCTTCTAGTTTCAAAATTATCTCATTGCAGACTTATTATACAAACGGTTATTACCCCCCAAAAAATAGTTGGCAATAATGATCTCAACAATGGTTATCCATTTTTCAAGATAATTGTCTGAAATTTAAAGATACTTATAAGAAAGTGGTAATCTTTTTGTACCATGCTTATGAGATATATATGTCAGCATGATTATCTCAATGTATTAGAAGAGAATAGATTGAGGTAAATTAAATGGCTTCCTTAAAATTACCCCAATTGTTCAATGTAAGATGGTCATTCAAGAGATAGAGCCTAAATACAAACGCAGTTTTTCTAACTTCAAGCTCAGTACTTATTCATTCACCATTTACCATACATTATTGAGTGTTTAATATGAAGGATGCAAGGATGAAAATAGAGTCAATACCCTCAAGAAGCTCAAGATGTTATGTAAGTCACAAATACATAAGTAAATATCATAAATATGCTTCCAGTATACCACTCAATTTCTCTGACATATAAAGAGTTTTTATTAATCACAGTATGGATTAAATAATACACAGGGAAGTACTACGTATTTTGTCTTCCTGTATTACATAACCCTTAGTGCACACTCAAATTGAGTGAACATGGAACTACTGGAGAGAACAAAAGGTTTGGGTAATTCCCAGACAAAGACTTAACAGGCCTGCCTAGAATACTGAGATGCAATTCATTTAATCCATGAGGTGAGATGGATAGTGCTAGGAAAAATGTAAATTTGAAGAATTAACTTTTAAAACATTTAATTCAATACTTCTTAACACTTACACTAGAGACCTTAGTATATACATAGAAAGAGAGAATGCACCTTCTACTTCCAGCCAAAATTTTCTACCCTTGTAAGAGCTTAGGCGTAGCTTATCAACCTGAAAGAGCAATTATTTTTCTTGTACAAGTATGGTGTGTTATATAAGCAGGAAGTGCTTAATAGTTGTCATATTTTCCTACCTGCTTGCTGTACTGTACTCTGCTGAAAAGCAGAGAAAGTGTTCAAAAATAACTTATGTTTAAAGACTGCTTCCTATAACCAAATTTAATTCTTGTCTTGGCTCTTAGTGTATTTTCCAGTCTACATTGATATAAAGACTTCATCTCCTAGGCACTGAAAAAATCAGTATATGAATGTTCGAATAGCAGTTAAAGTTCTGCAGTTTTGTTGCTGACAATAGCACCAGTGTATTCCAGTGAACTATGTCTCATTCTCTGCAAATGAATGAACAGTATATAATTTAAAAAAATTTTCTCATTTATTAACTAGTCGGGGGAAACGCTGTACCACTTGTGCACATACCATCCTCTTCCATTAGTGAAAATTAAATGAAGGTTATACCCAGGGTTTGTAAGCGAGGATTGACAAAGCAGCTGGGAGAGATGTGGGAGTCTGTGCAATCGAGAATGAGAGACATTAGCTGATCAAATACTGGTTTCCTTCCCTTTGCATCATTCCCACCTTTGTTACTATTCTTTCAAGATGGTAACTAAGTTCTCACCAAACTCACTGAACTCACCTTATGCCTTTTTTTTTCCACTTTATCTACTATATGCTTATGAGAAAATCCACAAATCTAGCAAAATATCTTATAATATATACATGATTATACTTGGGTATGTGATGATCAAGATGGTGTTGTGTGTCTGGCTTTTTTCAGGACTCTTTCTCCTCTCTTTTAGCTCATCGTTTGAAAATATTACTTAAGCATTACTTTTAAAATATATATTTTTATTTTATACTTTTATATTGTGCTTTTCCGTAGTTTTGGGAGAAAGGAATTAAAAAAAAAAAAAAGCTAGCGCCACCAAAAAGGATAAAGATGGAGAAATCCATAATCCTTCTCCTAATGGATATGCTGTAATCAACAGAAATGTTATGTGGAGCTAGTGTTTCTATTTCTTTACATTTATAGAAAGGTTCAAGACAACTGCTTTTTCATTATCAATTTTAAGTTGCAAACAAACAGATTACAAACTGTGGGGAGACCATTACCGTCTGGGAGAATTCACGTTTCTCATGTAGGGGTGAAATAAGAACTACATCCTGAGGTTTTTTGGAAAGAAGCCACTTGTCTTTCCCAGGGGTCTGGTGGGGTTTCCTGAGCTTTTTACTGGCAACACTCAAGTGTTGTTTATGGGACCATGCCAAGACGCCATGGGATTGAGATACTCTCATTTAGCTGGCAGGCGGGTCTGGCTCTCTCCTTGGTGCTGGCTGCTTCCAAGGAGCTTGCTTCTCTGGGCTTTGTTTTTAGCAAGACACAGAGAAAAGGGGTTATCCTGCAAAGTCCTTAATGGATTTACATCCCCAAATGAGCACTTGGCTTTGTTATCCCAAATTGACTCACCTCCCTATGAAGTTTTTCTAAATTGCCACTGCCTTATAACACCTACATTTTATTTTTTCCTTGGCACTTAGAAGGTTTTGTATGGCTTTGAAATTCATATTGTGGGGGGGCGGAGCAAGATGGCCGAATAGGAACAGCTCCAGTCTCCAACTCCCAGCGCGAGCGACACAGAAGACCGGTGATTTCTGCATTTTCAACTGAGGTACTGGGTTCATCTCACTGGGGAGTGCCGGACGATCAGTGCTGGTCAGCTGCTGCAGCCCGACCAGCGAGAGCTGAAGCAGGGCGAGGCATCGCCTCACCTGGGAAGCGCAAGGGGAAAGGGAATCCCTTTTCCTAGCCAGGGGAACTGAGACACACAACACCTGGAAAATCGGGTAACTCCCACCCCAATACTGCCCTTTAAGGAAACGGGCACACCAGGAGATTATATCCCACACCTGGCCGGGAGGGTCCCACGCCCACGGAGCCTCCCTCATTGCTAGCACAGCAGTCTGTGATCTACCGGCAAGGCAGCAGCGAGGCTGGGGGAGGGGCGTCCACCATTGCTGAGGCTTAAGTAGGTAAACAAAGCCGCTGGGAAGCTCGAACTGGGTGGAGCTCACAGCAGCTCAAGGAAACCTGCCTGTCTCTGTAGACTCCACCTCTGGGGACAGGGCACAGCTAAACAACAACAACAACAACAACAACAACAAAAAAGCAGCAGAAACCTCTGCAGACGCAAACGACTCTGTCTGACAACTTTGAAGAGCGCAGTGGATCTCCCAACACGGAGGTTGAGATCTGAGAAGGGACAGACTCCCTGCTCAAGTGGGTCCCTGACCCCTGAGTAGCCTAACTGGGAGACATCCCCCACTTGGGGCAGTCTGACACCCCACACCTCACAGGGTGGAGTACACCCCTGAGAGGAAGCTTCCAAAGCAAGAATCAGACAGGTACACTCGCTGTTCAGAAATATTCTATCTTCTGCAGCCTCTGCTGCTGATACCCAGGCAAACAGGGACTGGAGTGGACCTCAAGCAATCTCCAACAGACCTACAGCTGAGGGTCCTTACTGTTAGAAGGAAAACTATCAAACAGGAAGGACACCTACACCAAAACCCCATCAGTACATCACCATCATCAAAGACCAGAGGCAGATAAAACCAAAAGATGGGGAAAAAGCAGGGCAGAAAAGATGGAAATTCAAAAAATAAGAGCGCATCTCCCCCGGCAAAGGAGCGCAGCTCATCGCTAGCAACGGATCAAAGCTGGACGGAGAATGACTTTGACGAGATGAGAGAAGAAGGCTTCAGTCCATCAAACTTCTCAGAGCTAAAGGAGGAATTACGTACCCAGCGCAAAGAAACTAAAAATTTTGAAAAAAAAGTGGAAGAATTGATGGCTAGAGTAATTAATGCAGAGAAGGTCATAAACTAAATGAAAGAGATTAAAACCATGACACGAGAAATACGTGACAAATGCACAAGCTTCAGTAACCGACTCGATCAACTGGAAGAAAGAGTATCAGCGATTGAGGATCAAATGAATGAAATGAAGCGAGAAGAGAAACCAAAAGAACAAAGAAGAAAAAGAAATGAACAAAGCCTGCAAGAAGTATGGGATTATGTAAAAAGACCAAATCTACGTCTGATTGGGGTGCCTGAAAGTGAGGGGGAAAATGGAACCAAGTTGGAAAACACTCTTCAGGATATCATCCAGGAGAACTTCCCCAACCTAGTAGGGCAGGCCAACATTCAAATCCAGGAAATACAGAGAACGCCACAAAGATACTCCTCAAGAAGAGCAACTCCAAGACACATAATTGCCAGATTCACCAAAGTTGAAATGAAGGAAAAAATCTTAAGGGCAGCCAGAGAGAAAGGTCGGGTTACCCACAAAGGGAAGCCCATCAGACTAACAGCAGATCTCTCGGCAGAAACTCTCCAAGCCAGAAGAGAGTGGGGGCCAATATTCAACATTCTTAAAGAAAAGAATTTTCAACCCAGAATTTCATATCCAGCCAAACTAAGTTTCATAAGTGAAGGAGAAATAAAATCCATTTACAGATAAGCAAATGCTTAGAGATTTTGTCACCACTAGGCCTGCCTTACAAGAGACCCTGAAGGAAGCACTAAACATGGAAAGGAACAACCGGTACCAGCCATTGCAAAAACATGCCAAAATGTAAAGACCATCGAGGCTAGGAAGAAACTGCATCAACTAACGAGCAAAATAACCACTTATTATCATAATGGCAGGATCAAGTTCACACATAACAATCTTAACCTTAAATGTAAATGGACTAAATTCTCCAATTAAAAGACACAGACTGGCAAACTGGATAAAGAGTCAAGACCCATCAGTCTGCTGTATTCAGGAGACCCATCTCACACGCAGAGACATACATAGGCTCAAAATAAAGGGATGGAGGAAGATTTACCAAGCAAATGGAGAACAAAAAAAAGCAGGGGTTGCAATACTAGTCTCTGATAAAACAGACTTTAAAACATCAAAGATCAAAAGAGACAAAGAAGGCCATTACATAATGGTAAAGGGATCAATTCAACAGGAAGAGCTAACTATCCTAAATATATATGCACCCAATACAGGAGCACCCAGATTCATCAAGCAAGTCCTTAGAGACTTACAAAGAGACTTAGACTCCCATACAATAATAATGGGAGACTTCAACACTCCACTGTCAACATTAGACAGATCAACGAGACAGAAAGTTAACAAGGATATCCAGGAATTGAACTCATCTCTGCAGCAAGCAGACCTAATAGACATCTATAGAACTCTCCACCCCAAATCAACAGAATATACATTCTTCTCAGCACCACATCGTACTTACTCCAAAATCGACCACGTAATTGGAAGTAAAGCACTCCTCAGCAAATGTACCAGAACAGAAATTATAAAAAACTGTCTCTCAGACCACAGTGCAATCAAACTAGAACTCAGGACTAAGAAACTCAATCAAAACCGCTCAACTACATGGAAACTGAACAACCTGCTCCTGAATGACTACTGGGTACATAACGAAATGAAGGCAGAAATAAAGATGTTCTTTGAAACCAATGAGAACAAAGATACATCATACCAGAATCTCTGGGACACATTTAAAGCAGTGTGTAGAGGGAAATTGATAGCACTAAATGCCCACAAGAGAAAGCAGGAAAGATCTAAAATTGACACTCTAACATCGCAATTAAAAGAACTAGAGAAGCAAGAGCAAACATATTCGAAAGCTAGCAGAAGGCAAGAAATAACTAAGATCAGAACAGAACTGAAGGAGATAGAGACACAAAAAACCCTCCAAAAAATCAATGAATCCAGGAGTTGGTTTTTTGAAAAGATCAACAAAATTGACAGACCACTAGCAAGACTAATAAAGAAGAAAAGAGAGAAGAATCAAATCGACGCAATTAAAAATGATAAAGGGGATATCACCACTGACCCCACAGAAATACAAACTACCATCAGAGAATACTATAAACACCTCTATGCAAATAAACTGGAAAATCTAGAAGAAATGGATAATTTCCTGGATACTTACACTCTTCCAAGACTAAACCAGGAAGAAGTTGAATCCCTGAATAGACCAATAGCAGGCTCTGAAATTGAGCCAATAATTAATAGCCTACCAACCAAAAAAAGTCCAGGACCAGATGGATTCACAGCTGAATTCTACCAGAGGTACAAGGAGGAGTTGGTACCATTCCTTCTGAAACTATTCCAATCAATAGAAAAAGAGGGAATCCTCCCTAACTCATTTTATGAGGCCAACATCATCCTGATACCAAAGCCTGGCAGAGACACAACAAAAAAAGAGAATTTTAGACCAATATCCCTGATGAACATCGATGCAAAAATCCTCAATAAAATACTGGCAAACCGGATTCAGCAACACATCAAAAAGCTTATCCACCATGATCAAGTGGGCTTCATCCCTGGGATGCAAGGCTGGTTCAACATTCGCAAATCAATAAACATAATCCAGCATATAAACAGAACCAAAGACAAGAACCACATGATTATCTCAATTGATGCAGAAAAGGCTTTTGACAAAATTCAACAGCCCTTCATGCTAAAAACGCTCAATACATTCGGTATTGATGGAACGTACCTCAAAATAATAAGAGCTATTTATGACAAACCCACAGCCAATATCATACTGAATGGGCAAAAACTGGAAAAATTCCCTTTGAAAACTGGCACAAGACAGGGATGCCCTCTCTCACCACTCCTATTCAACATAGTGTTGGAAGTTCTGGCTAGGGCAATTAGGCAAGAGAAAGAAATCAAGGGTATTCAGTTAGGAAAAGAAGAAGTCAAATTGTCCCTGTTTGCAGATGACATGATTGCATATTTAGAAAACCCCATTGTCTCAGCCCAAAATCTCCTTAAGCTGATAAGCAACTTCAGCAAAGTCTCAGGATACAAAATTAATGTGCAAAAATCACAAGCATTCTTATACACCAGTAACAGACAAACAGAGAGCCAAATCAGGAATGAACTTCCATTCACAATTGCTTCAAAGAGAATAAAATACCTAGGAATCCAACTTACAAGGGATGTAAAGGACCTCTTCAAGGAGAACTACAAACCACTGCTCAGTGAAATCAAAGAGGACACAAACAAATGGAAGAACATACCATGCTCATGGATAGGAAGAATCAATATCGTGAAAATGGCCATACTGCCCAAGGTAATTTATAGATTCAATGCCATCCCCATCAAGCTACCAACGAGTTTCTTCACAGAATTGGAAAAAACTGCTTTAAAATTCATATGGAACCAAAAAAGAGCCCGCATCTCCAAGACAATCCTAAGTCAAAAGAACAAAGCTGGAGGCATCACGCTACCTGACTTCAAACTATACTACAAGGCTACAGTAACCCAAACAGCATGGTACTGGTACCAAAACAGAGATATAGACCAATGGAACAGAACAGAGTCCTCAGAAATAATACCACACATCTACAGCCATCTGATCTTTGACAAACCTGAGAGAAACAAGAAATGGGGAAAGGATTCCCTATTTAATAAATGGTGCTGGGAAAATTGGCTAGCCATAAGTAGAAAGCTGAAACTGGATCCTTTCCTTACTCCTTATACGAAAATTAATTCAAGATGGATTAGAGACTTAAATGTTAGACCTAATACCATAAAAATCCTAGAGGAAAACCTAGGTAGTACCATTCAGGACATAGGCATGGGCAAAGACTTCATGTCTAAAACACCAAAAGCAACGGCAGCAAAAGCCAAAATTGACAAATGGGATCTCATTAAACTAAAGAGCTTCTGCACAGCAAATGAAACTACCATCAGAGTGAACAGGCAACCTACAGAATGGGAGAAAATTTTTGCAATCTACTCATCTGACAAAGGGCTAATATCCAGAACCTACAAAGAACTCAAACAAATTTACAAGAAAAAAACAAACAAGCCCATCAAAAAGTGGGCAAAGGATATGAACAGACATTTCTCAAAAGAAGACATTCATACAGCCAACAGACACATGAAAAAATGCTCATCATCACTGGCCATCAGAGAAATGCAAATCAAAACCACAATGAGATACCATCTCACACCAGTTAGAATGGCGATCATTAAAAAGTCAGGAAACAACAGGTGCTGGAGAGGATGTGGAGAAATAGAAACACTTTTACACTGTTGGTGGGATTGTAAACTAGTTCAACCATTATGGAAAACAGTATGGAGATTCCTCAAGGATCTAGAACTAGATGTACCATATGACCCAGCCATCCCATTACTGGGTATATACCCAAAATATTATAAATTATGCTGCTATAAAGACACATGCACACGTATGTTTATTGCGGCACTATTCACAATAGCAAAGACTTGGAACCAACCCAAATGTCCATCAGTGACAGATTGGATTAAGAAAATGTGGCACATATACACCATGGAATACTATGCGGCCATAAAAAAGGATGAGTTTGTGTCCTTTGTAGGGACATGGATGCAGCTGGAAACCATCATTCTTAGCAAACTATCACAAGAACAGAAAACCAAACACCGCATGTTCTCACTCATAGGTGGGAACTGAACAATGAGATCACTTGGACTCAGGAAGGGGAACATCACACACAGGGGCCTATCATGGGGAGGAGGGGGGGGGAGGGATTGCATTGGGAGTTATACCTGATGTAAATGACGAGTTGCTGGGTGCAGCACAGCAACATGGCACAAGTATACATATGTAACAAACCTGCACGTTATGCACATGTACCCTAGAACTTAAAGTATAATAATAACAATAGAAAAAAAAGAAATTCATATTGTGATTTGGTTTCTACTGAGTCTATAAGCCACTTTAGAGCAAGCACCTGAAAATTCTCTTATCCCAACAGTGCCTAAGTTGTAATAAGTTGTTGAAAATATTGTTTGATGATAGGAGTGTTTTCCTGTCTTCTTCCCTGCAAGTGATGCACAGAGTTTTTAAATTATAAGATCCTGTCATATCTAGACAATGTTTAAGATAATAGATTTACATATGTGGCCCATAGTTGGCAAGTATATTATTTTTATATTTCTCTTCCTTTTCCAATAATTACACAAAACCCCCTGTTGTTCTCTGCCTCTTTGTCTCCTCTCTCTGTCTCTTTCTCTCTCTCACACACACACACACATACACACACAAATGGATACAAGATCACAGTTTCACTCCCAAACACACTCCCGCCTTTCAATGGGATCCTAACATTAGAGGTCAAGAGCATAGAATCTGAAGCTAAACTGCCTCAGATCCTATACTAGCTCCCGTAATTAATACCTACATGACAGTGAAAAATGTCACGTGAGTACGCGAGGCCGGGCACGGTGGCTCATGCCTGTAATCCCAGCACTTTGAGAGGCTGAGGCGGGTGGATCACCTGAGGTCAGGAGTTCGAGACCAGCCTGGCCAACATGATGATGCTCCATCTCTACTAAAGATACAAAAATTAGCAGGGCATGGTGGCGGGCACCTGTAATCCCAGCTCCTTGGTTGGCAGGAGTATTGCTTGAACCCGGAGGAGGAGGTTGCAGTGAGCAGAGATCACACCATTGCACTCCAGCCTGGACGACAAGAGTGAAACTCCATCTAAAAAACAGAAAAGAAAAGGAAAATGTCATGTCATGTGTATCTCTGTGCCTCAGTTTTTGATTGAGAAAATGAGGATAAAAATAGAAAGTAACCTCATATTTTGAGTTAATCACATAAAGCCTTTAAAAGAATGTCTGGCTCATAATTAGTATATTAATATTTTTCATTGTTACTAGTTTGGGGAATGGTTTAGCAAAAGCGTTAGTCGTCTCAGCAGTCATCAGTTCAGACTTACAAAACATGCAATCTCAACTCATGAGGGAAGTGGCAGTGGTAGCAGAAGCAAGAGCCTAACTAGAAAAGCTAGATCCTCTTCTTAATTGAGGGAGTCCAAATCTCCAACCTTTACTTCTTTAATGGAAAAGATGTTGGCCAATAAAAAGCAACTAATTTAACTAAATAAGTGTCTTTGGGCTGCGAAGAGCTTTATAAATCCTTACTTTTTTGATGTATAACTTGCACAACCTAAATTTTATGTAACTTTGCACAATAACTCCTGAAATTTTATGTTTGGAAAATCTAAGGAGAGGATCTGATGTTCGATACATAAGAATAGAAATGAGTCACAGCAGGATAATGTTAAAAGAAAAGACAATTATTAGGTACAATAGCTTGGTTCTAAAATGATGTTTTCTGTCGCTTCATATTTGTACTATTTCTAGGTTACTCTCATAAAAGGCCTGCCAGTGAATAAAATAGGTCATCTATTGCTCCATATTTAAAATGATTTCAGAAGTGCATAAAGTGATGGCTAAAAGTGGAGTTCCAGACTTGAAGATCACAGCCAATTTTGTTTGTTTGTTTGTTTTGCTTTGTCACCCAGGCTGGCATGCAGTGGTGCAATCATAGCTCACTGCAATCTCAAACTCCTGGGCTCAGAAGATCCTCCTGCCTCAGCCTCCCAGGTAGCTCGGACTACAGGTGCACGCCACCATGGCTGGCTAAAATTTTTTTTTATTTTAGTAGAGACAGGGTCTCCCTATGTTGCCCAGGCTGGTCTTGAACTCTGGTCTCAAGTGATCCTCCTGTCTCAGCCTCCCAAAGACCTGGGATTGCAGGTGTGAGCAACTGCAACTGGTCCAAAAGAGACTTTAGGGCTTAGCTTCAATGAAGCCAAGTGTTTGGCAGTGGTAACTCTGTCTTACTTGAAGGATCCCCAAAATATGTCTATTAATGGGGAATTTTTTTTTTTTTACCTGAAACTGTGGAATAAGCCCTAAAGCATGGCTTCCAAGGTTATCTAATAACTGACACCTCTTATAAGTTGGTGAACCTGGTCTAGAGCATGCTCCACCATTTGTCCTGGCACGGATGTATACTGGACTACTTCAATTTTACATAAATAAGGGTAAACCTGGAAGTAGAAAGTTATGTTTACAATAAACTTTGCCTAGAAATCATTCCAGCTACTTATGCTACATTTTTTAAAAATCCCAAAACTTTGTGGCTTAAAGCAACATCAATCATTTATTTTGCTCATGAGTCTGCAATTAGGGCAGGACTTGGTAAGGTGGCTTATCTCTATGAGCACCAGCCGAAATGGCTTGATTGGGACTTAAGGATCCATTTCCAAAATGCACATGGTTGGCAAGTTGCAGTTGGTGGTTAGCTGGGAATTCAGCCAGGGCTGCAGACTGAGGGTTTTCCTCATAGCATTGAAAGCCAAGCTTCAGGCCGGGCGAGGTGGCTCAAGCCTGTAATCCCAGCACTTTGGGAGGCCGAGACGGGCGGATCACGAGGTCAGGAGATCGAGACCATCCTGGCTAACACAGTGAAACCCCGTCTCTACTAAAAATACAAAAAACTTAGCCGGGTGAGGTGGCAGGCGCCTGTAGTCCCAGCTACTCGGGAGGCTGAGGCAGGAGAATGGCGTGAACCCGGGAGGCGGAGCTTGCAGTGAGCTGAGATCCGGCCACTGCACTCCAGCCTGGGTGACAGAGCAAGACTCCGTCTCAAAAAAAAAAAAAAAAAAAAAAAAGAAAGCCAAGCTTCAAGAAGAAAGGTTTAAGCAGCTTGATCAGAGGGTATACGGCTTCTTATGAGCTTGCCCTATTATATTGCATTAGTAACTAGGAAAGTCATTAAGACCAGCTCACATTCAAAGGGAGGGGAGTTAGGCTCTATCTTTACTATCCTGCAGAAGTTATCATGCCGAAATCTCTATGTATAAGTGAGGCTATTTATGATCTCTCTCTTATATACAGTAATGCATCCTTTATTGACAGGGATACACTCTGAGAAATGGACTATTAGGCAACTTTGTCACTGGGCAAATATCATAGAGTGTATTTACACAAAACTAGATGGTATAGCCTAGTATACTTCTAGGCTATATGATATAGCCTGTTGTTTATAGACTGCAAACCTGTTCAGCATGTTTCTCTACTGAATTTTGTAGGCAATTGTAACACAATGGTATTTGTGTATCTAAACATAGCTACACAAAGCAAAGCAAAGGTACAATAAAAATATGGTTAAAAAGGATTACAAATGATACACCTGTATAGGGCAGCTCCATTATCATTTTATTGGACCACTGTCATGTATTTGGTCTATCACTGGTCAAAATGTTGCTATGCTATATATGACTGTATCTTAATTGTGATTTTCTTATGTTTCTTTTAGGCAAGTGAATCTTGTTTGATATACCAAAGAGGTTCATTTTTCTGGTTCTTTTTCTGGTCAGTCTTTTTTTTTCTATTGACATTTAGTGATAACATCATCTGCATATTTTCACATATGTAAGAAATTGAAATGGCCCCTAAAGAAACTGGATCTCTTAATTTGTTTCTTGCACTTTAATTGTAGATTACAGTTATATTTCCTTAATGAGATTGTGAGCTCTTTGATACCAGGGACAATGCCTTGCTTCTCTTATCTCTAGCACCTATCAGAATATGTGGCACATCCGAGTGAATGCTATTATTTGAATGTAAGGAAACTAAAATGATGTTGTTAAGAAATACAGGATAAAACTCACCAGCTTCACACACACACAAAAATACCACACGTACCTGGCATCTTCAGGAAGATGAAGAGCACCTGAAAAGTTGTGCTCTACAAAGAAAGAAGAATCATCTCACTTAGCAGCCACTCCATTCTCCCCAGTATGTTGAAAATAGTATCACATTATAGGTGGTGTATGATATGAAAAGGCCAGGAATCCTGATAATCTGTTGGGTGAACAAAACCTATCAGCAGCATTTTGATGAAGGAAATGATATGCTAGCACAAGAGAGAACTGACTTGATCCGGCAGTGACTCAATTTATTTTCAAAGGAAGACTTTTTATCATGTGCATCAGAGCTTTAATCTTTTGCTTGTCACTTGATGATCTGCTCAGAAAACTTCAAATTTATGAATCAAAATGACCATAAGCTTTCTTGGGACTGTCTATTTTCCTGAAATGATCATTTAGTTCAATAAAGATGTATTTAATGCCATTTGATGTGCCAGAAACCATGTTCATGGTGCTGCCTGAAACACTGCCAATCTAATTATTCAGCTTTTTTCACTTAGTAATGTGCATTTATGTTTCTTAGATCTCTTTTCATGGCTTGATTATCTCATTTCTTTTTAGCACTGAATAATACTCCATTGTCTGCTTGTAGCAAGGTTTATTTATCCACTCAACTACTGAAAGACAACTTTGTTGCTTCCAAGTTTTTGGCAATTTTAAATAAAGCTGCTATAAATATTTGTATACAGAGTTTGGTGTAGACGTAAGTTCTCAACTCATTTGGGTAGATAACCAAAGATCACAATTGATGAATCATATGGTTAGTTCCATAAGACACTGTCAAACTTTTCCACAGTGACTATATCATTTTGCATTTCCATCAGCAGTGAAGGAGAGTTCCTGTTCCATCCTCGTTAGCATTTAATGTTGTCAAAGTTTGAAATTTTAATCATTCAAATAAGTGTGGAGTAGTGTCTCACTGTCATGTTAATATGCAATTCCCTAATGACATATGCTTTTGCACATCTTTTCATATGCTTACTTGCTATCTGGATTATCTTCTTTGTTTAGATGTCTATCAAGACCTTTGGCCCATTTTAAAAATTAGATTGTTCACTTTCTTAGTTTTGAGTTTTAAAAGTTCCTTTTTTATTTTGGCTAACAGTCTTTTATCAGATGTGTCTTTTGCAAATATTTTCTTTTAGTCCATGACTTTTCATACTTGCTTGTCTTTCCCAGGGCAGGGATTTTTAATTTTAATGAAGTCCCACTTATGAATTATTTCATTGATGAATAGTGTCTTTGGTGTTGTATCTAAACAGTCATTGTCATATTCAAGGTCACGTAGGTTTTCTCCCATGTTGTCTCCTAGGAATTTTACAGCTCTGATTTTACATTTTGGTTTATGAACTGTTTTGAGTTAATTTCTGTGAAGGGTGTGAGGTCTAGATTTATTGTTTTACAGGTGGATGCCCAGTCATTTCAGTACCATTTGTTGAAAATACTATCTATTCCACTTTATTGCCTTTGTTCTTTTGTCAAAGATCAGTTGACTATATTTATGTGGGTCTATTTCCGGACTCTCTATTCTGTGCCATTGATCTACTTGTCTGTTCTTTTGCCAATATCACACTCTCTTGATTGCCGTAGTTTTATATTATTGGAGCTGTGTATTGTCAGCCCTCTGATTTTATTATTCTTCAATATTGAGTTGGCTATTCTGGGGCAGTATTTCCACATAAATTTTAGAATCAGATTGTTGATATCTACAAAATTACTTTCCTAGATTTTGATTGAGATTATGTTGTATTTATATATCAAGTTGGGAAGAACTGGTATCTTGACAATACTGGGTCTTCCTATCTATGAACATGGAATATCTCTCCTTTTAGTTCTTTGATATTTTTAATGAACTTTTAGTTTTACTTTTACAAGCCTTATACATATTTAATTAGGTTTATATCTAAGTGTTTTATTTTGGAGATATTACTATAAATGTTAATGTGTTTTTAATTTCAAATTCTACCTATTCATTGCTGGTATATAAGAAAAAAATTGACTTTAACCATGTATACTGAAATGTTGCTAAAATTGCTTATCAGTTCTAGGAGGGATTTTTCTTGTTGACTCTTTTGAATTTTCTATATACAATCATGTTATCTGCAAACAAAGACAGCTTGATTTCTTCCTTTTAAATTTTTAAAAATCTTGTCTCACTGCATTATCTAGGACGTACATTATGATGTTAAAAAGCAGTGGTGGGAGAGGATATCTTTGCCGTATTCCTGCTCTTGGAGAGAAAACTTCAAATTTTTCACCATTAAGTGTGTTAGCTGTAGGTTTCTTATAAATGTTGTTTTTACAAGTGGAGGCTATGCCCCTCTACTCCTAGTTTACTGAGAATTTTTAATCATAAATGGGTACTGGTGCTTGTGACGTGTTTGTTCTGCATCTATTTATGTCTTCATATGATTTTGTTTTCTATTGTCTGTTAATATGATAATTATATTAATTGATTTTTGAAATGTTCAAATAGACTTACATTTCTGCAATAAATCCCACTTGATCATGTTGTATAATCCCTTTTTTTTTTTTACATTGTTGGATTTGATTTTGCTTATAATTTGTTGAGAATTTTTGCAGCTATGTTCATGAGAGGTGTTGGTCTATAGTTTTCTTTTGTTGTGATGTAGTCGTTTGAGTTTGATATAGGGGAGTGCTGAGCTCGTAGAATGAGATAGGAAGTCTTTCCTTGCTTATATCTTCTGAAAGAGATTTCAGAGAATTGGTTTAATTTCTTCCTTGAATATTTGGTAGTTTTCACCAGTGAACCCATCTTGGTGCTTGCATTTTGGAAGATAGTTAACTGTTGATTAAATTCCTTTAACAAATATATTCAGGTCTATTTAGATTGTCTATTTATTCTTGTGTGAGTTTTGGCAAGTTGTGTCTTTCAAAAACTTGATCCATTTCACCTAGATTATCAAATTTGTGGGCATGGGCTTTGTTCATAATATGCCTTTATTATCCTTTTAATGTCCATAGGATCTGTATGTCTCCTCTTTCATTTCTGATATTATTAATTTGTGTCTTCTCGTTTTTTTCCTTAGTTATTCTGGCTATAAATTTGCTAATTTTATTGATCTTTTCAAAGAAGCAGCTATTAGTCTTACTGATTTTCTGTATTAATTTCCTGTTTTACATTTTATTGATTTGTGCTCTAATTTTTAAAATTATTTCTTTCTTCTGCTTACTTTGAATTTAATTTGCTCCTCTTTTTCTAGTTTTCCTAAGGTGAAAGTATAGATTATTAATTTTAGAATTTTCTTTAATGTATGCATTTCATGCTATAAATTTTCCTGTAAGCACTGCTTTTCCCACATTCCACAAATACTGATAATTTGTGTTTTCATTTATTTTTACTTTCCCCTGAGATTTCTTTTATGACCCACATGTTACTTAGAAGTCTGTTGTTTAATCTTCAAGAATTTTGGAATTTTCCAACTATCTTTCTATTATCGAATTGTAATTTAACTTTACTGTGGTCTGAGAGTAGATATTGTAGGTTTTCTATTCTTTTACATTTGTTAAAGCATGTTTTATGAACCAGAAAATTGTCTGTCTTGGTAAATGTTCCCTATGAGTTTGAGAAGAATGTGTGTTCTACTGTTGTTTGATAATGTGGTCTATAGATGTCAATTATATCAGTTGGTTGTTAGTACTTTTGAGTTCAACTATGTCCTTAATGATTCCTTTGCCAGCCAGATAGGGTTTTTTGTTTGTTTGTTTTGAGACGGAGTCTCGCTCTGTTGCCCAGGCTGGAGTACAGTGGTGCAATCTCAGCTCACTGAAACCTCTGCCTCCCAGGTTCAAGCGATTCTCCCACCTCAGCCTCCCGAGTAGTTGGGACACCAGGTGTGTGCCACTACACCCGGCTAATTTTTTGTATTTTTTTTTAATAGAGTCGGGGTTTCACCGTGTTAGCCAGGATGGTCTAGATCTCCTGACCTTGTGATCTGCCCTCCTCGGCCTCCCCCAGATAGGGGTCTTAAAGTCTCCAACTATAATAATGGATTAATCTATTTCTCCATGCAGTTCTCACATTTTTTTGCCTCATATATGTTGATGCTGTATGTTAGGCACCTACACGTTAAGGATTGTTTTATCTTCTTGAAGTATTGACCCCTTTAGCATTATACAATGGCTTTTTTATCCTTGATAACTTTCCATGAAGTTAGTTGTCTAAAGTTAATAGTTAATATAGCTATGACTTTATTTTTATTAGTATTATCATTATATATATATCCTTTTACCTTTAATCTATATGTATCTTTATATTTAAAGTGGATTTCTTATAGACAACATACAGTTGGGTCTTGTTTGTTTGTTTTTTTTTTTTAATCTACTCTGACAATCTCTGTCATTTAATTGGCTTATTCAGGCCTTTGTTGTTTAAAGAGATTATTGATATAGTTGGACAAATATCTACCATATTTGTTACTGTTTTCTATTTGTTGCCCTTGTTCTTTTCTCCTATATTTGTCATTTACACTTTTTCTGACTTTTGCTTTTTTTTTTTTTCCCAGAGAGGGCCTCACTCTCTCGCCTAGACCCGAGTACAGTGGCATGATCACAGCTCACTGCAGTCTTGAACTCCTGGGCTCAAGTGATCCTTCCACTTCAGCCTCCCAAGTAGCTGGGACTACAGGCGTACACCACCACACCTGGCTAAGTTTTTAAATTTTTTGTAGAGACAGGTTCTCTGTTGGTTTCCCAGGCTCTTCTGTTATTTTAATTGAACATTTCATATGATTTTATTTTCTCTTCTTTCTTAGTATATAAATTGTCCCCTTTTAAAAAACTTTTTAGTGACTTCCCTATCACATTTATAACTAATACATGTCCAGTTTCAAATAACACTATACTACTTCATGAGTTGTTCAAGTAACCTATAATAGTAAAATATTCTACATTTATCACTCTTATCTCTTGTATCTTTGCTGGTATTTATTTCACTTGAATATATATGTTATATATTACATACATGTTTGCATGCATAATCAAATACAGTGTTATATTTGAAGCGAACTGTTTTCTGTTAGATTAGTTAAGAAAAAAAGATAAAAGTTTTCATTTATTTTCACTTATTCCTTCTTTGGTGATCTTCCTTTCTTCACATAGATACAAGTTTCTGACATATCATTTTCCTTCTCTTTGAATAAGTCTGTTTAATATTTCTTCCAAGGCAGCTCTACTGGCAAAAAATTCCCTCAATCTTTGTCTGACATAATCCTTATTTCTCTTTCACTTTTAAAGAGTAATTTTTCAGAGTACCTAACTTTAGGTTGGTAGTTTTCTCTCTCACCACGTTAAATGTTGCATTGCATTCTCTTCTTACTTGCATGGTTTCTGCATAGTCAGATATAATTCTTATCTTTGTTTCTCTTTAGTTAAGGTATTTTTCTCCCTGACTTCTTTCAGGTTTTTTTTTTTTAAATTTATCTTTGATTTTTCTAAAGCTTGAATATAATAAGTCTAGGTGGTTGAGGTTTTTTGCTCTTTGGATTTTGTTTTGTTTTTTGTTTGTTTGTTTGATTTATCCTGCTTTGTGTTCTCTGAGTTTCCTGCATCTGTGTTTGGTGCCTGACATTAAACTGGGGAAAGTCTCAGTCATTATTCCTTCAAATATTGTTTCCGTTCCTTTCTCGTTTTCTCTCATTACATCATTTGTAGTTGTTCCACAGTTCTTGTTTCCATTCATGTTCCATTCAGCTCATATTCTGTTCTTGTTTTTTCACTTTGCCTTTCAGTTTTGGAGGTTTCTATTGTCATATCCTTTAGCTCAGAGATTCTTCCCTCAGCCATGTCCAATATACTAATGAGCCCATCAAAGGCATTCTTCATCTTGTTACATTTTTATTCTATCTCTAGCATTTTGTTTTCTTTTTGTAATTTCAACTTTTATTTTAGATACAAGGAATATGTGTATAGGCGATCCTTTCTTAGAATTTCCATCTCTCTGCTGACATTATCTATGTGTTCTTGCATGTTGTCTACTTTTTCCATTAAAGCCCTTAGCATATTTAATCATAGCTTTTCTAAAAAATATCCTGGTCCAATAATTCCTATATGACTGCCATATCTGACTCAGATTCTGATGCTTTTTCAGTTTCTTCTATGTGTTTATAATGCGTTATAATCTTTTGCCAAAGGTGGGCACGAAGTACTGGTTAAAAGGAACTGCAGCACATGGCCTTTAGTAATTTAGTGGTAAGATGTCAGGGAAGGAGACGCAATCTATAGTCCTAAGATTCGGTCTCAGCTTTTTTGTGGAGCCTGTACCCCTTCTCAGTCTTCATCTTGCTTCAGGTGGGACATGCCTAGTGGGGGCTGGCTGGAAGTTGGATTTCCCTGCCCTATGTTAGGCTCTGATAAAATAGTTTCTCCTGAGGACAGGGCTTGTTAAGAAGAACAGGATGCTCTGATGTATTTCAAAGTGGTTTCTTTTCTACTCCCCATGCCAGAAGCACAAAGGAATTTTTCTCTGCTCTTCACTGTGAGGACCTGATAGAGCTCCTGGAAATACAACTCACAAAGTTTCTCTCTCTCTCTCTCTCTCTCTCTCTCTCTCTCACACACACACACACACACACACACACAGTCTCTCTCACACACGCACACACACATACACACACATACACACACACACACACACACACACACACACACACACACACACACCCCTGAGTTCCCCTAGTGTTTTTATCTCTTAGATTTGTCTACACGGAGCCTCCAGGGTAATTTTTCAATTACACTTCAGGTTTTCCTACCCCAGCTTTGGTTCCTGTGGAAGATTCTACTCACGGCCTTCCGCTGTGGAAAGTTGTGATTCTCTGCAGCCACCTTTCTGTTTCTTCCATTTTAAGGGTAACAGTTCACCCTGTGTCCTCACTTCCCTGACAGATCTAAGACGAGTTGTTAATTTTTCAGTTTGTTCAGCTTTCTGCTTCTTGTTAGGACAAGGTTGTGACTCCTAAGCTCCTCACAGCCTGAACTACAAGCCAGAAGTCCTGATTCATTACATCTATAATGACAAATATCTGAATTCCAACAAAAGAACCAGGCACTTAGATACTTTGACAGCAATAGCTATTGAAATACAAGTTTTAAGTAAATTCTGGTCTTTGAATACCATCGGTTTAATAAATGTTTGAAGGATATATTGGGAAGAATTTAGGCAACCTTTTCACCTGGAGAATACATGAATATCTTACAAAGGTAGACATTCAATTAGAAGAGACAGAAAAAAAAAATAAAATAAAAAGAAAAAAAAAGAAAATTGTGACTTCTGTACCGACTGATGCCAACACCATCATTTCTTTTATTTCATAAAGCTAATGTTTGAGTCTTTCCCCATGGTTTTCATCTCTATGAAAAAAGTACTATTGATACCTTAACTCTAACATGAAGAATATGTACATGGATGCTTGTACTTCTAACCACCGGGAACAGAATGTGTTATCTTTTAGGGAAAAGCTGTTTTATTGTTGCAGTCGTTGTGACTGGTATTGAATCCTTGGGAGCAGGCAGCATGTGGCACAGCTTGACCTTTCAGATCAGGCAGATTAAGAACATTATATTTTCCACCCAGTCAATGCAGGGCCTATGGTTAATGATTACTTAGAGCCTAAATCCCACAGCTGATTTTCTGTCATTTGGAAATGATCAGAGCCCATGTCCAGCAAAATCTGGCAGTGACATTTTTGGCAAGCTCTTTCAACAGCAGATGCTTTCAGGAAAGACAGAGGGCAAATGGGAATGTGGGGAGGAAAATCCAATATTTTATGTAAAATTTATTTTGCGTCTAGTTCAATCATGCACCTTCATTCTTTCAAAGTGATGTGTTGATACTGGTGACTTTTAGCATGGTAATATATTACATGTCATTATTAGGATAAAATGGCATTGTCTGCTTGCTTATTCTAATTTCATAACTGCACATTCTCTTTCTATTGAAAAATAGCATTCATTGTGAGAAGAACACTAAAATAACTTCAACACTTCAAGCAACAACTTTTTCATTAACATTCATCATAATAAGTTTCATACGTCACTAAAAAGAGAAACCTGAAAGGCCTATCTTTATTAATATAGAGAAGAGAAGTGAGAGAAGTAGAATCAAGGTGAGGAGTCATATAAACAAAATAAAGTGAATTTCCTTCCAATAGCAGTGTCTGATAAATATTCCCTCCCACTGTTCATTGTTTTTGTTCTTATTCTGGCTCCCCCCCCCCCCCTTATCCTTCTTTAAATTCAAACTGTAAATTCTGGTATAGAGTAGACAGCACTGTATGTCTACTAGACAAAGGGCCTGGGCTGAGTTGGGGTTGACTAATGTTTCTAGCCTGCAAGATTTTCCTTATGGCTCTCATTAGGCACTACACCTTGTGCCACAAAAAGCCAAAAATAGGCCTTGGTGACTATGTTTCCCTATATGTAGAGTGTGATCCAAAAATGCAATGCATACAAGTAGATCTCTGATCAAAACTGCAAAAGAGCCAGAGTTAACTTTTGGTCCTGCTAATGCTATTTTTCTGAACTTTGCCTTTGTATTTTTCATTCAATCACACAGGGCCCTGATAGTGGCCTATTTACAGCTATACAAATCTACTATTTTCACCTAACAACACTCTTAACAAGTACTCCATTCTCCAAAACTAAATATCTGCCACTCATCCAACTCATCGACAGTTTAAATTCTGATTATTCTGAGTTCTGTTATTGTCAACAATATGTTTATTATATTCTATGATTATACTCCTATACATCAGATTATGAATGACTGATAGATAACACTTTCTTAAAGTATCCACATGTAAGAGAAGTACCTATTGATCCTTTTGTAGTTCATAAACAGGATGATTGGGTTTTCACATTTATTGTGAGATGTGCTTTCCTCCAACCTTGTTATGATGTTGATCCATCTGATGTGAACTTAGGGGAAAAAAGAAGTATCTATTGGCATAAATTATTATTGATCAATAAAATTGCTAAATTGGAAGATAAATAGTACACGTATCAAACACTTGATAATTCTTCTCTTTCGCCTGCTATATGTGATATAAGCAGCTGTATTAAAGTTGCCTAAAAATGTGAAAATAGACAGTAGAAGGCAATAGAAACTTCCATAATTGACATGCGGCTTCCCTCAGGTCCAAGGGAACTGCTTCACTTGTCATCTCCCAGTAAGTGGGAAGAGAAGGAAAATACATAGATTATTTGACTCTCGTCACACTGACCAGACATAGTAACATGGCCACACAAATTACAAAGGAGGCTGGGAAATATACTTTCTAGCTAAAAAAACATATTACTAAATGAAACTGCCACATTTTAAAAGAGTATGACCATTACATTATCAAAGAATAGGAGAGTGGTTAGTGTTAGACAAAGGCACTGGCACACTAACTGGTAAAATGAATAGAGAATTTGGTCCAGAAGACAGTACCATAAGGTGGATTTGATGTTGCTTAAACAGTAGTACCTGTGAAGCTCTGATTCATATATTGATTGCAACCTTCCATGGTTATTTCTTGAAGTAAGCCCAAGAAAGGCTTTACTTGGGTACTACCTCATGTACCACAAAAAGCAAAGATAGAAAATATGTTGCCATCAATTTTGTGGATGACACAAATGTGAGCAGGGAAGGGCCTTCACAAGATAAGAGAAGTGAAATTACAGAAAATCTGGGCAGATTAAAATCGTAAGCTGAAATTTAAATATATTAAATGGAAAGTGACTTTAAGCTCAAAAGTACTGTGCAAGTATAAAATGACTTAGCAGCTCACATACTAAGGATATAGATTCCCTTAAGAATAAATCCAATAAGCATTAGCACTGAGGCATAGCTCTCCCAAGAGCTAAATCCATTTAAATAAGGCAAGTCATCCTTCTACTAAATGTTGCATCTCACCACGTCTGTGTGGTTGTCATTGGGATAAATGCCACATTTGAAGGGGTCTGCAACAATATGGAGTACATAAATATAAGGGCAGTTATTTCATATGTGAAATGATTGAAAGAACTATAAATATTTTCCTTGAGGAAGACAAGGCTTATAAGGGACAATTAATGATAAAAATCTTCACATATTTGAAGAATTGTCAACAGAGTGTAAAGCCCTCTAGGGCCAAACTGGGACAATTGGGTTATACAGAGATAGATTTTAAACTTAGTATAGAGATGCCATTTCCAACAATTAGACTATTTTTAAAATGGTTTGTCTTTGAAAGGAGGAAAGTCTCTAATCTGTATTATTTCATGATCTCCAAGGTTTCTTCCACCTCAGAGATTCTATACAATCATTATGCATTTGTGAACAAAGTGTTTCCCTCAGCTTCTCATATGCATAAACTCACAGGCATGTATACAAACATGCATAAGAACAATCCATTAGGAATGAGATAAATAGTACTGATATGATTGCCTAGTGGGGTGTACTGTCCAACTACTCCCAGCACCAATCTTTCACCTTTGCCATGACTTTGTCTTCTCTTAGGGTTTGGTTAAAACATAACTATGGCTGTTGAAATGTATGTGTCTAGCACAACACAGAATACACAAGGCCCCTAGATAAAGGAGACTTTTCCATTTATGGGGCTTTAGGGTTTTTTTTTAACCATTTAGAATGCTTAAACAGCTGACATATTTGTGTAGTATCAAGGAGTAGGTGGTATGCAGCTTTGAAAACTAAACTATTGGCCGGGCGCGGTGGCTCAAGCCTGTAATCCCAGCACTTTGGGAGGCCGAGATGGGCGGATCACGAGGTCAGGAGATCGAGACCATCCTGGCTAACACGGTGAAACCCCGTCTCTACTAAAAAAATACAAAAAACTAGCCGGGCGAGGTGGCGAGCGCCTGTAGTCCCAGCTACTCGGGAGGCTGAGGCGGGAGAATGGCGTGAACCCGGGAGGCGGAGCTTGCAGTGAGCTGAGATCACGCCACTGCACTCCAGCCTGGGAGACACAGCGAGACTCCGTCTCAAAAAAAAAAAAAAAAGAAAACTAAACTATCCAGTGCAAGTCACTAGGAAGCCAGAATGCATTTTTTTTCACTTCAATTTCAACATTATAGATATGATCACATGGTGCTTATTTCATCACTGGGCTGTAAAGATATAAGCACATCCTTGAAATCAGATGACTTGCGTTTAAGTCATTGTCATGGGACAATTTTAGTCCTGTGAATTTTGGTAAATCACTTTGACTCTTTTGTCCTTGATTTCTTCATTTTAAAATGAGAATAATGACTGTCTTATAGTATTATCCTAGATGTCAAATGATATAACCATGCAAAACATTTTATAAGTTATATACAAGTAAAATATTATTAATATTATTCCTGGAAATGGTTTCAAAGACTAAATTTTCTCTTATTCTAAAATTTCTTATTTATCTCTGTGGATTATCTGTATCCTCTTTTCAATTTCAGTCTGGCTTTTCTCAGCCACCTGTCATACATCTGGGCCAGTTTCTGGATTTCCACATTTGCTCCTCCATCCATTTTCATCAATTACTATTTTCTCAAATTAAAATTTGTTTATAAAAGATGAAAGATAAGTGGCTGTGAAATCGCATATAAGCAGAAGTCAAAATAAAATTACTCTTTAAATTAATAGAAAGCATTGGACAAACCCAAATAACAGAAAGTTAGCTAGAGCGCAAAAATTCAGAACGGTTTGGAGGATTCAGAAGATTATAAACTGCTTAATATTTAGAAGAGCTGGCAATCTGCCAGTAGGGAAGAAATTGTTCACCACAATGCCCTGTATATCTTTACTGTTGTCACCTCTTCATCTAATGTAGTTCCGGAAACTTTTGTGTAGGATATCAGATAATCACTTCCACCTTCTGGAGAGTATGTCTGTCCCTGGGACAGAAGCAGATGGAAATGTGGAAATCTGAGGTAAAGAGAGTTGAGCAATTACTTCTTACCAATGGCAGCAGTGACCACTGTAGTGACTAAGATGCCCATGACAAGAGGCAGTAAGAGCCCACGAAGTAGAGGGGTAAGAGGGACTAAGTTTTATCTCAGTAGGAAGTGGGAACCGTTCCTGGCACAGAGAAAGATAACAAGGAGAAAGATGCTCACTCCGTCCCACCTGCGGTTCAAGTTTAGTCGGCTGAAATGAAAGGTCCACACCACCTTGAGGATGGTGAATGACCTTGCCAGACTGCTATAAAGAAGAGGAGGTAATTGAATGAACTAATTAGCATTCTAGGCATCTTGTCTTTAAAATGAGAACTGTGATGGGTAAAATTTTGAACATAAATTGCAGGCCCAGGAGAACAGCTATTTACAAAAAAACTCTCTTTTTATATACCTGTTGGCCATTTGTATGTCTTCTTTGGAAAAATGTCTATTCAGGTTCATTGTTCATTTTTGAATTGGACTATTTGTTTTTTGGTTGGGTTGAGGGTTTCTTGTTTGTTTTTTGCTATTGAGTTGTATAAATTCCTTACATATTTTGGATACTATATACTTTTTTAGTTTTTAGTTATACTTTAGTGTAACTGAAAAAAAGTAAAATAAAAATAAAAAGCTAAAAGAGACTCTATTCTTCTCTAAGGATTATTTTAGTTCTCTACGATTTAGAAAGGAAAACTGAAAACTGCTATCCACAGTTGCTTACCTTAAAGCATCATCTCACTCTTCTTGAGGTCAAGTGAAGATTTGGTGCTTAGAACTCATTACAAATATAAATTGTGTACTACAGTGGACAATCCTGTAAATAAGTATATTCTGCATCTAAGATGCAAAGAGGGCCACAGTCAAATGATCTGCCTGCCTCGGCATCCCAAAATGCAAAAAAAAAAAAAAAAAAAAAACAAAAATAGCTGACCTGGTGGCACACGCCTGTAATCCCAGCTACTGGGGAGGCTGAGGCAGGAGAATTGCTTGAACCCGGGAGATGGAGGTCACAGTGAGCCGAGATCATGCTACTGCACTCCAGCCTGGGTGACAGTGTGAGACTTCATCTCAAAAACAACAACAACAACTACAGATTTTTCTGATATTAGCCTCAAAAACTATAGTTGACACATTAACAAAATTTGCCTTCCTTGAACTCAAAGGGAAATGCTGGGGTGATATTACATCTCTCATTTTTATGGACAGCACTTTATAATATTTCTCAGAACAGAAATTCAGAAACATCTTAAGCCCCTCTTTATTGACTCCTCTAGTCCAAGTTAATTATTTCAACCTCTATGTTCCTGTCTTGTCCATATGCTAATTATAGCACTTATCACACTGAATTTAATAAAAAGTAAGTAAGCATGTAGTTTGTACATTATAGATGGTTTTTCATACAGAGTGTAAGGGAATTCCATTTCACTGAATGTGATCTCCATTTAAATATCACCTTTATCATTCATTTCTTCCTTATTCAATGAATTGTGCCAAATACTGTTTGGGCTCACAGGAGATATTTGAGGAGTTAACATCAAAATGCATCTTTGCAATTTAAAAGGATACACACTGTTTCAATAAGTCAATTTTAAATTATGTGAGAATCAAAAGGATCATAAAGAGAAAGTAGTAATAGTATGTGAGATGAATCTGATGGAAAATCAGGATTTTGCATGTAACGTGGAGGTATTATAGACACACTGGACTAAAAATACACCATTTCCCATTTACCCACTAGGCTTCGCATTTCTCAGAGCCAAAAATAATGTCTACATAGTGTGTTCATTTGCTAGGGCTACTGCAACAAGGTACTACAAATTGGGTGGCTTAAAACAATAGACATTTATTGTCTCACAGTTCTTGAGGCTAGCAGTCCAAACTGAAGGTTTTGGCCAGGCCATGTATTCTATGAAGAATCTAGAGAAAGATTTTCACTGCTTCTTCCAGCTTCCGGCAGCCAAGGCTCGCTGCAGCATAATTCCAATTTCTGTCCCCATCTTCACATGGCTGTCCTCCCTGTGGATGAGGTGATGTCTCTACATCGTCTTCTTTCTATGAGTATCTCTGTGTCTTCACGTGGCATTCTCCTCTCTCTGTGCGTCTATGTCCACATTTCCCTTTGCTTATGAGGACACCATTCCTATTGGATAAGGGCTTACCCTAATGATTTCATCTTAACTTGATTACATCTGTAAAAACTCTATTTCCAAATAAGGTCACATTCACAGATACTCACAATTAAGACTCCAACATATCTTTTTGGGGGATACAGTTTAACCCAAACATTCATAATTATAACCCCAATATTTATCAGAGAATATACAAAATTCTAGGCATTCAATACATGTTAGCTAAATTTTTAAATGTTCATTTTTACATCCTACTATAATCCTTGCACTATCATTTAAAATTGTATAAATTGTTCTTGATTCAGGAAAATTGAGAAATAAATGATTACCATCATCTGAGAAATATTCAACCTACTTGAAAGTTGTTGTCATCCTTAGCCAGGTCTTTCTCCAATTAAATTATTCAAATACATTTATCTTCTACATAAATCCTATTTTATAGTTCTTCAATCATCTTTTTTCCCACTCACTGTATCCTAAGATGGAACTTGCAATTTATCCTTTCAGAAATAAATTTTGGGTTACCTCAGACCTCTAAAATGTTTATATGCACAATATCACTTTTCCTAAACTCCTGTTTCCTTTGTAATTTATTCTCTCCATGTAGTTCTCATGAAGACAGTGAAGCCTTTATAATAACTTTGGATTTGAATTTAATATTTTTTTCATGTGGAATTGTCAAAAATATGGCCTGAAAGTTTTTCTACGAACTTGCCAACTTTTTGTCCTTTTTACTTTAAAATAAGAAAAGAGTCACATTGAAAACTGCAGAAGTTAAACTGGCATGTTTCACCTAGTACCCCCCAGGTAACTTCAGCTGTGTTTTAGTAAATGCCGTGACTCACAGTGCTCTCTCTTGGTTCAGAGCTCTTTGGTACCTATGGGTCTTATTTCACATCAGAAGCAGCTGGATTTCACACCTACATTTGTCACCCTTCTAGATCCTTCCTTCTGAGCTTATTAACACCATCCAGCAGCTACCTTGAAGATATGCTGCCAGGAAAAATAAATGTTTTCTGCAAGGAGCAAAAAGGTTTTCTATTCCCATATGTCAGCACTTCAGTTCAGGCCCATTGCCAATAACTAATAGCATTTAAACAATAGTTCATTCAGGTGAGAGTTACGAAAATGTTCCTCTTCTGAGATGATTCACCAGATATTGTTACTCAAAAGTGAGAGGAAAATTGGTTGATTTTTGCATCTAAAAACTACTGAAGCACACTGAAAATGAAGCTACAGATCAGGTTCCCAGTCCATGCGTCACACTCAACTTGCTATTTGATAATGAATTTTCACATGACTTTTCAACGTCTCCCTTTTCTCATATGTAAAATTAAGAGAATACCATATTTTTACCTATTCATTGTGAGGTTGAAGAGATATTATGTGGAAAATCACTCTACAATTAGAAGGCACTGAGCATATTTTGGGCATATTTCAGATGTTATTCGTATTCCAACTTAGAAGTTTAAAGAATTAAAATCTATAACTCAAGAAAGGTGACTAAAGAGAATCATTGGTGATTAATGATTATGCACCTGATTTCTTATTCCATTGTTGCATTTTGGGAAATTAGCTATTTATGTTCTAATCAAGTGTTGACTTTCAACTTAGAATATAATATGAAAACTTCATTTTTTTCTAATAAACCTCAATTTTCTGATAAATGTTAGAGTACATTGCAGGAGGGAGACAACTATTTGCAAGTAAGTTGAGCTCAGGCTCACAGAAAGTCACATACCCAATCTCCTGTGCAGAGAGGTTAATACGCTGAGTAAGATATCCACTCCTGGGTTGAATCTTAAATCTGTTGCCATCTAGAAATAAAAACGTAACCTTGTATATAGAATCCAAACACATGTGACCCATAATAGGAGAAGTAGAGTTATGATCATAAAATAAACTATGATCATAATAAAGGAAAGAAGAGATGACTGTAACTCTGAGTCTTTGCTGAGTACCAAATCAGCAACATATTTATCTATAAAATTTAAATATAGATGTACATAAATACATAATCACTACCCCATCTTTAAGGTCAAACTTTAATGCTATCTTCAACATGAAGCCTTTACCAAGCCCTGAGTCAACAGGACTAGCATTCTTATTGAATCATAAACGTGTTCTACATATCTTATTTCTCTTACAAACTCAGAATTTGCTTCCACAAATCAATTCAATAAATATCCAAGGTCTGTATTGTGTTTATATGTGTATACCCCAGTGTGTCCGCTATAGTCCCTTGTCACAAATAAACATTTATTGAATTTTTTGGATTGAGAAGTCATAACGACAAAACAATAAATCATTGATACTGACTACAACCATCTGATATTATTTGATTGCAGAATGATAAATCTCATATATTAGATGTGAAGGTTTTTTTTTTAAGCATTTGAAAATACATTTTGAAAGAGATGTTAAAATAAGTGAACAGCCAGTGGAGTTTTTGAGTAGAGGGCTGATGTTCTCTATGCATGAATTCAGTTTCAGATAAATACACTTAATTGTCTGACGGAAAATGTCACCATAAAATATTACAACTCAGAGAGAATACAGAAGTTCAAACTATTGAGAGATCTGTGTGATGAGTACCCTTGAAAAGGTTAAGGCTCTCAAAAAGCTATTTGAAATTGTCATTAGTAATAGTATTCTGGAGGGAGAAATGTAATTGTGTGATATTTTGAGGTGATAAGTTGTCTTATCAGGGGTCTGTTAGGGCAAAGGCAGAGTTCATAAGAAAAATGCACTTCTGATTTATGTCCCTAAACTTTGCAGGATTTGTTCTGGCATTTAAACAAATATTAAACTACATGGTTATGGACAGGAGCCGTTTGCTCTTTGGTGATAACCTTGCTGCTTCTTCTACTTCTCCATGCGATATAAAGAAGGTCATTTTCTAGAATAAAACTCATTCCCCTGTGCATGCTTCATCACACAGATTGCTGACAGTTGGGGGTCTCTGCTCTCCACCATGGGACACAGAACCCTGTTTTTGACACTGTGAATTGGTTCTGGTCAATAGAAGATACAGAATACTTAGATCATGTTGTTGAGCTCAGTTAGCTAGGTTTGCTTTTTGGATGTGTGATGTATAAGGGAATGCACTTCCCAGATCCTCAATAAAATACTTGTCCCAGCTATTGAGAGTGCTCTCAGCACCCAGCCTGCATGTATTTGCCTTTCAGAAGCCGCTTAAGCTTCAGAGAACCACCTTGGTCAAGCTCACACCCTTCAGAGCAGGGATTCATATTAACTGATAGATTGAAGCAAGATTATAAAGGCCAGACCATTTCAGCCTCATTTAGGAAAATTGTGATAACTCATGTTATCTCTGGAGTTCCCTGTGGGGTTAGCAGAAGTTGTTGTTGGGACTGTTTTGCACCTTGACTTCTCCCTTGGCCCAATGCTGTTTCTTTAGCCTGCCTTCTACAAGTATTGATTACAGGAAACTTCGTAATATACATCCTGAACATTGAACTTCATGATAAAATTGGCTTTGGAGAACCTATGTGCAATAGGGTGAAACAGACAAACTTGCAGTTTTCTTAAGTGCACAGCAAGGATTCAGAGGACATAATAATCCTGGAATGCTAGAGAGAATTCTGGGCAGTATAAATAGTTTATAGGAATGTCCTCAGCTGGACAGAGCATGGCATGGGTGAAGCTAGGAAAGGTAAGCTTGTCAAAGTGAGAGTGGCACAAAAAGAAGCAGAAGAAACAGGTGACTTTGAAGTTACAAAGACCACAACTGACAGTAGGTGATCCCTGGCAGTAGGAGGGTGTGACTACCGCTAAGAATATTGAATGATAGCAAGAGAAAAGTGAATTTCATCTGGTAATCAAAGAAAAATTATTGAAGTTTAAAAAAAAAACCCATGAGAATTGTGTTTTAGGAAACTGAAGGAGTCAGTACATAAAGTGAATTTGAGAGGGAGGAAAGATGGAGAAGCCAAAGATGACATTAGAAAGTTGTTAGAACAATCTTGCCATGATGAAAGCCAAAATGTAAACTTTATATATTTTTTTCTTTTTTAAAATTAATTTATTATTATTATACTTTAAGTTGTAGGGTACATGTGCATAACATGCAGGTTTGTTACATATGTATACTTGTGCCATGTTGCTGTGCTGCACCCATCAACTCGTCATTTACATCAGGTATAACTCCCAATGCAATCCCTCCCCCCTCCCCCCTCCCCATGATAGGCCCCGGTGTGTGATGTTCCCCTTCCTGAGTCCAAGTGATCTCATTGTTCAGTTCCCACCTATGAGTGAGAACATGCGGTGTTTGGTTTTCTGTTCTTGTGATAGTTTGCTAAGAATGATGGTTTCCAGCTGCATCCATGTCCCTACAAAGGACACAAACTCATCCTTTTTGATGGCTGCATAGTATTCCATGGTGTATATGTGCCACATTTTCTTAATCCAGTCTGTCACTGATGGACATTTGGGTTGATTCCAAGTCTTTGCTATTGTGAATAGTGCCGCAATAAACATACGTGTGCATGTGTCTTTATAGCAGCATAATTTATAATCCTTTGGGTATATACCCAGTAATGGGATGGCTGGGTCATATGGTACATCTAGTTCTAGATCCTTGAGGAATCACCATACTGTTTTCCATAATGGTTGAACTAGTTTACAATCCCACCAACAGTGTAAAAGTGTTCCTATTTCTCCACATCCTCTCCAGCATCTGTTGTTTCCTGACTTTTTAATGATCGCCATTCTAACTGGTGTGAGATGGTATCTCATTGTGGTTTTGATTTGCATTTCTCTGATGGCCAGTGATGATGAGCATTTTTTCATGTGTCTGTTGGCTATATGAATGTCTAGAGATATAGACCAATGGAACAGAACAGAGTCTTCAGAAATAATACCACACATCTACAGCCATCTGATCTTTGACAAACCTGAGAGAAACAAGAAATGGGGAAAGGATTCCCTATTTAATAAATGGTGCTGGGAAAATTGGCTAGCCATAAGTAGAAAGCTGAAACTGGATCCTTTCCTTACTCCTTATACGAAAATTAATTCAAGATGGATTAGAGACTTAAATGTTAGACCTAATACCATAAAAATCCTAGAGGAAAACCTAGGTAGTACCATTCAGGACATAGGCATGGGCAAAGACTTCATGTCTAAAACACCAAAAGCAACAGCAGCAAAAGCCAAAATTGGCAAATGGGATCTAATTAAACTAAAGAGATTCTGCACAGCAAAAGAAACTACCATCAGAGTGAACAGGCAACCTACAGAATGGGAGAAAATTTTTGCAATCTACTCATCTGACAAAGGGCTAATATCCAGAACCTACAAAGAACTCAAACAAATTTACAAGAAAAAAACAAACAAGCCCATCAAAAAGTGGGCAAAAGATATGAACAGACATTTCTCAAAATGTAAACTTTAAAATTGCATGTATATGCGTGTATGTATGTATAGAGACAGAAACAGAGAAAATTTGAAAGAGGAAATGGCAGTAAGAATTGATTATAAGAGGTGCTATATGGGAATTAAATTTAGCAGCAATCCTTCTAAAATCTTCTCTAAATGCCAACGACCATATAATGAATATCATTTATTGAACACTGAAATAAACTCAGAATTTTACCAGGAAACTTTAGATATATTTCATTATTTTAATATCCCCTTTGACATAGCTATTTCTTTTTATAGTTTGTAAATAAAAAGACTAAATTTAGAAATGCTCGAGAACCCAGTCCAACGTTATGCAGTTAATAAATGTCAGAATTGGAATTTGAACACAGGCCTATTTAAATTAATTTTCAGTACTTTTAACCACTGTACTACCACAGATCTAAAATGTAAAAAATATAAATATTTTTATTTTAAAAAGTTTCCTTTTATGAGTAAGTAATGTGAGGTAAAAACTGCAGATCATGCATGCATGCTTACTTACTGTTGCCAACATATTTTTGAACTAGTCTAAGTCTACATCACATGAATACAGGAGTCCAAGGGGAATACATGATCTCAAACTAAACCTGCCCGGCAAATACAAGTTACCTCTTCTTCTACTGGCATAATCTGTTAACATATCTGGGCATATTTATTCATAAATGTGTCTTTATATTTAGGATATTTAGGTAGGAGCAGAAATTCTTTGTCCTCTACTTCAGCAGTTGGATTCTTCAGAGACTCATCAGTCTCTTCACTTTGAAGTTTCATGTCACTGGAAGAAAGAACCGCATGTTCCCAAAGTGCTTTGTATTATTTTCGCTGGTATCTAGTCCCCAGTGGAAAAGCAATCTTGTAGCAGCTCAAGGGTGAAAATGGACAATACATTTGCAATCTGGAACCTGGAACTGACCTTGGGCCAGTAACAGAGCTGCATAATCATTATAATAAAGATTTGCCAAAAAGGACTTATAGAACAGTATTCATATTACATTATCATTTGTATTGTAAGTCCCCAATTATGTCTCAAAGGAGATACCAAGTCATATCTTCAAATATTACCTCATTCAGAATGACAGTGGTATTTAGACAACAGAGTGATCTGTTGAATGATGAAAAGGCTACTTACATTTGTTGGGCAGCTGTGTCCCAACAAGCCTATTCAAGCCTTTATGTATTCATATTAATTTTATAATCTGGCCTTAAGTTTATAAAAGGGACCTATTTACAAATTTCTTAAGCTCAGTTGATTGTGTATTTATGTATTCCATATATTTTGCTTTTATAGAAGAGGTTAATGACAAATCCAGAACCTCTTTGTAACATCTGTAAAAGGACACTATCAAAATGTAGAAGAGTTCTATAGGGTCAGCATGGATTCATAAGAAGACTTCTTGGTCACCTCCCATGGAAGTGCAGCTGCCTTGTCAGGTAATAACGTGTGTCTTAGTACACTCTCTTTGTTTTCAATCTCTTAAGCCCCAAAATCAACTTGAGGCCACAGACAGAACTACTATTCAAGGCAACATCACACACAAGTAATTCATTAATGTACTGCAGGAAATCACAAGTAGTGGAAGGGTAGTCGAAGGGTAGTCCTGCAAAGAATTATGGAACCGTGTTCACTCCTGTGACTATCACCACGATACTCTTCAGATAACACGCTTCCAATTGTTGAAAATAAAAATGTGATAGTCAATAAGTCTCAACATTCTGAAAGGTGTCATTGTGATGACAGGTCAATTGCATGGAATAATCATTTCAAGTAGAAAATCAAGCAGGTTAGCAATAATTGCATTTTGTAATACACACATGCAGTATACCCTCACACACCCAAGAAAAATGAGATTCCCCAAGGAAGTGTTAAGCTTGTGTTTGGGTTTCTTTAGTTCATGAGATGGATATACGTTGTTTGAGAAGTCACTATCGTTGATCTTGAAGAAGCATATAAATAACTAATATATGCTCATTAGGAACTTCCGGAAATCTTTAAATTGTCCTTTGATGAACATACATGATCAGAATGTAGCTAGCACCTTATTACTCAGCTTTCAGCTTTAATATCACTCCTTCAGATATCATGCCTTCAGAAGGCCTCCCAGACTTGACCACCCAGTCTAAAGTAACTCTTTCTCTCTCTTCAACACATTACCGTGCTTTTAAAAATTGTCAATAACTCATGCCTGTAATCCTAGTATTTTGGGGGGCTGAGGTGGGTGGATCACGAGGTCAGGAGATTGAGACCATCCTGGCTAACACGGTGAAACCCCGTCTCTACTAAAAACACACACACACAAAGTTAGCCGGGCGTAGTCCCAGTTACTCGGGAGGCTGAGGCAGGAGAATGGCGTGAACCCGGAAGGTGGAGCTTGCAGTGAGCCGAGATTGCGCCACTGCACTCCAGCCTGGGCAACAGAGCGAAACTCCGTCTGAAAAAAAAAAAAAAAATCAATAATATATCACTGCTTGACATTTTTTTTCTGTTTACTTATGTAATTATTTTCTCTCTTTTCCAGCTAGAATTTCAGCTCTGTGAAAGTACAATTCTCTTTATTTTGTTCACCATTGTACACTTAATATCTTGATTTCCATGTAACAGAGTATCTTCATATAAATGTATGGAAAAATATTTTTAAATTACATCAAGTCTGGATGATGTTTCTACTAACGTTTATTAAGGGCATATAATGTTCCCGACTCTTAGAACAAATAATTATACCATTTACTCTTCATAACCATTCTGTGAGGTGAGCATTAACATAGATTCTACAGATGACAAACCTAAGGTTCAGAACTTACTGGAGTGTGTTTTCTTTATACTCCAATGTGCCAGGTGGTACATTTCCACCCAATCTATCACATGATTACACAATTGTTTTTGTTTCTAGTGTTTGCTATATTTGGGGCTACCCATCCAAACTGTACTTTAAGCTCCTTAATGATAGGGATAGTATCTTCTATTGCTTTTGTCTTCATAGCAGTATTCATGACAGTTGTGGGCATGTAGATGTTAAGAAATAAAATGGTTTAAGTGGTTACATAGGAAGATGGAAAATGCATCCCCATAACTGGGAGTGGAACGTGACCCTTCACACAGGTCACAGAATCTCTCTTCATATCCTCCAGGGAATGGATCTCTAAGAACTGAGGATCAACTCACATATCTAATCTGACTTAAAGCTAATAGGGCATCATGAAATTCTCTATTCATTGATATTCCTTGAAGGGAGAAAAGTATGTATGGTTGCACTGTATCCCTACCTCTACATTTGTATAGAATTCACTAATTGTTCATATTCCATGCCTGTCCTTGTTCCTGCTCCCACTGATCTCAAAAGCTGAAATAAACATGCAGCTTCTCTCAAAAAGACTAGTGCAGGGGCTCTCCTGGAAGCAACACTTTGGTTATGTTTCTTAGGGTTTTTTGTTTGTTTTGAGATAGAGTCCCACTCTGTCACCCAGGCTGGAGTGCAGTGGCACAAACACAGCTCACTGCAGCCTTGACCTCCCAGGCTCAAGCGGTTCGCCTGCCTCCACCTTCCCAGTAGCTAGGACTATAGATGCATGCTACCATGGCTGGCTAATTTTCCTTATTTTTTGTTGAGATGGAATCTTGCCATGTTGCCCAGGATGGTTTCAAACACTTGGGCTCAAGTGATCCTCATGCCTTGACTACACAAAGTGCTGGAATTACAGACATGAGCCACCATGTCCAGCCTTAACCAAGGCTTACAAATACAGAAGCCTTGTTCTTGGTCAGTAGCATGAAAAACATTACCAATTTTAAACCTGTGTTGATGATTCTGGCTTCTTTCCAGGAAACAAGACAGAGAACAATGAAGTCTCCACTTCTTTCTAAATCTAAGACAGTGTAGCACACAAGGCATGGGCATAACTATGATGTTAATAAAAAATAGTTACCATTTACTCAGTGTTGGAAATGTGTCAGGCACTTTAGGGCATTGACCTATTAATACTCCCAAGTACTTTCATGTCTACATTTACAGTCTAGGAAACTGAGGCACAGAGAGGCTGAGTAACTTGTGTAATGTCATATAGTCAGTTAATGGCTGATGCAAAATTTTGGCAGAGATACTGTAATTGTAATGCCTAAAAATCAAGATATGAGCAAGTTCTCCTGGGTGCATCTTCCACCTCCAAAATAAATTCAGAATATGTAGATCCTATGAATGCAATAAATGTCTTCCCATTTAAATTTGGTCTACATGTGCTTTCCAGCAAATTATGATGAATTAAACATGCTATTGCATGCACTTTTGGTAAGCTTCAAAAGGGAGGTAATGAGGAACAGTTGTCATTTCCAGTTGTATAATTCTAGCACATAGTGACATTTAAATAACATGACTGATAAAATAGGTGTTAGAGCTTGAATAATACTGTCCTTTAAGATTCCTAAATTAATAATGTAGGCTCATTATTTTAGGTGATTCTATTGTCATATATAGCCATGATATATTCCACTTCCATTACATCTGGTATAAGATATGTATAAGCTACTGAAAATATGCTTTATCTCCACGAAGTAGTTATATCTTCAATATAATTAATGCATTTCTACTGACTTAGGATTCCTAACCAGGAGAAATTTCTTCCTTCTTGTTTTCTAAAATAGAGCTCTCATTAGCCAGAGGAAATAAACTAGAGGAAACACAGTCATTAAATTACCTAGTTTAGTAACGATACTTTCCTTGAACACCACCTTTGTAACAGACAATTTTTTCCTTACTTATAATTCATTATTCCTTCCTAGTATTTCTAGCTTAATTTTCTTTTTGCCCTTTAATAAGACAATTTTGTCAATTCCAGATGTGATTATTAAAAGATTACATTGTATTTTTTCTAAAGATTTTTGAATGCATTACAAAAATGAGAAAGACTTAATTCAAAGGAGTGAAATAGATTCTCTTGGCACAAAAACATGGCACTTGTATACAAATTGTTCATTTGAATCACAAAACCCATAAATATAGGCTGAGTAACATATTTGCACACCAATGAAAATATAACCTGAAACGATATTATCATATTTCAGTTGCTTTATTTAGAACACCATTTTTTAAATTAGCTATAAAATATCACACTTAAATTTTCTGTATGTAATAAAATGTATGTATTTGTAATCACGGGACCATATTTAATAGATTCCTTACTTGGAAAAGCAAATTAAGCAAAATCCATTATTTATTTTTCTAGTGAAAGAATAGGAAAATCTGGCAAGGGAGTGAGCTGTCAAATATGTAACTCATTTTAAATTACTATTGGGTTTTCCTTTGTTTACATGACAATAGTAGTCTCCCTCTACAATAGTACAAAATGTTTTTCCCATTTTCAGAAATCCTATTTGAGACCTAGCACTAGCTCCAAAACTACAGTGTGCCCTGCCATGCAACTAAATCTATATCTTCCAGTTTACAGACAAAGGGAATGAATTTTGCTGTTAAAATCCATACTTTCAGAGCAGATTCTTTTAGAATAATTTTCTGGTGTATGTACATAAGTGTTCAGCATGTGCTTAATATTTATCTTTTATGGGTTCATTACTTTATTTATATATCAAGCACAGCACATTCATCAAGAGAGCAAAGCAATGTGGCAAATGGGCCATTTATCACTTGGATCTGACGAATTATTAAATCTTATCAATTTGTCCAGTTTTAACTTATCTAGGAATATAGGAAAGCCTGATTTTAGAGACATGTTTTTAATGCATTTATTTTCCATACAGAAATTGTATCATTTGGTGTTAAAGAAAAGAGATTTTTATTTTAGAAAGGCATAATTTCTAGCTTAAAAATTACCAGAGGAGGTTTTGCACAGTTTGTGTTTATAAACTCGTATTATTGGAGTGTTGATAGAAATAAACAGATCAATTGATTAATCCACTACTTAAAACATAAAGTGCATGATGCCAGATCACCTTAAAAGGATTTGGTATTCTCTTAGAAAAATTTATGCACAACTTTCAATTAATGTTACATTATTTTGTATATTCTGACATTTTATTTTCTATTACTCCCCAGGAATTTAATGAGGGCAGGTTTTTCCTCTCTCCATAGACCTCAAGGCCTTCAAAACTAAGGAATCCATCTCTTCACTCCCAAGGTATTTAATTCTGTGCTCTTAACACAGTAGGAAATACATTCTTGTTAATAAGGTAAATCTGTATGAATAGACCTTTGACAACTGATAAGATATTCTCTCATTCATGAAGAGTTCAAGCATTTTCAAGAAATAGTTTCCATTCAATATATTCAATATGTTTGTAAAAATCTGTCATTTAGGTTTTCAAGGACTATGCATATGATAATTTGAATATGGTCTTCAAATTTGTATTAAGGTAACAATATTGGTGTAACTATTTTGGAAAAAATAAGTTGTAAATGATGCTAATTCCAAAGATTGGTGGAGTGCACCTATGTGCCAGGGACAGTACTAGATACGAAAGCAGCTTACAGTGTAACGGTGGGGACACAATTCCAAAATCAAATTATTCCAATATATTACAGTGTTTCGGCCAAGTTTTCTCCAAAAATTATAGACTTGGGTGAAGGTCTGAATATTAGCAATTTATATGGGAATATGACCTCAGGAAGTAGAAGTATAGAATGGGGAAAGTAAACATGCTGGGATTATCCAATGAGCCTTACAAAGCACATTTCACAACTCAGCCCCAACAGTCAAAGAGGAGAAGCATTTATCTGTTAGTTCCAGTCACACATAGGTCAAGGGTGACTCCCCTGGCATTAATTTCAGAAAAATTCAGGTTGCATGTGCACGAGTGCTGGCAGGTTCTCACAGTCATCCCATATTAAGGCAACTCAGAAGCCGGGGCAGAAAATGGGCAATGAATGAGAGGTAAGAATCGCTGGCATGCCGGGCGCGGTGGCTCAAGCCTGTAATCCCAGCACTTTGGGAGGCCGAGGTGGGCGGAGATCGAGACCATCCTGGCTAACACGGTGAGTCTCTACTAAAAATCAAAAAAAAAAAAAAAAAAAAAAACACTAGCCGGGCGAGGTGGCGGGTGCCTGTAGTCCCAGCTACTCGGGAGGTTGAGGCAGGAGAATGGCGTGAACCCGGGAGGCGGAGCTTGCAGTGAGCTGAGATCCGGCCACTGCACTCCAGCCTGGGCAGCAGAGCGAGACTCTGCCTCAAAAAAAAAAAAAAAAAAAAAAAAAGAATCACTGGCCTACAGTGAGGTACTGTCCAGTTGCACATGCATGACTCCAGATAAACATTTCTTGGGTTCTCTCAATCCTGTTGGAACATGGTCTGAATGACAAGGTGGAGCGAGAGAATATTGAACTGTCCCATACATGAGGTAAATGTTAAGATGAAAGATAGTGTCAAAGCAGAGAGGAGGAACCTTTTTAGGCAAACCTTGGCTTTAGGGAAGACTTCTGAGATAATATTATGCCTAGGTTAAAAATAAAATAAAATGTAAGGTGATATTAGATGCTAAGCATGGAACTGGACCCTAAGGATTGGGGTTAAGAATATATGGCTTTAAGTGCCCTAAGCTACAAATTCAGAACCACCGGCTACCTCTCCATGGGACTTACTGAAATGAGAGTCATTTCACAATACCAACATCACTCCACCCTTTGTCCACATAAAAGGAATGTGTTATTTCTTGATAAAATGTGGTGTTAATGAAGAGAGGTTGTTTACTCCTTTAAAATCCCTGTAGAAGAGCAGTACTTTCATCTTCCAAACTAAGAGAAAAAAGGGCCCAAAAGAGTCACTTGATTGGATATGTTTGGGGGCAGAGTATCCGAAAAGAGAATTAGGAGGGATTTCATGGTGGGCACTTCTAGAAGTGAAATCCCACAAGATACTCTGGCTCCCGAATGGAACTGTCCTTTTGAATTAAGCGTCCTCATTGTGTCTGATTTTCCTACTGCCTCAGCAATGCTTTTCAAAAGACTTAAAACACAAATCATGAGGAACAATGGCTATGTACATTAAATATAACATCATTTATTTCACCTTCTTAAATACTTCTGTCAGTCCTGACAGAGACCCCAATTAGTTTGGAGATTCTCATTTATTTTCTTTTGGGCATTTGGCTACAATACAATAAAAATAGCAAAATTTAATATATTTTTAAAGATCCCACTTGCTCGAAGTATAGATGCTGAAGCCAAAATTGAATATGACTGGATTTTTCTATAAACTAGTTGACCTGTTTCTTCCCGAAATAATCACAATGCAACCACACTAACGATGACAAATCATTCAGACTGGAGATTTACTGAACATCCCAGTTCATGTTCGGTGACTGCTCGTGTTTATGGTTTTATGTAGATCTGGCTTATTCGTTAGATATTATAAATTACCAACTATTTCAGATATTTTTAAATAAAATTCTTGAGTAAGAATAATGGCAGATGAATTATAACTTAAAATATTTTCTAATTCTGAGAACTGGAAGTAGAAAATGAGGAAAAGTACAAAGTGGGTGAAATTAACATAGTTTATTGAATGTGAAGATTAATTTGAAAACACTTAAGTTCAGAATATGCTGGTATCCCTCAAATTAGGGGGTGGGATGTATATCCAAGCTGGAAACAAGATGGGTGGTCTTCCAATTGACATTTCTTGATGAAACTTCTTCATGAATTTTCATAGCCATGTGACTGGTCCTCAGAATAGAACCAGTGCTCGAGGAACAGAAAGTAGAAAGGATGACTGAGAAGGAATATCTAAATACACGTCTAACTTTGCCCTTTGGAGAATAGAAAGAAACGCTCTTGAAGATCAGTCTATAAGGTTTAAAAATGAGTTTTCAAGAAAAGGGTAGGTAGAACTTCTCTAATTTCTATAAAGGGTAAATAGCAAATGGCAATGAGTGTCTTATTTGTTTCATCATATGTTTAACACAAACTAAAGTGAACAAACCGTGATGGACGGTAGGAAAAAAAAACAACAAAGTTTTCTTAAAGTTTCCAGACCCAATGCCAACATTAAAACAACAATATTAAGTATATATAAATGGAGGCAGTTTGGCCCAGGCAGGCTGGCAAATATAATATTTAAGTGAAAAAGGCACCAAAATGCTTCCTCTTCTATTAAAAACCCAAAGAATTTTAATTTAAACTTAATTACAGTTTTAAGTAAAACATTATACATTAATTATCCAGTCTCCAAGGACATGCAAAATAATGTCCTTTTGCAGGAAGTTGGTTGAGCATTGACTAGTTGCCTACTGCCAAACTAAAGAATTTTTAAAGGGACCTGTATGCAAAGGTTTAAAAAGTTAAAAGAAATAATATATACATGTATGAATAATTAGCATAACTCCAATAATAATTCTCTGTGAAACCATAACTCATAATGAAAGAGAATCACATTGCAAACCACAAAGTATTCTTTTAAAGATGAAAAAATGTATTATCATTTTACACAAATGTTCACTTTTTTCCTGTTATAAGGGAAGTAACTTCAAGAAAATATTCAAGTTTAGAGATTCATGTCTTTATAACTCACAAATTTTTTCTAATTTATTCAAAAATATATTTGTGTATTCAAAAGAACAAATAATGAATCTACAAATTAAATACTTATATAAATGATGACTAATGTTATCTAAATTAATGTATAGGCTAAATGCAGGAATATCTGACATGTGAAATGTGTCATTTATATTCATTGCCTTCAAATTTTACACGTACATAATACAAGTAATTGAACTCAAAACACAGGAAATAATCATTCTTTTTTTTTTTTTTGAGGCGGAGTCTCGCTCTGTCGGCCAGGCTGGAGTGCAGTGGCGCGATCTCGGCTCACTGCAAGCTCCGCCTCCCGGGTTCCCGCCATTCTCCTGCCTCAGCCTCCCGAGTAGCTGGGACTACAGGCGCCGCCACCACGCCCGGCTAATTTTTTTGTATTTTTAGTGGAGACGGGGTTTCATTGTGTTAGCCAGGATGGTCTCGATCTCCTGACCTCGTGATCCGCCCGTCTCGGCCTCCCAAAGTGCTGGGATTACAGGCTTGAGCCACCGCGCCCGGCCGCGGAAATAATCATTCTTAAAGGTCTAATATCGATTATGAGCCTAGACCTTGGCCAGTCTTCAACAAATGAGAAACTTTAATCAAAGACCATTTGCAAAAGTTGCAGACCACCATTAGCTGTTTGAATAGAAACCAAAGCAAAGCTTCCACTGGGAGAGTTTCACGTGGCCTGAAATTCTTGCTCTTAGGAAAGTAATGGAGTTGCAGTCTTATCTTCATTTTCCAATAGTAGTTTGCATATTATGATGTGAACATCATTTTGAAATATAAATGGTTATATGTAAATGGAAAATTACATTTGAATTAAACATTTGTTAAAACAAAATATATTTTGTTTTTCAGATTGTTATTCCTATTTCTCATTATCATCCTGCTTCTCTCCCTATGGCAGCCATTCTAAAATGTTTGATTCATAACTTTTTGTTGTACATATTCTTATAAGATACGTATTGTGGTTTGGTGTTTATGTACATAGTTGACATTGATAAAAGTATTTTCTTTTGCTTCTTTGTTTTAACACAACATTTTCAAGATATATCCATTTTTCTGTGTTACATTTAGACTGAGGTAACTCGTGTCTAAGATGGCTACCAATGATCTACACTGCTTGGTAATCATGTCTGTATGTGATTGCCTCCCACAATGAGTCAGAGTTGGCCCTGTGTATGGCAAATAGGATGCAGTAGATACGATGTTGTGTGACTTCTGAGGCTAGGTCAAAAAAGGTAACAAGGCTTCTGTCTGACTATTTCTCTCTTAGGACTTGGAGTCAAGGAAATATGTTGGGAGAAATCCAGCCACAGAGAGAAGCCACATGTAGGCATTCTAGTTGACAGCCACAGACAAGGTCTTAGCCAAGAGCCAATTTCAAATGCCAAAGATGTGAATCAGTCTTCAGATAACTCTAGTTCCTAGCCTTTGAGTAGCCCCAGCTGAGGCCAAGTGTAATGAGATGTGCTATCTCCACCAAATTTCAGACCTGTGAGTGTGTCAGTTTGGAAGCTGTGAGAAGCAAGCGATAAGAGATTTGTAGTGGAAAATGCTTGTGAAGTATAGAGTACAGGATCATAAGGAGGAGGGAGGAACCTTCAGACTACTATGCAGGTATGACACTTTTGAAAAGAGACAAGGAAGAAATGAGGATGGGGTAAGAGCTTCAGACTACATAGCATTTTCGAAAAAATCTTGGTCAGGTTGGTAGGGAGCCCCTAAGCAAAGGGGCCTGTAGAAGCGTCAATCATTAGGCAAAAATGACCTGACACTAGTTCTCTTGCAGTGTTCAGTCATTGGCTGTGAGGAACCCTGGGAGAGGGCAGCCTTGGCAAGAACACCACAGTTGATTGGATGGTACGACAGCTGGGGGATATCAGTCATCTATGCTCTGTACTAACTCTCTTCATGGCTGCCACAGTCTACTCTTTCAATGCATGAATCTCCTTCTCCATGATGCATCTTTAAGATTCAGGTACTTCATACTTCTCATGGACTTCACCTCCTAGGAGCCTTCCTTCTTAAAATGTTCTCTTCTATTGGCTCTGATAGTGCTAGACATCATTTATTTTCCCCCAGCCATTCCCTGGTTTCCTGGATTGACTCATTTTTCTCTGAATAAATTTTTAAATAAGGGATCTCCTCAGGAACTTTCTATAGGTCTTCCTCTTAAAGATGGAGACAAGCGAGACAAATTACAGCCCTCATCAATGCAGTTGTTCTCAGGACCATAACTGAAATTCACTATCTTCCTCCTCCATTATCTATTATATCTATTCATCTGTCATCTTTACACGTCTTTTTTTTTTTGAGATGGAATCTCTCTCTATCACCAGGCTGGAGTGCAATGGCATGATCTCTGCTCACTGTAACCTCCACCTCCCAGGTTCAAGTGATTCTCCTGCCTAAGCCTCCCAAGCAGCTGGGATTACAGGCATGCGCCAACACGCCGAGCCCTCTTTTCTTTGTAAATTACCCAATCTGCCATAATGCAGCAGAAAATGGACCAAGACAAGGTTTTTCCTAATTATCTGAAATAAACCTACATGATGGCATTCATCTCCAAAGACATTCATTTCATCAATATTGAAATTTTGCTTTGCACAATAACCACACTCATCAATAATTTTCTGCAATTCACTAAGGGAGACCACCTCAGTCTCAGTACCAGTGGCAGCTGATTCATGCATGACCTTCAAACTACATGGTCTTGCATGATTTTCAAATGTTCTGAGGCAGCTCAGACCTGCTCAACCTGAGGTCTTATCTTGAATCATCTCTCTCCTACATTGCTTTTTTATTCAGATCTTTGAAGATGTTTGACGCCTTCTGCTGTATCAACATGGTTCTCCATGGCATTTCACAATGAATGATGTTTTCAATATACTTTGTGTTCTTGTAGTGTGGAAAAGCATTCTGGTACCAACAACACTTTTCATATTTCTTTACATTTTAAAAAAATTTCTCACTTATGGAAAGTCATTGCATGCCTGGTAAATGAAGACAAGAACATAGTCAAGGAAATATCTTTTATGAGTTCTCCTCTTTCAATTCAAGTTGATACTTGTACTTTTTCTTCCAATGAATGGGGTTTTTTCTGGACCTTTAAGTACACCTAATCTCTTAAACCCACATTTTCATTTAACAATGTAAAGAAGACAATGAATAATGCACAATAATTTTAAACAACCATCTTATTAGGAGAAGAGCTAAGATATGACTGAAACACAATCTACATCCTCTCAATCAGACTCTTAAGCAACTTATAAGTTTTTACTGATACATTAAACTATGTTTTCAATATAGATAATGAATGTGGGAGAAATATCACAAACAGTTATAAAAACATGAGGTTAAGATTTTGGATACTTATATACAAACCTATATTTGTAATATTATATGATTCGCTGATGACTCATTCACATGAGAAGAGTACATGTTTTTATTTAGATCTTTAAGCAAGTGTGAGTGGGATATGGCTGTCAAGAAGATTTGAATTTCTAGAGTGTGGGTAGAACAATGCTTTCAAAACCAGAAAGAAAATACAATTTACACTTAAAAATATGAGACAAGTGGAACAAAGAAAGATTGATCTGAAAAATAAAAAGTTCAAATGAGCATCCTGTCATAAAAGCAAACAGAAGTGAGATTATATAACAAATCATGCCAAAAATCTGAGAAAATGTCTAATTTTATTTTCTCATGAAAAGTTGGGACAGCCCTTAATTATCCTAAATCTTCACAAGCAGTGTAATTTTTACTCCAAATAAGTTTTACATTCTTGGTATCTCTTGAAAATAACAAGATAAATGATTTAGTTATACTTTGTTAGTAAATAATATTTTCATATAGCACATCAAATAATGACTTCAGAAGGATGCCAAAAAGGAAGCAAATAGTTGTTTTTAGATTCCTGTTAATAATTTGAAACCTGAAGTCTACACTACCTAATAAGAATGTATCACCACCTTGTGGAAATTTCTTCAAACTACAGACACACGATCCCAAGATCCAGATCAGAAGAGATGAGCAGATCAAGCTATTTAATTTCCATTTACTTTAGTTTGACTGTTATTCCTTGTAGCTCACAACCAAATCTTAGTCTCTGAAACTAGCCTCTAACTTTAACTCTAGACTTATATTTTCAACTGTTTGGTTAACTTTCTCACCTGATGCTTTGTTGCCACTTAAAATGCCATAACTTCTACACCAAATTCTTCCTAATAGTTCTATTTAAATTAGTGGGCATTCATATAGTGTTCAGTCACCTAGGCTAAAATTTTTGATCTTCTTTGATTTATTTTACCATGAAGGTCCACTTCGCCTTAAAATTAATCACCAAGTTCTGTTAGCTCTCATTCCTTTCTTTCCCACTTATCCTCTCTATTTTATTGCTACTAACAAGACTAGATTATGCCTTTTAATTGCATATCTAGGCTATTAAAACAGTCTTATAACCTGTACTTCCAGCATCTCCTCTTCCATCATTGCCACTGTTCTCTTGTGTGAATCTAACAAATTTTGTTTAGCTTAAATTTGCTTTAGGCTTTATGGCCTCCAAAATTCTTATCGGTTTCTATATGTTTCTTGCCTTTCCTTTCACCAGTACGCTAATTATCTGATGCTCCAACCATACTCTACTGACTATGCCCAAATATGTTCTGATGGCTTTTCACTTCTGCTCTTAAGGTCATACCCCCTCTCTCTGGTATGCTCTTCCATTATATCTGGATGCCAAAATTCTTGGGAAGAGTGTTTGAACATTCTTGCAGTGAAATATCATGAACTTAAAGACCTTTGATTTGAAAAGCGGTACTTAATCTGAAAAGATATTTCAATCTAGTTGTTACAGATACACACATGGTGTAATGGCTGTTTATTTGACAAAGTGGGGAGCTAAATCCATATTGGTAATGAATGACATTTAAAAATGTTGCAATCATGAGATTCTTGAATGCAGAAATCGGGTCTTTCCCAAGAATTAGGATAAGTTCTTTGTGAAGATTTTCCTTACATACCCAAACAGATGAGATAGATCATTTCTCTTTACTCTCATAGAAACTTTGAATTACACTGATGTGAGTTATTCTTATATCTACTTCAAGAGTATAAGCACTGTATAGAATATAGCTTTCTTTTATCTAAATTGCTATGATATAAAAGCTGTGAATTCTCTCCTCACAGATACTAACGAAACATAACTGTGTATCCACACTTAGTTCAATTCTCAACCAAACCTAAAGAGTAGGAAATGGTGTCTGTTCATCATCACCCCTCCTTCCTACAAGACTTGCCTTTATCCTATAAAACTGAAAGGAGGGCATGACATGTGAAGGAAGAAAGTGTACCCTAACATATGTTAATTCTTTTTTTTTTTTTTTTTTTTTTTTTGAGACAAAGTCTGGCTCTGTCGCCCAGGCTGGAGTGCAGTGGCGCGATCTTGGCTCACTGCAACCTCTGCCTCCCAGGTTCACACCATTCTCCTGCCTCAGCCTCCGGATTAGCTGAGACTACAGGCTCCCGCCACCACGCCCGGCTAATTTTTTGTATTTTTAGAAGAAACGGAGTTTCACCTTGTTTGCCAGGATGGTCTCGATCTCCTGACCTCATGGTCCGCCCGCCTTGGCCTCCCAAAGTGCTGAGATTACAGGCGTGAGCCACCGCACCCGGCTGACATATGTTAATTCTGACTCATTTAGTTTGCTATATACTTTTGTTCCTTCTGTGTAAAATCTTGAATATTTTACTTACAGTTTAGCAGGCATTTTGATCTTCTAGTTTTATTTACTAGCCCAAATCTCCTTATTGATCGAACTTGTACTTTAATAAAATTAATCTTATCATATTCCAAAGAATAATGCAGCCGTGCGTGGTGGCTCGTGCCTGTAATCCCAGCACTTTGGGAGGACGAGGCGGGCGGATCACAAGGTCAGGAGATCGAGACCATCCTGGCTAACACAGTGAAACCCCGTCTCTACTAAAAAATACAAAAAATTAGCCGGGCATGGTGGCGGGTGCCTGTAGTCCTAGCTACTTGGGAGGCTGAGGCAGGAGAATGGCGTGAACCCGGGAGGTGGAGCTTGCAGTGAGCCGAGATCGTGCCACTGCACTCCAGCCTGGGCAACAGACTAAGACTCCATCTCCAAAAAAAGAACAATGCATATAATTTTAGTTTTCAATAAATGAGTTCTTTGTACTAAGAGAGCATAGAATGAATTGGTCATTGGTTAGTGGTTCCAGGTGACAACTAGAATTGAGCATATGTTTAGAATCACATCAGGTCATAACTGCAACAGGACTTTTTCAAGAGATTTGCTGAGATTGGAATGAAGCAAGATAAGTAACCTTTTAAGCAAGATACACTAGAAACAGATCAGACGAGCATATTCACAAGATCAAACAAAGGAGGGAGTCTTTAGTCAAGTGTTTAAGCTGCACCAGGGAGTGTTCCCTGTGTACATGATTATCAACATTCAGGAAATGAATGGTCAATTCTTTTACAACTGGTGGCCAGGAACTTGTCAAACAAACCTAATTCTCAAAAATAGTCTGTCAGATAGCATAGGTCTCTGGCCTGTTTAGTCAGCTCCCAATCCTCAATGGAAGCGATTCCATTCTCATCTATCTAAAACGTATTAGGATACATAATGCAGGTTAATTGGGAGCTCAGGTGAAAGGGCTAAAAAGAATCACCTTACCTAAGGTTATGCTCCCCTTCCCAGAGCAGCCCAAACCCAATGACTCATTGACTCTGCGTTATAAATGTCAAGCTCTCTTTTCTCAACTCTGGAAAATTCTGAAGAGCCATTAATCCATTTATGCTGGAGGTTGCAAACATTTTTGTGTGAAAAATCAGACCCTGGAAATGACCTTGAGCAGTAGGATGTAAATAATTCTCACAAGCTTAGTGTTCCATTATTGGAACTTCAATAAATGGGTTTAAAACTTCAAGCCCCTCCTGGGGTCACCTAAGGCCCTATTGTGACTATAGCCAATTCAGCTCAATCCTGCTTCATTTCTTCCTCCCAAAAGTGTTGATCCTGAGAACATCCACCACCATAGAAAGTACAGTGAACAACCAGACACATAGAATTATTCAGCCAGCTGATATGAGTCAACATCTGTCATCAACCATGACAGTGCTGGTACAATGACTGCACAAATGGAATAGCCAGAGAGGTAGGAATGGTTGCTAAGCAGGGACTAAGCAAGGTGGCTTCACATTCACCAATGCTAATAACCATTACTGCTGCAAAATTCCAACCTGCTGACAAAGACCAATACTAAGTATCTAATATGGCACTGTCCCTTGAGGAAACAAGCTGGCCACTTGGTGACAAGTCTATTACATTTGATCCTTTTTATCCCAGGAAGGGGCAGTGATTTATTTTGTCAGTAACTGACACATATTCTAATTGTGGGTGTGACATTCTTATCCACAGAGCCTCAACTAGCCACCGCTCTCCAGGGACTTACAAAATGTTTGATAGGCTGGCACATCATCTCCTATAACTTTGCATCAGACCTATGGGCCCACTTTATAGCAAAGCTGGTGTGATAGCTTTGCTATGACCATAAAATCTACTGACCCTATCACCACAGTAGCTGATATCCCCACAGAGCATTTAATGGCCTCTTACAGGTACAGCTGAGGTGTTAGCTTAGGGATGATGCCCTCCAAAGACAGGTGTTATGTTTCAGGACACATATACACACTAAATCAATTACTATTAAATAGTGCAAAGATCCCAATAGATAGAATACACAGGTCTGGAATCAAATGCTAGAAGCAGGAGTAGTCCTGCTTACCATCATTCTCAGTGACTTACTTGAGAAATTCGCATTTCCTGGCTCTGTAATCCTGTCACCGGGGAACACAGAAAGAGTCTCGTTGCACTTTAAGTTACAACTCTTGCCTGGACACTATGTATTCCTTGTACCAAGGTACCAACAAACAAAAAGAAAAATTTTCAGCCTGGAGGGAGCAATTAACTCAGATCATCAAGAGGAGGTAGGGCTGCTGTTACACAATGGGGGCAAGAAGTAATATGTCTGGCACTCAGTGGTCAGCTGGAGTATTTCTTGGCACCCCCTTGTCCAATGTCAATGGTAAATGGACAAATGCAGTATCTTCAAAAGAGCATGGTAACCAGCAGTGTGGACCCCCCTGAGGTGAGGATATTGGTCACCCAACTAAATAACCATCTAGACTAGCAGGGTTGCTAACTGAACATGAGACACTCTAAAATAGTAGGGAAGGGAGATGCTGTTTCAATGGCAGCCCTGAGACCAGCTGCATCAGCAAAGGCTGTGGATCCTCCACTAAACTTTCTCTTATTGGTTTTCCTGAAGAAAAGAGGCCCCTAGAGTTCACAATGAAGAAACCAATTAGCCACATATATAAAGCAAGTGGAGTCAACTAGCTCAAGGGTTGGATTGTCAGAGATGCTGTGATGTCCTGCCCAAATTCTCCTTTCAGGACTGAGAAAATGATTCTCCAGCTTCTGAGAAGTTTGTTGAAGGCTTTCAGATGGGTGCTCAGCCCTTTTTAGAATTACCACTGGCTGAAGAGAACTGCCTTACCTCTCACAGAAGCCCAAATCCAATGCCTAGTAAACATGGGGCTGTAAAGGCTAGAACCCCTCTTCAAAATTTGGGAAAACCTAAAAGGGCCATCCCAGCTTAGAGCTACCAAGAGGTTGGCTGAGGCCTTTGTTGCATTTGTATCAACAAAGACATGGCCCAAATTCTCTCCCTGTCCAATCCTGCCTCCTTTCCTTTCCAAAGGACACTCTAATGAAATGCCTTCATATTAATCTTCCATTTCAATGTCTGCTTCAGAGGGGACTCAAACTGTGACATCTCTGGTTTACTTTCAAATAGTTCCCCTGTCAAGTTCTGCTGTGGCTGGGGAGCAGGACCACTGGTGTGAGATTCTGCTGGGACCTCAGAGAGCCTGCATCCCAGGATGCTGGGTGGCCTTGTGGCCTCCTCCACCTCACCTCCATGGCAGCGGTAGAAGTTTGTGACAGTTGGGAACCTCTGGGCTGTTGAAGTCACCTTGTGTGTTCCAAGTTTCCAAACAACAGAAAGTCATTCCTTCTTTTATAATGATGCTTAAGTTCCAGCAGATACCACATAAGGGGTTTGCCATTGGATACCCCTGGGGAACATTTCTGTAAACACCATTGACACATCCGCCTTTTGTATACATCTTGGGTAATGAGAGGTGGCTTTTGCGGCCAGTATTAGGTTGAAAGTTCATACCTAAGAACTGTAATAATACCTCAATGTTTGAGTAGCATGTTTTGTATACAAATATATTGTTAATCTCTGTTATGTAGTGTGCTAATTCTTACACTGCCTGTATACCTTAGTATGACGCTAATACATAACTAAATTTGATACCTACATTTTTGTATGAAAATGAGTTGTGAAAGTTTTGAGTACATATTACTTTATCGCTTTTTGAACTAAGAAATTTTGGTAAAGAAATTTACTCTCTCTCTCTCTCTCTCTCTCTCTCTCTCTATATATATATATATATATGCCTTTTTCTTAGCCTGTTTCTTCCTGTTAATGTGCTTGCTTGTGTTTGGTGCGTAGAACTGGATAAATGAAAAGTTCTGTGTTTAAGTTCTTCAAAATGTATATATTTAGTGCTGCATCTTTCAGCTCTTTGAAATACCTCATGTTTATAAAAATAAATAGCAATTAAATTATGCAACTAAAAAACTGTGACATCTACTAACAGCGAATTAATACAATATTTCTTTGGATAATATAAGCCCTTATTTACAACTAAAAGAGACACAGTCTTCATAGTCTGTGAAAGAAATTCATATTATATTATGTGTACTTAGTTATATCCTCAATGTGCTTAATTGATAGAAAAGTGTAAGTTCCCTGAATCAATTATCATTTTTTTCCAATAGGAATGTAGGTATGCCTCTTTTAATTTTTTATTTTAATTTTTAATTTTTAATTGTGGGTACATAATAATTGTACACAGTTATGAGACATATGTGAGTTTTTGATAGAGGGATACGATGTGTAATGATCAAATCAGGGTATTGTGATATCCATCACCTCAGGCCTTTATCATTTCTTTGTGTTAAGAACATTCCAATTTTACTCCTTTAGTTACTCTTAAATATGCAATAAATTATTGTTAACTATAGTCACCCTACTATGTCACTAACACTAGGTCTTATTCACTCTATCTGACTGTATGTTTGCACCATTAACCATCACCACTCCCTCCCCTCTATGATTCTCTCCCACTGTGCTTCCCAGCCTCTAGCATCTATCATTGCACACCCTATCTTCATAGTTCAATTTTGTATATGAACCCATTAAGCACGTATTTAAAAAGTTATATGCTTTGGAGAACATCCTTAAATGTTTGGAAAATCTCTTTACTATCAAAGAGAATGAAAATTATAAATCCTTAATACACATACACCATAATTGTAGCCAAAGATTACATCATTTATATAATTTAATTTTTAACCGAAGCATCCCAGATGTTTCAGTTTCAGGAGGATCATTAGTCAAATAGAGTAAACTCTATCTGTCATGATCAGGAAAAGGAATGCGTTAGCTAATCGTATTCTCCTTAATAGATATTCCAAACTCACCATGTTTGAATTAACAACTTTCAAATAATTAGAACACATCAATATACATTTAACATCCAATGACTATAAAAATAATCTAATAGCTTTTTTATGATTCATAAATAGTTTTAGGATCTTATTACATCAGAGGTTTATCAATACAGAAGTTGTAATTTAGACTTACAGGAACAACTGCTTAGGAAGGCTTCTGATTGATCTGCTGCGATATCCCAGAATAATTATTATACTGTTATAATATTTTTGAACTACATGTTTTTGATACAAAGACCACTGGAGATGTTCAGGCTATACCTTAATTGTGTCCCACAATCAAAAAGGAATAGATCAAGTGTTTGCTTAGCTTCCAAGTAGTAAACTAGTTGGTCAGGATGTGTACTTAAGAAATAACTAGGGGAAAAGAAATGAACAGTAGTAGTAAACAAATGTAAAAATGTAATAGGCCAGTGTTGAGTGTCATGTGTATCTGGCTACTGGCTCCATAGAAACCACCTGCAATGTGAAGCTCCTTCATTAGCATCTTTGCTCACAAAAGAAAACAAGGTTACTCTGATGTATTTCTTCTGAACAACTACAACTCACTTTGCGAATATACCTGACATGCACTCGGTATCATTTCAGTGCTCACCCTACCTTGTTGTCAAGGAAACAGACATCAGCAGCACTTAGAAAGTGGTAAGAAACCTGTAAAAGAACAGATGTATACTGTATATTGTGATGGGTGAGAGTCCCTTTCTCTGAGGGACAACTTGATGAGATTCCAATGTTAATGAATCACACCCAAACTCTCTGCAAAGGATGAAATCAGAGAATGATAGATAAGCTGCTATAAACAATGCTTAGTGATGGCAGGATGACAACAAGGGTGAGCTGGCCTTACATTTACAGATAGGTTTATTAACTGATATACCCATTATACACAACATAAAGTATGCTATGTTCACATAGTGAAAATTGTAAAACTGGCTTAATTCAGTTAGTCATTGTTTTGAAAAAATTAGTAACTAAAATCAAGTATACAAGCAATTGACTACATGCGACTAATTTATTTCAAGCTATAAATTCATTTGCTTGGGGGATATGTTTTTGTTCAAGTCAATATATTGGAGTGATTAAGGGCTCAGGTTCTAAAGTCATTTTCCTTTTAATCAAATTGCAACTACTTCCAAAGGGAGAAAAAAAGATGCACGTTCAAAGTAGTTAAACTGGAAATAATTTAAGGAAGGAATTATTCGCAGAGGTGTTGGGAAGATTGAGAAAAACAACAAGGGATAGTGAAGAAACATGAGGCTAGCAAAAATGGGAAGCCATTGGATGGGGGCAGTGGCTCACGCCTGTAATCCCAGCACTTTGGGAGGTCAAGGCGGGCAGATCACCTGAGGTCAGGGCAGCCTGGCCAACATGGCAAAACCCCGTCTCTACCAAAAATACAAAAATTAGCCAGGCATGGTGGTGGGCGCCTGTACTGTAATCCCAGCTACTTGCGAGGTTGAGGCAGGAGAACTGCTTGAACTCGGGAGGTGGAAGTTGCAGTAAGCCAGTATTGAGCCACTGCACTCCAGCCTGGGTGACAAGAGCAAAACTCTATCTCAAAAAAAAAAAAAAAAAAAAAGGAAGCCATTATGACCCACCAAGAACTCAAGAAATGGTGTTACCAGAATGTGGTAGAAGTGGAATGGGCACCAGTAAGAGCTATGGTTGTACAGGGAAGCAGACCCTCCCTAGCAAGGCAGGAAAGGAACAGGAAGTGGCAGTAGGATAGGGGAAAATCACTCCTTTTCTTTCTTCTTTCACCATTAAGACCCTGTTAATATGTCCCATTGGCTAAAGCCAACCAGAAGCCAGGGGAAAAGAGAATGTGGTTGAGACAGTGTGAATAGTTCAGCCTCTCACAGCAGGGCAGAGAAGGGTGGAAAGTTGATCTAGGGAAAACAAATAGAAAATGGTAACATATCCACGCATTACACATTAGTTACACTACCTGAAGCATATTACTTAACTTATGCTTCTGCCTCAACATCTTTAAAATACTGCTGTCCAGGCACAGTGGCTCATTCCTGTAATCCCAGTGTTTTGGGAGGCCAAGACAGAAGAATCACTTGAGGCTAGGAGTTCGATACCAGCCTGCACAACATATGAGACCCGCCCCCCATCTCTACAAAAAATTTAAAAAAAAAAAAAATAGCCTGGCACAGTGGTGTGAACTTTTAGTTCCAGCTACTCTGAAGGCTGAGGTGGCAGGATTACTTCAGCCCAGGAGTTTGAGGTTGCAGTGAGCTATGATCGCGTCACTACACTCCAGCTGGATGACAGAGCAAGATTTTGTCTCTAAATAATAATAATAATAGTAATAAATAAAATAAATTATTGCTAATAGTATCTAATTTTTATTGATATTGTAGAAATGGCATATGAAAGTGGGTAGAAAATCATAATAACTCAATAAAACCTAGCTGTTACAATTTTTCCAAGTCAGTTTATGAAAAATCTTAAAGTATTCTTGCCATGAGATGTGGAGAGGGTAACTTGGAAAGTGGCAACTTTAGAACGCATTCGAACATAAAGGACTAAATCTATACAACAATTAAAATTCAATGGAACACTGGGTCAATAATTTTTGCATCCTTCAGAAAAGAAAATACTTTTCAAATTATAAAAAGCAATTCCTTCTTAACTGTAAAATGTATAACAGTCTTTAGTTTTACTCTCCTTATAGCAGAGATGTCAACTTCTTTCATAGGCATAGCTAGTTGGGATCTGTGGTCTGTACACAGAAAATTCGCTTCCTAAAGATGTTCACCTGCCAATCCTCAAAACCTGTGAATATATTACCATGCATTGCAATGTATGGGATTAAGTTAAGAATCTTAAAATGAAGAGATTACCCAGGTGGGCTCAATGAATCAGAAGGGTCCTTATGAGAGGAAGCAGGAGAGTCAGAGTGAAAGAGGATGTGACAATGGAAGCAGAAGTTGAAGTGATTGGAGGAAGGAGTCAAAAGTGAAGCAAAGTATGTAGCCTCTAGAATTTGGAAAAGACAAATAAATCAATTCTCCCCTGAGCTTCCATAAGGAAGGCATCCCTGCTAATCTGTTTTCTTCTTTTTTCTTTTTCTTTCTTTTTTTTAGATAGACTCTCCTCTGTCACCCAGGCTGGAGTGTATGGTGTGATCTCAGCTCACTGAAACCTCTGCCTCCTGGGTTCAAGTGATTCTCCTGCCTCAGCCTCTTGAGTAGTTGGGATTACAGGCATGAGCCACCACATCCAGCTAATTTTTGTATTTTTAGTAGAGATATGGTTTTACCATCTTGGCCAGGCCAAGATTCCTGACCTCACATGATCAGCCTGCCTCGGCCTCCCAAAGTGCTGGGATTACAGGCATGAGCCACTGCTAACACAGCCTCCTGCCAACCTCTTGAATGTAGGACTTCTGATCTCCAGGACTGTATAATAAACTTGTGTTGATATTAGCCTCTAAACTTGTGATAATTTGTTACCACAAAAATAAAAAACTAACACTAATTGTTTTTCTCTGATTCAGCAGATCCACTTCCATCATCCTCTGACTTGGTCTGTGCCACAGGAGGCTGACCTCTGGCTTCTAGCTGAGATCAATGAATAGAAGGTACTGGCAGGCAATGGAAAGGCTGGAAGAAAGATGCCATGGTATTTATCCTTTTGTTACCTTTAGATCACTGCAGTTTTGGTAGTGATACTGTTTCCCTACAGCCACCACTCATAACACCATCCTCTCTCCTCCAGCTTTCAGGATCCTAGGCCAGGACTCAGAATTCCCCACTGTTGCTAGTCTCGTGTGCTTCCCTAGCCCTGTTGGGGTATATATAGAATATATTACATATTATATGTAATATAATACATAATTCCTTCATTAATAGTCCTCTATTAAACCTTTGGAGTGTGCTGTCTCTTTGATGCCAGTCCACTGTTTCAACATAAAATATATTTTTCATAACTATTCATTTAAAACTCAATGAGTTGAGTCTTGAAATTCCCCTAAGGTACTCTGAAAGAATACAAAGCTTAAGGAAGTTTACGACAGCACAATGGTTCATCAGTAATTCAATTTTTAATTTTTTCACCTTTCAAACTGAGTTATAACATAGCTGCCCTTTGGCTGGGTGAGGTGTCTCATGCCTGTAATCTCAGCACTTTGGGAGGCCGAGGTGGGCGAATCCCTTGAGTCCAGGAGTTTGAGACGAGCCTGGGGAACATGGAGAAACTCTGTCTCTACAAAAAATACAAAAATTAGCTAGGCATGGTGGCACATGCCTGTAGTCCCGGTTGCTTTGAAGGCTGAGGCAGGAGGATCATTTGAGCTCAGGATGTGGAGGTTGCAGTGAGTCAAGACTGTGCCATTGCACTCCAGTCTGGGTGACAGAAGAAAACCCTGTCTCCAAAAATAAAAATAAAATAAAGTAAAATAAACCATAGCTGCCCCCACTTCAGAAAAATTGAATCTTACCATTTAAAAAAATTATGATTGTTCATATTTACATATACAAATAACATCTATAAAAGAGTTACAAAAATGTTTTCAAAGAACAAAAAATATGTTTTAGGTACTTTTTTTTTTATTAATTAGCAAAGGTATAAAGAAGAATAGAGACACTTTATGAAGTTACACAATTTACCGCAATATAAATGGATCAGATAATGGTCAGATAAATGGATCATTACAGAAAGGTAAATAGAATATGATTTTTCAATTGTATGTGCCTATCAGTTGCACATTTAATTTGTGTGCAGTCTATCAAAACTATTACCATAACTGCTTTTTAAAATTATATCAATTCAATGCCAACTATCTGGATTGATCAAAAATATTTAGTCAGCCAGGTAAATAATATAATTTTTAAAATGTATGTTCCCATCAGCTGCACATTTATTTTGTGTGCAGTCTATCAAAACTCTTACTATAATTGCTTTTAAAAGTTATATCAATGCAATGCAACTATCTGGGTTGATCAAAAATATTTAGTCAGCTGGCCATGGTTGCTCATTCCTGTAATCCCAGTACTTTGGGAAGCCAAGGTGGGAGGATCACTTGAGGCTAGGAATGTTAAAGACCAGCCTGAGCATCATAGCGAGACCCTGTCTCTCAAAAAATGTTTTTAAACATTAGCTAGGCATGGTGGTGTGCACCTGTAATCCTAGCTACTCAGGAGGCTGAGGTGGGAGGATTGCTCAAGCTCAGGAGTTCAAAGCTGAAGTGAGTTATGACTGCACCACTGCACTCCAGCCTGGATGACAGAATGAGACTTTGTTTCTTAAAAAGAAAAGTCTATTTTCTAGAGATTTTGCTCTCATACGAAAATAAATATTGAAAATGACTGTCACTTTACATCCAGCTCTTTTGAAATTGGTTGATCTGTATATAGACAGACCAACCTAATTATGCCCTGAAAGAACTGGGTCAAAGTTGCCAATAGAAGGAAATATATTTTATTATGTATTTAAATCACAAACATCTACACTTCATTGAATTAGATAAGTTAGGTAAAGTAATAATAAATCATAATCCTTAAAACTATTCACCAGTCCCTCAAATTGGTTGAATAACTGTATTTCATACAAATCATGGAGTTTTCTCTCCATCTCTCAAATATCAAACCTTAAAGGTTAACTTCTGCTCTAAGGCATATGGTGAAAGACTACAGAAAATACAGCCAAAGTGGGCTTGAGACTTTTCACACGAATTAAAATTGTCTTAGGTTACCATTTTGCTATAGCTTCTACCTCAACTCTGAACTCCACTCGCCTCTTCCTACCTTATTCATGAATGAATATCACAAAAGATAACAGGATTTGTGGATGACTAAATACACATTATTGCTCCTGGAAATGCTACAGAGGCTTACATATAGAGACACCATAAAGTCAGTTCTACATTCTCACTGAAATGAAGGTACAAGAACAGGCTTTACTCTCTAGATAAGGCATATTTTTTAAATGCCTTGAGTCAAAGTATTGTGACAATATAAAGTCAATTAAATATGCACATTAAGATTATAATTTTAGCACTTGCATTTACCTATAAAATAGGTTCCTATCTCTACAGGTATATTAAGAGCAGAAAAGATTTATGCCCATATTGTCTACACTAATCGTTTGTTTAAACTACCCTGAGCTGCTTTCCTTAGATTTATTGGTGGTACTTGTTAGTAAAATATTACATAACATGCTCGAAGTGACAAATAAGCATGAATGCTTGCCTTTCTAAGGTCAATTTAACATTTTACACAATATTATAATACATAATTTGTGCTTAGCAAAAAAACTAAAGATAGGTTTCTAATTAAAATATATGATAATTTATGTCTTTGATATGAGGTTTAACTCCATTTTAACTTGATGTGTATTTTATTATAATGTGTGTGGAGTCTACATTAAAATTTTGTCATATAATATTATGCATTACACCATGGCTGATACTTATACACGTACAACATTAGTGATTATGTGTTCACATTAGTATTTATTTGCATATTATACATAATATGATATAATATTTTATATTATTTTCCTAGGATCACTGAGAAAATAGTAAATATATATATTTCTACAGAGCTAGAATAAATCATCAGCAAGTCATTAACAATTAAATCTCTAGTGTATTTCCCCTTCTTAAGTCTTCTGCCATTTGAACGGGAATTGACTATCACTACCACCAGTAATAGTAACAAGAGTGAAATAATAGTAATAATGTTATCACTACTATTGTAACTATACTGCTTACAGAACTAAGCTGCTTTGTATTTACAAATTATTTTCACATCAATTATCTTATTTTTGCAGATCAACCATGTATATTGAAATATAATATTTAATGGTAGAGGAACTTATTGCAGTAGTAGAAAAAGAAAATTTGCTTTGTTTATGTCTCATCTGTATTGCCACTAAGACTTATATTAACCTTCTTTAGGAGTAGACTTTCCATTTCTGCCTTTGTGAAATCTGCTTCTTTATTGCTTCTTTATGAAGCAATTACCTGCAAAATGCTTTTTCTGGTTTGGTGCTGGAAAACCAACCAAACTTTAAATGACATGGGGCTGCCTCAACCCACCAGAGACATTACCTGAGAGTAATAAATGCACTTCAACAGCCTGATCTGTTAGATGTTGGGAACAAGCCTTAAATAGACAAATCAGGGATGGGAGGGAGAATTTGCCCACCACCCCCCTCCCCCACCACCAACTTTTTGGGCCCTTGAGCTCTATTGGAACCAGCAGGGGCATCCAAATTCTCCTCAGAGTTTAGAGACTGTCAAGATGCCTCAGCGGGGTCCTCATGCATCCTGGTCACAGTACCTGACTGAGCAATAGAGGACATATTAAGAAGAGGAGGATGCTAAAAATCAACTTGCTTCTTCATTCTGCCTTCTCTCTTTTTTTTTTTTTTTTTTTTTTTTTTGTTTTTGAGACGGAGTCTCGCTCTGTCGCCCAGGCTGGAGTGCAGTGGTCGGATCTCAGCTCACTGCAAGCTCCGCCTCCCGGGTTCGGGCCATTCTCCTGTCTCAGCCTCCTGAGTAGCTGGGACTACAGGCGCCCGCCACGTCGCCCGGCTAGTTTTTTGTATTTTTTAGTAGAGACGGGGTTTCACCGTGTTAGCCAGGATGGTCTCGATCTCCTGACCTAGTGATCCGCCCGTCTCGGCCTCCCAAAGTGCTGGGATTACAGGCTTGAGCCACCGCGCCCGGCCCATTCTGCCTTCTGGAGAGTCATTCCTTTCCTTTCAATTCGCCATGTGAACTGGACATGAAGCAGTATTCCAGTTTACAGACTGTGGAAGGCAAGAGGATAGAACACCTGTCAAGAACAAAGACTGGAAGACGGAACGGTGAATTTGGTTCCCTTTTGTCTGCTAAGCTGATCAACAGTAATTTCTTACTAATGTCAAGCAAGGACTAGATGTAAACTGCATGTTCTGTGGCATCTTTCCAGGAGTTACAGAGGGGAAATAAGGTGCAGTAGCATGCTTATATTACACCTTTTTGAACCATATTACATGGAAAATTTTGTGAGAGATTTCATCCTTTGGATACTGGAATTCCATACAGAGATAACTTTCATTTTCTGAATTTTCTTGCCAAGAAATTACAAGTTATCTTAACTAATGTAGACAAGCAGCCTATATTCCCTTTCAGATAACTCTAATTACTGTATAGACAAGATTTATAACACTTGCTTGAAAGACTAGATACGTGAGATACATACATTTTCCAGTGGGAACTTCAGAATAAGTTTGGAAGGGGCCTCTTTCTAGCTGCTGGACTGGAATATCTCTTGCTCCAATTTTAGAGAGAACATCATTATAGACAATGTATTTTGGACCAAGAACGTTTAGAATACTAGATAAGAAAAGAATTTCTCTGTAAATGTTAGAGGAGAGTGGAACTGTTCTTCATTTTGTTTCTGCTGGAAGTATTTATTTGCCCACCCAAAAAGATTCCAAAAGTATAGCTTACTGAGATTATTTTTAAAAGGTAAATATTTAGAAGAACACAACGTACTCAACATATTTTTAGAAAATGTTGATATTAGCAGCAGCAGCTAGTTGTTTATTTTATACAATTTTGAAACAAAGACTAATCAAGATAAATTCTACAAACTCTAACTTGATACTGATTCAGAATGTGAGAGTTGATGCTTTCTCTTTAAAAAGTATATATATTATGTATGTTATATACATTTTCTAGACATAGTTATGCTGTCTCTTTAAAAGTATATTTATATAAAATACATAGAAAACGTGTATTTCATATATGTATATGTGTGTACATTTTTGCATATATGAAATACATGTCCTATGTTGATAGGAGAATATATATATAGCTCCCACTAACAAAGGACATTTTTTGCACAACATTGAAATGTACCTTAAAAAGTCTGGAATTATCAACCACAGTATGACCCTATATAATATGAATTGTATGTGTAATGGACAATTTATAATTCTTCCATCCCCAATGCAGTGCAATATATCATATAATTTGTATCTTTCTTTTTTTCTCATCAGAGATGTTGTTTGGGACGAAAATAAAAACAGCCCCTGACATATGGGAACTGGTCTGACACTTACAGCTGGGTCTCAGCATTATCAGGAGTAGGCCTGGCTATCATAGCCAGGGCTTGATGTTCTCCTCTTGGACCAGACATTCTCAGGGAATATCAGCATGAGACGACGTAACTCTGTGACTGTGAAGAAGTGATACAAAAAAATAGATGATTCATGATTTTGTCTAAGCACAAGAAAAAAACAAGGTCACTGTAGAAACCACAGAAATACCAAACATCTTGCTCTCCTGGCTAATTTAAGTGATTGCTTCTGCTTTATCAATTACAGTTTTATTTTCCTTCTAGTCTTTCCTCCTTATGGAAAAGATTTATTAAGGTGCTCAATAATAGAATTATCTCCATTTCCTGATAGCATCCAACCCAAAGTGAGCAAACCCCCATTTCCTTGAACTCTCCCCAAATCACCCAAACAAAGCACAAATTCTCTAAATCCTAATACCCTCTTACTCAGACACTCACAATACCCCATGACATTTAGTCTCTCCTGTGGCAATGAACAAGGAACCCAGTTTGTTCAAGTGCAGGTGAATTCCTGGTGGTCTTTGGCTGGGAGTCATTAACATATGTTAAAACTTTACCAGAATATTATGTATTGTATGATTTGATTTATAGTACATAGAGATGTGTAAAGGTTTATGAATATACAATTATGTATGTTATTATATATAATATATACCTATTTGTATTGTAAGCCCACACTTTTTGTCCTTTTTGGGCTAGGATAATAAAAAAATGGCTAACAGTGCCTACCCTGAGGGAGTAAAGACATATTGGCATATTTGAAGAATAGACTTCACTTTTGAATCTACTTTTTGAAATTTATTGTTATTTTTTGAGACAGGGTCTCACTCTGTTACTGAGGCTAAAGTGCAGTGGCGCAACCATAGCTCACTGCAGACTCAACCTCCCAGGCTCAAGTGATCCTCCCACCTCAGCCTCTCGAGGAGCTGGGACTAAAGGCATATGCCACCACGCCCTGCTAACTTTTTTAAGTTATTTTTTTAAGATATAGATGGTCTCACTATGTTGCCCTGGTTGGTCTCAAATTCCTGGGCTCAAGCAATCCTCCTACCTCATCCTCCCAAAATGCTGGGATTACAGGTGTGAGCTACCACACCTGGTCTCAATTTCTTTCTTTCTTTTCTTTCTTTTTTTTTTTTTTAGACAGAGTCTCACTCTGTTGCCCAGGCTCCCAGGCTGGATGGAGTGCAGTGGCAAGATCTCGGCTCACTGCAGCCTCCGCCTCCCCTGTTCAAGTGATTCTCCTGCCTCAGCTTCTCAAGTAGCTGGGACCACAGGTGCCCACCACCATGCCCCGGCTAATTTTTTATTTTTAGTAGACACAGGGTTTCACTATGTTGATCAGACTGGTCTCAAACTCCTGACCTCAAATGATCCGCCTGCCTCAGCCTCCCGAAGTGCTAGGATTACAGGCGTGAGCCACTGCTCCCAGACTGAAATCAGTTTGTTTGTTTTTTTTTTTTTTGACTCAATTATTCCTTTACGTTCCCAGAATAAAGGAAATAATTTGTAAAATTAAGGGAAATAATTGAGTATATCTTACTCTATTATTTTCCTTACATTTCCAGAGCTTGTAACAGGAATTGTTTGGCTGCAGGTATTAGAGATGTGCCTATCTACTTTGGTAAAGGAAAGGAAGGGCTTATCATCTTAATGTGCAGGAAGTCCACAGGTAAAGAACTGTGATAGGCAGAATTCAAAGATGGCCTCCAACAGCCTCACTTCCTGTTTATACATATGTCATTTGAGTGTGGACAGGACCTGTGAATATGGTAGGATGTCACTCTCATGATTAGGTTACCTTGTATGGCAAAAGTGAAAGGATTTTGCAGACGTAATTAAGGTCCCAAATCAGTTGATTTGGAGTAAATAAAAAGGGAGATTATCCTGGGTTAACAAACTTCATCAAGTGAAATCTCTTAAAAGAGGAGAAAAATTCCTGAAGAAAGAAAGATTCTACTGTTGGCCCTAAAGATGCTAATAGCCATGTTATAAACTATGGAGATCAAGGTCCTAAACTAGTTGTTGACAAGTAGTCTCTGACCAACAGTCAACAAGAAAACAAAATGGTGACCTCGGTCATACAACTGCAAAAAAAAGAAAAAAAAAAGAATTCTTTCAACAATCTGAGTAATTTCGGAAGCTGATTCTTTGCCTAGTCAAGCCTCCAGATGAGAATGATGCCTGGTTAACACCTTGATGATAGTTTTGTTAGACCTTGGGCAAAGGCACTGGTCAAGCCATGCTGAGACTTCTGACCCAAAGAAACTGAGATAATGAATGGATGTTGTTTTAAGCTGCTAAAGGTGAAGTAACTTGTTATACAGCAATATATAATTCCACAGTCCAGAGACAATATGATGGTTCTTGAAAATAATCAGTGATCCAGGCAACACCCATTGCATTTGAATTCCATCCTCAGTGTCACCCCAAAGTGAAAAGAAAGTGATGGAATTCCAGCCACAATACTCGGGTTCTAGTCAAGAAGAAGGGAAAGAAAAAAACGTCAGAGAAGTTTGTGTCAGTTGTCTGTCCCTCTTGTAAATAGTTTTCCCCGAAGACTCACATGACAACCTGTATTTATAAGCCCCACTCCTAGCTGTAAGAGAGGCTAGAAAACAGAGTATTTTAGCTGGGAATATAGCCAATAGGTAAACAAACACAAATATCAGGATTATATTAGAAAGGAAGAATGAAGTCAAGGGAACAAGGACATTTTTTATACAAATAGCAATCTCTTCCTCAGAGAGGAAAAAAATAGGAAAAATTTTCCTCACATCAATCTTTTAATGCCATTTTTTTTTGTTTTAAAAGTTTCTGATAAGAGGAAATTTGCAAAGCAGAATGCTTCTAGCAAACACAGAAATATATTACAAGACATGTCAGCTGCGTGCTTCTGATCAGAGTATAAAGAAAGGATTCTAGTCAATACTAATGCTCTTAATCTAGCTCCATCTCTTCTGCCCCTAAATGCTTCATACCCATCCCTCTCCTTAATGAAGTTATTTGCTCCTTCACTGGGTGCATGTCCTGCCCTGTGGAAGGACTCACAAATATGATCCACAAAGCAACTGACTGATCTTTTCCCTGATCAGTTATGTTTAAACCCCAAATCCAAAACACGGAAAGAAATCTTGCATTTAAACACATTACAATTAAGTCATTTCCCTTCTCCCTTCCCTCTGCCTCACAGAAAAGTCTGTGGTTGATTGATTTACTATAGAGCCAATATGACTACTTGAAAATCAGATACTGAAGTCAGCTCATAGCAAATTAAGTTTATGAGAAAAAAGGACTGGGATATGGACATACTGGAGCCTCATTCACAAGGGTCAGAAAGAGAAGGTGGCGAAACTGTCTGGAAAGCCTTGGGACGCAGCCAAGTGTCAGAGGGAGTGCCCAACGGGTATGAAGAGCTCAGATATGGATCAGGCTGACTCCAGGGTCTCATGGGCCAAGAGAAAAGGGTACCCAGGAAACGGTGTGTTTGTTCAGGTAAGCATTAGGGTGAACCAGTAGTTGATGTCTGAGGAATTTCAGTCAAAGGCAGCAGGAGCCCAACTATCTGGCTGGGGGACCATTTGATAATTCACCAAAAATTTGTAGAGACAATAGTTTACAGTAATGGTTCAGATATGGACTCTCTCCTCAAAATTTTTTTTTTTTTTGAGTCTTGGAAGATGGTGGTAAACCCTATATGTAAACAAATTATAAAGTGATGTGTAGAAAAAAATAATACTCACAGAGTGCTAGGAATTATAGAATTAATTTGACCTTGGGAAAAGTAAAATATAGAGATGTTTTCTGGAAAGCCTATCTTGGGATCCTAAATAGCAGTATTACAAGATAGGAAAGTGCTTAAAATTGTAGTATTAGGCAATAGAAAATTCAGATTGGTGTTGCCGAGTAACCACCGACCAAACACCAATTAGGCTGAGCTAAACTCCTTTTTTTCTCCCTTCAAGTACCTTGTTTCATAAATGCAATGCTGCGTATTTGCCCTTTCCCCAAAACTTTATTGTAAAAATTGTGTAATAACACTAATAACAATAACAAAGAATAGGACAACACAATGCAGTTTCTTTTCTATTTTAATAGCTTTATTGTGGTATAAATGATATACAACGAACAGCTCATATTTAAAATATAATTTGGTAAGTTTTACCATAGCATACCCCCATTAAGCTATCACCACAATCAAAATAAGGCATATAAATAAGGAATATGTCTATCACTTCCAAAAATTTCCTCCAGCCCCTTTTTAATCTCTGCCCTTTACCTACTCCATCCCACAGCCGCCACTGATCTGATTTCTTTCACTATCAGTTTGTCAAACATTAGTTTGTATATCCTAGAGTTTTACATAAGTGGAATTATAGTGTCCATTTTTGTTCCGGATTCTTTTACTCAGCATATTGAGACTCACCCATGTTAAAGTATGCATCAATTGTTCTTTCCTTTTAATTGCTGAATAGTATTCCATTGTGTATCACTTACTTTTAGGCCTATCATCTTTGTTTCCTTTTCAACTCCTTTCCTTCTTTTTTCTTATTATTGACATGCTTATTATAGAAATCTTCATAATGGTACAAATGGGTAACAAAGCAGGAAAAATCAATTATAGAAAGCTTTGGCATTAGAATTAAAAACCAACCAACAAAACTAAACTAAACTGAAAACTAAAGAGTCTTCATTATTGTCAAAGTAGTAAATCTTTCTTAGAGTTATTTGAGATGCTTTGACAGACACAGAGGGGCTACTATTTCAGTCTGGGTGGCCTTGCCTAGAGCCCTCTAAACTGCACAATTTAGTGGCGCCTATTCAGTCTTACAAAGACTGTCATGTAACATGTTTTGCTTATACAAATGATCTCAATGAGGGGAGATTATGAAATGAGGTAAAATGTTAAATCTAGAAAGATAAGAGGAATACATTAAAAGTAAGGTCCTGGAAAGCCACAGGCTAATAGCTACCAATATTTTAAAAATGGTATTACCCCAAAGTGAATGTCATGAGAACTGAGGGAGAATGCAATTTTGATCACATGTGTTATCAGGAGTATTTCACTGTTGAAACACAAATTATTATTTTTTTAACAGTAAAAAATCCTTAGGTGTTCTCCATCTGCCGTGGGAAACACTTAGCAGCTTCTGCTTTTAGCCTAGCAAAGATCAACCCGACCTTGGCCAACCAGCTTGTATTTTGAAGAGTGTATTTTGTGAAACCTGTGAGTAGAGAAGGATTCATGCTTGGTAGAATTTGTTGTCTCTTTTGCTCAGTATCTTACCATGATTAATCCCCAATCCATCTTTCTCTGCTGCTGCTGTTGCTGCTGTCAGACTCATATTTCTTTTCCATAACAGACGCTGTTCAAACGTTGCTGGATTCTGGCTGGGTGTGACCTTTTATGGGGCACTGCTGCCTCCTATCAGGCTTTTATGGGCATGTTGGTTTATGCACATGTGCATTCTGACCTTGTGACCTCCAGAATAGATTCTAAGAGAACAACTGTATCTGATTTTTCTGACATTTTGGGCACCCAAACTCTTCCCAAGTGCATAGGTGCAATGAATACTCCCTTGTGGTGTGGGTTTACATTCTTCTCACATCAGAAGAACTCATCTAGGAGAATGTGAAGCCAGGTCAGAACTGCTAACATAACAACAGTGTTGCTGGCAGCCATTCAAGTTGTTTTGCATAAATTTGAGCATGAGGCAGTGTTTTCACAACATCTTTCCCTTTTTATTGTGGTTTAAGTAAGCAGTGCAAATATTTGAATTGCATTTTCTGATATAACCAAGTCTGCAGAAAGGACAATGGCTAACAAAACTCTGGAAAACTTTGAAACCATTTTTTAAAATTCCTTCTCAGACCTGGTCTTTTTTCCTTTCTGAATCCTGAATCTTATTGTTAGATAAACCTAGTTATATTAAAAAGAGAAATCCGTATTATGATATTTCTAGTACTTTTAGTTTGTATTTTCTGTACTGACAGTATACCGATAGTGAGTTTACAAAGGTGAACAGTCTAGTATGACTAAAGATGCGACAAAAGTTTTTCAAATTATTGCCAAATACGCTGCTTTTCTACCATTAAAAAAAAAAAAAACCTCAACTCAGATTTTAAAGTTTTAAATGCCAAGTTAAAATAATTATGAATCTACTGTTCCCTAGTTTCATCCACTACCTGTTTTGGATCTGGGTTTTGCCCTTAAATACCTATTCTATCAGAATGAACTGGGTTACCATGCCCCATCTCTTTATGTTCCTCTTGACATTTACTCCATGTTTTCTTTTTCTAAATAAGCTTTTCCTTTCTGTTTTCAAAATTGAATACGTTTCTCATCTTAGCCAAGCACCTATTTTCACTCTTTCTTCTGATGGTTGATAAAGTCACCCACACTCAATTCTTTCTCCAATACTATATTCAAAAGTGTAATTGTTTCCATCCACTTACATTTTCCTCTGCTCTGAGAGCTCTACTAATGTTTCTTCCTCACTGATGGCCTAACCCAAAAGAAAATGCTTGCCCTCACATGGCATATCCAAAGTTACATCAGATCTGCTATGGCTCAGGTATAGGACAACAAAGAGACATATCACATGACATTAGGGACAACTACACTAACACTTCAGAATTGGAAGAAACACATCGTCAAGACCTAAAAGATATGACTTATACTTTTTCATACATTACATGACAATCCAAAGTCAGTGAAACTACACAGAGTGTTTCTCACTGTCACCAATGGTTTGTGCAGCTTATAACACGGAGAGTATAGAGTAAATCCAAAGACTGGGCCAAGAAGATAAAATAGCACATTGTACTACGTTCTGAAGTGAGACATAAAATAATTTAGGTACTGATATTTAAGTGAAAGTCAGAAGGATTCTATTTATGGGTAACGACATAGTTTCTGATTTAGCATTACTGTTCAAGATGCAGGGATCTTCCTGGGCTAGTACATGTATCTGGAAAGAGGAGGGAGATTCTTAAAATATAGCATAGCATCAATTTAGCAACATTCAAGTGATAGCACACATCATATGATAGTTCAATGTGTTTATAACTAGAGTTCAGTCATTTTAGAGTCAGAGTTCAGTCACTCTCCAATAATAGAGTGATAGCTACATATTTGTTACACATATATGAATCCTATTATTACTATATTTTGGTAATAGGTCCTTAAATAGACATTACAGAAAGTAAAGCAATTTGTTATACTTACTTTTACTTTACATTTTTTATAAATTAGGAGTTGATGAAATTATCTACTCATATTAATTTCAATATATTAATATTTGCATTTAAAGATCAGCACAACATTGTTAAGCTACAAAAGTTAAATCGTAGTTATTCTTTACACATTGTCTAGGAGTGATTCAGGTTTTATTTCCTGCTGAAATGGTGTGACTCAAGATTTCAGAAAAATAAGTGGTAAAACACACACTGAAATGCACAACTTTAAAATGTGCATTTTGTGCACACACAGTTACAAAAACAAGAGTATTTTATGTTATCATTAACTCAAAGCAACCTAATTATGGATCACGTTGCTTGATAGGATTTTAGTTCATGAAGCTTCAGATTTTGTTCTCTTGATAAAAGCACCCTTGAATATCATTTTTAAGCCTGACAATTATTTTCCTGTAAAGAAGATGTTATATATATCAAAAATAGAACTTCAAGTTTTCTATAGAATTACCTTGTAACGTTAAACGATGGTATCATTAGCATATAATTATAACATATATAATTATACATACATGATATGTTATATACTTTCGACATCTCCCCTGTATATGAGTGTCAGGTATAGACTATTAACAAAGCCAGGTAAAATTAAAGTAGACCTATTATCATTATTACCTTTTTAACTTACGATTTGTTTTTCATTTTTGGATCGAATTTTGTACAATGGAAGCATACCAGAAATAAGTCAACAATAGATGGTTAAGAAGAGGCAAAAAGATAATTGTTCCATCTTGCCTGGTGAACTCTTAAATCAACAAAGGAGGCCGCCCCTCTGGCTAATCACCCAGTGTGGGTTCTGCGCCTGACAGGAAAGCACAGAAGTGCATCTCTGCTGCGGGGAGATTTCTCGTTTTCTAATTCAAACATTTGCAACACAAAGTGAATAAACCTGAAAAATGCCAACTAAGAAGTTGGGTATCTGTATTTTGGAGTGATATTTAGAATTAAGTTAGTCATGAAAATATTCTGTACCAATAACTCTGCAGTTATCGTTTCCGTACGCTGCCAACAAGGCAGACAGATGCAGAGGAAACGTCCTTACAATTTTCTGGAATGTAGACACGAAGCGCAAATTGAACCTCTGGCAGATGGCTGAAAAGGTGACTTGACAATGAGTTTGAAACAATTAAAGTGATATTCTCATGCATTCATTTCCACAATTTTATTCATTTCGAGGAAAGCCCAGATGATTGGAACATGGACATAAAGGAGGACAACCTAAGACTGCGAGTTTCATCTTCCGAAAGGTTGCATTTATAAGCAGGCTGCCCGAGGCTGCGCGTTCTTTCTCATTCTTTGCATCCAGGAGGCTGGAGGGTCTTGCAGCCTACCCCAGCTCCCCCACACTCCAACCCCATAAGGAAGGGCCACCGCCGCCCCTTGTTTAGTAATCCTTGGGTTTTCTGATCACTATCCTCTAGGCCAGCGATCGGATTCACCTCTTCTTTCTCGTCCCTACGGGCAACCAAGGCCATCAGGGGCCCTGGTCCCGAACGTGAGTAGCGAGAGATATTCACAATAAGGAACTAAGTGTGGACTCTCAGGGGTTGCGCTCGCCATCCAGGGACTGAAAGAGACCTGCGGGATGATTTTCTCCTTTCCTCTAGTCAGGACAAGGGGCGTGGATTCGGTTCAATTTTTCTGCTTCGGTCAATGGGAAGATGAAATAGAAAAATTCCCTTTCACTCGCAACACTGACTTAGGGGCTATCTAGCTAGAAGGCTGGCAAATTGAAAAACGGCGGGGGCCAAAGGGACGACTGGGGTCTCTGTTTACCGCTTCTCTCATCCCTGGACTCAGGTTAGGTTAAATTTCCAGCGACGTGTGTGCTTGAAAGCAGACAGGTGGGGTTCTTGGAAACAACATATAGCAGAGTTTCTGAGCCCCAGAAGGACCTTAAAACAGGAGTTCCTGAGCCCTGAATAAGAGGCTACCTCGGGTAAAGCGATTGATGTCTGTGCGGTGAGGCTGGGAAGGGAAGGCATTGTTGACCTTTTGGGGAGCAAGTGAATAACTCAGTCGAGTTGATGAACTGACGTTCTTTCTGAAAGGGGTCGTCTCCTGGGCCCCTTTTCTTTTCTCAGTCGGCCTTTAGCAGGTAGGGAGGCAGGGCAAATTCTTCTCTCAATGTGAAGTCACAAAGAAGTGATGAGTTTTAACAGTATGGATCTTAAGTCGTAGATAATTCTAAACACACCCGCGCCAGAGTTCACACCCTTGTTCCTCTCCACGGAGTCGGAGCAGACAGCGACCTTCAAAATTGTCTCTAAAATCCCTCTCGAACTGACTGGGCACTTACTGGGATTTGAGGGGTTTTTCTTCAGCTTCCAAACTACTATTACGCGCAGAATATACTGGTAGTTGCCAGCAATGATTGCCCCCCATCTCTTTTTAAAAGTAGCCCCCGTCCACGCACAATTCAGCTTACACTGAACTGTCCCGACATGCCTTAGCCGTCAGTTTAATTCACAAAGTAGCTGTAACTCTTGACATCACCTCCGCAGCCCACCCGAGGACTCCTTTCCAGGACACCTTATGAGGCTGTTTTTCGAGCGCTGAATTCTGAGACTTAAAGGAAGGTTACTTGAGGCATCCTGGTAGATTTCCGGGCTTCCAACTCCCTCCCCTGCTTGGCTGGTAATTTTCTGCTGCTCCACCTCCTCCCCCACTTGACCTCCTCCAAGGTACCTTCGCCTCCCCTCCCCCGCTCATTCCCAGTAAATCTCCAGCGGGTGGGGGAAATCAACCCTTTGGCGCTAAACTCTGAGCTGCCCGTTGGACACGATTGCAGTGGGGGAAATGGTGTCCGTCCTTTCAGAAAGAATGATCAACTAGATGGAGGTAACTTGCTCCACGTTTCCCGAGATCTCAGGAGGACCTATGAGTGTTTTGCTAGATTCAGGGCAAATGTAGATTTCAGCTGAACCGCTCAGGACTTGAGAGATAACTATTTCACTCTCCGGACTGCAACCACTTCCGCGAGAATCTGATACATTTAATGAAGGCTTTGCCAGATGTACGGGTCAGCGCGTCCTTGGACCAGCACAACTTAGGTCAGCACACTACACTCACTAGCACCAACCTGGGCTCCACGCAGCAGAACTCGGTTAAAAATCGTCTTTCGTGGTCACTTAGGAGTTCTAGGGGGCAGGGGGAAACAAGAAAAAGGTTTCACTTGACACTGCCGGCCGCTTTTGATAAGTCATAGCAAATACTTTCAGAAGCACAATTTTAAAGGGAGAATCCAAATTTCCGTCCTCGCTCGGCCGAACTCCCTGCAATCAGCTGCAGACCATCGCAGGCTCAGGACTGAACTGAGGTTTGTGGCTTCGCAGCTGCCCCATGCAATGCCGGGAGCATGAAATTCTATCTCGGCTGAGAACCGAGCAACAGACCGCACAAGAACAGTGCCTTCTGGCCTGTCATCTGCCAAGAAATACCAGGAACGCTAGTGTCAGAAACAACTACCTGAACCCAGAAAGTAAGGCTAGGAAGCTCTGTGTGCAAAGAAAATTCTTGCTAATTCACCCAGACTGTTTTAACTGGTTAATAAAGCAACTGACACTCAACAAAACCACAATTGCAGCAGGAGTCCTAGGCATCAAAATAAGAATCACAACTAAAGGTTTGTTGTTGTTGTTAACAACTGCCTTTATTATCATTGCTTAGTATTTTTTTAAGTAAAAGGAAAGAAAAAGAGATAATCATTTCATACCCAGTGGTATCTCTTCCTTTTCTCCGAAATTAGAGCACAGATTCTCTTGATTGTTCCTCAATAAGCCACCACCACCAATGGGAAGAGAGGCAAATTGGTTCTAAACACCCACACCCCGTTCCGGTGGAATATAGTTAATCCTAACTCCTTTAAAACGCACATAATTTTATCTGACCCTTGGACATGATTAAAGATACTGAGGGCTTATATAGCCTTATTCTACATGACTAGAGACTACATATAAAAGATAAAAACGGGAAAAGGGATACATATGCATCTACTCAATATCCATTTTTAGAGGTAAATAAAATGTTCCTGTTTCACTTTGGCCCCCAAACTATATACGATTGTGGACATCAGAAAATATAAACCCTTCAGGTATATATATATTTTCATCTGAATACCTTACTCAGTGAAACTAGCAGTGTAACTGTTATTCTACTCTTTCAAACCTGATTCTGATGTGAGCTAAACATATAGCATCATCTCCCTGGGAACAAATTCCCAAATTTATACCTTCATTGGAAAGCTGATCAAAGCCCCTCTTCCCTTCCCAATCTTGGTTAAATGAGAAGGAATAAGTTGTCTGTTTGTGACTTCCCAAAGAACCAACTTAAAATTCATTTGTATGTGCCAGAGGTTATTGGGAGATCAATAAATGCTAAATGTGTAATTTTACCTTTCAATTGGAATTAAAACCTATTCAGATTTTTGAAGGTAGCTTGGGAGCATGATGTTTGTTCAGGAATCTGTATCTGACATTAAGTTTGATGTGGAATGTTTAAATTGTAATTAAAGCAGAGAAAGCAACAGTATACAAAAACACAGGTCTAAGAGCCCACCAGGAGGTTGAGTGTTAACAGCCACATTTTGGAAGTTGTATACGAGTGCACATGGGTAGATGCCACAGACGCCAGAGGAACTTACGTTTCAGTATCCCTTTTATATTGAAAGACACTGTCGGATATATTGAGGCAGCCTGGAGGTGATGGGGACTATACTTAATAACTACTCATACTCCTCTTTTTCTCAGTAAAGGAACTCAAACCAGAGATTCACACTATTGCCGTTTTCAAGGATATATTTTCGACCTAACAATATACAAAGGTCAAAACGAGTCCATTTTTGAGAGGACAGGGTCTAATCCTCCCTTTGAACACAAGAGGTCGCTCCTGTAATCAAGTATTAAGGAAAAATTGCTAATCAGTTTTATGTATTCTCTAGAAAACAAAATTTTACAGATATATTTGATGTACTAAATCCACATACAGCAATCAGCTGAGGAAATGAGAATAGTCCATGATCAATTTAGAACTTCAAGGTGAGGTAAAACTACAAAGCCTGCTATTCTAACTTGGATTTTAATATAAAATGTATCATGATACATGCACTGAACTTCAGAGCATGTCCATCATGGTGGGGGTCCCTCAAACGTCTCCTTTTAATGCGGGTATCTTCACCATGCGTCTTGCTTCTATCAGTTTAGGACTAAGAAAACACTTGTTTACAACAATGGTGCAGAATGAAAAGAGGAAAATGTTGTCTTCACCATTAAGGTGAAATTGCCTGTTACTAAAGGTTTCCCCCAAGCCACATGCCAGTTTTTCTACTTGGAATTGCTATCATCTGCAATAATTATTTGTAATGCAATAGCTTATTGGTTTAGGGAGTTAAAATACCACACTATGTGTGGGAGGTGGGGGCTGGTTTGAAGGAAGATGGATAGTGAGGGTGCTTTGTGGATCTCAAATGTAAGTCATCAGGCTTCTGGTAGCTTCTGGTGTTTAATTCCATCTTATAAACGTGGCATGATAGAATATGACTGGGTAAAACTCTCCATTTTCTGGCATTGTGGTGGTTATCTTTTTTTTACTAGGGTCAACATGTTTATCTATATGGGAAACACGCCCGAATACTGGGAAGATTTGCTTCGTGTTGAGATTATCAGCATCAGCTTTGCAAAAACAGCTTGACAAAGGGCTCCATACATTTAATACCAGAGACTAGGACACACACACACACACACACACACACACACACACACAACTGGTAAACTTATCAGCCTAGGTCTATTCAACTTTCACTTTCATACACGCGCTACAAAATAACATAATAAAAATGGAAGGGAAGAGAGATCCAATTTGAAATCCTCCTTGAGAAAAAGCAAAACAAATCAAAACGAGTTCCTGGGGAAGAAAGCCTCATTTAGGTCAAGAGGAAACTTTTGCATCTTAAATTCCCTTTCTGCTTTGGAGAGGCATTACCCGTTCAAGCTCAGCCAATGCGACCGGCCAGGACTTAACGCTCTTATCAAGGGTTAGATTTTGCGAAAGATACAAAGAAAGGAGTTTCCTAACACACCGGGTCTTCTCACGGCAACAAGACACCGAAATTAAGCCTACTATGGTTTGTGTCTGTAGGCCTTTTTAGATAAAACTGGCAGTCCCATTAGATAAGAAATGGCTTTTTAGAAGCTTTGGGGGAAGCGCGGGGGTTCTTCGTGGCCTTCCTGTGACTTTGTCTTTGGCAGACTGTAAGAGATGATGGGAACACGTAAGAATGATTGAAAAAGGTTACCGGCGAGTTGCACCCAACAATCTTCTCTCTCCAAGTAGTTTCCTGACAGAAAATTATTATATATCAACGCCTAGGGACGGGAAATAGATCTTCCACTGTTCTGTAATAAATCCCTCCCTACTCGCGCCCTTGCACTAATGCATTGTTTAAAAATCTCCAGTCATGGAGACTTGTCCTTATAATTATCAAAACACCACAGCTAGCTGCACAAGTTTGCTTAAAAACAAAGGGCAGGAGACCAGCAGAGAGAGGAATTGGACAGTATATAAAAACCTTACAAACTTTAGACTACTGAAAGATCATTTCGCTCTTTGGCTTAGGGTTAGTGAACTTCAATTCTAGAGTTTAAACTGAAAAGCAGACCTCGCGGGTCTGAAAGACAAAAAGTCCGCGGAGTCAACTTCATTTTACCCGTGCGTTCCAACCTGCTTGTCCGCAACAGCAAGAAGCGCTTTTCCTCCCACCCCACGTTTTTAGATATCTGAGGTCGGGGAAGACGGAGTTACGGTGTAGCAGTCACGAAACAGTTCCTCTGGGTTTAATCATCCTATTTCCAATTCTTCTTCCCCTAGCGCGCCGAGCGCAGCCAGTTCTGGAGGGAACTCCCCCTCCCGAGCAGCCAAGGCGGGCTAGGCCCCGGGGATGTGCGCCACGGCGTGGGACCAAACCAAGATAAGCGCCCTGCTCCAAGTTCCCCCCGTTTCCTAGAGCCCGGGAGGGACCTCGTCAACAGGTAGACCTACCCACCAGCCACTCGCCACGAGCGGCAGAAAGTGAGCCCCGCGCGCAACGCTGCCATTCGGACTGCGGGGACCCCAGGAGCGGAGGGCGGAGGAGTAGCGCGACAGGAGGCGAGGGCGCAGACGGCACGGCCAGGAAGGAACGCGGGAGGGGGCAGAAGGAAGAGGAGGTGAAGGAGAGGGAGGCCAGAGCCAGAACAGCCCGGCAGCCCGAGCATCGGGGGAGAACGGGCTGAGCCCGGAGCAAGTTGCCTCGGGAGCCCTAATCCTCTCCCGCGAGCTCGCCGAGCGGTCAGTGGCGCACAGCGGCTGCGAGACTGAAATATGATAATCAGAACAGCTGCGCCGCGCGCCCTGCAGCCAATGGGCGCGGCGCTCGCCTGACGTCCCCGCGCGCTGCGTCAGACCAATGGCGATGGAGCTGAGTTGGAGCAGAGAAGTTTGAGTAAGAGATAAGGAAGAGAGGTGCCCGAGCCGCGCCGAGTCCGCCGCCGCCGCAGCGCCTCCGCTCCACCAACTCCGCCGGCTTAAATTGGACTCCCAGATCCGCGAGGGCGCTGCGCAGCCGAGCAGCGGCTCTTTCAGCTTTGGCAACCCCAGGGGCCACTATTTCCCACTTAGCCACAGCTCCAGCATCCTCTCTGTGGGCTGTTCACCAACTGTACAACCACCATTTCACTGTGGACATTACTCCCTCTTACAGATATGGGAGACATGGGAGATCCACCAAAAAGTAAGAGGCTATTTTACCTTGTGGGGCTCGGTGTGCTGTTCTTGTGCGGGGTTCTCTTTCAGGCACCGGCTGAGGTGCCAAGGGCTCTTTGGAGTTGGAGTCATTGCCTGGAGAAAGAGAAAAGGTGGCTTTTTCTTGTTGCCGCCGCGCCTGCATGCTTACTGTCGGTTCTTATCTTCGGGAAACTGATCGTACCTTGTGTTTGAATTCGCCTGTGTACCCTCCAAAACCCTAGCTTTTTGGTGCTAAGCGGTGATTTCCTCCTGGGGAATCCTGAGCTCTCCGAGAAGGTTATTATGTTGCAAAGGTTTGCCTGCACAGTCAATACCCAGAGATGTGAATTAGCATTAGACTTGCAAAAGAGTGACAACTGTATTTATGCCTGCTCTTGCTAACAATATCCAGTCCTATGTGCTATTTAAGAGCGTGCTTCATGGAAAATATAGACATCCCTGCATTCACTTAACGCTTCTAGTCAAAACCTATTCTTTGACTTGACTTATCCATAATCTTTCCCAATGATTATAGCAAAGAGGAAGGAGGGGGATAAAAAGAAATACAAAATGAGCGGGTTTGATTGCGTGCTAGGCGTACAAATGTAGACTATTCCAATCTGCATTTTACATATATTCCACCTCCTTTAAAAATGAGTTAAGGTTTTGATGGCACACTTCAATTACCATCCCAAAGTGCAATACTCTTAAAAAAAAAAAAAAAAAAAAAAAAAAAAAAAAAAAAAAAGAAACCTCACAGAGTACGCCCTATAAGAGAACAGAGAACGACACTAAAAGTGTGTTTATCTCTGTAGGAAGTAAACGCTTAGTCAATCATGTATTTATTTTCATTTCAGAAAAACGTCTGATTTCCCTATGTGTTGGTTGCGGCAATCAGATTCACGATCAGTATATTCTGAGGGTTTCTCCGGATTTGGAATGGCATGCGGCATGTTTGAAATGTGCGGAGTGTAATCAGTATTTGGACGAGAGCTGTACATGCTTTGTTAGGGATGGGAAAACCTACTGTAAAAGAGATTATATCAGGTATGGCATTTATACTCCTTCCTTAATTTTGTGAGATTTCCCTTACTCTCCCCACTCTTTATGTATTATTTGGTGTGGCTTTGTCTTTTTGTGGTTTGCCTCTGTGGAGTCATGCAAGCCAAAGTTACCCTGTACATGTGTTACAAAAATCAAGCTATGCTGTTCATTTGATTTTTTAGTGGAGAAAAACAAAAACCCTTAACAGTGGTATTCATAATTCTGGGGTATTGAGCCTTGTTTAATTACTCTTGGAATTTATGATGCACAAATTATTTTCCTCTTTCACTCTCCCCCTTACAAAACAAAATTTTTAAAAGATGGAGAAGTTTGGGTCTTTAACTTTAAAATAGGGTCGACTTTTATTGTATAGTGCAGTGTTCTGTTTGTTTTAGTCCTTTTTAAAATTAGTAACTTACAAATTTTTTTGGTGACATCAATGCAATAGGTGAAATAAAAGTTTGACCGAAGCATATTTACAAATGTACTTTGAAAGAGCGAGTACAGGTATTGCTCCTTTTATTTTTTGGGTAAGACTTCCTTCTGAGAAAAATTTAAAACCAACCTAAATATTCCTTGCAGAAAACACCGGAAACTTAATCTTTTTAAATATTAACCCTTTGGTGACATCTAACTGTCTCTTCTTTCTTATCTTATCTGAGCTGATGAATTAGAGCAGATCAAATTGCCCATCATCTGTCTACGAACAATTGGTATATTTAGATAATTGAACAGCTTCCTTTCTCACATTAAAATCTGGTAACTGATAAAATGAGCGAATTGTCCAAATTGACAAGACTGAAACCACATAGGAACTTTCTGAGTTTGGTTTTGTTGTTTTGGAGAGGTTTTTTTTTTTTCCCCCTCCAATTTATTCTGCATCAGGCTTTGCTAATCTCAAGTTTTCTCTGACTTGTGTGTATATATCAGAAACTTTGTTTTTTGCCTTAGAAAGCCAGTAGAGTCTCCCAAGAAAATTGTATGTGTTTTATTAACAAACAGAAGAGATACCACCATCATTATTATGTTAAATAGCAAAATACCACTTTTTAAATGTCTGGTGGCTGTTAACAAGTAATTAATTAGCTTTTGTAAGGCAAATGGTTTCTGAAGCTTGAGAGCTTTTATTAAAGTTTAATTAAGATTTAATATACAGTCACAGTTTGCTCCTGCTCACTTAGTATCCAGCATTTCTTTCTTCTTTTTTATAAATCATGACACGGAGAGGATAATCTTGGTAGATAAAATTAACCTGGTTGGGGGAGGTTAATACTTTAGAGAGGGAGTGAAAGGAAGTAAGGGAAGTCGGGGTACAGGAAGGGGGAGGGATTTTCTAAATTGTGTGGTCACCGCCAAAGTCAAGTCTTCACCCTATGAAATGGAAGATCTCACATTGAGTAGGCGGAGGGAGGAAAAACTTCTGAATCCACCTTCTAACCTCTGACAAATGAGCGTTTTCATGGTTTACTAGATTGGTGTGTAAACGCAAGATTCTAGAGAAGGAGAGTCCACTTCAGGAGTATCTTTACTCCTGTGGAAATAGTATTTTGCTCAATTGCACACAGGTTTGCATGTGCCTACTTCTGGATATACACATTTGTAGAAGGACCTAATCATTTTTACCTTCTCTCCACTCTCTCTCAACTCTCTCTCTCTCTCTCTCTCTCTCTCTCTCTCTGTGTGTGTGTGTGTGTGTGTGTAATCTTGTAGTTGTAAAAGCAGAACAGACTGAACAGTTAGATTTCCACATATCTCCTTGGAGAAGCAGTATGCGTCCTCCTGTTATGTGGATCTTGTCCTCTCTCTCCCATTCTTTCTGTTTGTAGGAATGCCCCAGCTTCTGTTATTCCTGAAAGATGGAGAAGGGGCCAGGGAAGTGCAGCCTAGATGGAACCTATAAAGATTGTCCCTTGGTAAGGAAAGGCCAGCAGTGAGAAAGACCTGAGAAGTGGGTCTTTGCATTTTTTCAGTCTGGTCATGGTTTTCAAGAAAATTGAAATAGAGGTAGATGATTCAACAACTTGAAAAAGATTGAGGGAACAGACACAGATTTAAAAAATAATAATAATAATACAAGGAAGAATGAAGAGGACATGTTCTGTTAACACTGCCGCCTGAAGAAAGTCTATAGTTGGAGAAAGACTGGAAAGTACTTGTGCAAAAGGAGATGTGGAAACGCTCAGAGGTTTCATTTTGTTATTCTGCTTGTTTATGTGTGAGTGTTTGCAAACCGAGTGGGGTGACAACCCCCTTCTCCTACCTCCTTTTTCTTGGAAGGAGGACTTTGTGTTGCAGTTTTAGACATTTCTAGCAGCAGAATTTGGGGGATAGGGAAGTGAAAGTGTGGCTGTCGGTGACCACCAGAGTCTTTCTGGCTTCCTTCCTGCCGAGATCTGCAAGATCAACCTGGGACTGATGGCTAGAGCAGCAGCCCGAGTCAGGAATCCAATACATTTTCTGTGGTACAGGCTAGGTGTTTTGAACTGAGAGTTACCGCCTAAGACAGAGGTTCATCGGAAAGGAAACGGGAGTAAAAGGGAGGAGGGAGGAAGGGGAAAAGAGAGATGGGGGAAGGAAGAGAGACAGGGAGGGAGAGAGCAGGGTTTCATTTCTGTCCTTCTGTTCCCAACTTCTGTTTGGAAATGTTGTTTACTTGGGGCGTCTTGCCCGGGATCTTGGGCCAGGGAAGTGCCCGCCTGAAGTGACCCCCTCTTCCTGTGCTTCTCTCCCCGCTCTGGGCCTCCCCCGCTACCCCGCCCCGCACAGGTTGTACGGGATCAAATGCGCCAAGTGCAGCATCGGCTTCAGCAAGAACGACTTCGTGATGCGTGCCCGCTCCAAGGTGTATCACATCGAGTGTTTCCGCTGTGTGGCCTGCAGCCGCCAGCTCATCCCTGGGGACGAATTTGCGCTTCGGGAGGACGGTCTCTTCTGCCGAGCAGACCACGATGTGGTGGAGAGAGCCAGTCTGGGCGCTGGCGACCCGCTTAGTCCCCTGCATCCAGCGCGGCCACTGCAAATGGCAGGTACTCCTCTGCCCGGCTCGGGTAGGCAGGCGCCAGGTTAAGCCAGCCTGTGTGCCGGCGGCCAACAACAACCATGGTAGCTACAGGAGTGGTGGTAGTGTTTGCCTGCAGTTAAATGAAGTGTTTTGTGTGCAATTTGCTTGCGCTGTGCTCTGCTCCTTTGCAGCAAGGTTCAGTGCACTCACTGTCTCCCTTGATTCCCCGAGCACACCTACACCGTCTGTGTGTCTATATGGTTACACATAAATGTACACCACTTGTGTACACGTGTATACACACGTCCAAACATTACTTCCAGTTCGCTTTGGTCTCCAAACCTTGGCTTGCTGAAAACGGGCTTCAGCTCTCAGCCAGGTATTCTCCTGCTGCCTAATTAAAGGGGCGGAGCCCCGGGTCCCTGGAGCTTCATCCTTTAACCCAATGAAGGAAGCTTAGGTGGCCTGAAGTCATTTAGTCTCCCAAATCCTTTTTCCTTGTGAGTTGCTTCACGGTCGAAAAATTTTTTAAATTTTTTATCTTTTTGTGAGAGACCAAGACTGAAAAGATACAATTTTAAAAACTGCAGGCCATTGCACAGAGCTATAATTTAAAACTGTCAACAAGCTAATCTGCAGTAATTGCCTTTTAAAGGGAGCCTGTTTCTTTAAATCATTCATTCTATATGATTTGGTGAGAATTTCATCTTCAGGCCCATGGTCGTAGCTCTAAATTGACCCCATAGGTGTTGGCCTGACACTAGGGGGTTGTAGAAGGTGCAGGATGTGTATCATATAGATAAGAGGACTCATTCCCAAGGAAGGGGAGTGGAAACCCGGTAAGGTTGGTCAGGACCAAAGTCGTGGGTAAGAAGGTGGACAGTGTTTCCAAACCTGACTTTCTGTCATGAGTAGATCGACTCCTTTGCAGTTTTAAAGTATAAGTTCCCACTAAACACTGAAGGTGAGGAAACTATAGCGCTCCCTTGCCCTTCTGCCTTCTGGCAGCTCTAAGAATTCTGTTCAGGGGGATTTGTGACTAGTGTGCACCGGGGCAAGGCCAGGGGTGGTGCTCCTGTTCAGTGGAGCCTGCACTCTGCTTGCCGGGAAACGCAGAGGAAGCTAAAATACCAGGAGGGAGGCGGGGGACATATCCCAGCCACCGTTTATCTAGAGCCTAGGCAGCTCAACAGAGTTTCCGTTTTCTACTGCTTGGAGTCTGCCCATCTCAGGAACATCCATGTATTACTTTAGATTTAATACGAAGGAAGAGCAAGGATTGGAGATATGGCAGAAATAGCGAAAGTCTTCAGCCCCTTGACATGATTGTTCTCTCGGACTGAAGTTCAAGGTGTGCTGGCAGAGTTCTCAGCCTTCCCCTTGCAGAAATCCCTGCTCGTGTAGTATTTATGGCTGTGCCTGAAGTGCTCTGCGTTCTTCCTTGTACCCTCTGTGGCCTTGGCCCAAGAGAAAATTCTGAGCCTGGAGAGGGTGGTAATCAATGTAACTGGGACCCAGTCTGGGCACAAGGAAACGTGAGAAAGGAGGAGAAACAGTGCTGAAAAATGCCATGCCTGCTGCGAACAGGGGGACAGATTTTAAACCTGCTTCCCTTGGCTAACACTTTGTTGACACGAGGAGGGGCGGGTGCTGCATTCCAGCCCGGGATTACTCAGCATTGACCTCTGCAGATTAGAGAGGAAGATTTTATTCTCCCTTTCACCCTCTTCGCCCCACCTCTGCCGCCCCCTGCTTTGTGTGCCGAGGCTGCAAACACTAGCCATTGTCCTGGAGTGTCTCAGGCGGGCGGGCAGGCGAGCGAGTTAGCGCAGGCGGGCGGGCGAGCGAGGGCGGGCGGGGAGCGAGCGGCCAGCCCAGCGCTCATGGCGCTCCTTGCCCCGCAGCGGAGCCCATCTCCGCCAGGCAGCCGGCCCTGCGGCCCCATGTCCACAAGCAGCCGGAGAAGACCACCCGCGTGCGGACTGTGCTGAATGAGAAGCAGCTGCACACCTTGCGGACCTGCTATGCCGCAAACCCGCGGCCTGATGCGCTCATGAAGGAGCAACTGGTAGAGATGACGGGCCTCAGTCCCCGTGTGATCCGGGTCTGGTTTCAAAACAAGCGGTGCAAGGACAAGAAGCGAAGCATCATGATGAAGCAACTCCAGCAGCAGCAGCCCAATGACAAAACTGTGAGTGGCTCTGGGGCCAGGCAGGGAATGCGAGGGGGAAGTAGATGCGGCGTGCGAGGTGCGTTCCTGGTGCCCAGTCTGGCCGGCGCGCGGTTTTCGATCCTGCTCCTGGGCAGGAGTTTGGCCGGGACTGCCCCTCATCCCCACCCCCACCCATTCTTGGGGGAGAGGTTACCCGGCTCCGAGTGGGGAAGCTTGGAGGCTCCGTACGCCAGGGGAGCGGCAGCCAGGTCCCAACCTTGTGGGTGGGCTCATGCCCTTCCTCGTCGCCTGTACCTGCGAACCGGAGAAACGCCGTCCTCCCCTCCGAGGGCGGGCGGCAACGAGGTTTGGCCCGGCTTTTGCCAACCTTCAGATCGTCAGTTCCTCACATACAGTAGAAGAGGGAGGGATACTAACACCTTGGGTTCCTACCTACATCCAGGGATTCCGTGGGCAGGTCGCCCTGTGAGCCCCCAGGGCGCACTGTACTTTTGAGTAAGGTACAGTGCGCCTTCAGGCTGAGGAGTTCCCCCAAGGTGACCCGCATGCCCAGAGCACCCTCTGCTCCAGGTGAAGCCCAGGCCTCCACAGAGACTCGCACCAGTATCCACTGTTATCTTGGGCCCACGGAAGCACCCACTCTGCAGGCTTCCTGGTGAAGTTAAGCTAGAGTTTCTTTTCTTTCTTTCTTTTTTTTTCTTTTACTGCTTTGGCCCTATTTTTAAATGCCATAAAACCTGCTGTCATTAAACTTGGCAGGCTGGCCAAGACTGGGCCAGGGCACTTTCTGAGTTGGTTAGTGCATAATAGCACAATAGGAACCAGATCCAAATGCTTTGGGGGCGATGGAGTCGGGGGCTGGCGCTTCCTTGAGGAGAACTACTTGGAAAAAATCTGCAGCTTACTGAAACTGCCCAGAAAACCACCCTGTCTAGAGGCAGAAGGGAGACCCTGCTTACCTCAGCTTTCTAGTTCTGGGAAGCTATGGCCTGAGAAGGCAGAGGGGAGGAATTGGGCTGAGCTGTGAAGGTAAGGGGGAAGAAGAAAGTTAAAGTAGAATTTGGTTTAATAAGGTCCATGCAGACCTAATAGTCCAGCCCACAGAGGCAGAAACACAAAACACAATAAAACAAAACTGAACTCTAGCTAATATCCATAGGTACAGCAGATTAACTGAGTCAATAAAGGCCACTATATAGATAAGATAATACCAGGGTATATTTGCTTAGCCTGTGCAGACAACGGAGGGAGGGAATTTGCTCATTAACATGTTGGGATTGGTGGGGGGGGGGGGGGCCTATTCACAGAATATCCAGGGGATGACAGGAACTCCCATGGTGGCTGCCAGTCCAGAGAGACACGACGGTGGCTTACAGGCTAACCCAGTGGAGGTACAAAGTTACCAGCCACCTTGGAAAGTACTGAGCGACTTCGCCTTGCAGAGTGACATAGATCAGCCTGCTTTTCAGCAACTGGTAAGTGTCAGCTCCCAGATGGAAGAGGCTGAATTCCCAACAGGGGACTCTGGTTTAACTGTCACACACTGAAAGATTCAGTGGGGAGGGTGCCTTCTTGGGCTCAGGGTTGGGGAGAAACCAAGGAGATGGGTAATGAAGAGAAGGGAGACAAATGCAAGGAAAACGAACCTCTTATGCATCTTTTTTTTTTTTTTAATGAGACTGCATAATTTGACCATATAGGTTGAATTTTCTATCAATCAGGACTTCTTTGAAGGATTAATTTCAAGGTACCTAACTCTAGGTAGCATGTGCCAGAAGATGTACAGTGTTGGAGAATCATACATCTTAGAATTTTAGAGTTGTCCAGGACTTCAGGAAATCGTCTTGGCATTTCAATCAGCAATTAGTAAGTTTATCCTTCCTGAGCATCTAGAGAATGGGATATATAAGGACCCAAATCAAGGTGATTGTAGTTCATAATCAATGCTATAATACATAATCAGTGTCGTTATCAATAAACAGCAGCCACATGTCTGGGTGCAGTTTTCAAATATATCAATAAAGATTATTCAAATAGATCAATACTTTTTGTTACGGTATCCGTTGCTGGGAATGTCTTAATCTAAAATGTAGAATCGTTTAAACGTTTTCAAGTGTATGAGTTCAAATGTCATAGAGACACACACCTTGTACCATGTATAGCAAAAGGGACATGAGCTCTACCAATCAGAAGTAAAGTGTTTAATCTGTGAAAACCTTAACATGTTTTCCACATCCAGTGAAGAGAAAATTAATTCACTTTTTGCCTACAAAAGGCGTAAAGAGTCAAGATGAGTAAGAACAATAAATATATATCCTTCGTAATATGCTGTATTTGTATATATATGAGATTTTTTTTCTTGAAGAGTAATCAGCCTTATAGAATCTTGTTTCATAAAATGTAAAGATGTATCGCGAAACCTTGTTCCCTTTTTTGGAAATGAACCTTTAGTTGAGGTTAGCTTTTTACCCTCATATTTACCTGAAGGGTATTTGCTTTCTCAATGTCAACAGTTAGGTAATTGGCCAGAGGCAAGTGGTTAAAAGGGCTTGGCCCCAGGCTGGTATTTGCAAATGCTAAGTGGGTACAGAGGCTAGAAGTCCCTTAATCTCATATTGGAAAAATTTACTGTAGAAAGAAATGTAGGCTCTGGAACTAGGAAAAAAAATTATTTTAAGGCCATTAATCTGTTGAGTTATTTGAACGAAACCTGAATCACAGAAGGAAGCTAAGGGGAGGGTTCAGGGCAGCCAAATGTTTGCACTTTCTGAAACTTTAGTGTCAGATGAGAGCTGTGGAAGGGAAGCTGAGGCAGGGGTGTGCATGGTTAGAGAAGGTTTACAACAGCAGTACAATGTGTTTATGGTTAAAGAAGGAGTCAGATATTTAAGAAGGAGTCAGATATTAGGGTTAAAAGAAGGAATCAGAATGGGATGATGTCATAATATATGGGTCTCATTTTGGAAGGAAGAGCCTGATGTAAAGAGAGAGAGAGAGAGAAAGGCCAAAAGGCAGGAGGACCAACAAGGAAGAATGCCCAAGCTATGAGCCTGCTGAGGAGTTAATCTTTGTTCTGTGGAGCCTTCTCTCAATCTCCCGTCAAAGGATCTGAGCCTGTTAACGGATTTTTCAACTGAAGAAGAGAGTCTTTGATGCCTAGAGACTGAGAGCTCGCCTACTCCCAGGGCAATATGTAGCCAGCAGGATAATTTTATCTTGAGCATGCATAGTAGAGTTGTGATGCCATTTTACAGTGGGAAACACATTTGTTCTTAAATAATTTAATGTAACATAATGTTGGAATTTCAGTTTCAGTTAAAACAGAGATCTTTTGGAAGATGGGAAAGCGAGAGGATTTCTTCTCAAGTTTTTCTCCTCTAGGCTTTCTCTAAGCTTATTAAAATTCAGTTATCTATGTGGGTATCTTTACATATCTATCTACACAAACATTTCTACATACACAATATGATGAGTTTATAATCTTTTTATGAATACTATTCCAGTGTCCTTTATTTATTTCTCAACCTTCTATGCAGGTCAATTTTTCAGAAGGAGGACCGGGCTCTAATTCCACTGGCAGTGAAGTAGCATCAATGTCCTCTCAACTTCCAGATACACCTAACAGCATGGTAGCCAGTCCTATTGAGGCATGAGGAACATTCATTCTGTATTTTTTTTTCCCTGTTGGAGAAAGTGGGAAATTATAATGTTGAACTCTGAAATGAAAGTATTTAACAACCCAGTCAATGAAAACTGAATCAAGAAATGAATGCTCCATGAAATGCACGAAGTCTGTTTTAATGACAAGGTGATATGGTAGCAACACTGTGAAGACAATCATGGGATTTTACTAGAATTGAACAACAAACAAAACGCAAAACCCAGTATATGCTATTCAATGATCTTAGAAGTACTGAGAAAAATAAAAAGACGTTTTTAAAACGTAAAGGATTTATATTCAAGGATCTCAAAAAAAGCATTTTCATTTCACTGCACATCTAGAGAAAAACAAAAATAGAAAATTTTCTAGTCCATCCTAATCTGAATGGTGCTGTCATTGCCTTGCCAAACAGGAGCTCCAGCAAAAGCGCAGGAAGAGAGACTGGCCTCCTTGGCTGAAAGAGTCCTTTCAGAAAGGTGGAGCTGCATTGGTTTGCGATGTTTTAAGTTGACTTTAACAAGGGGTTAGTTGAAATCCTGGGTCTCTTGGCCTATCCTGTAGCTGGTTTATTTTTTACTTTGCCCCCTCCCCCCTTTTTTTGAGATCCATCCTTTATCAAGAAGTCTGAAGCGACTTTAAAGGTTTTTGAATTCAGATTTAAAAACCAACTTATAAAGCATTGCAACAAGGTTACCTCTATTTTGCCACAAGCGTCTCGGGATTGTGTTTGACTTGTGTCTGTCCAAGAACTTTTCCCCCAAAGATGTGTATAGTTATTGGTTTAAATGACTGTTTTTTCTCTCTATGGAAATAAAAAGGAAAAAAAGGAAAATTTTTTTGTTTGCTCTTGCATTGCAAAAATTATAAAGTAATTTATTATTTATTGTCGGAAGACTTGCCACTTTTCATGTCATTTGACATTTTTTGTTTGCTGAAGTTAAAAAAAAAGATAAAGGTTGTATGGTGGTCTTTGAATTATATGTCTAATTCTGTGTGTTTTGTCTTTTTCTTAAATATTATGTGAAATCAAAGCGCCATATGTAGAATTATATCTTCAGGACTATTTCACTAATAAACATTTGGCATAGATAAATAAATAAACACAGTGATCCAGGGTTCCTCTTTTATGTTTACAAACAAGCTATTCAAATGTCTGAAAGTAAGGATTGCATGTGAATTGGAGTAAACTGACACACAATTGGAGCGATGTTGTATTGCAAATAGTTAAGGTTGAGTTTGCAAGTTTGGGTTTCAATAGTTGGATCAAAGTTGGTTGGAAACCCCTTAGCTCTCAGCTATGATAATGCTACTGGTTTTGTGAAAATGAGATGCTGTTCTCTGTCCTGACCCCTCTTTCCTTCCCCCAATCTCTTCCTTGCCGTACCCCACCCATCCACCTACCCCAAATAGGAAAATGGTCTTCTTTAAAATGGCTTTTGATTCAGAGTCACTGTTTTATTTTTTTAGAATAAGTGATTTATACCAAAGGCTCCTGCTTGGGATTGTTGAAATGACCTGTATGTCAAATATATAAGCTCTTGGTAAAAGAGAGGCTTTCTGCCTAGCCAGTGAGGTATGACCATTATTTACCAGTGGCGGCTGTCAGCCGATTGAGAAATGCTGCTGTATTTGTGCAAAAGGAACAGTCCTAGAGAAGAGAGTATGCTCTGCAATTCCCAGAGCAGTCAGTGTATGCATTTTCTTGCCTCTTCTCCCCTCTCCCACCTCCGATTTGTCCCTTCCGCAAGTCCAATTTCAAAAATCTTGGGAAAGATGACTGGCTATGGGGAGAAACACGGCATATATTCTGTTGGGAAACCACCTTTTATGGGGTGGGGTAGCAGGTCGTGTGCTTTGCTGAACCCATCAGCTATCAGAGTCACGGGCATGCTCTCTGGGATAGACTATTCCCCCGCTGCTCCCCGCCGCTCCCCCCCGCCCCCAGCAATAGTTCAAGTGCTAGAGCCAGAACCCTGGAAAAGATAAATGGCACTGCCTGAAATTGGGCTTCTTGGTGCTTCTTCGTTTGCTGGCGTCGGATTAGGATTTGGGTCTCCACCCTGTTCCCTCGCCTCCCTTTAAAACCCCCACCCCAGGATGATGCTTTGACTCTGGAAACTGCATTCATTTGTATGCGCGAGTGTAATGCCGTTTTCAGTACCTGACAATTCTTAATAAATGTGAAAGCTAAAGTACCCTAATCGTGTGTCGTGTGGCATACCCCTCCGGGCTCGATAGGGTGAGGTGGAGGCTATGTCCCCCAGCTCTCAAGTTGCTTTCACCCTCTCCAAACCTGCCGCAAGTCTGGAAGCCAGCCTCAATTAGGCTTTTGTTTGGGTTGGTTCTACATAACGGGTTAATTGCAGGCTCTAACGTGGGGGCAGAGAGAAAACAAACTTTGCATTGAAAATGTTACAGTGCATTAGACATGCCCGTTGATTACTTTGATTGTTGTGTCTAATTCTTGACAGAGGGGTAATAATTTGGCCGGTGGTAATAATGGCTTGCAGTCTTCTGCTGAGAAAAACAAGAGTTGTGTCTTATCTCACATGGATCTTCTCCGGGAAAGGTTTTGTTTGTTTGTTTGTTTGTTGTTGTTGTTTTTAACTCAGATCTCCCTCCTCTAATCTCTTGCCAAGGGACTTTACTGTTTTAGCTTCCCATTCACTATTTCTATTGTTCTCTTTTTTCCTTTTTCCTCACCATCATAGCTGAAATGGCAACTAATATGCATGTGTAAGGAGGGCAGGTTCAATGTGAATATTGGTGTCATGCCTGCAAAGTTATTGAGAGTCCAAGCCTTCCTTACTTGGAAAACACCGGACCCGCTTCCCCAGCCATAGCCTCTGGTGGACTCAAAAATGTTAGGGACTAGAGATGGAAAACACTTTCTTTAGGGTTTGAATGCAATAGAGGTACTTAAGGGAGGCACCCATCTTTGTGAAGCTTTTTCCTCCTCGAATTGATTTCTAAGATTAAGAATATGTTTACATGTTTTGGTGGGGAGCGGTGATGTTTTACATATATAGATGTCAGTCTATTCTGAAGTCCATCGCTTGAATTTAACCACAATAATTTAGGGAGGGGCTGATGAATGATTTGGTTTCACTTGCTAGATTCAAGATATTTGTTGCCTGGTGGCTGAGAATGGACTAATGAGTCAATAGCATTCTAGTTCTTTCATTTTTTTATATGAAGGTGTGTCTTCCTTCCCCTTTTAGACTCCTCAGCCTGCACTCTAAAATGTGTAGCAGAAATGTCATTTTGTTCGCAAATCATCTCTTGCATACTCTCCTCTTCTCTGCACACCTCTGAAGACTGAGTTTTGAGCTCTGCTCTTGTAATGAAATTCCTCTTGTTCATTATTATCTCTGATCGTCCCTCCCTTATTACTCTGAATTCTTCCTTCTGGACATTATGATTCATTTCCTCCAGCTTCTGCAAGCTAAAATTTAATGCAGCTAAAAACATCTAGTATGCTCCCCTTAAATCAGAAAATTAATATCAGTATACATAGTCTTAAAGACAGGATATTCTTTCCCCTATAGTTTCAGCACAATACTGTCTTCCATTTCAGCCTATTTTCCCTCTATCCCATTCATGAAATGAACTTGGGTTTTCTTACAAATCAAAAAAGTTCTAAGTTAGAATCATATTTAAAGATTTTTTTCTCCTTTGAAACAAGGTTTCTGGTTACTCATAATTCTGTGTGGGTATGTGTACCCACTTGCCCATTGACAACTTTCTTGGAGTTCAAGATTAAATAGATGACTTTGTGATGCTTGGCTGCTATTCACCCTGATCAACTTGTTAAACTCATAATGTTGACCTCTCTTCTGTTGTATCTTATCCTTTTGAAAGTAGCTAAAAAGACAGTGTGCTTTCAGGTTACCTTGGAAGTGCTTTGTATTTCCCTAGCACCTTGAATTTTAAGTCATAAGATCGATCTCATGAAATGTAACTGTTGTAAATCCCATGTGGCTTTACTTAGCCTTTTCTTTTTTCTAAAAAAAAAAAAAAAGAAGAAGAAAGTTTAAAGAGCTATGTTTGGATGGCACCCAGCCACTTTGGGTTTGTAATCTCATTCCTAAAACAAGTGAACTGTCTAAGCAGAAAGTACTTATTTTCTTATTGGTAAAGTTCAGTTTAGTCAACTTTTGTAAGTGTGATTCATCATCCAAACGATGCCTGAGTTCTATTTCTCTAGGAATATTTACTTCCTTTTCACTAATCAACAACTAAAGATTTACGTCGCAACAGGGCAAAATTTTTTGGGGGGGGAGCACAAGAAGAAAAAGGAGGGAGCAATTTTTGTGTATTTATTTTAAAAGTGTTCTCTTAAAAAACGGCCCCACATCTTGAATTCTCAGTAACTATTTAAAATGAAAAGTAACTTGTACAGTATGAGTTGGTATTTTTAAACTAAAAAGCAAGTAGTTAATTCAAGGCTCTGGCAGCCGATTTTGTTTACTGATCTTTTCTGATTGTTGTTTTCTTGATAATGGAGCAAGCCACTGAATGGCTGTTTGAGCCCAGGCGCCACAAACATAAACTTCACAGCTTACAATGTCCCAAGCCATGATGGAGGATCTCTCCACACCTCCCAGAGACTTCTGAAGTGTAGACAGAGAAGTTGGTTCACAGGGAGCGAAGGAGGGGGAGGGGCGGCAGGGAAGGCTGCTGAGTGTTTGCTGTGAGCATTGTTACTATCACATCCTTTAATTTTTATGGTACTTAAGCTGTTGGCTCCAAGAAGCCAGTTTCTGTGTCTCAAGGAAGCCAGTCTCTTCCTGGAACTGCACTTACGACTCCTTGATTCTAATTTCTAAAAATTTATTTTGCAAATCTTTCTGCTTAATTATCTGTCTGCAAGAGCGCTCAGCATTGATAAGCGAAAGGTTCTAAAAAGAAAATTATATATATGTGTGTGTGTGTGCATACCTACGTATATACATACATATATACACATATATTTTTCTTTATATCATTTATATGTGTATGTAAACACACACACACAGCCCCCCAAAGAGACCACCTGGATTTGGAAGAAAGATGTGAGGTAAGATTGCTTTTCGCCAGGTGGGGAAGAAAGACACATTGACCCTCCCTTTCCGAAGCCATGTCACATTCTGCTTAGCCTTAGAGCTGCTTATTCCTTGCCTGGAATCCTCTTTCCATTCCATTGATTAAAAGTTAGTGTTCATTTTGAAGTGATGTTATTTGTGGATTTGACCGAATTAGCTACTTAATTTTGCGGGTTGTCCGAGTGCTTCTACTCCCAGGTGCGTTGCCGGAGTCCAGCAGGCAGGGCAGCGCCTGTCCGCACTCAGGTTAGGGGTGGGAAGTGCTGGGAATCGGGGACCCGGACACTAGTCTAACCAGCCCCGCCGCTTCCGCGGGCAAGTCAGCCCTTGATCCCTTAAAGCAGGGACAATCGACGTGGTCCGAGAGAGAAAAATAAGGGTATTTCTGGGCCCTTCTCTTTCAGAAGTTGATCAGGTTCGCAGATCTGGAGGGCTAATCCAAACAAGGTGCTTGACTTGTGAGGTCGCGAGTCTAGACAGAGCTGGTGGCTCGGCGGCTCCTTATCTTTCCCTGGAATCAGCCGAAGAGGCGCTCCCTGGCCCACTCTGCTCGGCTCGCCGGGTCCTGAGCCACCGCTCGACGCAGACTGCACAACAAACACAGCACCTGAGACTTTACGGCTCACTTTATTGTTTAATAGAGAATGCTGCATAACATTCATTTGTCTTCTTGGTTCGGCGACCTGGCCGCTTTGCAGCCACAGACGCTGGGTGTGAGCCTGCGCCAGCGCCGGTCCGTTTTGGTCCCCACGTTGAGCAGCGCGTTCCACTCCAGCACCGCGCGTGTAAGCGCGTACAACTCTGTCCCTGCGCCCTCAGGCTCCTGGAGAGGTACCCTACTGCAGTCCCTTTCTTGCTTCCAAAGCCCGAGGCGGAAGGGTGGAGGGACAGTGGAAGAAAGCTTAGGCGAGGTGTCTTTGACTAATCCAGTATCTCCTCTTGCGCCTGGAAATGACAGTTTTGCGCCAAAGCCATTTATGGTTCGCAGGGTCAGTGGGCTCTGACTCAAGGGCAGTCAATAAAAACATTTAGTTCAGTAATAAGCTGAGTTTTTTTTTCCCCGGATGTACCGAGAAGGATGTGTTACCATCTTAGACAAGGTGTCCCTGCGTAGCCATCGCCCTTTCCCCACGAGTATAAACAAGTGGCGTGACTTTCCAGTGTTTTCGTGACCACTTTACAGGGGACATCATAGAAGCCTTGGTGCTCTCTAACCGGCTGCCATCACAAAGAGACTGGCAGTGTTATCTACTTGGGAACAAGGGAACTATTGGGACAGATTTTGTAAAGCCCATTTTGGAGATGCAAATAGCTGGGCTTGGAGATTTATAGTGAAGGATTTTGTGGCTCGAATTCCAAATTAATTGAGATTAAGTTGTTTATAATTTTGGCCCTTCCCTATGGGATTTGTTTTTTGTTGTTTCAAGAAAAGGCGGTTTCTAGTTACATCTGAGAACTGACTATTCTAGTTTGCAAGTGTGTGTGTGTGTGTGTGTGTGTGCCAGACAGAGAGAAAGAGAGAGATTGGCATAGAATAGGTAATACTGCCTCTGTCTGAAAACTACCTATAGATGTAGGTGAGAGTAATTTGGTTATGATCTTAACGTGGTGTTAATACAAACACCAGATTTCCCAGCTTTGGTGACACCCAAAATCCACACCTTCGTGTTTTCCTTGCCTGTTTTCTGTGTCACAGCTGTGGGTCACAAGGAAAAAACAAAAACAAACAAACAAACAAAAAAACGACAAAACAAGGCAAAACACAAGTTTTGTGAAATTGAAGAATTTCTGTAGGGAGATTTTTTTTTATTAATATTTCTTTCTTTCTTCAGAAAACAATCCTTAGCAATAACTCAGGCACAGACTTTTCTTTTTCTCATGGGTAAAGGTTACTGTTTATTTTGACCTGTCACAAATACAATGTGTTGTTTGAAACATGTTAAAGTTAGCAGGTATGTAGAGATAATACTAGACAGGCCACTGAATATGATAAAGTAAAATACGGTGGGAATTAACTTTTAAAGGCTATGAAAGATTTTACTTTTTGCTTTTTAATTTTCTTTCAAAAAGTATTATCTATTTTCTCAGAGTTCTGTAATAACAAACAGTAAACTTGTTCAATGCACACAGTAAAGATATGATTTGCCAAATGTTACTTGTGCAGGTTCTATTCTGTTATTTTTTTCCTAATTTTGATTACTCATATTCTCGATTAGTTTTAAATAAGTTTCCTTTCCGTCCATAAAAAAAAAATTGCCCGCACCTAGGTAAAGACATGTTTTGTCTTAAAATTTTCAATTCTTATTTATTAGAACAACTATTAATTTGGTTTATTAATTATAAATAGGAGGTTTACTCTACAAGTAGTTTTAACCAAAAACATTTATACCTGATTTTTGGAAGGATTAGGAAGAAACAGAAAAAAAAATGAATTAGATTTGTAAAAATAATATATACTTTGAAACAGTGTGTTTTAAGTATGGAAAAATTTGGGGGCCCAAGTAGTAAAAATCTCATATTCAACTCTAAAAGCATAACTGATGGTTACTTAATTTTTTATTTCAGTAGTCCAAGAATTTGTGTTATGGGAGATCAGTTCTCAAAAAGAAATAGTTGAAATAAAAATAGGCTGGCAACCTAAAAAACAGTGTTTCATTTACAAAACAAAATGAGTGATTTTGTTTTTAAAATACAGCAGTTTACTTTCACTAACATGGAATGGCTGATATCTAAAAAGATTACATGTGGAAAATATGGATTAGCAGTTTCTGAAGAATAAAACTTTTTAGTAAATTTTGAAATAATTCATTTACTTTCCTCCGTAACATGGAGATATTTTGGAGATTGCTACTTAGAATTCTGTTTTTGTATCAAGCACATTTCATATTTTAAGACTATGATGTAATCTTAAAATCTTTGTAACTTCAAAGGCATTAATCACGTTAACAGTTTATACATGGGCAAATTTCTATCTATTTACTAGAAGTTGAACACTTGGGTGAAGGATGCTTTACTGCCGATAAAAACTTACCTTTTAGTTCTGTTATCCCATCAGGATGGACTCATAAGTCTCATTAATGTTAATGGAAAATGTCCTTGTCTGTCATGTGCAAAAAAGGGCTTGGAGATATTTCAGCCAGCAGTTTCTTTGTAGCAAGTATGCTAGGGCTAAAACCACCTAAGAAGTAATTTTGATCCCATCTAGGCCGTGGGAATATGTTAGTCTAATAAATGAAAATAAGCATATGAAATTGCTTATTCCAGTAGGACTGGAATTCACTTTAAAGACAAATGCATTATAGAAGGGGGGAAAAAAAGGCCTGAAAATATTGTTCTCACATTTTAGAATTTTAGGAGTAACCCCTTAGTTAACTGATAGTTCATAAATACTGCTACTAGGTAGATGATATAACTTCTCTGCTGCTGAGATCTAGAACCAAAGTTGCTCTATACTGCTTACTTAACCACATAGAAAGTTGTTTGCATTGAACTATTTACTGGAATTTGAGTGATGCTTTGTTTATGTTTTCATTTTGTAGTAGTGATAAATTATGTGAAATCAGTCTTGTGGATAAACATATGAATTCCTAATGTGTATTGTGGCAGCCTTTGGCTGTGGCCTAGAGTTTTCTCTAGGGCAAAGCTAAGTGACTGGTATTAGACTAGATTCTCTAACATTATAGAACTGAGTGATAGTCCAAGAGTATAAATGATGAATGTTGTTCACATTCAATGTTGTTTTGGTTATTCAAGCTAAAATATTCTAGAAGCACTACATAGACTTTTAATTCCTTATAGGGAACATCAAGAAAGGAGTCAGTTTCTTCTAGAGTGAGAGGTGCATAATGGTTGTTTCTGCCATGGCGTAACACTTTTCTATCTGTAAAGAACTTCGCAGTCATCAGTTATGCATGAGAGCCACCAGAGCCCGTTTTCCTAATGACCTCTGTACCTGTTTTTCAGAACAACTCTTAGTTTCCTTGTTTTTCCTTCATATGTGTAATAGCAGAACTTCAAAGAAGTCCTTGGTGACTCGAGTGAGGACTATGCTAGATCAGATAATGAAAATTATTTTACCAACATTTTCAGTGATGTCCAGTCTTCTTCTAGAAAGTGAGGAAAGAAGATGAAAGGGAAAGGGATGGTTGCCAAAAACTGTAGCAAAACTATAATTTATCACCTTAAAGCAGTGGCTCCCAAATCTGTGTTACACTCTTAGAAATTATCGAGGACAAAAACGGAACATGGGAAGGAACAAATAAGGGAATAAAAGCTGGCCATGCCAGCCAGCAGTGGCAACCCGCTTGGGTCCCCTTCCATGCTGTGGAAGCTTTGTCCTTTCGCTCTTCACAATAAACCTTGCTACCACTCAAAAAAAAAAAAAAAAGAAAGAAAGAAATTATTGAGGACCTCAAAGGTTTCATTTATGGGAGTTATATCTATGAGTAGGTACCATATAATATATTAAAATAATTTACAAATATTAATTCATTAAAAATAACACTACATGATAATGTAAACAACTTTTTAATAAAAATAACCATAGTTTAACAAAACAAAAAAATTTAATGTGAAGAATGGAATTCTACTTTTGCAAATCTTTGAAATATCTGACTCAAATGAAGACAATTGAATTCTCGTATCTGCTTCCTCATTCAAACTATAGTGATATCATGTAGCCTCTGAAACTCCAGGTTCACTTGTGAAAGAATGAAAGTAAAAAGGCAAATGAGGTCTTAACTTTTTATTTTTCCTTTGAGACAGTGTCTCACTCCATCACCCAGGCTGGAGTGCAATGACATGATGTTGGCTCACTGACCCCTCCTGGGTTCAAGCTATTCTCTTGCCTCAGCCTCCCAAATAGCTGGGATTACAGATACCCACCACCATGCTTGACTAATTTTTGTATTTTAGTAGAGACAGGGTTTCGCTATGTTGGTGAGGCTGATCTTGAACTCCGGTCCTCAAGTGATCCACCCACCTTGGCCTCCAAAGTGCTGGGATTGCAGGCATGAGCCACCACGCATGGCTCAACATTATCCTGAAAAGAGTTTTGACCTCACAGACTCCCTGAAAATATTTCAGGAACACCTTCTTAGAGTTCCCCAGAGCACATATGAAGAACCATTGGCTTAAAAAGATGGGCTTTGCAAAATGATTACAGAGAAACTGTTGCTTGAGGAAATTTATAATAATTGCTTGTATTAATGCTCTGGTAATATAGATTTGTTTTTTACATCAAATCTAGGTTGCAGTTTTATTTTGTGACTTTTCAGTTACATCATCAAACACTGTTCAAAAAGCCCCTTATACACAGGGCCTTGAAGAAAAATATACGGTGATGTTCTATAACTGAAAATTTAAGTCTCCACTTTAAGAAACTCTAGGAGAGAAAGCCATATGAACATTAGCTTGTGTATGTAAAATGTGCTGGACTTTAACAATTTTTAGAGCCTAATTTTGTGAAGTTGTGGAGGATATGATCACTGAAGAGAATTTTGAAATTCATCCCAAATAATTTGAACTTGTTATAGGTAGGAATTGCTAGCCACAGGATTTTGAGGCCAGGAATTAAAAGTCACAGTTATAATTCAGAAAAGTTATTTGGCTTTTGAAATGAAATAGGGCGGTAAGATGAAAGACTGAAGGCCAGGAAGATAACAAGTGAAGGATCCTAGTGGTTCAGGCATGGGGTGGCATGAAGAGAAAGGAAGAAATTGATCTGAGGCAAATTCCAAGGAACTGACTCATATGGGGAGTCTGGTAGTTGTGCATCAGAATTTGTTTTTCCCTTCTTTATAAGCATATGGATAGGCTGCATATGCCAGGCTCCCTTACAGTTAGTTGGGTGGGTCACATGACTACATGTTGCTAATGGAATCTAAACAGATTTGTTTTTTGATGTGAAAAAAATCCTATATCACTAGAGCATTAATACAAAAGAAGTACTATGGGTCATTCTAGACTTAGGTCTTGAGATAGTGAGTATGCTTCCTTTATGCTCTCTTTTTCCATTCAACTAGCTGGTACTCGCAAAGGTATACATACAGAAGATCAACATGACAGAAATAACCAATGTCCCAGATAACATCAGGGAGTGGAGCTGCCTGCCACCTTGAAACATTCAGCTCAAACTGTAAAGGAGAAATATGTTGTAGTTTCTTTAAGCCACTGAATTATTGTGTCTTATTTGTTGCATTTCCCTAGCCTAGACTAAGCCAGATACAGACTAAAGCATTAAGGTAGCATTAAGAAGTCAAGGGTAACTCAGAGGTTCTGAATGTGAATTACAACATCTGAAGGAAATGTGGATTTACTTACTTGCTCACTGTTTCATTAATCCATTCAAATTTTTCTCTAGTGTTTACTATGTGTCATGCACTATTCTATGTGCTAGTTATATAGAAGTGAACAAAACAAAAAGTTCTACCTTCATGGAGCTTAGATTTTTGTGGTGCATTCAAAGAACATACAAATAAGTGCATACTATAATGAGGGAAGGGATAGACACTATAAGGAAAAGTCACTCAGAGGAAGGGGATAGAGAGATTGATATCAAGTAATGCTTCTTTGAGGAGGTGACCTTTGAAGAGGTGATGAATGCTCAAAAAAAGTGAAAATGAGATAAATGTGTATGCATCAATTGTGTTAATATATTGAAGCTGTGTCTTTGAGTTTTGATATACCCTTGTTGTATCTAAGACTGTACATAAAGAAATAGATCAGTGTTATGTATCTGGAAGTTATTCTCTTATATAACAGTGAAAATAAAAGAATCCATGAAGAAGTTGAAAAAGCAGAAAGACACAAGTAATGTAGTAATTCTTCCAAGATACATTGAAAGAAAAGTGACTGGAAAGGTATAAGAAAAAAAAAGAAAGACATAAATGTGAGAAATAAGTGAAGAGATCAGGGTGGTGATGAGGAAAAATAAAAGACAATAGAAATGTCTCAGGAACTGAAGCCAGAAGTCTTCAAAGGGGTAGGTATGAAAAGCTGTGCCCCATACATCAGAAAGATCAAGGAAGATAAGGACAGAGAAAATGCCTTTGAACTTGGCTGAATGCAGGTCATTGGATACCATAAAGAGGCAAAGATGGAAGCCAGATTTAGGAGGGGAATTAGGGAGAAAATATTTTAAATATAGTTCATCTAACTCTTCACTATTGTTATTGGACATTTATTGAGTAAGGTGATTCTATAGAGCTCTACTCTAATAACCAAACATTTGCTGAGTCTAGTTACCAGGCTTGTGAAGAATGACTGAAGAAGTACCAAAGGCTGGTACTTCTATTAACCCTTTTGGATGGGTTCCAGAGGATAGAACTAACTAAAATATTTTTAACTCCTTTGGCTGTCTGACTTTGCTGAGTTCAAGAAGACTCAAGATTCCACAGTCTCAGCAAACAAACCAATTAGATGTTAAACTCCCAGAGGCTAGAACTAAGCTGTCAAAAGAAAGTGAATATGGAGAGGCAATTATCCAATAATTACAAGAGTCTAGGCAAAAATCTAAGAGAAATGTCCGTTGGCATGTTGTAAAACTGTTTAAGAAGTTAGCAATTTGCTTGGTTTCGTTGCCACTAGGCTAAAATATGTGGTGTTTCATCAGAAGGTTATGTTCCTTGAACTATATATTACCATACTGTTAAAAACTCAGCTGCAAAGTCTTTGAAAACAAGCAACAGACTTAAAAACCACAATAAGTTTTTAATCTGTTGAGTCTTTGAAATTCAGGTGGCAAGAAGCAAAGTTTTTATATATTTTGTACTGTGACATATCATCCAGCTGATACTTTGCTAGCCTGATAACACTGGGCAATCAGAGGGTAAAGTATCATTTTGTGTTGCTGAGGTGTCCATGGTAATAGAAAATCAGTAATACTATCTGCTATAATTTACCTCTCCTGGGATGGATACCTACCAAGAATGTATAGTTTCTCTTAGTTCTTTGCTTTTTGCAAAATGATAGGGCATCTACAGCTATAGGTGCACCCTAGAATGCAAGCTCGTTGGGGGAAGTAAAGACTAAACCTAGTAGCACATACAATCACACTAGGTTAGCTATTATTTGTAATTCAAAATAACTTTAAAAAGTTAGTGACTCACCACCCAATACTTTAGAGTACATACAAGAAGATAAATCATAAAGTCTCTAGTAAATGTGGAAATGAATAGAAGAAGAAAAGATTTATTTGAAGATTTTTGAGGGTCAGTGTAGAGCACATAGAAAGGAAAAACCCATCTGATGGGTAAGAAAATGCATAAGGAGTAGTGTAGATAAGTGTGTCAAGAGAAAGCAAAATAATTTGATGAGTCTAATTGAAAACACTCAGTTTTAAAAATGTTTGGTTATCGTGACTTCTTTAATACCATTTCCTTCCAGAATGATAAGGACTCCATCTTTTTTCCTTTGAGCTCTAATTTTGATTATGCTAAAATTATACAAAGCAATAAAAATGAGAGTACTTCCATAATTATGAATATTTTAATTATTCCATTCCTTGTAGAATCCACATTTGACATGTAAAAGTCTTCTAATCTAAGTCTTGATTTTTTTCTGAATGAGCTATCATTCAGTGTTCACCCATGCGATTTCTAAAATGCACATCATGTACAAAGTATATTAATAATGGAAAAATAGTTTACCTCTTCTAACTGTATTAGTTTGATATTGTGATATTAATTCTCTGTTTTCAAAGACACATCTTGGTTGTCCATATGTGGGGGGAAAAAAAAATGCAACAACTCAAACTACATTCATTTTCACCAAACTGGTGTTCTTCTAGAAAGGAAAAAAAACTATTTTTCTTCAAAATTAGTGATATAAAAAAATGTATTTTTAAACTTGAGAGTTAATGAGAATCATTTTCTTTCTCATCACTCAGTATCTCAGGGTGGTGGTCCTAATTATTCACTATTGCTTAGCAAGAATACATATACGACATATCCTGGAAAGTTGTAGAATTAAATAAAGGTCTAGGTTTTACAAGGCATAATACATTTAACTGTCTCAGAAGGATGCCTAGATAAATTCATGACAGTCGGACTTTCTACAAGACTTCCCAGACCTCTTGGCATTGAACTGATTAGCTCTATAGTAAGCCACTCATAAGCCCGATGGGTAGCTAGAAGACAGAGCGAACAGGAACTTTTGGGGCACCTTTTGCTAGCCTAAGAATGTCCTAGCTGTCCCTAGAGTTCTTATCTTGAATGTGTCAAGACTTTTGACTTGAAGCTGTTGATCCATAGCATATATTCTTATTAAAACACAAATAAACATGAAGTAGGGGAAAGTCAGGAAGGCTTTGGAATCATTAGCAAAATTAAACTCTGCTCTTAGTGAAATATTCACATATTTGAACAACCAGTCAGGACTGAGGACCAAGTATGAAGCAAATGAGAAAATGACTTTTTCTGCTTCTTGTCACTAAATTGAGATTTAAAGACATTTGACTTTCTAAACTCTTCTACTATAGCTACCATTTAATGGTTATCATCTATGTGTCAGGCCCCTGGCTAGGTGATAATTTTACATTGTTTCTCATTCTCATCTGCAAACATGTAAGATAGGTTGCTACAGTTTGAATGTGTCCCACAAAAGTTCATATGTTAGAAACTTAATGGCCATTGTGACAGTGTTGAGAGGCAGGACCTTTAGGAGGGGATTAGGTCATGAAGGCTCCACCATCATGAATGGATTAATGGTGTTATTGCAAGAGAGGATTGGTAATAGCTAGAGTAAGCTCCTGATAAAAAGAATGGATGTGGCCCAATTTCCTCTCTCTGTCTCACCATGTGATATCTTCTGACATGGGATGACCATCACCAGATAACAGCTCTGTACTCTTGGATTTATCAACTTCTAGAACTGTGAGCCAAATAAATTTCCTGTCTTTGTATATTACCTGTCTGTGGTGCTCTGTTCTAGCAGCAGAAAACAAACTAAGACATACATGTATTCCATTTTGCAGAACAGGAAAATAATCTCTAGTCAAGATAACATGCCCAAGGCCTCACAGAATTTGTGGATACAAGCAGCAATTATTTAAGTTAATTGCATTAGTAATTTGCACAGCAACACTTAATTTAGATGTGCTTATTCAAAAAACAGTTTTTATTTATTTATTTTAATACAAAATTATATATAGTTGGTTAGGTGCAATGGCTCATGCCTGTAATGCCAGCACTTTGGGAGGCCAAAGCAGGTGGATTACTTAAGGCCAGGAGTTTGAGACCAGCCTGGTCAACATGGTGAAACCCCATCTCTACAAAAATACAAAAATTAGCCAAGCATAGTGACTTATGGCCTGTAATCCCAGCTACATGAGTGGAGAATCGCTTGAACCCAGGAGGTGGAGGTTGCAGTGAGTTGAGATTGTGCCACCGCATTCCAGCCTGGGTGACAAAGTGAGACTCCATCTCAAAAAGAAAAAAATAAAATTCATACTTACTTAGGAGCTTTCAGAATGTCAACAAAAGAACTGCAAGAACTGTAACTTTGTTTTTTGCAATCACAGTGTAGTATTCTGTTAACGGCACAACAATTATTTCCTAATATAAGCTGTATCAGAGACAACTGAAGGTGAAAATACTATTATCCCCATATAAAACTAATTTGTGCTGTGCACCAAGAAGAACATGCTTTAAATTTCCATGCCAATTTACAACGCTCATACTGTACCAGGCAAAGTTAATGGCTATTAAAAATGCTACCAGGACAGGTCTATCTAAAGACACATTCAGCAGTGTGCTGACTATACACAAAATGAATAGTTTAAAAACAAATCTTAATCTTAGATTTCAGGGTTTTTTTTTTTTTCCTTAAAAGGAGGGTGTTGTATACAGGAGGGGGTTAAATGTTTTATAGACAGAGGAGAAAAACTGTTAGAACTATCTTATTCATCATTCATCATCATCTTTTTTATTTTAATTTTCCTCCTCTTCCTTCTTTTTCTGGCTTTTTTCAGCCTAAGTAACTCCCCTTTTTGTTGCATCAGGCTTTCCTTTAGCTTAGTATACAGCAATATCCTCTTAGTTGTCCTTCAGCTTTGCAGCCTTCTTTTCATAAAGCTTCTTGTCATCTGCAGCAGTGTTATTCCGCCTCTCCCCGTTTCTTTGCGACATCACCTATGCATAGGCCAGGATGTTCTTTGATTTTGAGGTGACAATCAGAAGAGAACAAGAAGGCCAAAGGAGGCCTATAGGGTACACTGGGATCTTTGACTTCTTTTTTGTTTCCCTTGTAGGAGGGATGTTTGTTTTCATTTCTCTTTCATAAACTGACCTTGTCTGCCTTTGCCCTATCTTCAGATTTCCCTTTCTGTTTTGAACCCATGGTCTTTCACCTCTCTGAGCATTTCTTAAAAAATTCTGAGAAGTTGACGGAAACATCTGAGTGCTGCTTCTTGTGCTGTTCCCGGCAAGATTTCATGAGGAATGCATATGATGACATTTGCCTCTTGGCTTCTAAGGCTCTCCTTTGACCATGCTTAGTTATTTTTTTCTCAGTGAAGAAGAGTTGTCCAGGGACTGTCCACCTCTCACTTGTCCTGGCACTTAACTCTGTAGAGCTCAATGTATAGCAATGGCTGTCTCATTAAGGCAGTTTTTACTGTTGACATGCAACAAGGCAAATCCTAAAAAGTGTTATGTGTTGTTTTTGAGATCTTTAATCATTTTTTCCTGGAAAAGCAAACCCTCCAGGTCTTTAAAAATGTTCTAGTTGCAAAAGTTCTGATGGTTATTATCGCACTCTTAAGTCTGGCTAAATGGATCACTTTCAAGTTTCTGGAATGTACCATGGTCTTTTATTTTGGTTTTGTTTGCTTTTGTTTTTAACTTCTTTTTATTTTTTTCCCTTTCACGGTCTACAGAGATTTTTTTGCTACCTTGCAGCATTCATCTGCCTTTCCTGTCTCATCCTTTAGTTTCTCAGTTCAGATGCCAGTTTCTCAAGGAGCATAGGTCATGTGCTCTTGTGACAGACTGCATTTGGCTGTTTGCATATTTGTATTCCTGACATGTCTGTAGGTTCCCAAAATGGTTTTTTTTTTTTTTCAGCTTTGTATCTCACAATCTTTGTACCGTCACAATGAATAGAAGATACTGAAATATTTATTTACTGGATATGAACTAAAGTATGAGTAAATATCAGACCTTCCAATGCCAGATGAAATCTGTACTGCTTTATTAGAGGCTAAGGTCAAGGCAAGAAACAGAGAAGAGGGCTACTTCAAAATTATCACTGGGACTTAAAGATTCTGAACAGCAGAGAGAACGACAGAGAGAGACAGAGACAGACAGACAGGAGAGAGAGAGAGAGTGAAAGAGAGAGAGAAAGAGAGGTTGTAGCAGAAGTTAAGGGCATGGAGTCAGGCAGTCTGGGATATGAATACTTGCTATTTGACCTTGGGCATGTTACTTAGTTTCTCTGAACCACAGTTTCCACATGCAAGATAAATGCTTGCAGGATAAATCTGATGTGTACCTACTATGCAATAAACCCTATACGTGCGATTGTTATTAATATTATTAAGAAGGTGTGAGAAACGCATTATTCTCTTGAATGAATTTACTTGGTGTTCTTTGCATCTTTCTTTTTTCTGTCTGTTGAGATGGATGCTAAATCTTTATGTTTTTCCCTAAAGATGAAGTGGGAAATACTTTGTGTTTTTACATTTGATTTCTTTTTTTTTTCACTGTTTCCTTCATAAGAATGCTTATATACATATATTAATACTTTTGTAGTTTCCTTTAACTGAGGAGAATATGCAACATTAAAGGAATTTTAGCAAATAATTAGTTACATCAGTTGTCCCTTAAGCGTTTCTCATTGGTTCCCATGGTACCATCTAAATGCAATGTTTCATCTAGCGTTATTGTGCATGTTTCATTATTTCATCACATTTCTTGTGGGATAGTTCCCTAACCTTTTAATTATGGTGAAATATTCAAAAAGTTAATCAAACGACTCCCAAAGGAGCTTCTGGTACAATGTAGTAGCAGAGGCTTATTGTCCCTGGCTTAAAACTGATTATGTGAAAGAATAGTGTGCACCTCAAGAAAGGCTAGCAGTTCTGCCATCAGATAAATGATTGCAGCCTTCAGTGGACTGGCTCTCCCTTTATTTTTGCCACTGGTTGTGAAGCTGGGAAACAGAAGCCTGTATGGAGAATGAAGGCCTAGACTTTTTTTTTTTTTAACTGAAATGTCAAACTATGTGACTGTGCCCAGCAGAAGACGACCCCCTGCGAGATGTGATAAGCCCCAGGCCTGCTCCACACACTACACTGAAAATGCCGTGGGAGGGCTTCCCGGGCTGATGGAACTAATGACAGTAATAGCTCTGGGTAATTTGTCTTTTCCCTTACTGTGCACATTCTCTACATATGGTGCACTTTACACCTACCACCAGGCACACATCTGGAATGCTATGACCCTCTCAGGCCTGATCCAGATAGGTTGAATTCTCCTGTAAAGTAAATCTGACCTCTAATTTTCTTAATAATTCAGGATTATGCTAATGTTACTCAGCAACCATTGTAGAATGGTGCGGGAACACCGAAGAAAGCTTAAGCCCTTGTACTGGAAGCGTGACCGAGGTTTCTTTGCATATTTGGCTATAATGTTTCCCCTCTGTCATTCTAGTAGAGAAAATGTAAATTTTGAAAAGTGTATACTTTACATTATTTATTCATTGTTTGAAGTCGTAGGACATGCTCTACTTAAGAAGAAATTTTCTGTTTCCTTTCTTTGTTGTACAGATTTTCTACTAAGAATTTATAAGACTACTAATGATAGGTTTGGGTTCTTAATTCTAACCTGTAAAAAATACTTAGATAGTTAAAGAAACTGACAAAATAATTTCAGGGATGGATAAAACAGACTTCACAGCAGTTTAATCTCATCAATGCAGAGTGCTCTTAGGAAGATTTTAACAATAAAAATCCTATTTTAGTGCTGGCTCCATAGCAAGATTGTACATTTAATAGTGTATTTGTATCCTGTATCTTCTGTATTTATGTAAAAAATAGCTATATTATTTAAAGTGTAAACATCTAAACATATCTTTTAGGAAAACATAAATGATCTTAAGTTTTAAGAAATGTTCGCACTACATTAAAAAGATAGGTTCTTCAATCCTAGCTCTCTGTGAATAAAAAGAGAATAAAAGAATCTCTGTAAATTAGTATGTGCAAGATTCCCCCAGAGAGCAAAATATCTTCAACCATTGTGGAGGTATGAGAACCACATGTTTGCCTGGAAAAAAAAGTATGCTCATTACTATGGATTTCTGAATCATTCTGTCCAAATATTTGTAGTTATTTCTAAGTTACAAATAGACAATTAATTTTATTACATTTTTCCTTTAATTCATATCACTAGGAAGGTGGTGGTGAAGCATTTCCCCCCCTGCAGACTAAAGATTATACACGGAAATATAATAAACAAAAAATTGCTTATTTGGGTCAATAATTTATGTTTCTCACAAACAATGTAGATATTGTAAACTTCTTTCTACAAATAATATCTGTGTCATTGACCAATAACAAGGTAATAGTTTATCAAGAATGCTAATCTCTCTCCTGGCACCTCTGACCACCAACTCAGTTACTCAAACTCCACCCCAGTTTGAAGGCAGAAAAGTGTGTGTATCTAAGTATTGGGTTCTCCTAGAATTTAATCATGGATTCAGACCACTCCAGAAAACTCCATGTGTACCTGTTGGATGGATGGTACAGACGGATTGTAGAAGAGGTTTTTTTCCCCCTAATTTAAATATTCTAAAAGGTATATCCCTACCCAGATACACTTATGGAAAAATCAATCCAATTAGAGAGAGAGAGATGAGGGAGGAATGGTATGCCGAGTGTCCCACTGCCCTCTCAGTTCCATTCCTTCTTGTCAGGCCTGAGCCTTTTGGAAGGATTGCTCTAGGAAAGTAATGACCACCATTATCCCTGGGTGAAGCAAAGCAGGCTGCAAAAGGACTGCTAGACAGGCTAATTGTGACAGGTGTACTGTATTGACTCTTCCAGGGCCATGTTCCTTTGGGCATGATTTGTGCGCAGAGTGGATCATTTGACCTATATGACAGATTGTGTGAAGTACGATTACTGACAGCTACTTAACTCATGGGTTTGGAATTAGATGAAAGTTTGAAACATTTTGAATATTACACTCTCTTTTATACCTAATGCTTTACAATATTTGATACAAAATCTCCCCAAAGAATAACAACAAATTAGATGATATCTGTGTGACTTCAGCAGAATCTGCACAGGCTGAAAAATCAGTCAGTGCTTTTCACTGAATTATATGATAATCCAGTAACAGGAAATATGCAAGGACCCTCAGCTCATGACAATGCCAAAGTTGGTGACACTGGCTGTTATTACCAATACCTCTAGTTTGTTAAGCCAGGGACTTCACATGCATCATCTTACACAGCTCCTTAAAACAGCTCCAAATGGCCCATATTGTTATAGAGAAGGGAGCTGAAGATCAGAGAGGTGCATACAGGGACAAGTGTAAGATATAAACTGAGATTTGTCTGACAGCCAAGCCTTCAGCTCACCTTGTCCCTCATCCTCTAGTCCACCCTCCTTCCTTCTCCCTGCCCACTTCCCCAGCTCTTGGTGGTTTTATTCCTGATAGACAGCAGAGTGCCAAGAAAGCAGAAGTCTGTAGAAACAATCAGGTATATAGGGCCTTGATGCCAGTTCTGCCAGTTCAATGACTGTGCAATTACCCAACCCCTCCAGATCCCCCTGTTCTCCTCCATAATCCACAAACAAGCCCAACTCATAGAGAATGTTGTTGAGAAGACTAAGTGAGAGAATGATGTAAACTGCTGAGCATAGCACCTGGTGTACAGTCAGCACTCAGTGAGGGCTATCCACTAATTTATAACGATAAACCTCTCTGTCAAAGTTTAAAGTTTTTTTTTTTTTCCTTTAGGAATCTGAAGTAGAGGTGTTTATAAAAATATATCACTTTTCTTTAGAAGCCTTATAAAATGGAAGTACGCTTATACATAAAGGCATATTTATTTACATTTTTATAAAACATAACCTCTTAGGATGCTCAACACTTTTTGGACACAGTTATTATAAGTAAAATAGTACTTTGGAATATTTTTCTTTAAACCAATTTCTTTCATTTGGAAAAATGGTAAGTGTGGCATTTTGATTTAGAAAGTAGTTAAAGTTTTATAGCTGATTTAGCTGATTCTTGAGAAATGTTGATAGTCATTTATCTTGAGTTGTCTTCCTCTCACTACCATCTTTCCCTGAGAGGGACTTCCTTGCATATTTAGGATGGTGTGGAGTTATGTTAACTAGCGCTTAAAAGAAGAGCATGTAATGGGCAAGCATTGTATTCTGGATGCTATCCACTGCTATATTTTCATTGAGTCATAGATTCAGCATATGTCTTAACAATGCCTAAATTACACAAATATGAAAAAAAAGGCCCATTGACCTAAAGCAGCTTCTTGCTGAGTAAAGGAGCTGAAGCATTGTATATAAACAGATATCATCCTATGCACAGGGGAAAAAACTGAGTTAGCAGGAGGAAGGAATCACTTCCCTGAAGGGATTAGGCTTCATGGATGAGTGATTTGTGAACTTGGTTATGGAGCAGGCATGATTTAGATAAAGATAAGGTGAAGACATTTCAGGTAGAGAAGGAAGGAATAAAATGGACAAAGGCACGGGAGTGATAGGGCTAGGGTTGTGTGCAGGGAACAACGGGAGTCCTGCTGTGTTGAGCACAGGGGTGGTTTTCATCTTGAGTTTATAGCAGAATCACCCACAGGGCTTATGAAATGTACATATTCCCAGGATTCACTCCAACCTTCCAAGAGTCTGTTTTAGTCACTCTGGGGTGAGGCCCAGGAATCAGCATGTTTAACATGGAGCCCAGTTAATTTTGATAGAACCACTGAGAAGTACAAACATTCCCGAGTCGCTGGAAAAAATGGAGTGACTGGAGTGTAGGCAAATGGTTCTAGGCCCAAACAGTGCAGTAGGGTCACACACAGAGCCTGCTTGCTCTTTTTCTCCTTCCCTCCCTTCTTTCCCCTCCCTTCTTTCCTTCCTTCCTTCCTTCCTTCCTTCCTTCCTTCCTTCCTTCCTTCCTTCCTTCCTTCCTTCCTTCCTTCCTTCCTTCCTTCCTTCCTTCCTTCCTTCCTTCCTTCCTTCTTTCCTTCTTTCTTCCTTCCTTCTTTTCACCCTTCCATCCTTCCTTTCAGTACCTGAGTCCCAGACCAATTAAGTTAGAATCTCTGGGGGTGGGGCCTTTGTATCAATACATGTTTTTTAAACTTTTTATTATGAAAAAAATTTAAACATATACAAAAGTAGGCAGAACAATATAGTGAATGCTCATGCACCCATCACCTAACTTCAATAATTAGACACTTATGGCGAGTCTTGTTTCATTTGTACTGCTACAGCTCCCCCTACCTTCTATATTATTTTGAAGCCAATCTCTGAGATTATAATACTCCATCCATAACATTTCAATATGTGTCTCTAAGTACGGATTTTAAAGTGCCACAATACCATTACTACACATTATAAAACAATAATTTTTAAATATCATCAAGTGCTCAGTGTTCTAATTATTTTACTCGTTCATAAATGTGGGTTTGTGTATGCCTGTATCAAAACTCTCATGTACACCATAAATATGAACACCCACAAATTTTTAAAAATTAATTAAAAAATTTATCCAATACTTTTGATTCAAATTCATTGTAGGGTTTTATTTTGGTATCTCCTTTTTTCCAGGTTTCTCCAGAATCCCAGCTCTCAGTGACACTAGGAATATTAGAATGAGATTATATAATGAAACGTTTGCTTTGTCCTACAATGCACAAATGGAAGTTTTAGATTAACAATATTAATAATACGTTTTCTAATTATCTTACCACTGGAAAGTATTTGTAAAAAATTCTTTTTGTTCTAGTGCATATGCCACTAGAGGAAGACAGCCAATTTGCTCTGCCTTAAAGTTACTTTGAATAATTTCTCTGATTACACCAACTGGTTACATGTCAAGGCTCATCTATTTTATTTTATTTTCATTTTTAGAGATGAATTTATAAATTTAATTTTGTTTTATAATAACATATAGAATATTTATTGGGTTCCAAATTTAAATTTGCAAAACAAATTATTGTCAAAGTAATCAAGTCTGTTCCTCCCATCTGCTTCCTCTCTCTATAGATCACTATTTAAACAATGTATGGTTTATCATTTTATTGTTTATTTTCAGTAAATAATAATAAAACTCTCCCAGCTTCTTGTAAGAATCTCTCCCTTCTTACAAGAAGTCAGATTGGAGATTCCTTACTGTAGAAAATGATGAGCTAGAATATTTGTCTAATGGAGCTGAGACTTTTTACACCATTTATATTTTCTACATCTAGATTAGTGGCTGGTACATTTCACGTGATTAGTAAATATTGAATGAGTGGATGAATTCTTATTTGAAGTTTGAAATCACAAGAGTGAGAGGACCAAAATTCTATTTATTTTTTGACAAGTTAATCTAATAGCAGTGGTTAAGGGGGTTAGAAAGACTGAAAAGTGGATGATCAGTTTGGAGACTTATTTAGTTAACTGGATGGCAGTAATTTTGAATAAGGAAACAAAAAACTGAAATGTGTGTGTGTGTGTGTGTTTTGTGTGCTTTTGCTGTTAAATAAAACACTCCAAAACTTAATGCTTAAAACAACAAACGTTCACTTAGTTCACAATTTTGTGGATTGGCGCATTTCTTTGTCTAGACTGGTTCCATAGGTGTCTGTGGGGTTCACTCAGGTGTCCTTGGGCAGGTGGCAAGTGCTGGCCTCACATCACGGGCAGTTGGCAGGTTTTGCCTGGGAGGCTGTCTGATGGTTGTCTGTGTCATCTCAGTTCTCTCCCTTGAGGTCTTATCTTTCATCTTCCAGCGGATAGCTTGTATTCTTTTCCATTGGTGGTGGTCTCAGGACAACAGTTATAGCAAAAGGCTGATAACGTGCAGGTGTTTTTCAAATCTCAGATTGTGTTCTGTTTGCTGATTGGCCCAAGGACCACAACAGTAACAACTTTGATGTAAAAGGTAGAGAGAAATCACCACAGTTAAAATGGCTTATCTCCAAAAGACAGGCAGTAACAAATGTTGGCAAGGATATGGAGAAAAGGGAACTCTTGTATACTGTTGTTGGGAATGTAAATTAGTAAAACCACTATACAGAACAGTTTGGTGGTTCACTAAAAGACTAAAAATTGAGATACTTTATGATCCATCAATCCCACCACTGAGTATATGCCCACAAGAAAGGAAATCAGCATATCAAAGAAGTATCTGCATTCCTGTGTTTGTTGCAGCAGTGTTTACAATAGCTAAGATTTGGAAGCAACCTAAGTGTCTATCAACAGTTGAATGGAAAAAGAAAATGTGGTACATGTATACAATGGAGTATTATACACCCATAAATAAGAATGAGATCCAGTCATTTGCAACAACATGGATGGAACTGGAAATCATTGTTAAGTGAAATAAGTCAGACGCAGAAAGAAAAAATCATTACATGTTCTCACTTATTTGTGGCATCTAAGAATTAAAACAATTTAATTCATGAACATGGAGAGAAGAAAGATGGTTACCAGAGGTTGGAAAAAGCAGTAGGAGGCTGGAGGGTAGGTAGGGATGGTTAATGGGTACAAAAAAATGTAGTTAGAAGTAAGACCCACTATTTGATAGCACAATTAGGTGACTATAGTCAATAATAACTTAATTGTACATTTTAAAATAACTTGAAGAGTGCAATTGGATTCTTTGTAACTCAAAGGGTAAATGCTTGAGGGGATGGATACCTCATTCTTCATGATGTGCTTATTTCACATTGCATACCTGTATCAAAACATCTCATGTAAATACATACACCTACTACGTACTGACAAAAATTTAAAAAGAATGAAATGTAGAAAGAGAGAGACTAGCTCTTGATGGAGAGGGAAGAATTTGTAGCCACTTTCAGTTTCCCATGGTGTGGGATGTGTGTGAAACAGATACCTGAATGAACTCAGTGACTCCTCATAGCTTTTAGTTTCCAGAACCTTATATGATTATTAATTTCTACTTCTGTGTCCTTTCTTGTGTTCTTCCCTGAAATGTTTCTCATCCACATAGTCCATTTTGAGTTCCATACCCTCCACAAAACATCCTTTTACTAATTTTTCACTTGAACATTTCATTAAACACTTATTCCATATTTCTGGTTTTTCATTTGGTAATTTTCTTTTTATTATGTGCTATTTTACATGTTCCCTTTGTTTTCTAAATTTTTTGTGTATGTGTTTCCTGAGTTCTCACCCGATTCATCTTATTTTGCTATTGTAACACACAATAAAGTTAGACTAGTACTAAAATCTAAGTACTCTATAATGATTATTACTTGAATTGGGGATTGACTTAGATAATACTTCTAAAATTGGATATTGCCAAAACTTTCTTTACTTTGGTTTTTCATGGGTCTGTCCAATTCTGATTTTGCCATGCCTAAGTTAAAAACATCTGGTTGAATTCAGTAGAATCCCTGATTTTAAGCATTTTGGCAACTGGGTTGAATCTGTTAAAAAGAATAAACTTGTGATTGCTTATGTATAATTGTGTTTTGGTGTATAATAAAACCAATTAAAAGTAAGACATATACAATACGCTTGCTAAGCCATGTACGGCTGAGATGGACTCTATCAGTGGTCCTGAGTGGTTTTTAAAAAGGCACACATGATTATCTCAATAGATGCAGAAAAGGCTTTTGACAAAATTCAACAGCCCTTCATGCTAAAAACGCTCAATACATTCGGTATTGATGGAACGTACCTCAAAATAATAAGAGCTATTTATGACAAACCCACAGCCAATATCATACTGAATGGGCAAAAACTGGAAAAATTCCCTTTGAAAACTGGCACAAGACAGGGATGCCCTCTCTCACCACTCCTATTCAACATAGTGCTGGAAGTTCTGGCTAGGGCAATTAGGCAAGAGAAAGAAATCAAGGGTATTCAGTTAGGAAAAGAAGAAGTCAAACTGTCCCTGTTTGCAGATGACATGATTGTATATTTAGAAAACCCCATTGTCTCAGCCCAAAATCTCCTTAAGCTGATAGGCAACTTCAGCAAAGTCTCAGGATACAAAATTAATGTGCAAAAATCACAAGCATTCTTATACATCAGTAACAGACAAACAGAGAGCCAAATCAGGAATGAACTTCCATTCACAATTGCTTCAAAGAGAATAAAATACCTAGGAATCCAACTTACAAGGGATGTAAAGGACCTCTTCAAGGAGAACTACAAACCACTGCTCAGTGAAATCAAAGAGGACACAAACAAATGGAAGAATATATCATGCTCATGGATAGGAAGAATCAATATCGTGAAAATGGCCATACTGCCCAAGGTAATTTATAGATTCCATGCCATCCCCATCAAGCTACCAATGAGTTTCTTCACAGAATTGGAAAAAACTGCTTTAAAGTTCGTAAGGAACCAAAAAAGAGCCCGCATCTCCAAGACAATCCTAAGTCAAAAGAACAAAGCTGGAGGCATCACGCTACCTGACTTCAAACTATACTACAAGGCTACAGTAACCAAAACAGCATGGTACTGGTACCAAAACAGCGATATAGACCAATGGAACAGAACAGAGTCCTCAGAAATAATACCACACATCTACAGCATGTCATCTTTGACAAACCTGAGAGAAACAAGAAATGGGGAAGGATTCCCTATTTAATAAATGGTGCTGGGAAAATTGGCTAGCCATAAGTAGAAAGCTGAAACTGGATCCTTTCCTTACTCCTTATACGAAAATTAATTCAAGATGGATTAGAGACTTAAATGTTAGACCTAATACCATAAAAATCCTAGAGGAAAACCTAGGTAGTACCATTCAGGACATAGGCATGGGCAAAGACTTCATGTCTAAAACACCAAAAGCAACAGCAGCAAAAGCCAAAATTGACAAATGGGATCTAATTAAACTAAAGAGCTTCTGCACAGCAAAAGAAACTACCATCAGAGTGAACAGGCAACCTACAGAATGGGAGAAAATTTTTGCAATCTACTCATCTGACAAAGGGCTAATATCCAGAACCTACAAAGAACTCAAACAAATTTACAAGAAAAAAACAAACAACCCCATCGAAAAGTGGGCAAAGGATATGAACAGACATTTCTCAAAAGAAGACATTCATACAGCCAACAGACACATGAAAAAATGCTCATCATCACTGGCCATCAGAGAAATGCAAATCAAAACCACAATGAGATACCATCTCACACCAGTTAGAATGGCGATCATTAAAAAGTCAGGAAACAACAGGTGCTGGAGAGGATGTGGAGAAATAGGAACACTTTTACACTGTTGGTGGGATTGTAAACTAGTTCAACCATTATGGCAAACAGTATGGCGATTCCTCAAGGATCTAGAACTAGATGTACCATATGACCCAGCCATCCCATTACTGGGTATATACCCAAAGGATTATAAATTATGCTGCTATAAAGACACATGCACACGTATGTTTATTGCAGCACTATTCACAATAGCAAAGACTTGGAATCAACCCAAATGTCCATCAGTGACACATTGGATTAAGAAAATGTGGCACATATACACCATGGAATACTATGCAGCCATAAAAAAGGATGAGTTTGTGTCCTTTGTAGGGACATGGATGCAGCTGGAAACCATCATTCTTAGCAAACTATCACAAGAACAGAAAACCAAACACCGCATGTTCTCACTCATAGGTGGGAACTGAACAATGAGATCACTTGGACTCAGGAAGGGGAACATCACACACCGGGGCCTATCATGGGGAGGGGGGAGGAGGGAGGGATTGCATTGGGAGTTATACCTGATGTAAATGACGAGTTGATGGGTGCAGCACAGCAACATGGCACAAGTGTACATATGTAACAAACCTACACGTTATGCACATGTACCCTACAACTTAAAGTATAATAATAATAAATAAATTAAAAAAAAAAAAAAGGCACACATACACACACACACACAAACACACACACACACACAGCAGTGACTGCAATGACCTAGAGTGTGTGTTATTGGGAGACCTCCTTTATTTCTTTTAAAGCTAGGCCATATTGTGGGTGATGGATCTCAAGAAGGGTTGGTGGTGGTTATGTGAACTGGAGAATCAAGATGAAGGCTAAGAGAAAAAGAGAAAAGGAGGAAGAAAAGAGAGAAAAGTAGTGCAATGCTTAGGACATCATTATCAACTTCTATGTGACTCTGATTTAGCTTCCTGTGGTCTGGGAAAGAGTACCCAAGAATTCCCAGAGAAGAAAGAACTAAAGAAGTCCTTTCCTTCTCATCCTTACTGAAAATTTTAGACAAGAGTGAAACAAGGGGAGATGTTGCTGAGAGAGGTGAGTCAGAGATCTTTATAGGTCCTAGGCAGAGGAAGAAGGGGAGGTAAAATAAAATTTGTGTGAAACTCTTCCCGTAGACCATTAGAGCTCTTTGCACCATGGTTGAAGAGATCCGTACACAATTAGGGGTGAAGTAAATTCAAGTGAAACTTGCCTATGAGGTCTGGCTTTCATAGGTTATTTGTTAAATGCTCAACCATTTGGAGGGTAGGGTGGTGGGTGTATTGTAAATTGTGCAATTTTTCTGAATAATGAAAGATATACAGAAAGTTCATTTTGTGTGTCTGGAGGCTTTCAACCTAGACTAAAGTGAGCATATGGGAGCATAAAAGAAAAGGACCCTAAAGGAGTTCCTATGTAGATATGGAAACAAGTTAAATGTAACAAAATCCATAGCAATTCATCATTGAGAGCTGAATTAGAATACAGAGTATAATGGATGTTATCATTGTCAATAATTGTTGGAGATTGCTTGTCAACAGATTGGATTGTTTATCATGGATGTTGACAAACTATAGCATAAGATCCTTGAACTTGTTACATATGTTTTAAATATTTCTATAAATATACATGTGCACATGTATATTTTGGAGACTAAAGTTTTTATGCAATATAAAATTCCAGAATTTGTGTAGTGAGGCTTAAAATATTTTTACTAAATGATAGAACTTACCACAACATTTACATACTCTATCATCCAATCATCTTGGTTTTAATGAAAATATTTGTCTTAAATATTTTGAAAGTAAAGCATCTTCATTGAATCAAAACTGATATTTTAATTTGAACTTTCCACTCTGAAAAGAATTTGTAGTCCAAACTTGTCATGAAGAAAACTGAATTAAATGAAAAATAATGATATGCTGGATAGCTCTAAAAATATCCAGAATAGAATTCTTGTGATAGTATAGTTATTTAATATTAAGTTCACTTGTTTTACTGCCATGCAGAGATTAAGTGGAAGCCAACTTTCAGTATAGCAGAAAGGGCCATGGACTTTAAGAAGAATTCCATTTATGATAGAGCTGTCTCCCTTATTTGTGAAATGACTTTGTTCAAGTCACTCGGTCTTAAGACGATATTGTATGGAAAATTACAAATGATATGTAAATATAAGATTATTGAAGATATACTTTACACATTTTCTAATAAATGGTATTGTTTATAAGTAGGTTATATAAAAATCAATACACATTCATTTCCATTATGTTTTCTATTGTAAAAGGGCTATGTGGTAAAGGTAAAGAATGCAGAAAATTAAAATAGGCAAAACGAAGAAATAGAAAATCACCCAAAATAATTCCAAATAATTGTTATCACATGTCCATATAATTTTCATCTAAATTTTTATATGTGCATGTAGTTTTTTAAAGTATGCTTTCTTCTTTATCTACTGATGTTCAATATTCAATACATGTATTATTGCTTTTCCCTTAATGTTATACTATGATCATGTTTTTTGGACCATGTGTGTACATGCTTTAATTGTATAAATTAATATATACTACTTAATGTAAGTTGTAATTTACAATTCATTTAACCATTTTCATATTAATTGAACACAAACAATGATATTTTCAGTCTATAAGAGGTGAATATTATTTTGTATTAACTCTTGAATATGTTCTTTAGTATTACTGGATGAAAGAACAAACATTTTGAAGCTTTTGATATAAATTGGGAACTTGCCTTACAGGCAGACTAGCAGTGTGTAAAAATGCCTATTTCCCCACATCCTAGTCAATGTATATGTGTAATATATATACATATATACACCAGTTGTCATTCATTCTAATTTTGTTCCACAATGTTTTTGTATTAACTCTTAGGGTAACTTTACATATTAAGGTTATGAATCCTTTTTCGTATATGTTTTTCTATGTTTTAAGTTGCCCAGCTTTACTGAGGTAGAATTAACTACTAAAATTATATATATTTAAGGAGTACCTCTTGATGATTATATATATATATAATATATAGTGAAATAATCACTAAAATCCAATATTTGCCTTTAACTTGTGTTTACAATGCTTTTAAAAATGGTGTATGTGTTTCTAATTCATAGGTAGTAATGCTATATTTGTCTAACATTGTCTAAGAATGAAGAATTCTACCTGAATAAAGTTTCTGGATCATTGAGGCTTATAGTTTTTAATGCAAAACCTTAAAAAGAGAAAACCTTTTTTTTTTTTTTTTTTTTCGAGACGGAGTCTTCTTCTGTCACCCAGGCTGGAGTGCGATCTCTGCTCACTGCAAGCTCCGCCTCCTGGGTTCACGCCATTCTCCTGCCTCAGCCTCCCGAGTAGCTGGGACTACAGGCGCCCGCCACCATGCCGGTCTTATGTTTTGTATTTTTAGTAGAGACAGAGTTTCACCGTGTTCGCCAGGATGGTCTCGATCTCCTGACCTCGTGATTTGCCTGCCTCGGCCTCCGAAAGTGCTAGGATAACAGGCGTGAGCCATCACACTACCTGATTTCAAACTATACTACAAGGCTACAGTAACCAAAACAGCATGGTACTGGTACCAAAACAGAAATATAGACCAATGGAACAGAACAGAGTCCTCAGAAATAATACCACACATCTACAGCCATCTGATCTTTGACAAACCTGAGAGAAACAAGAAATGGGGAAAGGATTCCCTATTTAATAAATGGTACTGGGAAAATTGGCTAGCCATAAGTGGAAAGCTCAAACTGGATCCTTTCCTTACTCCTTATACGAAAATTAATTCAAGATGGATTAGAGACTTAAATGTTAGACCTAATACCATAAAAACCCTAGAAGAAAACCTAGGTAATACCATTCAGGACATAGGCATGGGCGAGGACTTCATGTCTAAAACACCAAAAGCAATGACAACAAAAGCCAAAATTGACAAATGGGGATCTCATTAAACTAAAGAGCTTCTGCACAGCAAAAGAAACTACCATCAGAGTGAACAGGCAACCTACAGAATGGGAGAAAATTTTTGCAATCTACTCATCTGACAAAGGGCTAATATCCAGAACCTACAAAGAACTCAAACAAATTTACAAGAAAAAAACAAATAACCCCATCAAAAAGTGGGCAAAGGATATGAACAGACATTTCTCAAAAGAAGATATTCATACAGCTGACAGACACATGAAAAAATGCTCATCATCACTGGCCATCAGAGAAATGCAAATCAAAACCACAATGAGATACCATCTCAGACCAGTTAGAATGGCGATCATTAAAAAGTCAGAAAACAACAGGTGCTGGAGAAGATGTGGAGAAACAGGAACACTTTTACACTGTTGGTGGGATTGTAAACTAGTTCAGCCATTATGGAAAACAGTATGGCGATTCCTCAAGGATCTAGAACTAGATGTACCATATGACCCAGCCATCCCATTACTGGGTATATACCCAAAGGATTATAAATCATGCTGCTATAAAGACACATGCACACGTATGTTTATTGTGGCACTATTCACAATAGCAAAGACTTGGAATCAACCCAAATGCCCATCAGTGACAGACTGGATTAAGAAAATGTAGCACATATACACCATGGAATACTATGCAGCCATAAAAAAGGATGAGTTTGTGTCCTTTGTAGGGACATGGAAGCAGCTGGAAACCATCATTCTCAGCAAACTATCACAAGAACAGACAACCAAACACCACATGTTCTCACACATAGGTGGGAACTGAACAATGAGATCACTTGGACATGGGAAGGCGAACATCACACACCGGGGCCTATCATGGGGAGGGGGGAGGAGGGAGGGATTGCATTGGGAGTTATACCTGATGTAAATGATGAGTTGATGGGTGCTGACGAGTTGATGGGTGCAGCACAGCAACATGGCACAAGTATACATATGTAACAAACCTGCATGTTATGCACATGCACCCTAGAACATAAAGTATAATAAAAAAAAATACACTTATGTGCTAGGCACTTCACACATATAGTTGGTCTTCAAAACAACCTTGCGAAGTAGTTATTGTTATCTCCCTTTATCTGCTGGGGCCACTGAGGTTACAGAGTGAGTAAACAGTTTTCTGAGGCTCACACAGGTTATGAGAGGAAGACCTTGATTGGAGACTAAGCCTAGATCCATTGCTTTTTATACACTGAACACGCTCCTATTGTGTGTAAATATTCTGAGTCCCTCAACATCTACATAAATGTGTAGGGCTTTATTTGCATGATGCTGGCTTTGAGGTTCATGATTACTTCTTTACAATTTGTTTTTTATACATGCCTCCTCAAGCACCTGGCTGAGGCAAGGTGACTGTAAATGTCCTGCTCTTAGCTGACAATCGCAATGATAACAAATAAACAATTATAGAAGTGCCACTGTGTGCCAGCCAAAGTGATCAGTGCTCTGAGTTTTCCCCTACCAATGTTTCACTTTGCTAATCTTAGTCTATTGTAGCATGGAAAACAGATAACCAGGTTTCTAAGAGCTATGTACAAAAAAAATGAACAAAACATTTTTTGAACAGAAGTCTGAGAGACTTTTCTATAGTAAAGCTCATGTTTTGTTTCAACCTGCTTCCCTCAAATACATCGGTATTTGTGTCACTATCTTCAGTAAACACTTTAGTGACTTTATCTCATTTAGTCCTTAGTACAATACTGCAGATTATAATTATTATTCATTTTCATTTTACAACTAAGGGCACTGCAGTTTGAAGAAAATAAATAACTTACCCGAGATTCTGTTTCGTAGAGTTTATGGTTTCTGTTTGGAACTCTTTGTCTGCTGATTTTCAGCTGGGTTGTCAGATAAGTAACTTTAAAATAACCTATGAGTTAGTGTATCAAAGCATTCAGCGGTAGGGTCTGCCTGGAGAATGTCAAAGATGGGAATATGGTCAAACTTTTTGTTTATGTGTGTCCAGCTACAAAGAAAATCGATGTATTTTAAAATAAGGTTGAATTTAATGCAATAGCATGATATCCAGGCTGAAAGTGTGTATTCCTTGCTGAACGACAAGTATCCACTCCTTTGCTAAAGATACTACGAGTGTACTAAAAAATATGTTTCCTGATATGATGAGAATGTTTATATACGATGAAGTACACAGAACTTACAGAATAGTGATAGTGATGCTTCAATTCAGTATGAATTTGTTGAATGCTTATTATTACATCCAGAACCATATCATATGATAGAGTTGGGGGAGATGTAAATATAAGTGGGCAAAAAGCACCAAAATATTGGATAACTATACATTACTGAATAAAGTTAGTAGGCATACCTGTAGTACAAATGGCTGTCACTTCAAATTTATTCCTAATAAAGGAAATTTCAAATCAAAATTCTTAAATACAAAATCTAAGAAGTACTATTTACTCATTTTTAACGGGGTTTTGATGAAGAAGGTGACTGGAATGAGAGATAACTTCTTCAGTTTAGGGGAGACTAATATTGTATTAGTTGGAGGTGTTTTGTGGCAACTCTTGGTAACCAGAATTAAACAGAGATACGGCGTAGAGGTAAGAACAGAAAGCAGAGTTTAAAAAGCTGTTCTTTGGAATAAAGGAACTAGGGGAGAATTGAGGGTCTAGGAAGTAGGAATTACCATCACCAGTGCAATAATTCAACTCCAACTGTTTACTATGTCTGTTTCATTCTGCCAGAGAAAAATTATCTGGATGTGTTAAAATCATTGTGAGGTGGTTAGAGAACTTATTTGTATCTTCCTCAGTCAGGAGCTCAATTCATAAATGATTTTAGTTATTTGATTCATAATCAGTACTTGTGATCAGAAAGTCAAATCAAAGGGCTTAAAATGAAAGATCTAAAGTGTAAGAATCATTGATTTATTCTATACATCATCTTGACTGCTCTTGCTGATTTTTCTGTTTTGACTGCCCTGACCATCCTAGACCAAGTGCACGCACCTCTCTGTCACATTGGCTTTGACCACACACCAGTCTAGACCTGTGGTGGCGTCTGGGGACTGCCAAGCTGATTCCTAGCTTCGGTTCCTCATGGTTGGCCCCCCTTATTTTTCCAAAAATTTTCCAGATTTAGTCAAATATGTTTGGCTTGAGGTTTAATCTGGTACTTCACTGAAGAGAGAATATTATTGGTAATCCTTATTCCTCCTCTCCCTTCAAAGCAAAAAGGCACACATATCACTCACATATTTGTGCTGCTCTAAGTTTTACACGTGTTCTGATCAGTAAAAAGGGACGCAATATACCATTGTAGTAAAAAGCATGGAATCTGGAGCCAGTCTGCCGGGTTCAAATCTCAGGTCCACCTCATACTGTTTGACCTTGGGCAAGTTACTTAGCCCCTTCAAATCTTAATTTTATTATGTATAAAATGGAATAATAGTACAGCCTAACATTTAGGATTGCCACAAATATTAAAAGAATTCCTCCATATGAAATTCTTATGTCTTTTCATGACACATATATTTCCATATATACATTAACTGTCATTATTAGTGAAAAATTCAAATGAATCCTGGTCAGTATCAGAGAATCTTAGGCTCACTCAAAATAGATGGAATCATATTTCTAATAAGAATTAATCATTTAAAAAACTATAAATGTCTTAATTTTTAAAATTTCAAATCAAAATTCTTAAATACAAAATCTAAAAAGTACTATTTATTCATTTTTAATTTATTCTAATTTGTCAAAGTTATTAATTTCCTTTATCAAAGTATACTATTAATTCAAATATTCAAAAATGTTCTGAACATTATGGGATTTCTACCTTAAATCATTAGATAGCCACAACCACTTCTTGTAAAAAACTAGTGAATATTACATATATATTTCTTACATCATAGTATTGTAGAATCCATGCATATTTTCAAAGAGTAATTCCATGAAACCATGGCCAAGGCAGGAAAAATGGGCAACTAATATGGTTATAAGAGGCCTAAATGGGCACTTATGTGGTGCAAAGAGGCCTAGCGTTCTCTTTTCACCAAGCCAGAACACCCATTCCATGTTAGAGTTAGATGGCCCACCTCCATTCTGCTCAAATAAAGAGAAACTTTTTTTTTTTTTTTTTGAGACGGAGTCTCCTTTTGTCGCCCAGGCTGGAGTGCAGTGGTGCGATCTCGGCTCACTGCAAGCTCTGCGTCCCAGGTTTACGCCATTCTCCTGCCTCAGCCGCCTGAGTAGCTGGGACTACAGGCGCCCGCCACCCCGCCCGGCTAGTTTTTTGTATTTTTAGCAGAGACGGGGTTTCACCGTGTTAGCCAGGATGGTCTCGGTCTCCTGACCTCATGATCCACCCGCCTTGGCCTCCCAAAGTGCTGGGATTACAGGCGTGAGCCACCGCACCCGGCCAAGAGAAACATATTTTAAACTTTAGCAGTGTACTTATGTGTAAAAGGTGCTGTGGGGGTCTACTTTACATGGCATAACTCTTTCCGTCTTGACCTGAGGTATGGTATGGTGCCACACATACTTAAAACCCTTCAATGGGGGCTCTGTCACTTACAGGATAAAGATTCAACCCTTTAGCTCACATACCCAACCCTCTTGGAGTTACAAAGTGCTTAGAATTCTTAAAAGGGGCCATGCATTTTTTTTTTTTTTTTTTTTTTTTTTTTTTTTTTTTTGGTATCTGTTGGCCCTTCCACCTAGAATGCCTTTATGCCTCTTGTTTGCCTGAAAAATCTTACCCATTCGTTCTTAACTCAAATGGTATACATTCAGGGAGTCTTTGCAGATAACCTGTTAAAGCTAAATGCTTCTGATATAGAAGCACCTCTTCATCGTCTTGAGCCATTTATCTCATTGCTATAGGTATTGGTTTACATGTCCCCTATCAAACTTCAAACTTCATGAGATAATCATATAATCTATAGTATTTAGTGAAATTCCTGGCAGTATTAACAACAGCAATAATACAAACCATCATTTACTAAGTATTTATTACATAGTAGGCACTGTGCTGTTTTACCCAAATTATCTAGTTTAGATTATCTCCATTTTGAAAATGAGGAAATTAAGCCAAAGAGGGGCTAAGCCTGCTCATAAAGGCTACATAAGTAGTGAGGACTGAGACTTGGTTATTTAGCAGTTAACAAACACTCTCCCACTTCTCAGTGGTTTACAATCACTAGGGTTCATTTCTTAGCCCTATTCCATGTTTATGGCAGACTGGCTATCATTTTGCGCCATGATCTCTTCACTAGGGCACCCAAGCTCATAGAATTGATGTTTTATCTAAAATATTTTCAGGTATATGACAGAGATAAGAAGACATCCTGATAAATCATGGTGCACTGGCTCTTAAACATTCTACTCCGAAGTGAAAAATGTCACTTGCTCACACTTCATTAGCAAGAACAAGGTTAGTCATGCTATCATAGGGTGGAGTAGTTGGATCTTTCCCCAGAGAGTAGCAGGGAATACCCTAAACAATAATATAGTCCACCACAGATACTAATTCAGACTTTCCAGACTCTAGGGCCCATATTTAACCCCTGTGCTATACATTCTCCTACTACATATCTATTTGTGAATAAACACTACCAAATAGATTTCAGGTTTCCAATCTTCTAATAAGAGAATAAATAGTAAAAATAATAGAAGAACAGCACATGTAAATAATGAAATAAAAACTATCCAGATGAACTAAATAGTCTATAGTACTATTTAAGTAGTACTTAAATGTCATTTTTTCAAGCCCCTTTCCTGGTACATTCACTGGCCAATGGAAATACAATGAGTTATGTCCAAGTTGGTTGGTAGGGAGGACCTGTATTATCACAATTTACTCTCAAAGTGAGACAAAATTTATTTCATTCAGAATTTGATAACAAAGCTATCAATCACTCTGTCTGAGGATGAAGGAGGAACATCCATTTGTTCTCCAGATATAAAACAAATTTTTTTTTTTTTTTGCTTTTAATTTACAAGGATTCTAATGAAGACTAAAGGTTGCTCTTTGGAAGGAAGAAAATATACAAATTCCTTAAATAAAATCAGTAAAAGGCAAAAAGAAAGTGATAAGAATTATATACTAGCCCATACTGGTATAGGATTCTTCCAGTAGAAGACCTCAGTCATCTGTGCTATATATGAATAAGTAATTAGTCTATTGAGAATATTAATGATTGTTGGAGCCTGAATTTTTTGTGAATTCTTATTGCCATGGAATTTAGAATATATTCCATTACTTGCAAGTGATATATCAAAGTTAGAGAGATTTTATTTATTTAAAATAACATGCATTTTACAGTATCTTCAGAAATGACCTTTGAGGCCCTTAGGATTACAAATAGGTTTTTAAGTTTACTTGTTATTCTTATCAATATTTATTAGACACAATCATTTATAGTTTATTAAAATATTACTCTGATATACACAAAAATTTTCTGATAATGTTGATTAAAAACAGCTATATCCACCCTCTTTGTGTCCACATCAATGTTTAATCTAGATTGGCTTAATCTTGAAGTATAATTCAGTAACACTGAAGACCATATACTTCCTGTTCAAGATATAAAATATACTTCCTGAACAAGATAATAAAATATTCTTAAGCCTTCTGGATCCTTGGATTGCTTAACATCAATAACAGAACCAATTTTAGATGTTGCGAAAGAAACGTGTTCATGTCCAATGACGATTTCAAACTCCCCCTAGTCAGGAGGAGGCCACAGAGCATCATACTCTTTGGTAGTTTCACTGTCATTAATTATTCTTTTCAGCTCCTCCATCATACTTTTATATATGTAAACCTCTTTTCTGATCATGACATTATCCTTGTAATTACTGTCGTTGACACATCTTAGTTTTTTGTCTGGTTGGAATTCAATCTCCAGGAACTTGTGGTCAAATTTGTCCTTATGACTCATGTAGTAACGCAGATAAAAGTTACTCTTATGGCTTGCAAAAGGCACCCAAGATCAAAAAGCAAACTGTACCTCTGTGGTCTGTGCCCTACTCAAATAGGTGTTCGTTGTTGTTGTTTTTTCTGTTTTTTGTTTGTTTGTTTGTTTGTTTGTTTGTTTGTTTGACAGTTTCACTCTGTTGCCCAGGCTGGAGTGCAATGGCGCGATCTCGGCTCACTGCAACCTCTGCCTCCTGGGTTCAAGCAAATCTCCAAATCTCCTGTCTCAGCCTCCCGGGTAGCTGGGATTACAGGCATGCGCCACCACGCCCGGCTAATTTTTTTTGTTTCGTTTTTAGTAGAGACGGGATTTCGCCATGGTGGCCAGACTGGTCTCAAACTCCTGACCTCAGGTGATCCGCCTGCCTCCGCCTCCCAAAGGGCTGGGATTATAGGCATGAGCCACCGCACTCGGCCTCAGATAGGTTTTTAGAAGATTCGTTATGATATATTGAAAACGCAGATCAATAAAGGATTTTCTCCCTATCACAGTAGAATTCTCCATTTTCCTAAAGTGTGTTAAATTATACCTCATTGACAGAGTGGTTACTAAGAAATATAAAATCCCCTGCCAAAAGAAAGATCAGTCTGAAATCACAATGAGAAAAATTGACCCACATTGACAAAAATTGCATTAATTAGCATATCTCAGAACACATATTTATCAAATGAAGTTGGCTTTATCTGAACTGTCTAACAGAGGATCAGGGGAAAGGAGTTAAGGGGAAACTCTGGTGATTGTAAATCACCAAATAACCATATGCTCTTTCCAAGTGAGTTTTTCTTTTTTATATAAAAAAAAATTGAGTTCTCTGTAAATAAAGCTTTTTCGGGCTTGCAACCTCTTCTGAGGCATCTATTTTGTTTGCCATCTCACCATCAAATCACTCTTCATATAAAACTGCAGAACCATCGTTCTTAATGTCCTCTTTAGCTCACACAAATCACTGCTTGAATCTTTGTTTCTGGCAGATGCAAACAGTAGGATCAGTTCCCTCAACTATCATTTTTGATAGGAGGTGCAATTTTATAAATTCAATACTATTGCCTAATGCTAAAGATTTAAAGTGAGTTTTATTTTCCAAATGTGAACTCTTCAAATGTATTAAGTATATGAAAAATTAAATTATATATATACACATTTACATGCATATATGGATATCAATGTGACTTCACAAAGTACCAAGAATTGAATAATAACTGCCTGAAAGGGAAATATTATCATCAAAGGGATAGCAATTTATCTTGATTGACAATTTTTAAGTATTATAGTACTGGTTACCCTTCACCCTGCTCTGCTGTCTTAGGTTAGTTTAGTTTACTTGCAATATTACTACCACTTCTGATAATGAATTTTCTAGTAACACAACATGCTGAAGTACATTCTTCTTGTGAATGAAGACTTGATGGTTCTTTTCAATGGGGCCTGATACCAAGTTCTGTGCATCTCCATGTGTTCATCTCCAATGACGATAATGGGGGAAAAATAAAGTGGTCTTCTGAAAGTACAAAGCTGTTGCTCTGTTCATGCTCTAAATCCTTCAGGTCAATCAGATCTTTGCACAACTCCTCCTAAGAAATTGCCTTGGTATCCCTGCAAAGACAAACCTTGATGTAGGATTACTGAGCAAAGGCTTTCTGTTTAGAGTTACTGCTAGTTGAGGCAGCATTTACTGGGCCCAAGGTGCGCCCAGAACTCTGTTCTGCCTCTTCAGAGTGAGAGTGGGACACAGTTGCAACAACTTTAAGTACTATTTACATTGTTTCCTCCCTACTTATGTGTATAGATTTTCATCATTTTTAATAGTTACATAGTATTCCACACACTGATTAGCCATTGATTTACTTGCCTGTTTCTTATTGTTGGAACATCTTTGTACATAAATTTCTGCAAAGCGCTGTTACTACTTTCTTGGAATCTTTTCCAGATGTGTAGTTGCTGAGTTAAAGTATATGTATAGTTGTAAAGTCTTTGATCCTATTGTCAAATTGCCTTCTAGAAATGTACTAATTTCGAGTTGTACTAGTCACGTATAATCAATGTCCTGCCTCTTCTCCCAAAATAGGTGTTATTTTTAACATTCACTCTTAACACTTTATAGAAGAAACTATAATGCATTTATTAAGATAACGAATTGTTTCTGAGTTCAATGATGAAATAACCTTTGAAATTCTATTGCCATATATTTTTCCAATGCATGCTTATTATTCAAAATTCTGATTTTAACAATAATGATAGCTTTTCTTCATCAAATAGTGAAAATGACTAAAGAAAAATTAAGAGTAAATTCTCTATTATACAATGGTTGATTGACTTATATATTAGAAAAGCTTTCATATTGTTGGAACTTTAGCTCACTGAAAGAAACTTTTGCTTCACTTTGCTTTTAATGTCTGTGAAAGACTAAGCAACAATTCAGTGAAGACTATATAACAAGATCTTAACTAATTTGAATTATTTATTCAAATGTCTTTAGCCTATAATAAGAAAAAGGAAGCCCATATATTTACAGTAGCCTTATAAGAAAATGAATTAAAATGTCTATTTTTTTTTTAAATAGTGATGTGCTCTGATTTTTTCAGAATGGAGAAAGATAGTAGGTATAAAAAAGGAAGGCTGGTCAGGCACGGTGGCTCACACCTGTAATCCCAGCACTTTGGGAGGCTGAGGCGGGTGGATCATGAGGTCAGGAGTTTGAGACTAGCCTGGCCAACATGGTGAAACCCTGTCTCTACTAAAAACACAAAAATTAGCCGGGCGTGGTGGTGGCGCCTGTAATCCCAGCTACTCTGGAGGCTGAGGCAGGATAATTGCTTGAACACGGGAGATGGAGGCTGCAGTGAGCTGAGATGGTGCCACTGCACTCCAGCCTGGGTGACAGAGAAACTCCATCTTGGGGAAAATAAAAATAAAAATTAGAAAGGAACACTGACTTGTGTAAATTCTCCTTTTTGAAAATTTAGTTTTAGATTCTCTGCGATTATTGTCTCAACATTTGCACCATAGAATAATTGTATAACTGAGTTTAATAGCTGGTAAATGTGTGGCATATATCATTGAAATAGGAACAGCATTAAAATCAATGACATGATACGGTTTTTATTTAAGAATTTTAAGTCAAAACAGATGTTCAGGTTTTTAATTAATTTTATTAATTTTGTATAATTTTTTCAAGAAGTACATTCCTTGAAAACATTATAATCTTTTTGTATTAACTTCTGCCAATTTTCTCCGCCTATCATTTTGCTGAAGTAAATGCTATGCCTCCAAGTAATATGAATATGTAAATCATAGCCTTCAAGGATGACCCTCTGCTATGGTAAAGTCAAAATTCCTTATTAGATGTATAATAGAAAAAAAATACATTCTCGGGGGCTTCCTTCTCTTCTGCTGGATGCACAATTACCATGAATATAATTGGAAGTCTCACTTCTGACAAATAGGAAGTAAACATCTTGGGCCAAATTGCATGTAAGAGAGACAAAGTGAAAGTTTGGACAGTTATGCAGACAATACAGATGCTGTCTCTACTTTGGTGTGTGACTGCATTGTACAGACGATTCAATAAGACACATGTGTTTTAATACTCTCTTTCTTTTTACAGCACCTTATGTGGTTATGTCAACATCCTCTTATTATTATTTCATGTTGTTATAATTTTATAGTGTTGGATGAGAGGTGCTGTAAAATATACCCTCTTTCTCAATGGTAAAGAGCTGAAGAGAGGCAGCAGTAAGGTACAGGGATGAGATGTTTGAAACACACCTTGCCTATAAAGTCCTTGGTTGCTAGGAAGCAGCACAGCAAACCAACCACACTCAAACTGAAGAAAAATATTGTGTGTGTGTGTGTGTGTGTGTGAGAGAGAGAGAGAGAGAGAGACAGAAAGTGAGAGAGCGGGAGAGAGAGATATTCTGTGCAGACACAATTCATAGCAAGATCTACATTAACCCTGAAAAAACCCACCACAATTCTTGTGTTAGATTTGTTTCTGGCAGATGCAAACAGTAGGCTCAGTTCCCTCAACTATCATTTTGTGATAGGAGGTGCAATTTTATGAATTCAATACTATTGCCTAATGCTAAAGATTTAAAGTGAATTTTATTTTCCAAATGTGAACAGATTTAAAGACCATTTTCCATATGTAGAATATTATTTAAATATTTAATGTTTTATATATTTTAATGTCTGTGCCATATAAAATCAAAACTATTATGTTCTTTCTGTTTCATCATACTTTCCATTTTCTATGAGGGGTGCAAAAAAAAATATCCCACCAATGTCACTCTACCTGGAACCAAAGCACAGTGCTTGTATTGAATATGAGAACCACCAAGAAGTATGTGAGGGAATCCTAGTATCACGGGCTGAGCACCATCCTAACCTGTTTGACATAAGATATCACTGGAAAATAAAAAGTCTTCAAGGAAAATTGAAAATCATGGAATTAGATGAGCTAGAAAGTCTATATTAGTTTGATCATGTTAAGTTCACCGTTTTCCTGGATTTAGGACCCTATTCCTTGGCTCAGTGTTCCTGGGTTTTGGAGGGCGTTTCAGGAGATTGCTGAGAGAAGTCCATTTTGAAACGTTCAGCCCTTGATTGGTAACATAATTATACATGAGACATGTGCTTTTTATTTTGGCATGACCTCTTATCTACACTACTAACATCACAGATATTTGCAGTATTGTGTCATCTGGGTGGATTCAACTAGATAATAAAAAAATATGTGTGTTTTCTTCAATTAATACATGAGACAGGGGTAACTATAATACCTGTTTGTGCCCTAACCTGCTCTAAGTGTCTGTTGCATAAGGAAGGAAAAGTATGTTGTGTTCTATTAGGCCCATAAATTTCTTTAGAAAAAATTCAGATGTTTTCAGCATATTGATTGTGACTCATACATTTATTTCCTGTAAAAATAATAGTTCCTTTGTACTTAGAGTTAGCCTTCCAGGGAATGACCATAGTGGAGGATGAATGCTGTATTTAAGGTGTATTTTATCTGTTCCTTCAGGCAACTTTCCAAGGTAGGATGGGTTAAATATTAACGCTCTGAAACTTTTTGGAAGAATTGAACTGATAATACAGAAAAAATAATTAGACACCAATTTCTAATCTTTCTTTCTCCAGAGCTAAAACTTACCTATGCTAATATCTGAGTTTTCCTCCCTTACTTCTGTCACAATGGAGAAAACTTTTCTCTTCCCACCAAAGATCTGATCCCATCTGTGACTTCCTTCTTAATTTCCTTATTCCTTTGATGTTTTCTTGTGTTTTCTTCAATTAATATATGAGACGGGGGTAACTATAATACGTGTTTGTGCCCTAACCTGCACTAAGTGTCTGTTGCATAAGGAAGGAAAAGAACGTTGTGTTCTATTAGACCCATAAATTTCTTTAGGAAAAATTCAGATTTTTTTTCTTGCAGTATTCAGTATTTTTCTTGCATTGTTTTCCATCACTTCCTTCTGGATTATTACCACTACCATCATCAATCATGCTGTGCTGCTTTCCATCTTAAAAAAATCAAAATCTTCCTGATGTGAGAAAACTCAAGAGAACTGTCTACACGTATCCTCATCTTCTTTCTTCTCATTCACTTCTCACAGTTGTAGCTTCACTACACCATGTACACTGCTCTTGTCAAGGTCACCAATAACTTGCACATGTCATATTTAGCCAACTCTTTGTCCTCAATTTAATACTCTTTATTCTTCAAATATTCTGTAGGAGTAGGGGACTTGCCTCTTCCCTAATTTTTCTTCTTCATAACTAACCCTTACTATTGGTGTCCTTGGCTAGTTTCTTCTTTGCAATGCTTACAAATGTTGGCATTCTTCCAGGCTTACTACTGGGCCCACTTTTCCACACTACACATAAACTTCTTTTGTCCAAAATTTCCAAAGAATGGAAACTTTGATTCTTTATCCCCACCAAGCACATTTACTTCTCCTATTTGCCTCTGACTCAGTAAATAGTACCATCATCCACTTTGTTGTGGAAACCAGATCCTAGGAGCCAACACTGATTTCTTTCTTCTTCTATGCTCTATTCTATCTATTAGCAATCCTGTTTATACTCTCTACAAAATAGATATAATCCCATCCTCTCTTCTAGTTTCACCACTATCACCTCAACCCAGGTCATTGTTATTTCTCTCCTGAATGACTGCAACAATCTTCTGATACTAGACTTCCTAACAAACTTTTGCTCTCATCTAACCCAATTTACACACTGCAGGAAAAAAAGGCCTTATCAAAATGTTAACAGAACCACATCATTTCCCTTGTAAAGGCCCTTTAATGATTTCCCACTGCACTCTGAATGAACTTAAAAACCTCTTCCCAAGGTCTAAAAATCCCTGTGTGACCTGACCCTTGCCTAACACCACTATCTTCCTCCTTTGCTGGGCTCCAGCCCTGCCAGCTCTTTGCTTTTTCAAGAGGCCTGACCTCTTTCTCTCTAGAGCATTTGCAGACCTCACCTCTGCCTGGAAAATTCACCCCAATGTATAGTTAATTGAGTTTTTCTTTTGGGGGGTTCTCTGATTAAATGGTGTCATCTCTAGAAGGCCTTCTCTGATTACCCTTCATCATCCTTTTCCTCAGACCCTTGCTTATTTTCCTTCCTATCACTTATTACAATTTATTTTTTTTCATGTTTGCTCCAATCATGTAAGCTTTATGAGGACAGAGAAGATGTATATATAGTGTATTGGTTTGTCTTCAATGAGTAGCAATACCCAGCACATAGTAGGTGCTCAATAAATATTGAATAAACAAATATTGTATTTTATTTTATATACAATTATGCCAACTTTTTTTTTTCTTTTAGGAATAAAAAGGTACACTGATTCTGACAGAATTAAGCGAAATGCAAAGTAGAATAAATACTTGGCTGATTCAGAAAAAAATTCTATTTTTATTCTATTTATCTTTTGCTATGAAGGTAATGAAGAATACAATGATTTTAGGCACTTTGAGAATATAAACACTTCAACTGCAATTTATAACCATAAATATTTTATTATCTAGTTTTCTTCAATTATATAAATCAATTATATAAGAATAATAATTTTTGCTTGAATTGATTAAGGAATTATTTCAATAGTCCAGTGACAACATTCATAGATAACTTTCTTTATTGACTTTAGTTTCTCTTTTGTGTTGACTTTTTCACACTCCGCTAAGCAGAGGGTAAAGGAAATTTTACTCAGTTAACCTAGAGTACTTTTCAGTCAGGCATTTTCATGTTCTACTTCAATTAAAAATGTCCTACCGACCCAAAATCAGTGGGATACGAATTTCAAGTTTTATTCAGGCAGGGGTTAGGAATTAATATTATTTTATGATTTCCATCTGCCCCTCAATATGTATAGGGAAGGTGTTCATTGGGGATAACTTCCCACCAAAGGCTGTTGCTGCTGCAATTTTCTCTCTGTGAAAATAAATGTGTTTTCAACCATAGCACTGACTTTGTTGCTAATATCCTCTCATGAACTTCTCTAAAGCCAGGTACCCACACAAGATCCCCCTTATCCTGTGTCTCATCCTGGCACAAGGCCTTTGCTAGTGTTCCTTTTTAAACACCTGAAATGGAAGTATGAGTTCCTGCATTCATGGAAGAGACAGAATGACTTAAGTGTGCCTTTCATATGTTAAGATTTTAAATAGATATAATTGTGAACTTTTTTCACCTTTTTTACATATGGAATTTCTGTGAAATTCCCTTCCTCACTTTCTCTAAATTTTAAGAGGTAAGTATTGATGGTTTCAACTGGTTGCTTTGAATATAACATTAATTGTTAATCATATCACATATGATAAAACATTCTGCATGATCATGTACTGCCCAGTTTAATGTATGAACAAATATAAATGAGTAATCTATTTTTATATTATTTATCTTCCACTTTTTTGAACAACAAATCTCTTGAATTTTCCATATTTATGAAAAATAAAACTTTGGAAAATATTATTTCATAAAATTCTGGTTCACTTAAAAAATATCAATCTCTTGAGATAGAATCTACACACAATAAAATGTTATCAGTTTTTAAAATACAGTTCAGTGAGTTTTGAACAATGCATTTACCCTCACATCAACTACCACATCCAGGTGTAGAATATCATCATCCCAAAATGTTTCTCCAGCCCCTTTGCAGCAACTGCTGATTGGTTTTTCTGTCACTATAGGTTGGTTTGCATTTTCTAAAATTCCAAATAAATAGAATCATATTTTAAACAGTCTCTTGTGTCTGGTTTCTATTACTCAATCTATGTTTTTGTGTTCATTCATGGTGTTGTGTGTACCTATGGTTAATTTTATTTTATTTCGGAGTAGTATTGCATTTTATAAATATACCACATTTTATGTATCTCACTCACCTGTTGTTGGACTCACATATTAGTTCTTAACTAATATGAATTAAATTTTCTATGAATACTATGTATACGTTTGCATCTAGAGAGTAAAGGATCAAAATTAAAATTATGTTTGTAAGAGCCTCACACTCAAGAAATGGAACTAGATTAATGAAAACTGACAATAAGAAAAACTGATAAATTCTATAACAGAGGTATCAGTAAAGTGTTCGAGAACAGAGTAGGAAGATATTCAAGCAAAGACTTTGTGTGGACGTGTATTTTCATCTCTTTTGGGTGTATACCTATGATGGAAATTACTGTGTTGTGGCTGCTTGAAAAAGTGCTGCTCATACTTCTTGCTGTGGTGAGCATAGTGACAGACAGCTGTAGCTTTTGCCCCTATGTATCCACCACCAAGTCTGCACAGAGGCCACACTAGCCACCGTCTTTCCATGCTTCCCAGCCAATGATTTAGCACAGATGGAGGACAAGAGTGGGCCTATGCCTGCGAGATGTGGAACTGAATTCCTCTAATGGGTGATTTTTATGTGTACAAATTTGTGGGGTACATGAGAAATTTTCTTTCATGTGTATAATGTGTACTGAATAAGTCAGGCTATTTAGGGTCTCCATCATCCAAGTGAAATAAGTTTTTGTTAAGTTTAGTCACCCTACTCTGGATCCAACACTGGATTTATTCATTCTGTCTTACTGTGTGTTTGTACCCTTTAATCCACTTCTCTTCATTCTCCCCTCCACCCACCATTTGCCATTTTCAGTCTTTGTTATCTAATTTTTCCACTCTCTACCTCCATGTGATCAAACGATTTAGCTACCACCTAGATTTGAAAATATGTGGTATTTTTCTTTTTGTGCCTGGTTTACATTAGTTAAGCTAATGATCTCCAGCTCCATCCATGTTGCTGCAAATGACAATATTTTAATTTTTTTATGGTGGAATAGGATTCCATTTGTGTGTACATACCACATTTTGTTTATCCAGTTGAATGAGTTTTGAGTAAGGACTCCTGACTGAATCTTTCTTGGCATTGTATGACTCTTCCTACTAATTCTTTCTTCCTTTCCTCTCTCTTTCACAAGTGTCAGACCTGCATCATGGTTTGAAGTCTCTCCTCACTTTTTCTGGGTCCCACTCCTGTATTTCAAAGGTATTTCCACCTCCAGCCCCCCAAATCTTTTGTATCTTTAATACCAGTCATAGCATCTTCTTCTTAGACAACCCGAACTAGTAACACATGGGTCATATTGAAAGTGTATGTTTAAATCCATTATAAACTGCCAAACTCATTTCTAAAGTTGTTGTATCATCTTACATTCTTACAAGACATGTATGAGAGTTCAAATTGTTCCACAGCTTCACCAGTGCTGGGTACTGTCAGTGCATTTTCTTTACTTTAGCAGGTGTGTGATGGTATCTTCTTATGGTTCTGAATTTACATGTGCCTGATGACTGAAGATGCCAAATGTTCTTTTCATCTCTTTGAATTTGATGTCATATATAGTACCTATGTCTGTGAAATGCTTTCCTGAGAGGCAACAGCTGGAGATAATGGGAGGCTGAATGAGAGGGAAGTCCAGGAGAGAGCAAGAGGTGACCCAATGGTGAAAAAAAATAAAGAGAAAAAAAAGTTATCGGTTGAATTTGTGTCTTTTGTTTTCCTGTTCTTGTATTAGGAAATCCAGTAATTGTTCTAGATGTTAATGTTTGGGTGTTTATGAATAAATGTATAAAGATAAGAAAGTGGTGAATGGTGTGTGTGTGTGTGTCTCTCTCTCTCTCTATATATGTATATATATAATGTATAATACATATATTTCAATATAATGCAAGCAGCTAAACAGTGCATGTTATTTTTTATACGAATATAATTATGAGAAAGAAAGAAAGAAGAGAAAGAAGAGGAAGAAAGAAAGAAGAGAAAGAAGAGAAAGAAAGAAAGACAGAGAAAGGAAGGAAGGAAGGAAGGAAGGAAGGAAGGAAGAAAGAAAGAAAGAAAGAAAGAAAGAAAGAAAGAAAGAAAGAAAGAAAGAAAGAAAGAAAGAGAGAAAGAAAGAAAGAGAGAAAGAAAGAAAGAAAGGAAGGAAGGAAGGAAGGAAGGAAGGAAGGAAGGAAGGAAGGAAGGAAGGAAGGGAGGGAAGGGAAGGGAAGGGAGGAAGGAAGGGACTTCTGGGTCAATTTTTTCCCTACTTCTCTTTAAAATATAAATTTTCATAGAAAAGTTGCTAATAGATATACTGGCTCTGAGATCAGATTTAGACAGAGTGACTCTGACTTCATTTGATCCAGATTACTGATCACACTGAGCTTATTCTGTTTGAATTTCTGTTAATTATGAATTAAATACATATTAAATAATAATATCAACATTTTAAGGTACTCTAAAAGCTTAAAATTAAAGGAAACTCAGAGAGCCATATTGAGTTATTGACGTAAGATTTCAACAATTTATTTGTAGTCAAATGTAGGCTCAAATGGGGATGGCAACATCAATGAATTTTTAAAATATCAGGTTTTCATTTTCTCCTCCTCAAAGAAGCAAATGGAGGGAGAATCAATGGATGTATTTTGGTTGCAGCATACCTCTTGGGAAGCTTTCATATGTAAATCAATACAAAAATTTCCGTCTACATGCTAGCATGACATGGTGTAGTTTTAGACACTGTGTATTGCTGATTAGCACATAACCCAACTGCCACATAAATTATCTTTATAAATAAAACTTTGCATACATACGCAACATCCAGAATGGAGCAATAAATTGGTCTTGACTCCTTGTCTCTAATGGCGCCACTTCATTGCTTCCTCTAGCAAGTTGGGACTGAGGGCGCATTGGTGAATGCATTTGACTAATCTCCTATCATGATGCACCTCATATTTCAATATGCAACTGGCACAGTTGGCATTTGGAGGAAAGAAAAGTTCAGTTTCCTGCACTGTCAGTCTTTTTACCTTCCTGCCTACAGCAAACTTAAAAAAAAATTACTTGGGAGAAATGTTAAGCAACCCAACCTTTTATAAAACATGTCAAGATTAATTGCTAGTTTCACTCATGAGCTGTGTAGATTGTTTCCTAAGATTCTCAACTTATTAGGTACAGTGATTCATATTCCCTTTCTTGGCAAAACATCTGCTTCTTTTCAGATATCCCCATCAATAATGTAGGCAGTGATGGGGTTCTGCCAACCCTGAACTCACTCAAAAATGCAAAGAATAAAATCCTTTCAAGCTATCTGTTTGGTCTTTGGTACCTTAGACTTTAAATATTTGATGCTTTGGTACTTTAGAACTTTCATTCTAGTTAACGATATTACAGGAATGATCTGAATCCTAAATTTGCTTTTTATTTAACGCAAATTGGAAAGCTGTTAGTATGAGTTAGTGAGCATTTTTATCCATATTATTCTTTCCTATGATCTTGCAGTGTTAACTCTAAAACTTCTATGTTTCCAAATAATTTCTTCACCTTATCTTTGTATAGTGTTACTATGGCAGACCCTGAGACTGACTGTTTCAGCATCAATTTCCAACTCCCCTGGGAATTTTTATATGTCTTCCACTAAACTACTTGCTTTCCTGGCTTCTCTTATATCAAAGGAAAGTTGTATGATACAGTTTTGGCTAATTAGAAATCAGTGAAATTCTGTAATAGGCGTTTTTAAAACGTTTTTGCTTTCTTTATACAAAGGAGATACACGGCTGGAATCACTCTGTCTCCCGTCTTCTCATCTTGAAAGTGGATATGATGTTGTGAGCTGCAACAGCAAACTTGTGGCAATGAGATGACAGGCTTGAGAATCAGAGACTTACTGGCCTTAACAGAGCTGGTCCTCTGAACCAGTGCCAACAGCCTTCTAACTCCAGACTTTTGTCCTATGAGAAAAATAGACCCCTAGTTATTCAAACCATTCTGTGACAGGTTCTCTTTTCTCACAAGCTGAAAATAAACTGATACAATTAACCATTGCATACAGTGATAGAAGTCAGCTTTGCATTTGCACCCCAAGTGTCCCGTTGAATTGACAGAAGATCTTTCATCTAAGCATAAGATCTAAAGAGTATCTGAGGGCCGGGCGCGGTGGCTCAAGCCTGTAATCCCAGCACTTTGGGAGGCCGAGACGGGTGGATCACGAGGTCAGGAGATCGAGACCATCCTGGCTAACACGGTGAAACCCCGTCTCTACTAAAAAATACAAAAAACTAGCCGGATGAGGTGGCGGGCGCCTGTAGTCCCAGCTCCTCGGGAGGCTGAGGCAGGAGAATGGCGTGAACCCGGGAGGCGGAGCTTGCAGTGAGTTGAGATCCGGCCACTGCACCCCAGCCTGGGCGACAGAGCAAGACTCCGTCTCAAAAAAAAAAAAAAAAAAAAAAAAAAAAAGAGTATCTGAATAAACATAGGTTTTATTTGTAACTTCCTTCAGACAAATTTTATGATAGCTGATACTGGGTTAGCACTAAAACCAGGCTTCATATTTGCAGCTGTGATTAAAGCTTATTAAAATTCAAACTCTTGAGACAGACTCTCCTCCAATACAGGGGTGGTTGATTCATAGTTTCCAAAAAAAGGAAAAAGTGAGATGGATTCTGACCTCTGCTTCCTTCTCATGACTTCTTCAAAATGACATACCCTTTTATTTGCTTTACTCACATTTCTTCCTTTCATTCAAAACCACCCAAGTCTTACCGTACCTGTACAGTAGGACTTAACCTGACCATGCAAACTCACAATGACCACTCCCTCCCCTGATGCAGTCCTTAATTACATGACCATTCATTTAGCATTTTTCATATTGTGATCTTCTGTATTTTGATCTTCTGTATTTTGATCTTCAACTAAGGTCACATGCTTCTTGGGAGCAGAGAATGTTTTACACTCCATATCCATGAATAGTGCCTTTCTTGTACTAAACACTGAATAACCGTTTGCCAGATTTATGTGCATTAGTATAGATACTTCTAATTTTTATTTATTCAAGCTTTTTGTACAGCTACCACAATGCTACATATTTGCCTGCTTTTAAAATACCAACCTGTTAAAGAAAAATCAAGCACTCTTAGAATTCTCAATACGAAATCACTAAAGTCCAAGTAGAAAAGGGCAAAAGAGCTTGATTAGATAATTCACAAATAAATTCAAATGACCAAAAATTCAAATAAAACAATCAACTTTACTAATATTGAGAAAATACAACTTGAAACAACAAGATGCCATTTTTCACCTATCAGGCTAAAAACAATTTTTACTTCTAAGGTAATGTTGGCTGTGATGCTATAACTGGGCCACTCTTGTATACTGCTTTAGGAGTGTCGTTCTCACCTCTGGAAAGCATTTTGGCAACATACTTAAGAGTTTTAAAAGAGTTTGTAGTGCATGACCTGTTTTAAGGTATATTCCCATGGAAAATAATGAAAGAAGAGTAAAAATTCACTGCAGGTTTTTTTTTTTGTTTTTTTTTTTTTTTTTTTTTTTGGTAAACATGAATTATTGAGACAATCTTACCTCTTGAGCAATAGGTAAATTGTTAATCTGAGAAAAGGCCACCTTGAGAAGGCAGTCAAAATATTTTCTAGGAGCTCTAGAAAAGGGAGGGATGAGAGATGAATGTTTCTCAAAGTCTGATACTAAAAGAAAGAGAAAGGGACAGAAGTGAATGTATTAACATCCAGGTGGGGAAGAAACTAAGGATAATGTTAACCTTTATCTGACTATCTCATAACTATGTTTGTTAGAAATGAAAAATTTGGCTGGGTGCGGTGGCTCACACCTGTAATCCCAGCACTTTAGGAGACCAAGGCAGGCGGATCACGAGGTCAGGATATCGAGACCATTCTGGCCAACATGGTGAAACCCCCTATCTACTAAAAGTACAAAAATTAGCTGGGCTGGTGGTGCTCGCCTGTAGTCCCACCTACTCGGGAGGCTGAGGCAGGAGAATTGCTTGAACCCAGGAGGCAGAGGTTGCAGTGAGCCGAGATCACGCCACTGCACTCCAGCCTGGCCGACAGAGTGAGACTCTGTCTCAAAAAAAAATAAAAAAAGGAAAAAAAAAGAAAAAGAAATGAAAAATTTAACATAAGTTATATTGATAATAAAAACATTTGGATCAGATGTGACTACCAATATATCTGTGTTTTGGTAAAAATAATGATAAACATAATACCTAATGTTTATTGAGTGTGCAGATTCAGAGTCCTGTACTGACTCTCTCTCTCTCTCTCCCTATATACATATTTCTCATTTAATTCTCTCTATAGCCCTATGAAGTAAACAAGCTCATTCCAATATTACCATTTTACAAATGAAAAACTGAAGCTTCAGAAACTGAATAACTTTGCCAAAGTAACACAGTTATCGAGGAATGGTGCCAGAATTTGAATTTATATCTATCTGACTCCAGACTCTTAAGTTTGTAATAACTGTTTTGTAATCTGTGTTTCATATTTACCTACATATGTCTTAGAGTTATATCATAGGACTAGTTAATTACTTAATACCAAGGTACATATCTATTTATATGGGGGGCTTCTTGTGGAGGAGAAAATGTAAAATTTCTTTGACTCTAAGTTCCATCTCATGATTTTGGGCAAGTTACTTAACCTCTCTAACCCCTGGATTTTCCTATTAAATATAGATCATAATTTCTACCTTGAAAGATTATTGTGAAAGTTTAAGTTGTGAAGGATCCATCACAATGCCTGACATATGCATATGGTAGTCTTTAATATTATCATCCCACCTACACTGTGCTTTAGTTCAAAACTACTGGGAAGATGCATCATTGGTTATATAAAGTACACATAGATGGGAATAAACTTTTAAACATAAAGATTCAGTGTTCAAATTGCACTACCATATGTATGTAAGGGTTTCTGGTCATGGCTTTCCAAAAATGAGATAATAAAATAAATACTTTTCTTATTGTCTATGTTAATCAATATCTTGTGGAAATATTTCCAGGTCAACTGAGGCAGTGTCAATGTGCTTTTTTAGGACTGCATACTCTTCCGTGGTAGTACTTTGAAACTGAACAATTAATTTTTAAATGACCCTTTCTGTATATATTTACATACTGGTACTTTAGCTCCTTTGTGATACACTCTTAAAAGTAGGGATGCTGGGTGGAAGGGGGTCTGTATTTTTAATTTTAGGAGTCTTTGGTTACTTTCCACAAAGTCTGCGAAACTGTGCATTTCACCAAAAACATATAAGAAAATACTTTTCTGAAAAATTCCCCTATTGTTCATATTTGGTTTTGGCAATATGTCAAAACAAAGTAAAGCAAGACAGCAGAAAACTGGGCACAGGAAATTAATATTTTGAAGTATATTGCAAATATTTTCCTTTTCCAAAAACACTAGGAAAGAAAATTAAATAACAATAAGGTATAACGTTGTATCTAATAGACTGACAAACTTTTCCCAGGAATTGCTCTTTTTGAATCTCTCCTGTGGACTTTATTTTGCTGATCTTCACGAGGGGCTCAGAGGTCAGGAAGCACCACTTTGCCTCGGTGGTCTCCGACTCCTCCTCCCTTGCCTTGCCTTTCTCTTCATTCCAGCAACTGCTTAGTTTGGCTGATGAGGGTGGAGTTAGATTTGGGAGAGGAGAGTGGCTGTGTTAACAAGTTTATCTCGGCCCAGAATTCCCTGTCTGTCTTTTGAGGAAGTTCATTAAACTTAGAATTTTATGAAGACAATAAAATGTTCATTGAAATGACTGAATTCCTATTAGAGAGTAAAACTATATGCTTTTTACTATATGAGGATATCTCACATATTTATGTTACCTTCCTGGTCTCTGAAAAACATTGCGTTTGGAACCCTTTGTCTAGCTGTAGCAGAGTTGTTTGATGCTCACCACCACCTATTTGCAATCCTTACAGCTGGACTGTCTAACTAGTTTTGGTGATCAGATAGTGGACATTCGTACATGTGACACTTCCGTGATGACACAAGGACCATCCCCCCTCACCCTGAGTCCCAGCACAATCTTTATAGTCTCCCTGCCTGGAAGCCATCTGTTGAGAATGTGGGGACATAGGATGGAAGTATGCTGAATCCTTGAGGATTAGCTCCTGGATGGAGGCTCCTGTGGAGAACTTCCAGATCCACAGAGGACTTTGAAGTAACTGAGAATTAAATTAAACTGAATTCTTATGTGCTAAGCCACAGAGATTTTTGTGTTTGTTATCACAGCTTAGCTTAGCCTTGCCTGACTAATATGCTATCATATTATACTACTAGACCTGTGCTGGGAACAAGTCCTGCATGTAATTAAGGTCTCAAGGATCGACAGTCATTGCAGGCATCAGTGACTAGCGGCATACATAAGTCTAGATATCACGAATGAGAATCCCTAGGTGACTGCTAAACACAAAAGAATTTGAATGTTTCCATCCTAATATAAGCTAACATATCTTAGAGGGCTGTTTCCTGATTATTAGGGTTAAGATGGCACAAGCCATACAGAGGCAGACAAAGGGCTGGAAATATGAAGTCCAGTCTAGGGTAACTGCAAATTTGTTCCAGCTTTTCAGTGCTCAAGTGAAGATATATTAAATTCTTGCAAGCAAGACAGGTTTATTACTTTTACAATTTTTATTTCTATTTTATTTTCTCCTAAGATTCAGTAAGATGCTTGTGAAAATGTCAGCCAGTCTGTTAGTAGTAGTCAAAAGAGGAGTTTTGTCAACACTTGGAAAAGAACTATAAGGGGGGATTGATACAACCCTAGTGTCAGGTGTCTGGTAATAGTGGTGAGGGCAGTGAGACAATCCCAAGAGGGTGCCATTCACAGGAACAGAATTCTTCCGGTGCTGACCTTAGATAGAGGTTCTAGGCATTGACCTGGTTGTTGAAACACAGATGGAATTTCCAAAGATTGAGCTGGGGTTGAGAATTCTAGGTGAAGGATACAGAGTGAGTGGAGAGGCAAGAGCATGACTGCTGGGTAATCATGGGTGAGGTGCCCAGGGAAAATCCTTCTCCTATTCTCTTCTTCCGTGGATACAAAAAGGAAGAACTACCCATCTATCTCTTTCTGATGTGGGGCCTCGAATTGAGTCCTATTTAGCAGGGAACCAGATCACTACTGGGAAATGCCCACTTACATGCCACACCCCTTTCGTGAAGCTGATGTAGAAAGCTACTGCCCTGTCTGCTTCCTGAGCTGCCCTGTCCACTCCGGCATCCACCCTCTCCCCAAGTGAGCTAAGGCACACTCATCTCTTTAGCTCCCAGCAGCAAGCTGATGGGGAAGTTTTTGGTTCAATAAAAGGAGAGAGGAGGTTAGGCTTAGGGAGCCAGAGGGCTCTTCACTGAGCATAACAGGCATGATTTTGATTAGGAATGAAATGACTGCGTGTTCCATTTACTATATTATTCAGGGAACTCCTGAAGAGAGGAAAAGGAAGGAGCTGGGCATTCCTTGGTTCTGGTTAGCCACTGTCAAAAACCAACAAAACTCCATGAAAAATTCTTAAACAGTGATGTCAGTTTCTGAACCTAGTAAATAAGGATATTGATGATTTAACCACCTCTTACAAGAGTGGATAAATGATAAATGATTGAAAATATATGTCATCATTTTGATATATGTATACATTTTTTCTTCAATTTTGAATTAACATGGGTGAGGGCTTGAATCAGATAAGCCTTTCACAATTCTACAAAGTAATGAATCTTATTTTTAGATTCTTTATTTTTCATGGTGTGATGAAAATAACTTGAATATATAATGAAATGTTCTCAGTTTTCTAATTCTTAAATATATCCAAATACTCAAAATAGGGCTCATAGATTCAGATCAGTAATCATATGTCATCCATTTGCATTAAGTAAAGGCTTTTCAAGCAAAAATCCAACTTCCATAACTTCATTCTATTAGTGGTATACTAGCTTCTGAGATTTTAGGAAAGAGGTGAGCATGAAAATGTAAAAGTGGAACAAATTTTCATTTTTACTCTAAGAGAGCACTAGGCATGGACAAGCCTCCCACTGCTCAGTACATATCTGTGAACAGTAGGATAGAAATGAATACTTTAAAGATGCTCTTCCAGATGAATTCTTTAGAGTTCAGCAGTATTACTCCATGTACAAAGCAATCAAGGGGTAAAGAAAGTATCCTTTTCTTTAAAAAAAAAATGCAATGGATTTTGTATTTTTGGAGACCTCCTTCTAAAGTTTTAAAAAAAATTTTAAATGTCTGAAGATTTTCTTTAGGCATTTGAGACCCTCAACTGACGTTTTCCAGGTACTTAGAGCTTTATCTTCCTTCAGAGGACGGGGACGCATGATAGTTACATTATTCTTTTCTAATGTCTGCAGTTACTGACTAAATAATTCAATACTTATTAAAAAATAGTTTCCCAGTGAATATGTTTCCAGTTAATATATATTCCAATTAATAATAAAAACTCAAGTCTATAGTATATATAGGCTAGATTTAAAACAGTATTTAAGTACTATTTAAAATATTAATTCTATTTACTTCTAAAAATGACTTAATATTATCGACTTCGAAAAATGAGTTGCAGCAGGTAATATAGCAGATAAAAACATGATCTTTAAAGTCAGCAAGATGATGGGAAGTTAGGCATTTTAATGTCCCCAAAGTTAAGTTTTGCCATTTGTAAAATTAGAAATAATTCATATTTCAACAGTTTTTAAAATGAGGAATAAGACTTTTTATCAAAGTCATTAACGACCTAAAACTTATACGTCTATGGTCCTCACTTTTCTCAATACCTCGGCAGTGTTTGTTGGAATTCAGCATTCCTTGCTTCTTCCCCTTTAGGCCCTGGGATAGCTTGTGCCTTATTTTGGTTTTCCTGCTGTCTCACTGGCTGCTTACTCTAGCCAACTCCTGTTCTGGGAGAACACCAGCAGTCTCATCAGCTCTTGTAGAACTTCACATGCTAACTCAAGGTTGGCTGTATGTGGATAAGACTTTGATTTCTATCACCAGCCCAGATATTTCTCTTAAATTCCAGAATCATATATCAAACTCCCTGCCTCACGTCTGGATATCTAATAGACATCACAGCCTTAACATGACCAAGTCAGAACTATTGATAAACTCTCTAAGCCTTTTTCATTCCAGTAAATTATTCACCCAGTTGCTCAGACCAATAACTTAGGAGTCATTGTTTTCTTTTCTTTTCCTCTCACCCCATACTTATGTAAGTTCAGTTAGCTGAACCTCCAAAATATATCTTTGATCTGTCCCTTTCTCACCAATTTTCCTGCTACAATCCTAGTACAAGGCATCCTTGTCACATTCCTGTAAAACTGCAACAGTCTTCTAACTTGTTCTTTTATCTTCACATTTGCTCAGTTGCAGTCCATTTTCTACCTAACGCCTAAGGTGATCTTAAAGCATCAGATACCACGTTACACCCTGCATAAAGCCTTGGAGTGATTTACCATTGCAAGTAGACTTATATGCAAACTCATCACAAGGCTTTTCATGATCCAGCCCCTACCTACCTGACAGACCTCCTCTCCCTGCTTTCTGTCCTTCTGCTTTAGCATTCTGGTATTTGTTCTGTCTTCCAAACATGCTGAGTTTGTTCCTTTTCAGGAGCTTTTACCACATGCTTCAAAGTTGGTTCCCAGATCTGATATGGCTACTTTCTCATTCCTTCAGGTGTTAATTGCAAGGTTGACTTTCAAAGGAAGACTTAGGTACTCGAATCAAAGCAATTCTCCAACTCACTCTCTACCATGTTATTTTATTTTATTTGTATAGAGCACTTATCAATACCTGAAACTGTTTGGTAATGTCTTTCTTTATTGCCTGTGTCGCCTACCCCTACCACTATGTTGTAAACATCTTACATTTAAAATTTAGTTTTCCTGAATATTGCTGTAAGCCCAGTGGCCAGCACTACCTTGGCACATTGTAAGGGCTGAATAAATGGCTACTGAAGTTGTATTGCTATTTCAGTTTAAGCTCAAACTCTCACTAATGCATTAATTAGTGGATGTTGTCTATTAATAATTTTTACCTTTATAAGTCTGTTTATTTTCAAAAATGAGTGTTACATCTAGATTAAAGTTGGTACTACTTGGAAATATTGGTTAACCTTGACTTCATTAAGAAAAGAAAAGACTTCTAACTATAAGATTGTGTGTTATTTACACACCTTCAGTTACCATCAGTATATATTATTGTAGAGCCACAGAAATGCAAAGATCTTGGAGATCAGCTAGTTCAACCATTTTATATTAAAGGATATAATCTAAGTAGAACCTTACCCCTAAATAAATAGCTTTATTAAATAATTGAAAATAGAATTAATTATATGACTAATTGTTTTTCCCTGCTGTAGGCATAAATCAGGTTTCGTTTTTAGTTAATGCCTCTTCCTTGCCCCCTTCTTCCAAGGTTCATCTGTACATTTTTATAAAATATTTGATTAATTTTAGTCATTTGAGGTTTTGGTTCTTGAGAGTGTTATTGAAAAATTGTGTAGATATATTCAATTGATTATATAATCTTTTATAAAGGCTCAGAATTTACTTTTACTAAGAGTATTGTAGTCCAACTGTGGATCTGATATTTCTCTATAATATTAAAATGCATTAAAATGAACTTTTAATGGGTTAAATATCTTGATTAAAAGTTAACAGAATTATAGCTTAGAATTTACTTTCATAAAGTTTAAGCCAACTTGTTTGCCAAATTGAATTCAGGTAGATTATGAACCTGGGTTTTTCTTTTGCAATTTGATATGCAATAGTTCTTTCCAGGTATTTAATTGTCTGCACTAGATACTCTGCATCTCTGGGGCCCCTGCAAATACTACAGTCAATTGAGAATCTGGTTATTCATGCCATACTGCTCTTAATTCATCTTATTTTTACATTTGTATCAAACTAAATTAGTAAGTGGACCCATATACTAATATAAATGCAGCTAATGAAACTAAAAATTCATAATATATATGTATTTCCATTTTAAACATCTATTGAATTTGTCTTTTAAAAGAATTCTCTTTTTAGAAATTGGAATATTCACAATGATAGAGGAAAAAATCAACTATAGAAAAAAAGTACAAGGGATGTCAAACCAGTGAGAGAAAAAAATAAAGTTGTTCTTGATTCCCACTTGGATTAACTGTATGAGAATGAAGAATATACTGTAATGAACATCTGCTACTAGCTCCTAAGATGGTAGGAAAGGGAGAATAAAATAAGAATTGCTGGATCAACTGCTCAGGAATTTGAAACCACAGGATATTGTAGTCCTTTGGGATTCTAAATATTCAGGCATCTGTTAGGTAGCAGATTCAGCTAAACATGGATCATCAAAGGAATTCCAGAGTTATGTTGAGGACAAGTTTATAATCCATAAAGGAGAAAATCAGCCACTGGGGAAGTTATCCTGGAAGAATGTAACGATTTGAAGTAGTTGTGCTACTAAGTAGTTGTTCTTGGAAAAAAGTATTTCCAAAAATTTAACCCCTTCACTTCTTCCCATCCTCACCTTGCCAAAAAGAATGCTAGCTAGCACCGAGGAGGCTGGTTGAGAAAACCAGTTGGGATATGTAGAAAGAAAATAACATCTATCATTAGGTGCTAATGGACTATCCCAAATAAACTGTAATCTAGGATCATTGCCTTAGTTATTTTCCAGCTACATTTTATAGTCACAAAAGGTAAGTGGTTTCCTTATTCTTCATAAGTATTTTATTTTCTTAAATTATTCTTTAAGTCATAGATTTCTAGAAGCAGAAATTGAAATGAGAAGCCCAGCCTTTCAAGGATGGAATAGAGATTGAATTCTCAAACTATGGACTCATAAAATGGTGTGGAACCTCTCACATGATTCTCACTTTATCATCTCAGTGATGTTAGTAATTCATTCTTTCATTCAACAAATTCTCATCAAGCACCTACTGTGTTAGGTTTTAAGAATACATTACTGAAGAGAAACAGGCAAGAGTTTCTATTACTATGGAAATTTCCTTCTTTCTCATAGGAAAAAGTGATTAGAAGTTTGCAGAGGGAAGGGTCTTCCAGAGAAGCGTGATGATCAGGTTACATCACATCAACCTATCTACCCCCCTCTTCTCTTCCCTTCAAGGGTAGGAGTTCTCTCAGGGAAACACCATTTTGAGGTACTTTTAAGCATGTTTCTCCATTTTTATTAAATTTTTATTGTATTTAAGGCTGTATGTTTTGATATACAACATGATCCATGTATCTTAAACCCTCAAATGTATGTTCATATACATTTAGAAGTATAGTTTTAAAATTTTTCTTTATGCTCACCGTTTTTTCCCAAATAAAGAACCGACAATAAAAATGTGAACTTTCACACATTTGATTAAATGGAAAATAATATACAGCTACCTTTTTATGTGCCTACTTGTAGGCTTGTGTAATCACTGATTCTTAGTGCCTTCACTGCTGATAGGTCCATGAATCCGGAGAAGACTTTTGGGGTACATGGTGAAGATGCTTTGGTGAAGGATCAGAGGGAAGGCAAAAAGTCATTTACAAGTCAGCTTCTTTACAAAATACATCATGGATTAAGATTTTGCCCTTTCTCCAGGATTCTTCTCATTAATGTTCATCGACCCTGTCTCTCCTCTGTCTCCTTCATATATCCCCTTTGTCTGCTTTGACGAATTTTATCTACTACTCTGTAGAGTCCTTTGAAAAATTTAGTACCATATTAGAGAAACGTTTTGTATGTTGGAAACCAAAATATGGCTCTGATGAACAGTTGATTTACCTGTAAATGATGTGATTTTCAGTCTTTTAAAGCATTATAGCCTTAGTGTTATTGTCATTTAAGAAACATTCTCTTGGCTATATGCATTTATCACCACCAATTTCTAATATACCAAGTTGAGCACTATTTAGACTCTTTGGTTTTCCTCTCCTCAGTTAGCATGGTTACATCCTGGTCATTTTATTGCTCACTGACAGCTCTATTAGCTATTCCTCAAATTAATCAATTTTGATAGTTGGCTGGTTAAGTTTGGTGTGGGAAGGAAGTTTAAAACATTTGCTGACATAGGTTTGGTGGCCTATTTATAATTTTGATAACTGGGAACTTGCAGCAAATTTAGCACAGGTAAAATACATTAAAGCTCTAACCCTTCTGAAAATTCCCAGGGCTTATTTTAACGGGGTAGGCATAGTCTCACTGTATAGCTCAGATGGAGCCTTCGTATTTACTTTTACAGCGCACCTCTTTAAGAGAGAACATTCACAATGGAAAACAGCGGCAAGGGTTAGAAGACTTTTAAAAGGAAACTGTTAGTGCAGCAGTAAAATTTGGCCAGGTAATTTTTTTTTCTCTCTCTCATTAGATTTCAATCTTCTTTAGTATTATGACTTATCCAAAACAGACTAGCATTGAATCAGAGCTTTCAGTTTTTCAAAAATTATGACATGTTTGTCTAAACTCTATTTTAACTTGCCTAACTGTACTCTGGGCTTGAACCTCAATAATTCTTTTATTAACATTTTCAGAATAAGAACTTCAGAAGTAAATGCTTGAGCTATGTCACTAGTTAGGTCTTCTAAAGATTTATTGAACTTAAAATTATTGGAATCTCTTTAATAGCTCCATCAGTATAGAAACATGAGCTCTTATGTTTATGTATTTTTCTTTAGAAAAAGCTTTTTATTATGAAACTTTCCAAACATAACCCAAAGTAGGAAGTACAATAAACCTCTCCATGTATGCATTCCCTGGCTTAAACAACCATCAACATTTCGCCATTTATGTTTATGTTTTAACAATAATGATTACTGGATATTAAGAGGAACGATCATGTGCTATTTTTAAAAGTGCTAGTAATAATCTTTAGTTGGTAAAGAACCATGATTTTTGGTAAATTTTATTTTAACAAGTAGAATTTATGAATTACAGTATGCTAACTAGATATGCTATATTTTAAAAATTAGTTACTATTTCTGTATTTTTGTAAATATCACTGAAAATATTACTGGAGTTGGAAGTTTTGTTTTCCAAATGTCAGTTGTTCTTTTCTCCATTCCTGGTTCAAAGCCAACACTATCAGAAGGGAGACAAGTTGGCAACTAGCCTAAATACCAGTGGGGATACATCGTTTCTTCTGGACTTATATTCTAAAATAACACCTTAAAAATCTGTAGATAATTAGTGTAGCAATCTTGAAAATATTAATTAAGAAAAGAGCTAATAATTACTATGCTTGAAACTGAAAGTGATATAATTAGACTTAAACTGTGAGGTTTTTATTTGAAATTCATTAAGACCTTAAATGACTTAGTTGGCAAAGAGAAATTCTCCATTTCTATTATTAAGTCTTTGCTAGTTAATAGAAATGTAAACAGGTTCAAATGTCTGTTTACTTATAGATTGTCTTGCCTAATTTCATCTCATTTTAATTATCTGTAGATAAAATGTTTTATTTACAATAATGGAATTTATAGCAGAGCTGGTCACATTTTGACAGAAAGTGAAGAAATTTGATCATGCCAAACAGTAGTATACTTTAGGCATACAGATTTTTTAACTAAAATTTTGAAATATTTTCTACAGGTATACATTAAGTTTTTCCCAAATCATTGTTTATGTACATTAAACAATGCTTTGAATTTCTTCCCTCCCCACCCCCGCTCAAAACCAAGAAACCTGTAATAGTACAGTAGGAAAAGACAGAAGAACTTTCTCTCTCGAGCTGAATGATGCCAGTTTGAATAGCTTGGTGCTGACAGGCTGGGTGAGAGTTGAGGAGCTTTGATTGCTTACACTACCCTTGTTCTAATGGATGATGATATCTCTGTGAAATACATTGCCCCGGTCTGCCTGCAGAGAACTTAACCGCATCAGTCAGCCTCTCTTGCCTGAACCTATGAGGTCATCATTATTACTTCATTTTTTATTCCTACATAATCCAAGCTGAACTTTAGAAGGCTTTCTGCTTTTCCCATCAGAAGTTATTACTCTGAAATACAGAAATAACCTGAGAGATCTTTTATGAAATGTATCCTCTTCTGTTTGTCCTAAGTATGCAGTTGAATCTATGAACTAATTTTCTGGGCAACAGATTCACCAAATCCAAATTAATCTCAGGTGAATCAAATAGCTTCTTTCAATGCAGATACTCGTTTGGATAAAAAAGAGACATAATTTAACAGAACGAGAGTGGTAGCACAGTGGAGAAGGAAGATGGAGTTTGGTAAGAAGGAAAAAAGATTTTTTTTTGAAAGAAAACAATTGCTAAACTAATGAAAGAATGAAAGAGATTGTTAACATCACCAACTCAAGCAAATTATTTGAGAAATAGTAAATTTTATAAAATAAAATTCTAAAAAATGGTTAAGATGGCAAAAGAAAAACTAACCAGGTTGTATATTTTAAATCTATGCAGCTTATCATTGGTAAAATATACCTCAATAAAGCTGCTTTAAAAAAGAAATAGTGAATTGTGTCATCTTAGGAAAAGGGTAAAGAATATGGGTTTTAAAATTTGATGTGGATATGAACCTCAACACTACCACTTATAATTGTAGTATCTTAGATCTTCCTTCCATCTATGACAGGAGTTGACTTTTTTTTTTTTTTTTCTGTGAAATGCTGTGTAGTAAATATAGTAAATATGTTAGGCTTTTTGGGCCGTGCTATCTCTTTAGTAACTCTCAACTCTGCCTTTGTGTGTGAAAGCAGCAATAGGCAATAAATGAATAAGCATGCTGTATTTCAATAAAATCTTATTTATGGATACCAAATTTTGACTTTCACATAATATTTATGTGTTACAACTTATTGTGTGAAATGCTTTCCATTATTTAAAAGTAAAACCCAATCTTAGCTTGCCAACAAGAAAAACTCAGTGGAATGCATTTGGCCTTTGGGCCATGGTTTTCTGAAACCTGATTTAAGATAGTGGCTTTCATAGCGGTGCCAACAACACCAGCATTGCCTGTGAAAGCCTTCAAGATGCAAATTATTAGGCCTTACCCTAAACTTACTGAAAAATCAGAAGCTGTAGGGTGGGGTGCAACAAGGGTTTTAACAAGCTCTCTCTAGTTGATTCTGATGTATTGTAAAGTTTAAGAACCATAGCTCTGTAGATAATGCTATATAGCTGCTTTGAGTTCTTTTAAGAATTAATGAGATAATGAGTTGCCAGTGCCTGGCCTGATGTTTAACCACCTCAGCTGTGCTAAACACCTTTTAGCTGTTTATAATGGCTAAAGTAAATTGGTTAAATTTTGATCAAATTTTCCCTTCTTCTTAAAGCGGTGACTGTGTAAAATAGTTTTTTTTTTTTTTTTTGCAAGAATTCCAAAAGGAGTTTGCAAAAGAATGAAAAGCAGATCATTTTAACCTTCTTTTAACTAGACTGATAAAACTTGAGAATTAAGAAAAATCAAGTCTCAACAATGTGACAGGAAATGAGTTTCCTGGAAAACAATCTCTTTAATGCTAACACTTCCTTTGGCCTGTTAATAATTAGAAAATAATAGAAATAGCGGTTTTGATGTCATAAATATTGTAGCAGAATATGTTCTTGCTAAAAGAGCAAAATAGGAATTTAAACGTATAGAACAAAGGCACCTGCTACTCAGTGTTTCCTGTCTTTCCTTTCTCCATGAATGTGTGGGCACATGGAATATACTGGGACATGCTCAGTCAGCTTAACAGTCAGCAGCTGATGACTCATCCTGAGCCTGCTTCAGATAGGACTGATGTGAATGACAATGGCTGACACGGTGTTACCTTGTAAAATAATTTATTTGTGCTTTGTAGAAGTGATGTCGTGGAAGCCTGCTTTCTTATGGAAACATTCGTCATTACCGATTTAGGCATATTGATTTACATTTCTTTGACTTTGAGCTTAATACTGAGTGTAAACGTTCCCAAATAGTCACAAGTGAACAGAAAACATAATGAATGTAAGAGCTGACATTTTTTATGAATATGAACTTCATAGCAAGTCATACCCACCCCAGTGGAGGGAAGAAAGAGAGATTCTACTTTTCTCGCAATTATCTAGATAAACACAAATTGAAAGCTTTTGCTGTGATTTATCTGGATAATTCTGACAACATAGGTTTATTAAAATGCTTCATACAAAGCATTCTGAATTTCATTTTGCTTTTATATTTGTGCATTTCTTGCAGATGCTCACAAAATGTCTTGGATAACAGCTGACCTTGTAATGTCCTCATCATGATCGGTGAGTCTGCAAAAGCAGATGAAATCTTTCTGTACATTCAAGTGAGCTAGAAGTTAAAAAAAAAAAAAAAGTAGCTTGTACAAGTCCTCAGTATTAGAAGAGTTTTGTTAAAAGTTTTCCGTGTTTTGGTATTTTAATAAAAACCACGTTATGAGGCTTATTTCTCAGTTACATTCATTCCAATTGCCATTTTTATGACAATCTTAGTAAACAAAGTTCAGATATTTTTTTCAGATTTTTTTTCATCATTTTAGCCAAGAATCACAAGAAATGCAACAGGAATGATATCACAGCATACCTTTTTGTAGCACATTAATGCATTTTTGACAGCTGAATATTTCTGATGAAGAGAATATTTAGATTTCATTTTTGTATCTTATACAACATCTGGAACTTTAGAATATTTCTTTATTCAGTAAGCTCTTCATTATGTCTGCAAAAATAGCCCTGATAGAAACTTATGAAAATGATTGTCAAGACTTTGCTTGGATCACAGTGAAGATTAAATAGTAATAACCATCAAGCAGTACAACATAGGCTTTAACCTCAAATATAAACAATACAATAAAGACGCTTCCTCTTTTCCTATATGCCAATTTCCTATGGTCATGCATAACTTTAATAACTAGATTAAATGCCTTGAACTCTACTGTGGGAAGCCCCGAATCCTCCCCATTATCTGTGGATTTTCTGGCATGCACAGGCTTCTGTGCAAGTGCACCTATGTACTGACGCTCACTCCAAGCTACCACCATTTGTTCTGTGGATGCTCCCTGCCTAGACTGGCCCAATTCACGGTGCTACCCCTCTCATTTCACTCAAGCAAAGAATCATAAACTGGGGTTCATATGAGTGGCAACTTTTTATTATGGATTTGTGAGATGCAGAAAGTAGTTAGGGATCAGAAAACACTTCAGCGTTAACATCAGGTACAGATATGTTCCAAGTAATTTGTCAACCACCCCCTCCGTAAGGAGTTTTTCCTCTCTGGGTGTACTCGTCGGCTCCAGCCTCCAGCTACATGCATGCCAGAAGCCCTCCTGCATTTTTTCCTAGCTCTTCCTTGCAACTCCCCTTTCTTCTCAATACTGGGTCCCCTCTTAGGTTGCCTGTAGCAAAGTCAAATTCTTCTCCTTTTAATAATAAAACAGAATAACAGTTCAGCACTGTTTTTTTTTTTTTTTTTTTTTTTTTTTTTTTTTTATCTCATACTACCCATGCAGCCCTGCAAGGGACCTGACTTTTCTCAACCAAAGGAAACAGCATACACCATTAAGGTATTTTTATCTTAAAAAAAAAAAAAAAGAAAGAGTCATCTTTTTAGGAGTGAATTATTTCCCTTCTCTGGAAGGCAAATCAACTGTAGTTTTTCCTTCCAGTTGCCATTGCTCTTTTTGTGATGTATAGGGGCATTTCTCTCCAAGGAAGCCTCTGTACTGTCTTATAGGCACATTATTTTTTACCCTCTTCAGTACGTTCTCCGCACTGCTGCCAAATGATCTTTCTAAAGGGATAATTTGATCTTGATGTTCTTTTGGTTAAGCTATGAGTAACATCTCACTGGTCTCAGGACAAAGTTTCAAATCCCTAACAGATCTGACAGAGCTCTATGAACACCTGGCCCCCGCCCCACCACGTGCCTTGCACTAGGCTTAACTTGCAGGACTCTCTTTTCTCTCCTTTCTCTCAAGGTGCAGAGACTTTTGACTTCTGGAACAGAGCATGCTCCTTGCTACCACTGGTTCTCTGTGACTGTTATTTCTCTGCCTCAAAGATCCTCCCTGCTCCTGTAGTGATGTCTTAGTTATGTTCCAGATCTCAGCTTAAAGGTTTCTTAAGTTTGGGGCTTCTATGTGTCTCTGTTGGCATTCTGCACTCTCCTTTGAACATTCATCAAAATCGTAATTCATTCATTTTGAAAGCAGGGTATCAGGTTGCTGTGGCAACTCCAGGCAGGGTTGCCAAGCATTGTCTGTGTACCTCTACTTAGGGCTTCTATGACGAAGTTTCCCTTTTCTGTTTTGTTTACTGCCTCCCTCCCTCCACTGCCCCTCCAAATTTAGGGTAGCAATGCCTCCCCTCTGTTGACCTAGCCATGTTTCTCAAAACTGTCAAGCACTCTTCATTTCCTCTCTACACCTTCATGCTATTCTCTACCAGTTGAGATTCTGATAACATACTCCTAAACTGTTACTATTTTTTTCTAAGGTCTTGCATGAGTGTTTAATCATTTGGGCTTTTCTTTTGTCACCATCTTCTTATCTTCATAATCTCTGCTCCAGCCATTCTTGATTATTTTTCTTACGTCTTCCTGTGGGCCATGGTCTCTTTTACTCCTAGGGCCTCACACATGCTGTTTCTACAGTCAGAAAGGAGCAACCCACTCTTACACTGCTACATTCTCCCTTTATCTACCTAAACTCTGCTTATCCTTCAAGCTTTATTTTACATTTCAATTCCTCTGAGAAGTCTGTCCTCACTTTCTGTCTTTCCGACCCCTAGTCTAGGTAGAATAATAGCCCTCAAAGATGTCTACATCCTAATTCCTGGAACCTGTGAATATGTTAGGTTACATGGCCAGGAAGAATTAAGGTTGTATATGGAATTGATGTTGTGAAAGCGGTGACCCTGAGATGGAGGACAATTCTGGACTATCTAGGTGGGCCCAGTGTAATCACAAGGGTCCTTATGGGTGAAATAGGGAGACAGGAGGGTCAGTGTCAGAGAAAATTCCACTGGCCGTTGATGGCTTTGAAGACAGGAAGGGACCACAAGTTAAGGAATGCAAGTGGCCTCTAGAAGCTGGAAAAGACAAGGAAATGGACAGATTCTCCCCTAGAGACTCCAGCAGGAACACAGTCCTACGGAAACTTGATTTTAGACCAGTGGGACTTATGACTTTTGACCTTCAGAACTCTAATCTAATAAATTTGTGTTTTTTTCTGTTTTTTTGTTTGTTTTTTTTTTCCTTTTTTTTTTTTTTTTTTTGTCTCAGATTGAGATGCAAAAATTTGTGTTGTTCTATGTGGCAATTTGTTACAGCAGCAGAAACTGTTACTATATTTTTTTCAGGAGTTTCCATAGTCTACAGTTTTTAATCATCCTGTATTTTAATTGCCTATCGGTTTATCTGGCCCTTTTAGTAGACTCTAAAGCCCACAGGACAGGACAATCACTGTTTTATTCACTGTCATTTAGCCTGTGCTAACTACAATGCCTGGAAGGTAGTAGGCTTTCAGTAAGTATTTGCTGAGTAAATTAATGGCAGATACAGAATTCAAACATGGCATCTTTGATACAGTCCAGCAGCAGTAGCTCTTTGGCTCTGAAGCAGATACTACTTGAATTTTTCTTTTTTCTCTTGGAAATCTGCCTAAGATCATCTGAAATCAGATATAGCTTAGCCAACTTCAGTTATTTGAGAAAATTTTTCCAAATAATATTGATCCACTGTGTTATGACATCTTGGTTTTCATCTGGACAGAAAGACATCATAAATGAATTTAGTGGGTCCCCTTAACTTCTTCAAGCAGGAGAATGGCACATTTCTCATTTGCTATTAAGATCAGTTACATGTGTTTCCATGACACATTGTTCAGAAATGGCCAGAGCAGCTGGGTAATGCAAGGAATGGCTGCCTATGGGTAGGACATTGTGTTTCAGATCCCCAGTTGTTTACTCTTTCTGGGGCAAACAGTCTCATTTGAAGCTTATTTTCTCAGGTGAAATAGGCACAGTTTCATCTGTTTCGGCCACTTACACAGAAAGACAGGAACGTCCTAGGATTCCTAGAGCAAATGCCATGGCAAAGGGTGTTCAGGGCCTCCGCTAGCCTATACTTTTTATTCTTTCCTTTTTAGTACTTCTCTCTGATGAACAATTTGATGGGTGAATATCAAAAGCTATTGGAATTTAGTACATTATCACTCTCGATGCCTTATATTTTTAAGATCCAATGAAAGAAAGGAAGAAAAAATACCTCTTAATTGATTCTTTTATATCTTTGCCAAATACAGTAACTCTTATCAACTAAAATCACTAATAAATTAAAGCTGATTAGGGAACATTAGGAATGCTGTCAATGGATGTTTTAAAATCAGGGAAAAAGTTTCAGCAGTCATTAAGCCCTCAGGGGAGGAAAGATGTATTCTAGGAAATCATAACAATTGAAATGTATTTCTATTATTTTTTCTGAAGACTCTTCAAGCACTTACACTGAATTCCAGAATGCTTCAACTTCCAACTGATAGAGTATTAAACACTGTGAAGAATGTTAGTGTGGGAGACACAGAAAGAACAGCATTTTTAATTTTTGTCCAGTCAACTAGTTGTTTTGCAGAAAATAATTTTGATAATGTTTATACGACCTTGAACATTTACACATATTTCATGAGGAGCTTAGAAGTAAACATTTTGATATAATATTGGGAGTTAAGGTTTAATAAAAGGGGAATTTATTTCCTTCAAAAAGAGCCTAATTACAGAAAATTAGGAGATTCAAAAAGTAGTCAATGGAACAACTTTTGGATCACGGGAAGCTTCACCAGATAGTTCTCTACTTCAGTTTCTGCAAAGATGGTTTTGTGAGAGGAAGCAAAGAAGCTGGGCTGCTTACTGAAGTGTGAAAACCAAAGCATTAAACAGGCTACTTTAACTCATCTCAGGCCGTCCTGAATTCATCTGGAGTGTGGGTAGGAGCCTAAAATCTAGCTCCAGAGCAAAACCCACGTGGAAAGATTATCAGAAAGAAAATTTCTTTCCATATATTAGCAACTTAAGATCAGTAAGGTGAAAGATTTTGCAAAATAGTATGGGAAGCAAAACAGAGGAAAATAAGAATAAAAGTGAGCCATCTCAAAATTGGTTTTTATGTAAGAAGTGAAAAGGCAAATAAATCCCCTTGAAAAATATATCATATATCTACCATAATCTACCATCCCTTGAATCAGGCTGTCTAGGGATTGATGAACATATACCAAAATACATCCAGCCTTCCCAATGTCCTCATTTCACATTTACTCAACTAACCAGTACTTCTTTATCTCTTAGTTGTTCTATGGCTGAAAATAGGATTTAGGGTTGATAATGCCCAGATTTCTAGGCTATGAAGCAGTAGCATGTTTGCAGTGTTGGGTATTCCATTTGTGCATGGAATCCCTTCACACTGTCTTCTCTTTCTGTAGTGTCAGAACTGCCTGCCTTCCACAGTGTGTTTGCTGTGTTTTACGGGGTCCAACTAACTCTCTGTGTCATATCACTCTCCTAAGCATTCCCATGTGGAAATACAATGTCGTAATAATGCAGAAACAATTTAACTTTTAGTGCATTTAAAAGTAGATAGCATATATTTGCTTTGATCGTGCTAGTATGGTAAAAATGAACAAAATTTGTGTAAGAAGACATATGCTGTGTGTAGAAAAGACAAGAAATGCACAGTTTATATTTTAAGCTCATCAGAATTTACATTTATTGTTAAATATGATGCATTATTTTGGAAGCTGATTTTCTTGGAAAATAAAGGCTTGTTTTTGAAAATAAGTAAAGAGTATAAAATAAGCCCAAATTAGAAATATGTAACAAGAAAGTCTATTACAGCAAGAAAAATCTTACACTAAGTTAAATATTATATCTACAAGTAGACATCTTGTAAAAGAAACTCCTTACTATATGCAGTGGCTATGTTACTAAATATTGGCTGAATTTGGTGATACTCTATTTATCTGGCCTTTTTGTTGGCCAAGAGAATATTTTTCGAATTAAGAAATTTCCCAGTTAATTAAAGATCATGCTAATGAAGAATGTAAAATTGTTTCACTTTCCGTCTAACACCACAGACTGTCAGGTATTGAGTTCTTGCCTTTTCTCTTTCATGTTCTGATATCAGAATGATTGTTTTTGACAATAGCCTTTATAGTGGCATAGTTATTACTTCCTTTTTGGATTTGTTCTGGGCTGTTTGAATTTTAATTTACGCTGTTAATAGTGTGCCTTCACATTAGTACTGCATTTTTTTAACTTGCAATTTTGTTATTTTCCTTGGAATGTGTATTTTTGGTTTACAGATGGTGTTGGTCACAAAAAAGAAATATAAATTGGTAGAAACTCAGACTTTTTTTTTTTTTTTCATGACAGGAGGCGACAAAGAGGCTGAATTCCTATACCAGTCTATCTCCCAAAGACTATTGAAACATTTCATGAATTGTATCTGCAATAATATTAATCAAGACACAAAGGTCAAACCAGTAGAACTGCTGGCTTGTTCTGGGCCTACAGTCCTATCCTCGAAATTTTGCTTTCTTCTTGTTGAGCTCCTTGAATTTGAGGAAGGCCAAGTGTGAGAGAGGATGGTGAAGAAAGGGTAAAAGTTGCTTGTAGCTGGGCATGGGCAACTCCAATGCCACCACAGAGATAAGTCTCTACCAGCTCAGGAGCTGGGAGAGGGCCCTGGTGGAGGAGAATTTGCATAAGGAAATCAGCAGCTCTGTAGTACACTTGTAGCACGTGACAGGAAAAATTTGTCATTGGCTATTTATGAATTAAATCTTAATAAAATCCCTAGGTCTTCCCTAACCAAGTGCAAATGTCTATAATTTTGAACATCCTTTCAGCACATTTTCTGCATAGTTAATGTGTGCAGTTGTGTCTAGGCACAGGACAGATTTACTTCTGTATCAAAATTTGAGGCACTGTATATGGCACAGAGACCCCATTAGTCAGTGAAATTATGGCCTATTCAAGGAGATGAAAATTTAGTGAGAATCTTAACTAGGAAGAGAACAAAGTTACTCTTTCAAAGAAATAATTTAAATGACTTTGAAGAGAAAATAAGATTTTTTTTTTTAATGGAAAGTTTATTTTCCAAACTACAAGACAGTTAAATAGTTAGCATATCTCTTAAACCCTAAATTTTAATTTATCACTCAGTGATGTCACTGATAGTCTCTAGCTCTTAATAAATGCAGTTCATCTTCTCGTGTGTCAGTTTTCTCATTTTAAAAATTAATTATAATGATAAAGCTATTTTTAAGTGATTTTTTTTTCTTTTTTCTTTTTTTTTTTTTTTCCTGAGACAGAGTCTCCCTCTGCTCCCTCCGTTACCCAGGCTGGAATGCAATGGTGTGATCTTGGCTCACTGCAACCTCTGCCTTCCGGGTTCAAACGATTCTCTTGCCTCAGCCTCCCCAGTAGCTGGGATTGCAGGAGCCTGCCACCACTCCTGGCTAATTTTTGTATTTTTTTGTAGAGACGGGGTTTCACCATGTTGGCCAGGCTGGTCTCAAACTCCTGACTTCAAGTGATTGACCTGCCTTGGCCTCCCAAAGTGCTGGGATTACAGGTGTGAGCCACCATGCCCGGCTCTAAATGATTCGTAGCATAATAGTAACACATTTGATGATACATGAACAACTATAGATAGAGCTAGAGGTAGAAAAAAAATGAAATGAAATTATTCCCTAGCTTTTCCTGGGTTGTAACAAATTCCCAGAACATTTGAACCCTCCACTGAATCTAGGTTTATGATATATAATTGAAGAGTAGACAGACATCTTAGGAACAAAAGTACAAAGAAGAAAGGGGTACATCAAATTGGTGAGTGAGCAGAAATAACAACATCCAGAAGGAATTTTCTACCCTGACTCTTATTTTTAGGAACACTTTCTACTCCACCTCCCTGACTTCTGCCTTCCATCTTAAGCCCTAGCTTATCATCAACACTAAGTGTAAGATCAGTTTAGAGCCAGGGAAAGTGAAATATAATTTATTCAGCAAAACTTATAGAGATAATTTAAGGAATGTAAAAGTAATTTCATAATTTGGATTTTGGCCAGCAAATAAAAACTAATATCCAACTCCTTTTCCCACGACTAGGAGTGAGAATAATGATTTCATATCTCCTGTGAATTGCAACAATTACAACAATATTGTTGAATATTGAAGTAATTTTCCAGCCCTACAGGAATATGTAAGAGTTTTTAAAAGCAGAAAAAAAAAAGACATCTAGAAGCAAGGTCAGACAGGAAAGTAACATTTTAAGGCGCCACTAAATAATTTTTGAAACCCCATTTGAAATTTATAAACTGATCATTTAATGGTTTTGGCTTTTATAAATATGATGTATATTCTTGTTTCTTGAATTCTATAATCAAATGATAAATGATAATATAATATAAATAGCAGCAGATAATTTTGGACATGATCATTAAATGAAGTTTTCTAACTGAAAAATTGAAGTGGATGCAAATATACAAAGGAAATTTATACACGATTTTAGACTAAAGAACAATCCATCTGATCAAAAGACATCTTATTATTCTTATTATTTGTAATAGATGACTTCAATTGCAATCAAATGACAAATGTATATATATGTATATATATATTTGATCATCATTTGATATTATATACATATATATAATATATACTATCCAAATATATTTGATTTAAAGGAAACTATCATAAAGACCATGGTTAGAATTCACTTTAGCAACTAAGTACAATGATTACACAGCAGCTATAAGTCAAATGATTCTATGATGAACTACACAATTAGATATAAAAATACACTGTGATAGCTAAAGACCTTGAAGTACAATTTTAAAATACATTAACTAGTATATACAGTTGATTTTAATCTACCAAAAATTATTGGAATGTTAATTTCAGTTATATATTACTTAGAGTGGTCTATTAAATCACAAAATGTGCCTCTGCAAATTTTAAATATCACTTGAATTGTAGTTTTTGTGCCTGCATTCGCTCCTTACACTATTTCGAAAATTGCCAAATTAATTGTCTGTTTAGTAGTAAGTATAATGTGGAGAAAAAGCATATTGCTAAAATGTATTTAATCAGAATTTATATATGCACCCCTCCATAACACATACCTTGAGGTATTTTCTTGATCGTGGTATTAAAATTAAGTATTATGCTCAGTATATACAAAAGCTAAAAAATATGAGAATCATAAACAATAAAGCTCTCATAAGATTGTTATTGATCAAAATATTAAATCATTCTGGCTTTTAATCTGCTGAAAGTACACACTGAAAAACATATTTTGAGCTTCAAAAAATTTCTTAAGTCTAGCTTAAACATATAATAATCTAATTATAAATGATAAAAATCTGTACCAGTTATTCTTGGTAGAAACTTTATTTTCCAGTGTATATAAGTAACTTTTGTTAATTCACCGTACTTTTAAACTGAATATGTTTAAACAAGCTACTTTTCATCTTAATTTTCAAATTATAATCATGGAATGTCTAATAAATCTTAATGCCAGTTATTTCTGTCTGAACTAAATTGAGATCTTTATTGACACATGGAAAGGGAGGGGGGTTTCTTTCCTTGCTGAGAATTATATTGTTCTGGTTGTTAGAATTATAGTGTCACTGCTTTGTTCAAAGCTGGTCAGGGCAAGTTTCTGAACTTGGATTTATTACCACGTACTCGTCTTAGGTCTACCACAACCTCAAAACTTGTGACAGAGACTCTTCAACTTATATCTTAGCAAATTAAAAGGACAGGAACATCAACAGGAACTCTCGGTACAAACAAGATTTAGGAATATTTATTTGTGCAAGAGAAAATATGCTTTGTGGCTCTGTGCCACTTAAAAAAAAGTAGTCTTGCTTAAGGTTTCAATTTTCTCAAATGGAAGAAATAGACAGAATATGTTCCCTGGACTTTATGTTTATATTATGCCAAGAAAATGAGCCAATGCATCTTAGTGGATAAGCATTAAAGTATTCTTGAGCACATTTTTTTTCCTGGAATTGATTTTTTCCTCTAATCTTTAAGTTGGTACTTTTTTTTTTTTTTTTTTTAAACTACATTGATGCTTTTCTGTTGCGACTTTACCTGTCTCTTCCACCCCCACCTTTCTCTTTCAAAGCATTTTTTCAATCAGCATATGAGGTTCTGAAAGAATACTTAGTCTTGGCTTTTCCCTCAACTTTATTCAGCAAAGCTACTGACTTGAACAAAAGCAGTACTGTACCTGCTCCTGGCCGCCAGAAACAATGACGAGCGCCTTGATAAGATTAGATGTAATTTTAAATGCAGTGGGGACAAAGACTCCCTCCCATTCGCCCCACTCTTAACCCCCTACTGTAATTCCACCACAGGGAGCAGTTGAAAAATCCCGGGCCAGAGCCAGACTGCTTGGTAAGCGCCACCTAACAGACATAGAAACATGATCTGCATCATTTTCAGGCCTGGCAGACATTTTGTGCATAAAAAAGAGAAGAAAAGAAAAGAAAAAAAAAAAAAAAAAAGGCCATCTTTGAAACCAGACACAAGCCAACATTCCCAGTTTTATAGTTTCAAGAAAGACTTTAAATTTGAAATAATCAAAGAAAAAAAGAAATTATGTTGAAAACATATAAAATCAATTTAGTTTTGTTTTTGAGCAGAAATGTTGTCACTATATCTAAGTTAAATTCTGCTATGGATTGTTTTCATCTTTTGGAGTAGGCATAAATGTTTGTGGTTTCTTTATTAATCTAAGAAGTTAGGTGCCTAACGTTTATTTTTTTTTTAACTGGTGAAAATTTATTTTTTAATTTTGTGAGAGTATCAATGAAATGTCTGTGTGCTTTCCTTTTTCTTCTGTTTTTTTGGATAAGAAGATATCTTCACATTTATGTATTTATTTGTTCTCATCACAAAACTTGATTGACTCCTTCATACCTCAATTCTGAAATAATAATTTAATCTTGGTCATATTCCACTCTCTCTTTCTCTATCTACCTATCTATTGTAAAAACAAAACACTGATATTTAGATTTTAAGAGAAGAAATTATTAACAAGGAAAATATATTTGTTTATTTAACTATACAGATATAACTCACTTTGCACACACAAAGGCTTTCATAGCATTATATTGTTTGAATTTCTGTGAAACAAATCATCTAAACTGTGCTGTATAAACTGTTTTTAATCTAAGGTAACTCTTTTATTAGGTGGATAAGATCTCCTTAATCTGTCGGTCCTAAGATGCTTTTTTGGTATCAAATGTTCTTTATAGGGGGCATGACAGCATGCTGAAGAAAAGTCAGATGTTGAAACTGGATAAAGAGTCTTAACTGACCACATTTGAGAGGCTTACTAATCTCTGAACTTCTGATCCCATAGTAGTAGGTGTTTTTGAGTTAATACAAGAGGACAAATCTCTACCCTTGCCTAGTTATGGAAATTAGTGGCATTCAGAGCTTACCCATTAACCTGACAAATACACTGCATACGTGTGCTGTTATTACCCTTATTTCTTGTCATAAAACTTCAGAAAGCTGAGAAAATACCTTTAGGATGTTAATCCCTATTCCAACTCACCCTACATTTATATTGTCTTTTCCTCTGAGAAATGAGAGAGGCCTACACAATAAGAATTTTCACAAGATTTCAGTTAACTGGATGCCACTAAGCATTACTAAAATGTATTATCCTTGAAAATAGTGAACTATATTGATTTTTTAATTGTTTTTGTGGGAAAGAAAGTTTTTTTTTCTTTCCTTCTTCCTTCCTTTCTGCTTGTTTTTGTTTGTTCTTCAACCTGCCATTGGTGTTACCAAATATCTTCAGTGCTCTTCTTTCTCTCTTTTTTATTCTATCTGTTCTATCTCTTGTTTCTTCTATCTGTTCCTGGAAAGATGTGGATAGGTCCTCCTGACCACCTGTTCCCAGGTTCTCAGCAGCCTCTGGAAGCTTATAGATCCCTAGCAATTTTCCTGAGCAGTTGTCTCTCCCCTTCCTTCCTACTTTCCTCCCTCCCTTCCTTCCTTGCTTCTTTGCTTCCTTCTTCCTACAATGCACCAGACACCGTCTTATCAGCTGGGGATTAAAGAAGAGATGACTGCAATGTAGTTCCTCCTCTCAGGGAACTCATAGCCTTGTGTCAAGGGAGTCATGAAAAGAAGCAATCTCTGCTTCCGACCTTTCTCTTAACACTTTGTGCCCCCGATCCAGCTGAAACTTCCCATTTTTCCATTTCTTCTATCTACCAGGAACCTGAGAAATGAATGCAAGCTAAAATAACTGATAACTTTTAAAGTATTGCTTATCTCTGCATTTAAATTTTAACTCTTGGCCTTCAAAAGTGGAATAAGTAGTAAGGGATTTTTGTCAGTAAAGAACACAGATGAAGAGGGAGATATTTTATATTAGAGAAACTTTCTCAATCTCTCAATCATAATAAAAATGTATTATACTTAAGATGATTGGCCCTATCTTCCTGGTCCAGAATTTATATAAAGCTCTCTGGATTCAAACTCAGAGAAATTCACTACAATTTTCTAAATTTACTATTTGTTTTTTACATTTATCATTTTCAGTATATACCTTGTATGAAAGAAAACTAGGTCAAATAACTACTTATATGCCAATAAATACTTATCATTAAACAATGAAAGTTAGATATTGAAATAATTCTTTTCTGTGTTACTAACATATCCATGTAAAAATCAAAGATGATATCCACCAGATTCAGAAAATCTGTGCCTGGAAACTCTATCAGCTCTTTTCAGTATATTCCTGCTAGCATTATTTTAATTATTTTAATTATTTGTCATGCTAATATTACAAGATCTACAAAAACAAAAAGAATAAAAATTAGAAAAAAGAATAAAATTTTATTATATGCCTAGCATTCAGAAAGGGAAATTCTTAACATCTTTCAACTTTTTTCTATCCAAATATTTTTATATTTTTATACAAGGGAGATAATAGTGTACATAGCCATTTTTAGCCATTTTAACATACCTATATATTGCAAGTGTTTACAATGCACTAGAAGGATGATACTTAACATTTGTAAATGGTTTCTGCTTTTTAAATACTGCATTTTGTGAATGCAGAATGTATTAAGATCATCCCTTTTGTTTCTTGTCTTCCTCTTTCTCCATTTTCTATTAGACTAATGTCTTCTATTTTTGGCTCTTTACTCTCTGTCCTCCAGGTCTTTTTTGGTCCAGCCCTGTTTAAATGGAATGCCCTTTCCCCCTTTATCTGCCTGTCTGGAAATTGTGTTCACTCTACAAGACCCAACTGATAGGCCCCTTTCTCAACAGAACCTCAAATTCTGCTTCATCCTCTGCATTCCTCTCATAGCTTTGGATGCTTTCTTTATGGAATTTATCATACTCTGCATATGAAATGACATCAACTGGAGCAGAATCAGATTGTGCAAGTGTCCTAGGGGTCTATCTTGCATGCTCTGGGCAGAGCAGCCTCTAGATGGCATAGAATGTTTTAGGAACTTCTCACTTGTCATGAAAAGCAGAGGACCCTGGAGCGGCTGCCTGGCTAAGTTGTGTAATTTGTATCAGCCCGGGGAACCCTGCGTGAGAAGATATGAATCCTGATAATAACTGAGGTCCTGGATAAAACAAACCTGACTGCAATACTGTGAGTTCCTCCAAAGAGATTCAATTGCAGGAGATCACAGCTCCCCAAGAGAACATCACTAGTGAGTTGAGAGAACCTGACTAATATGGGTGAAATGATAGAGAAACCAGTGCCTACTGTTGTATCAAGAGACTGCCTGACTTGGCCATGCCTGGCCATCCCTGCTATGTTCTGGGAAGCAGACTACCATCGTATAAACAGAAAGACTTGCACCACAAGAGACCTACAGAGTTTACTGTGGAAGCCACCCTGAAAGAGTAACTCAGGCTCAAGACAGAAGTGCACATCTGGAATACAGCCTACGTTCTGTTGAGATCCCTGTGTAATTTACTCTGGTCACCAGCAGCATGGAGATCAGCTTGGGCAGAAAAATGCTGGTGGTAGAGTGCTGAGGTCCAAGGTGCAGAAGAACTGAGCAAGGGCAAAAGCCTGAGCAGAGGGATCCTCTTGGAGAAACCCCCTCCTCCGTGACCCCATTTGGCCTACTTAGGACTCCTGGAGGGGTCCAAAGCAAAAATCACACTTCCTCCAGGCAGAGTGGTAGGATTTAGGGTATGGCTGTCAGTGTGATACACAGATACACACAGAAATGACATCTTTTTATTACCTTTGCATGTCCTGTGGCAACTTAGTATGATGTGTTACACAGACCCAACAGATCCACTTATTTATTACACTCACAGATATTGCTGAGGCCTAAAATATGTCTCGCATTATTCTACGTAATGGGACAAAAATGGTTAGCAAAAACCAGACATAGGTTTTGCCCTCATGGAGCTAAATGTTCATTGAGGTATAATTCATGCAAATAGATTTACATTTCATTATTCTCTTAACTCTCCATGCAGGCTATTTGGAAATATAGCAACACATGTTTCATTTAACTTTTATAATATGCTCTTAAAAATGTGGAGAATTAAGCTATGCTAAAACATAAATAAGCTAACAGGTTACAAATATTCCTTTATAGGTGTTGTTAGGTAAGTTAACCCTTTGGAAGCTATATTAATTTTTCCAAGTCCCTAGGCCAGTTACTTGCTTTGGAACCCTAAATTGTCACAGGCAAGTGGGGAAATGCACATTTTGCATATACGCAATGCAATTTATTTGAAACTGTAATCCTAAATCTCTTTTCTTTGATTTGACCATGAAACATAAAATGAACATTGATAAATTACTTTGGATTAAATTATTTAATAAATATTATTAATTTCTTAATGTATTCAAGATCCAATGCTTAATTCTGGGGAGAGCAAAAGGTGAATAAAAGAGAGTTTCTACTGTCAATATAGTATAAAAACTAGTAGATTTGGCCAAAGATGCAGTCTTTCAAAATTAATGAGCTACAAAGTGCTACTTTCCCCTACTGTTGACAGATCAGAACCTTAATCCACCGTGCTCAGCCTGAATGGGAGAGAGGACGAGAGGGATGTGCTGGACACAGCAGGAAACAGTGTTGTCCAGATATGCACAAAGTAGTCTCAGGATGCCTGGGCATTCGTTTGCACATAATAAATGTATCCAAGGTGTTTCTAGTTCTCACTCGAGTTCTGTTATTTTAAAAATCATAAAATAGATGAGTTTTCTATAAAAGTAAGGAGAAAGTGGACAGTAATTAGAAAAAGAACAAAAGCCATCTCTTTTCCAAAGCTGTATTTACTCCTGTAGATAGCTTAATCACAAAAGTAACTGACATGTATATCATTTCATGTTTCATAAAAAGCAATCACACATTTAATCTTTGTAGCAATTCTGTGAGCCTGCTATCATATCTTCATTTTATAGATGACAAAACTGAGCTATAGCTATTAAACAATTTGCCAAATTTGACTAAGACATGATAAGAATTTGGTCAGTAAGCAGAAAGCGAACATAAAAACAGTAACTACTTATTTTTCTCCCACTTTGGGCAAAACACAATATTTCTAGGTGTTTGTGGGAGATGCTCATGTTATAGATGTCATGACCTCTGTCCACAAAGATTTTATATTTGAATGGGCATAAATGAAACTACATATGTAAAAGACATAGATCATCATATTAAGAAGTGTAAAATAATATAGTGCAAGTTACAGTCGTAAATTCTGAAGTCATATGGAGTAATACTATAGCTCAGTGAGGTTAATGCTATTAATACTGGAGATATTGCTTTCTGAATGTGTAGGAGAGGTGTTGGGTGACTACCTTTGAGACACTAGAAGTTTATCTTAAAATAATAGCAGAGAAACCACGAAAAGTGGATGTCGCTGAGCAGTGGAAGGGCTTTATGGAGAGGCATTCCCATTTAAAACTTCAAATTTCATTACTAGTGAAATGAAAAAGACAGGAATTAGAATGCCATTACATTTTTTTTTAACCAAGTAGATGATATTTTCCATATGAAAAAATCCATATAAATATTTACAAATAAGTATGAAAGATTATTTAAACACATCAGATTTTAAAGCAGAACATTCTTTAGTCTGAATTTTTTGGGCCAGGGTAGAAAAATTGATCCTTCCACCACTTCTTCGCTCTTCTCTCTGGGTGCTTGAAGTAAATTGTACAGGGATGCATATTCCCTTCTAGAAAAGCCTTGAAGGAAAGGAGAATGTAATACCTCACCTCCATGTAATGCAAGGTGATACTTTTTAAAGTAGGGGTTTTATTTTACAGCAGACCTACAGCATATATTCTCACAGGTGTCACACTGATCTGCACCAAGAGGTTCTGAGATGTATACTAATCAGGTAGTGAAGTTTTTAAAGAGAAAAAGATTTGAAAATGGGAAAAAAAGTTACCTACATCCCCTAAGCCCCAGGACAGCTACTATTTACATGTACAGTAATGAGTTATTCAGGTCAAGGCATCTCAGCTTGCTGTTCATGGAGAAATAATAGAAGCAGGTTTTGCTGAAACAATTTTTTTCCATTAGACTCCCATCTTTCAGTTGTGACTGAAAACAAAATACTTATGAAGGTGTTAAACAAGGAAGCATGTTTAAATATAGACAGTTGAGTGTGATTTTTTTCTTTCATTTATTTTTGTAGCCAACAGTTTTATAAACTAATATTCCCTAAAATTTCTATTCCTTGAATCATTCTTCAGATATTTTGCCTAGATGCTAGCTGATAAGGCCTAGGGTAGTAATCTAACATTTGAAACAATATTTGCTTAAATCCCACCAGCATCCTGAATTATAAGCACAGAAATCAAATATTTTGGATGATGTCATTGGCTGAGTGTTTCTTGTTTTATAATTTTTTGTTTTATGTGTCCATTTATTTTTTAGAAATAGGGTCTTAATCTGTTGCCCAGGTCTGGTGTGCTCACTGTAATCTTCAAAACTTCTGGACTCAAGCCATCCTCCTGCCCGGGCCTCCCAAAGTGCTGGGATTATAAGCACGAGCCATGGCTCTTGGTCCCAAGTTTTGTTGAATTTTAATGTTCTCAATGAACATTGCTTTTGTGAATAATGTTAAGATCTCATGATATTTCACATTATTTAGACCTATTATTTTGTCTTTAAAAACTGTTAGATACTATGTTAAGTGGAAGTCAACAGGGAGTCTCAGTTTGACCTTCTCATTAATTTAGTCTATATGTGACTTTACCCAGGTCACCTAGTTTCTTTGTGTCTTAGTTTTCTTCATGTGTCCAACAATGCAAATAAAAGCCCTTCCCTAAGTTATACGATTTGGAAAACATGTACAATATTATTTGTAAATGGAATCTGAAAAAGGTGAAGCATTCACATACAAGTGATATAGCATAAAATATTCATTTTAGCTCTTTGTATTAACCAAAGTATAATACACAATGTTATTGATACTATCCCTGATACCTTAACATTTATTTAAAAGTAAAAATATACTTTGGCCCTGTGGAGATCCTAAGACATAATGTGGTATAGTATAAAATACATAGCTTTTGATATCAGGGAGAATATAGCTGAAATCCTATCTTTGCAACTTAATAGTGAAGTGATCTTGGCAAGCTATTTATCTTAATTGAGCCCCCATTTCCCTATCTGCAAAACAGAGATAGTGATGTCTCTATAACTGGGTTTTTACATAGATTATATAAGCTTCAGTGTTGGCCATAAAATGTATTGACTACTTACAGAATAGGAACTTTGAGAAAGTTGATTAATCCATGACAACAGCACATATTAATCATTAATTAGACATTAATTACTGATAAACTTTCTTTCATTGTTTTAAAATATGTGATCAGCATGGTAGTCTGAACAAATCCATGTTCTCCAAAATGCCTGAAATTAGCAGTATTTAGTTTTTAATTTCTTAAGAAATAATGATTTTAGAATTGACATATGTAGATGTTAGCTATGTTGCAAAGAGTTTTTTAAAATCAGATATTCATCTAGACATAGCGTATATGCAATAATGGCAATATTTATCTAGAGATAAACAAAACAAGTTCTTTTATTCCATGCTGATTTCTACACAGGATACATTTTTAGTCTCTAAGTTTTTAAGAGTAAGAATCGTTATGTATTTACCTTTTATACAAATGAATAAAATTATGAGCTGATCTTAAATTATTAGCTGTCATTATTTTATAAGTAGTTGGTTTTACTCATCACTTAGTGACTTAAAAATTGTAAAAATTTTAAGAGCTTGATATGTTTCCTTATTGTTAGGTTTCTGAGGAAAAAAGATAAAAGTTTCCTTATAATAATAATAATTTGGTATGGTATGTACCATTGTCATAATGATGATAGAATTCTGAAATATTGGTATTACTTTGGACCTTTTCTGGTTCTATTTCTATCCTTCCAATCAAAAACAAAGAGTCATATTAGTTACTGTAGTTAAATTTTAAAAAAATGGAAGGAAAGTCTTGCATCTTTGTGGACATTAGAATAAGACACTTGGGGTATCATAATTGCTCTCAACTATTTGTAATTTATTTAATCTTTCAAGAAGCTAATAGAAGGTCTATGCTAGTTTTAAACAAGATATAAAACAAACATTCAATACAGTTAAAATTTTTTTTGGAAACAGTAATTCAGCTATGGAAGCAAATTTGAGTGTATAATCATACAGTAATTTTGGTTATTGTGGGTGAAATTTTGAAAAAGAATATGGAAAATAAATACCTTGAGAAATAATTTTATACATCTGTTCAATATGACTACATATCAAAATGATTCAAGAGATAGTGGTAATATCAAATGTAAGCTCATTATGGTATTCTTTAGAGACAGAGAAGTTACAACACTTATTTAAGAATTGTAATAACAGAGTTAGGGTTAAAAATGAAAAGAGTTTTTTTCAGTTGGTAATAATATGGTGCCAGATCTACTCTGCCAGTGGCAGAGGGGCGTGGTGTTGGTGAATTGTTTTCTTCACCTCTGGGCAAGCCAAGAGAAGGTTTACTTCCAACTTAGAAGGATACATTATTAGAGAAAGTAATGAAAAGATGCCTGGCAATCTAAAAAGGCTGCTGAACTTTTCCTCCAATTTTTTTCTTTGTCATGTTAATATTTTGGGCAGAATCTCTGAAAAACAGAACTTCTCATGTGTGGACACTTCAAAATATCTCTTGCATGAATACTGAATAAGAGTAGGTAATTTAGAAGAATGTCAGGACTCTACATTATTTCTCCTCTGATAAAGGGTTAATTTTCAGAATCCCGACCCATCCTTTCTATAGTGAATTGCTGATGTACTCATAAATTTGACCAGGAAATGTTAACACTTCCTGCTAAAGCTAACTTCAAATAGCAAAGAGGGTATCCGTGTTAAACTATGGTTCAAGTGGAAGGCATTAAGAATAGAGTCAAATTACTGTTTTTAAAAAAATGAATATCATTTTAATAATGAATATGCCTATTTTAGAAAAGTGACTGATACAGAAAAAGTGAATAATGCTTATGTGCTTTCTTAGGAATTCTAATTGAGTTTTACAATATTTTAATTCATTAATGAAAGTAGACAAGGTGAAATACTGACATGTTTTATCTCTCTACTTATTCATATAATATTTTTTCAATAAAATGACTACCGCACACTTTAGTGTTTTTGAAAAAATATATTCTTATAAAATAAACTTAGTCCTCATATATTGAAAGTATGAAGTTATTTTTTATTAAAAATTCAAGCAATTTATGTTTTAAAATCATAAGAGATGAACAGGTTGGGTAAAAGTCTGTAATTCATGATGGAAGATTTGAGGATGAAAACCTTGAAATGTAAATCAAGCATTAAAATATTTTGGAATATGATGTAGTTCATTTTTTCACTTAAATTTTCAGATATTAAAGAAATAACACCAAGCAGTAAAAACATTTTGAGTATATAAAGAAACATAGAGAAACATGTTAACAACTGGATGGACAAAAATCTACACACACACACACCCCTTTGATCAATTGTCTAGATATATTAGGCATTAATCATTCATTTTTTGCCTGTTCATGAGCATTAGCTTTGTACATTATTTCAAACTTCCACTAAGGCTGCTAGTTGTGTCACGGTTACTAAAGTACTAAATTAAAGAGTTACTAAATTAAAATCACCTGCTTGTTTTAGAACTATCACTAAATATCTTCTAAGTGATCATAACCTCCAAATACAAACTGGGCATCTCAAATGAAAAGGGTAGGCCCAAGAGGACCAAAGATTAATATCTAATTTAAGGCAAGTAAGCTAGTATGTCCTTTCAATAAATGCTTTTACCTCAACATTGTTGATGCCTAAACAATATATTACATATTTTCTATACAGGCAATGTGCTTATTCTGTGAATATGTCATCCTGTACCTTACTGATAAAATGGTCTTGTGCATAAGTGATACTCACACTGCAGCAGTTTTAAGAGTTAAAGTGGCCAGAGAAATTAACAGTGCTGATAGTGCTAAGTTACACATTTAAAAGTGACACCTTTGTCCTTTGATATCATTTCCCAACAAGGTTATCACTGAAACTTCTTCCATTCCAAAGAATTGTAATTCTCAGTCAGCTAAAGTAGCTGACAACACAGTGTGACTTGACATGCAGCTCTAGTTCCTTTCCTCTTTTTTTTTTTTTTTTTTTTTTTTTTTTTCTTTTTGGAGTTCTCGTAAAAGATTTCAGTTATCTGTCATCAGGCCCAAGTTTAGATTCTCCCAAGCCAAAGCAGCTTGGAATGTGTTGGTGAAGAGGACACTCCAGACAGGACAATATGCTTGTCTATGGGGTGAGCGTGAAGAAGAATGCTAAGAGCTTGTAGCAATGTTGCTTTGGCTGGGGTAAGCCACAGAGAGAAGAATGGATCTACTGGAAACAAATCCTGGTGCTGAAAGGGTACACTTCAACCTTTCAGTTTGTACACAAACCTCAGAGCAACAGCATTATCTGGCAATTGGCCTTCTTATGCCTAATTTTCAACCCACAAGTAGGAGTGAGGTTGTTGAGGATATCCTCACCCTTAGAGGTATTCACTTTGCATAATGACTCTACTTAGCACCTTAGGAGGGAGTGCTGATGTCTAAGTGCTCCATAGTCATGACTGTGTACCCTTCAATTAAGCAGTCCAGATATGAGTTCTTTTAAGATAAACTGAAAGTGATTATGTTGGTGGTTACAGGGGTATGTACATTTGTCAAAACTCATCTAACACTTGAAATAGGTGAATTTTATTGTAAATTATAACTCAATAGAGCTGATAAGCAAGTTTAGGAATCTTGAAGCATGAAGAATTGTTAGATAAAACAAGAAAGCTGCTGTCATCAGGAGCATACTAATTTTAGTTATTAGTATAAGAATAAACTTTTTTGAGTAGAGAATATATTAATCATTTGAAGATTTTTTTTGAAAATATATTTATTTTCTAATGGACATATTGTAATTGTACTTATACATGGGGTACAATTTGATGTTTCCATACATATTTGTGTTATATAATGATCCAATTATGGTATTTAGTGTCTCCATCACCTCATGTGTTTATCATTTTTTTGTGTTGAGAACATTCATAACTTCTTTTCTAGGTATTTTGTAATATACAATATTTTGCTGTTAACCATAGTCAGCCTACTGTGCAATACATCAGAATTTATTCCTCCTATCTGATAATAACTTTATACCTGTTGATCAACCTGTCATCATGCTCCATCTCTCCTCCCTATTAATTATTTATAATAAACAATAAAACCATTCCATAACTGACTTATTTTACAATGATTATATTAATTAAAAAAGTGTGCCTTCCTTTTTAACCATTGTATTCCCAGGGATTTGTTTGATTTATGGCAAATAGTAGGTACTCAGTAAATACTAATGGAATAGTTGATGCCTAAAATTGTAATCACTAGCATATAAAATGTTATTACGCATTCCTTTTTTTTTTTTTTTTTAAGAGAGATGGAGGCCTCACTGTGTCACCCAGACTGGTCTCAAACTATTGGGTTCAAGTGATCCTCCTGCCTTGGCCTCCCACAGTGCTGAGATTAGAGGCATGAGCTACTGTGTCTGTCTTCATAATGCATTACTGACTTAAATATATTCTATATATAATATGCAATATATAAAATATAAAATATATAAAGCAAATGGAAATAGCTGAAAGTTAATTAGAACTGCTTTGCTAAATATCCTTTAACACTGTCCTAGTTTACTCATTATATCATAAGTTTCCCATGTTGGATTTTAGTGCACTAAACTGATGGTCAACATCACAAGTAGCAACCCAAGCTCTTTATATTGTGCTTGATTCTGATGTGTCCTCATGGGAGAATCAAGAGATTTCCTGTCTATTTCATTTTGAGGATATGAGGCTTTCTATTACCTGATGCACAACGATGTGCTTATTTTGGGAGGTGGTTGGGAAAAATAACAATATTTGAAACTTTCAGCCTCTGTTTCTTCAAGAAGGTGGTGGTGGGAATGAGTGAGAGTGAGAAGCTTTGCCCTTTAAAGATAGTTCCAATGCTCTCTTCTGTGCCATAGAGTCACAGGTATTTTCAATGATTTGGGGAGCATGCCAAAGGAAGAATCATACCTTGATTTCTGAAGAACTCTTTGCCAGTTTGATTGCTTTCAGAAACATTTAAGTCGTTTTGGAGTCTCTTTAGAGACCCCCCCGCCCCCCGCCCCCCACCCAAAGAGAGAGTGAAAGAAATAGGCAAATCTTTTTGGTTGAGGGATGATGGCAGATAGTGGTCACAATGTTTGGAGAAAATGAATTATTTTAGGGTGAAATGTACAACTGGGGACTTGTCTTACTTACTTTGCAGCTCAAAGCAATAGTTTAGGTTGGCCCTGAGTTGAGTATCCCACAGTTCAGAACACAACCCTGAAGAATATGGGAACAGAGAAGAGACACTCCCTTCTACTGTGTTTAACTCTTACCCAAACACAGTATAGGGGAAGGGACTAGAAACATCATTTTGAAGTGGTATATATGAGACCCTGCATCAATAGTACAAATATTTAAGACAAATATTTAAGATAAAAACTAAAACGTTTCTCAAAATATTTATAAATTAAGACTTCTTCCTGGAATGTTTCCAACCGGATTTGGTTACAAACACAAATACCTTGTAATAAGCTCTTATTTGGGTAAGTAAAATCACTTTACTTAATTTTTATGTGAATATTTGCAGACAGGCAATACATGAATACATATAGTGTTGCAGACATCATGAATCCTCTGTGGACTAAAGTTTGGACCTAATATTATCTTACCAATTATGACTACCATCATCAAAGACTCATTACATTTTCATATTTTTTTCCATTACACTATAAGAAGTTTCATGACTGGGACAAGTTTGCATCACAGGCAGTATCAAGCATGTATATAATGCTCATTGATTATTTGTGGAATTGTTGAATGAATAAATTAACAAACAAATAGAATATATGTATGTAAACACCTGTGGTAAAACCTATCAATTGCTCCCTGGTTTTCTTTTTTCCTTCCTTTCTTTTTTTACTAGAATCATCCAAATGGAGCACATGATTGCTCAGATAGTTTCCACTTTCAATTTTTCTTGCAGCTAATTTTGATCATATCACTAAGTTTGAACCATTCTGATATCATCAGAAAAGATGTCTGCAAATTTTGTGATTTCCAACAGAAGACAATCTACCAGCCCTGGGTTTCCACCCTTTTCCCTCATCATGAAGTGGAACACTAACTTGATTGTGAGTCATGTCCAAATATGCAGAGGGAGACAACACTCTATGAGATAACAGAGCATGAATATGGGGGGAATTTGGACCTCTTAGTGATGACGTGTAGCACAATCACCGCTCCAGCCTGGATTACTCAAACTGGAACAAAAAGGAAAAGTAAGTATCTATTTAATTTAAACTATTCTATTTGATAATCTTTGTTATAGCAGCTTAACATAACTTCTGCCAATATATGCAGACAAGTATATGGTATACTATGCAATCACAAATATATGAGTTGAGTTACAAGGGAGAGGAAGAGAGTGATCTCATTAAAATTTTTAAAAAACTCTTTTGCCATCATTCACTTTATACGTGAACACACAATGCTTATGTAGTAATTCACCAGTTTTTCAACGTACAAAATGACTATTATAGAATAAAAGTTAGAAGTTAATGCCTTAATTTTGAACTTGGGACTTAGTCTTAGTGGGTCCCATTTTCAAAATTGAAGATTTAAGCAATAAAATTTTATTTATCTAGAAATTTTAGTAATCATTCTTTTTTTATTATACTTTAGGTTCTAGGGTACATGCGCACAACATGCAGGTTTGTTACATATGTATACATGTACCATGTTGGTGTGCTGCACCCATTAACTCATCATTTACAATAGATATATCTCCTAATGCTATCATTCCCCCCTACCCCCACCCCACAACAGGCCCTAGTGTGTGACGTTCCCCTTCCTGTGTCCAAGTGATCTCATTGTTCAATTCCCACCTATGAGTGAGAATGTGTGGTATTTGGTTTACTGTTCTTGTGATAGTTTGCTGAGAAAGATGGTTTCCTGCTGCATCCATGTCCCTACAAAGGACACGAACTCATCCTTTTCTATGGCTGCATAGTATTCCATGGTGTATATGTGTCACATTTTCTTAATCCAGTCTGCTACTGATGGACATTTGGGTTGATTCCAAGTCTTTGCTATTGTGAATAGAGCTGCAATAAACATACGGGTGCATGTGTCTTTATGGCAGCATGATTTATAATCCTTTGAGTATATACCCAGTAATGGGATGGCTGGGTCAAATGGTATGTCTAGTTCTAGATCCTTGAGGAATCGCCACACTGTCTTCCACAATGGTTGAACTAGTTTACAGTCCCACCAACAGTGTAAAAGTGATCCTATTTCTCCACATCCTCTCCAGTACCTGTTGTTTCCTGACTTTTTACTGATTGCCATTCTAACTGGTGTGAGGTGGTATCTTATTGTGGTTTTGATTTGCATTTCTCTGATGGCCAGTGATGATGAGCATTTTTTCATGTGTCTGTTGGCTATATGAATGTCTTCTTTTGAGAAATGTCTGTTCATATCCTTTGCCCACTTTTTGATGGGGTTATTTGTTTTTTTCTTGTAAATTTGATCGAGTTCTTTGTAGGTTCTGGATATTAGCCCTTTGTCAGATGAGTAGATTGCAAAAATTTTCTCCCATTCTGTAGGTTTCCTGTTCACTCTGATGGTAGTTTCTTTTGCTGTGCAGAAGCTCTTTAGTTTAATTAGATCCCATTTGTCAATTTTGGCTTTTGTTGTCATTGCTTTTGGTGTTTTAGACATGAAGTCCTTGCCCATACCTATGTTCTGAATGGCATTACCTAGGTTTTCTTCTAGGGTTTTTATGGTTTTAGGTCTAACATTTAAGTCTCTAATCCATCTTGAATTAATTTTCATATAAGGAGTAAGGAAAAGATCCAGTTTCAGCTTTCTGCTTATGGATAGCCAATTTTCCCAGCACCATTAATTAAATAGGGAATCCTTTCCCCACATCTTGTTTTTGTCAGGTTTGTCAAAGATGAGATGGCTGTAGATGTGTGTTATTATTTCTGAGGGCTCTGTTCTGTTCCATTGGTCTATATCTCCGTTTTGGTACCAGTGTCATGCTGTTTTGGTTACTGTAGCCTTGTAGTATAGTTTGACGTCAGGTAGCGTGATGACTCCAGCTTTGTTCTTTTGGCTTAGGATTGTCTTGGCAATGTGGGGTCTTTTTTGGTTCCATATGAATTTTAAAGCAGTTTTTTCCAATTTCTGTGAGGAAAGTCATTGGTATCTTAATGGGGATGGCACTGAATCTATAAATTACCTTGGGCAGTATGGACATTTTCACAATATTGATTCTTCCTATCCGTGAGCATGGTATGTTCTTCCATTTGTTTGTGTCATCTTTTATTTCACTGAGCAGTGGTTTTGTAGTTCTCCTTGAAGAGGTCCTTTACATCCCTTTTAAGTTGGACCTGGGTATTTTATTCTCTTTGAAGCTGTTGTGAATGGGAGTTCATTCATGATTTGGCTGTTTGTCTGTTACTGGTGTATAAGAATACTTGTGATATTTGCACATTGATTTTGTATCCTGAGACTTTGCTGAAGTTGCTTATCAGCTTAAGGAGATTTTGGGCTGAGACAATGGGGTTTTCTAAATATACAATCATATCATCTGCAAACAGGGACAATTTGATTTTTTTTTCCTAACTGAATACCCTTTATTTTTTTCTCTTGCCTGATTGTCCTAGCCAGAACTTCCAATACTATGTTGAATAGGAGTGGTGAGAGAGGGCATCCCTGTCTTGTGCCAGTTTTCAAAGGGAATGCTTCCAGTTTTTGCCCATTCAGTATGATATTGGCTGTTGGTTTGTCATAAATAACTCTTATTATTTTGAGATACATCCCATCAATACCTAGTTTATTGAGAGTTTTTAGCATGAAGGGCTGTTGAATTTTGTCAAAGGCCTTTTCTGCATCTATTGGGATAATCATGTGGTTTTTGTCTTTGGTTCTGTTTATATGCTGGATTGCATTAATTGATTTGCATATGTTGAACCAGCCTTGCATCCCAGGGACGAAGCCCACTTGTTCATGGTGGATAAGCTTTTCGATGTGCTGCTGGATTCAGTTTGCCAGTATTTTATTCAGGATTTTTGCATGGATGCTCATCAGGGATATTGGTCAAAAATTCTCTTTTTTTTGTTATGTCTCTGCCAGGCTTTGGTATCAGGATGATGTTGGCCTCATAAAATGAGTTATGGAGGATTCTCTCTTTTTCTATTGATTGGAATAGTTTCAGAAGGAATGGTACCAGCTCCTCTTTGTACCTCTGGTAGAATTCGGCTGTGAATCCATCTGGTCCTGGATATTTTTTGGTTGTAGACTATTAATTATTGGCTCAATTTCAGAGCCTGCTATTGGTCTATTCAGGGATTCAGTTTCTTCCTGGTTTAGTCTTGGGACAGTGTAAGTGTCCAGGAAATTATCCATTTCTTCTAGGTTTTCTAGTTTATTTGCGTAGAGGTGTTTATAGTATACTCTGATGGTAGTTTGTATTTCTGTGGGGTTGGTGGTGATATCCCCTTTATCATTTTTTATTGAGTCTATTTGATTCTTCTCTCTTTTCTTCTTTATTAGTCTTGCTAGCAGTCTATCAATTTTGTTGATCTTTTCAAAAAACCAGATCCTGGATTCATCGATATTTTGGAGGGTTTTTTGTGTCTCTATCTCCTTCAGTTCTGCTCTGATCTTAGTTATTTCTTGCCTTCGGCTAGCTTTTGAATGTATTTGCTTTTGCTTCTCTAGTTTTTTTAATTGTGATGTTAGGTTGTCAATTTTAGACCTTTTCTGCTTTCTCTTGTGAGCATTTAGTGCTTTAAGTTTCCCTCTACATACTGCTTTAAATGTGTCCCAGAGATTCTGGTATGTGGTATCTTTATTCTCATTGGTTTCAAAGAACATCTTTATTTCTGCCTTCATTTCGTTATGTACCCAGTAGTCATTCAGGAGCAGGTTGTTCAGTTTCCATGTAGTTGAGCTGTTTTGATTGAATTTCTTAGTCCTGAGTTCTAGTTTGATTGCACTGTGGTCTGAGAGACAGTTTGTTATAATTTCTGTTCTTTTACATTTGCTGAGGAGTGCTTTACTTCCAACTATGTGGTCAATTTTGGAATAAGTGTGATGTAGTGCTGAGAAGAATATAGATTCTGTTGATTTGGGGTGGAGAGTTCTGTAGATGTCTATTAGGTCCGCTTGGTGCAGAGTTGAGTTCAATTCCTGGATATCCTTGTTAACTTTCTGTCTTGTTGATCTGTCTAATGTTGACACTGGGGTATTAAAATCTCCCATAATTATTGTATGGGAGTCTAAGTCTCTTTGTAAGTCTCTAAGGACTTGCTTTATGAATCTGGGTGCTCCTGTATTGGGTGCATATATATTTAGGTTAGCTCTTCCTGATGAATTTATCCCTTTACCATTATGTAATGGCCTTCTTTGTCTCTTTTGATCTTTGATTGTTTAAAGTCTGTTTTATCAGAGACTAGGATTGCAACCCCTGCTTTTTTATTCTCCATTTGCTTGGTAGATCTTCCTGCATCCCTTTATTTTGAGCCTATATGTGTCTCTGCATGTGAGATGGGTCTCCTGATAAAGCAAACTGATGGGTCTTGACTCTTTATCCAATTTGCCAGTCTGTGTCTTTTAATTGGACCATTTAGTCCATTTACATTTAAGGTTAATATTGTTATCTGTGAACTTGGTTCTGTCATTATGATATTAGCTGGTTATTTTGCTTGCTAGTTGATGCAGTTTCTTCCTAGTATCATTGGTCTTTATATTTTGGCATGTTTTTGCAATGACTGGTACTGGTTGTTCCTTTCCATGTTTAGTGCTTCCTTCAGGATCTCTTTTAGGGCAGGCTTGGTGGTGATAAAATCTCTAAGCATTTGCTTGTCTGTAAAGGATTTTATTTCTCCTTCACTTACGAAACTTAGTTTGGCTGGATATGAAATTCTGGGTTGAAAATTCTTTTCTTTAAGAATGTTGAATATTGTCCCTCCCTCTCTTCTGGCTTGTAGAGTTTCTGCTGAGACATCTGCTGTTATTCTGATGGCCTTCCCTTTGTGGGTAACCTGACCTTTGTCTCTGGCTGCCTTTCACACTTTTTCCTTCATTTCAACTTTGGTGAATCTGACAATTAGGTGTCTTGGAGTTGCTCTTCTCGAGGAGTATCTTTGTGGCGTTCTCTGTATTTCCTGAATTTGAAAGTTGGCCTGCCTTACTAGGTTGGGGAAGTTCTGGATGATATCCTGCACAGTGTTTTCCAACTTGGTTCCATTTTCCCCATCACTTTCAGGCACACCAATCAGGCATAGATTTGGTCTTTTCACATAATCCCATATTTCTTGGAGGCTTTGTTCATTTCTTTTAACTCTTTTTTCTGTACACTTCTCTTCTTGCTTCATTTCATTCATTGGATCTTCAATCACTGATACTTTCTTCCAGTTGATCGAGTCAGTTACTGAAGCTTGTGCATTTGTCACATAGTTCTTGTGTCATGGTTTTCATCTCTATCAGTTCATTTATGGTTTTCTCTGCATTGATTATTCTAGTTATCCATTCTTTCATTCTTTCTTCAAGGTTTTTAGTTTCTTTGCCCTGAGTACATAGTTCCTCCTTTAGCCGTGAAAAGTTTTATCAACTGAAGTCTTCTTCTCTCTACTCGTCAAAGTCATTTTCTGTCTAGTTTTGTTCTGTTGCTGGCAATGAGCTGCGTTCCTTTGGAGGAGATGTGCTCTGATTTTTTGAGTTTCCAGCTTTTCTGCCCTGCTTTTTCCCTATCTTTGTGGTTTTATCTGCCTTTGTTCTTTGATGATTGTGACATACTGATGGGGTTTTGGTGTGGGTGTCCTTTCTGTTTGTTAGTTTTCCTTCTAACAGTCAGGACCCTCAGCTGCAGGTCTGTTGGAGTTTGCTTGAAGTCCACTCCAGACCCTGTTTGCCTGGGTATCAGCAGTGGAGGCTGCAGAAGATAGAATATTGCTGAACAGCAAGTGTTGCTGTCTGATTCGTGCTCTGGAATCTTTGTCTCGGAGGTGTACCTAGCCATGTGAGGTGTGAGGTGTTGGTCTGCACTTAGTGGGTGATGTCTCCCAGCTATGTTCCTCAGGGGTAAGGGACCCACTTGAGCAGGGAGTCTGTTCGTTCTCAGATCTCAACCTCCATGCTGGGAGAACCACTGCTCTCTTCAAAGCTATCAGAGAGGGACATTTACATCTGCAGAGGTTTCTGCTGCTTTTTGTTTAGCTATGCCCTGTCCCCATTGGTAGAGTCTACAGAGGCAGGCAGGCCTCCTTGAGCTGTGGTGGGCTCCACCCAATTCGAGCTTCCCAGCAGCTTTGTTTACCTACTTAAGCCTCAGCAATGGTGGGCCCCCTCCCCCAACCGTGCTGCCACCTTGCAGTTAGATCTCAGACTGCTGTGCTAGCAATGAGGGAGGCTCCGTGGGCGTGGGACCCTCCAGGCCAGGTGTGGGATATAATCTCCTGGTATGCCATTTGCTAAGACCCTTGGTAAGCACAGTATTAGGGTGGGAGTTACCCGATTTTCCAGGTGTTGTGTGTCTCAGTTTCCCTTGGCTAGGAAAAGGAATTCCCTTCCCCTTTGCGCTTCCCAGGTGAGGAGATGCCTCGCCCTGCTTCAGCTCTTGCTGGTCGGGCTGTACCTGCTGACCTGCACCGAGTGTCTGACACACCCCAGTGAGATTTCAAATTTCAGTTGAAATTTCAACATTTCAACTGAAAATGCAGAAATCACCAATCTTCTGTGTCACTCATGATGGGAACTGGAGGCTGGAGCTGTTCCTATTTGGCCATCTTGGGCACTTCCCCAGGAATCATTCTTAATGTTGTAATCATATAAATTTTAAAAAATTCCAGTGAGGTAATTTCCCATTGATTTTGCATACACCTAAAATATTTCCAATCTTAACCACAGGGCTCGTTAGAAAAAAATCTACACACTTTCTAAGATGCTTCCTCCACAGTCAATTATAGACACTTAGCCTTATATTCTAAATAATAATAGAATATAAGGTTCAATCTATCTTTTAAATAATTTATTTATATTCTAAGTAATAGAATATAAGGTTCTATTTATATTCAAAATAATAAAATTTATTTATAGTCTCTGTGATAAAATTTATTAAGGGCCTTTGGATTCTGTTCTTTGTATTCTCATCTATCTGTAAGGACAATCTAACAGGATTTACACTAGTATAGATCTAAGAATGGTAGGAAGTAAACTTTTCTTTGTTTTCTTCTAAATTTTGCTATGTGAGCAATTTTCACATCTGAATTGAGACTGTGTATTTCACTTATGGAGTATCAAAAATTTATCTTCTTAGTTTTCAGTTCTCCCAATATTTGTCACTCTAAAATTCTTGTAAACATCTATAAATGTTATAATAATGTAATACAAGGCAACTGTGGTTGTTCAATGAGGAATACAAAGAGATTTCAAATATGCTTTCTGTTTTAAGGGTTCCTGAAGACTCATGAAAGAATAGAATACACACCTACACACACAAAACAAACGAAAGTAGTGTTACAGATCTTTGCACAGCACTTGGGTAGCTCAGATATGAGAGAGATATGAGTGAATGGGGAACTGAAATTTCAATAGTCTACTAATCAATGAGAAATTGAAATGGAACTTGAGGTTATGAATAGGCACTGACCAAGAGCCTGGAAATATATTTCAGTCAGATGGGGACAAGGTGGGAATATACACCATATTTGCAAAGCTAGGAGTAGTCTGGTTTAACTGAAGCAGTAGGTTTGGGTGGAGTATATGGGGAATATAGGCTTTGGGGCCAAATCACATCAGTTCTTGAAGAAAAACATGAGGAGCATGAATTTTATTCATTTTTTTAAGGATAAAATGAGACACGAAAATTGGCTCTTTAGAAAGAAAAATTTGAGAGTATTATGCGATAGGGATTAGAGAAAACAAACTGAAGGGAGATAATTAAATTGGGGGAAAGTTACCATTACCCAGGTAGGTGGGGATGTTGATTTGAACAAGATGAAGTGACAGGCTGTGTGCATTTCGGAACCTTATTGTACTGACAAAGCATTTAATGGAATGTGTTTCCTGGTTGTTTTTATCATATTGTCTTCACTGCCTTGCCTTAATTGAGACCTGTCTTCTCATTGTTACTTCTGAAACTCTTTAGACTCTGCCACATTAAGAATTTTTATTTTACTAGTTGTACCAGTACTAGTAGTAATAGTAGTAGTAGCTATCCTTTCATAATAACTTTTGTCAATCACGTATTATGTGCCATGCTCTATCTTAAACACTGTGCATGGCTGGGCGCGGTGGCTCAAGCCTGTAATTCCAGCACATTGGGAGGCCAAGACGGGCGGATCACGAGATCAGGAGATCGAGACCATCCTGGCTAACACAGTGAAACTCCATCTCTACTAAAAACTACAAAAAACTAGCCGGGCGAGGTGGCGGGCACCTGTAGTCCCAGCTATTCGGGAGGCTGAGGCAGGAGAATGGCTTGAACCCCAGAGGCGGAGCTTGCAGTGAGCCGAGATCCAGCTACTGCATCCCAGCCTGGGGGACAGAGCGAGACTCCGTCTCAAAAAATAAAAAAATTAAACAATGTGCATGTATTATTAGGTTGAACTATATAAAATCGCTATTCTTACAGGTCAAAAATGATTGAAGAGCAGCAATTTCATGTGGTTCACTTAATCTTCACAACCACCATATGAGTTAGTTACTATTATTATGCGCATTTTCATGCAAGAAAATTGAAGCACAGAGAGGTTAATATTTGCCTAAGGTTGTAAAACCAGTAAGTGGCACAGCTGGGATTCAAGCACAAGCAGTGCTTCTCCAGAGTCCATGCTCCAAACCACCTGCTCTCAGCTTACACTGTACTAAACTCTTTTATCTCATGTAACCTTCCCAGCAACCTTAGGAAGCAGGCACATTCCTGTTTGACAGATAAGGAAAGTGAGGCACAGAAAACTAGCTTGCCTATGGTTACTTACATAAGGAGAAACAGTCATGATTTGAACCTAGCTATGTCTGATTCCAGAATGGTAACATTCACCCTTCATTCTGTTGTTTGAGAGAGCAGGCAGGATGAGGATTCTTCTGGCTGCCTTTCAGTGTTTTCAAGAGATTGTTCTACAAATTCCTTTTCATTATTCCACTTTCCTTTTTAATTTATGGACTTTATCTGTGTCCCAAAGTATTCTATATCTATAATGTTTTGAAATTTTCTTGACACTACAGCTTGCTGCCATTCTCTCTCTCTCATGTTTACTAAACATTGCTTTTGACCTTACACTTAACAAAAGTTTCTTAATCCAATTTGATTTTACAAGTCCCTTTCTTGTTTCACTTCATATGCAAACTATAATGGATTCCATGCTCAGTTATTTCATCTCTATCTTCCTTATCATTTTCCATTTCCTAACCCTAGCAAACTGACACATTATTTCAGTTTGTCAGTTAATTCCCCAAACCTCGCTCAACCAAATGATCAATTTTCTCTAATTCCACTCACAAGCAATTTGGATAGAGCTGGAGAAAATTACAGAAGTGGATTAAGTTCAATGTAAATGTATAATCTAAGTTGGACCCTTGATAGCGTACAGTAATCTTAATTTAAAAAACTAATTTATCTCATTTATTTATTTTTTATTCAAGTTTCCAAATACCTGCAGAAGTTATTTTAAACTGTTTCTTCTTCTCTCAAACTGCCAATTCTTTTTCTATCTTTTTCATTCTCAATTCCTAATTTAACAAAAAAATCTTGCATTCCCTGTCTTACAACCATGCTTGATCACTTCTTTTCCCAGCCTAATAGTATCTCATCCTACTCAGAAGAAAATATTGCCCCCCTTTGTCCCCTCCTTCACAAAGTTAAATCTCCCAGAATTTCACCCCTTTCTGGAATTTTGAACATTAGGTTATCTTCTATCATTGGAGTCATCATCTCCCACTAATTTGTGATTGAATCTCTTGCTGCTGCTTAAAAAATATACCCAAAGTGGTGTTCGGTTTTCTGTTCCTGTGTTACTTTCATGAGGATGATAGTTTCCAGCTTCATTCACGCCCCTGCAAAGTGGGAGTTGAACAATGAGAACACATGGGCACAGGGAGAGCAACATCACACACCAGGGCCTGAAACGGCATGAGGCGGGAGAGGGACAGCATTAGGACAAATACCTAATACATGAAGGGCTTAAAACCTACATGATGGGTTGATGGGTGCAGCAAACCACCATGGCACATGTATACCTATGTAACAAACCTGTATGTTCAGCACATGTATCCCAGAACTTAAAGTAAAATAAAAAACATTATAAAATCAAATGGAAAACAAACAAACAAAAATACCCAAAGCCTCAGCCACTCCTTCCTAAGAAGAAAACAGATCTTTCCTTGATGTGGATTCCATGAAGACTTCTATAGCTACTTAAAGTTGCCATCCCCTACACAACGCTGGAAAGTGGCAGCCTATTCCTAAACCATTTGTCTGTCTTACTTCCCCTCACAAAATGCTTCCTAAACTTCTCCACATCTTTCCCAGTTCTCATCACATGCTCTATTTGCCATTTATAGCCTTATCTTGCTCTTTATCTCATGAGCTCAGCATTGTCTCTACTTAAATCTGCTGCTTTTTGCTAAATACTAACTTAACCCAGTTTAGAGTAGACTTTCTGCTGGAGGATTCTCTAGCCATATGATTGGAATGCAAGTAATTTTTCTTTTACTATCTGCCACTCTGACTCCTTTTTTACGTTAACTCTGAAATCTGTCTCCAGAGTGGTCTCCCCGTATGACCTACTATAAAACTGTGCTTGATGTTTCAACCTCTTGCAATCTGGCTTTATTCTCAACACTCTACTAACTATTCTTACTATCATCATCAATAACCTTCAAGTTAAGTTTTCAAATCAAATGTTCTGATTTCATTTTCCCTCCTTTCTTCCATGTTGTTAAGGCATCTTTCTCCAATATTTTTTGTTTTCTGAATTCTTGGATAACACTGTCATGTATTAATTAAGCCAGTAAAGTTTTTGAGCATGTTTTATATTACAGGCAATACACTAGGCACTAAAGAGAGAGAGATGTACCAAACACACTTTTTGTCCTCAAAAAACTGATGGTCTATGAAGGGAGAGAGACAAGAAAATCAACATTTAAAATAAAATATGTAAATGGTTTAATAGAGCATTAAACAACCTGAAGAGGGCCGGGCACGGTGGCTCAGACCTATAATCCCAGCACTTTGGGAAGCCGAGGTGGACGGATCACTTGAGATCAGAAGTTTAAAACCAGCTTGGCCAACATGTGAAACCCCGTCTCTACTGAAAATACAAAAATTATCTAGGCATGGTGGTGCATGCCTATAATCTCAGGTATTCGGGAAGCTGAGGCAAGAGAATTGCTTGAACCCAGGAGGTGGAGGATGCAGTGAGCCAAGATCATGCCACTGCACTCCAGTCTAAGTGATAGAGCCAGACTCCATCAAAAAAAAAAAAAAAAAGAAAGAAAAGAAAACACCACCACCACCACCACCACCACCAAAAACAAAAAACCTGAAGAGGATATGGTAGAAAGAGAATAAAAGGATATTTTCTCAACTTAGAAAAGTTTTTAACATCCCTTGTTTCACATTCATTCGCTAATTTCTCTCCTCTTCCTGCTCCTTAAATATCAGCACTCTACATTCTTCTTTTCTAACACTATTATATTTTCTCTTTCAAACTATCTTCCACACCCATATTTTACCTCACCTTTTAATGTCCAGAAGAGTATCAGTAGCCTAATTCCATCTGACAAGTTCAACATAAGTTGATGCTGTCTCTTCACTGTGTTAAAAAAAAAAAGTTCATTTGTTCTTCTCTAAAATCTATAGAGAAAAAGACAAAGAAACTTGTCTTTCTTTGTTCATAGTCTCATCTATTTAGTCCCCAAGTTAGTGATCTCACATTATCTGAATTACCACCATGTTTTTTACATATTTAGAGCCCCAATTAGGTAATGAGTTAAAGACAGACACATTGCTTCTTCAATTTGTGATTGAACTTTGCCTAACCAATTGAAGGCATGAAAGTGTTTATAAATGAACGCATGAAGGTGAGGAAACAGATTAAGAATTATTTACAACTTATTCAGAATATGCAGTGCGGTGATTTGCAGGCTGGAGCCTTGGTAATTGGGAGAAAGACAATGTCTTTAATACCAAGTGAGAAAAGAAGGAAACATAAACTCTTGGTTTGCTTTTATATTTTTAAGTTTGATGTATTGATAGTCATTCAGACAGAGGGCTGCAGATTGCATTTGGAAATATTGCTCTGGACTTGAAGAAGGCTGAGAACACTTGCTGACAATGGGAATGGTACAGTCAGTACTTGGAGGCAGGGAAAAGAATAAATGACTCAAAGCTTAAGAATCGTTGATAGCATTATGTCAGTACTATTACAGACATAGAGAAATGTAGGGGCTTTTTAATTTTAGATATACTGTGTGTGGGGTCAAAATTGAATACCCAAGTGGAAAAGTCCCTGCAGATTTGTTTCGATAACTGTGGAGAAGCTACAGAGACAACTGTTGAATTGGACCAGTGTCCTGTCACAAACATCGAAGCTGATAGAATATAAGGGTCTGTTTGGTTTGACTAACCTGGAGAATAACAGTGATGTCCTCTCTTCACTCTTCTATTGAACAACTGAGAAAATGGAATTTTATAAGGAAGTGATGAATCTCAGTGAGAGGAATTAAAGCTCAACCTGAATGAGGTGAGAAACAAAACAAAACAAAACAAAACATCACCAACTGATTGTCCCATTTGATTTAGTAACCATGCAGTACAAAATTACACTAGAATAGTAGGGGGAGGAGTTAGGCAATGAGTGATGAAGAAGAAACAGATGAGGCGGTAAACATAAAGCACATTTAAATAAATTTAGCAGAAAATGGAAGGAGAAATGTATGAAATAGTAACTGTAGAAGTAGCAAAGTCAAAATAATTTAATTTTAATTTCCTTTGTTTTTTCCTTTTCCTTTCTTTTATTTGAAAGTGGGGTGGGGAGGGGAAGGGAGTATCTTTTATGTTCATGGGCAGATAGAGAGTAGGTAGCATAGAAGAGAAGGGGGAAATTGGCAGTTGAGTATGAACCAAATGGAATAGAGAGCTAGCTTAGAAGATGCTTTTCAGTTGAACATAACACTCAATTGATGTTCAGTAAGTGTCTTCATAGCACCAAGCTGCAAATTGTTTTTTCTCAAGGGCATAATGCTACTTTGGTGGCCTGAGTACAGGATTCTAAGGCATTTTTTTTCTTAAGTTGGGAATGTTCAAGCATGTAGAGATCTAATCCTCCCTCTGACCTTTACATACCTTACTTTGTGGTTTTTAGGAAAATGGGCCAAAACAATGAATGGAGACATGGGATTCACAGGTCAGAGACTGGTTATGCATATAGCAGATACAATTTACAATCATGATTTTAACATTGTTTTGCTAACAATTTTTGGGGGGAACCCGAAGTTAGTATTTGCTTCAGTGTACCCCATAGGGATTTTATCAAGTGTAGTAAAATAATTAAATTCTTTTATAGAAATTAAAGAAATTACATTTATATTTTACTGTAAGTTGCCTTTGTGAATACCAACTCACAGATGTAAATGTTATCTACTTTTCTGTGGAAAATCTCCTTACAAAACAGATAATTGACTGGTGTTACTGTGTTTCATCAAGCTGGAAGCACCCCTGTATCAATGTGGTATTCTTTATTTAGGAGAAAAAAATTTTAAACCTGCCGCATATATTAATGTGTATTTAAAAAAATAATTCAATAAATTCATTCCAGAATTTACATTTATTTGTTAGGCTGGTGCAAAAGTAATTGCAGTTTTTGCCAATAATACCATTTTTTAAAATTACAATTTTGTTTTGTGACTTACCTGATTACCACAGGTAAAACATATTGGAGTTCCAGGATTCAAGCACATAAAATGCCTATGACTGATTTAAGCTGTTTCCCAGAAAATGTTAGCAAGATATCACATAATGAAGCACTCTTATGTTTAATATGTAATACTTTCATATTGTCAAATTAGACTGTAAACAAATCACAAATTTTTATTAATTAGAAATATATATATGTATTTCTGATCCAGAAAAATGCCCATAACTTCATAAAAATATTCAATTCTTTCTTTCTCAGTGCTGTCATCATTTGTAAAGAGATTAATGGAAGATGACAACATGTGCCAATTATGTGTCAGGCTGGTTAGCAAAATCTTTTGATATACAGAATTATTTGTCAGGTAACACATTTCTAGTTTACTCTTCACCTTTAAGTGGATCTATCTACTTTGGGTCACTCCTATCTGTATCTGATAGAACAGCTTTAGCACAAATCAGCCCCATGAATTTTGTATTCCTCACTTATTCTCCTTTCTTATAAACACTTAACAAATCTTATTTTTCAATTACCTATTATACTTTTCTCAGCAGTAGCACAACACAAATGAAGTAAAAGCACAGATGATAGGTTCTAGTGACTAACTTGAACATTTGAGGAGTTAATCTCAATTATTTGAATAATTATTTTAGTTTGCTATCTAGTTTATATTTTAATTTAGATGTATAATATAGTATATAAAATTTCAAAACGGACTCAAAGTGATGTTACCAAGAGTTTTCTATTCTATATAAGTATTTGATCTTAAGATAGTTTAGAACTACAGCATTTGACAATCTAAACAAACAATGGAACAAAAACCAAAGCAACCCTATTTTTTCACTAATTCCAGTATTCTCACTTGCTATATTTTCATTGTCTTGAACATTTTTATGATTGTGCAGTTTTGATAGTAGAAAATAAATCCATGAACTCAAAGTAAAAGTAATTTCTTTAGATATCATTTCTATTTGGGGTATTATCAGTAAATTCAATCCCAGCTATGTTTTCTGGGATTGGTAATATTTGACGCAATTCCTTTTTTATTATCAAAGTCACTATACTTACATTTTGATGAGGTGTAAAGTTAATAAATCAATGGCTTCAGAAGTCTATACTGACTGGTAAAAGAAGTCAGGAGCAGGAAGAAACCATATTTTTGGACCACATTTCATTGGCATGCTATTTATTTAGAAAACTGTGTCTCTATTCTAATTGGGTATGTAAATCATTAGGTTTTTTTTGGTAAAATGGACAGTTTATTATATATTTGGGAATTACTGCTTCTTAATATTTTTATAACAATGGATCATACAATTTTTTTTTCTTGACTAAGTAAACATTAAGTTGTATTCATATGTTTTCAAACTCAAATGTAACAGTTCCTAAAACAGAATGCAAACTTTTACATATAAAGAAAAGTACATTTCCAGTGTGTTATTGCAATATTTGGAGTAGTCTAGATATTTCAGAAAAAACCCTATACATCTTTTATAGTGATTAAATGTATTTTCCAACTTCTCAAATTCAATTTTCAATTATTTTTATTACTTCAACTAATTTTGCATTAAATTTAATTTTGATATATTGTATAAGATATGACTTATCTTTTTATAAAGTTTTATATTTCCAACATATGGAACATGCTTTTATGTCACATTTTCTAAAGGTTATAATTTCATGAACTGGCAATTAAAGGGTTATTTAATTGAAGAAGTTCAGAGTTGAATCAGCATTTCCCAGTGGCACGTATCTTTAGCAGTAAGTATAGAAGCAAACTCGGAAGAAACACGTTTGAAGTGGCAGAACTAATCATGCAGAAGCAATTTGTGATTTTTTTTCTCTCAGCCTAGATAAAGCAGAGCATTATGACATTGGCTCTGCTGAACAAGGTCAATTTACTGTGAAAAGCCAGCTATAGACTACAACTTCAAATAGTCTTTTATCCTGCATAGCTAAAAACAGGATTTAGCCTATTGCTTACACTGCAGAATGGGCAAAATGAAGTGGACAATTCAATTAGGATGCACCCGTATTTGTCACTAACTTTTTTTTTTTAACTGTTTCAGATAATCAGCTTGTAACTGGATCCAAAGATTTCTCCCACCCCTGGGAACAAAGTCTAAATGTAAATGCTTGGTTGTTCATGTTCTCTGCAAGAAAGTATATTTTTTAGTGTTATAAATGTAATCAATAAGAATCCACCAATTACGGGTAAATAAATTTTAGCATCCATTTTCTTTTCTTCCATTTAATTTTAATTTAGACTTTAAAATGCAAAGTTTCTCTCAGAAATATATACGAAACTGTTTTTACAAATTCTATACTAAAAACATAGAATAACTTTTTGAATTTAGCATTTATGTGATATGCTATATGAATATTTACCTATTATCCCTAAAATAGAAGACACTTCATAAAGATGATTCTGCCTCTTTTGTTGGACTAGAGGTAAAATTCTCATTAATTTTTCAAAATGATTATATTTATGGCCGTAATCATATAAATTGTTTGGCTAATCACAGTGAATAAACAGTCTTTTCTCTTAGCAATGGGGAAAAAACTCTCCTCCTTTGTTTCCTGGCTGATGTCCAGAATAGATTATTCTTATGAAAAATGAAATAAGAGTGTACCTTAATTATCTGTTCAAGGATTCAGCCATCTGGAATATTCATGTTTTAGTGCATTTAACTTTATTAGGTGCATCTGATTGACTTCCTTTGGCCACAATTTATATTGATAATGGTGTCAATAATCAATTATATTCAAAATATCATGAAAGCTGATGGCACTGATTCCTGGAAGCTGAGCTAGAAAGTTAATGAAGATATGATTAAATGTCATTGTTAATATAGTTTGTAATAAAAATATACATCCATGCCTAAAGCATAATAGCTCTAAAATTTAACGTACCAGTCAACAGTTTGTGGGCCATAATCTGCTGCTGTTGTTAAACGTTTGGCAGGTGATGGAACTCCATGATGTTGACATTCACTCCTGGAAGATTGTAGAAGTCAGTCTTTTAATGTTTTCATTGGCTCACAGAGATGCTGAAGTCATGCATCTCAGTAAGATAAGCATCATTGGAGTCTGCTTTTGCTGATCCAATGATCGACAGTAGCACACTGTTCTTTTAGAGTTTATGACTCTAGGTAAAGGACAGAGTAAAATATGTGACTCAGGTCAAAAATGAGGATGAAGGAAATCAAGGATGAGGCAGTCATTTTAAAAAGAAATGTACAATCACTGCTTGTTACTATTACATATTAAAACTAGAACTCCAGATAATTGAAAACAGATTTATTTTCCCCACAGATGCTAATGTTTGTACTCAGTAACAATTGAAAATATATTAAAAAATTAAAACACATGTGTAAATTAATTTTGTCTTTATTTTTTCAAATTTAGGCATTTACATCATTTGTATGTGTAGCTACTTCTTTTTGTTTTGGAAGACATTACTGCTTAAATAATCCTCCAAAATTCAGTTTCTATTGTGAACTTTTAGTGGTTAGGACTGGTGGGTTATAAACTTTGTATTTCTGTTGTACTATAGCATAACTATACTATGTAATGTTATGTATTCACAAAGTAATATTTTAGATTTTAAAAAACAGACAATTTTTAGATATAGAGTATGCGTTTTGAATATGATTTTAATATATGCATAATATTCTGTAACTGTGATAGTTTTACACTAAAATAGATGATGTGAATACTGTTACGTCACCAGATCACATCACAGTTCTCAGCCTTCATTGGAATCACCTGGGTACCTTCAAAATATAACGTGGTTGATTCCAATCCATGAAACTGTGATTTAATTGATCTGATATATTGCCTGACACTATTTAGAAACCAAAACATGCCAACCAATCTTTTTTGTTGGTCTGGATAGTAACAATTCAACTTTTGAGGGTAAATATCATAGGTTTTAAATTTCTTTTTTCGATTTTTTTTACCCAGATAATTTCTTCAGTTGTCCACTTTGCTGAAGTACAGCCTGAATTATAATACTTTTTTGTATCTACTGTGGAGTAGACTAATTTCTGATAAATCAGTTTTAATACAAGCATTCCAGTGTTGCATATACTAAAGAACTTTAAATGTACTACTTGTAATGCACCTATACAGATTGTTTCTTTAAATTATTTGCAGTTTAATAATCACTATTATGGCAATTTTATGTTGAATAAAATTACATATAAAATGATATAACGGATGTGAAAGTGCTTTTAAAACTTAAAAAAGCTAAACAAATGTGAAATATTAGTATTATGGTACCATTGTGTATTAACAAATTCACTTAATTGAGAAGACTTTATATTCATATTCAACTATAATCCAATCATTCTTGTGGTAAAGAATGTTTAAGTACCCACTTATACATCTCTTTGACATTTTACATTTTATCTAACATTAGTGAAACTTCATAAGGCTTTAAATTTCAGAATTTTTGTATGCTTATGTTTGTGTGTTTATCTTCAAAGCAATCTCTACGGTGGCACATGTTTTGCGTTTAGATAATCCAATATTGGTAAGTTAATACTCCTGACTTAGTGACCAAATAAGATACGTCTTCAGGCTTAGTAATTATCAAACAAGTTATGAAATTATTTCACTTTCTAACCTGCCATGGCCAAGATAGTTGACCTGCATAATGTAGTTTAATTACTCTTAAAATTGCACACAGTCCTTCAAAAAGAAATGAGAGAAGTCAGTGATCTGTGACAAAGCCAGCTTTCAGTCTCTCATTGCCCAACCAAACAATAAACATCAGTTTTGTTTACATTTTGAATTACATGATCCCCAATGTCTTACAATCTAATTGACAACATACTGTCTGTTAACAATACAATGCAGCAAATGAACAAAAATGAACAAAGTCATCATCACCTCTATTCCTACTCTCATCACAGGAAATAATCTTGTCACTCTGGAAAATGTAAAACCTATTGGGATAAGCCAGGGTCAATATACTTCTCTTGAACACAGGCATGCAATAATTTTTGAAACTAAATCATAAAATATCCTCATTAAATGTTACATAGAAAGTTTTTAACATTAGGTATGAAATTAACAATTCTGAATAATCAAAAGAAAACAAGAGAAAACAAGAGAATAGCTATTTTGATTGACATTATGTTTGTCTAACCCCCAAATATTCAAGAACAGAAATTCTCAGTACGATATAATGAGAAAATGAGGGGTAAGCGCTGTATAGAAATATAGAAGAGGAAGGTGACAGAGACATGTGACTCTATAGTTTTATAGAAAACTATTTTAAAAAATGAGCACAGGAGCTGGTATTGACACTACGCCAAAACCTATGCGTTGAAACTTTGTAGACATATATTTCCCCTTGTGATATTCAGCCAAGTGTGTATTTGTTTTTATGTGTGTGAAAGAAGAATAGGAGATAGAAAGAGAGAGAGCAAAGGAGAGAGAGAGAAAGTGCTGGGGGAGGGCAAAATAGCAAGTGTTGTGTTTTATTTTTTTAAAGTAAGAGCTATAACCAGAATAAAAAGTAAGATAAATATATTAATAGTTAATTTTACCTGTAGAAAAGTTAGAGTATAAAATATTTTTTGAATATTCCAAGATACTTAGAATAGTGTAGCAGGCTTATGAAACTACAATGTTTTCCCTCATTTCTGAATTACAATTTTAAGTAGGTGTAAATGGAAGTTGCTTATTGGTGAATAGCAATTTTTAATATTCAGGTGTCTCAACTGAGATGATCCAGAATGATAAACAAACCAGAAAATGAATAAACAAGCAAGCAGACAGTCCTCCTTTAGTTCCTCTTCCACGGTCTTTATCTCTTTTTGGTCTATTCACAGATACGTCCTAGAGTTATCCTCCTTCATAGGAGTTTGTAAATCATGACAGTCCCATGACCAAATGGGAACCCTGTCTGCTTTAACTATATTGAAAAGAGGGAGAGCCAGTATATTTTGGTTCATTATTAAATGGCAGTAGATTCTATTGATGTTTTCTTTTTAAACTCCTTCCTACTGCTATTTTGCTGCTGTTATTCTAGAAACCTAGCATGTAACTTCTGAGAACTGCTTATGTTTAACTCTTTACCTAAAAGTATTTCAAGGTTTTCTCCTCATTATTTTCTTCCCTATAATGGATACTATAACTCCATTTCTTCCCTATAATGGAGCACAAGGACAATGGTGACAAGGGACTGCAGGCACCAGTAAACTGGCTACCAAGGGAACAACAATTCATTAATTTCAAGAGTCTTGAGTTACTATGAGATAGAAATGGTACTGGCCTTGATGGACTGAAAAACACTGAGTGTTCTGACTTTCCTACTATAAAATGACACAGCCTTAAGTGTTAAGAATTATTTCTGTTGGAATAATTGGTGTTTATTTTGAAAAACATTAACTCTGAGACTATAAAGGAATAAGAAAGTTAGAAAACAGCATAGCCTAGTGGGAAGGAACGTGATGGAGTGTCAGAACATCTGGATTCTGGCTTGAACTCTGTAATATTTCACAACCTGGTGGATTTTGCCAAGTCTGCTGTTCCTCTTTGCAAAATGAGATTTTGTTCTTTTACCTAACACAAAGAAGTGCTATGAATATACGTGATCTTTAGGACTGAAGATGTTTGCTCCTACTGAGGGAACGTTAGACAGCTCTGCATACTCCTTGACCTATCAAGCAGAGTTTCTCCTTCTCCCCCTCCTTTCCTCTCTTCCTTCATCCATGGAGATCCTCTTTCTACAGAATGCCAACCAGGACTACTGTGGGTGCTTGTTTGTGATATGTGTAGTTCATGGAGCACCATTTTTGCTGGGTATTTATTTAAACAAACTTCAGGCAGATGGCAGTAAAGTGTTTTGTTCCAAAAAATATCCGTCTATTACAACAATATTCTGACATGTGGAAATAAAGTGTTTTGACAAAGGTATATATATATTTTTCTAATTATCACAAAGTCATTTGGTGGGATTCTAATTGGATATAGGTCTGTCTTCCTCATTAGAGACTGGCAATAAGAGATATACAAGAACTTAATAAAACATTGTAGAGGAGACTTCTGTATCTAGATAGAAGAGGACTGAGTGAAGTAGGAAGTGATGATGAATTTTAAGCTTCTGTGTCTTGTGAGAGTTTTTACATAAATTTAAGATTTTGTTGTTACCAATTTTAATAGCTCTGAAGTCTCCAATAGCTCTTAGGCTGTTATAATTAAATGCTATGAATTGTATTTTGTGGACTTTGGTGGAAAGAACCTGGAAAGGTTTATTTTTTTCTTTTAATATCTCCAACTCCTCTACTTCCACAAATATATTAAAGGAATTCTTTCTTAAAAATTTTTTAGCAAGTTAATTCATACTTGGAGTTGATCATATATGCAGTATGTGGAGAGAGTGTAACAAGGTGTTACACTCTTCTGAAAATTAGAAAATAAATTTGCTCTCTGAGAGTTAAACCACAAATCAAGATATGAGGAATCAAAGCAGATATGTTCAAAAGCAGATATTTAAAAGGAGCCCAGCAAGATCTGACTTTACTGTGATAAAAGACATTAATAGATCTAAAGAAGGAATGGGTCAATCATAGGGGGCCTGGTCACCTGTGTAAGGTTAGCAAAAAAGAGGATTTCCACAGACAAACTTCTGCCTCTCTCAGAAGAGTCCACGCCGCATCATTCCCTTTAAATTTATCTTTTAGAACCCAATGTCCTGTCCCCTAAAATCCAGAGCAGTCATTTAAAATAAAATAAAATTAGGTTGTGCCCTTGTTAAAACTCACACAGCTTTCTCTTGTGCTGAGAATTCCTCACCCTGGCCTCCAAAGCCTCCTGGGATATTTTCCCTGTCTATCTCTCCATCGACGTCTCTGAGTTCTCTATCCCCTGCCATACATTCCAGCCTTCTTGAGTTTCTCAAGCTTGCCACCAATTTTCAGTAGGGGCCTTTGTACTTGCTTTCTCCCTTGCCTGGAAGGATCCTCCAGGGCAAGCCCATTCTTAATCTGTCAGTTTAAAAGTCATTTCCTCAAAGCTGTTTTTCCCACACCATCTGAATAGAAACCCAGCCACTCACTGTAAGATTAATGTACTATAATTATCTCCATAATTAGCAGACACCTATCCCTATCTGATTGTTTATTTGTTTGCAACAAATACTCCCAAGCTAGTTGCCAACATTTGTTTACTTTTCTTTCTGGGGACACAGTTAGGTGAACACAGTGCCTACTGCCTGGTTGTAGAGACAGACAAACGGAGATCTCCCTGGAAATCAGAACCATGGGCAAAAGCTGGGGTGGCGGGATCCAAGCAACACGCGGGATTCACGCAGAGGCCACAGAGGGTATGGCTTGGTGGAGTCCAGGAGTTTGGTTTCCATGGCAGAGTTAGGTAAGCTGTCTCAGGTGGAGCCAAGCCACACCGTTGGGCCTGCACTAGGCAGGCAGCTAGGCGCTGGGAAAGCCACAGAACTCAGAAGAGTAGGTCGAAGCACTGAACTTGGCAGGTGGTCTGAACAGAAGACATAGGGTTCCAACTTCAAAGTACTTTTCCTCTGAGGTACATTTCAGCTCTCAAACATTTCCTAAGAAGACAAGAGCAAATCCCAGAATGCAGGCTGACTTTGGCTAGTAACTCAACAGTGAGCTAAGGGCCCAATTATATGCTTTCGCTTTATCATGTTTGCATTTGGTCATATAATGAGCCAAATTATGCACTCTTTACTCTGGGTCTCCAGGTACTCAGGCAGAGTTTCAAATAGATTTGAACCTAATCTAAATTACATTGTTTTGACTCCATTCTCCTCCAACAAGTCTTCAGATGCCCCCACTAAGTTGTTGTCTATTAATTGCACCATTGTAGTTGTTGTGGAAAAGCAAAGCACAATGTTAGAATCTTTGTATGTCTGAATGTTTATTCACCCTCACAATCTCCAAAATCCTTGTGTTTAACAAGTCAGCATGTTTTTCAAATATACTTCAAAACCTGTCTTGTTTTGTTTTAAATTTTGACTACTGTGAATTCCATCTTAACTGAGATTAAAGATAGGATAGCAATAGGAAAAAGTTAAAATAAGTCAGTCAACTTAATAATCAGGAACCTACACAGAAGAAAGTTTGTAATTGCTGCCTGATAATCCCCATGGCATGTATAACTGGAGCACACCAGAATGCTGCAGGGAAATTGTCAGAATGAGAATCAAGGACTTCAGCTTCAGGCTAGAAAAGTCAGGATTAGCTTGTGACTTACGTTGCCACCCATGACTCAAAGAACATCTATTCTTTCAAATGACAGGTTTTCTAGTTTAAACTGTCCGAATGAAAAGGAACATGCCTTTCACTGATGCATCATTGTTACTGTGGTTTAACTTCTTAACCCCTCTTCCTGTTGAAGATTCCTTCAATCTGAAGAGTGTCTACAGCTTCAGTCACTAATTATGTTTCTACCTACTGGAATCAAAAAAATAAAATTTAGGAAAGCATTCTTTTTTTAAGGCGTGCATTGAAATTATTTAAAAATATTAATATTTTAGTTTATTCTGCAAAGAAAAAAAGCTCTTTCTGACAGTCTATGTAATTAATGGATAGTGGGTTTTGGTGAGCTTTATTTTAATTTATTAAAACTAAGACATACTTTAAAAACACAACTACTATAATTATATTTATTGATCCATAAACTTGCTCACTTGAATAATTTTTATACTATATGCCAGAAAAGTATTAAATTGTTCAGAAAAAGGTTGTGTTAGTATTTACAAATTAATTTCATGTATCATATTTGAATCAGTAAGGCGTTACTGCTGCCTTTAAGAGAAATTTTATTCTGTCTGGTTTTAGATATTTTCACACAGATAAGAATGTCCTTAATATCCTGACCCCATTTACTTAACATTACTTAATATATCACATACCTTATTGTCTATACCCTTCTCTTAGCTGCCCCTGGTATTCGTCTTATGCTATGGAACATGTATCAAAACTAAGAAATTATCTTTGGGAAAATACTATAAATTGAACAGCAGATCTTGTTTGGATGTCATCAGTTTTTCCACTATGTTCCTTTTCTGTTTCAGTATTCAGTCCACAGTGAATTTAGTTGTCTTGTCTCCTTGATCTCCAATCTGTGAAAGTTCCTCAGTCCTTCCTTGTCTTTCATGACTTGGACTCTTTTGAAGAGCAGGGTAGTTTGCAGAATATTCCTCATTTTCGATTTGTCTGGTGATTTCTGATGAGGTTTTGTATTTTCTTTATTACTAGTGATACTAATCTTGATCATTTGTTGAGGATGGTGTCTGCCAGATTTCTCCACCACATTATTACACTTCCCTTTCTATACTCTTCTAATAAGTTCCCCCGCATTCAATGGGAGGCAATTACGCTCCTTTTCCTTAAGGCAGGTATATCAAAGAATTAAGCTTCACTTTCTTAAGTGTCATACAGTAAAAACCATCACAGTAATTAGTAAATACTTTAAGGGAGAGGGTAATTTTGTAATTCTCTCATGCCTTCTATCTGAGTTATCTTTTATCTATATAATCAATCAGCTATGTATTATATCAATATGGACTTATGAATGGAGTGGAAGTGACAATCCAATTCTATTATTACTTGTTTTGTTGTTCAAATTGTCCCAACTTTTGCTACTGACAGCCCATTCTTTCAAGTTAGGCACTATTTATTTTTGAAAAGCCAGCTTCCTGCCCATCCCTCTCCACACTTTTTCTGAGCACTTTTTAACTTTCTGGTATCCCAAGATACTCCAAATTCATTCAGCATGTACTTTTTGTGACCTAGCCCTAGAACCAGTCATTTCTCCAGGAAGTCCTGGCTCCTTTAATCAGAGTATGATACTAGAAACCAAGATCTGGGTGTCAGTGAGACTTTCTGCTCCTGGGGTGTCAACACACACAGCTGTATTTATCTATCTGAATACAGACACACACAAACCCCCCACTAATATCTCTAACATCAGTCCTTCACTATGTGGTTCATTCTAGCCATTCCTCCTTTGCTTATTTGTAATGTATTTTCTTACACTGAGCATTCTGGCATTTCTTGCCTACAATACACCTACAATAAGTTCACCTGTAGTATAAATCTCAAGTAGTTTCAGACTTGCTAACAGTATCCCACACTTACATGACACAAATTGACCAACTAGAGTACAGTGCTTGTATGCAGATCTTTTTGTTTCAAGCCTTACAACAAAACACTGTTTTACAAAGTTACTTAGGTCAGCTCCTTCCTTTCCTTTTCCCCTTTATTGTGGTGATATCATATACATATAATACACTTAGATTCACCTGTCATTGTTGCAGTCAAATTTGGCTTTCTCATTTTATTGATTTTATGTTTAAAAATTTTTTACAATAATGTTTGTTTCTTGTGGTGTACAGTTCTATGGATTTTGACAAATGAACAAAGTCACATGTCATACAGAATGATCACAGAATCATACAGAACAATTCCATCTCCCCAAATATTTCCTCATGCTGCATCCCCACTCCAAATACCCAGTAATCACTCATGTCTTTTGGTTACAGTTTTATCATTTCCAGAAGGTCATATAAATGGAATCATTATAAATGGAATCATATAATATGTAACACAGGTTTATAATTCATTATATTGTGTAAATTAATAATTTATTCCTTTTTATGGCTGAGTAGTATTCCATTGTATGGATGTACCACAGTTTGTGTATTCAATCACTGGTTAAAGGAAATGTGTCTTGTATCCAGTTTTTGTTAAATATGAATAAAAGTGCTATAAACATGAATGTTTAGATTTTTATGTAAACATAAGTTTTCAATGTGCTTGCGTAAGTATCTAAAAATGAGAATACTAGGTCATATGATAAATGTATATTTCATTTTAAAATAAATTGCAAAGCTGTTTTCTGAAGTTGCTATTCTATTTCGAATTCCACCAGGAATGTTTAGATTCTTCTTGACTTGTGGTGGGGTCACCTCCCCAAAAATCTCTCATCAGTCAAAAATATTGTGAGTCAAAAATGTATTTAATACCATAAAAACCCATTGTAAAATTGAAAAATAATAAGTCAAACCATCACAACTTGGGGACCATCTGTATAAGAATTATAGTTGCTCTTAATCCTTGTTAGTGCTTTGTGTTTTCAGTTTTTTGGTTTGAATTTCAGCCATTCTAATACATGTATCATAATAGATATAGAGTGGTATATAGTTGTGCTTTTAATTCATTCATTTCCCTAAGGACTAATTCATTCATTTCTCTCTTACTTGCACATATTTCTCATTTATATATCTTCTTTGGTGAAGTGTATTTTCAGATATTTTGCCTATTTAAAAAATCAGATATTTTTGTTATTTAGTCGTTAAGAGTGTTTATATATTCAGTGTACAAGTTACTTTACCAGATAGTTTATATTTCTTTTTTTCCAAATTTTGGCTTGTCTTCTCATTCTTTGTCTTTTGCAGAGAAAAATAATCGAAATAATTAATTTTGAAAGAGTCTAATTTACCAATTTCTTCTTTTATGAATTGTATTTTTGGTGTTACAGCTACAATTTTACAAAAACCAAGGTCATGCAGAACTTCTATGATTTCTTCTCAAATTTTTATAGCTTTACATTTTACATTTAGGTTTATAATTTATTTTGAGTTATTTTAAAAATAAGGTAGTAGATATGTTTTTATTCATATGTATGTCTAATTGTCCTAGAACTTTTTGACTGTCCTTTCCCCATAAGTTGCCTTTGTACTTTTGTCAAAAGTTACTTAACTATATTTATATGTGTCCATTTTGAAGTTCCCTATAATATCCCATTGATATATGAGTCTATCCTTTCACCAGTTCCACACTATCTTGATTACCAAAGTTTCATAGTACATCTTGAAATTGTGTAGTATGGTTTCTCCAATTTTATTTATCTTTTTCAGTATTATTTTCTTTGATTTAGATCCTTCCCATTGCTCTATAAAATTTTAAACCAGCTATTCTGTATCTGCAAAAATACTTGCTGGTATTTCATTTGAGATGCATTGACCTTATAGATTAAGTTAGGAAAACCGACATCTTAAAAACATTGATTCTTCCAATCTAAATTCTATCCAGTGTATTTCTCCTTATTTAAGTCTTCAACTTATTCCGTCAGTTCTTATTGCAATATTCTTCATTTATTTTGTTAGATTTGTACTTAGTATTTTGTGTGGTTTTTTTTTTTTTTTTTTTTTGGTGAGGGTGATATTATATTTTTTTAAATTTAAAACATTAAATATTCCTTGCTGGTATTGTAAGAATAAAATTGACTTTTATATACTTATTGATTTTGTATTCTGTAACCTTGCTAAAGACACGTATAGTTTAGAAGATTTTTAGTAAAATCTAAAAGAAAATTTTTAGGAAAATCTAAAACAAAATCTAATTTTCTTATAAATTTTCTAAATAAACAGTTACACTGTAAAAAGAGACAGTTTTATTGCTTCGTTTCTTATATATATGACTTTTTTTCTTTATTGCCTTACAGAACTACCTATAACTTTAAGTATGTTGAATTGCAATGTTGAGAGAGTACAACTTTACCTTGCTCCTACTCCTGACCTTAAAAGTATTTAGTTTCTCACCATTCTGTATGATGTTCATCATAGGTTTATATATATGCTCTTCATTAGGTTAAGAAACTTCCTTCCAGTTCTAAATTTGCTAAGTATCATAAATACATACTAAATTTTTCAAACAAATTTTCTGAAACTATGGAGAAAATAATATGGCTTTTCTTCTTTAGTTTGTAAATATTGTGAATTTCATTGATTTTTTAACATTAATTGACTGTACATTCCTGAGAAAACCTCCAATCAATTGTTCATGACATACTTTTCTTTCCCTTTTTTTTTTTTTTTTTTTTTTTTTTTGATTTTTAAACAGGGTCTCTGTCACCTGAGCTGGAGTGCGGTGTGGCATAATCACAGTTCACTGCAGCCTTAACTTCTTGGGCTCAAGAGATGTTCTTGCCTCATCCTCCTGAGTAGCTGGGACTATATATGTATATATACACACACACACACACACAAAACTATAATATATAATATGTATGATATACTAGCCCATAATATACTAATATATGTATATATTAGCATATTGCAGAATTTGGTGGAATAATAGTTTGTTGTGGATTTTTGTGTTATACTCATGAGGTATATTGTCTAGTAGTTTTCTTATAATGACTTTGCAAGATTTTGGTATAAGGGTAATACTGGCTTCATAAAAGCCGTTGAGAAGTGTTCCTTCCTCTTCTATTTACTTGGAAGAAATCGCTTAGAATTGGTATTTATAGTCCTTGTGTATCAATTTTCTTTTTACTTTAAATATCTATTTTAAAATTTTTCTTTAATTCTATTGGGTATTGTCTCATATATTTTGAAGTTTTGTTTTAGGTAAATTTACAGTTAGCAGTTTTATGTCTTCTTGAAAAATTAACCTCCTTGTCAATATATAATGTCTCCTTTTATCCCCTAAGTACTCCTGAAATCTGCATTGTTTGGTATTAACATAGTGAATTCAGATTTCTTTTGCTTAGTGTTTGTATGATATATCTCTTACCATTCTTTTACTTTACCTTTATATTAAATTAGATTTCTTGAAGACAGCATATGATTGGGTCTTACTTTTATATAAAATCTGGCAATCTCTCTTTTTAACTGGTGTGTTTGGACCATTCACATTTAAAATTGTCACTGACACAAATACATCAAATTCTACCATCTTGCTGGCGATTTTTTATTTGTTCCATTTTATTTTTCTGCCTTCTTTTGATCTGAGAATATGTTATAAACTAGTTTTATCTCCTCTATTGACATTTGTTTATACTTCATTTGAAAATAATTATTGATTTCCAGGGTTTGTAATATAAAGTTTTATTTAATCTGAGTTTACATTTTAACTTAATTGTACTGAATCAAGTATAACGTACAGACCTTACAATAGTATATTTCCAATTTTTTGCTCCCATGGTCTATGCTATTGTCAAAATTGTCTTTTTACTCATGCTGTAAACACATAGAACATTGGTCCTAATTTTGCTTTAGGCAGTCAGATGTTAAAACAAATTAAACAGAAGGAAAGATATAGATTTTATACTACCATGATTTATTCCATTCCTGACACACTTTATCTTTGTGTAGATCCAAGTTTCTGATTGATGTCATACATCTTTACCTGAAGAACTTCCTGAAGACTTACCAATGTAGGTGTGTTCTCAAAGCAGTCCCTCCACTTTTCCTTGTGTGGAAAAAAAATTCATTAATTTAAAAACGTTATTTTTGCTAGATACAGAGTTTCCAAGATTGACAAGTTTTTTTTTTTTTTCTTTTAACACTTTAAGAATATCAATCAATTGTCTTCTATTTTGCCTAGGTTTCTTACAAGGAATTCTGCTATCATCCTTACATTTGTTCCTCTGCAGGTAATGAATGTGGTTTTCTCCTCTGGCTATCTTCAAGATAGTCTCTTTCTCTTTGGTTTTTAGCAGTTTATGCTTGGATGTTCATTTTTTTTCTATATTTATCCTACTTGCTTTTTTCTAAGCTCTTGAATCTGTGGTTTCGTGTCTGTCACTAATTATGAGAAATTCTTGGAAATTATTTCTTCACATATTTCTCTGCCTGGCCAGGCATGGTGCCTCACGTCAGTAGTCCTAGCCCTCTGGGAGGCCGAGGCAGGTGGATCACTTGAGGCCAGGAGTTTGAGACCAGCTTCGTCAACATGGTGAAACCCCATCTCTACTAAAAGTACAAAAATTAGCCAGATGTGGTGGTACACGCCTATAATCCCAGCTACTCAGGAGGCTGAGGCAGAAGAATAGCTTGAACACTGGAGGTGGAGGTTGCAGAGAGCTGATTGGCACCACTGTACCCCAGCCTGGATAACAGAGCAAGAATCCATCTCAAACAACAACAACAACAACAACAAACCCCATATATACATATAATATATATATGTAATGTAATATATAAAATATATTTCTCTGCCCATTTTTTTTTCTTCTGCTAGAAATCCAAAGATCCATATGTTAGTCTTTGATATTTTTCCAGAGCTTTTAGGTACTCTGTTCTTTTTAATGCTCCATTTTTTTTTTCTCTTTGCATTTTATTTTGAGAGATTTCTATCAACTCTCTTTGTGTTCACTTAGTCTTTCCTTGACTGCATTGAGTCTGCTTACTAATGAATCTGTCAAAAGGATACTTCATTTCTGTTACTATATTTTTAGTTTATAGCATTGCTATTTGATTATTTCTTACAGGGTCAGTATTTTTGGTATTACCTGTCTGATAGTTTATGTTTTTTGTCTTTCCCATCAGAGACTTTAACACACGTGTAACAATTATTTTAAGTTCCTTGTCACCCATGCCATGTCTGAGTCTGATTCTGATGGTTGCATTTTCTCTTCAGAGTTTTTTTCTGTTGACTTTTTCAGTAACTTGTGCTTTTATTTTTGGAATCTGGGCATCTTGCTCAAAACAGTAGATACTGAGGTAAATATGTTTTTGATGCTTAAAGATGAGCCCACCTCTTTTTTTTTCCTGCCATGGATTAGTGTGGGAGTTTCATTAATCTAGACAGTAGTTGGGCTGACTTTAATATTTGCTGTTGCTATGGTTTCTCTTAGCACACCACAGTTTACATTCTCCTAGTGGTAACATGTGTTTAAGGTGTCGACTGGTTTATTAGCTGCTATTTTCTCATTGCCATCTCCTCCTTCTCTTTGGGGGTTCTCTTACTGTTGCTCTCCAGAGAGAATCTGTCTCTTTTGTAGCCCTCCCAGCTACATCCCATTAGTATTTTCACTTGATGCTTATTAGCCTGATGATACAAGGCAGGGAAGGCGGGTACTCTCAGATGTTCTGGTGAAGCCTCAATCTTTCGTAGGTGCTGTACTCTGTTTCAGAGTATGGCCGTTACAAGTACTCTTGCCACTCCTCCACCTATAGTGCTGGGCCTATGATATATTCCTGCCTCTCCTCCATACATAATGCATTTTCTCCTTTGCTTCCTTCCCTAGCTGCTTTTTCTAGTACCCTAAAGCAACAATTTTGTTGCTCTTCCTCCCTTACATCAAGGCTTTTCTTCCCTAGGGGAGATAAAGGACAGGGGTCTAGTTCTAGTTCCTGCAGTGGTTACTTGTCGTCTCCCCTAGTCAGTGCTAAGAAAATATGTTTTTCAGGATTCTCCCTGATCATCCCTGTGAATGCCTGGTAAGGTTTATGGAGAAAAGCTTACAAAGGGTGCACATTACCCTATATCTGTGGTCCCCAGGTGCCGTATATCTATCAATAGCCTATAATTGTTATTTAGCGTTAAAAAATTTAACTGTATGTTCTTACCGTATAAAGCATAAGTTAGCATCTTCCTCAGATGTGGAAGTCGTCAGATCCTGTCTTCACCCATGCAAACCTATTTCTCCCCAGATTTGGGGCTACATTTTTGCCGGGCAGCCTCAATTTTCTGGTGGTTTCAAGAAGTTATTAATGTGCAGTTTGTGTAGTACTTCTTTGTTGGGAAGGTAGAAGCAATGCTCTTGCCAGCTCTCCAAATCCCTGTGCTAGAGCCAGAACAACTAATTGTTAATGATTTTGAAAATGAGAGGTTCAAAGTCCACAGCATAAATGTGATTAAAGATTGCCTCCTAAGTTTCCTAAATCTATTTCCAATAGCCATGAATTTCATTTTGTACTGTTGAGTATGGGCTGATATTAAAATTGACTAGAGTTTACTTTGCCGACCAGCACCCATTTAGGGTTCAAGTAGCAGAAATTCAATGGTATCAGTGTCTTGTTTTCCCACAACAGCATTAATGTGCTATATAAATTAGTTCTGTCAGTGGAGAATTCTTGCTGCTCCTTAAACACTGTCCTCTGTGGCTGTGCAGGTGTTTCTGTGTCTTTATGTAGTATAATCCTATTAGCAGTGCCTGTGTAACACTTCACACATTTACCAGTTCTTTTTAGGTATAGAACTCATTAATAATAACAAATCTGAACATTTAGGCATTACTATTATTATTACTATTATCGTCTCTCTTTTACTGATCAAGGAACTAAACGTACATGAGGGGATCTACCTATGGTCATAAGCAAGTATCAAGTAGAACTCAACCCCTGACTTGCAGCTCCCATTTTGTTTCTCTAAGTTGCATAGTAAAGTTCTCATATAATTCATTCACTTGTTCATTAATTCAACACACAATTATTAGACATCCTTTCTGTTTATGACATATACTTAGACTGGGAACTAAAATTAGACTCCAGTCTTAAGCTCCTTGGAATTTATAACACGGTGAAAAAAAAAACATGACAAGTAAAACATTGCAATGGTATCTGTATTAGTTCATTTTCACACGGCTATAAACAACTTCCCAAGATGGGGTAAATAAAGGAAGTTTAATTGGCTCACAGTTTTGCATGGCTGGAGAGAAACTTACAATCATGGTGGAAGGGAAGCAGCCACCTTCTTGATAAGGTGGCAGGAAAGAGAGGAGGTGAGTGAAAGAGGAACTTTCCAAACACTTGTAAAACCATCAGATCTTGTGAGAACTCACTATTATGAGAACAGCCTGGGGAAAACACCCCCACAATCCAATCATCTCCCACCAGGTTCCTGGGGGTTACAATTCAATATGAGAATTGGGTGGGGACACAAAGCCTAACCATATCAGTATCTGATGTTGAAAGGAAGAGCATAGATTTTGGGGCCACACAAAGAGCTGTTCAAATTCCTATTTTGTTACTTTCTAGCTAGGTGAGCTTAGAAAATTAGTTTACTTTTTAAAGCTTTTATTCAAATGAGACAGCAATTAGTTTTGCAAGATCTTTACTAGCACTGGGAATATATCCTTCCTTACCCATATCAGAGGAGAGAGAAGGATGACCTCTTCCCTCAATTGTCTAAGAAAAGAACTAAGGTTTGCTTTGATTGGACCATCTCTGAAACAATCACTGCGGTAGAGGAAAGAGGTCAGTCCCTCATAAAAATGCATGGTTGTTGTCCCATTGGGAAGGAGTAGAATCAATGCTGTGGAGACACCCATTGTTGTTCTTCCTAATTTTTTCATCATTAGCAGTAGGGATTCTTCATATGCTTTCAGCTATTTCTTTTCTTCATTTAACATTATTGATGTTTCAGTTTTTCATTTCTAAGAATTAGATAGCCTATATATGTATGTGTGTGTGTGCATATTTTTGTAGAACATTGTAGAGAAGAACTGATTCTCCCTTAAGAAAAAAATACTCCTCAAGCCTCAGTGAATACACCCATATTGGTCTGTTTTCATATTGCTAATAGAGACATACCTGAGACTGGGTAGTTTAGGGAAAGAAGTTTAATGGACTCGCAGTTCCACATGACTGGGGAGGCTTCACAATCATGTTGGAAGGCAAAGCAGAAGCAAAGACACACCTTACATGGCAGCAGGCAAGAGAGCTTGTGCAGGGGAACTCCCACTTATAAATCCATCAGATCTTGATACAGGAAATATTACAATTCAAGGGGAGATTTGGGTGGGGACACAGCCAACTCATATCAACACCTAAATTCCAAAATAATATCAATGATGATAATATGTAATAATGTGACTACTTTTATTTATTTATTTATTTTTTTCTTTCCAGGTGTGGTTAAATCCATGATTCTATACTGATCTTTATACATTATGAAAGTAGATTTTTTTTTTTTTTTGCCACCTATTTTGTTCACCCTTAGGTGAGACAAGAATGCCAGCAGGGGCTGGAGTTAAGTATTTCCTGTCTCTTAAGTTGGTGAAGCCCTGGAAAAAACTGTCAGGCTCTGATAAAGTAGTTTTCCTTGAAAAAAGGACACGTTAAGAACAGGACACGTTAAGAACAGAACACTTTGAGAACAGAATGCTCTCAGCATATTTCACAATGGTTACTTTTCCCCTTCCCCTGCCAGAAGTATGAGGATATTTTTCTCTCATCTTCCCCGTGAGAACCTGATAGGATTCCTGAGAAGTCCAAGATCAAGGCAGTGGCCGGTTTAGTTATCTAGTGAGGGCTGCATCTTCTGGAAGAGAGGAAAACCGTGTGTTGACATGCCAGAAAGCAGAAGGCCAAAAGGGACTATAACTCCATGAGGCAAGCTTGAGGGCACTTAATCCCACTCTTGAGGACAGAGCCCTCATGATTCAACCACCTCTCAAAGGCCAAATCTCCCAATATTTATTGTATTGGAGATAAAGTTTCAGCATGAATTTTTGGGAGAGACAAAAACATTCAAACCATAGCAGCTTCAATAAAGTTTCAGCATGAATTTTGGAAGAGACAAAAACATTCAAACTACAGCACCTTCTAACATTAATCCTCCAACCCCCTTCCCCACAAGAATTTCAAACCCTCAAACTTGCCTACACTGAACTCCCAGTAATTTGCAAATTACATAGTTTAAGTCCCCACTCCCCCCATCAAGCCCCCTCTATTGGCTCTAGCAGAAGTTTTTCTCCTGGACTTCTGCTCCAATAAATCATGATTCTTTGTATCTACCTGTCTCATGAATTTTGAGGGCAGTGGTTTTCCCCGTGACCTCAATTATCTGATGAACCTAAGAAAAGTTGTTGATTTTCCGTTTGTTTAAGGTTTTTCTTGTTGTAAGGATGAGAGTTATAACTTCTATGCTCCTTATAAGCTGGACAGGAAACTGGAAATCAAATTAAGTAATTTTTCAAAAGATAAATAACTAGTAAGTGATTCTGATGTTGATCTTTTTTATAATCAAAATGAAAAATTTACTTTAGTTTTGGTAAACACATGTCTTTCCTTATTATTAACTTGACATAAAGCTGTCTTATACCTTCACTTGAAATACATGCCACCACAGTCTTTACTGTGCTTTATGACTTTAGTGAATTCAGCATTGCAACTAGCAAACTTCACCAGAATACACGGTGTGTAAGCAGATGTTGCAAAAATTAAGTTTGCTTCAAATTTGTTGGCACTAATTTTGTTTTGGTTGCAGATCGGTAACATGTGCAGTTAGGTAGAAATTCAGAACCAAAAGTATAGTTGTTTGGACTCCATACTTTTTAAAGTGCTAAGATTTGCAATAAAATTGACTCGTGCTTTAATTTGGCTGTATATCCTGGGGTTGGTTTCTTAACTTCTCTCAGCTTCACTTTCTCACCTGGGAAATGGGGATAATAATATCTAACTCAAAGAGTTATTTTGAAGATTAAATAAGATGATATGTAAAGGGCTAAGTACAAAGTCCAGCATACAGAGTGCCCCAAATTATTATCATTATTCTGTGTGGATCTGAGATGGATCTCAGAACAGGGTAAGAAAGGTTATTTCATCCTGACAATCTGTAGTGTGGCATGGGCATATTTGAGGACAAATCACCTCTCAGCTCCTGGAAGTATTTAAGGAAGAATATTCTCCTCTGAGGATGTAGCAAAGGAGATTTTTGCATTGGGTAAGAGTTAACTAGATGACCTGTAAGAGCCCATACAACTTTGAGTGTCTGATTTAATTAGAAAATGGCATCATTAGTGTTCTGTTTATATTCGAGATGTCAAATTTAATTACTGATTTGAAGAATGGTTTTCTTACCTCATTACAGTTATTAGTACCTATTATGCCTTTCAGGGATTATTAATTGATTTGAATTTTTCAAGTAGCATTCAGAGACACATAAGATCATTGACTAGGCTATGAATTTTTTTAAAAATGTAAAGTTCTTCTGATTCAGAGGTCTCAGAAATGTTTTGTGTTGCCAGCACAGATTTTTCTCCTAATTAAAATTAGTTTCAGCATGTAAGGACTGTACATATAGTGGTTTGGAAGTGACATTGCCAAAGTTAATTGTTTCAGGACTCTGGATAGAACATATGCTCTCCAGCAAGCCACAGTCCCTACCACTCCCTAATGTTCTATACAGAGCCAGCTTTATTCATTTTTATTGCTTGCTTTTTCTCTCTGGGAATTTGAGTTTGCGACTTCCACTCTATTTTTTTTAATTGTTCCTATTCATTCTTTCCAGTTACTTAAATTGAACCCTTAATTTTTAAACATAGTATGAATATTCAGGACAAGGACAAATTGGATTATATAAAAAGTTGTTGAACTTTCAGTGGTGTATTTTGATTTAATTTTCTAAAGACTGGTGAGATTTTTTAAAAAGAAATGATTCTATGTTCTCAAAGGGGGAAGGGCAGCAGCTACATTGTCAAACGGAGCTAAATATATATACATATACATATATACATCTATATACATATACATATATATACATATATATATAACTGTTACATCACAAGTCAATAAAAGCTCAGAGAAAGTTTGAAAAGAAGAAGAAGAACGAGCCTGAAAAGTTAGATCTATCCCTAGTTATATAGATCAAACTGGAAGAATTTGGCATTACAATGATTCAATAAAAGAGAAATATACTTAGGTGTGCTATCAAATAACTTCATGCATGTGAGTGTGAAAAGCTGAGCTAAAAATTATAGATTGAATACAAAAACATCTGACTTTGGGATTGGGTTGCAAATTAAGCATACTGATTTGCACATTAAAAAAAAAGTCCTCAAAAATGTATTTAGATGAAGGCCTTAAAACCTAAACAGTGTCATTGTGAATAAAAGTTTTTTGAAAAAAAAAACCACAATATGATAAAGTGTATCTTTATCGTAGATACACTTTAGATACACTGTAGATAAAGTGTATCTACCTTGCTATGTTTTAAATGGAAACATTCTATAATAGTATAATCATGTACTATTCTTTGTTCATTCACTTGACATCTGGATTAATTAACAGTGAACACAATATCAATTTTATATTCTCGGTTCAAAATGTGTGAAGTCACTATCGTTCTAAATAGATAATTTATTTGTGGTATTCATATATCTTCTAAGAAAAATAGATTTTTCAGTAACAGATGTAAGTACACACTAAATATAGATATTTTAAAATATTGATGAAAATCTGGAATAATGTTTTAACTGTAATGTAATTCTTAAGTTATGTAAAAAAGAATTGACTCATGGCTTTTGTAAGTAAATTTTACACAAAGTATATATAGGCTACAAAATGATACAAATATGGTTGTGCTGCAACAACCACTGTACTTTTCATATTGTTCTATCAATAGTTACATTAAATTCTATTTAAGAGGCTAGTTCTGGGGCATAAACCTATTTGGTTTTTTTTTGTTTTTATTTTTGAGACAGAGTTTCACTCTTGTTGCCCAGGCTGGAGTGCAATGGCGCGATCTCGCGGCTCACTGCAACCTCCGCCTCCTGGGTTCAAGCAATTCTTTTTTTTTTTTTTTGAGACGGAGTCTTGCTCTGTGCCCCAGGCTGGAGTGCAGTGGCGCGATCTCGGCTCACTGCAAGCTCCGCCCCGCCGGGTTCACGCCATTCTCCTGCCTCAGCCTCCCAAGTAGCTGGGACTACAGGCGCCCGCCACCTCGCCCGGCTAATTTTTCTTGTATTTTTAGTAGAGACGGGGTTTCACCGTGTTAGCCAGGATGGTCTCGATCTCCTGACCTCGTGATCCGCCCGTCTCAGCCTCCCAAAGTGCTGGGATTACAGGCTTGAGCCACCGCGCCTGGCCTAGGGTTCAAGCAATTCTACTGCCTCATTCTCCTGAGTAGCTGGGATCACAGGTGCCTGCCACCATGCCCAGCTAATTTTTGTGTTTTTAGTAGAGAAGGGGTTTCACCACGTTGGCCAGGCTGGTGTTGAACTCCTGACCTCAAGTGATCCGCCCATCTCGGCCTCCCAAAGTGTTAGGATTACAGGCATGAGCCACTGCGCCCGGCTGTATACACCTATTTTAAATGTAACTTCTTACAATTTTATAGACAAAATCCTTCAATGAGCAATGGAAAGATGATTTTAAAAAAAGGTTGAATAGAAAAACAGCCCGCGACAGTAATCCATTTTGGATACAATTTTGCTTTTTATGAATAAGTCTGTAAAATATCAACATAAAGAGTGTAGCTTTTTTTATGAACACAGCCACAATACTGAAAGCCAGTTCAAATAGTGAACATTTTACAATTCTTATGACATGGGATTACACCCTTGTGGCTCACGCAGCATATGTTGCGTTGGTTTGATTTTACAAATCAAAGAGGAAGAAAATACAAAGTAAATCATTTAGTTGTTTTTTTTTTTTTTTTTTAAATCTGTCATTGCATTTTTCTATGCTGTTTAGGAAATGCAATACAAAAGTGCTATCTGAATATTTATGAGTATTTCAAATTTCATGTGTATTAAAATACAGGTATCGTTAATAAATGTTCACTTTATATGAGGTAGTATCCAGAACCAGCAGAACAACAAGAATTTTGTGATTAAAGCAGGAACACTATAAGGGATATTTACTAGCCCATATAAACATTTACCAGCTCATTCTGTCCCATGGAACTATAGTGAAAAGAACTGGCATTTGTAACTGCTGTCCAGTATCAATGGTTGTAGACTAGTGAGTGCAGTAGGCAATAACTTTCATTTCTTCTGGCTTGAGGAAACAGTAAATAAATTAAACACATCAGAAATCTGCCATCTTTCTAACTTCCACAGGCCAAAGACACATAAAGTGGGACAGGGTCTCTGTACTAGGTGATCAAATAAACATGAAATCTTAAAAATATTCTTTTTTCAAAATACATTCTGCAGTTTCTTCTACGAAGAAATTCCAGAGTGATCACTCTTTCCAGAAGGGAGTAAAAAGAAATAGAATGATCTACCCAGAGAAAGTGAGTTCTGAAGTATAGGTGTATTGGTACATATAAAGTAAGATTTTACCAAATGGAAATCATACTAATAAGTTTGTTAAAGCTGACACTAAAGAGTTCTTACTGTAAAAGTTATATAATTGGAATTATTACCAAATTCTTATTAAGTTCTTGATCTAGACCAATCTTGTCCAACTCCTGGCCTATGGACTGCACGCAGCCCAGTATGGCTTTGAATGCAGCCCAACACAAATTTGTGAACTTTCTTAAAACATTATGAGATTTGTACTATGCGTGCACTTTGTTATTATTATTAAATTTTTAGCTCATCAGTTATCATTAGTGCTAGTGTATTTTATGTGTGGCCCAAGACAATCCTTCTTCCAATGTGGCCCAGGGAAGCCAAAAGATTGGACACCCCGATCTAGGCTATAGCAACAAGAGAGAAAATACACTAAATGTTTATTAAAACAATTATCTTAGGGAAGATGATAAAGGGGAGATTCTTTGCTGAGAAAGCTCGAATTCTGATTATGTTTTTCAGTATATTTAAATTTGGTTAATAACATTTCAACATTTGATATACTTAACATAATAGGCAATATTTCCGTGTGGAATTCCTGTTTCCCTAAATGTGTTTAAATTAAGGCCAGGAATAACAAGTTTCAGCCAGTATAAAGAAAGATAGTCAGAGGATTCACTTAAAATAATGGCAGCCTGGAGTTTGAATTATCTTTTATTTATAGTTTTCCAAAAACAGTAGTATGAATTAACTGTCGTAAAGAAATGGAAAAATATACAAAAATATAAAAAATTTAAGAAATCTTGCAATTTCAGCACCCAGAAAGAAGCTTGTTCATAGTTTAGTCTATTCCTTCTCATTATTTAAAAATATATATTCATGGAAATATAAAGGCTGTATATTAATTATTTAATGGCTGAGATCATACTAGATATACAGTATTGTTGACAATTGTCTAATATAATTAAATATTAAACAATTAATGGCCCCATAATATTTTAAATTTGTAGAAAAATTTTATTCATTTCCCTATTCATGAACATTAAGGTTGCTTCCATTTTCTTAGTCTTATGAATAGCTCTACACAAAAATAAGCATTCTTAAACATAAATTCCTGATGAAACCTTTGGGAATGTTCATGACAAAAATTTCTGAGTTATGTATCCAACAGTGTACTATTTGAAGTGTCTTGATCTATATTTCTCAATTGTTTCCCAGAAACTTTGCTGCATTTAAAACACCTCCAGAGTGTATGAAAGTGTTCATTTCATTTTACTTTTACCAGAGTTGAGTATTATCAATTTAGTATTTGCCTTTTAAAAATGTCAATAAAACAATTTTTACTTACTCTTTTTATGTATATTTAGTAGTTACCTCTGTGAATTGTTCAAATGTTTTTGTCTTTGCTATTCTTTTTTTACATAATTGTTGGTCTTTTAATGGACTTACAAGATCTCTTTACACTTCTAGACTGTTCAAACTTTGTTATATTTGGAGCAGCATTAAAACTGAGTTTGTGGTTTGATTTTAATGTCTTTCATAGTCGAGTACTTTAAACACAAACCTAAAACTTACATCACATTTAAATAGATTTTTGTCTTTGTAATTTTTCCATTGATTTATGTTTAGAAACTCCCTAATGGAAATGCAATATATATTTAATATTGCTATGAATCAGTCAGGAAAATATTTAGAAGGAAGAAAGATTGAAAATGGAAATATATGCCATATCAGAGATTAAAGTAAACTTTTAATAATGCATTTAAGATAACAATGTAACTAAAATAATTGCAACTAAAATAATGCTATCTTTAAATATATTATAAAGTAGTTAATACATTTGGAATTTATTTTAATATATTATATGGTGTGGGGGAATCTAGTTTAATCTATTCACTCACTCGGTGACTCTTTAATACTAGGCACTATTTTAAGTGCTGAGAATAGAGCTGGGACTAAAATAGACAAAAATTGCACACTGGTGGTGTATATATTTTACTAATATCTAATTTTTTAATGGAGTGCTTAACCAATTTTCCAGCATCATTTCCTTACTATGCCTTTCTTTCTCCATTCATTTCTGAAGATTTTTCTCAATTATTATAAAAAGTAAGATCTGCTTCTGGGTAATGTTTTTCTTTTATTGATTAGACTATTGATACTTACATAAATACAATTGCACATTTATACTACAATCTAATTTCTGACATGGTATATATTCCCTTCTGCAATCTTTCTTTTTCTAAAAAAAATGCCTGGCCTATTTATAGCCATTTGTTTTCACTGAATAAAATTTAGAATCACTGATAGTATACTAAAATGCTAGTGCTGAAATTTGGATTCAAATTCAAATTATTCCCAAAAGATGAGGAATCTTTACTCATCTAGAAACTTGGAAAGTCTTTCTTTTATTCACATCTCCATTTATATCTGTTAGTAAAGTTTCAACAAATTTTCTTCTTTTAGGTTTTATATATTTCTTGTTAAAGTTTTGCTTTATATTTTAATTGCTCTTATGAATAGAATATTTTCATACATTTAACAGTTGTTACTATACGAAAAATGGTATCTACACTTTTCCATTGTGTCTTGTCAATTTGCTAGTCAACCTTATTAATTCTAACAGCTTTTCAGTTCAATTTGTAGGATTTTCTAGACAATTTTGTATCAGCAATAATCGTAATTTTTGTTTCTTTTTTCCAGTAACTATATTCCTTCTTTATGTTTTATATTTAATAATTGACTAAAATATCCAAACTTGTAATATCTAATCTTATTTCTAAATTTATTCTTAAAAACCTTGAATGTTTTTCCATTACGTATGAAGTTGGCTGTTAGATTAGGTTTGGTATTCTTGATCATGGTGAAGAAATGGTTATTTTTCCCAAGGTTACTAAAAGTTCCTATGTTTTGGTTTTGGTTTTGGGCAGCGATTTATGGTAAAGTGATAGCTTTTTTCTTTTAACCTCTATTGAGTTTTGTCCCCTTAACTTATTGATGTTATATATAAGTTTCTTTTATTCTTGTTACAAATTCCACCTCGTTATTCTGAATAACTTTAGAAATTCACTGCTACATTAACTTTAGAAATGTTTGTATATATAGGCAAGAAGTGAGAGTGATCTGTAGTATTATTTTTCTCTCTGTGTAATATTTTGGCTCTATATGATTAACTTGAAAGCTTTTAATTGTGTGTGTATGTGTGTACTCTAGAATTATTATTATAGCACAAAATATGCTCAATTACAGAAATTTGGAAAGAACTCCCCTGTGAAACTACTTTGGCAAAAGTCTCTTAGGAAGATAATTCTTCAGCACTTTGTCCATTTTTTTCTGGTTTTGTTTTACTTTAGCAAGTACTTTTGGATGAAAATCAATGAGAACAGACTCAGAAGATAAGTGAAAGAAATAAATATAGGAAGCTCTTCTCTGGAAGAACATTTCAGTAGTTACATCTAAAATTAGGAACAGTTGGGTTAGGTAATTTCTTTCAGAACTTTTCTCTATACATCTTGTACAGGTAAGCAAGGAAAAATACAGCAATTAACTCAGGCTGACAAGAACTAAAGGAAAGGTTGAATTGATTTTGATAGGGATTATAAGCAGTGGGAACATGAAGCCATGGTTTCCTGTGAACAGTCTAGTTTAGAGAGTTTGCAGAGCCAAATTGTGAAAGCTACTAAAATAGAATGAGAACCATAGAGTAACTGAGGAAAATGAGAAGCAGCACCAGAAGAGCAAGTGCGGTATGACCAGGAACAATTTTCCAGTTGTATTTGTATTATATTCAATAGTTAATTCATATTTGTTTTGTGCCCTCTCCTCTACTTCATCAACATTGTCATCATTATTATTATCATAATCATGATGTTGTAGGGACATTCTATGTAGTATTACAGTTCCTGTATGTTGATTAATGTTTCATATATGTAATGACTATTACTCTGCTTACATTTCTATATAAGACATGGAGAATACCAAGGAAAATGATAATCACAATAATATATAGAGTATATTACACTTTACAAAACATTATTTTTCATTCATTCCTGAATTATAATTTGAGGATATAGTATAACCATTTATCAAGGGTGTGGGTTGAACAATAAGTCTTAAGGACTTGCCATTTTTAGCTGCTGAGGCCAAGGAAGGCCTCACAGAGGAAGGAGAATGTGAATAAACCTTTGAGATAGATCATCCTACTTGGAAGGATTGTCTTTCTTTGGCACTGGTGTATCATTGGAAGATGTGGAGTAAAAGAGTGTCATGATAAAATGAATGCTTAGGATCTAAAAGTCATGGATCTGAAAGTCATGTGTAAACATGAAGTATGCAAAAGGAAAGACCAGGGAAAGGCAAACTAGTTGAGAAGCCACTTTTATAATCTTGAGCAATGGTGAAGTGGCTCAAATACAGAAGCTTTGTGTTGGAGAAGAATATCACTGTTTTGTTGCATCAGAATATTTAAATAGTTCTATAATGTCTACTGTTTCACAATTTGTGTGGTGTAGAGTTTGGATTATTTAGAAACTGTTTCCCTGTCTAAAACATGGTGATCCTATGATTCAACATGTAGTTTTCCTCCTCATTCTACACTGGAAAGTAACTAAGGAAAAAAGTTATTTTTAGTGTTTTTGTCCTCTCAGAGTTTGGGACAGACCTTTGGGATAGGTCTTAGTGTTTATTAACAAGATGTCAAAGCCTTCAGTCATTACCTTCACTTCAGTCAACTTCAAGCAGTCAAACTGATGAATAACCAGAAAGCTGTTTATGATCCACCTGGTCATGGAGTTTAACATAATACAGAGAAGGTATGGCTAGCAATAGTACATTTATATAAGAAGTTTTACATTTGGATCCAAAAAAGTTTTATTCATATCTAAGATGTTAACAAGGATTTAGACAATAAAAATTTGGATTTCAAAAACTAAAGCTAGACAACAATTTTTTTTTTTTTTAATTTAGGCTTATTGTTCCTCCCTCTACCAGGAATCGTACCCCTCACGCCTATCTCAGGTGGCCATAGAAATTAAGAAATAAAAGCAATAGAGGATGGAACCTTGTTTTCTGGGAAATAGACACAAATAACATACACTACAAAAGAAATGGCTGTAGAAATGAAAGATGTTACATTAAACTAATTTTCATTCTCCTTTCTTGGACTCCTTATCCCTTTTTCATATCCCAGTTATTATGTTTTCTATTCAAACCACAAGAAACATTTCCATGATGAAAACATAAATCAATTTTTAAAGACCTTTTAAATATTAAAATGCACCCAACCTGTGAGAGTCGGAATGAATGACAAAGGTTTTCAGGAGCATTTAGGAAGTTCCAGGAAATATTACAAACTTCAGGCAAAAGTATCAGGTCATACTTTTCAGAGAGAAAAGAGGTTCAGTGTCCATAAAAGTTAGAAAAAAGTAAATGTTTTCAATGGACAAAGTGGTTGGAAAATATCAAGAATAACTTTTAAGCTTAAATTCCAGGCTACATTTTACTTTTTTAAAAAGTTATGACATTTGATAATTTCTCCTCTTAAATCTTGGTACTTGGCAGAAACAGAACTCATAGATGTCCTTAATTTAGAGATATTCCAGAGCCTGGATTTAGATGGGTGCAGTGAAGTTTGTAGTTTCACTGATAGAGAGATGTAATAAAGATTTGGAGGTAGCAGCTGGTTTCTTGGGGAAAATAGACCTCAGGCAAAGAGATGCAGGGCAAGAGATCTCAGGTCAAAAGAATGATGGTAGTCTTCCAATTATATTAAGATATATTTTATAAGAGGCTTTTATGTAGACAATTATATGTGGGAAGTTTAACTTTAAAGAAAGACAGACTTGGAAACAATGATAAAATGCAATTAATTATGACAGGTTTTGTCACATTGTTTTTCTAAAGGTTAAATTTAATCCAAAAATATCACACTTGATATTTTGAAATTCTTTTGTCATCAAAATCAGTGATACTTACAGTATGAGTCAACATACATAGAGCTAATATTTTATAATATTTCCCTTGTATGTGTATTATGTTATCAGTACAATTATTCAGCTCTCCCCATGAGTACTTAGATGTTACTAGATGTGAAATTTACATGACAAAATATTTCAATAGACATTAGAGTGTATTTTTAAAGCGGGCATTTTTTTTTTCGTGCTCGCTTTTTCATGTGAAATTTTAATAATGTAGAATTCATTCTTCCTCTGAAATGTTGCTAGTTCAAAGGTTTTGGAAAACTGAAGTGTTCTTTGAAGTGCTTTGAAATATTTTACAAACGTCTTTCACGAACAAATTTGTTTTTTACAGACTGCTCTGCTCATTGACACACCAAGACACCACTTCAAACGTTACAGCAGAGCTGTGGACAGGCAGGCAGCCACAACAGACAGGACGATCTTGAGACAGACAAGCTGCAATCATGGGGAGAGGGACTTAAAAAAAAATCTCAGGAGTCTCTCAGACTGGAGGTGAAAAGTCACTCACCAAGTACACCAGGTTCTGTAACCACAACCTATAGGCCCAGGAAGGTGCTAGGGATATTATGAAATATGCTGCTAGATCCAGAGTTTTCTGCAGCTAACCAGATTCTCCAAACAGAATATGATTTCTTGCAGCAGCGTCTTTGAACTTGGAGATTAGCAATCACAGCTCTACTTATCAGTTAAAATATATTTTCAGGTACATTTGCAGTATTAACAATATGAACTAAAATGAAACATTCTGATACTTTCCAAATAAAAAGACCTCTTTAAAAAAAGTTTTTAGAAATCCCATTTGATCCTAAGAAGCTCTCAGGGCGTATTGATTGGGAAAGTATTTATTTAAAAATTAAAGCTATTAAAAATGTATAATACCTTCAATAAATTTCACTTTTGTTAGTCATGAGAGTATTTATGGTCCTCTGAACTTGGTACATACATGTTGATAATATAGTTTATTTAAACATTTCTTATAGCTTTGAACATCTTGAAATAGCATTGAGGTCCAGATTATGGGGAAAAAATACCCTACTCTTTGTTCCCTAGAATTTTCTTTTTGGCTTTTACATTTAATCTTACAGATTTGGAATTTTCAACTATGGATGTGATTCCATTTACAAGTCTCTGACAAGAGATTTTATAAAGCAAGTTATGTTGAAATGCATTCAATAGTTTACTTTAAAGAAATTTTTTCGTAAAATCTTTGGAAAATAAAGGCATATTTTATAAAGTGAATAATGTATATTTCCCATGATTGGCATCTCCCATATTGGGTACCAGTTTAAGAACTTGTTTATATACAAAGATAGACACTTAGAAGATGAGAGAAAGGCCTTTAATACCAGTACTGCTATAACTTACTATCTGGCTGGTAGGAGAGTAAATGTAATAGATTTAGGATAGTATGATCAAAAATTAAATGCCAATTTAGATATTCTCACCACACTTATAAGTACCAGTTTGAAAAAAAAAACACCTAGTATTTGGAATAGAAAGGACTGGGAATCAGAAGTAGGAACTGGATCACAGAACTGGTTCAATCAGAAGAGAATAAATTATGAAATATATTGACAACTTAAAAAAGTGGATGGGAAAAGAGAGGCAGACATTGAATTTGTACATCTGAGTCACTTACAAGGAGGTACATAGGGTTCAATTTTAAAATTATTCAGTGGGAAGATAAATATTTTTAAGGTATGGATGATATTTACAGTAAAAATTACCCATACTATCCAACATATGAATAAAAATGAGGAATCTTGGTCTGTCCTCCTAAAATCTAAGAAAGGCTATGAATCCATCAATGGGAAATTTCTTTACTTAACTCAATGACATTATATAATAAATATGACAAAAATTAAATGATATAATATAAAAATTTAATTATTCAAAATTATTCTAGAAAAAATTTGATTCATCAAAAGAAACATAAACAGCTATCAAAGTAGCTATCAAAACTCAGCCACAGAAACTATGAATTAACAGATCATTGATTTTAAACCACAGAGAGAAGAAAAAATGTTGTGTTACATGCCAAAAAGTGCCAAATATTTGAGGTGATGAATAATTAGCTTGATTTAATCATTCCGTGTTTTAAAAATCATAACATCATTTTGTAGCCCTTAAATATTTACAACTATAATTTTCAATATATAATAATTTGATTTTTAAACCAAATGTTGTATTTACGCTCAGAGTATTGAAGACCTTCTTTCTTGGTGTTAATTTTTTAAAATGTTATTACAGTTCTTAGATGCTCAAGAGTTAAAGTAAAAAATACCTCTAAGCATCCCATCATTATTAATTATGACAGTGAATTTAATGAAGAGACATTTTAAAATTAACACTCTTCTTAACCTCCATCCACCACTTGGCCAGCAAATTAAAGAACAGTCTTTTGTAATGTTGTTACAGTTGGTAATCAAGATAAAGCAACTCCGCAGAACCCTGCTGCTCTTAATGTAGGCTTATCTTTGATGGCTGAAGCAGCATTACTTGAAGAAATTGCCCTCCATTTCTATTTACCTTATTCCTAAAAAACACTTGTCTCTGTGTTTTTGGGAAAAGGATATCAATATATGGTGAATATTAAATAAATGACAATAAGAGAATATAGTATGTTCTGTTTCTATGTTAAATTGCTTATTTGCATTTTTTCTCTTGCTAAAATTGATACAATCTCTGTTTAGCTTTCTTCATGTATTCAACTTATACTGTTGCAATCTAAATTAAGACCATTAGAAGAAAAAGATAAAATACTATGGAATTAGAGTTAAGGAACTCATTAGGTGTTAAGAATATTCTAGGTACTTACATTTTTTAAAATGAAGATTCATTTTTAAATAAAGAAGCATAGGCAAAGAGAGAACGTGATATTTTCTGTGTTGTATATTACGAATTATTTGATTTTTATATATCCAAAGGGAGAATGGAATAACTTTCTTTATATAGAAGCTGTTGCTCACAAGCTCTCGTCTCCCTAGTAGCTGATGGATTGGGTTTTTCCACTGCCATTATGAACAATGGCCGTCAGGAGAAAAAAAAAATCAGTCTTTGAGACTCAGCGAAAGGATTTTTGTTTGTTTTCGTTACTAAAGAGTAGAAAAAAGCATGCATGTATATATACAGCAAATACTTCAGTTGAACTTGAGGTCTTAGATGAAATTTATACTAGACATCAAAATGCAGGGACAGATAGGAAAAATATTTTGTGAAGAAAAAGCAGAGGATTTTTATATTGCTGAAAATGTACATAGAATTTTCTATGTGAAGATTGGGCTTATAAGGAAAAGTCTGGGTAAAATTTCAGGATTTAAGAGAATACCAATAAAGTGAAGATTGACATTAACCAGACCAGGCTATAAATACCACACAAAGAGACCAAACAAGTCCTCCCCTGACAGGTCTGACCACCTCTCCTGTTCTATAATGAACAACACTGGAAAGAAACCTGTTGTTCTTTCTGGATCAGCGAAACTTAATATGTTAGTTAGAGAACTTTTTTTTTTGTACGATTTTGCATTTGCGAATTTACCTAATACCGTCATACTGATATGTGTAGGTTAAATAATGCAGTGTGATGGTATAGTCAAGCCTCTACAAGTGTCATCATTTAATTATCTCTGTTGTCTTCCTTATCACTCAAACTAATATGACTTAATTTTTCTCAATATCAGTTTAGTGTGGAGGAGGAAGCCACTTTCATGTTTAAGAAAAAGCTTTAATTGCCTGTACTGTAAAAAAGGAAAATGTTAACATGAAGGTAAACATACCATTTTTCTCTGCTCTATTTTATGTGCTTGAAAAATAGTAGTTCACAAAGCTTGCTTTGTATTAATATCACTGATTTATATATATTTTATTCTCTTTTTTAGTCTTTAAAATATGCATTACATTCTAATAAGACTACTGCAGCTGTAACAAATGGTGGCTATTTATATATTATTGACTGTGAAAATATTTTATTATTTAATGTTCAATATCCAATGATTTTGAGTATAAATTCTAATAGTATTCTTAAAAAAATCTTCCAGAATATTATTCATAATCAATATAAATATGAGCAATATATAAAAGCATTGATATTTCATTATTTAATATTTTCAAATAATTATTATCTAAAATGTGTTTTGGTTGAAAGTTCTAAATTCTATTTTAAATTATTCCCTGATGTAAGAAATATCCAACAAATATTAATTGAAGATTTGCCTCATACACTTGTTATGGAAGTTTCAAAATTAAATCTTATATGGTCAGCAAAAAGAAGTGATGTTGACATATGTAACTTTCCAAATTAAAATGTTTTATGAAAGGAACATTAATAAATAATATATAAAGTGAATATGTCAATCTTACAAGTGGCTCAAACTGCAAATGTTTTGCAAAGAAATACACTTCACTGCAGATAATTGATAATAAAATTAAAATGATCTCTGATACAACCTTCAAAGTATGGTCTACTTTATAGAACAGGATTAATTCACTATATTTAACTAATTGTGGTCTAAGAATAGCCAAAGCCCCATTTGTGTTCCTTAAAAATGATAATGAAAATGTGAGTCTGTGTTACATAAAATTCGAACTGCATCTTATGAAGTTAAGACAAATGTGTGGGTCCAACGTGAATGAAATACATTACTTATCAAAATTTATTTATTTCTCTAGTAATTCATCAACCACTACCCTTGTAATTTCTTCTTACCACATATGATGCTGGTAAGATCCAAAGTTTTCACCAGAGAATGTCGATGACATCTGTATTCTTGTTATCATTTTCTAAGATGGCACTAAAACTATTTATCCAATATAGATTGGAATACTAAATTTTACTATATCTTTATTATTTCACATTAGTCTTAATTTCTCTCTGCATCTTCTAAGCAACTTGAGATCAGAGCTTATCTGTTTTTGGTTAGCCTAGTAGTTGTACTAGAGTAAGTATTCAATAAATAATTTAAAAATTACCAAATGAATAAATGTGTTATGCTGCAGAAGCATTTGTATCAAAAAGACATTTAGTATCTTCCTTGAAATGTAGTTTGATGTACTGTTTTCTAAAGTAGATGAGAAAGCCCAAATCAAGTGTAAATAAGACAAGATTTCCAAAGTCGTAATTTTGTTTTCTTTTTTTAAATTTAATTTTATTTTTTTAATTTTAATTTTTGTGGATACATAACAGTTGTACCTATTATGGGGTACATATTATATTCCGATACAAGCATATACCTTAAACAGTAATCATTTCTTTGTGTTAGGAAGATTCCAATTTCACTCTCTTAGTTAACAATATACAATAAATTATTGTTAACTATAGTCACCCTTTTGTGCTACTTAACACTATATCTTATTCTTTCTATTTAACTATATTTTCGTATCCATTAATCAAAGCAGTGATTTTCAAACGGTGTTCCATGAATTCCTAGTGGGTTTTAGAATGTTGCTCAAAAGGTGAAGAGGTAAAAGGAGAGATATTAGGTAGTGAATATAATTTATACATTGGCATTAATAAGACATTCTTTGAAGAAAGAGCTGTGCTGTTAAAGAGTGATTTGAAAAGCCTGTTTAATAATCTGTAGAGATAGTTTGGAGGTAAAATAAATGTTTGATTTTATCATGATGAGAGCTTGGACTGTTTACATACCCTATTGTGTCTCCAGTATGAAGCATAGTCCTTGCACATTATAGTCGTCCAATAAATATTTATTTTTTATCAGGCATGACAATGACAAGTTGGTTAACATTTTGGTTATATACCATGATATTTAATTGCAATAAGCTCAGTAAGCAATAGCACTAGATTACTTATAATTGTTTATTCTATTTCTGTGTTCATGATTAAGTTTGGTGCACTTCTAATGGTCACTTTTAAATTTGTAAATTTTTACATGGGTTCAAGGTAAAGTGAAATAGTATTTCTTGAAACTGCATATTTAAAGAGGGAACATTTAAAATAATAAATTTAACAATAAAACTAAGACTGTTCAGGCTCAAAATAAAGTGACAGGTGGAATCATATTCACACTTATCAATTAATTGTGCAGCTATTATTATCCATACTGATAAGCATATATCCAATGAAAGTAATATTCCAAAAACTCACACAAAAACCATTGGTCATCTGGGCTCATTTTTTAGAGGATATAATTTCTGCAGTTTCTCAATAAGTCTTAGATAATACAATTTTACAAAATTGGTTCTATGTTTCCTGCCAAATCATTTTTGAACACAAATAAACAAGAATAAAAATAAAATTATCAATTTATCTCAACATATATTGAACAACATAGTGTCATAAAAATGTATGCAACAAAATTTAAATATGACAATTGAAATGCATTTATAGAGTTTTTTTTTTAAATAAAAACCTAAATGCATTAGATGTGAGGAAGAATCATATACTATTAGAGAAAATGCTTTGAACCTTCCTCTACAGATATTGCAACAAGAATGTGAAATGGACAGGCAATGACGAAAATACAATTATTCCTATTGTCTCATGATACCATCTACAGATACTCTGAGAGTGCACATCCTAGATGCTATTAAAATCTTATGTCATGTGAAGTCTAACTATTCAGCTAGGCAAGAGGAGGGTGTTACAGATATTCTCATATTTTTTTGTACAATACATTCTACAGTCCAATTAAAAGAAGGTCTAGCACTTGTAAATCACTGGAAAAATATATAACATTAAAACAATATTTAAAGTTTTTATTACATCATTAAATAAGTTGGTCAATATCTAGTGATGGTTGTAACAACCAAGAGCAATGGTAAATAATGTAGAAGTAGGTGGTTTTTCCAAAAGCTGTTGCAGAAAAATATGTTCAAGTTTTCTGTTATTGTGTGTTGCATAGATAGATGTAGTGGTTATACGATGCATCAACTTTCATCACAGTGTTAGATAAATGTCATATCAGTTACATATTTTGTTAAGGTCTCACCTTTCAATTGCAGATTTTTCAGAGCTTTTTGAAATTATACAGCAATGAATTTTAAAACTTCCATTGTTTTTATGGTAGAGTTTGTTGACTGCCCCAAGGCAAGGTGTTAGTACAGATATTTCAAATGAGACAGTAAATGCTCCTGTGTTTTAATAAACAGACTCCATTAACTAAAATTGGCTCAGATATTACATGACTTTCCCCCATACATATCTTGCTAATATTCGGAGTAAGCCAAAGAAACTCCTTGTAGTCGTGTATTATCGCAATGTCATTTTACTTACTTAAAACTGCAGATGAAGTGTCAGCAATCAAAACAGAGCTTTAAAGTTTTGATTTGAAATGTAAGTAGCATATATTTACTGTTTTGAAACTTTGATAGAGATAGGGTGATTTAGCTAATTTTAGACACTGACATTGTTGAACACAGAATGACTAAACGATACATTCAGAAATTATTTTCCCAAGAATGATCATTTAAAATGGCTGAGGAACTGTTCATCAAACAATTCCAACTTGAAAATTTAACAATTAAGGTTTGAGAGCAGATGTTAGATAATGTTAGTAATTCAACCTTGAAACAATTTTCTGCTACTTCTCCTTTAGTCTTCCAGATGAGTTAAATTGAAGAGCATCATGAAATTGCAGGATGAGCTGTTAAAAAACTGTTATCATTTGCAATTGTTCTATGTAATACAGAATTGTTTTTATATGATGCAACCCAAAATAAAACAGAAATAATTTGGATGTTAAGGCTGATATAAGACACTACCTTGTATTTACCATCTCTACATAGAAATTTTTGTTTAGACAATAACCTTTGGGTTATCATTGACTGCCATTGCTATTATACATTAATAAATAAGAAATAAATGCATACAAATAAATTACCACTTTACTGTTTGTGGTTGTATGCTAATTTTCATTTGGCAAAGAAAGGTCATCTGCTAAAAGTGTTGGAAAATAATGTTCTAGATGTCCTATTCAAGTATTAAGTATCAAGACACACCTCTAATTTCTCCTTTAAAATATGATGACTATAATAGCTAATCTCCAGGACTGTTGTAAGAATTAAAGAAAATATGTGAAATGTTTACAGAGAATTTATGAAGCATTATTGAAGCACTTAGCAAAGTGTCTGTCCTCAAATAATCATGTCATAAATTCTGTTATTATTATTACTCTAGGAAGTATCCGCCTTGGGAATGAATGAAAAAAATTCACTGAGAACACACTGGACAGTTCTGGCTTTTTTGGTCTTGATATCATAGCTCGGCCACTAAAATTTCTTAATATAATTTGTTACAGTTCCATTTGAGAATATGACAGAAACTACAGACCTGCTTCCACTCATGTCAATTTTTGTATTTTTCCACGACGTTCACAGTTTTCTAGGGATTGAGTCTATCCAGACACTCCAGATTAAGATCCCTGCCTTAAGTTTGATCTTTAGAGATATCAGTAATGCAACCAGTTATTCAATAAAATAAGCCTAGACTTATACAATTTCCAATATACACTTAACTATCACCACAACTACACAAGATTTTAGAACTCAGCTCATTGGCTTTTTTGTTTTGTCGTTTGTAAAGAACATTCTTACAGCCATTAAACTGGCTATTCAGAGATTCAAGTTCAGATGTCTGTCAGTTTTGTTTCTTCTCTTAAAATAGAGAAGACAACTGTGAAAAAAGAACGTGGAAACTGTTCTTTTTCTTCTTTCAGTAATAAACCTGTACTTTTTCAAAACTTCTTTCCTCAAGTTATGATCTGATACAAAAATTAGAAAAGTGTGTATCATTGATGTGTGAAAAATAAATGAGGATTGCAAATGAGCTGAAATGCTGTAACTTAGATTAGTAATTTCTGTTTACCAAAATTATAAATTTTGTTAAGTGCAACACAGAGTATGTCACTCATTCCTTTTTTAAAATGTTTTAAAGGATTTTCAGAGATGAACATAAAAAATTTCCCTCTTCTTTCTTTTAAAGAAATAAAAGATGTAGATGATTAGCATTACGGTACATCAATTAGTGCCTCTGTTCTCTTATAATATATCATATGTCAAAACTTCTGTCTTTGCAATAACAAAAATGACCTTTTGGTGCCATAAGCTCTGGCTGACCTTTGAGTAGCCATAACAGTGGCAGAGAAACAATAAAGATACATCAAGCAAGAGTTACTTCTTGCCACTGGGATTCTCAGGGAATGAGCCGGGATGCTATAAGGAACTTGCTCAACTAAAGTTGTAAGTAAAAATGAACAAAAAGACTTTCTATTATGAGAATCAACTTCATGACCTTGAAGTGGTATTTAAATATTTCAGTTAACATAAAGCTTACAGTAGTGTGCACTTTAGAGAAAGTGCAATGTTCAGAATATACTTAGTGAGTGATGTAAATATCAACATTTTGAAAGTTACCTATCTAGTTTAAAGTAAATTTATTAATGGAAAATATAATTTAAACACAAGAGTAGTGTAGCTTAATTTAGAAAAATGTAATAGAGAATGATAGTTTTTTATTTGACTTCCTCTCATCAATTAAAATGTTAACATCAGCTTGTCACAGAGAAACCATTTCTTTTCAAATAGCTTGGAACCACACACTGGGCTGATGTTTGAAATCTGTATCTGTATGATTTATCTAGAGGGCACCATTTGAACATTTATCATCTTTGCTGTCCAGAGTGTCTAATTTTGTTTATGTTTTTCATGAAGTGTGGAATCACAATTATGAATTTATATAAACCCAAGCTCTGTAGTTAAATAAGATGAAAGACCTGAACTGCTTCAGTACATTCCAGTGTGAGCAAATTGGGATTCTGGTTACCATGAGGCTCCAGCTTCTGTGAAGTTGTTGCGGGGAGAAAGAGTGGGGGGTGAGGAGTAGAGAGGGAGATAATTTCATCAAAGGAAGCAGGGTTTGTGTGAGAATTTGACCTGCTAAAGAACAATGAGTTTAGCTCTTCAAATATGGTTTCAGTAATTATTTTCATGATGTTGTTTTGTTATCTGATAGACACCTGTGATCACCTTTGTGTTGGTTAATTTTGCTGTAATCTTTTAGTATATATTTTTAATGCTCAGTCTTTTTTATTTTTAACACAATCTCAAAGTCTATAGCAAAATACTCTTAAAATAGTGGAATCATCATTCAATTCTCTTGCACATTTGTATTTAAATTCATTTTCAAAGCAACATGTTCTTATTCTGATATTTTCTTCATTTGATTAAAACTTAGATTTAAGTATATAGTCACTTTTATTATAAAATTCTTATAAATAACTCTTAGCTTCATTCCTTTATTCAATTGGCATTCTACTAAATATCAGCTATTCTGGGCTCTGTGCTAAGATTTGTGAGACAAAAATGAATAAAACGAAGACAATGCTCAGAAACAGCAAATCTTGTTGAATTGTGCTTCTCCTCTCTAGTTCAGCTACATCATGCTAAAATAATTGGTGGATTCACAAAATCCGTTCTTTAAAACATGCATCATTTGCAGCAGGAGGTGGGGAGATGGGGAAGAGAATAGAATATACTTTATATTAAGTAGTTTTTAATAGAAATAATTTTAAAGGCATCACTAGTCTCCAGACTACCTCTCGTCACTGTCACCCTAAGTAGAAACTCCCTTTCTTTTCTTTACTTATCTTCCTTTCAAGGTTCAGGTCATACAACCTGTTCTAAGCAGCCATCCTCTTCTCTAGTCTTTAATGAGCATGTGGAACTTTGCAAGACCCTTATTGATGGTACACTCAATTAATCTTAGAACATGCTACCATGAATAATTTATCTTTATTTACTGTTTGCCCTAAATTTGCAATCAGGATTTAAATCCTGCAAGGAAGGATCCATATTTTCTGGGGTTTCATATCCCCAGTGAGGTGCTTTATTCAAACCTGATACTCTAGATGTGGTTGTGATGATATTTTCTATTAGATGTAACAAATACAGCACCTGATATTTTACTGGTTGGTAACATATTTTTGTATCCTATTGAGTAATACACATGACCATAAGAGGGAGTGAAATGACCTAAGTCTCATCAAGCCTCAAGTGACACAAATAATGATAGGTTCAACTTCCACAGTGGTCACTGAAAGGATAATACCTGGACTAAAGTAATGAATTTTTGTATAGGAGGGAATTTTAATGAGCATCCAAGTAAGAAACTGTTTTCTTCCTACAAAAATTTAGGAAGGCTTAAGAAATCCCTCGTGCAATAATTGCAACCTATCTCTCCAATCTGTATTTCAAATAACTACCTCTTTAATTCAGAAATCTGAGACTCACATCCTTCTATTTAAAATTCCTTCAGTTACCCCCTCATTATGAAGTATAAACTCCTTAACATATCATGTACAAGTCTTCTCATGACTGGCTCCTGACTAACTCTGTGGTTTCATGGTCAGTATTGTTTCTCAGGATCTCCATTCTGTTTGATTGTCAAGTTGAATTCCTGACGCCCTATAAGAGCATCTTTTCCTCTCAACCTTTGTAAGTGATAGTTTATTTATTTATTTATTTATTTGGTATAATATTCCTCCTTCTCTTTCCTTGGACAAATAATTCCTTAGGTCTCTCCAACATTACCTCTTTTGTGAAAACTTCCCTTCCCTGCTGTTGGTGTCCCTCTCTTTTTACATAGCACCTTAGGCAAAGGCATGCATAGTACTGCTTAGCTGCTCAACTCCAGGGCCACTGTTTACATTTTAGTCTCTTTGTATTGCACTGTGAAAAGCCATTTATCTAGAATAAAGTGTGAATTTCCTACCACTCTGAGGCCCTATCTGTGTCATGATTTTAACTTACTACATACTTTGTTATTGTCTTTTCACTTATTTCCACTTCCTCTTCCCCAGGATCAGTGTTTCTAGAATTGTGGTGTGAGGATGCCAGGCATCAGAGCCACCTAGGAGTGCTTATAAAAACTTCAGAGTGCCTTAATTGGCCCTATAGCAGCAAAGTTGCTATTTACGGGATTCGAACATCTCCTTTTTAAACAAGATGCCCAGGAGACAACTTTGCTTCTTATAGTTTGAGAACTATTACAGTTGACTTAGAACTCCTTGAGGCACCAACTATGTCCTACTCACTTTTGTATCTTCAGCACGTATTCTGGCATGCAGCAGAACTGAATACATATTCCCAAATATGAATTATTGTGACTATATTATGAATGGAAAAAAACTGTAAGACTGTGGTTCTTGGATGTTTTAAAAATAACTGTGTTGTGGATGGAGCTGGAAGCCATTATCCTAAGCAAAGTAATGCAATAACAGAAAAGCAAATACTGCATGTTCTCATTTGTAAGTGGGAGCTAGACAGTGAGAACACATGGACACAAAGGAGGGAACAATAGTCACTAGGGCCTAGTTGAGGGTGGTAAATGGAAGGAGGGAGAGGATCAACAAACTACCTATCAGGTACTATGCTTATTACCTTGGCAATGAAATAATTTGTACACCAAACCCCCATGGCAGGTAATTTACCTATATAACAAACCTGCACATGTATCCCTGAACCTAAAATAAAAGCAAAAAAAAAAAAAAAAATCAAGATATCAACTATGCTGGACAGGACATCAGTCCTTTTTATACTGCCTCCAGCTACCCTTTGTGGAAGCTAAGTTTCAGGCAAGTATGGTAAAGAGGTAAGGGTTCTTTTCTCCCACCCAACCCCAACTGATAAGACACAGACTCTTCCTTGGACACAGCAACACTGAGACTACTGTGAAACATTTGCCTTTGCCCTGGCTCATAAGGTACGGATTTCACATTGGGAGAGAGAAGTGGAGAAGATCTGAGGCTATTGCACCCCCCTCCTTTTAGCACACGACTCCTAAAGCAAGGATGTCTATCTTAGAGAAGCCTGCTGTTGTTTCTGTCCTAACGCCAGAGTCATAGCTCAGAGATTTTGCTCAGGAGAAGAAGCAGGTTCGAGAACAGAGAGCTCCAAATCACTCTTCTCTCAATCTTATTTTATTTACAATATAACATGAAGAAGTTCAAGCCTAAGGATGTTCTCAAAAACAATGCAGGTGATTATGGGGAAAGGTAATTGAAAGGAAAGTGGTAGACTCATTGGACAAGTAGGCTAAACTGCAGCTGATTTGTTTATACAAGAGAACCACAGCAAGAACCCGCTTGGGGTTATAGGAAATCTGAAATACCAACCTGCAGTCTGAATTTTATTGGTTTAGTTTGTGGCGCAATTTATGTACTAATACATTTTTGACAACAATAGAGTGCAACTGACCAGTGATTAGTGGATATTAACAGCTGGGATTGAACAGGGAAAGAAACAATCAACGAGAGGCCCGATAAAATCACTTTCATTGAGGATGACTGTGGGCATATACAAGGCTACAGCTTTTGAGGAATATCAGAGGCTTACTACTTCTGAGATAAGTAGACATCACTAAAATAATTAACTAAATTACAGTTAATTATAAACTGAATAAATACATAACCATGATGACCTTGGGGAGGTGGTGGTTACCAGCACCCAGTATTACAACAACATATTACTTAAAACATCTGTTCTCCAAAAAATCATGAGATATGCAAAGAAACAGAAAAGTATGACCATATACCAGAAAAAAAAACAGGTAATAGATACTATCTCTGAGAGTAATCAAATTTTATATTTAAAAGAAAAAAAAAAACGTCAAAGTAGCCATTATAAATATGTTCAAATAAATTAGTTCTTGATTAAATAAAATAAGGTATGATGTCAATGTCACATCAAATAGAAAATATCAATGATGGAACTTATAATAACCAAATAGAAATTTTAAATTTGAGAAATTCAAAACTAAAATGAAACATTTTTTATGGGAGCTACACAGTTTTAAAATGGCAGAAGAAGGAACTAAACTTGAAGATAGATTTATAGAAATTATGCAATACAAAGAACAAAGATAAAAAATAGTTAAGAAAAATGAACAGAGCCTTAGAGAAACATGGGATACTATCAATCACCCATGTGTCATGTGATTATCAAAAGAGGAGAGAGAGAAATGGAGCATAAAAATGTTCAAAACACTAATGGTTCAAAATCTTTCCAATCAGTTGAAAAATGTTGAAATATACATCCACAAATCTCAACAAACTCCAAAAGGGTAAATGCAAAGAGGTACACAAATAGAGACGTTATAGTACAAATTCTGAAAGTCAAAAGACAAAAAGTAAAAGCCAAACCTTTCAAAGAGAACCCCAATAATAATACAAGTTGACTTATCTGCAGAAACAATGAGGGCGGGGAAACAGTGAGGTAACATATTCTGAGTGCTCTAAGGAAAACACACACACACACACACACTCCAAAAGCTGTCAACCAAGAATCCTCTAACTATGAAAGCTATCTTTCAAAAGCAATGACAGAATGAATATCTCAACAAAGAATGAAGCTTATTTTCGGCAGGAACACAATATAAGAAATACTAAAGGAAATTCTTTAGGCTGAAAGCAAGTGATCTCAGAAAATAATTCAAATTGACACACCTACAAAATAAAAAGCACCAGTAAAGAGAAACATGTAATTATAAAACATAGTAGGAATGAATGTTTATCTCCCTTTTAAAATGATTTGTATAAAATAATATGCATATAATGTACTATTTGACCTATAACATGTAATCATGTGTCACATCACAAGGTTTCAGTCAAGGACAGATGGCACATACAACAGTGGTCCCATAAGATTATAATGGAGCTGAAAGATTTTTATTGCCTAGTGACATTGCAGCTATGTATACAGTTGTAATGCAATCCATGACTCACATGTTTGTGGTGATGCTGGTGTATGTAAGCAGACCTACTGCATTGCCAGTCATATGAAGAGTATAGCATATACAATTATAGAGTATATAACACTTGATAATGATTAATAAACAAATCTGTTAAATGTCTATGTGCATATTATACTGTACTTTCTGTTGTTATGTTAGAGTGTCCTCTTACTTATTTTTTAAAATGTTATTGTAAAGCAGCGTAAGGAAGGTCCTTCCCAAGAATACTTCTGGAACTGTTCCAGAAGAAGGCATAGTTTTCACAGGAGAGGAAAATTCCGTGCATGTGATTGCCCTGAAGACCTTCCAGTGGGACAAGATGTGGAAGTGGAAGACACGGATATTGATGATTCTGACCCTGTGTAGGCCTAGGCTAATGTGTGTGTTTATGTCTTAGTTTATTATTATTATTATTATTATTATTATTATTATTATTATTATACTTTACGTTCTGGGATACATGTGCAGAACATTCAGTTTTGTTACATAGGTATACACCTGCCATGGTGATTTGCTACACCCATCAACCGGTCACCTACCCTAGGTATTTCTCCTAATACTATCCCTCCCCTAGTTCGCCAGTAGGTTATATGTGCCTAGGGATTTATCTATTTCTTCTAGCTTGTCTTGTTTGTTTGGTATATAATTCTACATAACAATCTCTTATAATCCTTTTTATTTCTATGGTATCAGTTGTAATGTCTTCCCTTTCATTTATGATCTTATTTATTAGTCTTCTCTCTTTTTTCTTCATCTAACTAAGGGTTTGTCAATTTTGTTTATCTTTTCAGAAAATTTACTCTTGATTTTGTTGATTTAATTGTTTTTTAAGTCTCTGTTGTATTTATTTTTGTTCTGATCTTTGATATTTTCTTCCTTCTGCTCACTTTGGGCTTAGTTTTGTTTTGTTTTTCTTTTTCTAGCTCATTGAGATATAATGTTAGATTGTTTATTTGAGATCTTTCTTTTTATTTTGATGTAGGCATTTATTGCTATACATTTTCCTCTTAGAATGGCTTCTGGTGCATGCCATAGATTTTGGTATGTTGTGTTTCCATTTTCATTTGTCTCAATATAATTCTAAATTTCCCTTTTGATTTCTTTTGACCCGTTGGTTGTTCAATTTTTACATATTTGTGAATTTTCCAACATTTCTCCTTTTATTGATTTCTAGTTTTATATCACTGAGATCATAAAAAATGCATGATATGATTTCAACCCTCTGAAATTTGTTCAGACTTGTTTTGTGACCCAAACTATTATCTATCTTGGAAGAAATTTCTGTGTGTGCTTGAGAAGAATGTGAACTCTGTTGCTGCTGGATAACATGTTATATATATATATGTACTTTAAACTAAAAGACCTAACAGATGTGTGTGTGTGTGTGTGTGTATATATATATCTGTCTATATATGTATATATCTGTCTCTCTCTCTATATCTGTCATATATACATATACACATATATGTATATATAAATGTCATATATATGTATATATGTGTGCATGTGTGTGTGTGTGTGTGTCTGTTAGGTTCTTTAGTTTAAAGTATAGTTCAAGTCTAATGTTTCCAGAAATATTTTCTGTTTAGATGATCTGTTTATTGTTGAAAGTGGGGGTATTGAAGTCCCCTACTATTATTGTATTACAGTCTGTCTTTCCCCTCAGATGTATTAACGTTTGCTTTATATACTTAGGTTCCCTGACTTGTAGTACCTCTGTATTTGCAATTATTATACTCAACAAATTGACCTCTTTATCAATATGTAATGACCTTCTTTGTTTCATTTTACAATTTTTGACTTAAAGTCTATATTGTCTGATATAAGTATAGCTACATCTGCTGTCTTTTATTTTGCATTTGTATAGACTATCTTTTTTTATTCCTTCATTTTCAGTCTATGTGCATCCTTAAAGGTGAGGTGAGCCTATTGTCCTATTGTAGGCAGCATGTAGTTGGGCCTTTTTAAAAAAACAAAACAAAACTATTCAACCACCATATATCTAATTACTGAAAAGTTTAATCCATAATCCATGTACATGCAATGAAATTATTGATAGGTAAAGTCTTACTATTCCCATTTTATAATTTTTGTCTGTTTTTTTAAATATATGCTTTGTTTCCTCCTCTCTTGCTCCCTTCCTTTGTGGCTTGATGGTTTTCTGTAGTGACGTGCCTTGAATCCTTTGTATTTTTGTTTTGTTGATCTGCTATAAATATTTGCTTTCTAGTTACCATGAGGCTTACATAAAATACCTGATACTTCTAACAGCCTATTTCAAACAGATAACAACTTAACTTTGATTGCATACAACTCTATAATTTTACTCATCCCCCAAATTCAATGTTCGTGGTGTTAAAATTTACATTATTTTGTAATTTATGTCTTTTTACAATTTATTTTAGCTGTAGTTTTTAAATAGTTTTGTCCTTTAACCATCATACTAGAGTTCAAATTGCTTTTAGCACTAAAATTACAGTCCTAAAGTATTCTGAATATGACTCTATGTTTCTTAGACAATTGAGATTTGCATTTTTGTATATTTTATGTAATGAATTAACAGGTTTTTGTTTTAGTGCCTACAACTCCCTTTAGTAATTCCTCTAAGGCAGGCCTAGGGATGAGGAACTCTCTTCGCTTTGTTTTTCTGGGAAATTTTTCATTTCTCACTACTGAAGAATAGTTTTGCTGGGTAAAGTATTCCTGGTTGTTGAGATTTTTTTTGTCTTTTTTCGTCTTTTCTTTTCCTTCAGCACTTTGAATATATCATTTATTTCTGCCTTGGCCTGCAGGTTTTCTGCTAAAGCAAGTTGGGACTCCTTTGTGTGTGATATGTTTCTTAACTCTTGTTGCTTTTAGAATTTTTTTGTCTTTGATTTTTTTTATGGTGTGATTATCAATGTATCTTGGTGAACTCTTCTTTTCGTTGAATTTAATTGGAGAATTCTGTGATTTCTGAACCTGGATGTCAGCAGCTTTCCCCAGATTTTGGAAATCTTCAGTCATTATTTCTTTAAATATATTTTCTGGATTTTTTCCTCTTTTTATTTTTCCTTTGGGAAATCCTATCATGCAAAATGTTAGGTCTCTTTATGGTGTACCATAGTTCCAGAAGGTTTTCTTCATTCTTTTTTTTTATTATTACACTTTAAGTTCTGGGGTACATGTGTATAATGTTCATGTTTGTTATAGGTATACATGCACCATGGTGGTTTGCTGCACCCATCAATCTGTCATCTACATTAAGTATTTCTCGTAATGCTATCCCTCTCCTAACCCCCAACCCCCTGACAGACACCAGTGTGTGATGTTCCCCTCCCTGTGTCCATGTGTTCTCATTGTTCAACTCCCACTTATGAGTAAGAACATGCAGTGTTTGGTTTTCTGTTCTTGCGTTTGTTTGCTGAGAATGATGGTTTCCAGCTTCATCCATGTCCCTGCAAAGGACATGAACTCATCTTTTTTTATGACTGCATGGTATTCCATGGTGTATATGTGTCACATTTTCTTTATCCAGTCTATCGTTGATGGAAATTTGGGTTGGTTCCAAGTCTTTGCTATTGTGAACAATGCTGCAATAAACATATGTGTGCGTGTGTATTTATTTACTGTGTCTATTTCCACACAAAATGCCAAAGACCAGGGTGGCGGGAAAAGATGAGTACAGAAGAGATGGTATGTTAAGTCTGACTTTACAGAATCTCAATCAAATACAGTTGAACAACATGGGGGATAAGCTGTGCCTGATTAGAAAATAGGGTATTTGCAGATGTAAATGGTTAGGCAATGAAAATACAAAAGAAGTGTACACTGAGGTCACACTGAATTAGAGTAGGCTTTAAGTTCAATTACTGGTGTCCTCAAGAGGAGAAAGAAATTTGAAGACACAGACACACAAAGGGAAAAAGGAAATATGACCACAGAGGCAGAGACTGGAGAGATGCAGCTGTAAGTCAAGGAGCACCAAGGGTTGGCAACACCCAGAAGCTATGAACCAGCAAGGGATCCTTTCCTAGAACCTTCAATGAGAACATGCCCCTATTCGGCCATCTTGCTGATGTCACTCAGTATGTGTTATTTATCAAGTTAAGGAAGTTGCTCTCTGTTTCTAGCTTGCAGAAGGTTGTTTAATCATGAATGAGTGCTGGAATTTGTCAAATGCTTTCTATACACATATTGTTATAATCGTATTATTTTTCTTTCTTGGAATGTTGATGTCAGGTATTACATTAATTGCTTTCAGTTGTTGAAGTAGTTGTCAAATACCACTTGGTCATGGAGCATAATTAATTTTCTACATTGTTGGATTCAATTTGCTAATATTTTGTTGAGGTTTTGCATCCATATTTAAAAGGCATATTGGTCTTTAGTTTTCCTATTTTAAAATGATCCCATGTTCTTTGTCTGGTTTTGGTATTAAGATAATGTTTACCTCAGAATAAGTTTACCTCAGAATAAGTTGCCTCTACTTCTATTTTTCTGAAATATTTTGTAGGGAATTAGTGTGATTTTCCATAAATAGTTGGTAGAATTCACTAGGAAACTATCTGCACTTTTTTTTTTCTATTTTGCAAGCTTATGAATTATTTAATTTTCTTAATAGATGTAGACCTATACATGTTGTCTATTTCTCCTTTAATGAATTTTGATAGATTATTTCTTTCAAGGAACTGGTTCTTTCATCTGGGTTATCAAATCTGTGGGCATAATAATATTTCTTTATTATTCTTTTAATGTCCAAGGATCAATAATGATGACATCATTTCTTATGTTTGTAATTTGTTTCTTCTTTTTTTTCCTTGACTAGACTGATAACATTTTAACTTCATCAATTTTGCTTCTCTATCCAAAGAATCAGTTCTTGATTTTAATGATTTTTCTCTAATTATTTTCTCCATTTCATTGAATTCTGCTTGAATCTTTATTATCTCATCTCTTCTGCTCACTTTAGATTTAATTTGCTCTTCTAATTTACTAAGATGGAAGCTAATATTATCATTTTTAGACATATCCAATGTTATAAATTTATCTTTAAGCACAGCTTTAACTCCATCCCGTAAGTTTTTATAAGTTGTATTTTCATTTGAAAAAATTTCAGAATATTTCAAGATATTTAAAACTTTTTCTTGAGACTTCTTTTACCCATTCACTATTTAGAAGTGTGTTGTGTAATCCCAAAACATTTTGGGATTTTTCAGTTATCTTTCTGTTATTGATTTCTGGTTTCATTCCATTGTGGTCTGAGAGTATATTGGTATATATATGTTATTTCTTTTCTTTTATATCTGTTAAGGTGTTTTATCATCTAGAATATACTCTGTCTTAGTGTATATTCCATGTGAGCTTTAGAAGAATATGTGCATCCTACTGTTTTGCCTGACTTTATAATTGTCAAGTAGATCCAATTTGGTTGATGGTGCTATTTCACTCAACCATAACCTACTGATTTTCTGCCTGCTGAGTCTGTCAATTACTGATTGAGTGTGTTGAAATCAACTAAATTAGGAGATGTGCCTTTTTCAGTTCTTGTACCATTGTCTTCTTTATTCCTGATAATTTCCCCTTCTCTGAAGTCTGCTTTGTCAAAAATATTATACCTAGTTCAGCTTTCTTTTGATTAGTATTAATATGATATATCTTTATCATTTGAATTTTAGTCTACCTGATTATTTATTTAAAGTGAGTTTCTCGTAGACAACACATAGTGGGGTTTTGTTTTATTATGCACTCTAGCCGTCTCTCTTTTAATTAGTATATTTATATAATTCATATGCAAAATGATGATTGATGTATTTGTATTCATATCTGTTATATTTTTAATTGTTTCATATTTACTTCCCATGCTCTTCATTTCATTTTTGTCTTTCACCTTTTTTCTATACTCTCTGGTTTTATTTGAGTATTTTATATAATTTTATGTCTTTTATACCATGTCAGTTATGCTTTTTTAAAGATTTTTTTTCAGTGGTTACTCTGGAGTTTGCAGTATACATTTACAACTAATTTAAGTTCACTTTCAAAAAATGTTATACCACTTCATGGATAGTGTAAGTACCTTATAGTAGAGCGTTCCCAATTCTTCCCTCCCATTCTTTGCTGCAATGTAGTCATTTATTTCACTTACCCATCAACTGTATAAATGAATATATTATTGTTATTACTATTTCAGTGAAATCTATCAGATTAATTAAAACCAGTGCTATCAGAAATATTACATTATCTTTAGTTATTCTTTCTGCCATGCTCTTCTCTTCTGTAGGTCTGAATCTCTATCGTTGTTGTTGTCTCTGAAGCACTTTCTAACATTTCTTGCAAGTCAGGTTTTTTGGTGACAAATTCCCTCAACTTTTATTTTTCTGAGAAAGTTGTTGTTTCTTCTTTATTCCTGATGAATAATTTCCCTGGATGCATATTTCTAGGTCTGCTTGGTAGCTTCTACTTTCAAGACTTTAAATATTTCTATCCAACTTCTTATTGCTTGTGTGGTTTCTAAAGAGATGTCCAAATGTAATTCTTATTGCTCTATAGGTAACATCTTTTCTTCCCAGTAGTTTATTTCAAGATTTTTCTTTGTCTTTGACATTCTGCAATTTGAATATACTATAATGGTATGCCTAAGTGTGAGACTTTTGGTATTTACCTTGCTTGGTATCCTCTGAGCTTCCTGGATTTGTGTTTTGATGTCTGCCATTAATTTTGAAAAATACTCAGCTATTGTTACTTCAAAATTTTTTGTTCCTCTTTCTTTTTATTTTTCTGGTATTCTCATTATGTGTATTTTACACCTGTGTAGTTGGATATTCTGTTGTTTTTAAAATTTATGTTTCCCTGTTTTCAGTTTGGGAATATCTATTTACATATCTTCAAGTTTACTGATTCTTTTCCTTGACTATGTCCAGTCCACTAATGAGTCCATTAAAGGCATTTTTTATTTATATGCAATGCTTTTGGTTTGTATTTCCTCCTTAATTTTTTTCTTAGAGTTCCCATCTCTCTGCATATGTAACCAATTTATTCCTGCATGTTGTCCATCTTTTCTATTAAGGTCTTTGGCATATAATTCATACTTTTAAAAAAAAATCCCCAAAGATCTGATAATTCCAAAACCTCTGTTGTAGCTGGGTCTGGTTCTGATGCTTGCTTTGTATCTTCCAACTGATTATTTTTTGTCTCTTACAATACCTTGTAATTTTTTGTTAAAAGCCAGACATAAAGTACTGGGTACAAGGAACTGAGGTAGATGGGTCTTTATTGTGAAGTTATACATTTATCTGGCTAAAAGTTAAGTTGTGTTTACTATTCACTATTGTTATGGTAGCAAAGGTTAAAATTTCCACTACTGTCTTTGTTTTTTGTCTCCTTTTTGTCTTGGGTTTCTCTAGAAACTCCTTCAGTAGTGTCAGAAGCTTGCAAATTGTTCAGCTGTCATGCCTCTTATTATACAAGAACATTACTGATGAGGTCAAATTCATAAAAAGAGAAACTAGATTGGTATTGCCAGGTTCTGGGGTGAGAATGAAGAGGCGTGATGGCTAATGAGTATAAGACTTTTTGGGAGGTGATTAAAATGTCCTGAAATTAGATAGCAGTGATTGCGTAACTCTGTGAACATGCTAATAATCAGTGAATTGTACCCTTTAAGAGGGTACAAATTTTTTTTGGTATGTGAATTATATCTCAACAAGGCTGGTATATTAAAAAAAACATAGGTGAACACATTATATTGGCAGTGGGGAAAATTCAGAATTTTTATATAATGTGTACTTTGGAGAAATTGGAATATCCTAAATTGCATTATATCCAAACTACAAAGTTTTAGGGAATCATTAAAAACTATATTACCAAAGATATTACAAGCTAAGTAAAACCTCAAGGTAAAATTAGATGCATAGGGTAATTTGAATATTATAAAATAAAATGTTTTTATCTCTATGTGTATATATTTCCAAATCTAGCTTTAAAATTATGTATTTTAAAATGAAAATAGCATAAGAAAATTTATATTAATGTTAACAGTATTTATGAAGATTAATACTATGGGTAATGGTATTCTTTAAAAATGTAAAAACTTTTAAAATTTTATATGAGTATGCATTACTTTTACAATCATAAAAATACATCACTAAAAGATACATTATCTTTTTACTTTTGATTCTTAAATACATAGTATACAGTGTGAGATGAGGCTCCAGTATATAACTTAATTATTTAAGTAATAATTATAATAACAACAATAACTGATTAATCGATACCTATCATCAAGTTCTCACTTTTTTTATCCCATTCATTGGTTTTGCCAATGCTGTTGTTATGTTCAAGTAAATGGACACAATGACACTGCTCAGTCAGTCTGCCTTGTGAAAAGCCATTTTAAGATGAGGGTTAAGCAATGTACTATATGGTAAGGCAAGGCTATTTATAGCACACCCTTGGAACTATACTTAATTGTATCATCATTATGAGGCAATCTTTACAGAGTCCTGTGAAATGCATTCTATAATTGTAAAAATTGCATTTGCAAATGTCCCTTTATTAACTAACCACAAGATAGAGGCAGTAGGGAAAAATTTAATTTAAGAAAATAGAATAGAGTTGAAAATTTATGGGAAATTCTGAATAAAGTTCATAATTTTACCCATTACTTGTAATGATTACTCAAAAACCAGAACAGGAAGAAACTGGACTTATTAAAAGAAGCATTAAATAAAGCACTAAACAATGTAGACTGGCAAACTACTGTATCTAGAAGCCTTCTTCCCCTGTGGACACATAAAAGACTAAAAAATGTTGATGATATAAACTTAAGAAACAAAATATCCCACCTGGAGCAGTTTTCTCAAAAGTTACTTAGACTTTGCTACTCTACTTAAAAGCAGTTGGCATTATACTAATAGGTACAAGCAAGCAGTTTAGGTTGCGTAGTACATGATACCCATACTGGATCAGAGGCTAAAAGCAGCTGGTTTTTCTGGCTTCCTATTTTTGTTTCCTTTGATGACCCAAGTCTTAATGACATACTTTTTCAAAAGTTCAACAGCACTTATGTTTTTATTTAAAATTTTAGTATATTTTATTGTATACAGTTCTCTTTAATTAAATCAAGATGTGTTTCTTATTTGAAATGAAGTTCCTCCAAGGAAAGAATTGTGTGTGTTGCATTTTTTAAAATATATATTTTCCCAAGGATCCAGGACTGTGTGGGACAATGCTTAAGAAATACATACTCCACCCCAAATCAACAGAATATACATTCTTCTCAGCACCACATCGTACTTACTCCAAAATCGACCACGTAATTGGAAGTAAAGCGCTCCTCAGCAAATGTACAAGAACAGAAATTATAACAAACTGTCTCTCAGACCACAGTGCAATCAAACTAGAACTCAGGACTAAGAAACTCAATCAAAACCACTCAACTACATGGAAACTGAACAACCTGCTCCTGAATGACTACTGGGTACATAACGAAATGAAGGCAGAAATAAAGATGTTCTTCAAAACCAATGAGAACAAAGATACAACATACCAGAATCTCTGGGACACATTTAAAGCAGTGTGTAGAGGGAAATTGATAGCACTAAATGCCCACAAGAGAAAGCAGGAAAGATCTAAAATTGACACTCTAACATCGCAATTAAAAGAACTAGAGAAGCAAGAGCAAACACATTCGAAAGCTAGCAGAAGGCAAGAAATAACTAAGATCATAGCAGAACTGAAGGAGATAGAGACACAAAAAACCCTCCAAAAAATCAATGAATCCAGGAGTTGGTTTTTTGAAAAGATTAACAAAATTGACAGACCGCTAGCAAGACTAATAAAGAAGAAAAGAGAGAAGAATCAAATCGACGCAATAAAAAATGATAAAGGGGATATCACCACCGACCCCACAGGAATACACACTACCATCAGAGAATACTATAAACACCTCTACGCAAATACTGGAAAATCTAGAAGAAATGGATAATTTCCTGGACACTTACACTCCTCCAAGACTAAACCAGGAAGAAGTTGAATCCCTGAATAGACCAATAGCAGGCTCTGAAATTGAGGCAATAATTAATAGCCTACCAACCAAAAAAAGTCCAGGACCAGATGGATTCACAGCTGAATTCTACCAGAGGTACAAGGAGGAGTTGGTACCATTCCTTCTGAAACTCTTCCAATCAATAGAAAAACAGGGAATCCTCCCTAACTCATTTTATGAGGCCAACATCATCCTGATACCAAAGCCTGGCAGAGACACAACAAAAAAAGAGAATTTTAGACCAATATCCCTGATGAACATCGATGCAAAAATCCTCAATAAAATACTGGCAAACTGGATTCAGCAACACATCAAAAAGCTTATCCACCATGATCAAGTGGGCTTCATCCCTGGGATGCAAGGCTGGTTCAACATTCGCAAATCAATAAACATAATCCAGCATATAAACAGACCCAAAGACAAGAACCACATGATTATCTCAATAGATGCAGAAAAGGCTTTTGACAAAATTCAACAGCCCTTCATGCTAAAAACGCTCAATAAATTCGGTATTGATGGAACGTACCTCAAAATAATAAGAGCTATTTATGACAAACCCACAGCCAATATCATACTGCATGGGCAAAAACTGGAAAAATTCCCTTTGAAAACTGGCACAAGACAGGGATGCCCTCTCTCACCACTCCTATTCAACATAGTGTTGGAAGTTCTGGCTAGGGCAATTAGGCAAGAGAAAGAAATCAAGGGTATTCAGTTAGGAAAAGAAGAAGTCAAATTGTCCCTCTTTGCAGATGACATGATTGTATATTTAGAAAACTCCATCATCTCAGCCTAAAATCTCCTTAAGCTGATAAGCAACTTCAGCAAAGTCTCAGGATACAAAATTAATGTGCAAAAATCACAAGCATTCTTATACACCAGTAACAGACAAACAGAGAGCCAAGTCATGAATGAACTTCTATTCACAATTGCTTCAAAGAGAATAAAATACCTAGGAATCCAACTTACAAGGGATGTAAAGGACCTCTTCAAGGAGAACTACAAACCACTGCTCAGTGAAATCAAAGAGGACACAAACAAATGGAAGAACATACCATGCTCATGGATAGGAAGAATCAATATCGTGAAAATGGCCATACTGCCCAAGGTAATTTATAGATTCGATGCCATCCCCATCAAGCTACCAATGAGTTTCTTCACAGAATTGGAAAAAAACTGCTTTCAAGTTCATATGGAACCAAAAAAGAGCCCGCATCTCCAAGACAATCCTAAGTCAAAAGAACAAAGCTGGAGGCATCACGCTACCTGACTTCAAACTATACTACAAGGCTACAGTAACCCAAACAGCATGGTACTAGTACCAAAACAGAGATATAGACCAGTGGAACAGAACAGAGCCCTCAGAAATAATACCACACATCTACAGCCATCTGATCTTTGACAAACCTGAGAGAAACAAGAAATGGGGAAAGGATTCCCTATTTAAAAAATGGTGCTGGAAAAATTGGCTAGCCATAAGTAGAAAGCTGAAACTGGATCCTTTCCTTACTCCTTATACGAAAATTAATTCAAGATGGATTAGAGACTTAAATGTTAGACCTAATACCATAAAAACCCTAGAGGAACACCTAGGTAGTACCATTCAGGACATAGGCATGGGCAAAGACTTCATATCTAAAACACCAAAAGCAACAGCAGCAAAAGCCAAAATTGACAAATGGGATCTCATTAAACTAAAGAGCTTCTGCACAGCAAAAGAAACTACCATCAGAGTGAACAGGCAACCTACAGAATGGGAGACAATTTTTGCAATCTACTCATCTGACAAAGGGCTAATATCCAGAACCTACAAAGAACTCAAACAAATTTACAAGAAAAAAACAAACAACCCCATCAAAAAGTGGGCAAAGGATATGAACAGACATTTCTCAAATAAGGACATTCATACAGCCAACAGACACATGAAAAAATGCTCATCATCACTGGCCATCAGAGAAATGCAAATCAAAACCACAATGAGATACCTCTCACACCAGTTAGAATGGTGATCATTAAAAAGTCAGGAAACAACAGGTGCTGGAGAGGATGTGGAGAAATAGGAACACTTTTACACTGTTGGTGGAATTGTAAACTAGTTCAACCATTATGGAAAACAGTATGGCGATTCCTCAAGGATCTAGAACTAGATGTACCATATGACCCAGCCATCCCATTACTGGGTACATACCCAAAGGATTATAAATCATGCTGCTATAAAGACACATGCACAGGTATGTTTATTGCGGCACTATTCACAATAGCAAAGACTTGGAATCAACCCAAATGTCCATCAGTGACAGATTAGATTAAGAAAATGTGGCACATATACACCATGGAATACTATGCAGCCATCAAAAAGGATGAGTTTGTGTCCTTTGTAGGGACATGGATGCAGCTGGAAACCATCATTCTTAGCAAACTATCACAAGAACAGAAAACCAAACACCGCATGTTCTCACTCATAGGTGGGAACTGAACAATGAGATCACTTGGACTCAGGAAGGGGAACATCACACACAGGGGCCTATCATGGGGAGGGGGGAGGGGGGAGGGATTGCATTGGGAGTTATACCTGATGTAAATGACGAGTTGATGGGTGCAGCACAGCAACATGGCACAAGTATACATATGTAACAAACCTGCACGTTATGCACATGTACCCTAGAACTTAAAGTATAATAATAATAAATAAATTTAAAAAAAAGAAAAAAAAAGAAATACATAATCTCATTTTATTGTGTTAGTCTCTTATCTAAAAACCTCAGTTTTATTGAACTCAGATTCAGAACTTCACCCCATTACCTATGCATTTAAGCAATACCATACCATATCACCACATAATATCTTCTTCATGTTCATTTATACATCCATCCATCTATTCAACAATCCATATCCACACTGGCTTTTTTTCTCTTTAGTCCAGGGCTTGGGATACTTTTCTGTAAAGGTCCAGAAAGTAAAATTTTAGGCTTTCTGGCCCATATCATCTCTGTAGCAATTACTTAATTCTGCTTTTATAACACAAAAGCAGCCAAAACAATTTGTAAGTAAATAACCTTGGCTGGGTTCCAATAAAACTTTATTAATGAAATGCAAGCATAGACTGGATTTGGTCGTGGGTTATAGTTTGCAGATCCATGCTCTAGTCCACTTTCTTCCTCACTTACCAATTTACAAGATATGTATTTTAATCAGCAAGAGACAGAATATTCTGAAGATGATGCTACATTATTGCTGATAAATCTTCAGTAACATTAATGACATTCTCAGCCTGGTTTTAAATAACTTATTTCTGATTTCTAACATTCCTAAAGATCTGCTACTTCAACTACACTTGCTTGTTCCCCAGAGTTCAGAGATACCTTGAGTCTTCCCAGCACATTATATTTATCTACACTCCATTCTATTGTTACTAAACTGCCCCTTGTTTATTTATTCAAGAGCCACTTCCCTTATCAAACTTACAAAAGCTACTCTCCCTGACCACTTAGCAGGAAGTGGCTTAGCTGTGGTTATTTGTATAAATTTTGTAGCCATCTATCATTGCCTGTATATTCTACATCTTTTTGTTAAGCAACTTTTTAATTTAAATCCTCATATTAATTTTTGTTTATAATGTTATGTTTCTAAGTACAATAAAATTTCTTGAGGAAAAGAAATGTATTACACTTATAAAACTTCCCCATTGCATCTAGCACAGTAATTAACAAATAATAGATGCTCCTCACTGTTTGGCTTGGTGGCTATTATTCTGAAGAACCAGCTCTTCTCAATAGCATATTCATTGAAGTTTCTCAACATGACACAGTAGATTGCAACTGATGGTTGGTAAAGTTTTTCTCCCTCAGAAAAAATAAACTTTTCATGGGACAAATGAATAATTTTTCATAAAATGGATAATATTGAGGCATATTATTTACTTTTTGATTACCTTAAAGAATGTTCAGTACTTTACATATAAAATAAAGTTTACTAATTGCCATAATAATTATAAATAGTTGATAAAATTTGAACAGTATTTGACCTTGTTACTATAAATTTATCAAAATAACTGACATTTATCAAAATAACTGATACTGAAGCTTATAAAATGTGATTTAAAATAACAGGTTAAAACAACATATAGGTAAAAATTCACCTAAAGCTCTTTTTCACTGGATAACATATTTTTTTTTTTTGGTTGAAAGAAGAATGCTTTATTGTCCTTTATTCCCCTTAAGCAATATTTAACTTGTTTTAAGTTTCGGTGAGATTATTTTACTGTACTGTTACTTTTAGTGCATGTATTATGAATGCAGAGTTTGTTTTGAATTCTTATTGTTACAGTAATGACTAACATAGCAAAAGTCAGCCACATTTTCTATTTTCTGTAAATAGAAGTTTATATTGACTTACTCTCTAAGTAGTCCATAAAGTTATTGCTGGAAATGAGATCTTTGGAAAACATAGATGTGATGGTTAATTTTAGGTATCAACTTGACTGGTTCATGGGGTGCCCAGATATTTCATTAAACATTATTCTGTGTGTATTTGTGAGGGTGTTTCTGGATGAGATTAACATTTGCATGAGTAGATGGAGTAGAGGAGAGGGCCCTCCCCAGTGTAGGTGGTCCTCATCCAATCTGTTGAACTTCTGGATAGAAAAAATAGTCCGAGTGAGGCAGAGTTTCCTCTCTTGTCAATTGCCTTTGAGCTGGGGTATCAGTCTCCTCTTGGCTTTGGACTTTAATACAGAGTGGAACTTATACCCTCAGCTCTCCTAATTCCCAGGACTCTGGACTCAGACAGGAATTACACCATTACCTCTCCTGGTCTCCAGCTTGTCAACTATTACATGTTAGGACTCCTTACCTTCCCAAATCCCATGGAACATAATCCTTGTAATAAATATCTTTGTATAGTTATAAGTAAATAGATTTTAACTTGGCTTAGGCTAACTCTTTGTCTAAGACCCCATTCTGGTGCCCTCCTGTGCTATCCCTACAGGCTGTTTGGTGGTGTTTTACATGTTTCCAAATTCATCTGTGTCTCAGTCTTTGCACACACATGATTTTTGCAGATTTTTCATCAAATATATATGGAGCAGCTGGAAGACAAAATTGATATCATTTTCATCTTGCCTGGTACAGTGCCTGACATTTAGTAATGACTCTGTATACTAAACTCTATATCTACATATGAAAATATATAGAGTTTAAACTTGCCTTAATCTTCATACTCTCTTTCAATTTATCTGCATGTTTCTCAAAATCAAATCTATATTTAAAAGACTAACAGAAGCAGATAAATACACAGTAATGACTCCCTAAAAGATAAGTATTCCTTTAAAGGCAAGTTTAAATTACTAAGAAGCTCACTATTTTGAATAAGCATTAATTAGAAGACACCTTTTTCTGGACTCTACTGTCTATGCTAAAAATTGGATGTGTAAATATTATCTTCCTCCATTCATGGAACTATTTTAATGTTCACATTTGCTTTTATAGTAGATACAACTTCTATATGTAAGTTATGGGTTTCGTAGATACTTATAAGGATATTTATATTATAAATGTGATTCTTATAAGAAATTTCAGAATAGTAGCCAAATGGGTAGGCATGGAAATAACTTCAGGGAAGAAATAAGGAGCTAAACAAAAGATATCTTCATGAATGAAAGAAAATAATGAGGTAAAATAAACCGATGCAGATAAAGGAGCCTCATTCTAAGTTTCTATAGACAGGCGAGAGGAGAAATATGAGTGTTTGGTGTGGTTGTAGGCTAATAGGAAATTTTGCAGGAGTGCCAAAGAAGAAGGAGAAGCCCCAAATGGCTTCACAAAGGGCATAATAGATTGAGATTTAAGCAGAAGCCATATTAGAAAAGGGGCGAGGGCATTGCCTAGCTTTCCTGTGTTGAAACAGATTGGGTTTAAGAAGTTCAGACCCAACTTAATGGTTATCAAAATAAAACTGTAATTAATCTATGTTGCTGCTTGGAGAGCAGGGGCTAATTTTCATCAGAATCACATGTGAGAATCTAAGTACCAAGCTGAAAAGGGAGCTGAATAAATAATTACTTGCACAAGTTTTTTATTTTCTAAAAAGAAAAAGCATGTTTTTAATTGAAAATTCTGGGTTGTTTCAAGCTCCAGATTAGAGATGATCTTTGAGTAAATGTCTCAGTGAAGACATTTACTCAATGTCAATCATTAAACAAAATTAAATAAATAAAGTACACAGAATGTTAAAAAGTAATGAATGTGAAGGAGAAAAGTCAGAAAGAGCAGGAGGCTAAGTGTTGGAGGGGTTGACATTTTAGGTAGAGTGGCCAGAGAAGCAGATGAGATTGAATAAAGATATGAAGGAAGTGAGGGAAGAATTCATCAACTATCTGGGGCAAGAGATCTGAAAGACAGGCAGCAATTGATAATGCAAAGACCCCGAGGCAGATGGGGCCTTTAGATTTCACCAGAGTGAAATCTAAAATGCAGGGAATGCATAGGAAGCAAGATCCCTTTGGAGTTAGGAAATATTAAGTTCTTAACAAACAAGATGAATTTCTGTCTTTGTTGCTTTAAATCATAGCTCATAAACTCACATACTTACAGAAGTCAGGGTAATAATGTAGATGTCTGAAGCATGGTGGGTGTTTTAACTTCCTGGGGCTACCATAGCAAATTACTACGAACTGGGTTGATTAACAACAGAAATGTATTCTCTCACAGTTTTGTAGGCGGAAAGTCTGAAATCATGTCAGCAGGGTCATGCTCCCATTGAAGGATCTAGGGAAGGATCCCTTGCTGGTTCTTAGCAAGGGTGTTGGCAATCCTTGGTGCTCCTTGACTTACAGCTGCATCTCTCTAATCTCTGCCTCTGTGGTCACATTGCCTTTTTCCCTTTGTGTGTGTCTATGTCTTCAAATGTCTTTCTCCTCTTGAGAACTCTAATTCAGTGTGACCTCATCGTACACCTGTTTTGTATTTTCATTGCCTAACCATTTACAGCTTCTAATACCCTATTTTCAAACAAGGTCACATTCACAAGTACTGGCAGTTAGGACTTGAACATATTTTGGGGCAGGGGGACACAATTCATCTCACAATAATGGGGAAAGTGGAAAAATCCTGGGCAGATGTTGACTCTAATGGGGTTAGCTTTGACTCAGCTTAGCAGATTGTTGTCAGTTTACATACTTTGCTTTCAGGAAAGGATTTGCCTTGAGGAGGGTAGTTTATTACTAGAATTTAACAGAGGGGGTCAGTTGCGAGTGTGGAGGATCTAGTTCACATGGCTTTAGAAAACTTTTAGGGAGTAATTCCTACCTGTGGTGGAAGAAATGTTTGAGAGAATGTCAAGATTATCAGAGATACTTTGACTTTGGAATGTCAGACAGCCCTATAATAAGCATTTGGGGTCATAATTAAAAATTACATAGAAAAAATGTAGTTAGCATGGATTCTTGTGACATATGTAACATTCTCCTCAAATTTTCTTAGCAAGTTTGCCCCTACATGTACCTTAATCCATAGTTGTTGGTTTCATCTCTTTCCCTAGGCTCACATTTATTAGCTTGACAAGGTGGCTTCCATGCAATGAATCTTATTTGAACAAGCAATCTCCAAAGACATGAAATGGGACTGTAGTGTGCTTAGACTTAGAATACCTAGAGTGAAATCTAAAATGCATCCCTTGATCTAAAAAATGCAATTTGGTAGTTCCTAGCGGGATATTTCCCTCAAGATAAAAATTATTTATCTCAAGAAATTATCTATCTTAGGGGATAATTCCTTAACTATAACTTAAAGACATTATACAATTATGAGACTATATTTTCCACTGGTAGTGAGAGACAGGACTTGAAATCTAGAGACATTGCAAGTGAAATCAGAGTTCATGTCTGAGGCCTGTAATGCTACCAGGGATTAAATGAAAGAGATTCAATCCAACCATCTCTTCTAGGATTCAATTCTGAATAGCTGCCTTGTTGATGAGTATACATTTCGTAAGGCCTTATATTTCTCATCTCTATTAAGTTTTCCTTCAGAATTGGGTAGATCATTTTTCCTTGGCACAGATAATTTGTACATTATCTCAATCTTTTTTTTTTTTTTCTTCCAGAAGCAGTAAGGCACTGAACTATGAACTTAACTACTGGAACGAAATTTAAAGATGGTCGTTTTAGTGGAATTTCATTCTTTCATTCCTTAACCAAAGATAGACTTTCTAATATCTACAGTCCAGCTGTTGCAGGATTTATTAATCACACTGTAATGCAAATGTTTCAATTTATAACTCCCAAGTTGACAAATTCCACAATTAATTTTAGCAATTACCTTCTCTATCATCTTTACTCATTTCTTATATTAATTTTGTGTCCACCATTATATGGTAAATTCTTCTGAGGACAATGAATCCTTTTCCTCTCCTTCCCTCTCAACTTGGTGTACTTTGTACATTATATTCACTTAGTAAATACTGGGATAGCTTCAAAATACTCCTTTGTAAATAAAAATAATACAATTAAATCACCATAAAACCATTAGTGTAAAGCAGCAAAGAAATACAGTTTTAAGATAAGGCTACCTAATACATTTAAATTGTTATTAACCACCTAGTGAATGCCAAAGTCAAGAAAGTGAATTATTTGCATCGAGGGTATATTTTATATTATGACTTCTCCCATATGTCTCATGAAGGAAATACATTTATTAATTGACAGCTCTGCCTTTTACTTTATTAAGTACCAAGTTGAGTTTACTTTGAAATTTAGAAAGGATTTTCTCTTACCTGAAGCAGTGAAATAAATTTGTTATACTTATGTCTTGGAAGAAGAATAAATGTAGACTCTGAAAAGATTTAGCTCTTTGGGGATTGCAGTATTTCAATTAATGACACTCTTTCAAATCTCTTAAATCCTGCCTCTTTGCTCAAAATTCTTTCTATTATCATAAATTTATTCTCTTGTGTTAGGACAAGTCTAAACTAGCAAAGTGAAGTGGAAAATGGAGCCAATTATTCAGATAATTGAAATAAAATACTTTTTTTCTCATTACTATATATTTCAGATACAATCTTCTTTTTTTAAACCTGAGTATGTAGAATTACCCCAGTTCCCTCTCGAATAATGTATATAGTTAGATCATATTATTTGAAGTTTTAAATTCTTGTGAACTTTTCTGACTTTAAGACTTGGTCTATATAGGTAAACAACTCCATTAGCAGGGCGAAAATATGTCTGGGGAATTGAGTCAGAAGTAGAATGTTAGTCTTCAGTTGATTAATTTAAGGCACTAGAAAGTTTACTCAAGCAGACATATACAAATCTTTTCCTTGGAGTCTGGATCCACATATAATGAACCAAAGTAATTGTCTCAATAAATAAAATCCCACATTCCTCTCTTAAATGCAAAAAAAAAAAAAAAAAAAAATACAGATAATATAAGATTTTTTTAAAATTTTACTTTAATCATTCAAATTTGTCTCTCATTTTGATAATAATTTTTACTACTTAAAACTTTAAGTTGCAAAGATTTTTTTTTAGAGTGGTATAGAGTAGGAAAGCAACAAATATTTGCTTTCTGGAACAGAAATTATCTGCTAATAATCCAGAAAATTATCAATTATATTCCATCTCCTTATTTGCTATAGTAATTATCCTATTATGTTAGTTTCCTTTTTGCTTAAAAAAATCCCATAATTCCTTATTTTTCTATTTTTCTATTGTGCCACTAAAATATTTATTTAAGGCTGCAGATATGATGATTTTGGGACAGCTAGCTTATTATAAAAGAAAACTAAATTTTTAACAAATAAAAAGGCATAATTGGGGTAAATAAAAAAATATAATGTGAATGAATAAATCTATAAGGAATTACAATTTTGTAGTAAAGAATTTCTTAAATGAGACACCCAAAGAAATGCCATAAGGAAAATATAAGAGACTGACCACATCAAAATTAAGGACTTTTATTCAAAAAAGAGCAGAATTGAGAATGCCACTAGCAGGCAGTGAGAATACATTTGCATTCTTCTAAAACTGACAAAGATTTAATACCTAAATATGACTCATACAAATCAAAAAGAAAAAAAAAAGAAAAATTGTCAAAAAAAGAGAAGCAAAATCCAAATGGTTCACAAATACATGAAAAAAGATTAATCACACAGCTAATCAGATCAATGTAAATTAACAATAAATAGACATTTATATGCATCCAATTATTGAAAATTAGAAAGTCAGTACCAGCAAGTTTAGGATATTGGAAAAGACAATTTTGTATGTACTGCTTGAGGCAAGAGAAGATGATATAATTCTTTATGAGATACATTTTAAAGCTTTGATGAAATGAAGTATACATGTAATCTATGATCCTATCTATGATCTAATCATATTACACTGCTGGGTATTTACTTGAAATAAATCTTTGTATAGCCAATTGTTATATGTTTTGCAATAGCAAAGATATAGAAACAAACTAGGTTTCCATCACTGTAGGAACAAATAAGTGAAAAAGAGGTACATACAAACAATATGATGTCATGAAGGAGTTACAATCAGTAAACTAGATAAATATACAGCAAAATGGATAGATCTTAAAGTGGTGAGTAAAAACTAATACAAGAAATAGAACATATACAGTCTGATATAACATCTGGAATCAAAATACATCCATATGTAAAACAGCATTACATTATTCAGGAATATAAATATTTCCAAGTACCATATTACATGAGAATGAAATATGTGTAGAATGGAAGTGATTTTGGTAATGAAAAAGATCATAAAAAAGATAAATCTCACATAGATTAAAGATGATTGTGTTTCTGTGTTTCAAGTAAATAATAACAACAAAAATAAGCCTTCGTACTTCATCCCTAGTGAGATCAGAGACTCTTGCCTTCTCCTCTATGATGACATCATTTTGCTAGTTCACCCAGTGACATTTGTGCTTCTCAGTTCTGTCATTTCTCTGACAGACCTCTGCTTCATCCGTCTTACATTTCTTGGTTTCTTTGTATTATCTGGCTCTTGTTGACTCAATGTCTATTGTTTTGTTGTACCAGTTTAAAATCAACTTATTTTGTTGTTTAGATAGTAAACTCAATGTAAGAAACACATTTGTAATTTCACAACTTTGAAATATTCCTATAAGTGTTTCAGATTTAAAAGAAGATATTTTAACTCAATAATACACAGTGAGTCCATAATCATTCATGGATTGTATCTAACTGGAATGGTTCCATTACTTGAATTGTTTACTGTCTACAGAAGATGACATCAGAGGACCCAGGAAGACTCTGCCCTGCAAAATTTTTTCCCCATGTGCCCAGCATTACCTACAGTTTATTTACATGGGATTTAGCTTTTCATTCCACAGTTAGTCATAGAGTTCACATGTGAACACCTCTGTCGAGAGCAATGGGCCTCAAGAGAACATGTAAGAGCATCAGGGAATACAGGACAGAAAAAAATGATAAAATTTTCAATTCTTTTTTGCATAAGATTGGCTGTTATCATATCAGAGTATGAAGAATTCTTTAGTGCAAAACTAGATCTTTCTCTTTAACTTGAAAAAAGCATGTGTGTGTGTGTGTGTGTGTGTGTGTGTGTGTGTGTGTGACAGAGAGAGAGAGAGAGAGAGAGAGAGAGTGTCAGTGAAGACTGCATATTGATTCTGGACTTCTGCTCCCAACAGAAGATAACAGGGCATCACACTCCTGCCTTGCTGATGTCATGTTAGATGAGGCCTAGTGGAGAGTCAGGACTTCCATCACCATCCCACAGTAATGAGGGCATTTTCCCGTGGTGTCAGTGGAGGCCACATGGGGAAGAGTAACAAGGACCTGCTCTCCTTCTCAGAGGGTGGTATCAGTGGAGGCCTAGTGGGGAGCCAGAACTCTCACTCCTGACCAGCAATAATTAGCAGCCCTTCTCTGGGTATGGAAGGAAGCTGAGATGGGAACTTGGACTTCCTCAACCAAGTGGCAATAACTCAGTCACTTATCAGTTCCTATGTTCAGAGTATTGTCAAAAAAAGATCTGCTAAAGCAAGATATTTAAATAAGATCCAGAGATTCATGACACTCTCAATATGTCCAAGTTTCAGTTACAAATTACCCATCATACTATGAGCAGGGAAAATCTCAAATGCAAAGAGAAAAAGAATCAACAGATGTCAACACTGAGACAAAACAAATGGCAGACTTGTCTGACAAGCATTTTAAAGCATCTATCATGAAAATGTTCATCAAGTATTTAGGCATGTACCTGAAATAAACACACATACAAAAATAGAAAGTCTCAGCAAAAAATTTGAAAATCTGAAGAATCAAAATAAAATTGCAGAACTAAAAAGTATAATGAATAAAATAAAAAAACTCAACAACAGAATGGAAAGTGCAGATGAAAGAACCAATGAGCCTGAAGATAGGATAATAGAATTACTCAGGCAAAACAACAGAGAGAAAACATACTGGGAAACAAAACAAAACAAAACAAAGCAAAAAAACCAAAAACACAACCTGTGGAACTATTCTACAAGATTAATATTCTTGCTATTGGAGTCCTGAGAGAGAAGAAAAGAGGGTGGATCTGAAAAGTATTGAAATAAATAATAGATTAAAACTTACCAGATTTTTCAAAAGACACCAACATACAAATCCAATAAGCTGAGCAAACACCAAGTAGGATTTAAAAAATCTATGCCAAGGTGCATCATAAACTTCTGAAAACCAAAGAAATATAAAATCTCTTGAAAGCAGTGAGAAAAATTGAGCTCTTATCTGTATGGGGAAAGCACTTTGAATGACAGATGATTTCTCATCAGAAACTATGAGACCAGAGGAAAGAATGCTAAAACATTTTACAAATGCTGAAAGAAAAGAAATCTGTCAATCCAGATTTCTTTTGTTTTTTTTTTGTTTTTTTTTTGAGACGGAGTCTCGCTCTGTCGCCCAGGCTGGAGTGCAGTGGCCGGATCTCAGCTCACTGCAAGCTCTGCCTCCCAGGTTTACTCCATTCTCCTGCCTCAGCCTCCCGAGTAGCTGGGACTACAGGCGCCCGCCACCTCGCCTGGCTAGTTTTTTTGTATTTTTTAGTAGAGACGGGGTTTCACCGTGTTAGTCAGGATGGTCTCGATCTCCTGACCTCGTGATCCGCCCATCTTGGCCTCCCAAAGTGCTGGGATTACAGGCTTGAGCCACCGCGCCCGGCAGATTTCTATATATAGTGAAAATATTCTTCAGGAATTAAGAGGAAATCAAAACAATCTCAGATGAAATAAAATGAAGAGAATTTGTAGCCAGCAAATAAAATTTAGGCTAAAAGAATGGATAAAGGAGGTTCATGAAACTGAAAGGAAATGTTCAAAGAAAAAACCATTGGCACATTAAAAAGAAAGAAAAAAGAAGATAGTGAAAAGATAGATAAATACAATAGACTATCTTTTTCTTCCTGAGTTTTCAGAATTATTCTGAATCATTGGGACATAATTATAGCATTATCTGACATGGTTCTTAACATACATAGAAGATGGAGTTATAATAGGGAAATAAGGTTTTTATACTTAATAAAACCTGCTAAAACGTTGACAGCAGTAAAATGTTATTTTATATATAATATACATACATATATATGTAATATGCATATGCATACACATATGCATACAAATATATTCATATATACACAAATATATTTTTGTGTGATTTCTGTGTTTATATACACACATGTATAAACTACTAACAAATTATATAAAGAGATAAACTAAAAATATGATAAAGTCAAGATAGAATATAATAAATTTTCAAGTACTTCACAAGAAAGCATGAAAAAGGAAATAGTGAAGGGCGGAGCAAGATGGCTGAATAGGAACATCTCCAGTCTCCAGCTCCCAGCACAAGCGACACAGAAGATGGATGATTTCTGCGTTTTCAACTGAGATACCAGGTTCATCTCACGAGGGAGTGACAGACAATCGGTGCTGGTCAGCTGCTGCAGCCCGCCCAGCAAGAGCTGAAGCAGGACGAGGCATTGCCTCACCTGGGAAGTGCAAGGGGGAAGGGAATCCCTTTTCCGAGCCAGGGGAACTGAGACACACAACACCTGGAAAATCAGGTAACTCCCACCCCAATACTGCGCTTTACCAAGGGTCTTAGCAAACGGCACATCAGGAGATTATATCCCACACCTGGCCGGGAGGGTCCCATGCCCGGGGAGCCTCCCTCATTGCTAGCACAGCAGTCTGCGATCTAACTGCAAGGCAGCAGCGAGGTTGGGGGAGGAGTGCCTGCCATTGCTGAGGCTTAAGTAGGTAAACAAAGCCGCTGGGAAGCTCAAACTGGGTGAAGCCCACAGCCGCTCAAGGAGGCCTGCCTGTCTCTGTAGACTCCACCTCTGAGGACAGGGCACAGCTAAACAAACAAAAAAAGCAACAGAAACCTCTGCAGATGCAAATGACCCCGTCTGACAGCTTTGAAGAAAGCAGTGGGTCTCCCAACACGGAGGTTGAGATCTGAGAAGGGACAGACTCCCTGCCTGAGTGGCCTAACTGGGAGACATCCCCCACTAGGGGCAGACCGACAACCCACACCTCACATGGCGGGGTACACCCCTGGGACGAAGACTCCAAAGCAAGAATCAGACAGGTATACCCGCTGTTCAGCAATATTCTATCTTCTGCAGCCTCTGGTGCTGATACCCAGGCAAACAGGGTCTGGAGTGGACCTCAAGCAATCTCCAACAGACCTACAGCTGAGGGTCCTGACTGTTAGAAGGAAAACTAACAAACAGGAAGGACACCCACACCAAAACCCCATCAGTACATCACCATCATCAAAGAACAAAGGCAGGTAAAACCACAAAGATGGGGAAAAAGCAGGGCAGAAAAGCTGGAAATTCAAAAAATGAGAGCGCATCTCCCCCTCCAAAGGAACGCAGCTCATCGCCAGCAACGGATCAAAGCTGGATGGAGAATGACTTTGGCAAGTTGAGAGAAGAAGGCTGCAGTTGATCAAACTTCTCAGAGCTTAAGGAGGAATTACGTACCCAGCACAAAGAAACTAAAAATCTTGAAAAAAGAATGGAAGAATGGATACCTAGAATAATCAATGCAGAGAAGGCCATACACGAACTGACAGAGATGAAAACCATGACACGAGAAATACGTGACAAACGCACAAGCTTCAGTAACCGACTCGATCAACTGGAAGAAACAGTATCAGCGATTGAGGATCAAATGAATGAAATGAAGCGAGAAGAGAAGTCTAAAGAAAAAAGAGGAAAAAGAAATGAACAAAGCCTTCAAGAAGCATGGGATTATGTGAAAAGACCAAATCTATGACTGTTTGGGGTGCCTGAAAGTGAGGAAGAAAATGGAACCAAGTTGGAAAACACTCTGCAGGATATCATCCAGGAGAACTTCCCCAACATAGTAAGGCAGGCCAACATTCAAATTCAGGAAATACAGAGAACACCACAAATATACTCCTCGAGAACAGCAACTCCAAGACACATAATTGCCAGATTCACCAAAGTTGAAATGAAGGAAAAACTGTTAAGGGCAGCCAGAGAGAAAGGTCGGGTTACCCACAAAGGGAAGCCCATCAGACTAACAGCAGATCTCTCAGCAGAAACTCTACAAGCCAGAAGAGAGTGGGGGCCAATATTCAACATTCTTAAAGAAAAGAATTTTCAACCCAGAATTTCATATCCAGCCAAACTAAGGTTCATCAGTGAAGGAGAAATAAAATCCTTTACAGATAAGCAAATGCTTAGAGATTTTGTCACCACCAGGCCTGCCTTACAAGAGACCCTGAAAGAAGCACTAAGCATGGAAAGGAACAACTGGTACCAGCCATTGCAAAAACATGCCAAAATGTAAAGATCATCAATGCTAGGAAGAAATTGCATCAACTAACGAGCAAAATAAACAGTTAATATCATAATGACAGGATCAGGTTCACACATAACAATATTAACCTTAAATGTAAATGGACTAAATGGTCCAATTAAAAGACACAGACTGGCAAACTGGATAAAGAGTCAAGACACATCAGTTTGCTGTATTCAGGAGACCCATCTCACATGCAGAGACACACATAGGCTCAAAATAAAGGGATGGAGGAAGAATTACCAAGCAAATGGAGAACAAAAAAAAAGCAGGGGTTGAAATCCTAGTCTCTGATAAAACAGACTTTAAACCATCAAAGATCCAAAGAGACAAAGAAGGCCATTACATAATGGTAAAGGGATCAACTCAACAGGAAGAGCTAACTATTCTAAATATGTATGCACCCAATACAGGAGCACCCAGATTCATAAAGCAAGTCCTTAGAGACTTACAAAGAGACTTAGACTCCCATAAAATAATAAAGGTAGACTTCAACACCCCACTGTCAACCTTAGACAGATCAACGAGTCAGAAAGTTAACAAGGATATCCAGGAATTGAACTCAACTCTGAACCAAGCAGACCTAATAGACATCTACAGAACTCTCCACCCCAAATCAAGAGATTATACATTCTTCTCAGCACTACATCACACTTATTCCAAAATTGACCACATAGCTGGAAGTAAAGCACTCCTCAGCAAATGTAAAAGAACAGAAATCATAACAAACTGTCTCTTAGACCAGAGTGCAATCAAACTAGAATTCAGGACTAAGAAATTCAATCAAAACCGCTCAACTACATGGAAACTGAACAACCTGCCCCTGAATGACTACTGGGTACATAATGAAATGAAGCCAGAAATAAAGATGATAGCAGGCTCTGAAATTGAGGCAATAATTAATAGCCTACCAACCAAAAAAAGTCCAGGACCAGATGGATTCACAGCTGAATTCTACCAGAGGTACAAGGAGGAGCTGGTACCATTCCTTCTGAAACTATTCCAATCAATAGAAAAAGAGGGAATCCTCCCTAACTCATTTTATGAGGCCAACATCATCCTGATACCAAAGCCTGGCAGAGACACAACAAAAAAAGAGAATTTTAGACCAATATCCCTGGTGAACATTGATGCAAAAATCCTCAATAAAATATTGGAAAACCGAATCCAGCAGCCCATCAAAAAGCTTATCCACCGTGATCAAGTGGGCTTCATCCCTGGGATGTAAGGCTGGTTCAACATATGCAAATCAATAAACGTAATCCAGCATATAAACAGAACCAAAGACAAAAACCACATGATTATCTCAATAGATGCAGAAAAGGCCTTTGACAAAATTCAACAGCCCTTCATGCTAAAATCTCTCAATAAATTTGGCATTGATGGAACGTACCTCAAAATAATAAGAGCTATTTATGACAAACCCACAGTCAATATCATACTGCATGGGCAAAAACTGGAAGCATTCCCTTTGGAAACTGGCACAAGGCAGGGATGCCTTCTCTCACCACTCCTATTCAACATAGTGTTGGAAGTTCTGGCTAGGGCAATTAGGCAAGAGAAAGAAATCAAGGGTATTCAGTTAGGAAAAGAAGAAGTCAAACTGTCCCTGTTTGCAGATGACGTGATTGTATATTTAGAAAACCCCATCATCTCAGCCCAAAATCTCCTTAAGCTGATAAGCAACTTCAGCAAAGTCTCAGGATACAAAATTAATGTGCAAAAATCACAAGCATTCTTATACACCAGTAACAGACAAACAGAGAGCCAAGTCATGAATGAACTTCTATTCACAATTGCTTCAAAGAGAATAAAATACCTAGGAATCCAACATACAAGGGATGTAAAGGACCTCTTCAAGGAGAACTACAAACCACTGCTCAGTGAAATCAAAGAGGACACAATCAAATGGAAGAACATACCATGTTCATGGATAGGAAGAATCAATATCGTGAAAATGGCCATACTGCCCAAGGTAATTTATAGATTCGATGCCATCCCCATCAAGCTACCAATGAGTTTCTTCACAGAATTGGAAAAAACTGCTTTAAAGTTCATATGGATCCAAAAATGATCCCGCATTGCCAAGACAATCCTAAGTCAAAAGAACAAAGCTGGAGGCATCACGCTACCTGACTTCAAACTATACTACAAGGCTACAGTAACTAAAACAGCATGGTACTGGTACCAAAACGGAGATATAGACCAGTGGAACAGAACAGAGCCCTCAGAAATAATATCACACATCTACAGCCATCTGGTCTTTGACAAACCTGAAAAAAACAGGAAATGGGGAAAGGATTCCCTATTTAATAAATGGTGCTGGGATAATTGGCTAGCCATAAGTAGAAAGCTGAAAGTGCATCCTTTCCTTACTCCTTATGCGAAAATTAATTCAAGATGGATTAGAGACTTAAATATTAGACCTAATACCATAAAAACCCTAGAAGAAAACCTAGATAATAGCAATCAGGACATAGGCATGGGCAAGGACTTCATGTCTAAAACACCAAAAGCAACGGCAACAAAAGCCAAAATTGACAAATGGGATCTCATTAAACTAAAGAGCTTTTGCACAGCAAACGAAACTACCATCAGAGTGAACAGGCAACCTACAGAATGGGAGAAAATTTTTGCAATCTACTCATCTGACAAAGGGCTAATATCCAGAACCTACAAAGAACTCAAACAAGTTTACAAGAAAAAAAACAAACAATTCCATCAAAAAGTGGGCAAAGGATATGAACAGACATTTCTCAAAAGAAGACATGCATACAGCATACAGACACATGAAAAAATGCTCAACATCACTGGCCATCAGAGAAATGCAATTCAAAACCACAATGAGAAACCATCTCACACCAGTTAGAACGGCAATCATTAAAAAGTCAAGCAACAACAGGTGCTGGAGAGGATGTGGAGAAATAGAAACACTTTTACACTGTTGGTGGGACTGTAAACTAGTTCAACCATTATGGAAAACAGTATGGCGATTCCTCAAGGATCTAGAACTAGAAGTACCATATGACCCAGCCATCCCATTACTGTGTATATACCCAAAGGATTATAAATCATGCTGCTATAAAGACACATGCACACGTGTATTCATTGCGGCACTATTCACAATAGCAAAGACTTGGAGTCAACCCAAATGTCCATCAGTGACAGACTGGATTAAGAAAATGTGGCACCTATACACCATGGAATACGATGCAGCCATTAAAAAGGATGAGTTTTCATCCTTTGTAGGGACATGGATGCAGCTGGAAACCATCATTCTCAGCAAACTATCACAAGAACAGAAAATCAAACACCACATGTTCTCACTTATAGGTGGGAACTGAACAATGAGATCACTTAGACGCAGGAAGGGGAACATCACACATCGGGGCCTATTATGGGGAGGGAGAGGGGGTTGGGATTGCATAGGGAGTTATACCTGATGTAAATGACGAGTTGATAGGTGCTGACAAGTTGATGGGTGCAGCACACCAACATGGCACAAGTATACATATGTAACAAACCTGCACATTATGCACATGTACCCTAGAACTTAAAGTATAATAATAAAAAATAAATAAATAAAAAAAGAAAAAGGAAATAGTACGATGAAACAAAAGAGGAAACCCACAACAAAAAATGACATAACAGACTTAAGCCCTCACCTATCAATATTTTCATTAAATGTAAGTAGTTTAAACACACACACACACACACACACACACACACACACACACACACACATACTCTCTATGCTATCTAAAAGAAACTCATCCAACTGTATGATGTCTAAGAGAAATTCACTTCAAGTATAATGATATAGGTAGGTTGGAAGTAAAAGGATGAAAAAAAGATATAAACACATATTACAATGGAAATATCAATCAGTGAAAGAAGGATCAGCTATATGAATATCAGTTAATGTAGCTTTCAAAGCAAAGAAAATTACCAGAGACAGAGATGAACATTACATAATGAAAGTGTCAATCCACCAAGAAAACAATCATTGAATTTTGTATGAACCAAACTACAATGCTGCAAAATATATGAGGCAAAACCTATTAGAACTGAAAGGAGAGACATACCAATGTGAAATTATAGTTGGATACTTCAACGTGATTCTCTCAGTAATTGATAATACAACTGGAGAAAAGAATTAGCAAGGACATAGAAGAACTAAGTAACACCAACCACTGTCAGGAACTAGTGAACATTTATAAAGCATTCCACCCAACAACAGCAAGATGCATATTCCTTTCAAGTACAGATGAAATCGTACCAAGATAGAGCATATAAGGGTCCATAAAAAAATCATAACAAATTTAAAAAGACTGAAATTGTACAAAGCTCGTTCTTTAATCACAATGAAATAGAAATCAGAACCAGAGACATGATAAGAATATCTACAAACACTCGTAAACAACAAACTTCAAAATAATACATGGGTCAAAGAGAGTGTTTAAAGGGAAATTAAACAAAAACACATTGAAATGAATGACATTGAAATGCAATATATCAAAATTTGTTGGATCCAATTAAAGAGTGTTGAGAGGAAAATTTATAGCACTATATGTTTATATTAGATAAAAGAAAAGTCTCAAATAACCTAATCTCTCATCTCAAGAAAGTAGAAAAATCAGAGCAAAATAAATCAAAACAAGAAGGAATCCGATTGTTAAGACACAAAGAGAAATCAGTGAAGTTGAAAACAATAGAGAAAATCAGCAGCGGTGCAATCTCAGCTCACTGCAAGGTCCACTTCCCGGGTCCACGCCATTCTCCTGCCTCAGCCTCCCGAGTAGCTGGGACTACAGGCGCCCGCCACCACACCCGGCTAATTTTTTGTATTTTTAGTAGAGATAGAGTTTCACCGTGTTAGCCAGGATGGTCTTGATCTCCTGACCTCGTGATCAGCCCACCTTGGCCTCCCAAAGTGCTGGGATTACAGGCTTAAGCCACCACAGCCGGCCCCAAACTGATTCTTCAAAAAGAGTAGTGAAATTGGCAAATCTTTCCTGTAATAGTTAAATTTTATGTGTCAACTTGGCTAAGACATGGTACCCAGTTTTTGGTAAAACACAAGTCTAGATATTGCTGTGAAGGTATTTTTTAGAAGTAATTACCTTTTTAACCAGTAGACTTTGAGTAAAGCAGATTAGTCTCCATAATATGGCTGGGCCTCATTCAATCAGTTGAAAGTCTTTAGAGAAAAAGACTGAGGTCCCCAGGCAGAAAGAATTCTGCCTCCAGGCTGCCTCGGAATTTGAGATGGCAATGTGTACTCTTGCCTGGGTCTCTAGCCTGCTGGCCTGCCCTGCAGATTTTGGATTTATCAGCCTCCACTATGTGTGCACCAATTCCTTCAAATAAATGTTTTTCTGTATATATTTACACACCCTGTTTGTTCTGTTTCTCTGGAGAACCCTAACTGTACATCTAGCAAAACTGATAAAGAGAGAAGGAGAAGGCACAAATTATCAATATCAGGAAAAATAAACAAACAAAAAATAACCAAGGGCTGTTGCTATGAACTATTTTACATCAAAAGGACAAGAGAATACTAAGAAGAATTCTACATATACATTTCACAAATTACATGACATGAAATAATTACTAAAAACATAGAAACTATCATAAATTATCCAGTGAGAATTAAATAATTTATATTTGAATAATCCTATAACTATTAAGGTTATTGACTTTTTAATTTAAAAAGTTCATTTAAAAAAAGAAATCTCTAAGCCTAGATCGTTTCACTGGAGAATTCTGCCAAATACTTAAAGAATTAACATCAATCCTACACATTCTTTTCCAAAAGATGTAAGTGAGAGATAACATTACAAATGTATTTTATAAAGCCAATATTACTTTGATACCCAAACCAAAGACAGTACTAAAAAATAAAGAAAAGAAAAAATAAAAACAACTTAACAATTCTTGATCATTATTACTAGTTTATAGAGTAATAATCCATTGCAAAATATTAGCAAATAGATTCCTGTAATATATAGAAAGAATTACGTACCCTAACCAATTGGGGTTGATACCAGGGATGCAAAGCTGGCTCAATATTTGAAAATCAATCAATATATTATATTAACATGCCAAATAAGAAAAATCACATGATGATATCAATTGATGCAGAAAAATTATTTAAAGAATTTAACATCCATTCATGATAAAAATCTCTCAGAAAGCTAGGTGTAATGTGGAACTGTCTCAGCTTGATGAAGAACATCTATAAAAAGCCTACAGCTATTGTGGTACTCAATGCTAAAAGCCTGAATGCTTTTGCTCTAAGATTCAGAGCAAGGCAAGGATGTTCATTTTTATTGCTGATATTTAGCATTATACTGGAAGTTCTAGCCAGTGCAATAAGGCATTGAAAGGAAATAAAAGGCATATAAAACAGAAAAGAGGCCGGGCGCGGTGGCTCAAGCCTGTAATCCCAGCACTTTGGGAGGCCGAGACGGGTGGATCACGAGGTCAGGAGATCGAGACCATCCTGGCTAACCCGGTGAAACCCCGTCTCTACTAAAAAAATACAAAAAACTAGCCGGGTGAGGTGGCGGGCGCCTGTAATCCCAGCTACTCGGGAGGCTGAGGCAGGAGAATGGAGTAAACCTGGGAGGTGGAGCTTGCAGTGAGCTGAGATCCGGCCACTGCACTCCAGCCTGGGCGACAGAGCAAGACTCCGTCTCAAAAAAAAAAAAAAAAAAAAAAAAAAAAACCCGAAAAGGAGAAATAAAACCATTCCTATTTATATATGCCATGATGGTCTATAAAAATTTCCAAGGAATTCCCAAAAACCTTGTAGAATTAATAAGTGAGTTTAGCAAGGTCACATGATATAAGATCTATGATTAAAAATCAACTGTGTTTTTATACACTAATAATGAACACGTGGAAACCAAAATTAAAAATATAATGCGTTTATAAGCACTAAAAAACTACTTAGAGATACGTATCCCAAAATATGTCAAAGCACACATAGGAGTTACGTGCTGGAAGGTATAAAATGTTGATAAAACAAATCAGAGAAGATCAAAATAAGTGGAGGAATATAATGTGTTTGTGGATTGCAAAGCTTAACATAGTAATTATGTCAATTCTCCACAAATTAATATACAGATTCAACAAAATTCTTATCACAATCCCAGCATGATTTGTAGTAGAAATGAACAAAATTTTTCTAAATTTTAAAAATGAAGTCAAAGTATCTAGAATAGTGAGATATCATATATTACAGTAATCAAGAGTCTGTGTGTAGGAATAAATATTAAGTTGGTGCAAAAGTAATTGCGGTTTTTGCCACTATTAATGGAGAACACTTCTCAGATATAACATCAAAAGCACTATTCATAAAGAACAAATCGTCAACAAACTCGACTTCATCAAAATTTAAAACTTTTGCTCTTCAAGATCCTGTTAAGAGGATGAAAAGATAAATTCCAGGGTGGGAAAAATTTTGAAAACCTTATATGAAAAAACCTAGAACTCGTATCTAGAATATATGAAAAATTCTCAGAACTTTAAAGTAAAAGCAAACAATGTAATTAGAAAATATTCAAGAGACATAAAGGGTCATTTCACCAAAGAGGTAAGGTATGAATGGCAAATAAGCATGAGAAAATATGTTTAACAATAGTAGACTCTAGGAAAATGTATAATAATGACACAGTGAGATAGACAGTACTTTCCCCTTACATTTGGAGGGATATGTTCCAGGATCCCCAGTGGATGCCTGAAACTAGAGATAATACCAAATCATATATGTTTGTGTGTGTGTGTGTGTGTGTGTGTGTGTGTGTGTGTGTATAATATTTTTTCCTGTGTATGTATGTACCTGTGATAAAGTTTAATGTATAAATTTGACACAGTAAAAGATTAACAATAACTAATAAAAAATAGAACAAGTATAACAGTATGCATCGCCACTCACACTTTGGGAGTATTTTAAGTAAAATAAGGGTTACTTGAATACAAGCAATGCAATAATCAGAACAGGCTAGCTGATAACTGAGATAGCTAATGGGCTGATAGCATATGCAATGTGGATATGCTGGAAAAAGGGATGATTAAGGCCGGGCGCGGTGGCTCAAGCCTGTAATCTCAGAACTTTGGGAGGCCGAGGCGGGCGGATCACAAGGTCAGGAGATCGAGACCATCCTGGCTAACATGGTGAAACCCCGTCTCTACTAAAAATACAAAAAAACTAGCCGGGCGAGGTGGCGGGCGCCTGTAGTCCCAGCTACTCGGGAGGCTGAGGCAGGAGAATGGCGTAAACCCGGGAGGCAGAGCTTGCAGTGAGCTGAGATCCGGCCACTGCACTCCAGCCTGGGCGACAGAGCGAGACTCCATCTCAAAAAAAAAAAAAAAAAAAAAAAAGGATGATTAATGTCCTGGGAAGAGATGAGCAAGATGGCTTGAGATTTCATCACACATCTCAGAATGATATGCAATTTAAAATTTATGAATTGTTTAATTCTGGAATTTTCCTTGTAATATTTTTGGAATGCCATTGACAGTTTCAGTTATCCAGGGTTTTAGTTACTGTGGTTAACTGAAACCAGGGAAGGCAAAACCATGGATAAGCAGGACTACTGAGCTATATGTCTGTTGAAACCGCTAAACATTTTTAAAAAGTGACAATACCAAATGCTGATGAGGATGTGGAGAAACTGAATCTCTCAGATATTGATGATGGGAATGCAAAATGGTACCGAAACTCTGGAAAACAGTATGGCAGTTTCTTAAAATGTAAACATACACTTATCAAAACACTTTCCCTTCCAGAGAAAGGAAAATTTATGAATATACAACAACTCACACATGAATATTCATTGAAGCTATATTCATAATTGTCCAAATTAGAAAAAAACAAATGGTTTCCCCTGGTCAATTGCTTAAACAAAATGTGGTATATCCTTACCGTACAACAACTTGGATCTCAAGAGCATTAATCTGATTGCAAAAATGCCAATTTCGATAAGTTACAGGCTGCATAATTCCATTTATATAACATTCTTGAAATGACAAAATTATAGAGATGAACAGATTAGTGGTTTCCAAGGTTTAGAGATGGAAGGAAATGAACAGACAGTACTGGCTGTGAAAGTAAAAGGTATCAAGAGGGAGTTCATGGTGATCAAATTGTCCAGTGTCTTGATTATGGCTGTGGTTACAAGAATCTAAGCATGTGATAAAATGGCATAAACCTATACATACACATTTTACCAGTGTCAATTTCTAGAGGTCTGAGAGACTTCGGAGTTTGAAATTTGGCCCTCCTTTAGGACAAGCACTGCCACCAGATAATTTCTTGAGTTGTCTTTCAGAATTATCACTCCTCCCTTTTTAAAAAAAGAACTCAACTGAGGTTTCAGAACATGTGTATCATTGCCTTAATTAAAATAAAACAGAAAATCCAAGAGTGCTTCTGATGATTGCCGTGTTTGGCTCCATTTCTTCCATAATATTAGTTCTCTTTCTAATTAAAGGTTGACCTTAATGATCAGTTTGAAGATAGCTGGAGCATGGTATTAGTGCATTTATCTCAAACTTCTGTTAGAGAAAGTCAGAGTATAAGACAATGGTTAGACAACACAGCACATTTTCCTTTATGTTCCCAGGGATAATTTTTGTTATTTACTCTTAGGACATTTAATGTGTACATTCTTCCATCCCTCTCCAAAGCTACCTGGGGCTGCATAATTGACTATAAAGTAGTCCCAAGCTAAAGATGTTGCTCTACCAGTGTAAGAAGGATGTTTCTGACTCACTTGCTGATGATTCAGGTTAATTTGGTATTTAGACCACTAGTTTTCTCAATTTTTAAAGTGTTCTTTTTATGACAAGTATAAGTTTAGCGGATAAGGAAATTTTGTTGTTGCTGTTGTTAAAAGTATGATCGGGTATATACAGTATCGGTAAAGAAATATAAAACTAGCTCTTGACAATTCTACTACTGCACTGTGCTGTGAGAAGTACATGGAAAGCATAATTGTAATCAGTATTACAGAGTCTAAAATTCTAAGGGAATTTGTAATTTTTCTCAGTGAGATATTGCAAATATTTAGGTAACAAAGTGGCTGGTATTAGGGGTCAGTTAAAGGGACGGTGGGATATTGGGAAGAACACAGATTGAAAGTCAAGAAAGCTAGAATCAAATCTCAGTTCTTCCCATTTTAATGGACAAGTCACTTAATCTCTCTGTGTCTCATTTTTCTCTGTGTTTCATTTGTAGATTGTAGATAATACCCATTTATGATGAAATATGTTGGTAAGTCTCACTAGGAGTGAATCTTGCTTTTATTGGGTAAGAGGGATGTTTTTAAGCTTGTATTTATTTTATCATTTCTCATTAAAAAATATAAATAGCTTTTTACAAAATCAACAATAAAAACAAAGTAGGAAATCTTTAATTTGGTGTAATATATGATTCATCAACCTTGGCTGCTATTAATATACCAATCAGTGAAAATGTTCCAAGTTTGATGTTGCTCAATAGATAAGCTAAAACCTGTAAGCCCTCACAAGAATCTGTATTTACAAACAGATGCACCTACCTCTTAAAGTAATCAGTTTCTAACAAAGTATTGTTTATATGTTTCATGCAAATTGGTTTGAAGTGTTGCTTAGACAATCTTATTATATTTAAGAATAAAAACTTCCATCAAGAAATTGTGCAAAGAAAATGGACACACCAGCTGGATAAATCTATCATGTGCAAGGGGGAATAGGGGAAGCAAGCACTTTTAATTAGCTGAGTGAATGCAGTTTGCTGAACACAGAAAGCACAGCCTTAGTCATATTAAAATGTGCCTAATTTTCTGTGAAAAAGTCCCATCTGAACAGGCCTGACCACAGTCAATCATACTAAAAGCCACTGGTGCTTAATTTGATTTACCAATATAAAATGCAAATTAGGTTATTAAGTGGAGTGGCAGACAGAGTAGGGCCCCTTTCAAACCATCAAGTTAAATGCAAGCAGACAGCAAACTGGCTGTGCAAAGAAAATTTTAGCATATTCGTTTGATTAGTGCTACAAAAATTTAATTAGGTTGGCTAATTACTTGACAAATTGCTCTACACGAGAGAAAAGGCAGAGGATTTTTTTTTCTTTTTTCATTGCAAATATCCTGTGTGTATTTTAGCCCAAATGCTATCTGCCAATTTGCAAAAGCCTTATTAAATGAATGGAAGACAGTCCCCAATAATAGCAAATTGTATAATGCATATAATTAGACAAGGCCCACGCTCTACCCATATGTCCATACTCTATCATAGTTAAAAATACTTAACACAATATTTATGTGTAGCTATTGTCAAAACAGATTATTGCAAAGCAGTCAGTTCTTAAGAAAGAAAGTATTGTGCATGATATAGAAAATAGACGTTTGTGACATTCCTACCTCCCAAAAGAGTTTGTTTGTTAACTAGTACATGAAGCAGTAGTGACATGCTAAAGTTTGTCATCACAGAACGGACCAGTCAGCCAAACCGTGGATGAATGAGGCCAAGGCTAAGATGGAATAGAGAAAATTGTCTCCTTGTGATACATTCTAAATGTAAAGCTATTAATTTACAACTAGAGTTACTGACATTTCATAAAACAAAATTTATTTTTTCAAAAGCTATTCAAAGTGAAACAATTTCTTTAGAAAAAGGATGTTTATATCAATATTCAAGAGAATAAGATAGATTTCATATATCACAGTTTTATTTGGAGGCTTCCACAATTTTTTCAGATACATTATTTGGTTTTCATTGATTTTCAACAGAACTAGTGAGCCTGTTCTAACTCAAGCCCTGTGATTTTACAAAGCAACAACCACTTTGCCTGTCCAAGTGGAAAAACTAAGTATCATATTTTATAAACATGCTTTGCAGTTAGTAATTAGATACTATATTTAACCTGTTCTAAAGCAACATCTTATGAAAGTTTGAACTGTAAGAACTATTTGCGAACCATCCTTTATGCAGGCTGCATTACTTTTTTACAATCAGAATCCGCTCTGTTAGTTTAGAACTCAGCTATAGTTACACTGGACAGTGCAGATGCACTTAGGATTTTATGTAACACCCTTATCATTACTTCCATTTTATCTTAACTTGACTCTTTTACTCTTTTTAGATTCACAATCATTGCCAAAAATAGACTAAAAATTTGTTGAGATTATGATAGAAAGTGGATTATGTAGACAATTTTACTTATATAAAGTCCTGAGATAAAGTTGTGGCCTCCTGAGCAAACATTTGGCCATGAATTGCTGACATTATATTTGAACACATTGAGGGTGTCATATATAGATTCTATAAACACAGAAAGTGCAAAATTTGGTAACAAAGTATTATATTTTAATATAAGAATAATACTAATCACTTGAGGTTTTTTTTTTCTTTAATGTATTGATTGTCTTTACTCCCTCCCCTGTCATTTATTTTTAATTTGATAAACTGACTAGTATTTAAAAAATTTAGGCCGGGCGCAGTGGCTGACGCCTGTAATCCCAGCACTTTGTGATCCAAGGCGGGTGGATCACAAGGTCAGGAGATGGAGACCATCCTGGATAACACGGTGAAACCCATCTCTACTAAAAAATACAAAAAATTAGCCAGGCGTGGTGGCGGGCACCTGTAGTCCCAGCTACTCGGGAGGCTGAGGCAGGAGAATGGCGTGAATGCAGAAGGCAGAGCTTGCAGTGAGCCGAGATGGTGCCACTGCACTACAGCCTGGGTGAGGGAGCCAGACTCCGTCTCAAAAAAAAAAAAAAAAGAAAAAATTAACAGATGCAGTCTATTAAATATTGAAACCTGGGACATTTTGTTAAGGGTATGCATATAAAACAGTGAAATTATTGGCTTGCAAACATATTAAGGTACTTCTTATGTGTTAATATTAAATGTTATACTTCAGTGTCCAATGGCAGCTGCTGTATTAATTGCTGATAAGACAATAATATTGATTATTATTTTTATCTGTTACCTAACACAAATTACATGCATGTAAAATAACAGTAGCTACCTTTTATTGAGCCCCTAGTATGTGAAGATGCGGGGTTTGTTGTTTATATATATTTTATTCAATTCTTCTACACAAAGATGTAAGTATTATTGTTTCAATTTTATAAAGTATAAGATTGAGGTGAGATAGTTTAAGTAAAGAATTCAAAAGCAAAAAATGAGTAATGAATAAATATAGGTTTGAACCATAGCCTGTCTGAATTGTAATATGTTCTTCCCAATGCTGTGAATAATTTTTGGATATGTATTTTTTATACGATTTTATGTATGTATGTATACATAATATACAGTGGTGGGTTTGTATCTATTCGAGAGTTGCCACTGTGATTGTATATAATTGAGATTTAAACCACTAATTGTGATTTGTATATTATACACTTATGATATACAGGTCCGTTTTCTATCTTTCTACCCTAATAACAGAGAAAGGGTTTTTATAAAATATAGTCAAACGTGGCCATTGATATATTTTTACACTCTATAATTCATTCATATATCTGAACAATTTGATCATGGAAGTAAAGAGATTGAAAGCCCACAGATTTCAATAGTTCAAGAACTATGGCAATTCAGGCTGACAAAAACCTTTGGAAACATCATGTCCTTTAAAGTTGTGTGGGCAGAATCAGATTATTCGCCAAACGGGAGACATCAAAAGGAATGCAAAATAAGTATGGAATTGGATTAGAAAAAGCAAAGTTTCCATCTCCATGACATGTGTGCTGGGGAGAAATACACCAGTTCCTAAGTCATGAGCTTAAAACCACCTTCAGCGTGTTGAAAGGCTTTACTATCACTTTGTTAATTCAGAAAAATAACTTGGTTTCCAGATAGGATGAGTTTTTTTTCCTCATTAACATTTTAGGTTAAATTTAAGAAGGCTTGTGTAAGACACATACATATCTAAAAGTAGTAAAGAATGATTAGTCATTTGTGTGATTTTTCATATTACTGACATTCCTGAATATTTTGTTTCAAAAACTTAATAGACGATAAATAATTTTTATACTGAAATACCAATCATTTTGAAGTAGATTTGAATTAATGGTATGAATTTCCAATAAGATTCTAATTTGAAAATAATTTTTCAGATTTTGAACTGACAGATAATATAGGCAACTTTAAAATATATACAGGATTACAACCATTAATTCACCACATTTTAAAAGTCACTGAACTGTAAAATGCATGGAGATAATTCAATCATTAATATATAACAAGTTATAAATTATAGTGAAGGAACTTTTTTCTAGGTATGAAAGTATTACATTCATACATCCATACTGAGAAAAAACATATCTCAATTTAAATTGAAACTTAGAGGAGAAGAATCATGAAGAGTTTTAGAATTTAAAAAATTGTTTAGTGTTTGGATCAAATAATTTTCTAGTCTAGTTTTATTCTTCAAGTTTCTTGATTTTGTAAAAGAAAATAAACACCCTGTTATATAGAGCTCTCAAATTATAATGAGAAGAGTCTTGCCGAGTATAAACTCCACCATCTGCTAGGGCCCGGGAACACTTATTTCCCAAGTCTGGAAACTTCCCTCATAGAAAAGTGGCCATTTGTTCATTGGTTCTTTTCTGTGGTTACTAAGAAAAAAGATTGGCCTATGACCTATAGTTTCCTGTTACATATATCACTCATGATGCAAAATATAAACATAAAAACTGGTACATAGTGTAGTAATAGATGCCTGGACTGACTGAGTTGAGAATAAACCAGAAAGAAAACTGCACAATCTTCTTTGGTTATTTCATAACCAGGCAATTTTCCCTGATACTTAAATTCATAAACCTAAAGAAAAATAACTTTACCAGATGAAAGTAAATCTTAAGCATCAGAAAAAAGATAGTAACTTGATGAGAAATTTATCTGGATTTTCAATTTATAATGAACTAAAGAAGGTATAATGAACTAAAGAAGGTACTCTGATTTAAAAAACTAAAAAATACATTAATAACTATTGCAATTCCATTTCTGTTTAGATGTTCAAATGTTTGCATTATTAAGACTCAAATTTTCATTTCTTGTCATAAATGTAAAGGTAGCAAAAATGTTATTTATTTGCAGGAGAATTCATAGGTCATTGCATGAGAAAGGATGATCTTTCCTTCAACATTTGAGCAAAATTACACAATTCATTTGCAGGTGTAAGTATGTTGGACAGCATTCAAATGAGCACTGAATAAAGCATAGAAACAAGGACAATTAGGTCTCAGATTTTTTGACTAGTTGGTTTAAAAGCAGTTTTCTGTATCATGAAGCTTCATTTTAATCATCTGACTTAAGAACTTAATAAAACACTAAACTTTGTATAATAAAAACTGTATGATACCCTAGAGTTCTTTATTAGGCAATAGCTATGCTCAGGATATTAGTATATGTGGAGGCTTTGCAATTTGGCATTTATAATCATGGCTATAATAATAATCATTGAATTTCTGAAATATTTGATCCTAATAAATTGTAGTTTTAGAAAAAATTCTGAGGCTGACTTACTTGCTGTTGGAATCATCAACAGATCCCTATGTTTGTATTTTAAACCCAGAGGATTTTTATCTCCCATATACTAAGCCACTTTCTGAAAGTATCTGAAACTATTGTGTAACACTTAATGTATCTGGTACTGAGTAATAATCGTTCCTTCTCTTGCCTTAGCTGTTAGGCCCATTTATTTTTAAATAGTTGAGAGTGACTTAGATATCAAGAACAGAAGCTGTTAAACTGGATTGTCCAAGTTTTGGTGTATCTTTGCTTTACTAGTTATCATCTTGGTAGCAATAACCACGGCTTAGACTTGTGCTAGGAACGGAGCCCAGAGCCCTGAGAAGCTAGAGCACTTTACAAAAGTCTCATTAAACTTTTGGCTACATAGTACTAAACTAACAGAACTATTACAAAATATTAACTCCTGATATGATAAAATGAATAAAAATTGTGGTTTTCGAAGGGCAAAATCCAAAGTATAGTGCTTTATTAAAACTGTAAATGCAGGAAAATTTTGGTTGCCAGAGAAATCCTTTCCTGTCTTTTCCTCTCACATTGTCGACAGTAATTTTCAATAGTAATTGTTTTCTTTTTTTCTTTGATGCTGAATAAATTATTGCCTAAGATTAAACAACACACCTTGTTCATTTGAAAGAATTTTTTTCCTTCTACAGATCCAACTACCTTTGAGTTTTAATGAGTTTAAAGATTCCCACGAGGTTTTTGCTGCACTGGAGCTGATTTTGTCTTTGTTTCTTCCAAGAGTTTAAAAACAGTTGGTACAAGTCACATTAACAAAGGCCCACCTGTACTGAAATTCTCAAATGAAATCTAGCTAGGTTTACTGTTATCATATAGGGCATGCATTAATCACCATGATCTTTCACTGCCTTGAGAAGGCAGCCTTCTTTCTCAAAGGTGATAGTCAAGAAAAGAATCATCTAAATGTGCTTCTATAGAAAGGTCCTTCTATAAAACCAAAATATTCACAATAAAACTGCAAATCATCTCTGTCTTTACCTTAAAAGTAAAATACTGATGGGAATATTTGAGAATAATATTTTATTTACAATGAACCCGCTATAACTTGGTCAATTGTTCACTTCTAAAACTGTTGAAAAGTCTCCATGACTGATAAGGTACAGGCTTCTTTTATTTCCTAATATTCTCTAAAGTATTGGTTACACATATGTGAAACATTCTTAGTTTATCAAGATACTAGAAGTCTAGCATTACCAACTTTTAGATACCTGAGAAAATAGGTACAATGTGCAGAATGACCATTTGACCATCTGGGTCCCCATGTGGTTTCTTTGCAAAGGAAGAAAAATACTGGATCTTGCTGCAGAATGCTAGCAACTCTATTTTCTTTTCTTGTGTATGGGGAAATTTTACTGAATGTCAAAAAGAAAAGTAGTCCACTAATAGCAAGATAAGAGAAATAATCTCCCCCTCCCCAACTTGTGACAATTTAAAACTACCTGATTAAGCAGCTCTTTTCAAAAATAAAAATCAATCTGCTCTGGCATCAAATTACCATATAAGCTTACTCTTTTCTACTAGTTGACTAAAATAGTTGTAAATACTAATGTTTTCAAATCCTAAAACAAAATTCTAAACTTTGATCTTAATTGAATATGCTTTATAGAGAAAGGTAAGACTTTTAAAAATTCAAAAATTATTATCATAGGTAGGTTTTCTTAGTAAACATTTTTAAATTATTATAATTTGTTACATTTCCTTCTCTTCTAACGATAATTATGCTCCTTTATACTTAATTATGGAGATCTTCTTATATGTCATTCTTATCTTTGCCTACAATGTAGAACAACATAAACCTTAGATATCCAATGTTTACAGCATTTTGTTTTATGTATTTTCAGCAAGTCAGTTTTAGATATAGAATTATTTCTAAATAAACCCTTTTAATAACCAAATATAATAACTACAATAGGAGCAAGAGGGGATATATGCAAACTATTTGTTTTAAGTTATCCTATGGTGAAGGCATCATGATTCTAAAATGATATTCTGATTAACATTTTCAAGTGTTTTTCTTCATGTTTTCCATCTAAAAGTAAACTTTTTTTGGAGAATCATATATATATACATCTATAGATAAATGGCTTTTAAATTAGGTTAAGACTGTTCAGCTAAATAGTTAAGTGGTATGTAAGTATTAATAAAGATTTTTTTCCAGTTTCAAAATTTTCCTAAAACTCATTCTTCCCCTCAACCCATCAAAGAGAGACATATAATAGTGGGTAATTTGCAAAAGTCTACTCTTAGAGGAAAAATTTATCAATAAATATAATAACATTTTTTTTTATTTCAAGTATGAGTCTAAAAGTGTGTGTGTATATATATATATATATATATATATATAATTTTCAAAGAGTAACTAGGCCTTACTGTATTTTTCTTATTTTTAAAGTCACTGAAGGAGGGATAATATTGATGTCTTCTATTATTTCAAAGATCTCATTCATTTATTATTAATTCATTAATCACACAAACTTTTATTTAGTAATGAATTTCACTTATTACAAAACTTTTAATGAGTATATGAGACAATGGGAAGCTATTAAATTGGTGAATGTGACTATGAAATGTGACAAAAATAAATATAAACGATTTTAGATTATTCCAAATATTTGAGAGTAGCAGAAAGTACATAATGCAAAAAGGCAAATTAAATAATTAATTCAACTCTGGAGGTTATTTGTTCAAAACTACAGACTCATTACAGTGTATGTAATGAGAAATATATAAAAAATATAAGCTATTTCTATATTGTCAACAAAATTGTATAAATAATTAATATTCAATTGTGAATTGTGAATTTTGGACTCAGGCATTTCCGATAGTAGAAAATTCCCTTCTCAGAGAGCAACCAAACCAACCTCTAAAGACTTAACAACCTGGGTCAGGAAGCTTTTGGGTCTGTTTGTCTCAGGAACCTCTACTCTCAAACACTTCTTAAGTCCTCTTCATATTGAAGACAAACTTTTTTTCCTCAGGTGAATATACATTTATTGTCTTAAACCTTCCCTGAAGCAGGTAAATGAGTACTAACATTAAGCTTCAAAGAATTTCTCTGCATGCAAGCAATTGAGCTGTCAGAAAAGCTATGATTAATGATATTTCATATGAAAAATAATGGAAAATAACCAGATACAATTAAAAATACTAAAGATAAGAGCATTCTTTCTTGAACACTTGAAAAATTACATATGCTTATCATTACTCAAGGATTAAAATAAAATATTTTGGACAACTTGTTAAGTTATGAGTTATGGTTAACAAATCTGATTTTGCCTGAGGGTATTTATTAGGCCTTGTGATGAAAAATAATAAATAAGAGGTTTATTTTTGTTTAGGAGATTTTTATCACTCACAGAGAGAGGGAGAGAACTGAGACATATTTCGAGGGGACTTGGCTGTGCTTCCTCTGTAGAGAACATATTGTACAATTACAAACCAGGAAACCAGAACTGTGATGTTTCCAAATAGAATGAGAACACACATATGAACTTGCTGTGTCATAGAATCAGGTAGAGACTTTCTTGTGAATCAGAAACATATATGTATGTATGTGACTGTTTTGTGAATCAGAAACATATATCTATATGTATGTATGTGTTGCTTATATTTCAATATCTTTTTCATTTCATTTTCCTTCTTCAGTTTTAATAGCTGAAAAAAATAGTATCACATCAGTCATCTGGGTAAAAACAACAAATGTATTAATTTGGTAGTTTTCAAATCCATCATCCCTTTTCTTGAGCAGAGAGAAAAAAAGTTACATACACCAGAACATATTGCTGTTTTAAAGAAACGTGCACCAGTATTTTTTAAAATGACCCTCATTATTATCTTCTACTCACTTTAGTAATAAATACCTCACATATATCTTTCTGTGTGTTCATTCCAAACACTGAACAGCTTTCTGATGCTTCTGTTACAATAGCAAGTGAGTCATAATTCCAAGTAGATAAGCATCACTTTAGGTCAGGCCTTTGCATCAATTTGACTTTGCTTGTCGGAAGCTCTAAATACATGACTGTCCTGTTATATAACTTCACCTTTTGTTTTACTGTTATTTGTATGCTTTTATAAAAGTTAAAATAGAAAGATAATGCTTTCTAGGGAAGATAAATAACTTTTTATTGGACCCTCTATTATGGCTCTAAACATTTATAAACAATCACATTTGTAACAGTGTCATTTTCTACATATTATTAAAATAATGAATATTTTAGTATAAAAAACTTGAAAATAGAGAAAAAATAAAGAGGAAATTAAAATAAACAAGTGTTTCCATCCAGAAACAGTTAATATTTTGGGATAGTTTTTCAATAAAGTTGTCTATGTTTGCATTTTGTCTCTTATTTACATAATATTGAAGTCATATTATATGTGTGTGTACCCTACGTTCTTCACATTGCATCATGAGCATTTTCCATGTTACGCAAAAAAATGAAGATGCACTAATGATAGCACAATATTACAAGAAGTGAAATATCATAATTTATTTAAACTAGACTCTTTTTCAATGCTTTTATTTTACAATGATACTGAGGGTTCATGTGTGTAAAATATTGCATATATTACTGATTTTTCTTCTAATGGATTTTTATTAATACATATTCATAGGGAAAAAAATTCATAAAGTATAGACAGGTTTAAAAATTAATAGGTGTTTTCTTCCCATCAGATGCCTGATCTGACTTGCAGACTTTTCTACCATTAAAAGTTTTTTATGTATTCTTTCAGAATATTTTAAAAATGAGAACATTTTGTATGTGTTGCATCTTGCTGTTTTTTTAAAAAAATATATATCTAAGTCTATCTTGGGGATTTTTTCACATTTGAATATAAATAACTTACTTACATAATATTGCATTTTATGCACAAGCAATGCCATAATATATTTAATTGCAGATTGAATATCCCTTATCTGAAATACTTGAGACCAGAAGTGTTTCAGATTTCAGATTTTTTTTTTTTGATTTTGGAATATTTACATATCATAATGAGGTATCTAGGGGATGGGACTCAAGTTTAACGCAAAATTGTTTCACGTTTTATATACACCTTAAATATCTATCCTGAAAGTAATTTTATAAAATATTTTATATAACATTGTACATGAAACAAAGTTTCAACCACATTTTGACTGTAACCTATCACATGAAGTTAGGTGTGGAAGTTTCTGTTTGTGGAGTCATGTGGGAACTCAAAAAATTTTGGATTTCAGAGCATTTCAAACTTATGTTTTAGTTGAATTTCTAGTTTAGGCATACTCAATCTGTATTTCAGATAATGACTGAAGTTCTTTCTGGTTGTTTTTCTATTAAACAGTGCTATAAAATTTATTCTAATGCACATATGTTTTCCTCTGGTACCAGTGTTTGCAAGAAGAATTTCTAAAATATAAGAAGCTAGATAAACATTTAAGTATATTTAACAATTTGATAGTTATTTTATATTTTATTCCTAAAACTTTGTATTAATGCCTCCGAAACAAGGCAGGAAAGTGCCTATTTCCCCACTTTCTATATTTTCCCATCTGACAATATCTATTTTTTTATATTGTGCTGCTTTAATAATGAGCAAAGCTAAGCATTTATTTTACATTTTATTTAGAATTTTGCTCTTTCTTTTTCTCTCTCAATTTCCATTCTCTCTCCCTCCCTGTCTCCCTTTCTTTATTCCTTTTTTCTTTTGTGAAACTTCAGATACTTTTATTCACAAAGCCCTTATTAATTTATAAGTGCTTTTCATATACATGTACGTGTGTGTATGTGTATATATCTATGTCTGTATATATAAACATATACATATGTTTGTAATTCTATAGGTATCTGGGTAAACTCTCTCTGTAAAAACTATTAAATGTCCTGGCAACCATTACCCTGAAAATATTCTTGAAAGTATCAAACAATACGCCGGACGCGGTGGCTCACGCTTGTAATCCCAGCACTTTGGGAGGCCGAGGCGGGCAGATCAAGAGGTCAGGAGATCGAGACCATCCTGGCTCACACAGTGAAACCCCGTCTCTACTGAAAATACAGAACAATTAGCCGGGCATGGTGGCGGGCGCCTTTAGTCTCAGCTACTCGGGAGACTGAGGCAGTTGAATGGCGTGAATGCGGGAGGCAGAGCTTGCAGTGAGCCAAGATCGCGCCACTGCACTCCCGCCTGGGCCACAGAGCGAGACTCCGTCTCAAAAAAAAAAAAAAATATATATATATATATATATATTTTTTTTATATTTTTATATATATATTATTTGATATATATATAATATATATTTTATATATAAATATATAAAATATATAAAAAATATATATTATATATATAAATATATAATATTTATTTTTATATATATTATATATATATAAATATATTATATATAAATAAAATATATAATATATATATTATATTATATATATAAATAAAATATATAAAATATATATATTATATATCAAATAATATATATATCAAATAATATATATCTCTCTCTCAAATAATAAACACAACAATAAGAAATGATCAGGCCAAAATCTGTCCTCCTAATGGAAGAGAAAATGGCATTCATTTTCCAAGGTCCTGTGGGGAGAAAATGACCAAAAACCAAAGCCTGGGTCCACTCAAGTTGGGGCTCTAAGTCTCCCTGCTTAAGGCAGGGCCTCAAAGCCTACCTTCTCAGTTCAAGTGGGAAGGAGAGGTAAAGTTCTACACTTCCTCCTTACTCTACAGGAAATTTGATTTAATGTTGAGCAGAGCAGGAAAGAAGGAAAATTCACAGGATGGTGTAATGACTAGCCAATCTTTGTATAGACATGCAACAAACTACTATTATCTGGATGGAGCAAAAATATATCAAGTCATATATTTAAAAGAATTATTTTGCTGGTAGTGGCTCCAAAAACCAAGTATAAGCAAATTCTAATCTCTCCTGGAGGAAAGAAGCTATATATAAGGCCCAAATAATTTTTTAAAGTAACTGAGTAGCTAAAAGAAAAAAAGAACAGCTCTAAACTCAGATTAAACTCAGATCTAGTAGAAAGAAGAATGCCATAAACCAAACCTGCAAAGATTGCAGATATGGGAACTACTGGACACAGATTATAACATAACTGTGTTTATTTTGTTAAAAAAAATTTAAAGACAACCCAGAAAATACACCCAGAGAACAGTAAACTATGAAAGTGACTGAGAAATTTGAAAAATTGTCCAACAGAATTCTAGATATTATAAGAATGACATTATTGAAATTATAAGCATAATGATCTACTTAACAGTAAATTAAATACACCTAGAGTGTCCTGGATGATGAGTTAATGGCAACCAATCAGAATGCAGCACAGAAAAATAAAAAATATGAAAGAGAGGTTAATAGATGAGGACAACATAGCAAGACATTCTAATACTTATCTAATCAGAATTCCAGAGAAAAGAAAGAGAATGTGACAGAGTTTTTATATTTGAAGAGCAAATAACTCAGAATATTCTACCCTATATAAACTCAAAAATGTCCACATCCAAAGCAAGAAATATAAAAATTAATCTACACTTAGAAACATCAAAGATATAATGTAAAATATGAAAGACAAACAGATGTTGGACGCAGTCAGAGATGATAAATTAATTTCAAAGAAGCAAAAGTTAGACAGACAACTGACTTCTCTGTCACTGAAAATTACAAATAAATGCCAACCTCAAATTCTGCAATAAACAAACATATATTTTAAGAATGCAGGCAAAATAAAAATCAGTCCACCAATGTACCCAGCTGAAGAAAACTTGCATGAATATACCATGAATAAGAAACATAAATCCAAATAAAGTTGTCATATGGAAGAAATAACAAGTGAAATAAATAAATGGCGCATACCTAAATAAAACTGAAAATATAAATAATTTATCAAAGGGTTAATATAAAATTAGTGTATACAACAGTTATTAACATATAAGTATTCAAACTCAAAAAATGAAATTATATCCTGACCACACCCTATACTAAAAAATCATTTGCTAATAAATAAAAAACATAAATGTGAAGGGCAAAGCTATCAGACTTTAGGAAATAATTTGGGAGAATAGGTCCTTCATCTCATGCCAGTAAAGGATTTCTTAAACATAATAGATAAATTTTGCTAATATTTAATAATTTTACTTCTTGCTGTATACCACAGAGAAACTCTTGTCAGTGTGAACCCGGTGATATGCACGTGAATTTTTATAGCAGCATTGTTCATGATAGCCCCAACCCAGAAAAACTGAAATGTCCACTAATAGTGGAATGGGGCAGGGCGTGGTGGCTGAAGTCTATAATCCCAGCACTTTGGGAGGCCGAGGGGGGTGGATCACTTGAGGTCAGGAGTTCCAGAGGAGCCTGGCCAACATGTTGAAACCCCGTCTCTATCAAAAAAAAAAAAAAAAAAAAAAAAAAAAAGCCGGGCGTGGTGATGGGCGCCTGTAATCCGAGTCACTCAGGAGGCTGAGGCAGGAGAATCGCTTGAATCCTGAGGCAAACGTTGCACTGAGCCGAGATCAGTACATTCAGAGGAATAAATATTATGTAGCACATGTTAAAAGTGAGAACTAGAGCTATACATACAACATAGGTGAATTCCTATTCCACAAACGTTATGTAAAAGAATTACAAACAAACATATTAAATGACATTATTTATGTATAGTTCAAAATCCGACAGAGTGACTCTATATCATTCAGAAACACAAACACACACACGAATTGTCCTAATCTTTGGGCTGATTTAACAAAATGCCATAGACTGGTTAGCTTATAAACAACAGGAATTTTCTCACCATTGTGGAGGCAGGGAGTCCAAGATCAACACACTGACAGATTTAGTGTCTAATGAAAGCTCTTTCTTGTTCAAAGACAATGCCTTCTCACTGTGTCCTGCCATGGTGGAAAGGGCAAGTTAGTTCCCTTGGGCCTCTTTTTAAAATTTTAATTTCTTTTTTTTTTTTTTTTTTTTTTTTTTTTTTGAGTTTCGCTCTGTAGCCCTGGCTGGAGAGCGGTGGCTCGATCTCGGCTCACTGCAAGCTCCGCCTCCCAGGTTCACGCCATTCTTCTGCTTCAGCCTCGCGAGTAGCTGGGACTACAGGCGCCCGCCACCACGCCCGGCTAATTTTTTCTATTTTCAGTTGAGATGAGGTTTCACCGTGTTAGCCAGAATGGTCTCGATCTCCTGAACTCGTGATCCGCCTGCCTCGGCCTTCCATAGTGCTGGGATTACAAACGTGAGCCACCGCACCCGGGCCCCTTGGACCTCTTTTATAAGGACCCAAGGGGCCCTTTTCCTCATGAGGCCTCTGCTTTCATGATCTAATCACCTCCCAAGGGCCCTACCTTCTAATGCCATCACTTTAGGCATTAGAATTTCAACATATGAACTTGTAGGGAATACAAACATTCAAACCAAAACATATATGATACACACACATATATATGCATATGTGTTTGTAATATGTGCACATATGTGTGCTTGTTTGGCCTAAGGATTAATGCTTTCTGTAATATAAGAGCATGACAGTATCAGAACTCTGTTTACTATGTTATGGTTTTTCTGTAGAAGAAAGCAAAGAAAGATTGTATTCCATTAAGGGAGTAATCCTTTTGTACTAGTCTTTTTGTAGCACACACATACACATACATATATACATATATAATGTGTATGTATATACATAGATGTGTATATGTGCGCTGCAAACCTAAAATGAAAAGCAAGAATATCATAATTACAAATGTTAGAAGACTGATTAATTCGAGGGAGATGAAGAGAGAACTGCCCCAAGTATATTATGTGGTTTGTATACAGTTTCCCCTTTTTCTCTTTGTAGTGTCCTGCTCAAGAACTACAAGGGCGTAGGCTGATGTATAAATTAACTTATGTAGCACCACAAGACCGAAGAGATAAAATTATTTTGTCAATCAAATGGTGGAGCTGATTTCAAGACAGTTCCAAGACAGCTGATTCCAAGGCAATTAATTCCTTTTAATTTAAATGAACTTAAGCAACCCAAAAGTATTATGACAAGCAGAAGACTGGAGATGTGTATACAAGTGGCACATGCTCTCATAATACATTTGTTGGATTCATTTTTCTTAATGCCTTTTCTGAGGTTTCTGGAAAGAATTCTCAGTGTCAGAAATATCTTATATTGCTATTACTTTTAGGTTTAATATAATACATTGTAAGCAAGTACAATATAAATATAAATTACTTTATCTTACTAATAATTTAGTTTTTCTTCACTGCCAAGTCATACATCATATTTGTGGTGCTTAGACATTTCTTCTTTGATTTTTATCTGATTAAAAATGTTTTTACCAAAAGCATCTTTTGAGTACTATAGTGGTATATCTAAGCAAGAATATGAAATTAAAACTGTTAATTAAACACTTGGCATTTAATACTACTGATTGTGACACAATGTAATTTACAGCTTCGTAATTCTCCTTGATGGAATACAATCTTTCTTGAAAAAGATCATAGTATATTAAACAGAGTTCTGATACTGTCACGCTCTTATTGTATTACAGAAAGCACTAATCCTTAGGCCATTTGTCTGACTCCCTGTTCCTGAAGTAATCCGTATTGGGTCTTTGGCTGCTCTATTGAGAGTTTGCTGTTTTTTGAGATTAGTCTTATTGTGCAAAGCGATCTTAGTTTTACGCTGAGATCAGTCTTATTGTGTAAAAAGATCTTAATTTTGTGCAAAAGGTGTCTTAGTTCCAGAAGTTTAAAAAGAGTTTTATTATTTTTCACTAAACAAGGCCAACCAGGTGCTTGTAAATGTTCATGCTCATTACTTCTCTTTCTTCCAGTGTCCTCTAATGGAGGACAGTCAGTGACAGATAAGTGACTTTCGATGCCTTTAGAAATTTTAATAGGAGGTAGAAGAATAGGAACAAGAAAGAGTAAGAGAGGACAGAAAGAAAGAAGACTTAGATAAACTTGATTTCATTATTGACCCAATTGTCCTGGAAATTTCAGACTTAAGTATATTCTATATTTGTTTGTAATCATCATGAAATAATATTTGTATATGAGGAGACTGAACTCTTTTCTTTGGATCAGGATTGAATATTTCTGACAAAAATAAATCCTTTTGGGGAAACAAGTCAATGGAAATTTGAAGGAATTTGATCAAAGAAAATGCCTATGAATGTAGCTGTAAAATGTTGGAATGAATGTAGTCATTGCTACAAATATGATTCTCGTAAGTATTCCTATAGACGATATTCTTGGAAGATGATCTACATTTGTTGGGTTAAAAGCTAGGCATAAATAGAGAAAGCCAGTTATTAAAAATAGCAATATTTGATTATTTACATGAGTAATCCAAAATTAAATGGGATTTGGTCCAGGGATGCAATGATGGACATTTGAAAAGCAGTTCAGGATGATAAAAAAGGCAGGCTAATATAATAATTTTATTTTACATGTGATTTATTTTATATTATGTTATATTAATGAACAATTTCATACTGATGAGCTAGTGTATTATTTTATTACATTACATTTCAGGTAGGCATCTCAAAATTACTATAGCCTCTCCTTTAGAGAAGATGATAATCAATAGCTACTAATTATTTCTATTTCTGGTTTAAAATACTTTATTTAAAATATACATTATTAAAATTTTACAACTTTGAGCACTGAAAATTTCCTCTCTTTGCACTTAGATATCAGTTTGGTCCTATTAGACCTAACTTGGTGGTAGACATGATCTTATATCATAATCTCTGTTTCCTATTCTCCAAAGATTAATGTCTAGAATTAAAAGACTATGAACAAATCTCAACTGACACAGAAGAACTAGACAGCAACAGCAAAAAAGAAAATTGTAGACGATAACCCTAATGAAGATAAACAGAAAAATATTCAACAAAATACTAGCAAACCGAATCCAACAGCATATCAAAAAGACAATACATAAAATTAAATGGGATGTAGTCCAGGGATGCAATGATGGTTCAACATATGCAAATCAAAAAACATCATATATTGTATCAATAGAATAAAAGACAAAAATCATATGATCATCTCAATAGACAAAGAAAAAGCATTTGATAAAGTCCAACAACTCTTCATGATATCAACAAACTAGGCACAGAAGGAATATAGCTAAACATAATAAAAGCCATATATGACAAAACCACAGGTAACATCACACTGAATGAGAAAAAGCCAACAGTCTTTATTCTAAGAACTGAAACAAGAAAAGGATGCCCAATTTTGCCATTCCTATTGAATATGATGCTGGAAGTCCTAGCCAGAACAATTAGGCAAAAGAAAGAAATATAAGGCATCCAAATTAGAAAAGAAGTCAATTGCCTCTCTTTGCAGATTACATGATCTTATATTTAGAAAAACCCAAAGACTCCATCAAAACAACTCTTAGACATCATGAACAAATTTAGTAAAGTTGCAGGATACATAACTAACACGGAAAAAATCAGTTGTGTTTCTATACACCAATAAGAAAATAGTCAAAAAAGAAATCAACAAGGCAATCTCATTGACAATAGCTACAAAAAAATAGTGAAATACTTAGGAATAAATTTAACCAAGGAGAAGAAAGACCGCTGAAATGAAAACTACGAAACACTGAAGAAAGAAATTGTAAAGGACACCAACACACGGAAAGACATCTCATGCTCATGTATCAGAAAAATTAATACTGTTAAAATGACCACACTAATGCCCAAAACAAACTACAGATTGAATGCAATCTCTATCAAAATATCAACATCATGTTTCACAGCAGCAGAAAAAAAAAATCATAAAACTAGTATGGAACCAATAAAAGCCCAAACAGTCAAAGCAATACTGCGCAAACATCCTGGCTAACACAGTGAAACCCCGTCTCTACTAAAAATACAAAAACTTAGCCGGGCGAGGTGGCAGGCGCCTGTAGTCCCAGCTACTCGGGAGGCTGAGGCAGGAGAATGGCGGGAACCCGGGAGGCGGAGCTTGCAGTGAGCTGAGATCCGGCCACTGCACTCCAGCCTGGGTGACAGAGCGAGACTCCGTCTCAAAAAAAAAAAAAAAAAAAAAAAAAAAAAAAAAAAAAAAAAAAAAAAAAGCAAAGCTGAAGGCATCACGTTACTTGACTTCAAAATATATTACCAAGCTGTAGTAAACAAAACAGAATGGTGTTGGTATAAAAAACAGACACATAGACCAATGGAACAGAATAGAGGACCCAAAATAAATCCACATATTTATAGGCAATTGATTGTCAACAAAGTTCCCAAGAAAATACATTGTTCTAGACACCTCTTAATTACATGGCGCAAGGAAAACTGGATATTCATCTGCAGAAGAATGAAACCAGACCCGTATCTGTCACCATATATAAAAATCAACTCAAAATAGATTGAAGACCTAAATATAAGACCAAATTATAAAACTATTAAAAGAAAACATGGGGGAAACTTTACAAGACATTAGTCTAGGTAAAGGTTTTACATCTAACACCTCAAAAGCACAGACAATGAAACAAAAAATAGACAAATGGGACAATATTAAACTAAAAAGCTTCTGTACAGCAAATGAAATAATCAGCAGAATGAAGAGACAATCTGTTGAATGGGAGAAATATTTGCAAATTATTTATCCAATAAGAGACTAATATCCAGAATATATAAGGAATTCAACTCAACAGTAAAACAACAGCAAACTCCCCCCTCCAGCAAACAAAACCACAAAACCTAATAGTCCAATTAAAAAGTAGACAAAATGTTTGAATGGACATTTCTCAATAAAAAAGGCGTACAAATGACCAAGAGGTATATGAAAAAAATATTCTGTTCCATTTACATTTCACTAATTATCAGGAAAATGCAAATCAAAACCACAATGAAATATCATTTTACCCAGTTAGAATACCTATTACTAAAAAGACAGTCAAATGACAGCTATTGGTGAGAATGTGGAGAAGAGGTAACTCTTATACACCTTTGGCAGGAATGTAAATTAGTAAAGCCATTATGGAAAACAGTATGGAGGGTTCTCAAAGGTAAAAAATAGAACTATTGTATGATCCAGCAGTCCCACTATTTGGTATTTATACAAAGCAAAGGAAAGGATTATATCAAAGGGATGCCTGCACCCCTACGTTTACTCCAGCACTATTGACAATAGCAAAGATGGAATCAACCTAAGCGTCCGTCAATGAATGAGCAGATAAAGAAAATCTGGTATACATACACAAAGGAATACTACTCAGCCATAAAAAATAATAAAATCCTACCATTTGCAGCACCATAAATGAAACTGGACATCATTGTGTTAAGCGAAATACGCCAGGCACAGAAAGACAAATTTTGCATGTTCTCACTCCTATGTGAGAGCTGAAAGAGTTCATCTCACAGAGGTTGAGAGTAGAATGATAGATACTAGAAACTGGGAAGATTGTTTGGGGGGGATGAAGAGAGGTTGGTTAATGGGTGCCAATATACAGTTAGAATAAGTTCCAATGTTCAAACAAGCAGAGTAGGTGACTATTTTTAACAACAATGTATTGTACATTTCAAAGTAGCTACAAGAGAGGACTTGAAATGTTTCCAACACATAAAAATGATAAATACTTGAGGTGATGCATACCCTAAATACACTGATTTCAATCATTACATATTGTATGAATGTAATAAAATACCACATGTACCCCACAGAAATGTACAAATATTATATAATAATAAAATATTTTAAAAATAGTCATAGTGGCTTATCTCATTTATTCTACGATGTAGCAAATATTTATTGAGAAAATTTTATGTGCCAAATATTGCTATGATCGTCCCAAACAAAAATGAGGAAGACATCATCTGTGTCTTCAGGGAGCTTTTACTCTAATATAATAGGTTAGAGAAAGGTAAGAATTAGATAAATTATAAGAGTATACTGAAATGTAAATTGGTGGTCATCTAGAAGATGAAGACGGTGATGGGTTGAGATGCAAGAGGAAATACCTGAACTGGTCTCTTTATTTTACTTTTATTTAAAATATAAGAAATAACTTGGCCGTTTCAGTATTTAATGTGTTGACTGCCTCTAGTGTCTTCCCTGCGTAACGCTTTATGTGATGGCTTATTATGCTGGCTGTGATTAGGGAAGGGTGGGTCTTCCACAAACCAAGAGGGTCTGGGAAAGTCACCTGCACTTGGAGTAAAACTTACTGCAATCTACTAAAATGTATAGAAAGCTAAGTAAGTGCATGTGTAGATTATATACATACTTTTTAAACTAAACTAGCACATTATGTACAAGGAGCTTAAAAAGATGTTTGTAATAAAACTGAAGATTAAAGATATTATGCCAAAGCAAGCACAAGGCGGCAAAATCCACAGGATAGCAGACTGACACTTCTACTCAGCCACGTTATGAATTTACTTAGGACCTAACTGGAGTGATAAGAAGTCAGGGGAAAAAAATGAAATTATCAAGATAGCTTGAAATTAGATTTGCCACCACTAATGTTAATGATGAACCTTGGCCTCAGTGTATATACTTGTAAATACACTGATATTAAAATTCATCAGGGTTAACAAGTCATGAGCTACTTATTAATTTCCTATTTATCTCATATCTAAACACTTCTAATTATGTATATATTATAATAAACTTAACATATGAATAGAATATTACACATATATAATTCAAAAACATTTTTTGTAGTGTGTTTGATTTTAAAGTTTTGAAATATTTCTCCGAAATCATTAGAGGTCCCATGCTAAGATGTAGAAACAGACAGCAAAGGTTAAGTGAGACAGGGTAAATCTGTAAAAGTGGAAGTGACCATATTTATTACATGATTGAACTTGGGGATGAGAGACTAGGAAGAATAAGAGATGAGATGGAGGTCTTGGAGTGTTTGGAGAAGAAGTCTTTAAATATATATACATATTAAATAAGGAAAAAGAGTGCATAACAGTTGAGGGTTTACATCTATGCCCATCTTAAAATGTGTTCTCTAGAACACTATGTTCCACAAGATGTTAAGCTGTCCCCCCTTCAAAACAGTCATCCTATGGTTAAATAACATAGAAAATGTGGGTAAAAGAAAAGTTTTGTTGATTTTGATTTTGTAAGACTTCTGTTCATTCCCATTGTAAAGACACAAGGGTAGGAAATAATGTGCAAAATTTTACTTGACCATCCATTGACCAAGTGATAGAATTTCTCTCTATATATACTATCTCCATCTCTATCTCTAGCTATAGATATATACATAGCTATAGAGATAGGTGTGTATGTATGTATATATGTCTATAGATATTTGGATATAGCTATAAATACACACATACACACACATAGAGAAATAGCTAGACAGTTCTGTCTGGCTATCTAGCTATTTCTCTCTCTCTCTCTATATATATAAATATATATGTATATATGTATTTATAGCTATGTTCATGTGTGCATGTATATATATCTCAAAGAGAGAGAGAGAGAGAGAGAGAGATAGAAGGCTAGAGAGAGAAGGCTAGAGAGAGAAAGGATTCCTTGGTTCATGGCCAAATTCTTGGTATGCTATTTTCCAGTATTAAGTGTTTACCGATGGTAGTGAGTAGAGATCTTACAAAATCAAAATAAACAAAACTGTTATTTTACCCATGTTTTCTATAATACAGATATAAATATCTATATATTTATAGATATATAGATACATTGATATACTATATATGTATGAATATATACACACATATCAATAATTACACTTTATATATATATATTTATAATCTTGAGTATCTGTTAATGTCTTATGCAAAAGAGGATTCTATGAACAACACTTTGTTGTATTCAAACCAGTGTTTTTGGCAGACAGTTCGGAAATATGTCTGGGGATATTCAAAGTCAGTGAGGAGTGTGGACTGAATTCCAGGAAAAGAAGTATAAACATTGAAACCTCTGAAAACAAAACTATAAACAAATTTATGCAAGGGACTAAGAGGAGCAGTGAGAGACGTTGAAGAATCGGAATAGAAGGGTGCATTGGTGTCACACAGGAGAGAGACAGGCTAGTCACCTCTGTTTACACCATGGCAGGTAAGAGGGGAACATACGGAACAGACACTCTTGAATTTGGTAATGAGAACGCTAATGCTGATCCACAAGTGAGCACTTTTGAACAAATGATGAAAACAAGAAACCAGGCAGCAAATGGTGGACTTGTAGTTAGAAAGAAGAAATAGTGACCAGGCCCAGTGGCTCAGGCCTGTAATCTTAGCACTTTGGGAGGATGGGGTGGGCAGATCGCTAGAGCCCAGGAGTTCCAGATCAGCCTGGGCAACATGTGGAAAACCTGTCTCTACTAAACAAACAAACAAACATCGCTGGGTGTGGTGGCCCGTGCCTGTAGTCTCAGCTCCTTGGAAGGATGAGGCATAAGGATTACTTGAGCCCAGGAGTTCAAGGCTGCAGTGAGCCGAGATCATGCCATTGCACACTGCACTCCAGCCTTGGTGGCAGAGGGAGACTCTGTCCCCCCCACAAAAGAAAAAAAAAAAGAAAGAAAGAAAAGGAAAAGAAAAAATAAAAAGCAGCAAATTACAACTATTTTTTTCAGTGGAATTACACCCTGAAGGATGATGGCAAATAGGAGTAGGGAGGTTGTGAGCATTATTGCAAATATAGGAGAATGAACCAGGGAAGTGAAGGAGATGAAAGGCGACAGAGAGAGAGACAGAAGAGGAAAGTGGAGGACCCAGGGAGAAGGAGAAGCCACTCTCCTGACAAAGGAAGCAACAAATACGGGTCAAAGTGTTTTAGCATAGTTTTATTTCTCTTTTTGTGAATTCTCTGCATAGAAATTCATAAATGTTTAATTTCACAGGTAAGGTAGCACATACTGCAGAATTTCTCATCATTAACATGGAATATGGAAGCATAACATTTTATTTAAAGTTTTCTTTTCACCATTTATTAATTTTAGTAATTGAATTCCACATCTATGTATTGAGCAATGAGATTTATGCAGAGTGACCAATTATGTCTTCATCCTTATTGAGCCTGTAATCTAGAATACAGTTCAAAAGGAAAACATGGCAAGATAATTGCGCTTTTGTCTAGACATTAGGGGTTAAGCCCCTGACCTGTATGTATTCCTCATTCTGCAACTTTGTAGTTCTGCAAGTGAAAAATTAATGCATTTGGTATTGATATTTTATAATTATGATCAATATTTTAATATCTTCTAAATAGAAAAATATTAACACAGGGCTTGATTTCAGACCTTTTCTAAGAACCACTAATATATTTATTAAAATTAATCTATTTAGATTAAAAACCCATGAACATTTTATTTCTTGGGGGTTTGAGTTTTTCTCAGACATACTTTACAAGGATATGTTTAGATAATTGTCTAAGAATTGATGTTTTAAGTATTTTGATGAAATGATGGACTATTGTTGGTAATAATGAATGCTTTATAAAGCGTCTCTGCAACAACCACTAATTAGCTTTATTATAGCCCACAGTTAATTCTTTTGAATAACTTATGTAAATGATGAAACTCTAGTAGTTTTTCAGAATTTCCTGACAATGAGATTTTGAGCGTATTAAGTGTGGCAAATTTCTGACAGCAGGTACATTTCTTTGTTGCATTTTGAGAAAGAAATAATCCAAATACTAGAATTTATTTAACTGTGGAGGTTTTTCCTTTTCCAAAAGCTTTGAAAGTATAAACTGAGAAAAGCAGACTAGAAAAAGAGTCATTAGATTTGCATCTTAAGAACAAAGAAATAAATGAAAATGTGACTATTGTCTTTATCTTCACTGTTATTGTGTGCAGTATCCTTCTATAATCTTTTCTTGTAATGAGACTTAATAGCTGCTTTTGAGATATTAATGGAAATTGTCACAGACAAGGGAGATATTACAGCATCTAATGAACTAAAGTAAGACTAAAAGGAAAGGAAAAGGAACAATAAGTAAAATTGACACAAATAAAAAGAATTTAACTAGTTTCTAAAATTTAACCCCATAGATGACTCTGCCATGAAATCTAAGGATGAAAATGCATTACTATCCATTTTCTAAAATATCATTTATCAAACACAATTAGCAATTTATTTTTGTTATTTTGCATTTAAGTGTTATTTAAAAACCCTTTACTTCAATTTTATGCAATATCTATATTTATAAAAATTTCACCTGACTTAAAGGGCAAGTCAGATCATTGGGTTTGTTACAGCAAACAAAAGTACAGATTCCAAGAATTCAAGTAAAATAGTGGGTAAGAATATAGAGAATAATGTAGTGATTATAGTTGAATTTAACTATATATTGAACAGTTGGGAAAATCTGAAGTTTAAATCAATTTACTTCATAGGAACTATTGACTCTGACTCTTTCAGTGCTTACCTTTGGGTAAAACTGATATTCACAAAAGTTGATGCTTAGGTAAGATAATTTCATAAATGTACACACTTGCCCTTGTTTCTTGAAAGCTGAGTGGTGAGTGGCTGCCATTTAAGCAGGAGTGTATTGCCATCTAATTAAATGAAGGATGTACAATTGAGCTGTCACGTAAAGAATTATGAGGTTAGGACATAAGTTATGATGGCAACCAGACTTCTTTTTTTTTCTTTTTTTCTTTTCTAGGGCATTCCCTAAGGAATGAATTGTAAATAACGCCATCCAAATTCCTGAGAACAAGATGCATGCCAGGTTTCTGCCAGGATAGCAGTTGATGCCTAATTGAGCCTGGGATTGTTAAAATGTCTCCTTTTTATAGTCCTGAATAATGTAGAGCTAATGAACAAATTCCATTTTATATCTGAAAGCATCAGCTCTCTAGCAAAGATTTTTTTTAATGATTTGGCTTACTAAAAAAAAAAAATAAATAAAAATAAAAATATAGAGACTCTTCTTAGCACAACCTCTGTCTTCATATAGGTGCTAAATTTTTAATTAAAATTATATGTAAATTGCTATAGCACATACACAGCTATTCTAATAAGAACTGAATGATGAATTGATTGGTCTTGAAAACTGCATTCCATTTTAATCATATATTTTGGTTCAGGAGTGAAAAAAACGGAATCCTTGTCTATTGTTGCCTTCTTTTTCCTCTGACTTTCAGACATGTAGAACATTCCCGAAATTTTTAGACAGTTAATGCTTATCCCATGCTTAAGAAGAAATACTTATTTTTTTCCTTTCAATTGTGGATATTACAAACAGAGATTAGTCCCTCTCACTTCAGAGCTGTCAGTATTGAAGTGGCATGAGCTATTAACATTCTATTGTAAGTGGTCAGAAGCTTCCTTTGGCATTCCTGTCAAAAGGCCACTAAAACCACCAGTTTGTGCTGTTTTCACTAAGATAATCCATTGCTATCCATTTAGTTGGTTGGTGCCATTTAATATGCCATATTTACTAATAATCCTATGCAACTACTGAATCTTTTCTACTAAAGAGAGAAATAAAAGGTAAATTTTAAATCAGGCTATACTCACATGAATGCTCTGATTTGATTTGCACATAAATATTTTATTCCAGGAAAAATGAAATTAAATGCAATAAATAATTTTAAACTATCTTTGATTAGTTAAATAGGACTAAATGTACACTCTTTCCCTTTTTTCTTGAAAACTGAGTGGTGAGTGGTCAGGTGTTAGAACAACTAACAAAAATAGAAGATAACTCATGTAACCACAAGGACAGTTATACGGAACACCCAATAGGCTGCCCAAAGGCCAGAATCTATCATTTTCTGGCTCTATCACTCCTCTAACTGTTAATCTCAGTACAGACTTTATAATAGGCCAAAACTGGCCCTTGTTTAAAGGAAGGAATAAAATAACGATATGTATTTGTAAGAGAGATATACATATTCTTGGTCTTCTTGTTCAGTTAATTTATAAGGTATCATATATTTTTTCTCAAATTTCCAAATCTTAATCTAGGCTAGGAATTAAAAGACAGGATGAATTTTTATATTTTGAATATACATCTGTCCCATGACTTCAGTCTCATGAACAATATACAATGTATTTTCTCACAAATTAATCTATTTATTAATGATTTTTATGCCTATATTATGATGGGCATGGCACTAGACATTGAAGCTAGATCAATGAATAATTAGGAAAAACGTTCTACCCTATAGGAAATTCACTGCAGAGAGAGGAAATACAAAATAGAGTGTGTCGGACAAGCACCAGTGCTATGAAGAAAAATCAACTAGGAGCAGAGGACAAGGAGGGCCCCATGGGAGCAGGGCAGAGGTTTTGGAATTTTAAGTCTCATGTGACCTAAAGAATCAAAGCTGAGAATTTCTATTTAGGATTTTCCCATATTTGATCACACTCTTTATTTGCCTGAGGTTGATTTTTACATACGAAAAATTTCTGGTGCTGTTAGATAAGTCAAATTTGGTAAGTTTTTCTTCACTCTTCTTTTAGACTTTTATATGTGTTAATTGTTAAAGCTACAGTCAAAATCTCTCACTTTTACATCTTGCTAACATAGTGATGTGAGTTAGCAAATAAAATTGTATAATCTCCTTCAGGGAAGACTTTTAAAAATAGGTAAACAAAAATCTGAATTTCATGTAAATTAAGTCCTCTCTTGAGTCTCATTGATCCCTAAATCTTCTTTGATTCTGTTAGTCTAGGATGCATTTCAACTTCCAGAGAGAGAGACAGAGAGAGAGAGAGAGAGAGAGAGAGAGAGAGAGGGAGTTATTTTGATTATTGTGGTAAATATTAGAATTCTAATTAAAAATATAACTCAATAAAACTTTCTATGTGTTACTGTCTTCACTGCAAGCAACTCTGATGAACTAGATCCCATTTTTAAATTAGTTTTATTGTGACCAGAAAAGGCTGGTTTTGTGGACTTTGAGGAGCCAGACTAATTGTGACCCAGATAGAGCAGGATGGCTTTGCTTTTATTAAATGGTGTCTGAGGTGAATGTCAAACAGCATACATCAACCTCTGTCCTCCTTCTGGCTTCGATGGGAGTTGTATGAGTATATAGAGTATGAATTTGGCCCTACAAATCTAAAAGACAGTGGAATAACCCAGATCACTATTTTAGAGTCCAGTGACTGTTTTTAAAAAATTAATTAATCTCTTTGACAGATTCCATGTCCTTTTCTTGTGATGTGCAAGTGACTTTCCCTTGAGGAATAATCTTCTAGCAATTCCCATACACAGTTTCATCTACCAAAACATTAGCTTTTCTAATAAGGTACACATTTAAGGATTTTTTATCTTAAAAAACTCATTTCATTGCTGATGTGTACCAGTTATTAATTTATATCTTTTGAATTTTAAAATCTAAAGGTATTTAATTCACAAAAATTTCCATTTATTTTAGCTTATACTAGAAACATTTGTTTTATTGCTAATCAAATAAGATTTTGAAATAATTATCAAACTTTTTACACTTTATAAATCTGTTATTCTTCCATCTTCAGAGGAATAAATTATTATAAAAAATTAAATTTCCTTCTAATCATAGCTAATTATATACAAGAAGTTATACAGTAATAAGAAACAATATGGTGCTGAGATTAGGAACACCACAGCTACATTTAGCTCATGTTTCTGTTCGTTTCTACTAACAGCCAATTTCTAATTACCTACAATTTATAAATAGCTTTATATGAAATATGTAACTACCCTATTACACTGTTGAAAAAATAAAAATGTTTATTTGTAATAAAAAATAGACTGTTCAAATGTTTAATTGCATCTCTAACAGTGATTGTTCAGACACCTTCACCTCTATCCTCATATCAAATGCAAATAAAAACAATCACAAAATTTTTTAGAATCCTTGGAAAATTAAACTAATCTTATTAATGCTGATGCTTTGGTTTGAATAAAAATAATCCTACATACTAAGGACATTTTATTTGATAGATGACTGATTGTGTTTATTTTGATAATCTCCTCCCCTTTGGGGTAAATAAAATATATTTTGATATAAAAAGACAGTGTAGATCTTTTAACAAATTAAGACACTACATTTGTTCATTCTTAGATTCAACAAAGATTTATGGGATTGAGATTTGTGTTAAGACTGTGGGCTAAAAACATGTATGAAGAGTTTCCTACCTAATGTGAAAGACATGCAATTAAATTCATAATGAAGATATAATGGAATTGTGAATAGTAGAAATGTGTACAACAGAGTATAAGAATTTTTAAAATTGAGCAAATTTAGTATCTGAGCTATATACCTTGAAAGATAACTAGAAATACACCAGGTAGAAAGTTGACCAAAAGGGTGCATATGGAAGACATCCCAGACAATGAGGGTGGGAATCAGGTCCCAAGGAGGGAGTGAGATTAACATATTTATGAGGCACAGAGTAGTTTGATGTAATTAAAAGAATCAGGCTTGGGCTAGATCACAAAGAGCTTTTCTTAATGTATTTACTCTAAAAATATTGGTAGAGAATCCAGGAAGTTTCTCTAGTACTGTGTTCTTCATTATGATTGTCTTGTGTCCTTCAAAATTATACCACCACATGCAATAACTATTCCAGAGGTTCCCAACATTCAAACAGAAAACATAAATATGTAGATATTACAGTTCAAAGGAAAAGAGAAACCACTGCCTTTATGTTGGTTGCACTGAACATTCAGAAGTAAAAACATTGCATTCCTCATTCTCTTATTTTCTTGTGTTATATTCAGTATAAATAAAAGATATGTGCAATAATCTAAATCAGCTAAATCGCTGGCAAAAGCTATGCAATCAGTATGTGGGGGAGAGTACACAACATGATTTAAATGGATTCAGTAAATACAGATTAAATACCTTGTAAGTGCTGGAAGGCGGAGTACACATATCGATAAGACACACTTCTTGCCCTTGAGACTTTTATGGTCTTCCAAAGTAGACAAATAAACAGGTAATTCAAAAATATTCTGGCAAATTCTAAGAACAGAGCAGCCCATGCAGGATGTCTGGGAACACAGAGCAGGATCTTCCAGGAATTGAGCAAGACGTCTTGGAGGAAGTAGGGCTCAGCTGTCTGGAAGAATGAGTAGTGAATATCCTTCAGTAGATAGAGACTAACTAAAAGACAGGATTTCTGTGGTGCTAGCAGGAGCACAGAGAGTTTCTAATTCTTAGCATATCAAGTATGAAATAATTGGGTGAGGCTGAAGTTGAAGGTTCATAAAAATTGAAGCTATGTAGCTAGACGGGGAACAGTGAGGTCAGAGGGGGCCTTATAGCCACCTTCTGGAATTTGGAATTAACACTGCAGGTAATGGAGGTGTTACATAGTTTTCAGTAGGGGTAAGGTATAACTGTATTTGTATTTTAAACTGATATCTCTGGCTGAATTGTTCTGCTGTCCTTGGGGAGTGATGGTGCAAAGACTCTAGGCTTCAGAACTGCAGAAACAGTTTTTCCTATTCACAACGGTCTCAATGACCTGCAAAGTGAGCAGGTGCTCAATAGATTTTTGTCAAATAAACAAACACACATTTTGGTGGTTATTGATAAGAGAGAGAGAAGCCTGACCCAGGGCAGTGGTGGTAGAGGGTGGAGAATCGTGGATGGATATAAATATAGGAAAAAGGTCTAGGAATTAAGATGAACAAAATGTGGTGATTGAGTCTGAGAGGGAAAGAGAAACAGATGATTCAGGGCTTGGAAAAAGGAAACATTATTGGTCATGTTAATTTTTATTTAACTCCCTATGGAACACATAAGTGAAACACATATACTTTTGCTTCTAAAGATTCATTAATATTCTTGGCTCTTACACATCCAATAGTAGCAGTATTCCCAAGGAGTCATTGCTTGTTACATTTTTCTGAATATGCACACTATATCTCCAAAGAGACTGTAAAATTTCTATGGGCAGAAACTGTGTCTAATACCTCTCTAATCTCTTCACACAGTGCACAGCACAGGTTTTATTAAGTATCTATCCATCAGCTGGCATTTTTATTTCCATTTAAGTCAAAACCTCCAAGAGCAGATTAAAAAACATGTATAATTTCATTGCAGAGGCAATAATATTTTCACAGAGTGTCTGAAATACTATCTTCATCATCTACCTGATGAGAACAAGAGATAATTAAAAGTCGCATATTTTGTTCCTTTTGGTACTTTGGTACCTCAGTCTCAATGATTAGTGCCTTAGATATTGATCACTTTTATAATAAACTGTTATCTACAGGAATGATGACAGACACAGTCCCCTTTCCCTGCACTACTCATTCCCATTCTCACATAGAGATTTTAATTGCAGAACCTAGATGAGCCCTTCTTGTTTATTACTCTGGTTAGTGGTCTCTAGTGTTTCACTGTGACTTGATGATCTCTACTCAGGCTTCTCTGTCTCACTGTAGGATGACATTTTTAAATAAACATGTATCTTAAAGAGTCTATTAATTTATATAAGTTAATGTGATTACTTAGGCAGAGTTGATATTATAAAAATAGCCATTTTTTTTTCTTAAGAAGAATGAGGAGAAAATATAATGCAGGAAAAATAGGTCTTTATGTCCTATTAAGAAGCAGTATATGCTTTCTTACGTAAAGGGCAAATTTTAATTACTTTTATGCATTGATAAAGAGAGTCATGCATATCAATAAGAGAAATTTTAAAAGTGAAAAAAAAATTTTTCACCCATTTTTCTTTTCAAAAACTGTTTAACTTTCATTAAAATAAAAGTTCAGGGGTACATGTGCAGATTTGTTATATAGGTTAACTTGTGTCACAGGGATATCAATAATTTATGTTATAATTTAAAATTATAATATTTATAATTAATAGCTACAAACACCTTGCATTATTTTTGCCAGTAGAAACTAAGTAAATCGATGAAAACTTAAAGGAATAAGAGAGCAACATTAACTACTTGATGTTTAAATTTCATGGTTATTCTAACACCCCAAATTTATTGCTGTGATAGTGAGTAACGCAGTCTTGTTTTTGCTGGTGTTCACGGGCATACATTCTGATAGAAACAGATTCCTATTGAAGGAGAAACTTCCAATGTCACAAAAATCAATAATAGGTTTTAGTCTCATAAATTAACTAATTCATTGTGTTTAACTTGGGAGAGCGATTTAAACCTACAATATCTTTTTTGACTATTAAATAAAACATAAAAAAGTATATATATATTTAAATCCTGCTATTAGAGGTTGCTGATGAATAGATAATTCATTAATATAAAATTTATTCTGCACTTACTTCTGAAATAGCTTAAGCTAAATTCAATGGTGGGGGGGCAAGAAGTATATAAGTCCTAAATATTTTTGAATGTATGAATCAACAAATGAAGAAGGATTTAAAATGGCCAATGCATACTCTCATTATATATAAAAGTTTCTATTTATTAGAAAAGTTGAAAGCATAAAAATACATCTTCTTAATCTATAGATTTATACAACTATTTGTAAACTACATATTATTTGTAGTTTTCTCCAAAAATCTGATTGATTCTAGAAAGTTTCCTTCATTGCTTGAGATGCACATTATAGAATGGTTCTTATATTCTACGAAGACTGTACATAAGAAAATAACTATAATTTAGCACAACAAAGAATAATTCATGTGGAAGCTTTAAATCAGATTCATTCTTTATGTAGCAGGAAGACAGCCAAGTGTATTAAGCATGAGAAGTATCTTTTTAGCCTAGGAAGTTGTGTGGTCATAGAGTCATATATTTCCAATTGTGTAACTTGGCTCTGTGCTCAAGAGAACATCACTTAGATGTCCTTGTCCTGAGCATTTTGATTTTTTAAAAAATATATGAATCTCCTTTAAAAGCTTTCAGGCATGAGCTTTGAAGTAGTAAATCAAGTTTACCTGAGTATGCATTATAACTGTCTAATCCATGAAAGTGATACTCCATTTATTTTGTGATATTTGATTCCCTGTTAAATACTTTAAAATGTAGGTTCCTGTCTGGCCATGTGGTGTGAGGGTACTTAATATCTAAGAGGATTCACTTGTCATTAATATGTTTAAAGGGTCTTAAAATATTTCTTTAGAGTGAAATCATTTTGAAGAGTCGTCTATTCATTGCCCATCTCTAAAACAGTAAAAGTTAGCAATTATAATGTATTCATAAAGAAGGTATATTTCTCCTCCTCCTGTCAACTTCAAGTATGGGAGTGCACTAAAATGGAGTAAGAAGGGGATGTCAGGAAAAAATAGCCTTACAAACTGTCTATGAGATTTTAGGATGCAACATGAACTGGGAGTAATTGCAATTGACAATTTCATTAGATTTCCTGAAATTCTCTCATTAGGCAGAATACATTCATTCAATATAAATTTCATATATATGTTATGAAAGGAAAAGGAGTGGTGACTGAAGTTGTAAGTGAAACCAAGAAAGGATTATTTAACGGAAAATAAAAACATAATTGTGGACTGATGAGAAAAATCCAAAAGAAGTGAAAAATTTGAGAGCACAGTCCCTACTATCATGAAGGACATGAGAGAGAATAATCTAGCAGCTAAATAATTAAGGATATACTCTGATTCTATGATGCAAATAAAACAAGAAGCTGGGTAAGCAGAGAGATGAGGAGGAATTAGTTTTCCTGAGAGGTTTGTGACCAGAAAGAACCAGTTCTGAAAGTGGAATGTTCTAGGCTGAGGAACTAACCAGTATGAAGACTCTAGGGCAGGAATCAGACTGGTTTTTCATGAAACAATGAAGTTTCTTAAAGGCTAGTGTATGGAAATTGCATTTTGTTCTAACAACAGTAAAAAGGCATGAGAGTTTTTAAAAGTTGTGTTGCTCTCTATGTAGAGAATGGATTTGAGAAAAAGACATGGGTAGAAGCAAGAGAACTACTTAGAAGTGGGTTGTCATAGCACAGATGAAGTTGATGGTCACATGGCTGAGAATGGTCATGAGAAAAGTGAATAAAGATGGAATTTTAATTTTATTTACGTAAAAGCATACAAATAAACATTTTTGGAGTATACTTCACAATAACCTTAGAATCACAATAACTGGCATTTATCGAGCACTTGCTATTTCTGTGAGTACTGTAGTCAGCACTTTATAAGCAATATTTTCTTTATTTTCACATCGCTCCTGTGAGATACAGTAATTATCCCCAGATGAGAAAGCTGAACTTTAGAGAGGTACTTTCGCTTGCTCAGAGGCACATGGCGAGCACTTATTGAAGCTGCTCAACTTGGAGTCCACATTAACAATCACCTCCCTATTGCCTTCCCAAGTGACCATGTTTTATTTTCCCATATCAGCACTACCATCTACATTTCAGGCCTCATGATAATATTATTTATCAGTTCCAGTCTGTGCTTAAAAATCATGACTAATCAAAAGGGGGAAATGTCTTGCCTTCCTTACCGAAGACTAGATGATTCCTAAAATAAATTAATTACATCAAATGATTATGCAAGTTGCATAGTAGTCAAGAGCCCATATGAACCAGACTGCCTTAATTTGAATCTCTGCTCTGCAAGTTACTATTTGTATTACCATAGGCGAATTACTTACCTCAGTTTTCTCATCTGTAATGTGGATTTATGGTAGTGATGACCTCATAAGGTTGTTATGAGGATTTAATAAATTAACAACTGTAAAATACTTAGGAGTGTGCATGCACCTATTAAGAGCTCCCTGTTTATTAAATACACCATCTCTAATCATTGCTTTATGCTCTGTGGATAGTTTTAGAGTCAAACAGTGGTTCTTCATCTGTTCAGAAATTTTGAAGCTGTAGAGATACAGGTTTAAGAATCCAGGTCAAAGATTGTTTTAGTTGCTTACCAAAGCATTCAGAGGTTCTGCTTACCATAAGAATTAAGAATGTGACAATTTTTATCTGAATGAGATCTTCACATTCTTTTTTTTTTTTTTTTTTTTCTGTTTTTCGAGACGGAGTCTCAGTCTGTCGCCCAGGCTGGAATGCAGTGGTGCGATCTCGGCTCACTGCCAGCTCCACTTCTCAGGTTCGCGCCATTCTCCTGCTTCAGCCTCCTGAGTAGCTGGGACTATAGGCGCCCGCCACCACGCCTAGCTAATTTTTTTTGTATGTTTAGTAGAGACGGGGTTTCACCGTGTTAGCCAGGGTGGTCTCCATCTCCTGACCTCGAGACCCGCCCTCCTCAGCCTCCCAAAGTGCTGGGATTACAGGCGTGAGCCGCCGCACCCGGCCCAGAATTTTCTTTATATAGACAATACATATCTGGATCAAGTAGAGAGGGGTACAGCTGGTCAGTGCCAGAGCCAGTACTAGAATTCAGGTCTCATGATGTCCAATCTTGTGTGTAAAAAGCACTGAAATGTTTTTCAAACATGATTACATGATCTCCTAGTTAAGACCCTGCCGCAAGTTTATTTCTAGTAACACGACTGTTTGTCACTCTGCAATGCTTTTGCTTTCCTATCATGGCTTTGGCTTGGGGATTACGCTTATGATCAAAGAGTAGCAAAGTGTATTTTGGAAGCAACGTAAAAGAGCTTCTCAAAATTATTATATTTGTGCCACGTGGTACATGTCTCATTATCTCAGGTTTTGCCACAAATATAAAGAGAATTTCAAGTCTCTAAAACACAGTGTATAAAAGTATAAGCATGTTGTACTTGACAAGCATTAGTCAATAAGAACTGCTTGTGGACCATGAATTCAATTATTCTAAACATACAGTGACACTCTGTAGTGGAACATAGGGAATTAAAGCATGCAATGGATAAAACAGTTTAAAGAGGTACTGTGGACTGCAGACAGCACCACTTAAAAAATTTTTAAATATATTCAACCCAAAATGCTCATGACAGATTATCAGTAAAGGAAATGAAGTTGCTTGGGGGGCCATATATAATATTTAAAGGTGATTTCATGAAAGATGAACTCCCTTTCTACAATAAAATTACAGTGGCTACCATGTAAAGAATATGGTCTGTGTTTCAGACACTGTGTAAAGTGCCTAATCAAGAATCCTTACAATAATTAATTCTCCCAGTGAATTTACATGGAAAGTATTATGATCAGATGCTTGGCTTATAGTGGTATGCAATAAATAATTGTTTCTCGCATGAGAAAACTGGGGTTCAGTGATACATCTAGCAGCTGGAGGAACTGTCATTCTAACTCAAATTGTCTGAATCCAAAAAGCCAAGCTCTTTATTCCTCAGTGTTCTTTTTTTCAGCATCTTGTTGGAGTAAAAACATTGGATATTGAATGGGTTAACCTCATTGTGTGGAATATTTAGGTTGATTTATGTATATTTGTGAATGAAGAATTCTTTTTTTTTTTTTTTTTTTGAAACAGAGTCATGCTTTGTCACTCAGGCTGGAGTGCAGTGGCACCAATCTCGGCTTGCTGCAACCTCCACCTCCCAAGTTCAAGCAATTCTCCGACCTCAGCCTCACTGGATTGTAGCTGGGATGACAATAGTGTGCCACATGTCCGGCTAATTTTTTTGTACTTTTAGTAGAGACAGAGTTTCTCCATATTAGCCAGGCTGGTCTTGAACTCCTGGACTCAAGTGATCCACCCACCGTGGTCTCCCAAAGTGCTGGTATTACAGGCGTAAGCCACCACACCCAATCGAATAAGTCTTAAGATCCAGAAAGTTCAAAGAATTTTTAAAAGCACATCTTATTCTTGACAAGTACATATAATTGTAATGTATTAAAGAGAAAACATAAACAGAAGATGCAGTTTCTGAAATTAAAATTCAGAAGCATTTATTATGGTGCCTTTTATATTGTATAATTTCTTCTGGTGCTTGTAGCTATGGGCACTAGAAGTTGGGTTTGAAATTCTGTAAGTATACACTAATTTGGTAATATATGGTTAGCACCGAGTACTTAGGAAATGAATAAAAGATTAAGAAGTTATCAAAAGCCATTTTATCTATCAAATTGTTTTGTGCAGAGCTGAATCCCACAAATTGGTTTGTGATATGAATACTGAGAAAGATCTAAAATACTATCGTATTATTCCAGGAAATTAGCCTCATTATTGGTAGTCACTTTTTTAAACAACTGAAATCCAAACAAATATTGACTAGGGTTTCCAGAACATTTCATTCACTCTTTATTCTCTTTTTCTGAAGATCATATTTCACAAAAGAATCACAATTTTCTTCTACACATACTACTTATAAATTCTTAGTTTAAACATAGATTAGACCCCTTGTGAATATTGATATATCGATCTTACAATTCATATACAATTATTAATATTATGCAGTATTCATTAGAGTATGTTAAATTACATACTGAATAAATGCACTACTTTTGTTGTTACACTTTTGGTGGGTAAATTTCCCAGCAAGCAATCAAGTCATTCACATGCTACAAAGAGGTTCTGAGGTTCTTATTTTTTTCAATTATTTATAATATGGCTCTAATCCTGTGTTTTCAAAATAACTTTTGTTTGCTATTTTAATGCACCTTAGTTTCTAATACTATATTAATTAAGGACATATGTAGATATTTAAAGAAACATTACCAAGTGGCATATGATAACTAAACTGGGAATTCTTCCCATCAACAAAGGGACCATTCTGTACAAAAATGATACTGCCTGGCCTGAAGTCCAAAGACAATACAAAAACATGATCAATAACATAATGAAATAGTGCAACTATGTCTATACAATTGCAGACATTGGTTAGAGTTTCACCATTAAGAGATGCTACCCTGAAGTAAAAAGGTGCCCCAAATCGCCAACTACAAAGTTAACAACTAATACAGAAAAATTATCTGTCATGTCAAAATTGTGCATATGTATAGATTGAGTTTTAATTTACAATAGAAATCAGAAAAAAGGTAATAAAATATAGTGCTTGCAGAGATAAACTATGTTATAAAGAATATAGACATTCTATGAAAAACTCAAAGACAAGGAATTATTTTGAACAGATTCTGTGATGCTTAAGTGTTTACAATATTAAAATATTTGTATATATTTGAAAATAAGTAAGTAAAAATTAAAACTCTCCATACCCACCTTTCTACTTCACGTAGGTACTATTGCTAATAGGTTCTTCTGTATCCATATCTACATACCTATACACATCTTAAAATATGGTTACTGTTTGGACTAGGGTATATAATTACAGTATATACTGTTCTCAACTTGTGCATACATGTAGATTAAGTTGTACTTTACAATGGAAACCAGAAGATGTATATAATAAAATATAGCACTTGTGTAGAGAAATTATGTTTTTAAAGACTGTAGACATTCTATGGAAAACTCAAAGACAAAGAATGATTTTGAACAGATTCCATGATGCTTATGTAATTGCAATAGTAAAATAATTACTACAAAATTTTATAGTAAAATAAAATAAACACGGTAAAAAGAAGAAATATAAAAAGCTAATAACCAGAGGAAAAGATGCTATCCATATCTACACTCATACACACTTCTTAAAATATTATTACAGATTGGATTATATTATATAATTATAGTATACACTGTTCTCAACTTGGTTCTTAACAGTTAGTAATATATTATGGCTATTTTCCATAATAACACTTGCAACATTACTTTGATATTTCTATTGCCTAGAAACCCATTGTGTAGATGTACCATTGCTTAATTAACTAGTATCCTATGAGTGAATATTTAGTTTGCTTTTAACTTATTATTATTGAAATGTATCTTGATGGTCCTTGCATGTGGGCCTTTGTGTAGCAGTGGGAAAATGTTCATAGAAAAATTTCCTAGAGTAGGAATCTGGGTCAAAATTTTAAGTATTTCAAATTTCGATATTGACAAAACATCTTCCATTAGAGATTGGACCAATTACTAGTGAAGTATGAAAAGATCTATTTTTCCATTTCTTTGTGAAATTTTAATCAACATCACAGATAAAAGATAGTATTACATTTTGATGCACACGTTTTAAATTTTGAGAGATGATCAGCACTTTTCCTATATTTACTACCTTTTCATATTTCTTTTTTCATTGTCTACTTATTTCATTTTTTTCATCCTTCTATTTCATTTGAGCATCAGTTTGCTATTGAGTTGTAAGTGCTCTTTTCATTTTAAGGCTATCAGCACTTTGACTCTTGTGAGTTGAAAATATTTCTTACTGATTATCATTTGGCTACTGACTTGTTTTATAGCATTTGTTATTGTATAGGATTAAAAAAGAAATCGTAGTAAATTTTGAATTGTTTACATTAAGTCTTCTTGGAAAAGCCTTTCCATCCAAGATTTTTAAAAATTAAATATCTCTTACTTTTGATTTTAGTATATATATATATATATATATATATATATATAGCTTACCTGTCACAGTATCAAGGTAAAGAAAATAAACGAAATATTTTTGTTTGGAATCCAAACTCAGTGTGATCTAAAATGCTTTGTTCTAAATAATTTCTATTATTTTAATATTAATATACACTCTTTTTTTCTTGAATAATTGAAAACATTTATTGTGTCTGCCAACTGATACAATTATCAATGTGCCCGCTCCATGCAGTGATCTTTCTTTGTAGTTTTACTTTTAGGGGGCAGTATGAGTTCTCACAGTGTTTTACAGTCTAATTACAAAACTCGAGGGATGATCTCTGAAAACCTTCAACTGTTACCTCCATTGCAATGAGGAGCAACCGAGGTTATTCAATTCAGAGTAAAGATGCTTCTTTTTCTTCATCTTTCTTGTTCAAATATATTATATCCTTTTATATTATCCACAGAAGAGTAGCAGCAATAACAAAAATACAAACTGGTGATTGCATGATTAGTGAATGAGAAGGGAAGCTGAAATATGCAATTTAAAACAAAGGACTCACATGTCTTATTAGACCTGAGTAACATTAAGATGAGTTCATAATTCAAAAGAAAAAATGTACTTTACATCTAACTGTATCGTTATGTCTTTATGTAAATCATTCATGCAATATTTTATTTATTTATAAATGAATCTCCTATAATATTCCAATTTTTAATCATATGATACTCAACTAGTAGCTCTGTCCACAAAAGCATAAATATATTTAAATCCAGAAGTTTCACATGTAAATAATTTTTTATTGCTGATAAATAATTTGGTTGGAAACTATGTGTGTATGTGTCTTTTTGTGTGTGTGTTTTTTGAGACAGAGTCTCACTCTGTCACCCAGGCTGGAGTGGAGCGGTGCTATTTTGGCTCACTGCAACCTCTGCCTCCAGGTTCAAGTGATTATCCTGCCTCAGCCTCCCGAGTACCTGGGATTACAGGGATGCACGACCATGCCCAGCTAATGTTTTCTATTTTTAGTAGAGTTGGGGTTTACCGTGTTGGCCACGCTGGTCTCGAACTCCTGACCTCAAGTGATCTGCCTGCCTCAGCCTCCCAAAGTGATGGGACTACAAGCGTGAGCCACCACGCCCAGCAGAAATTGTGTTATTATGAACATTTCTTAGGCATGACATTAGGCCCTTCAGAGCTAACAGTAATCAATAGAGGCTTTCTCAAAATATAGCCATGCACTGCATAATGACATTTTAGTCAATGACAGGCTGCATTTATGACGGTGGTTCCATAAGATTATAATGCAGCTGAAAAACACCTATTGCCTAGTGATTTTGTAGCCATCTTAACATCATATTACAAGGCATTACTCACATGTTTGTGGCAATACCAATTGTGTAAGAACCTAGCATGTACAATTACACAGTTACTAATACTTGATAGTGATACTAAACAATTATGTTACTGGCTTATGTATTCACTATACTATATTTTTCACCTTTATTTTAGAGTGCACTTTTTCTACATAGAAAAAAATTTAACTGTAGAACAGCCTCAGTTAGGTCCTTCAGGAGGTATCCAAAAGAAGGCATTGTCATAGGAGATGACAGCTCCATGCATGTTATTGCCCCTAAGACCTTCCAGTGCAACAAGATGTGGAGGTGGCAGGCATTGATATTAATGAACCTGACCCTGTGTAGGCCTAAGCTAGTGTGTGTATTTGTGTCTTACTTTTTAACAAAAAAGTTTTAAAAATAAAAATAATTAAAAATAGAAAAGCTTATATAATAAAGATAGAAAGACAGGTGATATTTTTGTGCAGTTGTACAATGTGTTTGTATTTAACCTAAGTGGTTATTTATTTATTTATTTATTTATTTATTTATTTATTTTGAGGCAAAGTTTTGCTCTTGTTGCCTAGGCTGGAGTGCAATAGCACGATCCTGGCTCACTGCAACCTTTGCCTCCCAGGTTCAAGCTATTCTGCTTCAGCCTTCCGAGTAGCTGGGATTACAGGCAGGTGACACCATGCCCAGTTAATTTTGTGTTATTAGTAGAGACAAGGTTTCACCATGTGGGCCAGTCTGGTCTCGAATTCCTGACCTTAAGTGAGCCTCCCACCTTGACCTCCTAAAGTGCTGAGAGTACAGGCATGAGCCACCGTGCCCGGCCAACCAAAGTGTTTTCACAAAAGAGTCAAAATGTTAAAAAACAAAAAAATTTACTAAAAAAGTTACAGTAAGCTAAGGTTAATTTATTAATGAAGAAAGAAAACTATTTTGACATAAATTTAGTATAGCTTATATGTACAGCGCATATAATGTCTACAGTAGTATACAGTAATGCCTTAGTTCTCCACATTCATTTACGGCTCACTCACTGACTCACCTGCAGTAACTTTCAGTTCTACAAGCGCCATTCATGCTATGTGCCCTAAATGGGTATACCACATTTTAAGCTTTATATCCTATTTTGTTCTGCAACTTTTTTATGATTAGATATGTTTATATACACAAATATTAACTATCATGTTACAATTGCCTACAGTATTCAAAACAGTAACAAGCTGTATAGGTTTGTAGCCTAGGATAACAGACCATACCATGTGACCTAGGGGACTAGTAGGCTCTACCATTAATGTTTGTGTAAGTATACTTTAGATGATCACACAATGACAAAATCACCTAATGACACATTTCTCAGAATATATCCCCCTCTTTAAGCGATGCATGCTTGTACTATGAGAACTGACAGATAAAATAGAGTGACTTCTGCCAACTTTTAATTAGAGATAAAGTAATTTTAATTTAGTTCTTTAGGGGTGTGGTCTGTCTGCTCCACTCTACTGGTACTCCTTTAACTCATGTTGAGAATATGGACAATGATTTGTGTGTATACTGTTAGTAGCTAAAAGCTGCCTGGCTCCAGGCCCAGTTTTTCAACCAATTCTTCCCAGTGTAATAACTATTAGGCATTATAATTCACTTGGCTCCTGTCCTTCTGCTGCTTCTGGCTGGAATTCCTAATTGAAATTAAAAAGTGGTGATGCATAAATTTTCAAAGATTTGTAGGTTTGGATAAAACTCCCATGTGGTCAGTTTCTTTTCGATAGCTTATTCTAACTTGTATGAGAATTCTGTACCTAATCTCACTCAAAGATCTGGAAAATTATTGAAAATTATTAACAATTAATTTGGACAGAAATGAGAATTTTTTCTACTATCAGAAGTTGGACAAAATATTACTCCGTTGAAATGGTTAAATTTACAAATATTAGAAAGGTTATCTTTTTATTATAGTGAGAATAATTCACAGCTATTCTACAATGTACACTGACACTACAGTATTTTATGATTCATATCTAAAAATGACCAAGTTTCACAAAATATTTCCTAAATTTAACTTAAATTACTATAGAGGAATCAAATTTGAAAAGATTTCAGATATCTGACAATTAACTATCAAGGTATAGAAAAGGCTTTCTAAGGCTCTAGAACAGAGATCCTTATTGCATACATTACTGCTTGTTGGCTTTTAAATTAAAACACCCCATTCCCTAAAAGCCATCTAGAAGTGGGGAGGTTTCACAATGGCCTTGTAAATGAAATCAAGTAAGCTCTTTTGAATGATGGATAAAACAATAAATCTAGACAAAACCAAAATCTCCAGTGGATTTATTATATGGCCACTAGTGTACACTACCTGGAGCCTACATGTGAGATCTTATAAAGTGATCTAAACATTAACCAGACATTCTAGTTCTTTTTAATATGCTCTAAGAGAGTATGTTTCAAGGAAATTTGCTAGTTGGAGAAAAGCCATTTTTTTTGCATTTGTTCTACTTGGGTCTCTGCTTGCTCATGCCAGTGGTTCTGATTCCAGGACCACATGCTATTATAGGAATACCACTTCTCTTAATCACAGTGAAAGCCAAATTAAAATATTTCAGACAAAGACCTATACTTTTCGATTTTAAAAGGTTGTTCAAGTTCAATTTGGCCTAGAGTCATTCTATAAATGAAGTATTGATTAGCTTGGGTGAACAGAATATTGTAAAAGGGGTAAACTAGTGTGCTTTCTTAGTCATGAGACCATAGGAATGAGCTACAGTGGAATCAGGGGTTCCACTATTTTGCTGTGGAGGTGATTCAAAGACAACAAGTTTTAATAGTGATTAGAAGGAAACTAATAACCTTTTAAGAATCTGTTCTTTCGGCTAATACTTTTCAAATATTGAGTTGTATAATCATGGATAAGTATTCTAGAACTTTTAAAATAAATTTTTATTTATCACAGTAGTCAAATGGAAATGGTTTTGTTTTCCTCAACTAAAAGCCTGTAAGTATTGATTAGAGCAGATTTACATGTAGGTTGAAGAATAAAAATCTTGGACTCTGTCAACGTTTCAAATCACCTGTAAAATGTTCAGTTTCCATTCTAAAACCATAAGGATTCTAACTGAAGAACACTCGTGAAACCATGAAAATGTGGAGGAAATAGTGTCTAATCTGAGGGTATATTTTGACTTTTAATAATGTTAGGACGCAGGGTTGAGAAGAGAATTGAGCAACTATTTATTCACTTCTGTTTTATTAGTCGAAGTCTAAGTGGTATAGACACAGACTCCATTAAGGGATAGGGTTTATATTCTGAAACTTTGCTATAAAAAACGTTGCTGGCATGGAATGACTTGTAGTTCCTGACGATCACCCTCTGCTCCCCACAATGGTAAAATGATTCTCGAGACACTGGTCACAACCATAATCTTGAGAAACTCTAAGGCTAATGAACCCAACACCATTTTCTCTGCTACGGAACCATAACACTACTACTATCACTGAGGTAAAGATTTCAAAAAGCTTTTATGGGAGAACTTTGTTAACCATAAAGTCCTCTCAAATGGAGGCTGCTCATTCTTTCAATTGATCCTCTTTTTTAGAACTATTACAGTTCATTGTCTTTACTCCATTTGGCCATTGCTAGGCTACTGCTCTTTCACCAGCACAAAGAAAAACAAGGTCTGTTCATGGTCTATGCCATGGGGCTTTGGCTTTTAGACTCTCATTTATATTTTGTCCTTTAAAGAATTAAAGATAAATAATTGGTATTCAAAGATTACTTTGTTACCTAATTGAAAAGTCATCTTTTATTTCAAATCTTGTTATCAATATGGATATCTATAATGTCCTCACAAATGAATCCTCTAATAAAAGCCTCTGAAATATTTCTGCACCAATGACCTTAACTCTTATTTTAATGTGTGTTTTTTTACCTTGATCTTGACATTATTTGGAACTTGTAATTTTCCAGGTATGCTCCTTAAAAATTTTGAATTAAGCATTTCCAATTTCTGAATCATGTGCCCTCATTCACGCGGAATCTCTTTTACATTATTGAGATCTCCAATCATCAAGTACTAGATGTATTTCCTAACCCATTTGTTCAAAGTCCAGCAATCTTGTTCTCTGCCATTGTTTCCTAACTAATTACCAGCATCAGTTATTCCAATTATCTATTTCTATTCTGTTTCTTCTCTTGGGCCATATTGTTGTCAGACAAAATGGTAAAACCATTGCTAAACTGGCAACACGACAGACTTACGGATCCACAGTAAATGAATTGTTTAAAACTGCTGAAAAGTACTTGTAGTTATTATTTTGTTCTGGAAAACTATAAATAGCATGGATTTTTTCTCATTTTTTTCCCTAAAATTTAAAAGTCGTCACCTGCAAAATCATTTTGTTTTATTCTGAAAGGTTATATTCTATTTCTCATTCACAATTTTATATGTTTGCATTTTATCTCTTATTTTGTGGGTTCTAATAACTACAGTGATGTTTGTTGCCTTTTTCTGTTAAATAAATTAATTCTACTTTTTCTCTTCTTTAATTTAATCATGTCTACTTTTATTATAATTTTTCCTGCTTTCCTGAGGTTTGTTTTTGTTCAACTACTTTTATCCTTTTTATTTTGTAATAAAAACACTTAAAGCTGTAAAATTTTCTCTGTGATAACTATGTCAGCATCCTATATGTTTTAATATGCCCTGTCTTCATTATTAGTAGTTTCTAATTAGGCTAAACATAAATCTTTTATTTCCTATTGACAGATATCATAGGTTATAACATAATAAAATTTACATTGGTTGGTCTTTAAGTGTTTAAACTGTTTACTAATTTCTAGTTTTGCTAATTTTTCAGGAGGTAATGGTGAATTGCAAGTTCAACTTTTCCATGTTGCAGATCTGGTTGATATGTAAGGAGTTTTACACACACCACCTGCTCTCAAAACACACCCACTCCCACACACTAACACACAGACTAAAAACACATGTAAATAATGGAAAAATTGTTGAAATATCATTGTGGATAGAAAAGAAAGTAAGGGCTATGACATGGTTTGGCTGTGTTTCCCCACCCAAATTTTCATGTTGAATTGTAATTCCAATTATTGGGGAAAGTACTTAGTGGTAGGGGATTGGATCATGGGGATGGATTTCCCCCCATACTGTTCTCATGAGAGTGAATAAGTACTCACGAGGACTGATGGTTTAAAAGAGTGTGTCACCTGCCCCCTACCCTTGCTCCAACATGTGAAGAAAGTACTTGCCTGCCCTCCACCTCCTGCCATGACTAAGTTTCCTGAGGCCTTCCAATCATGCTTCCCTCTTAAGCCTGCAGAACTGTGAGTTAATTAAACTTCTTTTCTTCATGAATTATCCAGGTGCAGGTAGTTCTTTATAGCAGTGTGAGAACAGACTAATACAGGCTGTCTGCTTTATATATGATAGCATAAATCCATTACAAACTAGCCCACCACAAGATAATAACTCTGGAAAAACTCTAAATTAAATCCGTACTACCTGAAGGGACTAAGGAGAAAATGAATACAGACAAAATATGAGGTGGAGTTAAAACTTTGAACAGTAACTGACATTGTGTGAGTTTCCTGGGTTTTGTCTCATTTCATTTAGTTTGGTAGCTTTGCCTTAAGTATGGGCAGCAGTTGCTGAGCACTATAGCATGGATGGGTGAAATTCTAATAGAAATTAAAAGCCTAATATTCTTCTGGCTAGAAAAAAACAGAGAAAGGAGCCCAAGTAACCAAGGACACTGGAGAGTAAGGGGTGAATGCTGGAGAAGAAAGAGCTAGAGAAAAGGTTCATTAACTTTATGTATGAAATCTGCCCAGGTCTCAGGCTGACCACTGAATCATGCATGCATTGGTAATACCTGTTTCAATATTGAACTTCAACAATTGACAAAGATTTGAGTTACAAACCAGAGGAGCAAGACAGAGCTTCAAATCTGAGTCTAACAAAGTTAATTTCTCCCTAAAACAAAACCACTAACATTCTTCAGAAGACTATAATAGAACACAGAGTCTTTCTAACATAACATGCATAACAGTTAGGACATAATCCAAAATTACTTGACATAAAAAAATCAGGAAATAACACACACCCCCAAGAGAAAATGCAATCATTAGACTCACATCATGAGATGACTCAACATTGCAATTATCAAAGATGAAATTTAAATCAACTGTTAGAGTTGGAATTTGTCTCCCCCAAAGATTTTGAAGTCCTAACCCTCAGTACCTGTGAATGTGATCTTATTTACAAATGTGCTCTTTCCAAATGGTCAAGTTGAGATGAAGTCATCAGGGTTGGCCTTAATCCAATAGGACCCCATAATTATAAAAAAGGCAAAATTTAGATGCAGAGATAGATATATAGAGAGGAACAATGATGTAAAACACATGAAGAATGTCATATACAAAACAAGGAATACCTGGGGCTATCAGGAGGTAGGAGGGAGGAATGGAAGAGATTATCCCTCAGAGTTCTCAGAATGAATCAGCCTTACAGACATGTTGATTTTGGACTTCCATCATCCAGAATTGTAAGACAATAAATTTTTGCTGTTTGAGTCACACTCTTTGTGGCAGTTTGCTTTAGCAGCCCTAAGAAAGTTATACAGCAGATTAAAAAAAAGCTATACTGGATGAAGTAAAATGAAATGACTCTAAATGAATGAAAAAAGAAGTTATGCTTAGCAGATAAATGTAAAGAACAAAACATCAGCTCATGGATATTTGGAAATTGAAAAGTGCAATATTTGAAATACAAATTTTACCAGATGTGGTCAATAGCAAAATAAAAATGACACAGGAATGGATCTGTGAACTCGAACATAAGAAAATGAAAATTATCCACTCTGAGAAAGAGAGAGAAAAGAAACATTGCCTCAGAGACTTGTGAGACAATATCAAAAGGTATAACATATGCATAATTAGAGTCTCAGAAAGATAGGAGAGAATGGAGCTAAAAAATGATTAAAAGAAATAATGGTCAAAGACTTTGTAAATTTGGCAAAATACCTGGTTCAGTAAGATCAACAACCAAGAAGAAAAAAATCAAAGAAAATTACTCCGACATACTTTAAAATCAAACTGTATAAAACTAAAGATACAGAAAAAATGTCCTGAAAACAACCATAAAACATTACATTCCATACAAGGAAACATTAATTTCAATGATAACAGACTTCATATCAGAAACTATAGGGGTAAAAATCAGTGGAAGAACATTTTTAAATTGCAGAGATAAAAAATGTATACTCAGAATTCTATATCAAGCCAACTTTTCTTTAAGAATGAAATAAAAACAAATGCAATTTCAAATAATGAAAATTTCAGATGCAATTTTTACTAGCAGACCTGTGCTATTAGAAATCATAATGGATAGAAAAGATAGCAAAAGGAAAGTTGGATTTTCAGTATCAAAAGCAAAAAATAAAAAAAAAGAAAAGAAATATTTGGGTAAATACAAAGTAATAACCCATCAGTATCTCTAAAACATGTAGTACAATTGATAGAAAAATTATAATCTTCTTTGGGGGGTTATAATCCATGTAAAGATAATACATATGAAAACAATATCAGAAAGTTTAGTAGCAAGCATTGGTACAATAATTTTATTTTTGTAAATCTTATAACAATATTATAATAGTAACTCTAAACAGTCTAGGAGAAGGCAAGAATGGATGTTGCCATTACTAGAGCAATCATCTAAATAATTCCTTCTCATGTCTACAGAGGAGAGGTGGAGAACCTGGATTTCCACCGTATACTTGGCAATAATGAGGCAATGCCCCCCTTTGCCTACTGAAACTGCATAGGCTAAACACGTATTTAATTAAGCACCTGGTTCTTATAGCACTCATCATATGCAGGTTCCAATCCAAAGTTAAATCTATGTATATTAATTATAGTAATCAACATTTTTGGTATTATATCATTAATCTTAATTTTTTTTGGTTATGTTTACTTCTTGTTTCCTTCTCTTTTAACCTCTGTGTCTTGCCAAAGTGTTCCATTTTCTTTATTTTTTCCTCTCTTTATCTGGAAAGTCATTTTAAAAAATAATTGAAGTATATTTTACATCCAGCAAAATTTAGTTTTTTTGGAGTATGGATCTATGAGGTTGTACAAATGCATACAGGCATGTAACTATAGCCACAATCCAAAAATATCATCATCTGAAAAAATCCGTCATCTGAAAAAAAAAAAAGCAAAAAATAGTTCTATCATCTGAAAAAAAGAAAAATCCTCTTACTGCCCCTTTGTCACTTTCCCGCTGCCTGTCCCGGTTATGATTAATTTATTTTCATTCTTATAGTTTTGCCTTTCAAGAATGGCGTGCAAATTGACACATACAGGAAGTAGCCCTTTAAGTATAACTTCTTTTACTTAGCCTTATACATTTGATTTTATGCATATTGTAGTATATATCAGCAGTTTGTTCCTTTTAAAATTAATGAGTAGTATTCCATTGATTAGAGGTGCAGCAGTTTGTTTACCCATGTACTAGTTTAAGGACATTTGGATTGTTTCCAGTTTGGAATATTAATAAATAAAGCTACTATAAATATCCATATAGAGACTTCTAAGTAAAAATTTATTTCTCAAAAGTTTTAACTTTACAAAAAAGTTAATTTAGTAGAGTTTCCATATATTCCACACTAGTTTCCTCTATTAACAAGTTAAATTAGTAAGATACATTTGTTACAACTAATAAATATTTGTATCTTATTAATTAATGTCTGTATTTTATTCAGATTTTCTTCCTTTTTACTTAATGTCCTTTTTTGCGACCATACTCCTATCCAGAATGGCATATTGCAGTTAGTTCTGTTAGTTCTTATGTCTCCTTAAGTTCCTATGGTCTATGACAGTTTTTCAGACTCTCCTTGTTTTTGATGACGTTGGTAGCTTCGAGGAGTACCAATCAGGTAGAATGTCCTTCAGTTTTGGTTGTCCAACGTGTTTCTCATGGGGTTATTGGATTTGGGGAAGGAAAACCACAGAGGTAAAATTTCATTTCCCCACATATAATATAAGGGGGCAGATTATTAGTGAGACTTATCATTGTTAATCACTTGGCTGATGTATTATTTGTTGAGTTTCTTCCCTATAAATTTTCCTGTTCTCCTACTTGTTAAACAGAATTCTTTAGAAAGAAGTAACTGTGAACAACCCACATGTAATGGCTAGGTTATTGTACTCTGCTTGTTAACAGGGAACTGTCTACATAAATTATTTAGATTATTTTGCACAGGAAATTTTTCTATTCACCCCCATTTATTTATTCCATTATTTATTTGTATCAGTGCAGACTCATAAATGCGTATTTTATACTTTGTATTATAAACTAATATTACATTATCTTGATGTTCATATTGTTCCAATTTTAGCCATTGGGGGCCTTTGTAGCTGACTTCTGTGTTCCTTTGACATATTCCTATTGTTACATTTTTCCTTTTTTTTTTTTTTTCTTTTTGTGACTTTCTTGTTTTCCGGCTCTATACCATATTGTATTCCTATCAACAATGTTTCATTGTTCCAGTTGCTCTGCATTTTTTGCCTGAAGATGGCTTTCAAATGCTATTTATTTTATTTTAGCCATTCTAGTAGCTATGCAATGATACCTTTTTGATTTTTGAATTTCGATTTATGATGACTAATGACTCTGTGCATTATTTGATGTGATTTTGATGTGCTTATTTTTCCATATGTATATCTTTAGTGAAAAGTATGTTCAAAATATTTTACTCATTTTTAATAGAATTCTTTCTTATAAATTTTGAGTGTTATTTATATATTCTGGATACAAGTTCTTTGTCAGACACGATTTTTTAAAGCTTTATTGAGGTATAATATACCTATTGTAAGTGTACAATTTAATGAATCTTAGTTAATTTCTAGAGTTATATGACTATTATTATCACTGTCATTTTACACTTGAAAACAACACTCAAGTTTATTTGAATATATTTATAAACAACAATATGAGCTCTCTATTCAAAGATAAGAATTTTGCCTGTCTCTATGTCTTTGTGCCTCTCTCTTTACCAGCTAAAGAAATTTGGGGTTCAATTGTGGTTTTGAACCAAAACAATGAGTTTTGCATACTATAATTTAGAAAGCTTTTAATATTTTATTAAAAAAACTATTTTTGCATTAACCTTAAGTTTTATAAATTTATAAATGACTATATTACTTTAATTTGATGTTCAATTTATTTGTTTACAGTACATTTTTATATTTGACTCTCACTAAATTTGCAAACAACCAACAACTGCTATTAACCACCACAAAGTAAAGATGAAATAAAGGGACATTTCATAGTGGGTACAAATGTAGATTACTTCACCAATACTAAAAATTTACTTTTATCTATATTGAACATAATCATTATGTTCGTTGACTATAAATCAGAGAAGAGATTCAATAGAAAGTCATTTATCAGCCAATAGTAAGCTAAATCTTAGACTGCCTTAACCAATTTGAATGATTGGAACACAGAGAAGAAAATTCTTACTTCAGCATACACTGATTTGAGGCATTCTGGAAGGCTGGGTTCAGTTTGATTTGCCATTCTTTAAGAGAGACATTGACAAATTGGAGCTAATACATAGGGCATCCAAGATAGTAAAAGGCTAGACATGGTGTCACATAAGAAATGTTTAGAAAAAACTGGAATGTTTAGTCTGCAGAAGGAAAGAATGATGGGGCTATGGATTGGTGGAGGAACATGATAGCCATCTATTTTTAAACATTTACAGGACCAACAAAATAAAGAGGATTTGTTTTGGGGGGTCACAAAAGGTCTCACTAGTAGTGGTAGATTAAGTTCAAAGGAGGTAGGGCATGACTTATAAAAAGAAGAACTTTTTAAAATTTAGAAATTCTAAAATGGCATGGGTTTTCTAATTTAGATGCAAGTTTAGCCAAAAAAATTGACTCCAAGGTCAATAGCATGCATGAATCCTGTCTAAATAATCTTGAAGTTTGCTGATTGAGATTCTTCATGAATGTATACTCCATCAAGCAGTATTTTCTATGACAATTAATAAATATGTGGTTTTGATAGTAAACCTGTTGTCTTGGACACTGAATAGAAAGTATGCTGCAGAGAATGGTTACAGGATAATGAGATTAGTACTTTAAAGATGCATAGCTTTTGAATAGGTAGAGAAGTAGCTATTTTAGTTGTGAAATATATGTCTAAGAGTATAGAAAGAGGCATAACTGAATATGCCATTTTCATAAGACACTGAGTAGGCAAATCTAACTGGAAAAAAAGCATGTATGTAAATGTTTATGAAATAATTGTTTGGAAGGAGAGATTGAGTTTGTCATTAATGGTCTCCAGTGACGTTCACAGTCTAAGTTAAATAATCACTTCACAGTCATCATCTTACCTGACCAAACACCAGCATTGATACACCTGATCACTCCCTCCTGTTTGAAACAAACTCATCATTTGGCTTCCAAACATTATCTATGCTTTACTTTTATTCTTCCTTTCTGGAAACTCCCTCTAGTTTCCTTCACTGATTCTTCTGTACTTATTTCAGAGGTGGTATTGTTCCAATCACATAGTTTTTTATGCCATATATAAATTGATGTCTCCTAAACTTATATCTCTACCCTCTATTTCCCTGAACTTGACATTCAGCTATAAAACCACCTACTTGATCATCTGTAACATATCATCTCTTGAATATTTAATACACATATTAAATGAAACATATCCAAAACTAAACTTCTGCTATCTACCTTACCTCCCTTCACTGCTGTGTCCTTCTCTTGTAGTGTTCCCTGTCTTGCTACGTTATAGTTCTAATATTTATATAAAAATATATAAAATATATATAGTATGTATATATGTGTCACTTGCACAGTAAACTAGATTTATTCTTCATTTTCATTTTCCCTTATTACCACTTATTCAATCCATCAGTAAGTCCTGTTGAATATACTTTCAAAGTGTATTCAGAATGCAGCCACTTCTCATCTCCTCTACAACTAACACCCTGATCCAGCCATCATTATTTCTTACCCGAATTACTATAGCCTCCTAGTCTGCTCTTCCCTTCCACTTTTCCTCCTTCAGTATATTCTCAACAGAGTAGCTTTTTAAATGAAGGTCAAATCATCTTACAACTCTGCTCAACATCTTTTAATGGCTTCTATCTCACTCAGAGATGACTGGAAAAAAGGATTTTAAAATAACCCTAACATTTTGAGTGATCTAGCATTCTTCACCTCTCTGACCTCATCTCTTAGTACTCTCCTTACTCATTCTACTCCAGTCACATGGTTCTTTTTACTGCTTTTCAAACATACAGATAAGGTCTGCAGAATAGTGACCTTAGACTAACCCAGTTCTTCCTTCTTTCTTACTTGTAGTTCTCAAGAATGTTCTGGGAATGCAACATCTTGCAATAAGAGGGAGCTGACCAGAACAGCCCGGGCTTTGTTCACCACAGGAAAAAGTGTCCCTCAATGCTTTAGAGTTCTTTTACCCTCAGGTAGAAGACACACAGTGGGCTGCTTTTGGGGGTCGCTCAGCTGTAGCGCAAGTAGAACACAGGCAGATGAGATCCCATTCAACCCAAGCAGCTTTCCTGAGCCTTGGGAGACAGGTTGACAATGAATCTTAGACTTCTATTATCCCTTGCTGTTTATGTGTTTGAAATAAACATGCTTTATGTAAATTGTTTTATGTGGGTGTTCTATCTCGCCAGACTCACACATGTTGGTAACCAATGCACAGTGAACCTGCTTTACAAGTTCTTTTTATCAGAACATTTGAAATTACTGTTCCCTTTTCCTCCAGATATCTATATGACATGTGCTCTCATTTCCTTCAACGGTCCCAATTTTGGTGAATTCTGCATCTATGAACTGAATATTTGCCCTTCCAAAATTTATGTGCTGAAGCCCTAAGCCCCATTGTGATTGTATATGGAGATGGAGCCTTCATGGAGGCAATCAGTCATGAGGGTAGAGCCCTCATGAATGGAATTAGTGCCCTTTTTAAGAGAGACATAAGAGAGATGATCTCTCTCTCTCTCTCTCTACCATGTGAGGATACAACAGAAGGTAACCATTTGAACATGAGAGAAATGGTTCTCACCCAATGCCAGATCTGCTGGCACCTTGATCTTGGACTTTGCTGTCTCCAAAACGATGAGAAATAAATGTTTGTTGTTTAAGGTACCCCGTCTATCAGACTTGTAATGCAAAACCAACTAGGGCACCAACCCTGTATACGGTCACAACCCTTTCTCCTAGTACTTAATATCTCTTTTCCTGTTTTGTTTTTCCCCCTGGGTACTTATAAGTATACTACTTACATCCTAAATATTTTCTTATTTATCTAGATTATTGTGTCACTTCTTCAATAGTTGTAAGCAAGAATTTGTGTCCATGTTGCTCACTAGTGTAATTCAGTTCCTGGAAGAGTACATGGCATATAGTGGTTGTTCAATTTTGACTGTGTTTTCCAAGTCCTGAGAATTAGGCTAAACATTGAAAATTGTGTTTGCTTGGTTCTGAGACACCTGTGGTATCTTTTTCACAGAAAAGTGTTATTTTCCACAATTAATTATTTGAATTAATATAAGTGAATTAATATGTGTTATTTGAATTAATATAAGTGGTATTTGAATTAATATAAGAGTTAATTTCCAAAATTATTATTTGAATATATTATTTGAATATACTATCATGACTCAAATGCCCCAAAGCTGTAAAGGATTAAGACAAGAAGCCCATCTTCTCGAAGTGTGTTATGGAAATTTACTGCACATCTTGTGGTCAAGATGAAATAGAACAAAACAAAGAAGATAGTAGTTACTTAGAATTAACATTTTATGGCTGGTTGTTGGATAAGAGGAAGAAAAAAATCACAATTAATTCTGGTGTGAAATTAGGTATTTAGGGAAAGAAGATCCACTGGAATACATAAAGATACTTAGTGAAAGAGCTCATGAAAGGGGAAGCGGAAGCAGGGCCTGGCATTATTTATATAAAGTCATTAATAATAATATAATGATAGTAATAAAATAATACTAGCTTTATCACTAATAAAATGGTATTGGTTTGCTGTTTTAAAAGTGTCTTACTACTTTTAAATGTTTCCTTTGGCGTAATGGAAAGAAATATTCAAGTGAAAATATCCAACATGAATTTGGAAATAAAAGAATCATCTGTAAGTGTGGACAAGTAGGAGATGTCAATTCGGTATACTCTTCATATACCCTGAGAACTAAACTGCAAGAGGATGAATCATCTGATAGAAAGAGAATAATGAGAACAAGTACAAGGCAGGAGAAAAGTAGCATTTGGAGTAGGAAAAGATCTCTGAAGAATATAAAACAAGAGTAGAGAATTTTTCAAGATATTGTTGCTCAATTATAGACAAAAATGTTGAATATTGAAAAATAAAGGTATCAATGATGTCTGAAATTTTTTTTTAGTAGACTAGTGAGGAAAGAATTACCAGATGACAAACGATTGAAATAAAAATAGTGTAGTAGATGATGTAGTGTAACACTTAGATCCCCTTTGGGACTGAAGCTCTCATTCCTCCAGCTGCTGTTAATGTTGGTGGTTGACAATTCTTAGTTGAGTCCTTCTCTTAGAACTACCCTTTTCTGAAGAAAGTTTGCTCACCCAAAGTCATGCCCCCTCCTCTGTGGGTAGACTGCATTCAAGACTGGTCGATGAGGAAGTATTAAGGCAAACCTCCTTTCCTTAAAGTGGGACAACTCTGTAGATGGAAGGCATAGCAGCCCTAGAGCCATCAGTTACATCCAGTAAGGTCTTTCTGGTGACTGTATTGCACTTCAACTACTTCTCCTTCTATCCAATATATCCACTCTCCCACTAATGTTGTTCCTGAAGACCCCCCTTTGTAAACCGTACTTGACTCTCCACTTCAAGGAATCTCATCTTTGACAAATGGATATGTTAGACATTTAAGAAACACTGACAAAAATGATTGGGCTAAAAAAATGGGACTAATAGTTTTCATATTTATGAATTCACCAGAAATCCTTTCAATTCAACATGGATTTGTTAAAATCAGGTGTATATAGAATACTATACCATGTGTTACTAAAAGCATAACAAGAGCGAGATGGCCCTTGCCTCTACACTTCATGATAAATGCATTAAACTTATGAAAGAGCATTGACTCAAACTAAGACTCAAATCCTCCCAGATTACAACCACACTCATGATTAACAACCTGCAGATGTGCATGAATATGTGAAAGAAGATGAGACTGTAAAGGATTTGAAATGATTCTAGTCTGTGTTTACAAGACATACTTCTAAAGATGTTCCCAGCATTTGTAGACTATTTAGTATTTTAATTACCTTCTTATTTCCTTAAACAGTTATGCATCTGTGGTTCCAAGGACACAAAGAGAATATAATTTGACTTATAGCCATTTCACCTTGTAAGGTTATCTTTTCTGATATTGCATTAAGGTAGTATATGGATGGGTGATTCTTAAGGAAATTCTGAAAATGTTAATTAAGAGTCCAAAGACAACTAATTGCCACAACTTCTGGGAAATATAATATGTGAATTCTAATACTAGGAACAGTCCCATGATGATATTGACTCAGCCTTTTAACTTTGAACATTCTCTAATAAAACAATTCCTTTTCGTCTTCCTAACAATTTAGGAAAACAGCAAGAACTCAGTGTCTGAGCATTCAGTATTTCCATGATCACATATGTACACTGCAAGCAATCTTTGTTACTGGATAGTTAAGAATTGTGTAAACTAGGCTTGCAATAAAACAAGATAAAAAGAGCACTGGCTGCTAAGTTGAGAGGATCTACAGAAAGCAGAGAAATCACAGGATTATATAACTGATAAAGTAGGAAATGGCATTCACAGACAAAGGTGTTGTAAAATACTGCAAACAGCTATCCTCTATATTCTTAAATACTTTTCAGGAAAGAAACTCAGAATTTAATCATCTCTGCCATCAGTCTTAAATAAATCCTCTATGACAATTGAAGTCCATTTCCTGTTTTTATATCTTTAATGCTCTCAGTGATCCATATAGCAACCTATAATAAATTTTCTATTTTTATAGAAAAAGTAGAACTGAGTAATCATTGAATCTGTGGTTTTCTGTCTCCCTTTTCTGTCACCTCACATTCAATATGGATGACCTAATTTATTTTGCCATCTGAAATATGTATAAACCATTGTCATCTACATCGTTCTTATAGTTCTTGTCCAGAGAAATCTTACATCAATGTTAATATCATGACTAGGATCGCTACATCATGATGGGACAACCATAGGAATTATTTTCAAGCTAAGGACATTCATCCCATCATGATGGCATATTATTTCATCCCCAATGCATTCCTAAATGGCTTCCTACCTACTTTTGAGTGAGAAATATGAAGGAAGTATAAAATATTCTGTCTAAAGAAAGGGTTCCAAAATGGCAATGCTTGCTTTATTCCTTATTTTTAACCCGAAGTCTCATCTTTTATTTTAAACCTGATTTGTTCCCCATTAGGAGATTAAAGAGGTGCTTCTATATCATTCCTGTTTTTCTCATGTTAGAAATGTTTACACAATTTCTAGGGAATGGTCTGTTAACAATTTCTGGATTAAATTTTATTTACAGAGTGCTGGTTTTGGAGGAAGATTGAATCAGGGAGTTTCCTAGGTGAATAAGCTTATGTGGCTTATTCCTACCCATAGTCCCCTTTTAGATAGTACATTATCTTAATCAGTATACACTATGTGTTTGACATTGTAGAATGATATACAGAAATTCTACTTTTCCAGGTAGATATTTATTGACCATGACATTTAAGCAAGGCAGATGCTTCCTTTGTTAAGAGAGTTAAGAATTGAGCTTATCATGACAAGTATAAATGTTTAGCCCAGGTATTAATTAATAACTTTTTCTTGTGAACATCTGTAAGAACAACATGATTGTGCTGGCAAACATCTAATGGGATATCCAAAAGAGTGATTAATTCAACTCCACTTGGGGCTTTTTGTGTAATCCCAAGTTTTCCAGAAATATTTTATAACAAAGTTATGGTGACTATGAAATCTCAATCACTACTGGATTATTTGCCTATCTATCTATCTTTTCATTTTTTCAAATGTGTTTGGTTAGAGCATAACAATTTTTTTTATATTTGTCTCTGTAGTTCAAGAAAGAAATGGACTTAAATGGTAGTAGCATTGCTTACTGCATATCACTATTATCTAAGCTGTGTAATAAATACAAAAAATCAATTATGTATGAAAAGAGTGCGGATATATTGTTAAGCTGAAAAAGTAAGCAGGGAGCCCGGTATGTATAATACGATCCCTTTATATAATATACATATATGTGTATATATGTATATATATGTGTATACACATATATATACCTGTTATATTATAAAGGTAATATTTATTTATTTATTTTTATTTTTTTTATTTTATTTTATTTTATTTTTTTTTTTGAGACGGAGTCTCGCGCTGTCACCCAGGCTGGAGTGCAGTGGCCGGATCTCAGCTCACTGCAAGCTCCGCCTCCCGGGTTCACGCCATTCTCCTGCCTCAGCCTCCCGAGTAGCTGGGACTACAGGCGCCCGCCACCTCACCCGGCTAGTTTTTTGTATTTTTTAGTAGAGACGGGGTTTCACCGTGTTAACCAGGATGGTCTCGATCTCCCGACCTCGTGATCCGCCCGTCTCGGCCTCCCAAAGTGCTGGGATTACAGGCTTGAGCCACCGCGCCCGGCCTATAAAGGTAATATTTAAATACCTAAAAGTCAATCTTGCAGAATACTCATAAAAATATTGAGTGATTATTTGTGGAGAGAGAAGTGAGATGGGGGACAAATTAAAGGTGATATTACTATTTATCTACATAAATCCTCAGTGTTTGAATTTTTAAATATGTATAAACATCATTTTAATATGCATTAAATTGTTTTTTAATTTAAAATATGTATAAGAATGAGGGCTGGGCACATTGACTCATGCCTGTAATCCCAGCAATTTGGAAAGCTGAGGTAGGCAGATTGTTTGAGGCTGGGAGTTCGAGGCCAGCCTGGGCAACATGGTATAACCTCGTCTCTACAAGAAATAAAAAAAAATAGCTGTGTGTCATAGTGCAATCCTGTAGGCCCAGCTACTTGGGATGCTGAGGCAGGAGGATCTATTGACCATGGGAATCAAGGGTACAGTGAGCTATGATCATGCCACTGTACTCCTGCCTGCGGGACAGAGTGAGACTCTATTTCGAAAACAAACAAAACCAAACCAAACAAAAACAAAAAAAATGCAGTGAAGTACATCGTTTTGCTGTTCAGCAAATGAGGAAGTAGTAGCTTTTTTACATTCCTTTGTATTCTTTCATGAGGATATTTTACCTAGGAGTCAATTTGAAGGATAATATTTATATGTAACTTTTCTGGTTTTTTTTGTTTTTTGTTAATACAACTTTTAAATTGTTTCCCTAAGATTTTAAAATAAACTAACTGGCGTTATCTTTTCTAAACTGAGGCCAAAGAAATCAGTGTCAATGTCTACCAGTTTTTGAAATTGTAGAATTATTTTTTAAGGTGAAATGTTTAGAAATCTCCTAACAAAGAAATTAAAAATAGCCTAAAGACCTAGGAAAACTCATCTGAAAAATAAATTTTTTGCTGAAGAAGATATAAGTGTCCTCTAAATTATATTAAAACAACAACATAAACAATTCATGAGTCAGTATTGTTGAAACACTGACAGCCGCAGCCCGTAAAACGCTATGAATTTTTTATAGCACCAGGTGTGAACATTATGAGGTGGAAAACAGCTTCATTTAGAATTCACAATGTGCGGTCAAATAAGCCAATAAAAAAATCCACCTACTATCTTCTTTTTGCTACATTTACTTTGGGTAACACTTTTCTTCATTAAAATTGTTTCTTCATCTCGAATGCTGGATACAGTTCTTCTACCTTAATGGTAACACGTGGTTGATAATATCCCAGTGATTGAAGCAATGAGTTTCTAATAGCAAGTTCAGTTATAGACACTCTGAATTTTGGCCCAATGACCCATGACTTCCCTTTTAGGATCATTAGTTAGGACACAGTTGGTTTTAATGGTGGTGATAATTACCTATATTCTTGGAGCTTCTAACCCTTTGTAGAGACATTTTCATCTGTAACTTGTACCCAGAGTCCCTATAAAAGAGTAAAGCAGAATATTGGAGATTGTCACAGTTGGGTTCTTGGGATACCACATCAGATCCCCTAGAGAGTGATTCTCAAATGTTTTTAAGTGCTAAGTCATTTGAAATACATTGACATTTAGACAGAAAGTCATAAAAGAACTAAATATTAAGCATATAATACAAATATTGAGTGATATTTATGTGTGTTTGGATTTGTATTTATAGCACATATATGTTTCTCATATATAATTATCTATCTATCGCCAGACTCTAATGTAGATAAGTGAAAATGTGAGAAAAAATATATTAGGATAAAATGTACATTTGAGAAGATTCTTGTATAAACCTTTCTCCCATTTATTTATTGAATGAAGGCCATTTATTTAATTCGTACAATCATAAAATCATGGTGTTCTGACAAAGAGCAATTTGAGATGCTTCCATGAGGTATTAGTTAATTAATTAACTTATCAAAATTGAGATCTACATTTGCATATTCAACCGCCTACTTGGTGGTTTCACTTAGAAGTTTAAAAGGCATCTAAAATTAAATATGGACACAAAACACGTCAAAACAAAAACACCTCCTGATACCATACACACAGTCCAACCCTTTCTCTACTCATGCCATTTCATAAATGATACAATATGCCCAGTCACTCAAACCAAAAACCCTTGCATGAGCCTCGGTTGCTTTCTTTCTGCCATCTCATATATCCATCCAGAACATTCCTTCTATAACACGAAACCAACCTCTCTCCATCTCCTCTACTGATACCCTAGTTCAACCTACTTGCAGCTTCCTAATGGTCCTCCCAAATTTATAGTCTTCTTTTGTTTTTTTTCCCATTGTTTTCATGATCCTTTAATGCCTATTCTTCATGTATCAGTTAGAGTGAGCTTTAAAAAACATCAATCAGATCATATCTCTCCTGTTGGAAACCTCTGATGCCTTCCCACTTCACTTAAAATAATAAAATGTATTAATGCCTACAATACCCAATATGATTGATTCCTAGTCTGTCTCATCTCCTACCTCCTCCCCTTTGTTATCTCTTCTCAAGCTACACTGGCTTTCTTTCTATAGCTTGAACACACCAAACTCATGCTCGCAACATATTTCATAATAATTATTTTTGAAATGAGAGAAGTACTTTTTGATCTGGAGGACACCAAGATGATGAGCACATAGACACTGCTGTCAAGAAACTTAACAGCCTAGGAGAAAGAGATGCACCAGTAAGAAACAAGGACAATATTCCGGGAGCCATGAGAAAATTATATATAGGTTATAGAGCTACAAAGAGGAGTGATAATTTTACTTGTGAGAAGTCTGTTGAATTAGCTTCCAAAAAGCTAACTTGGTGGATATTTGCCAGGAGAGCCGAGACTGGGGAGGGCAATGGAGGCAGGTGTCATGCTTCCTAAGGTTCACAGAGGACTGAAATCACATCGCGAGTAAGGAGACACACAAATCCTTCAGCCTGCCTTGATCAAAGCATTACATTTAAATAAGGACCTTTTGTTCCATTTTATTATAAACAATATAGAAATGAAGAAAGATACTCTGTGGACCAAGCAGCAGTGTCACCTGATTAAAAATGTATTTCTTATACCCAGTCTAGCATTCGTTTGTTCCTTGAATTGATATTTACATATTTATTTATCTTCTACTGTTTATACACGGCACTGCTCTAACTTGGAGATAGCACACCAGACTAAGTCCCTGCTCTCGTAGACTCTACAATCTACTGTGGGAAACAGATCAAAAACAAATAAATACTTTTTTACTATTTCAGGCAATGGTGAGTGCTGAAAAGAAACAAGACGGGGTGAAGGGAAAGAGAATGGTTGGGGAGGGGAATTGCTGTTTCACTTGGAGTGATCAGGAAAGGGCTCTCTGATGAGGCAAAATTTGAATAGAAACCTGAATAGCCTGAGGAAGAACGATGCAACTATCTGGGGAACCAGCATCTTTGACCACTGAAATGGCAATGGCAGAAGTCCTAACACACACATGAGCCTGAGTAACTAGAGGAAGAGCAAAGAGGCAAGTACCCCTGAAGCAAAGTGAACCAGTGAGAGAGGGACAAAATCGTAGGTCAAAGTTCCAGCCTGTACAAGATTATATAAAGCATGGTAGAACCTTTGCTTTTATTGAGAGTAAGATAGGAACCACTGGAAGTTTTTGAGTAGAGGGAAGATACTGTATGACTTATGTTATAAAAGAATGGCTCCATAGAGATAGAATGGAGCACAAGAAGGGAACTTGGGGGATGAATTAGTCGTAGGAGTCCAGGCAACAGAAGATTGTGTGTAGACTCAGGGAAGTATAAATGGATATAATGAGAAGTGAATTCAAGTGGGTTTTATTTTCAGCGGGGAGAATTCAGGATTGCTTGTGTGTTTGGGAATGGGAAAAAGAGAAATCAAGGAATGGCTCCTAGTGTTTTTGTTTAGTTGTTTTGTTAGAACAAATGGCTGGATGGTTGTGCCATTTTCTTACACAGTGAGACAGATTTGGAGTTGAAAGGAAAATTTTCTGTTTTAGTCATATTAAGTTCGTGATGCCTATTAGATAGGCAAATAGATACATTCTGACTAGAGGCAGGGAGTCATTTTGGTGGAGTTAAAATGACCAAGGTTTCCAAGTGCAGAACTTTGATTTTAACACTTCAGCCTGAGTTTACAAGATTTAAGCATTTGGGCACATCCTCACCCAGGTCGTAACAATAGATTTAAAACAAAAGCTGAAGTTTTATTAGTTTTCAGTGAGGAGTATATAAGTCTAGTAGTAAGACTTCCCCAGGTCATTCCTTTTCAGTTAGCAATGGCAACTGAATTAGCAGTTGGGTAGCTACACATTAAACCTGGAAAGTGATAAAAAGGCATCTCGTGATTTTATGAGGGTTTTCATTAAGAAAAGCATGAATGATCAGTCATGCTTTAGTACCAAATATTCTATACTTCCCTCTGTCCAGCATATTAAATTTTGAATACATACCATATCCTTGGCTTGTGCCAACACAGATTGACTTTGGGTCAGAAGAGACATAATTCATAACTATTCCTGTATAAGTCACATTTCAATCCCATCATTAAGTTCATAACCCTGTCCTTGATAAATCTTCGGTAAATCCTTCAGGATCAATAATCGTAACAATAAAAAAGAATAAATTAAGACATCTAAGAGCATTTATTCTATTTAAATTTGACCAATCATTGATATCCAAAAGTGTGTTCTAGGTAGACTTCTCAATGTTGAATTCAGTATGCTTTTCTCAATATATCTACTTTTATGTTCATTCATTTAGGCTAATGAAACTAACAAACCAGAAAAAATTCAAACTTGAATAATCTTCTATGGCTTAGATACTAAGGAGATTTTAAACTCACAATAATGCATACACACAAAATCAGAACATAAGTAGAATGTGATTTTGAGTGAATTTAAGTGAAATTTTTTAAATTAAAACTGACATCCTAATGTAATAATTTTACTAGCTAAACATCTCTTCATTTTGTTGAAATTATTGTCTTCTAAATTAAAAAGAGAAATTGAAGATGATTTCTAAAAATAAAACCATAATAGATCTGGTCTTGGAATTTTAGCCCTTTCTATTTAATGAATAAAATTAATGTTCTGTAGGGGCAATTTATCTGAAACTATTGTATTCATTATGTTAAACTGTCTCTAATTATTATTTTCAGTCCATCTGGCAAAAATAGACCAAGTTCAAAATTCCAATCCTCATGAAATCTATGGTGTTTGATAAACAGAAAGTTAAAACTTTATGTATATAATCATGATGTCAAATAAGCAAGCGATTGAGTGGAACTCAATGAGGCTAGTGCTTTCTAGTAGCTGGAATGTTGAAAAGGAATTCAGTAGATGTGCATTTTATTTCCACCTGGCCTCCTTTTGTGATACACAGAACCGCTCTCCTAAATGGGAATGAGCTCTGCTGCTTTACTCATGTAACTACCAAGATTAGATTCAGTTTTGAACTCATTAGCTGAAAGTAGGTACTTTATTGTGGTAGGATAATACAGTTGTGTTCAGAACTGGAAAAAAAATACAGCCAATGATACAGATATGTTTTGGTAATGATTGGTCCCATTAGTAACTCTAGCCACTACTGAACTTTCAGAGAAGAAAATAAATATTCTCACTGACTATATAAAAGCTCTGGTTTGTAACCTGGGTTCACACTTGATTTCATTCTTTTTCTAAGAAGTTGTGAGTTACTCACATTGACAGTGGGAACAAGGAGTCTAATAAAAATGAACCTCCAGAAGAGGCTTTGCCTTCTCAGTACTGAAGAGTATCCCAGCCCTCAGAAAGGTCTTTTTATAATGGGAGCTGGCCCAACAAATGCTTTCTGCCCTAGGGGCCTGTCTTACAAATAGCGATTCAAAAGAAGTACAAGGAACTGACTGACAGGAGGGGAAAGAAATGTGGTTAGGTTCAAGGGAGGTTATGTTTGGTTAAAAAAAAAAAAAAGCTGGTTTAAGAATTTCCTTTAATGCTCTAGAATCTCAAAATGCTGTAATCAAAAGCAATTGCAAAAATTTACTTTGACATTTGTTTTACATTTTGGAATCTTGTGGAAATCACATTTCAACCTTTTAAGATTTTTTTTTATTGAACACACTTTTAAAAATTATTTTGGGAATGCATGCATTAAAGATGTATTTCTATAAAGTCAGAAACTTAGATGGTATATGCATATTTTCTTCAAATTAGTATGAAATCTTTTGTTCTAAATCACTGAATCATTCTGAAACTAGAAAACGTGCATTGTTTATAATTTCCTACAAAGAATTTGAATGCATATATATATACTAAATACACACCAATAGCTGAATTCTAGAAGTGATATAAATATGAGAACAAATAGAATTCCATTCCAAGCATTCTATCTTATCCCCCAGTACAGCTGGAAATGCTGGCATTTTATACCACTCAGTCCCCCTCTAACACAATTCCACAGTCACTTTGCAAGCCAGATATAGTCTACTAATTGCATTTAAATAATATTAGTCTATGCTCATATCCTGGTTGTAGATTCTGAAGATTTTACCTTTTCCTTTGCAAAGCTCCATTCTAGGGCTGTCAGATTTTGGGGAATTCTCAGGACTCTGTAACTTAACACTTCTTGTGAAGTCATTTCACTGGAGCGATTGTTTTATCTCCCCAATGATCCTAAGCCTGGCCCTGATCTCAGGAACATTTGTGAATGCCACCTTGCCCTTCCCCACCTGTTTTAAGTTTCTCCTCCTCCCTTTATCTACCTTTTCCACACAACAAGACAATCCAAAGTGTGTGTCATTTCGGTGTCAGCAGGTCTGTGAGACGTGAAAAGCTCTGCCAGTTAACATAAAACAGAATCCTGGTGGTTTCATGGAATCACATTTCCCTACTGCAAAGAAAGTTGAGAAGAAGGGCAAGGTAGCTTTAGAGTGGGAGTTTGAATGAGGACACTTTGTCCATGAATGGAAACTCTACATTCTTTGTTATTTTAACAGGCTGTGTCTGTTCTCCTTGAAATAAATTGTATGAGAGAAGATTGGATTAAGTAGTTTTTATTTTATTTCAAAGCACTTGTACACTTTTCCAAAGATCAGCTTACTTAGCCAGGTAATAAGCTCTTGTTTTACAATAATACTAGTGTATATTATATCATTCTAGCGTACTACAAAATACAGAATTAGAATTGGGAAACAAAACATTTGCTTCTTTGGTGAATAAGGCATATATCATTACCTATTCACTCTGCCAGATATAACTTGAACCTTTTAAACTATTCAAAGAAATACCCAACTAGTTAATCTGCTTTAGGAAGAAAATAGTTTGCACCTATTCAAACTCCTTTAAAAAAAATTAGCCTTTTGCAGTTCAATGGAGGTCTAAGTTATATATTGTTTTTGCATTTGTATCTTTTGAAAAGTTCAAAAATGTATTTGCATACTTCCCAATTCCATTTTTTATACTTTTTATAAGATTACAGTATCATGGGAAGTGAATGAGTTAATTGGATCAAATATTTATTTCACTGTCTCATTACATAGATACTAGAGTATGCAGATTGTCAGATTGTAAATAAACTCAGATTGTAATATAGTTTACTTCTTTCTCTGAAGACTATCCAAGCAGATGAGGATTACCTATTTGTTTTTCAAAAGTTGTTAATGTCATTCATTTTAGTCTGTTTATATATCTCTAAATCTTTATATTTAGAAAGGACTCTGTTATCACGAATTTAACATTTTCTTAGATACTGACATTTGAAGACATATTTTTCTAATTTCTGTTTAATTCATTACTGCACTACTTGAATTTTTCTTTCTTGCTCACATTGGCGAATTCTTTGATCATTTGCTTTATTTTTACTGCTTTGTATAATAGCTTCATTGCAGAAAAATAATGAGACATTTGGGTAGCTTTTACTAAATGTTTTTTTTTTTCAAAAGAGATCTATATATTTCTGATTACTACCATTTTTAATAAATTCTATTAACTTGCTTACAAATGCTACACTCTCCCTGGATTCCTATTCTACTGTAGTGGTCACTATGGCTTTGTTTACAAAACAACCACAGAAAAACTTCTGGGTGATCTTAGCAGATACTTGAGTTAACCACTTAACTTCCATTTCCACTAAATGCTTCAGGTTTAGTCAGAAGTGACACTTTTCAGACGTGTTACTACAGGTGAATTGACTGAACCAAGCATCTGTACAGCCTTTTATGCATGTTGTTGGCTACACGACTAAGAGCCTTAACATCCCATCTGAGTCAATAATGGTAACAATGTGTTGACTTTTCCTAAATGAAAATAAGTACTGGTACTAAAATGTCTCATCATCCCAAATTGTTCTTTAAGTCTTCAGAAAATTTGAGGCATTATTGGGTTTTGAGGAATGCTGCCAGCCACAGGTCCAAACAGCTTGATCTCACCCTCAGGAAACTGCATTTCCCTGTTTGAATCTATTTAAAAAAGGTAACTTTTATTTTTCATATGCTGAAATGACTTTCTGCATCTTTTTATATATTTTTCAGAACTCAAGATAAAAAACTGGAGAAATGATACAATATAGGATAGGGTGTAAGCACTCCAAAGTTCTGCATCAAGGCTTATATAAACTGCAAGTGATTTTATTGTTGTTGTGGTTGTTATTGGGTATTCAGGGGACACGCAAGGGCATGCATACTACCACAATGACAGAAAAGTTTTCTTGGGGAGCATCATCCTTGAAATCAATCAAAGGTCTCCCACTGGAGTTTGTAATTAAAAAGTTATTTAATCCAGTGTTTCCTATACTTCAATTGTAAACGAACTTATAGGAATGCAGAGAGGAGGTAGAGAAACAAGATGAGAGCAAGATGTAAGGAAGGAAAGAAAGAGAAAGGAGGAAGCAATAAATAGTGATGGAAGTTAGTGTGAAAAAATTAACCAAACATTTCTTGGCATTTGTCTTACCAGTAAGTAGTATGTGAATTAAAAACAAACAAAAATAAATTCTACATAAATCTCCCAAATTTGGGGAGGATGATTGCAAAGATGAGTGGATAAATGAGAATGTTCCTCAGCAGTGAGAATAGTGTTGGGCATAGATTAGAAGCTTCAGAAATTGGCAGAAATAATAAAGCTTTGTGTTGAGAGTGTCTAAAGATGTAGTACTCATGATAACAGAAGAAGAAACGATCATGGTGAAGTGTAGAGTTCACTACCGACGGGGTTTCCCTTTTCTGAATGTGTTATATCATGAAACAAGTGAATGTAAACAGCAAGTGCATGGTCAAACTTGGTGAAAATTATGATGTTTTTAAAGTAACACTCTAGGGATAGGACTCAGACTGTAACATTAATTTCAGGTAAAATTAGGTCTGATTTCTGGGGAAGGCCTTCTCAAATAATTAATAATGTTTTCTTTGAGTTATTTAAATTCCAGAATGATAATGATGAAAAAAAATCAAATATTTATTTATTTATTTTAAAGAAAGCACTGAAAACTTTAATTTTGTGTGTAAACTAAATATGTACAGATACTGAGGAGATAGTTTTGCCAGCCAAAAATATTAAAACGTTATTGAGAATCCAAATCAAATATTTATTTTTTAATAATTTTGTGTAAATTATACTTTTAAAAACCCAAAATATGATTAAAAGAGAATCACACACATTTTGTTTGATATTATTATAAAATACCATACAAAGGCAACAAATTAGGGCAATTATAATTTTAAAATAAGAAGTTGAGCAAATATCAGATGGATGAAGGCTTCTTTTTTGTCTTTTTTCTTTCTTAAGAATATTTTCAGGGTTCATAACAAATTGAGCAAAAGTAGAGTTCCCATATTCCCCTCCCTGCACACATGCACAGCCTCCCCAACCATCAATGAGCCAATATCGACTCATTATCACCCAATGTCCATAGCTTACCTTTGAGTTCACTCACTCTTGGTATTGTACATTCTATGGGTTTTGACAAATGCATAGGAACATGTTTCCACCATTATAGTGTCATACACAGTACTTCTATTGTCCTAAAAATCCTCTGTGTTCTGCTTATTTATCTTTCCTGCCCCACTAATCCTTGACAACCACTGATCTTTTTACCATCTCCACAATTTTACCTTTTCCAGAATGGCATAAAGTTGAAATTATACAGTATATAGCCTTTTTGAATTGGCTTACTTCTCTTAGTAATATGCATTTAAGTTTCTTTCATGCCTTTTCATGGCTTGACAGATTCTTTCTTTTCAGTGATGTTTAATATTCCATTTTTTGGATATGCCACAGTTTACTTATCCATTCACCTACTGAAGGACATCTTGGTTGCTTCCAAGTTTTGGCAATTATGAGTAAAGCTGCTATAAACATTCATTTACAAGTGCAGAGTCCTTTCTTTTAAAAAATTCCAACGGTTACAAATAAATGAATTTAATGGAATTTAAAATAATTAGAGAAAAAAATCTTATGCAAAGACTTCACACCATCTACTGGTAGGAAATAAGTCATTTCAAATTCCTTTATATCAGTTTTGATATCATTTCTCTTATGTTATAGAACACAGATAAAGTATTTTTTTAATACTGGGAAGCAACATGGAAAGACTGAATTTTAATCTTGTTTCCAGCACCCCAGCACCTAAAAGCTCTTGGATTTTGGAGGAGCAATTAACTACTTTTCTCATCTGTAAAGTGGGGAACGATAACCACAGACACTTACATAGGAAGCACACAGTTCTTAAAGCTGAACACACACACACAGACACGCACACACTCATTTATTTCTTACATCAGATATACAAGTAAAGAATTTTCATTATCATTTTATAAGTGAGGAAGTAGAGGCACAGAGAGGTTGAATGTGTTTTCTAATCCCACAGTTTGGATGGTGAGTTTATGCTCTAAACCATTATTTTACTGCTTCTGGCATGCTTACATGCTAGGAATGATGTGAAAATTAAATGAGATAATTTATATAATGAAGTTAGAATAATTTAGGACATGTAATCAGATCTCTATAAAGGTTAAATATGATTACAATTATGTGCACGGCATATAAAGAGTTTCAAATTGATTATATCATTTACTCTTCCACAAAATCTTGTCAGGTAATATTTTAACAACGACGAAATTAAAACTAAGGGAAATTAAGTGAATCATCCTTGGTCACATAGCAGAAATGTGGCTGACTCAAGACTCAAATCTCTTTGGACTTCAAATATTTTAGTTCTAGCCCCTGATCTTCATAACTCCTTGAGGTTATAGCTGTAGATGTACTAATAAGTAGCTTTCTCTTGCTATCATTCTGTTTTTACTTTGCTAAGAATAAGATGAAGTTTGGAAGTGAGTTAGAATGATGTTGCATGTATAGGTATGTTGTTATGTTTTAACAGAGTAACTGGTTTCCCTTAAGATGGGAACTTGAGATAGAAGTCTCCACAGAAACACCTTGGAATCATGGAAAGTGTAGTGTTTGGAGTTAGATAGATGGAAGGTGGTTCTCATTCCCCATTTACTAGACACTTAATCTTGGGCAAGTTACAAGTGCTTTTTAACTTCGTTATCTTGCCTATAGAATCAGTACAATAACACCTTGCTTGACTTTATTTGAGGATTCAGGGCATTAAAATCAGAACTTTTAAAATCATGGCTTTTTCAGCTTCTAATGGCAGTCCCTATTTCTTGGTGCATGGCCAGTTCCTCAGTCTTAAGGTACATCACTCTATTCTCTGCTTCTGTCATCATATTGCCCACTAGTCTGAATCTGACTTCTGTGTCCTCTTATAAGGACCACTGTGATTATCTTGACCTATCCAGACACTCCAGGATAACCTCCCCATCTCAAGATTGTTAATTTAATCACAACTACAAAGTCCCATTTGTCCTATAAGGTAAGATTCACAGATTCTGATAGATATATTTGGAGGGCATTAATCAGTCTACCGCAAAGGACTCATGATGTCTCATTATTAGTTCATGTCAACCAAAGGCTGTGTCATGATAAATTTTACAGTAGGAACTCATACCCATGTGTCCAAAAATCCATGAACTTCCCATGTGCTCACATTTCTGATTCTCACAACAGCACTATCAAATTCTCTAGATGAGAACATTGAGGCACAGACAGGTTAATCAACTTGCTTTTGATTACTCCACTATGATTCTAAGGAATAGCTAGGACTCTGAGTGTGGCAGTCAGATTTCAGAGGCTTTGAGTTATTAATAATAGTGCTGCTCTAGGGCTGTGCTTTTCAAGCCGTTGGGTTCCTTAGTGAATGGTAGATCAACAGCCAGTGGATTGTTAAGCAGGATTTTTTCACAAGTGGACTGCTGGCAAATGGTAGCTCTATGCTGAGGCCCCTGGAGGGAGGGCTACCCAGTTGGCAGGTTGAAACACAGAAAGCTTGTCCTCAGCCAACACGATCTCTCCTCCATGACACCCTCATCAGCAGAGGTTGCTTGCCATGATTAAGGTAAGGTATTATCTCTGTGACCTAGTCTCAAACCTCCTCCAAGTGTAAACCATAAAACTCAATGTGTCTGTTGTCTTCCTTAGGACTCTGTTTCCGATAGACTTGAACTTCCCTCCACATTCTAGCATTTGATGACAATTATGTTAGTAAGAGAATAATCCCAGAAGGTTTTAGGTAAGGAGGGTTGATCAACAGTAAGCACTCCAGCTACCACGGGATTGTTTCTAGAACTAGATAATTGGCTTAAATGATTATACTCACCTTTGCATATGACACTCTTTCTCAATTCCTACTGGATCCAAATCTACCTACAATAGCCTTCAAACACTGATTCACTATATATTCACCTTATAACTTTGATTACTCTTGAGCACAGTCCTCTGTGTTAGCTGGACCAAGCTGGTTGCTGTTTCTTACTTCCACAAGGTTGCTGCGCTCATGCTTCTCACTCCCACCTGTAGAATCAGCTGCCTCAAAAGCCAGTAATTTGACTCCTTTGTTGGCTTTGTATTTCTCTTAATATATCCTTTCCCTGAGATATGAACTTGGAAGAAGCTAGCTCTGTGAGCTCTGGAAAGATCATGAGATACACATACTTACAGGCAGAAATCCTGTTGGCTAATATATCAAAATATTAACCTGCAACAGTATTTGAACTACTTTTCTAAGAAAAAAAACCATGAAAGGCTTGTGAAAGAAAGAGGAGATATCTAACCTATTAGGTTCTTATCAATGAGAACACCAACATTTTTGCGTAACATATTTCTACTTGGAAACCAAAATAATTGCCTCAATAGTTTCAATATGGCAGTGCTTATGAGTCAAACATATTCTCTTCATTCAAATGTTGTCTTGAAATATTTTTGATAAATACATGATGTTTATCTGTGTGGTGAGGCTGTACATTTCTTAAAGGTAAAGAACGCACAGTCTGCTTTCATGTTCTATAAGCACATAATCTTGAGACACATATATGTAAGTTATTGAAAATATTTTACATATTTTCTCCTACAGTGTCCACCAACAGAATGACTATAAAAGGAGGGACAGCTGGGGAGCTACTAATGATCAACATTTCCCAAATCTACTTATTTCTTTCAATTAATAGATTTTTCCTGCCAATATAAGTAAGTCTCAGTTTTATTGCCAAATAAAAAATTGTTAACATAGATTATAAAGAAAAAATATCACCGAAGAAACAATGGACTCACAATCCCTGACAGGCTGAAAGTAAATTTAATAGAACCAAATGAGAACTGATTTTTAACTTGTGTTTTCTAATTAATTGTATGATTCATTCAATTTGCAGTAGAAAATAGAGCCTATTTAGATTGCTTTAAGACCAAAAACATAATGCAAAGTATAACCCCATCAAATTTTGTATTTAGTGGAACAGAAAATCCAATTAAATACCTAAAAGCCTAACTTGAAATGACTATATTGGTGGTGCAGCTGAGAAATTAGAGTAGGCCTTGAAACATAAGAATAAATATAAAAAATGACAATATACTTCTGCCATAGTGCACCAAGGAGGAGGAGGCATAAGCATAGTGTTCCCTAGTGGGGAGGAATATTTTACCAGTAAGATTGTTTAATATTACTAGCACATGGTATTAATAAAAGACAGATTTGTGCTTAGATAGTTATTTTAAAATTCTCCATTGGTACAGAAAATGCAGCCCCTTAAGGTATAGATCCCAGATAGCTTGCTTCCATCTCTCCCCTTTAGCTACACCATGGTCTTTTGGTCATCTAGTATCTGGAGTATGTGTTTTCTTAAATGAATGCCTTGCCAACCCACAAAATTGTTTCAACCATTGATCCAGCATCTTCTTCCCTCTCTTCCTTATCCATCACTCTCTCTCCTCACCATGCTTGACTTCTCTTCATACCATTTGTCACTACCTGACATTATAGAGGTTTTTTTTTTCTTCTTCACTATCTAGCTGCCACAGGGTGATGTAAGCTCCATGGCACAGGTCCCATTTATTTCCCCCACTGTCTGCTGCACTGACTTCTCAGTGCTAGAACAGAGCCCAGCACACAGCAGGTACTCAGTCAATATGCGTGGAATGAGCAAGTCAGCCATTTTGACTAAATTCACATGAGGTTAGATACAGGGCTGACTTATACTCTAGGTAAGATAGTAAAGAAAGATTTTCTATTTTTGGTATTGCTTTCATCATTAAATCTTTTTAGAAACATATTTGAACATCCACTATACTAAGGTGCTACTGTAGATCCTGAGAATATAAAGATAAATACAAATCAGACTTAGTCCTACTCATTGGCCTAAAGGAAGTCACAGTTCAATAGGGATAACAGACACCTGTAAACAACTAATTATAAAGCACAGTAATATATGCTATGATAGCAGTGAATATAAAGCCTATGGTAGCCAGGAGAAAGAAGTAGTTGATTCCCCTTGAGGTAGAAATACCATTCAGTATGATATTGGCTAAGGGTTTGCCATAAATAGCTAATATTATTTTGAGATTTTTCATCAATACCTAGTTTACTGAGAATTTTTAGCATGAAGGGATGTTGAATTTTGTCAAAGGCTTTTTCTGTATCTATTGAGATAATTATATGGTTTTTGTCATTGGTTCTGTTTATGTGATGGATTACATTTACTGATTTGCATATGTTGAACCAGCCTTGCATGCCAGGGATAAAGCCGACCTGATCATGGTGGTTAAGCTTTTTGATGTGCTTCTGGCAAAAAGAACAAAGTTGGAGACATCACCCTACTTGACTTCAAACTATACTGCAAGGCTGCAGTAACTAAAACAGCATGGTACTGGTACTAAAACAGATATATAGACCAATGGAACAGAACAGAGGCCTCAGAAATAAAACCACACATCTACAACCATCTGATCTTTCCCAAACCTGATAAAAACAAGCAATGGGGAAAGGATTCCCTATTAATGGTGCTGGGAAAACTGGCTGGCCAAATGCAGAAAACTGAAAGTGGGCCTCTTCTTTACACATTATACAAAAATTAACTCATGATGAATTAAAGACTTAAATGTAAGAACCAAAACCATAAAAACCCTACAAGAAAACCTAGGCAATACCATTCAGGACATAGGCATGGGCAAAGACTTCATGACTAAAACACCAAAGCAATGGCAACAAAAGCCAAAATTGACAAATGGGATCTAATTAAACTAAAGAGCTCCAGCACAGCAAAAGAAACTTTCATCAGAGTGAACAGGCTACATACAAGGTGGGAGAAAATTTTTGCACTCTATCTATCCGACAAAGTTCTCATATCCAGAATGTACAAGGAACTTAAACAAATTTACAAGAAAACCAAACAACCCCATCAAAAAGTGGGCGAAGGATATGAACAGACACTTCTCAAAAGAAGACATTTATGCAGTCAACAAACATATGAAAAAAAGCTCATCATCACTGATCATTAGAGAAATGCAAATCAAAACCACAATGTGATGCCACCTCATGCCAATTAGAATGGCGATCATTAAAAAATCAGGAAACAACAGGCCAGCATAGTGGCTCATGCCTGTAATCCCAGCATTTTGGGAGGCCAAGACAGGTGGATCACGAGGTTAGGAATTTGAGACCAGCCTGGCCAATACAGTGAAACCCCATCTCTACTAAAAATATAAAAAATTAGTTGAGAGTGGTGGTGCACGCCTGTAGTCCCAGCTACTTGGGAAGCTGAGGCAGGAGAATCACTTGAACCCAGGAGGTGGAGGTTGCAGTGAGCTAAGATTGTGCCACTGCACTTCAGCCTGGGCCACAGGGTGAGACTCTGTCTCAAAAAAAAAAAAAAAAAAAAAAAAAAATCTGGAAGCAACAGATGCTGGAGAGACTGTGGAGAAATAGGAATGCTTTTACACTGTTAGTGGGAGTGTAAATTAGTTCAACCATTGTGGAAGACAGTGTGACAATTCCTCAAGGATCTAGAACCAGAAATACCATTTGACCCAGGAATCCCATTACTAGGTATATACCCAAAGGATTATATATAAATCATTCAACTATAAAGACATATGCACATGTATGTTTACTGCAGCACTACTTACAGTAGCAAAGACTTGGAACCAACCCAAATGCCCATCAATGATAGACTGGATAAAGAAAGCATGGCACATATATACCATGAAATAGTATCCAGCCATAAAAAAGAATGACTTCATGTCCTTTGCGAGGACATGGATGAAGCTGGAAACCATCATTCTCAGCAAACAAATGCAAGAACAGAAAACCAAACACTGCATGTTCTCACTCATAAGTGGGAGTTGAACAATGAGAACATATGGACAAGGAAGGGGAACATCACACCCTGGGGCATATCAGGGGGTCAGGGGGAAGGGGAGGGAGAGCATTAGGACAAATATCTAATGCATGTGGTTCTTAAAACCTACATGATGGGTTGATAGGTGCAGCAAACCACCATGGCACATGTAACAAACCTGAATTTCTGCACATGTATCTGAGAACTTAAAGTAAAATAAAATAAAATAAAATAAATATCAAAATCATGTAATTAAACTGGATTTTGAGGGGTAAAAATTACTTTGCCTGTTGCAAGGAGAAGGATCATCTGTTTCTGTCTTGATAATTTAAGGAGAAAATAACTGGACAACTTCTTTCATTCCAAGGCTTTACTTATCTCAGAAGCAATGTTTTCTTGCAAAAGAGGACATTTGACGGTGAGATTGTGTTAGCCACAGAATCACCCAATAGTGGATACTCAGACAATGTAGGAGGTAACATTTTTATTCTGGGACAGTCTTCTGGTACCTCTCAAATTATACCCTTAAGTCATCACTTGTCTTACAGATGCAAAAGTCTGAGCCAGGTTAGATTTCTCTAATTGAGCCATTCCAATAAAAAGAAGACATGGGGTAATTTTTACTAAATAAATAATGTACTTTTAATATTTGGAAAAAGCTAATGAACACAGAATTGTTTTGAAATGTATGGGTTTAGTTTTTGATAAGGAAATCACCTCAGTATCCCAATAGAGTTATAAAACACAAGTACTAGAAAATGTCAATGCAAGTTGTAAAAAATTAGGTAGGACTGGAAATAACATATGTAATCCTGGTTTATAGGATTTCCATTTCAGGGAAATATTTATTAAGATTACTACACCGTGGGTCACTGACATCATTTTTCCTGTAACTTAACTCTATATCAGGATCTCAGAATGCAGTGCAGGCAACATTCTCATCAGCATAGCTTTGCCCCATGACTGTCTAATAAGTGGTGGTGGTCAGAGTAGCTCAGCAATGATCTAAAGATGACAGTTGCTATTCTTCTTTAGAGAAAGTGAGGTTTTTCATCTCACTCTAATTTTTTTTAAAAAAATTAGGTTTGTTATTTGCTTTTAAATATTTAATTGACAAAAATTATACATACTTATATTGTACAACTTGATATTATAAAATATATACATCATGGAATAGCTAAGTCAAGCTAATTAACATTGACTTATTTCTTATTTCTCTTTCAATCTATGGGATTCCAAGTAAGTGAACACAAAACATTGACAGAGAGAACGACCAGGATCCTCAAATTCAAACTTACTAAGAATTTGTGATTCTTGCTGTAAAAGAATTGCTCTGTTGATGTACCAGTGTGTAAATGGCTTTTAAACTTGGAATTCTATCCAGCATGTTTCGAGATACCATTCAATAAATGTGTTTTTTTCATGGAAAATACAAATATTTGCAAATCTAGCTTTACGGAGCAAAGAAAAACCTTTATTCAAAAACTACTATTTTATTTGTTAGGCTTCAGGTGTATACTTCCGGGCCACAGTTGGTTTTAAAGCTTTTCAGAAGTCCGTGTCTCAGAAAATAGACATTACCATCAACTTGTTATTAAATTAGGAGTGACATTTAGTTCACTTCAGCACCCCTTCCCTTTTGGGGATTGATTTTATTTTTGTTCAGGTGCAAATGTCTCTGCATGGCTGTCTGAAGCAACCTTCAAAGAGTGTGGCAGAAAATAAAAATATTTTCCTCTTCAGTTAAAGCATCAAAAGAAAAATGAAAAATAAAGCCTTGCCTTTTCTATTTTCTGAGCATGCAAGTAGCAGTTCCACATTGTCCCCTCATGGGAGTCTGGCCCCAAACATCACACTGCAGGCTGACTGCCAATCCGTTTTGTGTAGAATTAGCATTGGCAGCAGTTCATTTTGGCAAAGGAAGTATCTGTTTCTTTCTCAACCTAAGGCTTTTACAAGCTTCCTGTTGCATCTGCTCTGTGCAATAGGTTGCCGTTATTCTGCCTTTACCACCACTGCATCCTGATTTACTTAGTGTGTGAGGGGACTATAGAAGATCCTTCAATTACTTTATCTTATTCCAGGCTGTTCTGCCAGTCTTTCTCTGTTTTTAAAGTTTGTCTTTCTGGTACTGGGGTTAGAAACTATCCAAAAATCAGCATGTCTTACTCCCCATCAATATTTAGGCAACCTTATAACTAGCCATTCTTTTGCTCTGTCGCCCAGGCTGGAGAGCAGTGGTGGGGTCTCAGCTCACTGCCACCTCCGCCTCCCAGGTTCAAGCAATTCTCATGCCTCAGCCACCAAAGTAGCTGGGATTACAGGTGCATGCCACCACTCTTGAACTGGCCATTCTTGAGCGTCCGTTGCCTCTCCTAAATCTGTGTAGTCTGCTTATAAACATTCAAAAGTGAACACAGATCTCAGAGTTGGGTCAGTCTTGTCAGAATATGATAGAAAACTTTTAAAAGAACTCATTTTCTTATTTTGGTAATATTTTATTTAACAAGTTTTGTTTGAAACCCAGAACATTTATACTAATCTCATTGCTTTCTTGAGATAGTCCTCAGTTAATCAATGGTGTAATGATTAAGTATCTGGTCTCTGTAATCAATTATAATTTTGTATAATTTCTGGCCACATAAATTTCCAAGCAACTGTGCGCAAATAACCACTCCTACTTTAAACTGTGTCATCTCTAAAGATGGGGACAGAAGCACAATTTAATGATATCGTTCACAAACAGTATTTAGCACATTGACTGGCTTTTCATGCTTCATGATAACAGTGTGGATGATGATGATGATGATGATGATGATGATGATGATGATGATAATTAAGTGATTCCAGTTAGAAGCAAAGGTAGGAAAATTAAAAAAAATAATAATAACCCTGTCGGTGCTGTCATAGTGACTTTGGTCACTATATAGCAGAATCATAATGAAATGATAAAATATAGCCCTGAATGGAATCTTTTGCCACTTCCTCATTTACAGGTAAGGAAATTAAGACATAATTAAAGAGAGAGACCCTGACTTTAGAATTAGCAGCAGAGCCAAGAACAAAACCCCAAATCCTTATCCAGGTATCTAAGTTCTTGTTTTTCCTCTATATTGTGTTATTGCTGTCTGAAAAACTTATTTTATCCTTTGCTTCAAACATTTAAAAAAAATAAACATTGCAAGTGGACAACAAATACTAAGGCCAAATTTAGAGAAGAGAGAAAAAAGAAAGAGAGAGAGAGCAGTGAGAGAGAGAGATAATATTCTTAATTCTCACATTGCCACAAGCTCATTAAAATCTACCCTCATTAGGTCTTCAAGAAAAGTGATCTTGGATAAGAGCCAAGACTATAAGAATATCTTGGGTTTCATTATTCGCTGGATCTGTATTGGGGAATTAGATTGGACCATACATCACCTGTAAAGGCTTCTTTTTCCTTTTATAAACACATTCTTGAGTGTGATTCTTCAAACTTATCTCAAAACTCAATCTGCTTTCTGTTTTGTCTTACGTAGTAGAATTGTTGGTTCACTGCCAGAAAGCCATACCCATCTCTTTCTTCTTTACCTATTCACAACAGAAAGTTAGGTAATCTCTTTTTCAGCTTCCTTGGAGACAAAAGGTAACCAAGTATAGCTGAAGAGGTGCCTACTGGGGAGCTTTTAAGTACCTTAAAAAAGGGAACAAGATGAGAAAAACACTCATTCTCCATTCTTTAAGCTTTGAGCATGAAAATACTGTCTGGAGCTAAGGCAGCCATTTTTCCCCATGAGGCAATAAAGATGAGAACAATCAGCCAACAGATAAGAATAGAGGAGTGGAAAGATAGAAATTGAATCCTTGATAATATCATGGAACTGCTGACCTATCTTGAGACTACCTATTCCCAGGCTTGTTAAGTAAAAATAAATGTTATATTTTAAGTCACGTTTAGTCGGTTTCTCTCTTGCTTGTAGCCAGATAAAGGTTAATATTTGTAAATTAAACTTTTAGAGTTGGAGTGTTAGGCATGTGGATAGCATCTCCACCTAAGTGGAGGAAGATTCTGAGTTCTTCATACCTCATCAGCTTCAGGGAAGGGAAGGAAATATGGAAAGCAATCCACGGAAATGATCTAAAGAAGATTTGGAAAGCAAAAAGATTTCTTGCCTCAGTATAGGTCTCATTCTAATATGGTTAATACCACCGTTTAACCTCCCAGCATAGCAGTTCGATGATCTACCTTCAGGAGATAGACCTGAACATATTGCAAACCATATAAAAATCAGCCTGATAGGATTTCAGTGAGCTTTTCAGATAAAGGAGAATTCTGACTTGTTTATCTTGATATTGTTTTTAATATCCTGATTATAGATAAAATGTCTATACCAAAAGTCACATTTTATGTGCTCAGCTGCATGTACCATCACAAGTGGACCATTCCTGAAGATGCTGGATGGCCTTGAGGGCCCCTCAGAGACAACGAGCATGTCAATGCATATATCTATTTTCAAAGTGCTCTTGGAGATTTCCTTAAAATTTGTTTCATCCAAACTTTGTGGAAAGTGATTTTTTTTTCTTGTAGTGTAATGAAGTTATACTACAAACCTAAAACTTGGTGAACCAAGGGGTACAAACAGGAATTTGGATTCACACTGAAACAACATCAACAAAAGGAACAAAAGCCAGGAGGTAGGGAGGGAGAGTGGGGGAAAAGGGAGGAAGGAGATTCTATTAAAACAAAAACAAAAAACACAAGAACACACACACACAAAGTAAAAACAAATAAGCAGAATTGAAGATTCTGTTCTTCTCTCTTCCAAGGGCAAAAAAAAAAAAAAAAAAAAAAGAAGAAGAAAAAGAAAAGAAACAAGAAAAGGAAATGCAGGAGACTTGAGGCTGCATCCCTCAGAGCCATAGGTGCAAATGGGTGACAGGAATGCATAGACCCTTTGACCCTGTAACTGCACTTCGAAGTACTCTAGACTTACAACTTACGTTTAGTAAAAGATGGTTGCAAATTATTTACTATGTTTCTGGAGAGGTAGAATTTATTTCTCCTCTCCTCGACTTTGGGCTGGTGTTAGTGGAGTTCTTGACCAGTAGAAAGTAGAGAAAGTGATGTTATGGAACTTCTAAGATTAGGTCATAAAACACCTTGTAGCTTCCATCTGGACCTCTTAGGATATATATATTTCGAACTCTGTTACCAACTGGGAAGCCCCAAAATACTAAAACTACTGTGCTGAAGAGATTACACATAGGTACACCTTTCAAGAGCCTGCTGAGTCCAGCTTTCCAGGATTTCCTGTCTAGGTGCCAGTCCTAGGAGGGAAGCAACCTTAGACACTGGACCAGCACTTCTGCACCTAAATACCACCTAGTGACTTCCATGCATGGCATATGTAATAAAAGAATCACCCAAGAATTCCTGACACACAAAATCTTGATACAGAATAAATTATTGTTTTAAGTTACTACGTTTTGTGGCGGTATGTTTTGTAGCAATATGTAAGTTAAAAAAGACATATATGCAAGAATCTTCACTGAAGCATTATCTGTAAAATGTGAAGTCTGTGAACAATTTAAATTCCATTTATAAGGGACTAGTTAAGAAATTTATAGCAAACCCATATAAAAAACTACCATGTGTCTAGCTGTTGAAATTATTAGAATAAATACATGTATTTTATGAAATAATGACAAAAAGCCAATATCATTACAAATTAAAAGATAATACACATAGTATGAATTCACACACACTTGGATATGTTGGAATAGGTGTGTGTATCACATACAGGTACAAGTCTACACACGAAATTGTTTGTGGCTTTAGCATCATAGGAATAATTTTTCTCCCCTATTGCCAGTTTGTTTAGTGTTATTGTTTCCAGATAATTTTACTGTTTTCATTTGCCTTGTTGAAATATTACATATGTATTAAGAAATTTGGGAAATCAACAAAAGGTAGAAAAAAACCAGATACTACAATTCTTCTCTCCAAAGACACTCTTTATACTCTAGTCTTTTTCTATATATAAGTTTCATTTTTAATGAGGTTCAATTGTTACATTGTTTTGTATACATTTGGGATTTCCAGATTTAACATGATATCATCTGCAAAAAATTATTTTACTTTCTCCTTTCCAAGTTTCACTAGCCAGACTTAGGACAATATTCCATAGTAATGGTGTCTTCCTGTGGCTTTGGGTTAAGTGCCACATTGTCTCCTGGTCTCAGGTTGATACTTTTCATGTTGAGAAAGCATCTTTACTTCCGTATATTAAAATCATATACTAGCTAATCATCCTTGATTTTTGTTGTTGCCTTTTTGAAGATACAATGGAAAACATTATTTTTCTTACTTATCTATGTGACAAATTTTATTAGTAGATTTCATAATGATGAGTAACTTGATTCTTGGACTACAGACCATTTTGTTATAGTCTGTTTAGGATTTTACATGTCTGCAGTTACAAATAATTGGATACACCTCTTTATTTTCTCTATATCTTAGCCAGCTTTAATTGTCACAGTAGTTATCGCTTTATAAAGTGAATTTGGTAATGTTCCATTTTTTAAATCTACTTTTTGCACCATTTCTTTAAGCCTAGACATCTGTATCTTGAAAAGTTCAAGTAAGTCAAGTATAAAAGCATCTGTCTCTGAAGATGCTTTTCTGTGCTAAGTTTTTGACATCTATTTTTTTTTTTTTTTTGGCTTTACATTTTCTTTTCTTAAATTCTTGTTGAATTAGTTTTGGCTATTTGTGTGTTTTTCTTTAGAAAATTGTATTTTCAAAAAAAAAAAAAACTAGCCGGGCGCGGTGGCGGGCGCCTGTAGTCCCAGCTACTCGGGAGGCTGAGGCAGGAGAATGGCGTGAACCCGGGAGGCGGAGCTTGCAGTGAGCCGAGATCCGGCCACTGCACTCCAGCCTGGGCGACAGAGCGAGACTCCGTCTCAAAAAAAAAAAAAAAAAAAAAAGAAAATTGTATTTTCTTGAGATAATTAAATATATTAGCATAAATTTTTCTCAGAAAAATCTTACCTTAAAACATATTCTATAGTTGTTAAAATATTCTTTTTCTCATTTTCAAAATAATTTGGTTAATCAGTTTTTTTGTATAATTATTTATGTCTCATATTGATCATATCTATCGTTTTGTCATATACTTGTTTCTGCTTAAAGCATCATTATTTCCTTCTGACTTATTCAGATTTTGCTTATTTTTCTTCTTATGTATTAAGCCCTTAATAAAATATTTCATTTATTTCAAAAATAGTGAAAATAACATTTACTCTGTGTGTAGTTTGGTTGCATCTCATACATCTGAGGCCAGTGTTATTTCCTACTCATTCTGCTCATGGAAACCCAATTATTTTCTTGAATAATAGTTATTTACAAAAGGTGCATAGAAAAATTGTGGCTGTGATGATCTTTCAGAAATAGAAAATGAAATACAGACCTACTGAAATGTAATATCTTAATTCAATGTAAGACGTAAAGGAAAGTAATGACATTTGGGGTCATATAGGTAAGTACTACAGAACTAGAGCAAAAATTTTAAGCATCTATTAATGGAACAAAATGCATATGGACAATTACAGGCACATGATCAATTCCCAGTGATTATTGTACAGCAACCAAGCTCTCTGATTCTACCTCTAAAATCTTTAAAAAATAGTTTAAATTTCCTTATGTTAAGTGCAATATTTTTTCATTTAATAATTCTGTTAATGATGTACATACCCTTAGACCATCATTAAAAACCTTACTTTTTTCTTAAGTAAATAAGATAATAAACCTTTCTTTTTTTGGTTTTTTCATTTAATACCGGATATAAATAAATTATTGAAATTTCACAGATAATGCATGCAATTGTTTTGGATAAATCAGGGGATAATATTTTCTTTTATATTTAGTTATCAAAAAGATTAAGGACAAGTAAAGTTAGTGAGACTGATTTTCTTTCTACTTTCTTTATAATTGGCCAGAAATTTTTCTGTTGCAGAATTAGCTTGTTGTTTACCTGCCAAATAGATGTTTTTTAGTGCTTGCTCCCAAGAATGTTATTTCACATCAATAATAAAATAATTAGTTTGATAAATTTAAGAACCATTTAAAATCAAATCACTTCTGTATGTGCATAAAGGCTAGAGCTTGTCAAAATTTCCCTCTCCCCTCTTTCTCTGTGTGTGTGTGTGCATCAGCCTAAATATACTAGTTATTCTATGCTTTTGGGAGTATTTTTGCTGACAAGTTAAAAGTTTATCAAGCTTGTTTTTCTGTTTACTTTATTGAGGAGTAAATGGTTACATAACTAGCAAAAACAAGATCTGAAAAGCACAACAATTTTAAAAATTGACACCAACGATATTTAAACAGTGTGGTTCCTTCTTTATATTTCTAAACATCTCGATAGATGACTGTAAGTTCATTGATTTGGCTATAAACCATGGAGACATTCTCATTTTATCTAGAAAGATATTGTCAAATTTTTTCCCTAAGAATTGATTTAAGTATAAATTTTACTCTATGGTATGTACATCTTAGCCATTCACAACCAATGATATCACCATTTCTTCTTTACTGATGGCTGAATCAAAAAATTAAAAAAGCTATTCAAGCTGTCATACTTCTAGACTTAAGCTATATATTTATATAACTAATTTAGGTCACAAATTTACTATAATTAGATAATGAAAATAAATGCTTCAAGAACAGCACAGATGAAAAATTTTATTGATTTGGTTTTACATGTAAATTAGTATATTATTTTTCTGGAAGGCAATGCAATATTCAGGAATGATCTATTTTAAAGTAATGTTCTGATATTAACTGTGGGATTTTGGCTATATTACTTACAGTTTTGATCTTTGCTTTCCTCATTTGTAAAATAATAAGCACAGTAATGCTCACCTTTTTGTGGGGAATAATACAATTATGTGTAAAGAGTATCATATAAAATAGTAGGCATTCAATAAATGGTGGTTACTTTTAATGATTTAGACAATGATTTAGATTCTTGGAGGTTTTGCCATAAAATACAGGAAAACTTTAAAAATTTTTCTAAGAATGATTGTTTATAAACACAAAAATATAGATCAAGAATTATGTCTATCTGAAAGCACATATATGCAATCTTATTTTGAAAGTAAAAAATTGCCAGTCACGTAATAGTTCTCTGCATGTGTAATAAATACCACAAATTTTACTTTGGGGTGATTAATTTTATTTAAGAAAGTAAAATTAAGTGGTTCCGAGTACATCTTTAAAACATTATAATTAAAATATCACCAGCTGCTTTTCAATTTAAGTAGTTTTCTCCACACTTGCCTGATCATGGGAGTCCTCTGGGTTGGGGGCAAGAAGGATTTCTTGAGAATATAGAGTCCCAGAGTCCCCTGTAGACTTGCCAAAACTATTGAGATGCTTGGCAGCTTGGCACAGGATTATGAATTATTTTTTAGTGGGGTAGTATGTATTTCTAAAATGTTTTAAGATTAGGAAAGTTGGGGAAAATTGAATGGAAAAATATATCCAAATAATATGGCTATCAATATGAATTAATGATTGTAAGTGTTTTTTTAAAATAGGTATCAGAAATGGCCAGAACTCTCATACTAAATAACATCATTCAATAGGTCAATTTGTCCTGTTATTCAGGTTGCATTTCAAAGCTGGCAGGCCCATCAGAAGTCTGTGTCGTTGCTTTAAACTAGATATTCCATACAACATAACTGATGTTTTCTACAGGTGACAGGATGGTGTCAGTGCATGTTCTGAAAATTGTCTAAGTTAAATACTACCCATGTTTAATAGAATGACAGTTTGGGGTCTCAATGAAGTACTCGTCTGAGCAGTTGAAAGAAACCTTGATGAAAATGATAACTTTGTCAGCAAGTATAACTGTGACCTTCTAGAAAGGTAAGAAGTATTCTTTTCAAAATAGAATTTTGACTTCCTCAACTGCCAACCCTATGTCAAAATAAGGGTATGGTTTTTCTCTTAAGTGATGATATAGAATTTTAGTACTGCTATTCCTGGATGGAAAACTATAACTGATAACAAAGTCTCAACCAAACATGAATAGAAACAAAATGCTATCTATCTGATATGGCTTTCTGTGTCCCCACCCAAATCTCATCTCAAATTGTAATCCTCACACGTAGAGGGAGGGACATAGCGGGAGGTAATTGGATCATGGGGGCAGTTTCCCTCCTGTTGTTCTTGTGATAGTGAGTTCTCACAAGAGCTGATGGTTTTAGAGTGTGGCACTTCCTCATGCTCTCACTCCCTTGTCTGCCACCATGTAAGATGTTCCTTGCTTCCCCTAAGCCTTCTGCCATGATTGTAAGTTCCTCCCTAGCCATGTGAAACTGTCAGTCAATTAAACCTCTTTTGTTTATAAATTACCTAGTCTCAGGTAGTATCTTCATAGTAGTGTTGAGAATGGACTAACACATTATCCTCTTTCTTTGAGTATTGTTTTGGTTCAAAAATTCTATGGCATATATTATTCTAAGAGGCTGGACTCAACTCCACCTGAGAGTAGGAATGGGCTAGGAGTAGGAGGACAGTTGTCAAAGCTTTCCCGGAAAGACGCATTGATTTTTGTGAGGAATTTTATTCTTGGTGGTTGAGTAGATATTATTCAGATCAAGGAAAGGTAGAAAATGGCCATATCCAAGGTAAGGTCAGGTCACTGACAGCATGAGAAATGTTCAGAGCCTACAAATAAATGCAATCTCATGCATATATTCCTGTTTTTTGAACCCATTTTATTTGCCTATACCAATTAAGCTATATAGAGGACAGATATATAATAAAGTACTGAAAGAATAATCTGTGATGTTTTATACCTGAGTTTTACATTTTTCTCCAGAGTTTTAACTAACCAAAAACCACTGCTAAGATAAAAATTAGTGTCAAATGTCAAAAATTGCAAAATAGCATTCTTTACTTATTAAATTCTAATCTTTTGGCAATTTCCCCTAAATTATCCAATTTCCCATTTTCAAGAAATATAATTAGACACTCATTGCCTTTTAATTTAAATCTTACTCATTACAATAAATTACAATTTTTGTTCATAAATTAATCAAAAAAGAAACTTAGGCACTATAATCTCTCTATAACCACCTTGCTGTTGTGTTTTCCCATATCATATGATTTTTCCCATTGGTCCCTATGCTTATTTACACTGCTTTAGACATTAGACAAAATAATCCTGGATAAAAATAGTTTCCTAAATGTGCTAACTTTCTTTATTATATATATTTTTTTCCCAAATTCATTCTCCATCTTTCTCTGAGTGATTGCACATGAAGTTCTGTTTGCAGGTAGGTTGGACCAATTGAGGAGGTCTTAAGGTGCGGGGAGAGAGAGGTGTCAGGATACTTCTTCCCTACTATTTCCCTGCCTGGCACTGCATTCCTGATCACAGGTAGCTCTGAAGACTTCCTACTCCTTGACTCTACCTGTTTTGCATTCTGTTAAAACCATTTCAAACCTTTTTCTATCAGCCTTGGCAGTGGTAATGACATTGTGTTGCTCCTAGGCTTTGTTCCTTGTTTTGATTTTGTTCTTAATCTTGTCTTTCATTAAATCTTATTTGAACCATCTAGGAAATATTCTTTCAACAGGGCCCCAGACTGACGCAGGTTAAAAAAAATTAAAAAAATGCTAAATGTTATAATAATGCAATTTTAATTTTAAAGCTCCTATGACTATGTGGTTTATGTATACATTTTCAAGCTAAATGTCATATGCAAATATCTACAAAATATCTGTTTCATATTCACTTATGTTGATAATGTGTAGCATCTCAGATAAAGTATACCTTATGAGCAAATAACAGCAAGGGATCAGTAATTAGTTTTCACTTTCACCTTGGTTCCATTTCAGACGTTTCTTTTCACAGAAAAAATAGCTGCTGGTGGTAAGAGCTGCTATGATTTCTTCAGGTTTTTCAGGTTGGATTTTATTCTCAATTATTTAAATTGAGGCAAAGATATCGAAATATAGAAATATCCTTCAAAAGTAATGTTTTGAAGTGTCAAAAGTAGATTTTTTCAGAATTGATAACATTATTTGCAGTTCACTTAAAATTAAAAGACTCCCCAAATCAAAAACAGAGAGATTAAAGAGGATTAAAGATCCTACTGTGGTAATATTAAACATAAATAATATATGTAACCATCTTATCAACCAGCACTCTCTAATAGACATACAAATAAAAGCCATATGTATAAATTTAAAGTTTGTAGTAGTCACATTTTAAAAGGTAAAAAAGAAACAGGTGAAATTAATTTTAATAATATATTTTATTTAACCCAATGTGCCTAAAATATTATTTCAACACCATCAACATCATTCATGAAATCCTTTACATTCTTTTTTCATGTTAAGTCTTTAGAATCCAGTGTGTATTTTACATTTCAGGTGTATCTCCATTCAGATAAGCCACATTTCAAGTTTTCAAGAGCTGTATGTGAACAGAAGCAACTATATTGAACAGCATAGCTATTAACCTTCTGGGTGCCTACAACTCTAGGATGGGAATAAGAGAAATTGCTTTCCAAGATTTTTTCCCCCTACTTCTTCTTTATCACCCTACCTATTTCATCCAGCCCTAAAGATGCTGTTTCTTCGAAAGCCTGTTACCCAAGCACTTCTGTTCTGTTTCAATAAGAATCTGCAAAACTGATCTCTTTGTAAAGACAACAAAAAAGTTTTGTTCACAATACTTCCTACTAAAGAGAGTTAGTAATCAGAATCTTGAAGGCTCTTGCTATCACTTATCTTGCCTGGCAACAGGTGGTAGATGAACCTTTAAACTGCACTTCCCCTTCAATCACAGTATTAAAAGACACAGCCTTGAGCTGGGCTGGGGGTGGGCCGGCTGCGACCCACCCTGCTCCCTGCACGCAGGCCACCTTTCTGACACCAAGACGAATGGTTGCATATGGATTATAGCTGTTTTGCTTCTTCTTCACTCAGGTTTGGCTGTAATTCCCCGCATTTAATACATCCTTTTACACACACCACATGAGTGCTGCTCAGGACCTAGTCATCAATTGACCCCCACACGGTGTCTTCCCTTTATTAGTAAAAACATTCAGCAGCTTGCACACTTAATCTTACATTAAATTTGAGTGAATAGAAGTTTGTACCTTAATTTATCCACTGCTGTGAACTGTTTTTTACTTTTCACCCTGACAATCTCATGGACAGTTTTATGACAGCAGTTCCTGATTGTACAATGGTAACTGTAAATAGCCAAAGAAAGAAAGGTGGTTGTTGCTGAAATAAAGTTAGGGCACACTTATTCAAGCATAGTAAGCTCTCAGGGAATAATAAAAATAAACAAAACTAAGAATACTTATAAATTAAGTTCAGTTCAGCCTCTGAAATCATATAGACCTCAATCCAAATTCCAGCTTCTCAACTTCTACCTGTGTGATATTAAGAATTTTTATTTTTTTATCTGTTATACATGGATTATGATAGTATTTAACATATAGTTGTGAATGTAAATCAGATAATAACTTTAATGCGCTTAACAAGTGTCAGGTACACAATAGAAGTATAGTGAGTATTGGTTATCTTGGTAATTATCATTATAATTTTTATCACAGAGACACCTGGGGAAGTTTCTAGGCTAAGATAAATTCTTCGTCCACTCATTCATTCACTTAATATTTACTAAACAGCTACCACATGCTGAGTGCTTACCATAGGTGCTAAGCAGTGAAGATACCAAAGTAAACTATATAGATACTGTCCCTGCCCTCCTGAATCTTATTCTAGTAGGGGGTACAGACAAATACTTAAATGACCAAGGAAGGTGCTTTGATAGAGAATGCACAGGGTGCCATGATGGAACATTGACTCTAGATTTTGAAGGTGGTAGTGAGAGTCAAAATAGCTCTCTGGTGCCAGTGATGCCTAAACTGAAACACAGGAAGTTGTGGACCAATCAAAGGGCAGGGGAAGAAAGCGCCAGTGTTCCAGGTTTAGAAGTGGTAAATACCCAGAGATAAACAAAGGTACATGTTCTGGGAGCAAAAAGTAGTTCAATAAAGCTGAAAAGAAAAGCACAGAGCAGGGCTGGCAAGGTTTGATTCTAGAAATCTAAGGAGTTGCTTATCCATATTAAACAAGGCAAGACTGGGTCCTTAGGCTGAGTAGAGGCCTCTGTCTGCCCTTTGCTTCCAAGGCTGCCATTTTATTTGTGATTTCGTTTTGTCTTCAGGACCATCACAGAGACTCATTCGATATCAGGCTTTCTCTTTTAGGGGATTTCCTTGTGCCCCACATCTGCCCTCCTACTTCTTTGCAAGTGGCAAGCTCGTGGCATCATTTGGGTTCTAAAACACTTGACTGCCTCTGTCTTCAGATCTTTTCTTTACCTAAAAAACACTGCTCAATCTCATCTGTCTGAGGCTGATACCAAGTAACTATTTCTTTTGAACAATTTGGGTCTGGTGGTTCTGTGTCCTGACTTGAGTGTGAGACAATCTTGTCCTGGCAGGGAGTTTCTGGAAAGTAGCCACTTGAAACCAGTCTGATCAGATATAGACAGGAAAATCTCACACACAGTTTGTTGTCATGGTGGACTGAGCTACCAGAATTTATGGTTGAAGGGTGCTTTCCACTCTTCCAGGAGTATATAGAGTGGAATTGTTTCAGAATGCAGAAATGCAAACCTCTTAATTTTGAATAAGACTGTGATTTGGAGGTCGAATGGGTGGGGAATATGTGTAATAGCTTGTATAAAACTTATGTTCACTGTGTCAAAAATGTTCTGTATGTTAGTCAACTTCCTTTAATGTTCTGGCTATTAAAGTTACCTATTTTTTTTTTTGCACGAGATAAAACAATACTGATATATGATATTTATCTTCTTTTTTTTTTTTGCTTTCATTATTAGAATAATATTCCTCATTAAGCTATATATTAGAGTACTGCCAAAACCTTTTCAGGGCTGAAAGTGACTAATAGAATTAGATAATCTACTGGAATGTGCATTGTGTATATGGTGAATAGTAGTGAAGTTTTATAAGGATGGAAATGGAATGTAAGAGATGAGGAATTTCATCCCCCTTTTTTTTAAACACACAACAACTTTCTTCATCTCTTTTTGTATCATCTTTCTTTGACCTTTTAGAATATTTGCTATTTAAATTTCCTTGGCCTATAAAATGTTGTTTTTCTTCCAGGCACAATCATTTTCTAGTTCTTTAGATATGCGTCAAAATCATGCTCTCCAAAGAGTCTTTCTTATTTCTTTTACTTTAGGTTAATAATTCAAAATGTATAGGTACACTTAATGATTTTTTTAGTACTTAATATTCTCTTGCTTTGCTCCTGTGTGTGTGTGTGTGTGTGTGTGTGTGTCTGAGTGTGTTGAGCACAAGGAGTATGTTCTACATTCTATTTGTTTTTTCATACATCTTTACCACAGGAAACATTTTATAAAATCTTACTGCATGTGAGTATAAACTTGAATGTTATTCCTAAATACATGAGTTATTTGCTTGGTGAAGTAGAGAGTACTGGTGTATTTTTCCTTGTTTCTGTTTCTGCACCCATAAAATAATAATACTGGCTGCTTACATTCCAGTTAAAAATTAATGATTATGCTAATAACATAATAGTTTTCTCTCTCTGTGTGTGTGTGTGTGTGTGTGTGTGTGTGTGGAAAAATGGGAGTTGGAGAGGAAAATTACAGACTCTTCCACTGTATCAATTACTTTGAAATACAGGTGAAGCTCTTTGGGAGAAAAATGAAATTTCATAGTCCACATTGGTCCTATTAGTATACTCTAGTAATAATTCATTAACGATTTTTCCTTAAGACTCTTAGGGCTAATCAATGGACCTTCTGAGAACCTTAACTGACTCATGGGAATAACTTGTTCACTTTCACGCATTCTGACATTATTTGCCCCGTTCTCTAGTATGTGCAGGAGAGTCCAGATCAGTGTGTAATCCTAATTAGAGGCAAATATTTCTTCCTTGATGTAGGCAATTGGTGACTTCCTCTCCTGCACAGATTTTGATTTTGTATTATTGTGCTGTGAAGTTCAGGCTCACTAATTTACCTCTACGGCACTGAGTACTGGGTGAAAGGGCAGCCTCAGGAGCCACACATTCCTCTGTTTAAATCCTGACTCACTCTTTCAGTGTGTTCTAGAGCATGTTAAATATCTTCCCTAAACCTCCACTTTCCCTCCTATGAATTAAACATAGTAACAGCACTGACATAATAGGTTAGTTGTGAGGATTACAAAGAGCCAAGCACAGAGTATGGAAAATAGAAAATACTCAATTAAAAAAATGTATGACTAATACTTCCACTACAGCTACTATTATTCTTAATATTCCTACAATTGTTATTGTATAGAGAAACATAATCTTTTTCAGTAGAAAAGCTCCTAGAGGTCATGTAAGTAAACTCTTCTGTTTTCCATTCCAGCAAATATTTACTTCTACATTATCCCTGGCACATGATTTTCCAATATAGTTTTCATTACTCATTAAGTTTACTTGTAACCTGCTCCAGCTAGGAACTGTAATTGAAAGTTCATTTTATCTTTGAGCAATTCTAATTTCTGATTGTTAGAAAGTGTGTGTGTGTGGCCGGGCAGTGACTCACACCTGGAATCCCAGCACTTTGGGAGGCCAAGACGGGCGGATCACGAGATCAGGAGATCCAGACCATCCTGGCTAACACGGTGAAACCCCGTCTCTACAAAAAATACAAAAAATTAGCCGGGCCTGGTGGTGGACGCCTGTAGTCACAGCTACTCGGGAGGCTGAGGCAGGAGAATGGCGTGAACCCGGGAGGCGGAGCTAACAGTGAGCCGAGATCGCGCCACTGCACTCCAGCCTGGGCGACAGAGCGAGAATCCATCTCAAACAAACAAAAAAAAAAAAAAAAAAAAAAAAAAAAGGAAAGAAAGAAAAGAAAGTATGTATGTGTGCACATGTGTGTATGTGTATGTGTGCATTATGCTTATGTCTTTTGTGGCCTTCACCCTTTGAGTTCAGTTCAGCTGAATGGGTGTGTCACAGAACAATTATACTCCCTCTTCGTTTTGACAATCTTTTATGTACGGGAAGGGAACAATCATTCTACTTCTAGCTCCATGAAATTATTTTCTGCTGTCTTCAAAACTGATTTTATTCCCATTCTGATCACCACCTCTAGTCATGACCCAGTATTTGAACACTTCCTAAAGAATGTGGTGCTTAAGACTTGATAAGTAAGCCAGGTTGTTTATTGCAAACCAAGGTTTATTTAGCTATTTGAGAAGTGCTTTACATTATTGATTCATATTAGGCTCACAGGACACTATAATCCCATGTTTTTCCATTTTCAAATTTGCAAAGTTTTTTTTGTTGTTGTTGTTGTTATCCTTTCTCACTTAATCTTAATAGCTGGTCCAAAAAGCAAAGTTAATGTACATTCTCATCTAACCCATTTTTAAGATGTTGAGTAGACAAGATTGAGGGTAGAGTCCTGAAAAGTATCTCCCTTTATAGTAAAAGTAACTGTAAATAAGCACTCTTTGGGAATGGTCTCACTTTCAACTTATCGTTTTACCACCTAGACCACATATATGGCTTGTGACCACTTAAAATATCATCAGAAATGTTGTCAAGTGTATTGCAAGAATTCTGATACACTAAATCTGTAGAAGTCTCCTTCTCTACCTGGATAGTCACTGTACACAATGAAATGTGCTCCTGATCCATTTGTTTCCTCTTTGCTGACCTCCAGTAGTCATAGCTCCTTCTCAATGCTCAAAAAAGATGGTTTTAAAATCCAGTCCAGAATTTTCTCTCAATATGGATAATGAGGTCACATATTTGTGGTTCAAGAAATGTATCATTATTTTTAAAATTGGAACCTTTTTCTAATCTCAGAAAACAAATGTACCCTATGTTCTCTCCATAACCACTAAAATAGTTCAAGAGTACTCTCAGTACCATTCATATGCAAAAATCACCTATATTTCTTTTGTTTTACTGTCTTCAAATCAATACAATTTTACCCTTTCTCATCGAAAGGTCACTTTCTTATAAAAGAAAAATAGAGAGAGGAAAACATACAGACATATAACTGGCTAAATTAATTACTACTTCATTTGGCGCTGGTTTTGGCTGTGAGGTTAGCATAATTGTATTTTGTATTCTTCCTTTTCCATTTTTGTTATGGTTCCTCTGTACATATAATTTATATTTCTCCAGAATCATAAGCATCTAACTCACTGTAGAAGTAAGGAAATACTATCTTTGAAACTATTTTATACTTATTAAAATGAGAACACGTTAAAAAGAAAGAGCACAAAGGCAGTCAATGCCTATTAGCCTTTCCAAATAAATATTTACCAAAGAAAATATAAAATCTGGACAGTACTTTATTGTTTCAGAAAATGTGATCGTGTTAGGAATAAGAAAGAAGAAATAAAAGACTTATTTAACTGCACTTAACATTACCTCTTTTCTTCTAGATTCACTCACAACATTAACAGACATTTATTGAGCATCTAACATTCAGCACATAGTGTTAGAAAAATAAAGATAACTAAAATGTAATCTCGACTGCAGCACATTCATAATTTAATAGAGAAAATGCCAATAAAGAGAAGTAGACTGTATTATATTATTTAAGGGTAGCATGAATGTAAGCATAAGAAATTACTGGAGAATATAGGATTCCTGAATCTAACTACCAATTGGGAAAGGCTAGAAAGCCTTCCTAGAACATATAACACCCAAAATAATATTCAAAAGACAAGTAGAAAATAGCCAGGCATTTCCAGAGGTCCTGGGGACATAGAAGCAGAGCATAACGGAATTAATAAAGAGGTTGAGGAAGGGAATTCTAGGAAGAGGAAACTACGTGGTTAAAAGCATGGAGGCAAAATGCTATCAGAATGTTCAGGAAACTAAGCACTTTGATATGGCCAGGGAGGAGGGTGGTTTTTCGATGTGTGGCAAGTCAGAGTGAACAGGGGTTGTGGTGAGAGATGGATCTAGATGGTGATCTGCGGCCTGATAATGAAGAAATTTTTCTACCATGTTTCATCTTTATAAGCTTTTAAGGAGGAGAATGACATGTTCAGATGGGTGTTTTAGGAACAACAAATTTGCACTACATTACTCAGGATGTATGGAATGTGTCTGAGAAAGTAGAAGACACTGACCTGTTTCACCCACACAGGTTCGGTTTCTACGACTCAATATGGATATTATACAAACTTATTCATAGTGACTGCCAAATCTCAAGGTCAAGGGACTTTCTAAGCAGCTGATGTAAAACCTACAAGCTCAGCAGAATATTATATCACGTATGTGTACTCTATAGACAGAGTTTTTAAAGATTTATCTTTTGTTCTATTCTCTTGACACAGTCAACTGATCTATTGTGAAGAATCATATAAATTTCCAAACTGTCTGAGTGATCTCTACATGCCATGAATTTTTGCCAATTTATTTCCCCTCTAGAAATACTTTGGAAAATACATATGTAAGTTGATGTATAAAACAGTTTACAGAGTTATTTAGCCCCTTCTACAAATATAATAGAAAAAAGATTTGCCTCCAGAGACAAAAAAATGATATATTTTCCAGACAAGTAATTTTGTTGTTGTTGTTGTTAAACCAAAGCAAGTAGGTGGTTATAATTCACTTGTCTGGGGCCATTCATCTGGTGTACTCACCTATCTGGAACACAGCTGAGAACCCACAGATAAGGAAAAAATGTCTCCAGACACGACAAATAAATCTTGTCACTCTCCACACCAAAGTTTGTGTAGCTTCCCAAAACTTGTCTTCATACAAATATTCACTAAGTTCTACGGACTCATATTTTACTGAAAATCTAAAGAAGTTCGGTGGTTATGATTTTCTAGACTGTAGCTGATGAATGACACTTATGATTGTGAATGAACATATTTGTATTTAGAGGTCAGTTGTATATATGCTTTGGAATTTTACTAAGTTGAATTTTGGAAGCAGATAGATTAACCAGTATTAATGATTGGTGGAATGCAAGGATGAAAGACAGAAAAAAATCCTGAAAGCGGACAAAAAACTTTCAAACGGCAGTAATCTGTAATTTATAGCATTACTATATTTTGCCTCAAAACAATCACTCCATCATTATTTTGACTCTGTTACTATGAAAATGTGGAAGAGTATGCTCTTACAAGGATTTTTCATATCAAAAGGCCAAAAGATATTATAAATATTAAGATAGCCTACAGTTATCTTCTAAAGCACTCACATTGAATACCTACTTCCAGATACTGAATGAATAAATAAAATTCTGCAGTTTGTGCTTAAATGATCATTTACATTGTATATGTTCAATATTATTTCTAATTAATATATTTAGTAAGCAGTAATTTATTGTTTCATTTTCCAAAACACTTTTCATAATAAAAATCAATAGTTCTAATAAATGGCAGGGAACCCAGAGCTAAACAACATAAGAACAACATTATTTTCTGAGCACTCACTATGTGCTTTCGGTTTTGTACTAAACATATGTGGTTTTATTTATTGTCTATCATAACCATATAAGGCAGATATCATTTATTACTCCTAATTTACATATTTGGAAATTGAGGCTTGAGATTTTGGCTTAATGTCACAGAGCTAGTTAGGTAATGGAGCCGATTTTCAAAGTCATGTTTGTGTTACTGAGCACTGTGTGTCTTTCACTGCACTGTCTTGTGTCTTCAAGCCTCCTGAGTCTCAGTGATTGGCATGCCTGCAGATGACACATTGAAGCTCTTTAGGCAATATGTATCAGGTTGCAATTGGCGGCTGTTCCCCAGCATCCAGTTATCTAGTCAAGTGCCAAGTTGCTCTATCTTTTATCTTTTTAACACTTTCCATTGTCAGAGTGTCTGTAATGTGCTGCCTGGCACTGGTTGGAAAAAGAAACATTTGTTGCTTTTGTTGCCACCAACCCTATTGTGAATCATTTTCCTTATGGTCACAGCTACAATCAGTTTCTCATCTCTATCACTTACCCTACCAATTGGGCACTTTCTCCCTTCTTGAAACTTCTTTCTACTGTTTAGATATTGAACCTGAGTAGTGGATATTGTCACCTAATGCAAAGTTCCACGTTATTCCTTAACAATAAAAGTCAGAATTTAGTCTCTATTTTTTTTCTATCAGTTTTGAACTGTATTTGTAATTCCTGGGGATATTAAGACCACTTCATCCTTGAAGACTGTCCTTTGGCTGTTGTCATAGCAGGCTAGTTCTGGAAACCTGAGGGTTTCTGAAGGCTACGTGGCAAGTACTTAGTGAGTGTGTGTGTGGGCGGGGTGTGTGTGTGTGTGTGTGTGTGTGTGTGTTTGTGTCTAGTGAATAAAAGGCATAGCATTAGAAGAATGAGGAAATTCAGGGATTTACAACGAAAGCTACTCAGCTTTTACTTAATTAAACTGATTAAGGAAACTACCACTTAAATTTATATTACTCATTTAAACACAGCTTAATTGCCAATAGCTTATAAAGCGACACTATGATTATAAAACAATATTTAGGTAAACTTGATTGAGTTCATCACCTAAATCTCAAGCTACTCATGGCTGGGTCTAGCGGAGGTTGAAGAGCATTTGAAAGTGTGACACAGAACGTCTACAGAGACACCTCTCTTTTGACTAATAGGGGGAAAGTCCTTGAGGTTGTAGGTTCCAGCCCAGATGGTGTTCTACTCCTCAGAGCCAAGGCATTCTATAAATCTTTCCTAATAACTAGATGCAGGCACACGTTGCCCTGCCTCTCTTGCATAATTCTGGGAACAGAAATAGGCAGGGCTATTGAGAAAACATAGTTCAAATCCAAACATAGGTATTTGCAAACTTAGAGACAAGAATCCCTTTCATTGGATGGCTTGTTCTGACACAAGTTAAGGATCAGAGTGATGAGAATCTCATTATTATCTTCTTAGTTAAAGAAAAACATGAGGAAGAGCCAGTGTTGAAGGCAGAAGAGCCCAGGGGAAGAGCAGCAGCAGCAGAGTCTTCTCCTCACTCATATTTAGCTCAGGCTTTCACCAACACTTCAAATATTGAAAATTAATACCAAAAACCACACTGCAGTCACGTTGTCACATCATTTTAGTTTATATATTTATTGTCCTTAGAGGGCATTTTATCATGTATGTCCCTAACCAAGGCATATCTTTACTTTAATATTTGTGTGATGGCTTGACTCAAGTCCATGTTTCCTGAGGGCTTTGATAAGCATTCTAGGACATAGTGATTTCTATTTTTCTTATTCTCTAATTATATATTGTCTTAAAATATGTGGTCTCAACCGGGCATGGTGGCTCAGGCCTGTAATCCCAGCACTTTGGGAGGCCAAGGCAGGCAAATTACCTGAGGTCAGGAATTCAAGACCAGTCTGGCCAACATAGTGAAATCCTGTCTCTACTAAAATAAAAAATCAGCCAGGTGTGGTGGCACATGCCTGTAGTCCCAGCTACTCGGAAGGCTGAGGCAGGAGGATTGCTTGAACCCAGGAGGCAGAGGTTGCAGTGAGCCAAGATTACACCACTGCATTCCAGCCTGGCGACAGAGTGAGACTGTCTCGGGGAAAAAAAAAAAAAATTGCTCTCTCAAAGTTCACTATGATACTATGTAGGATAGATTTTGATAAGGGAACAATTGGAGGCAAAGAGACTCCTTTGAAATATATGGTGCTAAGTATCTGATAAAGAGACATGGAAGTAGAGAGAAAAAAGGTAGTTCTCTCAATCCCTGATGTTCATGAAATACAGAAATTAAACCATGCCTATCCATTATAATTTTAACTTCTAAAACATTTTCTGTAGCAAGGTCGAGCCCTTGGGAAAACTCTTTTGCTTTATACTTTTTAAGAAATTTAAAACCATCTGCACTGTGACTGAATGTTTTGGTTCCCCGACCCCAAGTTAATTTATGTATGCATAATTTGTCTCCACCTACCACTAAAATAGAATAGCATTTTCCAACATGAGTTTCATTGAAATATTGTCCAATTAGAGTTTCTTTGAATAAAGTTGATCAGTCAAATGACTTAGGAAAATTCTTCACAGCCTAAGTTTGTGTTGATCAGCATTAAAAAATATTTGACATTCTCTAATGTGATATTAATGTGTAACTTAAAACTCTCTCTCTTAGATAGCAAATCTCTTCTCCTTAATAGACTAATTTTCATTGAGAAGATTAATTTACAAATACATAAAGAATTCATCCTGTTGTATATTTTTTGGTCAATCTTCAAGTCTGTAAGCCACATCACAAAGAACAATGTATCTTTGAGGGAGGAACTTAGTGTCATCACAACTTTAAATATAACCCATAGAGATAGCCTGTTATCACCAGTGTAACCAACTCCCTTCCTTCTATCTCTCCATTTCTTTAATCACTTTGGGAAAGCAAATCCCGATGGTGGCATGCCATTAAGACAAAAGATGATAACAAAACTACTCAAGTAGAAAATGTTCAAAGTTTAAACTGCTTTTCCTCTACTCATTTCCCATCCCATTGCCAAAATGGGACCAAAATAACTGATTGATTCAAGGGGAAGAATTTCATTATTTTAGTTAAATGGTTTAAAAATCAAAGTTATCGTGTGTGCACAGCATAAGTAGCTTAAAAGAGTGATTCTAATGAAAGTACATTGCAGCTTCCATACTATATTAAAGATAATTTGACAACCTTAGTATAATTTGCCTTTTGTCTTTGATTTCAACTGAATTGCATGAGTGCTATTCTGTCAGTAGGTATGGTCAGGCATATCACATCCTTAGTGTGGCTACAGAAAGAAATTTCCAGAATACACAGTGGGAAATATGATTTAAAAAAAGGAATAAAATGTATTTTTAAGAGCATATTTAATTCAAAATTTGATGTCTGGTTCTTGATACAAATTTTAGCTTGACGTACTTTTATTGCTTATACCCCTATACTCTCTACTTATAGTACGTTCTGGAACATCATTATAATGTTTCCAGCAGATGGCATTTTTTTTTTTTACTTCAAGTACAGGAAAATAGGCAAAGGGGCAACAGGTCTCTATGAACACAGGGAGGAGCTTTAGAGAATACGACAATGCTTAAATGATGGGATGGAGAGCGTATGCTAGAAAAATACTTTTTAGAGGCTGGGCACGGTGGCTCACACCTGTAATCCCAGCACTTTGGGAGGCCGAGGCAGGTGGAACTCCTGAAGTCAGAAGTTTGAGACCAACCTGGCCAAAATGGCAAAACCCCATCTCTACTAAAATACCAAAATTAGCTGCACATGATGGCAGGAGCCTGTAATCCAAGCTACTCAGGAGGCTGAGGCATGAGAATCACTTGAACCCGTGAGGCAGAGGTTGCAGTGAGCTGAGACTGCACCAGTGGACTCCAGCCTGGGAGACAGAGTGAGATTCCATCTCAAAAAAAAAAGAAAAATACATTTTAGGACTTAATTACCATTAATATGAAAATTAGGTTTCTAGACACTTCTGAATATGTATGGTAAAATAAAATAATATAAAATAATATAAAATTTTCTAAGTTTAAAATTAAAAATCTCTGGCTCTTAAACACACTTTAGTATTCTTCATGCCTCTGAGGTCATGGCTCTGCTGGCAAGCACTACAGTTTTAGCTGTACTTACTCACAGTGGAGGGCCACAGTACTAAAAATGTCAACTCTTCTCATTGATTGCTCATCTGCATGAGTGGAACTCTCTGGAGGTCCATGTGTCTTCCATTTTTAACACTCTTTTCCCAAATGAGTAAATAGGGCTGAATCTATCTTTTGCTCATATCTACATCAAACCTACACAGAGATATGTTGTATGTTATACATTTTACAAAATAATTGTATTAAATAATAATTAATCATTCATATATTTAAGTTTGGTGTAATTTAATATTTTACAAATGATCAGTTCTAATATAATACACCTTAATTTATTGAGACAGAAGGAACTACCAAATGTAACTTCAAGATGAACAAAAACAACCTAACTTGCCACAGTTTTACTTTGCTGGTATTTAAAAAGCCAGATGATCCAAGAATACATACATTTGCTTATCTCACAAAGACATAATCACACTGTCATCCATATTTGAACCACAAAAGATGGATAGTATAATGTGTGCTTAAAATGGATTCATTAATTATCAAAATAGATAAGTGTTTCATCAGGTATATACAGCAGATAACATTTATCTTTTCTCATAGAAGAAAGAGATTAAAGTAATTCTTCCATACATATTGGGAAGGAAAGAGCCTGCTCTACTGGGACTTTCATAATGTGACACTAGATAATACGTTTTGCCAGAGATGGTAAAGTTACACAAACACGATACAGATGACTTATTTCACATCAACTAGAGTGGCTAGTTGATGAATGTAGGAAAGCCATTCATTCCCACTATAAATATTATACAACATTTATTTTATGTCTTAATAAACATGTAGTCACCTTAAAAATCTCACATTTGAGAGAGTTTTAAAAATCTTCCATGCCTTTTATAAATTGCAGAACATTCCCCTAAGATAGGAGTTGCCAATGGCAATGGGAGGGTAAAATGCAACACATCTGACCTCAGTGGCAATTGTTGTCATATAGGGCATTAGACTTATAAGGATGGGCACCATCAATACCAATATTTAGTGATTCTTTCTGTGTATGAAGGGTGATAGGCAAACAAATAAGCATGTTTTTCTGAAAATTTAAATGTAGTTATTAAAATTACTATATTGTTTCATTATTTTCTCAACTTAAACTTATGCTTTTTTCATAAAGTATTTAGAACTTCAGAATTCTAACCATTTAAGTATGTTTAAATGCATCTGAAGGGAGAATAATAATATGCTTTAATTGTTAATAGTTATGGTCAGAAATAGTTAATTTTGGATTGAATGAGCCTAACAGGATAAATGGAAGTGAAATCTATTTTCCGCTTGAAAACAGACTGATGTTATTTAACACAATGCATGATCACAACATATTTCGTATGAATTACTAAGCTCATTGATAAAATAGATTTTGTAAATGTATTCATTTGCCTTCGCCTGAGCAGCCTTAAATTGCTCAATTCTTGATGAATATATGCCTCTTGATGATGTCTGTTCCATATTTCACGTTGTTAGTTAAGGAGCACCCAGATCACATGACCAAGCATTTCTCTAATCCCTTAAGTGCCTTTACTTTGACACTATAAATATTTTGCAATGTTTTCTAACAAGTTATAAACAAATTTCATGTATAAGAATTGTATGAATCTATTTATGCAATTTTGAATCAACTTTATCTTTTGTAATATATTATAAAATACTGTATTGTATGATTTGTTTCTGCCATTTGCTAACTGTAAGTGATCTTATTATACAAGTACCCTTTAGGAATGCTCTCTATGAAAGCTGAAAAAAAATTTTCTTTCCCTATTAGTTTTTAAATATCTGATAGATGCAACATTTGTGTGCTTGTGGCATTTAGTTTAACCACATTATCTCACTGTCAGATTTACACTTATAAAATTCTATGCAATCAAGTAAGTTCTTTTAAACTTAGTGTATATTGTGATATTGATCATGCCAAACATTTTGAATTGTAACACCTTTGACTAGATAATGTACCATTCTCAACACGCAATTCACTGAATAATGTATTGCTGCTTAGGGTGGAGACACATGAAATAACTCAGTTGTTAGTAAACTACTTAAATGCACTTTGCCAACCTGAGTGAAACAAATGTATAGGTATATTAAAAGGAAAATACCAGAAATGAAAGCAGTCAGATTTGTGTGTTGTTTAATTTTAACTGCACTAGACTAGCGGAATTCAAGTTTGCCCTTTTGAATCATTATCAATTCATTTGAGGACTCATATAAACATTGATAAATGGCTCCAGGGAAACATAAATGGCCAGAATGCTCAGAACAGGAATGGAAATTTAGGCCACTGTTTTGGAAACACAAAGCTTTTCTTGCAAATGTTGTGCTGACAGTTTGTGTTCCTATAGATTCTTACGAATGATTTAATGGCATTAAAAAATAAATTAACTAGGTTAAATAAAGGAAAGGCAATTGCTCTTTTGCTTATTCTGCTAAAACTGAGATAATATTTTTTAAAATATGATCTTAAAGTTATAGGACTTTATGTGCATAATTGTCATTTGGAACTAGAAAAACAATTATACAAAAATTAAATAATTTTTGAAACATTCTTTGGGTAACCAGATATATTTTGTTCAATGCCAACCATCTCCCCCAAATAAAAATTAGTCATGGTTTACCCACCAAATAGGATTTCCCATGTTGAACTAAGTTTAACTGAAAAAGTTCAAAAGCCAATTTTGTGGAAAGTATTTTTAGAAGACTACTTAAAATAATTTTATATTTTATATAAATAATATAAATATTTTAAAATAACATAACAAGATAATTTGCTTTAAAATAATCTTTCTAAAAACATTAACACTTTTTTTTTTCAATTTTTATCCTTTTAAAACATCAGGTATACTTTTTTATCCATGTGTGCTTAGCTATTTTAGTTCTAATCCACGGGTTAATGTGCATAAGATTGTGAAGATTTATAAGATGTGGCCAGTTATTTTATTGATTAAAATGCATATTTTTCCACAGCAAGTATATACTTTCACTTTAAAAGTCAATGTAAATAACACGTTAGTACTAAATTTACTAATTATGTTAGACTTAGCTTGCTGCAGATTTGAGTGACAGCCGTTTTTCTAACTCTGTCTCTTCTACCCTCACTCCAGATTAGAACTGGCACTTTCCCCTATGCAAATGAACATCTAATTAGAGACACCTCCCAGTCAATAAGACACTTTCTTATCACCAGTTATATTACCTGACAAGCCCTTTCTCTGCAGTCTTGGCCCACCAAGAATCTTCATTCATTTTCTCTTCTTCTTCTCTGCAAAGTGAACTGATCCCGCATAATCCCTGGAATAATGTAGCTTCTCTTGTGGAAGAGCAGCTTCCCTCGCCCCCTTTTACATCAAGCTAATGGAGCCAGTAGGTATCCTATTGATCTTTTCTCTATATGGTTTCCACAAGGATTTGACAGACTTCCTTACAGGTTAAACATCCAGGCTTTCTGAAGTGGCTATAAAGCTTTGTTTTTGATTTTTCTAACTTTTTTTTTTTGAAACCCTTGCTCATCTGTAATCTTTAAAAGCTCAGTTGATGCCATGCACAGCAAAGCCTTATTTCTTTGCAGAACTAATCTCGACACTGTCTAGTGTTGAGTACAGTTGTCTGATTCAAATCTTCTGTTACAAAGCAGATGACATCTGGCTAGATGTCATGAGAAGAGCCTAACAATGACAATTCACTTATCCCTTAGAAAGAATCAATTCTCCCACAATGCATCTGTCAGAGAACTCTCACTCAGTAAAAGCAATTTTTCTAGCTGTCTGACACTGTAATTGCTCTTAAATTTTCAATGAACGTTTTACAAGGACTCCCCTGAACCATGATGAAAAACTTAACTTTTTTCTAAAAATGAGAGGCTGACAGGATGAAAGAGGTCTTTCTCTTTAAAGCCTTGCTTGCTTGAGTAGGAATTCTTTCATATCATCAACAAGCTGTTGAATAGAGGATAGATTACTTTCCATTTATTTCATCAATCAGATTAAAGGCTCTCCTTCACAATGCCCTTTAAACAAGAGCTGTTTATGATGTCCTTCTAGATTTGACTTTAATGTAGTATTAAATCACTATGGACAGTGGAGTCAGTAGAGAATATAAATATGACGAATATCTGACAATATTTAAGTATTGCATATATTTGGGTCATTATCTTCATTCTTGCCACAAAAGAGATGTAAACAAAAAATAAAAACAACCACAGATTTGCTATTCTTCAGTCTGAGAAAAATTCAACACAATTTTCTTGTGTGTATCAGTAAGCAGAAATGCCAAGCATACTAGTGATTCTTTTCTCTCAGATCAGCGATTTAAAAAGAAAAAAGAAAGAAGTAGAGATCTGTTCGTTTCTATTTTATTCTAAATATATGTTTACAAGCTTTAAAAATAGAACTCTGAGTTCATGCATTCTTTGCTAATTCAGACTGAGAGACTGAACTATAAGGTAGTTCGAATAATCATCTATTTTTAGATTTTCCAAAACTAAAACAGGGCCAAAAAGCTGTTTATTACCAGCAATATAATAATCTGTTCAAAGAGAGAGGTGGATGTGTCAATTAGGTTAAAATAATTGCTTTAATATGTAAGTGTATATGAATGTATTTGCTGAGTAAATTTTTTTTAATTAAATGCATCCAAAGTTTCTGTTTTAGGTGTGTGGTAATATTACAACTGTCGTAAGATAAAAATAAAATTTAAATTTCAAACTCTAATATGAATTGCACCGAATGAGAGGAAAATTTTTTTTTTATCACGATCGCAGAATTAAAAAAAAAAAATCTAACTGTGAAAGAGAGTTTCACAACCATCTTCTTTTATCTTTAACCCTATATAAGCAGTTCCTGAACAACAGCTCTGGTATTTTTCCATCTTCTACTAGAATGCCTTCAAAACTGCATCTCACTATATTCCAGGGCAGATTATATATTTTCACACAATTTTATTCATCAGACAATATTTTGTTCAAACATTGAGTCCAAATATTCATTCTGTGATATATTACCATTGTTCTATAAGCTATTGTTTTTACATAAATTAAAACATTAAATATATACATTTTAAAATGTGTGATTTGAAACAATGAGTATTTAGGTATTGATACAATTAATTTTTTGGAGATAATTCTCTTGTCCTCTCCACCTTCTTTCTTGGAGGCTAATCACTGTGAATTCCTACAACAGTAATTCATGTAGTCGGTAATTTTTTTTTTTTTTTTTTTTTTTTTTTTTTTTAGAAACAGAGTCTCACTGTGTTTCCCAGGCTGGAGTGCAGTGGCTATTCACAGGCACAGTCATAGTGCACTGCAGCTCTGAACTCCTGGGCTCAGGCAGTGCTCTTCTCTTATCCTCCTAAGTAACCAGGCCTACAGGTGAGTGCCACCACGTCTGGCTGTCATTGCAACAGTTTAATAAAAACAAGTCCCTGGCTGGGCATGGTGGCTCACCCTTGTAATCTCAGCACTTTGGAAGGCTTAGATGGGTGATCACTTGAGCCCAGGAGTTCAAGACCAGCCTGGGCAACATAGCAAAACCCTGTCTCTACTAAAAATACAAAAATTAGCCAGGTGTGGTGACATATGCCTATAGTCCCAGCTACTCAGGAGGCTTAGGTGTGAGGATTGCTTGAGCCCAGAAGGTCGAGGCTGCAGTGAGCCATGATGGCACCATTGCATGGCGTGGTGTGAGTGGCAGAGTGAGACCCTATCTGAAATCAAACAAACAAACAACATGAAAACAACAACAACAACAACAACAACAACAAAACGAGTCACCTAGGTGTTTAATCTACATAATCTCATTGAATCCTATAGCAGGATATCTGTGATCAACATGTCTTTTATTCAGAAAAGGAAGTGAGGCAAAGAAAGTTTAAGTACATTGACTAAGTCACACAGTAACTGGAAAGTCAAAATTCAAGCTCACATCTGTCAGATGTTCAGGGCTATCAACTGTACACAGTTCCACACTGTCACTAGTCCTTTTTGTGCCACTCTCTTTTTTGTGTTTACCTTCTGAATTTATTTTCCTCTAAAATGGGGAACCATAAAAGTAGAAACAGTAAAGTAGCTAAGGTAGTGCTGTGGTTCACACAAGAGCTATGATGGCTATGATCAAGATGGTGGCAGTGGATATGAAGTCTGAAGATAAGCAAATTTCATATTTATATCAATCTATGAATATATTTTCTCTTTCTTTCTTCATTCCTTCCTCCCTTTTTCATTCTTTTCTTCCCTCCATCTTTTCTTTCATAGTCACTTGCACTTCTGCATATTTTTGTTAGTTTTCTCTTCCTATCATAAACATGCCATGTATTATGACAACCGAGTCATTGATAAAATGTTTGCAATAAGTAAGTTTGAAAACTGCACTTTTCAACATTCCACTTAAACACTTTCCTTCTGGCCACTATCATTCTATTAATTGGCCATCTTTCCGTCAGTAACCAATTCCCCTGGATAAATATAATCATCAAGTCCACTTTCCTCAACTTGTCAACAAAAATCTCATTAAAGCCTCTATCAGATGCCTGTATTTCATGTATTTAGTGGATGGCATTATCTTAATCAACCCTTTAGGACATACCAGAGAGTGTGGCAAATTTGGTGTGATTTGCTTTATTGCTTTAAAAGAAAACTTTTGTTTCTTATTTTAAAAATCTTATTCAAGGTGTAACTTGTATAGACATGAGCCATTAGTTCCTGTCTGCTTTTACTTAATCATGTGATTTGTACAATCTGCACATGCCTTTTTTAAAAAAATCTGAATTTATCTCAGAGACTCTTATGCATTGATCTCTTCATGGGGAATTGGAGGTGGAGGAGTAATTTTCAGAAATGGAGTGAGAATTTTCTTCTTGAAAACCTCTTTAATTTCAGGAAATACGTTTCTGTTTAATGTCTTATTTCATAAGTTCATATGTTTATTTCATTTTTCTATTTACCCTGGATTCTGATTATGCTTGGAGAAACCACTTGGGGTAGAGAACTCATTTAATTTTATTTCCCTTCCCTTAATTTGTTCTATTCTTCACTGATTCCAGAGTTTCAGCTGAGATCTCCCTATTTCTTATACTAACACAAGTTATGTACATATACCTGTCTAAGACTCTCTGCCATGTTTTGCTATGGCCACCATGCTGCTTATTCTCTAGAGTACTTGCTTCATTGATTATTCTCTCTCTCTCTCTCTCTCTCTCTCTCTCTCTCTCTTTCTCTGTCTGTCTATAAGCTCTCACTTGCTACTTTGCTCTTAGTAAATAAACTTACCTAAGTCTCTACCATTAATAATATACAAAACCTGCACAACAAAATGTCCACTCTCTGTAGTTACTCTTGTTTCCCTGTCTGCCCAGTTACAGTCAAGAGTTTTGAAATAATAGACCAACTTCAACATAACCGTATTTCCTTCCTTCCTTTCAGTCCTCAATCCAGTAGAATCCAACTTCAGATCTCTTCCGCTAAACTATCCCTGTTAAGATTACTAATGACACTCCTATTACCATATCTTCATCTCTTCTCACCTGAATTTTTCTTTTATTTGACACTATAGCTCAGAATGTTGGATTCCAAGATACAATTAATTTTTAGTTGTATTTAATTGTATATAATTAATTTAATTAAATGTTCTGGTTACTTGTTAGTAGGCGCATTTTTTTTTTTTTTTTTTTTTTTTTTAGGCTTGCACTTAAAATATACATTTTCTTTGGTGTTTCATTTCCAGCTTTCTTCTTTTATCATACCATATTCTCTCCCTGGATGACCTCATTCAAATCCCAGGCCTTAACCATCTCTATCTCAGGCTCTTCTTTGAGATCCAAATATTTAACTGTATATACTGTATAATTTTACCAAATTTTTACTGCTTGAATGAATAAAGCTGATATTTCTCTTCCCATTTGGCTCCCTATTCTTATTTTTTCTGGATTTGAACCCAAAGGAGAGGAAATATGACTAACACCTGATGAGCATACCAGGAAATTATTTCAAATCTAAATCAAAAGCTTGCATTTCTGGGCCATAGAATGAGCAGAATAATCAAATGAACCCCTCTACTTTTCCAACCCTACGATACCTAATGATACCTGAATTTGCCAGATTCTCTGCCTTTCATCCGATCACTATGGTTAGGTGGACCTCCTCTATCAGCTCCTATGCAAAGTAATGTTAGGAGATACCATCTGTTCTCACCTTCCCAATAGCTTTGCTCCTTCATGTATTTCCTTTCTTCTGCATCGTCAATTTCTCTTTATATGCATTTGATTATTTCCATCAGCATTTCCACCCTCTTTAGTACCTGCCAAACTTAGAGCATGACTTTGACGTCACATCTTTTTTCAACAGTGTCTTGAGATTTTGTTTTCTTTCCAAGCTAACCTTGAAAATATTTTTCTACAATAACAATCTCTAATGTCTCATTTTAAAAATTTATAATAAACCTACTCCATCTGTACAATGCTCTGAAACTGCTCTTGTAATGTCTTCTGTTAACTCAAATCCAGAAGTCACTTTTCTGTCCTCATTTAAAAAAAAAAAAAAAAAAAAAAAAACTTTCAACTGCCTTCACATACATTGATCATTTCCTATTTTGCCCATACTGTTTAAATTGCAAACCATTCCCCCCATGATTCTCAGCACTCTAGGTCCATGCTAACTTGCTTCACCTTTAAAAATATTTTCCATAAAAAAAATCACTCTCCATAATATGTTTTTCTTTGTTATTATGTTTATTGTTTTATTATCTGTGTTCCTCAGTTAAACATGACCTCTAAAAGAACAGATTTTATCTGAAGCTGAAGAACTCCATTTTGAACACTGTTATTTTGGTTTTCATTGTATTCTATTGGTTTTGCTTCTGCCTTACTGTCCGTGCCTCTTAGTCACTTCTAAATTTTACAGGGCCCAAGTACTGAATTCTTAGTTATTTCTCTTTTTTAGCCATAGATTTTCCTTAACTATTGTCCAGTTTCATGGATTTAACCATCTCTATTCCATGGACTTCCTAATTTGTAAATATTGTCTTGACTTATACCCTGAGCTTTCCTCTCATATATGTGTCTGTTTATTGACAGCTCTTGGGTATCTAGAAGAAACTTTAACATGTCAAAAATAGAACTTTTAATTTCTACCTCAAACCTATTTATTCCAGTTTTATCTATCTCATAGTTAACATCCTCCATTGCTCAAGCTCCAAACATAAACTCAATCTTGATTCTCCCATTTTTCTTGTTTCTCATCAAAAAATTTATGCCTATTTGCCTTGCCGAGTCAACATCAACAGTTTCTCATTGCTACTTTCCCCCACCCTTTAACATATTTTCCTCCAATAGTGATCTTTTAAAAACTTAAGTCATGGAATGGCATGCCATGGTACCCACCCCTCCCATTAAAACCTCTTCAATGTCTTCCCATTATACATAGAAAACCATTCCAAGCTCCTCTCCCTGGCCCAACCTAACCTGGCCTCTGTATCTTCACTCTATACCATAGTCTCTCTAACTCATTGCTCTCCAACTACACTTGCTATCTTTCTATTCCTCGGATATTTAAAACTTCTTTATACATTAGACTTTTACATCAGCTATTTTCTTTTCCTAATTCACTCTACTCTCATAGTCACAGGGTACACTCTATTTTCTTTCAGATTTCAACTGAAGTGTCACTTCCTTAGAGAGACCTTTCCTGATTATTTAGAGTAGCAACTGGCCAGTCTCAATGAGATCATCCTATTTTCCCCCTTTTTTTATGTCATGAATTTTATTTCATTATATATTTTTTTAGATTTTTATTTTAAGTTCAAGTGTACATGTGCAGGTTTGTTATATAGGTAAATCACATGTCGTGAGGGTTTTCTGTACAGATTATTTTGTCACCTAGGTGATAAGCATAGTACCCAATAGGTAGCTTTTTTTTTTTTTAAAAAATTATGCATAAGTTCTGGGATACATGGGCAGGATGTGCAGGTTTGCTGCATAGGTATACATGTGCCATGGTGGTTTGTGGCACCTGTCAACCCGTCATCTAGGTTTTAAGCCCCACATGCATCAGGTATTTGCCCTAATGCTCTCCCTCCCCTTGCCCCACACCCCCAACAGTCCCCAGTGTGAGATGTTCCCCTCCCTGTGTCCATGTGTTCTCATTGTTCAACTCCCATTTATGAGTGAGAACATGCAGTGTTTGGCTTTCTGTTCATGTGTTAGTTTGCTGAGAGTGATGGTTTCCAGCTTCATCCATCCAAAGGACATGAACTCATGCTTTTTTATGGCTGCACAGTATTCCATGGTGTCTATGTGACACATTTTCTTCATCCAGTCTATCACTGGTGGGCATTTGGGTTGGTTCCAAGTCTTTGCTATTGTAAGTAGTGCTGCAATAAACATACGTGTGCATATGTCTTTATAGTAGAATGATTTATAATGCTTTGGGTATACACCCAGTAATGGGATTGCTGTGTCAAATAGTATTTCTGGTTCTAGATCCTTGATGAATTGCCACACTGTCTTCCACAATGGTTTAACTAATTTAAAATGTTCCTATTTCTCCACATCCTCTCCAGCATCTGTTGTGTCCTGATTTTTTAGTGATCACCATTCTAATTGGAATGAGATGGTATATCATTGTGGTTTTGATATGTATTTCTGTAATGACCAGTGATGATGGACTTTTTCATATGCTAGTTGGCCACATAAATGTTTTCTTTTGAGAAGTGTCTGTTCATATCGTTTGCCCACTTTTTGATGGGGTTGTTTTTTTCTTGTAAATTTATTTAAGTTCCTTGTAGATTCTGGATATTAGACCTTTGTCAGATAGCTGGATTGCAAATATTTTCTCCCATTCAGTAGGTTGTCTGTTCACTCTGTTGATAGTTTATTTTGCTGTGCAGAGCTCTTTAGTTTAATTAGATCCCATTTGTCAATTTTGGCTTTTGTTGCAATTGCTTTTGGCATTTTGTCATGAAGTCTTTGCCCATGCTTACGTCCTGAATGGTATTGCCTAGGTTTTCTTCTAGAGTTTTCATGGTTTTAGGTTTTAGGTTTAAGTCTTTAATCCATCTTGAGTTAATTTTTGTATAAGGTGTAAGGAATGGGTCCAGTTTCATTTTTCTGCATATGGCTAGCCAGTTTTCCCAGCATTCGTTATAAAATAGGGAATCCTTTCCTTATTGCTTGTTTTTGTCAGATTTGTTGAAGATCAGATGGTTGTAGATTTGTGGTGTCATTTCTGAGGCCTCTGTTCTGTTCCACTGGCTATATATCCGTTTTAGTACCAGTACCAGGCTGTTTTGGTTACTGTAACCTTGCGGTATAGTTTGAAGTCAGGTAGTCTGATGCCTCCAACTTTGTTCTTTTTGCTTAGGATTGCCTTGGCTATACGGGCCGTTTGGTGAAATACGAAATTTAAAGTAGTTTTTTTTTTATCTAATTCTGTGAAGAAAGTCAATGGTAGCTTGATGGGAATAGCATTGAATCTATAAATTACTTTGGGCAGTATGGTCATTTTCATGATATTGATTCTTCCTATCCATGAGCATGGAATTTTTTTCCCCAATAGGTAGTTTTTTATTCATTATCTTCCTTCCACACTGCACTCTCAAGTAGGCCATCGTATCTATTGTTCCCTTCTTTAGATATTGCTTGATTTTGTTTTCATCAGAACACTTACAAGATAGATGTTTAAAATTGTTAGTTCAGTGCTAGTTTCCATAGATAGAATATACGTTTCATGAAATTAGAAACCTTGTCTGTCTTCTTCAACTCTGTCTCCAACTCCTAAAGCAGTGGCACATAGTAGGTACTCAAAATTTTACTTTTCACTAAATGCATGATATTTTTTGTTGACCATTCTGGTTGGTTAATAGCAGTTTTCATTTTTCCCTTCCTGGGCATTCCAACTGGCATTGCCATGGTTTGGGCTCCATTTCCACACACACTATATCTCCTGGCACAATCTCACAGATCTTTAAGCTTTTATTTCCCTTTTCAGTCCTCTATTTGCATTTTCATTTGTATCATATTTATATGTCTGTCTTACAATATCATGAATTCTATGTGTTTGTGTGTACATCTGCTATTAAACCCATCTGATAATTTTTAAGTTGAGATATATATATTATATTTATGTACATTTTATATATAAAGTTCTAGGATTTCCATTTGCTTCTTACTTGCAGTTTTCGTACTATCTCTTCACTCATTATATCCATCTTTTCTTGCAAATTATTTAATAGATTCATCATATGTATTATAAAATCTTGTCTGCTAATCTCAACATCTTTGCTATAATTTCCACATTGTAACTTCTGGGTCTCCTCCTTTCTCCACCCTTTCCCTTGTCCTACTCTGATCTGTGGGGTAAATTTCTGTTTTGTTCCCATGTCTTGTATTTTTGGATTTTATACTGAGTATTGTGAATCATAGACTGAAGAAACTGAATTCTATTATCTTCCTTTGAAAAATAGTAAATTTTGTTTTAGCAGGCCATTAAATTACTGGGTACATAAATTTAGTATCATGAAGGCTTGCTTTAGGCTTTACTACAGTTGAGTCTATTTCAGTTGTGACCTTACTTCTAGACAAATTTCCTTAATTTGAGGATTTGGTCTTTATTCTTTATGTATGCCCTTTTCAGAGTTCAATGTAAAGCCATCTTTATCCTACTCCTCTAACTTAGTGAAATTTTAAGTCTAAGCTCTGTCTTTTCAGAAGCAGGCAATTTTTGAAATGTCATCTCAGCTCTTTCAACCTTCCAGCTATTTTATTCTTTGGTACTTGGAGTCTCATCCATGCATGGATGTTTCAGGCACCAGCTTTTGAATTGAAGAAAATTTTTTTTCTTTCTTTCTTTTTTCTTTCTTTTTTTTCTTTTTTTTTTTTTTTTTTTTTGCATATCTATTACTTCTTTGTGCCTACCTCTTTTCTGGCATTGCCCATTTCATTTTCCTGCTGTCCTAGCTACCCTAAATTCCACCTTCTGATCCCTCATACTTTTTCTGTATGCAATATGAACTAGCAGTGGCCCTGTGACACCAAAAAATGTGTAAGCCTGCATCTCACCTAAATGATTCCCCCTTTTCCAGGGTCAAATTATCTCCAGTTTCTGTTTACTGTTGATTAAATTTCAGTGCCTTTAAAGAGCTTTTTTTTAAAAACAACAACAACATATTTTTCCAAAGTTTCTCATATTTTCCATGGAATGTTTACTATAATACAGACTACATTTACATTACCCTATTACTGGTTTATTACATATATGATTTTTAGCAATTGTAACTTATCAGGAATATTTTTAGCTCGTTATTTTTATATTATTAATCACAATACCTTATTTACAATTCTGAAATCTCTAATGCTTTTTTTTTTTTTTTAGTTGGAGTTTTGTTCTTTGTTGCCCAGGTTGGAGGGCAATGGTGTGAACTCAACTCATTGCAACCTCCACCTCCCAGGTTCAAGTAATTCTCCTACCTCAGCCTCCTGAGTAGCTGGGATTACAAGCATGCACCACCATGCCCAGATAATTTTGAATTTTTAGTCGAGACGGGGTTTCTCCATGTTGGCCAGACTGGTCGCAAACTCCTGATCTCAGGGGATCTGCCTGCCTCAGCCTCCCAAAGTGCTGGATTGCAGGCGTAAGCCACTGAGCCCAGCCAAAATCTCTAATGCTCTTTAAAGCAAATGTTTTTAGTTAACTTACTTGGTGACTTTATATGCTATTTGGCTCTAGTTGGTACAAATATCTATATACTTATGTTGAAGACATATTAATATTTTTCATTGCAATATCCTACCTCACATCCTGCTGGGAGTATTATGAAGTATAACTATATATGGAAAACAATTATTTCTAAAATACAGAAAATCCAAAATTCCCAAACATAGCTGGCTTCAAGGGTTTCAGATAAATGACTGTCAAATTATATCAAATTTCAGCAGGAAAATAAATGTCTTGCTTCTGATCTAGATTGGAAACATAGATAAAAGTGTATTTGGTAGGAAGTACTTCCAGTTTTGCCCAAATAATCAGCACATAGTTGATCTGGAAAGAGACGGCGATGAGCTGATAAAAAAGCCAGATTTAACATACCTTCCCATTTAAAAAAGTCTTTGCTAATAGTGTTAGTTGTAAACTACCCATTTGAGTCAGGCAGTTTGTCTATACTATTTTATTTTTCTGATAATGATAAGGGTTTAACTAGACTAGGTATGTGGAACTAAGTTCAATAAAGTCTGCTGACCTCTCCAGTCTGAAGTCATTAATTTGCCACTCAGTGAGCTCTCGTCTGTTATATTAGCATTATTGCCTGTGACTTTATGTTCTGTAGTTATTATTGTCTCTTTTCTTATGCGAGGTCTATTATAACTGAACAAGCTCGGTTGAACATTTTAAATCAGTAAGTTTAGAGCATCTCTACAGTAAACATTTCCAATTGTGAACACTAATAACAAGTATTTAGGGATCTTTGATAAATTTCTGTTTATGATCTTTTATTTATTATGAGGTGAGGACTGTTTCTGAGAAGTCCTTTTGAAAATGGAATGTGTTTTTGTGTTTTTAAATTTCCAGAGAAGATTCTCGGTGAATTTATGTTAGGGCACTTTCCAAAGTCAATCAGGAATATTCTAGAAATGAAAAATGTTTAAGTCCAAATCCCCTCATATTACTGTTAAAAGAAAAAAAAAAAAAAAAAACCTCACAAAACTGCAGACCACGCAATTAGAATGTTGCAGCCCTTAAAATATGAGGCCATATTTCTACTACAGTTAATTGATTTTGCATCTGGCATGTTAAAAAAATTTATGAATTTTTTTGAATAGTGTCTTTGTTTATACTTTAAAGCCTGAAAATGAATTCTTTATATCATCCTTGAGCTGAAATAATCTGCTTAAAAATGTAATGTGACTTTAAAAGTAAATCTGAATAAGTATTTCATAAGCTGTTGAGTAGGAGTGATTTCTTTAAAATGCATGGAGAGTTTTGGAAATCTTTCACGTATAGAAAAATAACAATAATTTATAACAATTAATTAACAAATTATAATAAGAAGGAAGACCAGTGGCAAGTGTTTAAAAGAAAAATGACATTTAAGTATATTAAAAAGTATTTAAAAAATAAGAATTCACATTTATAATCAATCAAATATCTCCTCTTTCAGATAAGCAGAGAAGGAAAAGGAGAGAGAAAGGGCTAACATGTATTAAGTACCATGTACATAGTAATAATAGCTAATAATTATTGAGTCCTTTCTATGGGGCAGGTGCTGCTCTAAACAGTTAACATGCATTTGTTATTTTAATCCTCACAAATACTCTATGAAGTCACTTGATTATTATCCTCACTTCTCAGATGAAAACAAACAAATAAAACTGAGATGCAAAGAGGTTAAGTACTTGCCCAAAGTCATATGCGAAGATGTGGTAGAACTGGGATTCACACCCACGCAGCCGGCTCCAGAGAGTATGCACTTAAACCTTATGATATATGGTCTCTTCCAGTATTGAATGCTTACTCTGCTAAAACAGTTTTAAAGGATTTACATCCATTATGTCTTTTAAATTCAATAGAAAAAGGGTAAAGCATAGACTCACTGGAGTATCTTACATCAATACATTAGGTAGCTGCCTATGTCTGTCAGGACTGCCACTCTGGCTTCTACCACAAAGTGATTAAGAGACAAGTAAGATATTTGTAGAACGATAAGTTTCTGGTGTTTCCTTATCAGGAACTTTTCCTGAATGTGTATCTTGTGTAGTTTTAGCCAAAATATACAAAATATTTTCAAATGCCTCTCCACTAAGAACTACCTTGCATTTTGCCATAGAAATCAGGCCATCTTTATTCAGGGAAAAAAAAAAAAATGTCTTTGGCTCAAAGAAACATAGTGAAACCAGCTTTTTATTTTTTCTTGGCATTCTTTTAAAATTTACTTAAAGATGAGTTTGAATGATTCACTGAGTACTGATTGGATTATAATGCAATGTCTTTGTACAAAAAGTAGAATGTCTTTGATTAAGTTACATTTTTTCATAAGTCATTTATTTGGCTTCAATGTTCACTGGAACCATATATCATTAAGACAACTTATGAGTATTGGATGATATATGCACATAGGTTTTTATAAAAACGTTTGTATATTAAAACTATGTTGACATAGTTAACATAGTTTATGTTATTTTCTGCCTTTAATGTTTTATAGATATGAAAAGTGTGTGATACAGGAAGTTCAATGATCTTTTCAATAAATTACTCATTCTGAAGAGTCCTCAATTTTTACTTTAATGTTGTAAAGTTATAAGCCAGTTTGATAATCACTATTAGAGCTCTAATTATGAGCAATATATTATATAGGAGGAACATATGTCTTAAACTGAGAATGATCAGAGAAGCGTACTAATTGGAATTCAATCAAGAAAACAGAAACCATTCTAAGGAAGAAGGAGCCATAGCAATAATGAATACAAAAATGGTGACTATCTGAGTGAAGTCATTGGCAAATTAACTGAAGGAAAGAAAGATGAAAAAATACAAAAGAGAAATATTTGTCAGCATAATACATAAATGATTCAGGGAAGGGCAAGAGCTTCTGGTTTGGCAGCTGAGTAGATATTACCATTTACCAAGATAGGAACACAGGAGGAGAAACAGGCTGGGAAGGAGTGAGGAAGGAAACACAGTTTGAATGTGAGTCTCTTTCATTTTGGTCATCTGTATAGACAAGAACAATAGATAGATAAATATCTGGATATGGAGTCAAGCCAGGAGAGAGGTTAAGAGCCAAAATTATGGATAAAATGAATCAGTTAGAGTTCTCCAGAGAGAAACAGAATCAATTTTGTGTGTGTGTGTGTGTGTGTGTGTGTGTGTCTGTGTGTGTGTTTCTGCACGTGAGTGTGTATGAGATTTATTTTAAAGACTTGGCTCACAAAACTGTGGGAGCTGGCAAGTCCAAAATCTTTAGAACAGTCTGGCAATCTGGGAACTAAGGAAGGAGTTGATATATAGTCTTAAGGATGAACTTCTATTTCTCTGAGAAACCTCAGTTTTTGCTCTTAAGACCTTTCAGCTGATTGAACGAGGCCCACACACATTAGTAGAAGGTAACTCCTTTAGTTAAAGTCAACTGTTTGAAGGTGTTAACCACATCTTCAAATTACCTTCACAATAAAACTGAGATCAGTGCTTGATTACATAACTGTGTACCCCATGCTAGCCAAGTTGACACATAAAAACTAACCACCAACCTATGGAAGCAACAGATGAACTCCTCAAACAGAGAAAGCAATGAGTAAATATCAAGGTGGTTAAAAGCTTGGGCTTTGGAACAAAAAGGGGCCTGAGCTCAAATTTCAGTTTTACTATTTTGTGAGTGTAACTTGCTTTTGTAAACCCAGCTTCAGCATCTATAAAGTGGTGATAATATTTTCTATCTCGGAGTAATTGTGAGTATGAAATGAAATGATATGTAAAGGAATTGTCACAACGCCTAGCATGCATTAAAGTGCTCAGGTGATAGCAGCTTCAAAATGGATTATTTTTATGATGGGAAATTTATAAAGATAACTATGTGCTGATGAGTGAAAGTTTATGTTAAGAGAGAAGTTGAAGCCAGCGAGATAATAATTGATTGAGTAAAGGTCAGTGGTGGAGCGGGGGGTGGTAAAGGGAAGAAAGTGAGACTTGCAACACAGCTCAGAGGATTAATCCAGAACAAAAAGATGGGAGAAAAGTTGAATATAGTCATACGTGCTGTCCTGACTTGTCTCAGTGAAAAATGGTGAAAGGTTATTTGCTGAGAGACTTTGATGGCTTAAAAAGTAGTGATGATTTTCTGAGGAATGAAAGAGTTTATAAAAGATATTAATACACTTATTACAATAATATCATATAGTACATAGGACTTGTCCCATACATAGTCCCAAGATTTAAGAAAGATATTATTATACTTTAAGTTTTGGGGTACATGTGCAGAACGTGCAATTTTGTTACATAGGTATACATGTGCCATGGTGGTTTGCTGCTGATGTGTAAAATAACACTTAGGGTCAGTTAAGATTTGTGTGGTTAGGTAATTGTAAATACTTTTAGGGCAGGGCACATATTTTTCCTGTTTGTGATTTTGCAAACCATAAGTAATTGGTAAACGTTTCCTTGATTGTAACAGTCTTTTCTCTACCTGCCAAGCAGCTGGGTTATAAAAGTAGAATGTTAAATGGAATAATTGACCCAATTTTGAGACTTTGATGTGTGCAGTTGAATAATATAAGGACCAGAATAACAAATATGCTAGTGTTTATCTTTAAGGAAATATAGTATAAGTTCAAAAAAGGAATGCCTACAGGAGCAAAAATGGACAGATAAGAGGGCATTCTGGGAGTAAGTGTGATGGAGACCAGAAAGGATGGAAGGTAGTGGTTGGAGATTGGAGTTGGAATAGAAGACTTCAGAAGAAAGTGAAGTGAAGAAAATCAGCAGGTAACACTATGGTAAAAGTGGGATTGAGGGGAAGGAAGGATGCTAGTGTTAAGAAAATCACTAAACATAGGAACAAGTTCAGCCAGAATGAAGAGCAGTAGAGGACTTGGGAGAAGCCTTCCCCAGTGATGGCCGGAAGAGCAACAAAGTCTGCATGGGATCTCAACTACTAGATGGCGCAGAACTCTTTAGCATCAGGATGAAGGACATTGGCTTAACCTCAATCTTGTACTCCCAAGTGCTGTGGTTTTCCAGAAAAAAAAAAAAAAAAAAACATAAGATTTATTACCTAAAGCTAATTCTGGATAAAACCAGTGGGAGAACATAAGATGAGAACACCTGGAAATTCTATCTTCTTCCAAAGTCCAGTTGACTGTCAAGTGTTCCCTCAATTTACCAGTTAACTTCTATTTATGAAGCCAACCCCAAAGGTCTTCCCTGCAATATGGCAAATCCTTTGTATCAGAATTTTTCATATAATATTAGCTCTCGAAGAGAAAGACTAGTGAGCTTGTTTCCAGTCTAATATGAATGACAGTAACTGACTGAGAGTAATAGAGAGAAATCCAGTGAAGCAAAAGAGGAGGTTTCCAATAGACAAGAGGAGTAAAATATATGGTGCCATACTGTGAAGCTGGGAAGATACAGTGTCTACTCTAGGCAAGACAGATGATCCTCAGGACAAGTCAGGCTTTAGCTAAACAAGGAGGTGGTGGGGGTAGTCTGAGAGGAGGGTGGGAATCAAGAAAATATTATTTTTAAATTAAATCTGAGCTCAGAAAATATCATGGAAAGAAAGAGAAGCAGTGGAATAATCAGGGAAGGAAATTAAGGAGAATAGGTATGAGGGCACTGCATCATTAATGGTCATACCATTTCCATAATATTGTAGAGCAATGTAGCTTCATACTAAATGCTATTAATGAGAAGACTATGTGTCAGGATTAATAATCTACACAGACAATACAAAAAATCTGCCTTATGTATTTGTATGTAGAATCTTCCTTGATTAACAAATATACTTCTTATGTGGATGAATGTTAATGGAGAACATATATATATATATATATATAATATCCATAATATTATTCTTTTCATACCTTTAAATGACAATCAAATGTGTAATTCTTGAATACATCCAGACTATTATAAAATTAGTTTCCGTTTGTTAAGTAGTACCCTGGTGACCTGAAAGAGAATCAAAATAGTCTGCAAAAGTAGTTAACTTACAACCAGCAGGTAGTTAGAAGAATTTGCTGGCACATGTTCTCAACAAAATATTTAGTAGAAGAAACAGAAAAAGGAAAACTATGCCATTTTCTAAAACATGGCAACCAATGAAAATCAACACATATATCAGTTTGCTCATCTTATTGGTAATAAATATAATTTTTAAAATATGTTGCTCATAGAAAAGATGCATATTCCTTAATCGATAGGTCATTTTCGCCACTTGTAATTCTCTGTCTTTCTATTACCTGCATTTAATCATTTTATTTATTTATTTATTTTGCATATGTGTGATTCACCTCATCAAAGCAACTATAAGCTTGTTTAAAATCTAAGAGAATTCCTGGGGTTAAACTCATGTAATTGTGGATGGAGATAAGACTGGAAAATTTGTGGAGCAAGGGGCATAATTAATATCATGCTGTGTAAACATGGTGCATCCAATTTGGTATTCTGTCTGTGCAAGGAACTCTCATAGCTGATTTGGAGAAAGCCAGACAGGATATATGTGATGACATAAAGCACTTGAGACTATCACTAAAGTCCTCTTACCTTCTGCCAATAGCTCTCATTCTATCCATGTACATTCTCCTCATTATTTCTTAGTTATGAAGAGTTGTGTATATGTTTAAGATAAGGTGTTACTTCATTTTATTTTCCACCTGAATGTTTTTAGTCTATACAAATGTCTCCTGCATCTCCTTTCATAATGTTATATTTTGCAGTGATATCATATCTCCGTACCTACCTTGTCCCAGTGTGCTGAGCCTATTATGGATGGCCCTCATTTGTTGATCATATTACTTGCTTCTTTTTGGGTGATGTTCAGCTATTTAAAGTACTGATGCATCAGGGGAGGACAACCTTTTGTCTTTAGTTTCTGTCATCCTTCCAGATGCTGCCCAGGAGTCAGCGTTCCCTTTTTACTCACACAGCTTTATTTCTCTGGGAGCAGCCTATTTCATCCACATTGTTTCCTAGACGGTAACTGATTACTTGGTCACCACTGGGTTAGAACGAAGTTTGGTTTCTATTCCCCTAAATATGTATGCTGACAATTTTCTATCTTGATCTTATTTCCTACTATCTTGTAGCTTACAGAGCCTTCTCATGAATGAATGTAGTGAAGAGAATCCCCATCAGCTTGATTTTTCTCAAAATTTTGAAAAAGTGAATTATGTTGAATAAAAGCCTGTGGTAAAGACAATGCTACAGAATGAAATCTCTGCTTTTCTTCTCCCATTTAGTGGAGGAAAGGCAGTTCTACAAGAGTTAGCCCACAATGATTCTCTAAGTATATAATTTTATCATTGATCAAACCTGTTCATCAGTAAAAGAAAAATATACATCAAAGAAGAATCTTTCAATAATTATAAGACCTTTCTCCACAGTACTTTGTTACTGCGCATTAAGGGAATGCAGGGTATTGTATAAGCGTGGACTCAAGAGTCAATGGCCCAGCTCCAAATCCTGGCCAAATCATCATGTGTCTTTTGTAGAGAATACATTTAACTTCTCCGTACCTGTATTTTCCCATTTGTAAGAGGAAAAATAGTAGATATGTCCAGGGGCATTGTGAAGCTAAAATGATTTGAAAATTAGTCCTTAAAACACTGCTTGCCACACAGTTAGTGTTCAATGTAAGTATGATGCTTACTAGGTTGATGAAATAATGCAGAGTAATTCTATAAAAGAAACATATTTATAAATACTACACACAGTTTTCATGTCCTGGTTGGTTATCTTATTTTCTTCTTAAGATCAAAAACATTCGGCCGGGCGCGGTGGCTCAAGCCTGTAATCCCAGCACTTTGGGAGGCCGAGACGGGTGGATCACGAGGTCAGGAGATCGAGACCATCCTGGATAACACGGTGAAACCCCGTCTCTACTAAGAAATACAAAAAACTAGCCAGGCGAGGTGGCGGGCGCCTGTAGTCCCAGCTACTCGGGAGGCTGAGGCCGGAGAATGGCGTGAACCCGGGAGGCGGAGCTTGCAGTGAGCTGAGATCCGGCCACTGCACTCCAGCCTGGGCTACAGAGCGAGACTCCGTCTCAAAAAAAAAAAAAAAAAAAATCAAAAACATTCGCAAGTTTGAAATTTCAATAGGTTTTCAGAGTATTTTTATGGATAAGGGTATAAAGAAATAAAAGTACTAGATCCTTGAGGAATCATATGACCCAGCCATCCCATTACTGGGTATATACCCAAAGGATTATAAATTATGCTGCTATAAAGACACATGCACACGTATGTTTATTGCAGCACTATTCACAATAGCAAAGACTTGGAATCAACCCAAATGTCCATCAGTGACAGATTGGATTAAGAAAATGTGGCACATATACACCATGGAATACTATGCAGCCAGCAAAAAGGATGAGTTTGCGTCCTTTGTAGGGACATGGATGCAGCTGGAAACCATCATTCTTAGCAAACTATCACAAGAACAGAAAACCAAACACCGCATGTTCTCACTCATAGGTGGGAACTGAACAATAAGATCACTTGGACTCAGGAAGGGGAACATCACACACAGGGGCCTATCATGGGGAGGGGGGAGGGGGGAGGGATTGCATTGGGAGTTATACCTGATGTAAATGATGAGTTGATGGGTGCAGCACACCAACATGGCACAAGTATACATATGTAACAAACCTGCACGTTATGCACATGTACCCTACAACTTAAAGTATAATAATAATAAATAAATTTTTAAAAAAAAGAAATAAAAGTAATATAGCCCACCTTGAAATGGGATAAAAAAATATGTAGTGATGGTTATAAACAATAAGTGCCCAGAATAAATTCTTCATTTATTAACAAAGATTTTCCTAAAATAAAGCAATGCAAAAACTTAGTGGTGACTTTGGAGTTATGCATGTTATAATATATAACAAATAAGTGATTAAAACACCATGTAACTCTAAATGTAATAACTTTTGTTTGACTGATGATACAAGATTTATGGGAAAAATACGAGAGGGAGGAACTGAAATCTTAAAGCAATTAGCATAAAGAATAAGGCAACTATTCAGTTAATATCAGCCTCAGAATAGTTTTAAACAAATTATTAGGCAAAAAATAGCACCATGGGGTTTAAACATTTTGTTAAAGATCAGATTAAACATTAATTCTGGTTTTTTATATCAATAAATCAAAGCCTATTGTTGTTTTAAGGAAATTAAGACACAATTTTAGTGGGCTATTTAGACTTTATATACTTTTCTTAATAAACTTAAAATATATGAAACACACACACATATATATATATAAATATTTCAAATTATCAGCCTTTTCTCCTAAGGTACTGCAAGGACACCTACAGGTGGCAAAGACGAGAGCAATAAGCCATTTAATTTGAGATGATTTTGACAACTTGCTGACATTGAGATTTTTTTTACTTAGGTTATGAAATCGTATTTGTTATGTCAAATACAAACATGGAAGAAAATTTATGAATACAGAATTGTAATGATGAATAAGCATCTTCATTTTTAATTGCAGCAGTGGAAGGAGATATCTGAAAAATTTAGAATCTACACATTTTCCTTGCCTATCTAGTAAGCAGCTTTTTACCTAGGTATATAAATTTTCCTCAGTGAGAAAGCAAATGCATTTGTGTGGTTTTGTAAACCCATTAGAATTTATGTTAATACTCCTACCATAAAATAAGCATTTTGGTGGGGAGGAAATTTGCAGACGAATGTTAGAGAAATATAAGAATGTGCTGGAAGGGAGACTGAAAATGAATATCATTTCTTGATAAAGAAGTGGACCAAAATGTGTAACATGGTTTTAAGGTAGAAGGAATTCTACATACTGTAAGCAGCTTACAGATACTGGCACATTATTTAAACAAAAAGAGTGCTTGCTAAAACACTACCATACAATAGATTCATACATTTCAGTTTCAATTAGCAGCCTCATTTATTACCCACCAAGATGTGAAACTGCAAGGTGAGGTTAAAGTGTCACCCAGGGTGTCTTCATCACTTCAATATCATTGCCTTAAAAGGCACTGACCAGAAGAAGCAGATGACCTCATTGCAAAATTATTACAGTACAGAGAACTCAGTTTCAACATTATAATTCATTTTATCATGGAATATTTCAAATTTATTATCAGTTTCCTAACACATAATAGTTAATCGTTAAGGATAGCCACTTTAACATAATATGAATACGCATTTCTCCATAGGTAATACAACAGTTCCTGCATTAGCATTATTGACTAAGGTACATTTAACTTCTTCACTAATACTTAATGGAAGGTTAATGTACAAGTCAGGAGATTAAATGGCTTTTACTTAAAACAAGTATATTGATTAAAATAACTTAGTGAGATTTTTAAGGTTGATGATATAAAAACAGTCACACGTTAATATTTTATTTAATATTAAGAGCAAATGGTAGGGTGCAACAGATCAAGATTAGTGGAAGTTATTGCACTAATTACTTGTGGAACTAATTCTGGCTCAGTGTTAGCAAATGGATATTGTGTACTGAAAGGCAACAAATCATCCTGGTTATTTCTAGTGTTCAAGGAGTTTCTCTGTTTAAGAATTTCTATTGTTTCTTGCAATGTTCTTCAGGAATGTCTTCCTTGTGTCTTACACCTGGCACCATTAAAAGATAAAATAACCTTCCCATAACAGAGCTACTATTCAATGTCATTGACATGTAGCTCCATTTCCTTTTTTTCATCCTATTATCATTTAAATCTGTGTTAAACCAAATACTTGCAGTGAATTAACCAATGCTACTTTACCATTTCCTTTCTTTGCTCAAACCCCAATATTCCACCAAGCATAGTAGACTGACAAATTGGCCTTGTAATAGTATGACATGTGATGCCCCAGATCATTTGTTTCTTTGATTCTGTTTCTGTCTAGACATACTCAGCCACCTCATCTATTCATCTCTTTTGTTTAGGTAGCACAAAGTTACACCTGCAGGGTCTTGCTCAGTTTTAACCTGAGCTTTGTATCAAAGGAATTGGATTGTAAGAAAAAGTGACCAGGGCCTGTGTAAACATTGTGCCAGCGTAACTGCAGAGTGAATAACATATAGCAGGTTTGCAGTATATTCTAGAACTGAAAGCAGAGTGGTAAATGAGGCAATAAAAATTTACAATGCTAAATATATAGCGTAATATGGATGCAATCTGTGCTAATAAAAATGCTAACACTTACCTAGTACTTACCAGAGCCAGGGAATAATTCTAAGTGCTTTGAGTGTAATAAGTCATTTACAACTCAACACAGTCTCATCCATGGGTAATTCTCACTATCTCTAATTTACAAATGGAAAACTAAGGCACAGGAATGTTAAGATACTGAGGCTTAGAATCATTCCATAAATTGTCCATGGCCATGCAGCTAATAAGAGGCTTAACCAGGAATCTAACCCAGGCAGTGTGTTCTGCAGGCCAGACTCTTAACAACTGTATCACACTAAGTCTCAAGATTTGAAAACAGAAAGACTTCAGTTGAAACTCCAAGACTGTTGTTTATTGTTTCAAGTCTGATATAGTTATCTAGTGAATAGGTAATGATAACATCTCTAATACAAGGTTGTTGTGAGAAGAAAGCAAAGCAATCTATATAACCAGACTAGCATGCTACCTATCACATAATAAGGTCTCGGTAAATTAGAACAGTTACTACTATAATTACTTTAATTATTTTAATTGCATACACTCTTTTATTCATCCAACAGACTTTTATTTCGTTAATGCTAACTATATGATTGTGCTAAGTGTTGGTAAATAGGAGCCCTTGGGCTCATAGTTTTGTAAGGGGCAACAGACATGCAAACAATTAATTCTGGTTACATGATAAGTACTGTGATAGATGTATTCAGGCACAGCAGAGAAAGTAAAACATCTGGTAGCATCAAGGAAGGCCTCACCGATATGATTTGTGGCATACTTATATGGTTTACCATCCTGTACGTTTTCTCAGGTTGAATAATGAATAAACCAGCTAGAAACATTGCAGATTTATTCAGTTCACCGCTAGATTAGAAAAATCTTAAAATAAAAGGAAAAAAATTCAAGTTTTGTGCTACCAAACAGACGAATTTGATAAATATATTTTACTAAAGAGTCTAGTAAGCTGAATTTATAACACTCTTTCTTAAAACATGAGAATCTGTGAAATATATGAACAGTAGCCTTTCATAATGTTATTCTCTCGTGGTCATGATATAAATTATATTCTACCTGGTGAAGCCGTTTTCTTACTTTAAATGAAAATTGCTGTGGCTAAATTAGTGTGAAATTTTAAAAACTACAGACATAGGAATACCATTTTATCAGAAAATTGTATCAGATGAAACTTATAAAATTTACACATACACAAAGTATGTCCAAGATAATTAATGTTGAAATATGATTAAATCTTTATCAAATTGTTTTAACATTTTTGCTTTCTTCAAATATGAGGGGAAGAACAGTGATTTGATTCTTCATGTGTCCTAATAAACAGGACCAGGGTTTTGTGTTAACCAAGGGTGATTGTTCCTGAGAGAGTAGAGAATAGTCCCCTAAGAGCTGTGTTAATAAAACATGGTTTTAAACGAGCGTTTTAGAAAAAAAAAAAAAAAAAAAATCACTTTCATTATTCAAAGTGAATTTCAATGCATCCATTAAGCATTCTGAATTGGAAAACATTTTAAAATATGGTTCCAAATTTAGTCTCTTCTTTTTTCCTGTTTGATCTACATTTGAAATATTAGAGAGGGAGATGAAATAACACTTTTAGGAGTTTACCTATCTCACTCACATGCTTTCTTTTATTTGTCACACTGAGACTTAGTTTGGAGGGAGTAGGAATCTTGGCTCTACTGAGATTTCTAATATCTAAATCTATGAGTCGTTGATAAGTCTCTCAAGTAACTAACTCCTAAAACTCATACTGGCAATATAAAAGCACATTTAAGTTGGAATATTTCTTATTCATAATCTAAACGCCACACTGGTTCTCATTTTTCTCATTGTCAGTATCTCATTCTCATCCTCCTCAGTCTTTTCCAGATCTTCTTTTCAATACTTACGGGCTGTATCGTGTCCTCCCCCTGCCAAATTTTATATGCTGAAGTATCTCAGTATACAGCACATCCTCAGTACCTCACAATGTGACTGTATTTGAAGTCAGGCTCTTTACAGAGATAATTACGTTCAAATGAAGTCATGAAGATGTGTTCTAATCCAGTATAACTGGTGCCTATTGTGGGAAAAGAAAATTTGGACACAGACACATACAGAGGAAGACAGTGTGAAGACACCGCAAGAACACAGCCATCTACAAGCCAAGGAGAGAGGGCTAGAATAGATCCTTCCCACAGGGTCTTCAGAAAAAAAACAATCCTGCCAACCCTTTGATCTTGAATTTCCAGTCTCTAGAACTGTGAGAAAATGTGTTGCTGTTTTCAAGCCTTCCAGTTTGTGGTATCTTGTTATGACAGCCCTAGCAAACTCATATGCCAACTGATGTTTTGTGTTTTTGTTTATAAATACATATGTTCCTGAGACCTTCAAAATTCATCTACCATATTGTGTGCATTTGGAATGTGTCACTTTAAAAGAATCCCAAATACAGATTCTGTATACAGAAACAACAATGACTAAAAAAATGCATGTATATATGTATATTTATATACATACATTATACTGGTATGGTTGCCAGATATAATATAAGATGACCCGATAAACATGAATAAATAGCAAATACATTTTTAGTATAAGTATATCCCAGATATTCATGAAACATGCTTGTACTAAAAACAGAATTCAAATTTAATTACGAATCCTGTAATTTTATTTACTGAATCAGGCAACCATATTTACTGTCACATTTTTAAATGATGAATTTATGGATTCTTTGTTATTTTTACTTATTGATATTTATGATTGATGTGGTTTGGCTGTGTTCCCACTGCCATCTCATCTTGAATTGTAACTCCCACAGTTCCGACACGTTGTGGTAAGAACCCAGTGAGAGGTGATTGAATTATGGGGGTGGGTCTTTCCTGTGCGTTCTCATGAGAGTGAATTAGTCTCACAAGATCTGAGGGTTTTAAAAAGGAGCATTTCCCTGCACAAGCTGTCTCTTTGCCTGCCACCATTCACATAGGATATAACTTGCTCCCCCTTGCCTTCTGCCATGATTGTGAGGCCTCCCCAGCCATGTGGAACCGTAACCTCTTCCTTTAGCAGCATGAAAACAGAGTAATACAATGACCTTTCTCAGTTAAGGGTATTTCTCTTTTTTCCATCATCTTTCTGTAATGAATGGATCTCAAATCCCATTATAGTACCTCTGCTATTTGTTATACCTTCCTCAAATTATAACCTCTACACTTAGAGACTCCAGTTTGTTATACATAATTTTTTTGTAAAAAACCACTTCATTTGAAAAAGTATTTTGACAAATTAAACCATGCAGAATATATTGATAATATAGTTTAATAATTAAAAAATACTTTCCATAAGCTTTCACAAAACATGAAAATTATTTTGAAACATAATGCCTGAAAATAATGTTGAAACATAGTATGTTATCAAAAGGTAAATGAGACCATACAAGTACTTTTATACTATAAAAAGTATAATTTGTATTAGTTTGCAATCATAGACTTTATAATTCATTGCATTCTACAGGGATTTATCCAGCAGAATTAAAGAAGAAAAAATAGAAAAATACTTAAAAGAAAGATTGTATGTTTTATTCTATCAAAAGTTTGAAAAACTATAATGACATACCACTTCATAACCAATAGAGTGGCTGTAATTTGAAAAACTGAAAATACTATGTGTTGGGAGGATGTGGAACATGTAAAACTCTCATGCGTTTCTATTGGAAATATTGATTCAGCCACTTTGGAAAATAGCTTGTTTATTTTGTATAATTAAGCAGATACCTTGTGACCCAGCAATTCCACTGATATTTAATTTTAAAAATTATAACATATGTTCACATAGACTTGCTCATGAATGTTCCTAGTGCTTTCTTTCATAGTAGCCCAATATTGGGATACAACTCAAGTGCCCAGCAGAATGTATCAGCAAGCAGTGGTATATTTATACAATGGAATGCTACTCAGCAATAAAGAGGAACAAAGGACTCATATATTCATCACGTGGGTGGATCTCAAAAATTGTGTACCGAGGGAAAGAACCAGATACAAAACAGTACAATTTGTTGATTTCTATATGAAATTCTATAATGTGTAAAATGAATCTATAGTAACAGATATCAGGAAGTGGTTACCTGGAGTAGTTAGAAAGGGGATAGGAGGCAAAAAAAAGAGCAGGAGGAAGCTTTCTGGAGTAATGGACATTTGGGGTGATTGGAGTGATGGTAAAATAGGTATACATATTCTCTACGATTTATCAAACAACGCGCTTAAAATCTGTGCATTTTACTGCATGTAAATTATACTTCAATAAAAAAGGATTATTAAGGGTAAAACAAATCAAAATAAAAAGATTTAAAACATTTTAAGCTTTGGCTTTATGTATCTACATATCAAAACAACAAGGTTTGGTTTAAAAAGACTCTTCTATGAAACAGTTTAAATAATCAGATTATAATGCACACAGATGGGTCCTTTCTCTGCTGGTCTTTTCACTGGTCAAATTGATAGGGATCACAGGCTAGGTTGAACTGAACGCCTTCTAAGATGTGCTCTCCAAGTATTTTAATGCATTATAAAACTTGCCATACTTCTGTAAGAGGATCTTGAATCCACAGAATGCTTTTTATGGAAAGTTTGCCTTCAGAATGAAAGGAATGTTTCTGGTTTATAGACACTCTCATTTAGTCACTCTTCCTGCTATTTGTTTTACCAGGTCAACATAATTCAATACTGTAAAGTAGGTATTATAGATTGTATCTGTTTTGTGATGTACATCAAGCATTGATGCAATTGCTCTCAAGTAGTATTTAAACACTGCATATTCATGAGTCTATTCAGAGTTGTGCATAGAGCTGCCTAGGTAAAAGCTCTAGTCTCTAAGACTCTGTGATCTGAAACAAATTATAAATATTCAGAATCTCTTGTAAATGAAGGTGAGAACATAACGTTGAAAATACTACCAAGACAATGTGGCTTAACAGAATAATCATGAACTTAATTCCTGGGGCTTCCTTGCCCATGCAAAGCAGGAAGTTGAAGCATTCTCTTTGCCTGTATTTCAGTTGTTTTTGGCAAAAACAGAAACTTTAATTTTTATATACACTACTAAGATTTTCTGTATTATGCTTATATTACAGCTAACGTTTGTTGAGCACTTATTCTGCACCAGGCATAGTTCTAAGCAGTTTATGCATACTTATTTATTGTCTACTAACGTCAAATCCTAATAAGGAGGTTTTAATGTCCCCGTTCTAAAGGTAGAGAAAATGAAGAACAGAGAAAAAAAGAATAAAGAGACTATTATCTTTGGAGGACTATTAGGTACATCTAAAATGTGATTTTAAGTGAATTGTCATGTTGCTCAGGCTGTTAAAACAAACTCTTAAAGACTGGGTGTGTAAAATAATAGATAATGTATTTCTCACAGTTCTGCAGGCTGGGAAGTCAGCTGTCAGAATTCCAGGGTCTGTTGGTCCCTTTCTGGCTTGCAAGTTGCTGCCTTCTTGCTGCATCCTCATATGATGGAGAGAGAGGGATCTCTGTTCTCATTTTCCTCTTATAGGGAAACTAATTCCCTTTAACCTCATCTAAACTTAGTCACCTCCTGTGTTTGTATGTTTCTGCTGCCATAAAAAAATATCTGAGACTGAGCAATTTGTGAATAATAAAAATTTATTTCTTGCAGTTCTGGAGACTGGAAAGTACAAGATCAAGGTCCGGGCAAATTCGGCATCTGGTCAGGACCTGCTCTCTACTTCCGGGATAGCACCTTGTTGCTACATCCTGCAGAGGAGATGAATACTATGTCCTCAGGCAATGAAAGGGATGAAGGTACAGAGCAACCCCTAGAAACCTCTTTTATAATGGCATTAATCCCACTCATGAAGATGGAGACCTCATATTCTAATCATTCCCCTCAAAGCCCTCCCTTTTAATACCACCACAATGTGGATTAAGTTTCAACATTTTGTAGGGACAAACATCCAAATTACTGCACCTCCCAAAGGCCTCACCTGCAGATACTGTCATGTTGGTGATTAGGGGTTCAATATATGAACATTAGGGGATGTAAACATTTAGTCCATCACACGAATCTTGTGGAAAATCATACACACTTTTGCATGTATATGTATGAGAAAAAAATGTTTATGACAAAATTATTGTGCTTGAAGACTCCTAAATCCCTAAATAGTCAGCTTGAGAGCGCCTAGTGTTACCTCTGCCAAGCACAGTCTCAATCTTGGTCTGAATCCTCACCACATCTCTGCCAAGGAGAGTACGAGAGGGATGGAAGGAGTAACTTTCATTTTTATCCCACTGCTCCTCTAAAAGTGTTACTCATTTTTTTCTTGTTGATTTAATATTTGTGATAAAAACATCTGTATTTGCATATTACCTGGGTGCATGTGAGTCTGGTAATTTAAAAACTATGCTATAAAGTAGTTCTTCATAAAAAAGTATGACCAAAATATAGAAACATACAAGCAGATGTATAAGAGCCACGACTTTATTTTTTAGTGCGGTTTAGCATCTAGGGCTATGGGAGGTTTTTTATGGCTAGAATCTTCTACAAAGATATTTCTTATACCATATTCAGTCAGTAAATATTCAAACAATAATTTATAGATAATTTTGGAAAATGATTCTTCATATATGGCCTGAATGTGAAGGTCTGCTGAGGTTTATTGTCTACAAAGGTACACATTAATTTGTATTAAATTTGTGTGTAGACCTTTTCAAATGCTCCTAATATTGCTTTTACTTTTTGTGCCACTTTAGGATTTTTTTAAACTACTGTCATATGATAACTTTTTCTCTTTCTTTTGATTTGAAATCTTACTTACAAGTAGAAAGTTATAATTGCCACTCACAGCTTGACACTTTGAACTGGAGCTTTATATTAGTTTTTTCCTGGTTAAAAAAAAACAGTCCCAGAAGGCAAGAAATAACAAATATCAGAGCAGAACTGAAGGAGATAGAGACACAAAAAACCCTCCAAAAAATCAATGAATCCAGCAGTTGGTTTTTTGAAAAGATCAACAAAATTGACAGACCACTAGCAAGACTAATAAAGAAGAAAAGAGAGAAGAATCAAATAGATGCAATAAAAAATGATAAAGGGGATATCACCACCGACCCCACAGAAATACAAACTACCATCAGAGAATACTATAAACACCTCTACGCAAATAAACTAGAAAACCTAAAAGAAATGGATAATTTCCTGGACACTTATACTCTTTCAAGACTAAACCAGGAAGAAGTTGAATCCCTGAATAGACCAATAGCAGGCTCTGAAATTGAGGCAATAATTAATACCCTACCAACCAAAAAAAGTCCAGGACCAGATGGATTCACAGCTGAATTCTACCAGAGGTACAAGGAGGAGCTGCTACCATTCCTTCTGAAGCTATTCCAATCAATAGAAAAAGAGGGAATCCTCCCTAACTCATTTTACGAGGCCAACATCATCCTGATACCAAAGCCTGGCAGAGACACAACAAAAAAAGAGAATTTTAGACCAATATCTCTGGTGAACATTGATGCAAAAATCCTCAATAAAATACTGGCAAACCGAGTCCAGCATCACATCAAAAAGCTTATCCAGCATGATCAAGTGGGCTTCATCCCTGGGATGCAAGGCTGGTTCAACATTCGCAAATCAATAAACATAATCCAGCATATAAACAGAACCAAAGACAAGAACCACATGATTATCTCAATAGATGCAGAAAAGGCTTTTGAAAAAATTCAACAGCCCTTCATGCTAAAAACGCTCAACAAATTCAGTATTGATGGAACATACCTCAAAATAATAAGAGCTATTTATGACAAACCCACAGCCAATATCATACTGAACAGGCAAAAACTGGAAAAATTCCCTTTGAAAACTGGCACAAGACAGGGATGCCCTCTCTCACCACTCCTATTCAACATAGTGTTGGAAGTTCTGGCTAGGACAATCAGGCAAGAGAAAGAAATGAAGGGTATTCAGTTAGGAAAAGAAGAAGTCGAATTGTCCCTGTTTGCAGATGACATGATTGTATATTTAGAAAACCCCATTGTCTCAGCCCAAAATCTCCTTAAGCTGATAAGCAACTTCAGCAAAGTCTCAGGATACAAAATTAATGTGCAAAAATCACAAGCATTCGTATACACCAGTAACAGACAAACAGAGAGCCAAATCATGAATGAACTTCCATTCACAATCGCTTCAAAGAGAATAAAATATCTAGGAATCCAACTTACAAGGGATGTAAAGGACCTCTTCAAGGAGAACTACAAACCACTGCTCAGTGAAATCAAAGAGGACACAAACAAATGGAAGAACATACCATGCTCATGGATAGGAAGAATCAATATCGTGAAAATGGCCATACTGCCCAAGGTTATTTATAGATTTAATGCCATCCCCATCAAGCTACCAATGAGTTTCTTCACAGAATTGGAAAAAACTGCTTTAAAGTTCATATGGAACCAAAAAAGAGCCCGCATCTCCAAGACAATCCTAAGTCAAAAGAACAAAGCTGGAGGCATCACACTACCTGACTTCAAACTATACTACAAGGCTACAGTAACCAAAACAGCATGGTACTGGTACCAAAACAGAGATATAGACCAATGGAACAGAACAGAGTCCTCAGAAATAATATCACACATCTACAGCCATCTGATCTTTGACAAACCTGAGAGAAACAAGAAATGGGGAAAGGATTCCCTATTTAATAAATGGTGCTGGGAAAATTGGCTAGCCATAAGTAGAAAGCTGAAACTGGATCCTTTCCTTACTCCTTATACGAAAATTAATTCAAGATGGATTAGAGACTTAAATGTTAGACCTAATACCATAAAAATCCTAGAAGAGAACCTAGGTAGTACCATTCAGGACATAGGCATGGGCAAAGACTTCATGTCTAAAACACCAAAAGCAATGGCAGCAAAAGCCAAAATTGACAAATGGGATCATATTAAACTAAAGAGCTTCTGCACAACAAAAGAAACTACCATCAGAGTGAACAGGCAACCTACAGAATGGGAGAAAATTTTTGCAATCTACTCATCTGACAAAGGGCTAATATCCAGAACCTACAAAGAACTCAACCAAATTTACAAGAAAAAAACAAACAACCCCATCAAAAAGTGGGCAAAGGATATGAACAGACATTTCTCAAAAGAAGACATTCATACAGCCAACAGACACATGAAAAAATGCTCATCATCACTGGCCATCAGAGAAATGCAAATCAAAACCACAATGAGATACCATCTCACACCAGTTAGAATGGCAATCATTAAAAAGTCAGGAAACAACAGGTGCTGGAGAGGATGTGGAGAAATAGGAACACTTTTACACTGTTGGTGGGATTGCAAACTAATTCAACCATTATGGAAAACAGTATGGCGATTCCTCAAAGATCTATAACTAGATGTACCATATGACCCAGCCATCCCATTACTGGGGATATACCGAAAGGATTATAAATCATGCTGCTATAAAGACACATGCACACATATGTTTATTGCGGCACTATTCACAATAGCAAAGACTTGGAATCAACCCAAATGTCCATCAGTGACAGACTGTATTAAGAAAATGTGGCACCTATACACCATGGAATACTATGCAGCCATCAAAAAGGATGAGTTTGTGTCCTTTGTAGGGACATGGATGCAGCTGGAAACCATCATTCTTAGCAAACTATCACAAGAACAGAAAACCAAACACCGCATGTTCTCACTCATAGGTGGGAACTGAACAATGGGATCACTTGGACTTGGGAAGGGGAACATCACACACCAGGGCGTATCATGGGGAGGGGGGAGGGGGGAGGGATTGCATTGGGAGTTATACCTGATGTAAATGACGAGTAGTTGGGTGCTGACGAGTTGATGTGTGCAGCACACCAACATGGCACAAGTATACATATGTAACAAACCTGCACGTTATGCACATGTACCCTAGAACTTAAAGTATAAAAATACTAATACTAATAATAATAAAAAAGAAAAAAAAGGTCCGCAAAGTTACATTTAAAATATTTTATCTCAGAAACATCACTAAAATATTTGCAACAATTTCTGTATGATATTCACATTTTAGAAGTTATGATTAATGTATCATAAACATTGTATTGGAATAATATATTTTTATAACTAATTCTTTCTGAATGAAAAATAATCTAAGGTCTTTAGCTCATTCATACATACACTTTCTTAAGATGAAGTTCCTCTCCTGTAACTTATTTGGATTCTCAGGCACTGTAATGTAGTGATTAAGATCATGTTCTCTAGAGATAGACTGTTAGGACTCAGAACCTAGAACACTATTTACTGTATCAGGAAATGGCAATGATTTAACTCATCATGCCTCACTTCCTTTATCTGTAAAATGGGGATAAATGAGATAACCTCATAAGCGTTGCTGTGAGGACAAAGAAGAGATTATGTGATTAGAGTAGTGCCTGGCATGTAGTAAACCCACAGAAAGTGGTAACTCTAATAATGATGAAAAAATTATTGAGTATCTTGGCATTTGTAAAATGTATCACCATGAGGTAATTTTTAAAAATGTCAGTAGAGGACCAATCTCATTTTAAAACTAAACACTGTAGTAGCAGAATGGGAAAATATTTTATTAAAAAGACACCAAAAGCAATTGTAACAAAAGCAGAAATTGACAAATGAGATCTAATTAAACTAAAGAGCTTCTGCACAGCAAAAGAAACTGTCAACAGAGTAATCAGACAAACTACAGGAAGGGATAAAATTTTTGCAAACTTTTGCATCTAGCAAAGTTCTAATATCCAGCATTTATGAGGAACTTAAACTCACAAGAAAAAAAAAAAAGCTGCATTAAAAAGTGGGCAATGGACATGAACTTTTCTTTTGATGCTTTTCAAAAGAAGACATACATGTGGCTGACAAACATTTGAAAAAAAAGCTTAATATTACTGATCATTAGACAAATGCAAATTGAAACTACAGGGAGATACCATCTCACACCAATCAGAATGGCTATTATTAAAAAGTCAAAAAAATAACAGGTGCTGGTGAGGTTGTGGATAAAAAGGAACACTTATACACTGTTAGTGGGAGTGTAAATTAGTTTAACCGTTGTGGAAAACAGTGTGGTAATTCCTCAAAGACTTAAAAATAGGACTATCATTCCACCCAGTAACCCCATTACTGGGTATATACCCAAAGGAATATAAATTGTTCTGTCATAATGACACATGCACCTGTATGTTCATTGCAGCACTAGTCACGATAGCAAAAAATGAAATCAACCTAAATGCCCATCAATTGTAAATTAGACAAAGAAAATGTGGTATGCATACCCAATGAAATACTATGCAGCCATAAGAAAGAATGAGATCGTATCTTTTGCAGGCATATGGATGGAGCTGGAGGCCATTATCCTTAGCAAATTAACATGGAAGAGAAAACCAAACACTGCATGTTCTCACCTACGGGTGAGAGCTAAGTGATGAGAACACATGGACACATAGAAGGGAACGACAGACACTGGGACCCACAGGAGGGTGGAAGGTGAGAGGAAGGAGAGGATCAGGAAAAATAACTAATAGGTACTAGGCTTAATACTAAGGTGACAAAATAATCTGCACAACAAACCCTCATAACACAAGTTTACCTTAAAAAAATTATGGTATTCCTGGACTTTAAAGAAAGTTTAAAAATTTTGTGATTCCATCATTTTGAACCATGCCTGCTTTTAGAAGCCCATCCTGATTGGCTCCTCCTCCTCATCTCCATCTCTGACTGGATTAGGTTTCCCTCCTTCATGCCCTCACAGTAGCCACTGGCTAACCTATGAGCTTATTCAGTTTGTATAGAAATGTCCCCTTTCTTGACTTGTCTCTTCTAACAGGATGTAAGGTCTGTGCATATAGGTTTGCCTCTTGTTTTCTGTTAGAGACACAGGACATACTGTAAGGCCTGGCATATAGTAACCACCTAATACATGTTTGTTGAATGAACACTTAAATCGTGCCTTCTCAACCCCAACAGAACTTTTGCTTTTAGGTTACAGGCGTAAGAAGACAAGCATGACAAGGGTGGGTATGTGTGTATTGACCCTTCCAGACTTTACTGACCTGGGAACAAAGAAAATTACCCTTCTGTGAGATGATTAGAGAGAGGACCCCATTCCCCCAGTTAGCACCTGCAGCACTAAAGCTCCATCTCTTGGGTTCTAATAGTGGTTGTTGGATTTTTAGGAGACCTCTGCCAAAATGTATGGTGAGGAAGTTCACACACGGATCCCTTTTCAGCTAACATTTCAGTCTTTACTTTTATCAGTTAATGCTTCAGTAAGCATTTTTAGAAATGCAGTAGCAGCCAGAGAGTACCAGAGAAAGAAGAGGCACAGGAATAAGAAATGCAGGAGGATGCCAAGACAGTTTTCACCTCCTCTGAAATTTAGCTCAGGTGTGGCCTTGCTTGTACGCATCAGCCTCCTCCTGAATTTGTGTGTGGATTCAGCCTTTGAATTGAAGCATCCAAGTTTTCAGTTTTGTAGAAAACAAATTTCTCCCTTTTTCCTTTAACTCTCATCAGATGTGATCCTAAAATCTACATATATAATCTTTACCTTTTAGCAGGTGTTGGACTTACAGCTCCCACTAACTGCAGAAAATTTTTAAATGAATATACTTCTCTGCCTTCAAATCCAAAATGAATAAGAGCAAATTTGAAATCTTTCTTTTCAATTTTTTTTTGATAAAGTACTTAGATTAGAAAAGTTTACATTTATCTTCTCCAATTCCTTTTCCTGATAACTCTACATGTACTATTATTTAAAGTAGCTTTTGATTTTTGCCTTATTTACCAGTTTCAGTTAATTGCCACTGTTCTGAGGTTGCACTCTCAAATGCCCCTAAGAGCTAGACAACCACAGTAATTCAGTAATATAGTCCATGCAAATAAACAAATTTGTATTTCTTCACGTTAAATTTTCAAATTTTATTCACAGGTGAAACTTTTTTGAAAGCTGAAATATTTTACAAAAACATTCCCAGGGCCTCCATTTTAAGGCAACAATGTATCACACCCTACTCTCAGGGCCAGCTTCAAGAACAGGTGACCTGTACTGATAAATAGTGCCCCCATGCTACACATACACACAACACACACACACACACACACACACACACACAATATTAGTTCATTTCACACTGCTATAAGGATACTACTGAGTAGTTTATAAAGGAAAGAGGATTAATTGTTTCAGTTCTGCATGGCTGGGAAGGCCTCAGGAAAATTACAATCATGGCAGAAGGCAAAGGGGAAGCAAGATGTGTCTTACATGGTGGAAGGAGAGAGAGAGAGGAGAAAGTGAAGGGAGAAGTGCCCCTTATGAAACCATCAGCTCTTGTGAGATCTCACTCACTATCATGAGAACAACATAGGGGAATCTGCTCCCACAATCCAATCACCACACGTGGGGATTACAATTCAAGATGAGGATTTGTGTGGGGATATAGAGCCAAACCATATCAACACACATGTGGAAAGACCTCTGCTGTTACTGTCATGAAACTCCTTATATGTTTTAAACAGAAGCCTGATATTTTCATTTTGTAGTAGGCCCCACAAATTGTATTTGTCGTTCCTGTATACTCAAAGCCATTATCATTCTCCACCTGAATTACTGAAACAGTGCCTCAGTTTGTGCCCCTCCCACTGGGGTTTCTGTTCTCAAGCCCTCCTTCATACAGCTATGGAACTGAATTTTTCAGATACCAATTTCACTATGCTGGCCAATGTTCTACAGTTTGTATTCTAAGCTTCTCTACCTGGTGCAGACCTCACTTCAGAACCTGACACTTCTCTGCATTATTTCTTGCAGTTTCTGATATGATTCTGTAGTCAGGTTGCTCTTACCATTATCCCCCGTTTAGTGGCTTAACTCTATATTAAAGCTCATGCTCCTGGTTAATGAAAAATGTGACCTTCCCTCCTTTCTGCATATCCAGAATCATCTTCAGCTGGTTAGCCCCAGTGCTTGCTTCTCCACAAATCTTCCTAATTATTCTCACACTTGAGCATTTACCTTACGGGTAAACTTTGTCATGGGCAGGTTTGTCATATGTGTACCATGGTGGTTTGCTGCACCTATTGACCTGTCTCTAAGTTCCCTCCCCTTTCCTCCCACCCCCAACAGGCCCTGGTTTGTTGTTCCCCTCGCCGTGTCCATGTGTTCTCATTGTTCAACTCCCACTAATGAGTGAGAACATGCAGTATTTGGTTTTCTGTTCCTGAGTTAGTTTGCTGAGGATGATGGCTTCCAGCTTCATCCATGTCCCTGCAAATAACATTATCTCATTCATTTTTATGGCTGCATAGTATTCCATGGTATATATGTACCGTACCATACTTTCTTTATCCAGTCTATTATTGATGGGCACTTGGGTTGGTTCCATGTCTTTGCTATTGTAAATAAGTGCTGCAATAAACATACATGTGCGTGTGTCTTTATAGTACAATGATTTATAATGCTTTGGGTATATACCCAGTAATGGGATGGCTGGGTCAAATGGTATTTCTGGTTCTAGATCCTTGAGGAATCACCACACTGTCTTATACAAGGGTTGAACTAATTTACTTTCCCACCAAAGGTATAAAAGCATTCCTGTTTCTCCACAGCCTTGCCAGATCTATTGTTTCTTGACTTTTTAATAATTAACATTCTGACTGGTGTGAGATGGTATCTCATTGTCGTTTTGATTTGCATTTCTCTAATGATCAGTGATGCTGAGCTTTTTTTTTTTTTTTTTCATATGTTTGTTGGCTACATAAATGTCTTCCTTTGAGAAGTGTCTGTTCATAACCTTTGCCCACTTTTTGATGGGGTTGTTTGTTTTTATCTTGCAAATTTGTTTAAGTTCCTTGTAAATTCAGATATTAGACCTTTGTTAGATAGGTAGAGTGCAAAAATTTCCTCCCATTCTGTAGGTTGCCTGTTCACTCTGCTGATAGCTTCTTTTGCTGTACAGAAGCTCTTTAGCTTAATTATATCCCATTTGTCAATTTTGGCTTTTGTTGCAATTGCTTTTGGTGTTTTAATCATGAAGTCTGCCCACGCCTATGTCCTGAATGGTATTGCCTAGGTTTTTGTTTAGGGTTCTTATTGTTTTGGGTTTTACTTTTAAGTCTTTAATCCATCTTGAATTAATTTTTGAATAAAATATAAGAGAGGCATCCAGTTTCAGTTTTCTGCATATGGCTAGCCAGCTTTTCCAGCACCATTTATTGAATAGATCTATTCCCCATTGCTTGTTTTTGTCAGGTTTGTCAAAGATCAGATGGTTGTGGATGTGTGGTGTTATTACTGAGGTCTCTGTTCTGTTCCATGGGTCTATTTGTCTGTTTTGGTACCAGTACCATGCTGTTTTGGTTACTGTAGCTTTGTAGTACAGCTTGAAGTCAGGTAGTGTGATGCCTCCATCTTTGTTCTTTTTGCTTAGGATTGTCTTGGCTATAGGGGGTCTTCTTTGATTCTGTATGAAACTTATAGTCATTTTTTTCTAATTCTGTGAAGAAAGTCAATGGTAGTTTGATGATAATAGCATTGAATCTATAAATTAATTTGGGCAGTATGGCCATTTTCATGATATTGATTCTTCCTATCCATGAGAATGGAATGTTTTTCCATTTGTCTGTGTTCTTTCTTATTTCCTTGAGCAGTGGTTTGTAGTTCTCTTTGAAGAGGTCCTTCACATCCCTTGTTAGCTGTATCCTTAGGTATTTTATTCTCTTTGTAGCATCTTGAATGGGAGTTCATTAATGATTTGGCTCTCTGCTTGTCTATTGTTGGTGTATAGGAATGCTTATGATTTTACACATTGATTTTGTATCCTGAGACTTTGCTGAAGTTGCTTATCAGTTTAATGAGTTTTGGGGCTGAGATGATAGGGTTTTCTAACTATAAATCGTGCCGTCTGCAAACAGAGATAATTTGACTTTCTATGTTGAATAGGAGAGGTGAGAGAGGGCAACCTTGTCTTTACTGATTTTCAAAGGGAATGCTTCCTGCTTTTGCCCATTCAAAATGATATTGGCTGTGAGTTTGTCATAAAAAGCTCTTCTTATTTTGAGCTAGGTTCCATCAATACCTAGTTTACTGAGAGTTGAGGTTTTTATTTTATTTTATTTTATTTTATTTTTATTTATTTATCTTTTTTGAGATAGAGTCTCACTCTGTTGCCCAGGCTAGAGTGCCATCTTGGCTTACTGCAACCTCTGCCTCTGGTTTCAAGTGATTCTCCTGCCTCAACCTCCCTAGTAGCTGGAATACAGGCACATGCCACCATGCCCAGCTAATTTTTATATTTTTAGTAGAGATAGGGTTTCACCATGTTGGCCATGTCGAACTCCTGACCTCATGATCTGCCCACCTCGGCCTCCCAAAGTGCTGGGATTACAGGCGAGAGCCACCGTGCACGGGATGTTGAATTTTTCGAAGGTCTTTTCTGCATCTGTCGAGAAAATCATGTGGATTTTGTCTTTGGTTCTGTTTATGTGATGGATTATGTTTATCGATTTGTGTATGTTGAACCAGTCTTGCATACCAGGGATGAAGCTGAGTTGATCGAGGTGGATAAGTTGTTTGATGTGCTGCTGGATTTGGGTTGCCAGTATTTTATTGGGAATTTTTGCATTGATATACATCTGGGATATTGGCCTGAAGTTTTCTTTTTTATTATGTCTCTGGCCAGTTTTGGTATCAGGATGATGCTGACTTCATAAAATGACTTCATAAAAAAGGAGGAAGGACTCCCTCCTTTTCAATTGTTTGGAATAGTTTCAGAAGAAATGGTCCCAGCTCATCTTTGCACCTCTGGTAGAATGTGGTTGTGAATTAATCTTGTCCTGGGATTTTTTTTTTTTTTTTTTTGGTAAGTAGGCTATTAATTACTGCCTCAATTTCAGAAATTGTTATTGGTCCACTCAGGGATTCAACTCCTTCCTGGTTTAGTCTTGGAAGGGTTTATGTCACCAGGAATTTATCCGTTTATTCTAGATTAACAAGGATAGTCAGGACTTGAACTCAGCTCTGGACCAAGTGAACCTAATAGACATCTACAGGATAGTCAGGACTTGAACTCAGCTCTGGACCAAGTGAACCTAATAGACATCTACAGAACTCTCCACCCCAAATCAACAAAATATACATTCTTCTCAGTGCTACATGGCACTTATTCTAAAATTGACCACAAAATTGGAAGTAAAACACTCTTCAGCAAATGCAAAAGAACTGAAATCATAACAAACAGTCTCTCAGACCACAGAGCAATCAAACTAGAACTCAGGATTAAGAAACTCACTCAACTTACAGAATGGGAGAAAATTTTTACAATCTACTCATCTGACAAAGGGCTATTATCCAGAGTCTACAAAGAACTTAAACAAATTTACAAGAAAAAAATCAAACAACTCCATCAAAAAGTGGGCAAAGGATATGAACAGACACTTCTCAAAAGAGGACATTTATGCAACCAACAGACACACGAAAAAATGCTCATCATCACTGGCCATCAGAGAAATGCAAATCAAAACCACAATGAGATGCCATCTCACACCAGTTGGAATGGTAATCATTAAAAAGTCAGGAAACAACAGATGCTGGAGAGGGTGTGGAGAAATAGGAACACTTTTACACTGTTGGTGGGGCTGTAAACTAGTTCAACCATTGTGGAAGACAGTGTGGCGATTCCTCATGGATCTAGAACTAGAAATACCATTTGACCCAGCCATCCAATTACTGGGTATATACTCAAAGTATTATAAATCATCCTGCTATAAAGACACATGCACACGTATGTTTATTGTGGCACTATTCACAATGACAAATACTTGGAACCAACCCAAATGTCGATCAATGATAGACTGAATGAAGAAAATGTGGCATATATACACCATTTTTATTGCTATGCAGCCATATAAAAGGATGAGTTCATGTCCTTTGTAGGGACATGGATGAAGCTGGAAACCATCATTCTGAGCAAACTGTCGCAAGGACAGAAAACCGAACACTGAATGTTCTCACTCATAGGTGGCAATTGAACAATGAGACTTGGACACAGGGTGGGGAACATCACACACTGGGGCCTGTCGTGGGTTCACGGGAGGGGGAGGGATAGCATTAGGATATATACCTAATGTAAATGACAAGTTAATGGGTGCAGCACACCAACATGGCACGTGTTTACATATGTAACAAACCTGCACGTCGTGCACATGTACCCTAGAACTTAAAGTAAATAAATAAATAAAATAAATAAATAAAAGAAACTCACTCAATCCACACAATTACATGGAAATTGAACAACCTGCTCCTGAATAACTCCTGAGTAAATAATGAAATTAAGGCAGAAATCAAGAAGTTATTTGAAACCATTGAGAACAAAGAGACAATGTACCAGAATCTCTGGGACACAGCTAAAGCAGTGTTAAGAAGGAAATTTATAGCACTAAATGCCCACATCAGAAAGTAGAAAAATCTCAAATCAACACCCTAACATCACAATTAAAAGAGCTAGAGAGGCAAGAGCAAACTAATTCAAAAGCTAGCAGAAGACAAGAAGTAAGATCAGAGCAGGATTGAAGGAGATAGAGACAGGAAAAACCCTCCAAAAATCAATGAATGCAGGAGCTGTTTTTTTGGAAAAGAAAATATTAACAAAATAGATAGACTACTAACTATACTAATAAATAAGAGAGAAGAATCAAATAAACACAATAAAAAATAATAAAGGGGATATCACCACTAACCCTACAGAAATACAAACTACCATCAGAGAATACTGTAAACACCGTACACTTTTTTATTTTTAAAAATCTGTTATTATGGATTAAGTTTAGGATGAATATACTGACCAGAAATTTTAGAAACTGAGCAACAATAATGCAGCCCCTAAAGCTAGTACTTTTTGCAAGAATCTTACAACTGCACATAGACAATATTTCTTTCCAGAAGAATTGAATAAATGTGAAAAAATGTACAGCACCAAGCAGAGTGTAAGGTTAAAGTTCCTGCCCCAGAACTGACAACAGGTGGCCCTACCATAAGGTGTGCATATGGCTGAGATATGGTGCTACTATGAATGCTGTTCACAGAACCACATCTGGTAACCCATGGGGAATAGAGTCTCTGTCATTGTGACCAGAATTGTGAATCCTATAGGCAACAGATGTGATGGCTTATCACAAAATCTTAGCAATGAAGTGACTTTTATTCTTCTAGTCCATTCCCCTTTTTAGTAAAGACATTTCTTTCATGATATTCTTATCTGATTACTTCAAATTAACTAGTACAAATGTAGTACAAATACATCTTTTATTCTTGTATGTTGAACATTAATTACACTTTTTTGCATAAGATGAATGTCTTAAGTTTTTAGATCATTGAGTATTTACATAGATAACATATTTTTCATACAACTGTAATAAATGGAATACCAATGTTCATTTATTTTTAAAAGTGTGATTATATAAATATGTATGTGTGTATTTTCATATATGTATATAGAATTTAGAAGAAAATCAAATTTTGCATTTTCAGCCACTTACTCTTAAACAAGTAATCATTCTCTTGTGTACGTTGGTCACTCATGTTTATGGAATCATCCTCTTCTTCACTTCAAGACGGGTGGCCATTTATTCATGCGTTAAATCTGTTTCTTGATGTCATTATTTATTATCTCAATTTGGACAGAAATTCATATAGTCACTTAAATTCAAAGTAGCATTTCATATAGTCACCTATACTATCTATCTACTTTCTACATCCCAACAAGAAATAAAATCTGAGGTGCTAATAATAGACATTTACTTTTGTTTTAATGTTTTAAAGTGGTACGTTAGACACTTTAAACTAATTTCCCTTCAATTAAATCAATGTATGTTAGTGGAGATAAATGGCAATGCAGTTTCTTAGCAAATATCATAATCAAGCTGCATAATGTTGGAGTAATGATATTACATTTTAAATCTATTATAATGAAGGACAGGGAATTACTTTTTTAAGAAAAAAATTAAGATGTAAAACAACCTAATAAAAGCATAATAATAGCTGACAACCACAATCCAGTTCTCCTTTGCACACTTGTCAAACATGCTTGCCATTTCTGATAATACATTTAGATCATATGACAGTCTAACTTTTTCGAATCACTGAAGTTTAAATTCAGGTGTGTTCTTCTGAAGTTTCTCTCAAAATTTGTCAAATCCCTAGAAGAGTTTTGAAGTCCTCCACACTCTGTCGTTAATTATGTACACATCCACTTCCCTAAAGGTGAAGAGCAAGAGAAGATGATCTCTGGAGGGCTTTTCTGGCTTCATACTACTATCTCAGATACCCAAGAAGGAAGCTGTAAATGGTAAACTTGTTCTCTGATATCTTTCTGTCTTACTTATTAGCTAGTACATATTATTGTTTACAAATTTTCATGCACTGGCTTAACCCTTTCTTTTCAGGATTCTCTTTTATATTTCTTTTGGGTTTCAGAATTAACCGCTTCTTTCTTCATTGTTCATTCTCTTTGTGGCTTCCTTCAGTATCCTGAATATTGAAAAGAAAGAAATGAATAAAAAGAATGACCTCTTGAAAAGTTAAGACAGAGTCAATGGGTTCTCATATTAAAGCCTCAACCCTTAAATAATATAATCACCTAGTCTAAAGTAAAAGACCCTTATGGTTCTTTTCTTTTCTACAGCAAGAATAGTAAGTGGACACTGACATGTTTCAGTTACTGCATTCATTCACTGTACTCCAAGAAGAATCAGTTATGGCACACGTCTGCAAATACACCTCTCTCTGTTTTTATAGAGAAAGTTTTACTGAAACACAGCAATGTCCTTTCCTTTATATATTGTCTATGGCTTCTTTCTGCAGCAGGATAGAGAGTAGTTGCTTAGAGATCTTATAGCCCACAAAGCTGAAAATATTTACTATCAAGCGCTTTAATAAAAACTTTGCCAGCCCCTAAATTATAACATACCTTGTTTTAAGAAGACCTGTTGTGCCTTGTGCAAAGTAATAGTTTAATATGTTTTCAGAATTTAGGACACTTTTTTCTTATAATTATTAAATAAGGTAACAATATTTCTAGTCATTATAATCAATACCACTTAACAAAGCATCTGATTACATTCATATAGAGGCTTTTTCTTTGAAGCAACTAATCTTGTTTTTAAATTAGTTCATACAGTTAAACGTTTTACAGGGAACTATTTTATGTAACTGTTTTTCTCGGCTTTCACCTTGTTTTCAATATTATGTACAGTTTTCTTTTTGGATCAGTAATATGTGGTGTGGTCAGTGGTGATTGAAATTGTTATCTAGAATGTGACACTCAAATAGACATTCAAACTGTACACTCAAATATTTATTCAATTTATTTATTCAATTTATAGAGGTGTATTCCATTAATAGAAAAAAATAGTTATTTTCAGTCTATGCTACTACAGCCCATTGTGAAGTATACTTTAAATTGTAACTTCTTAATGGATTACATTGATATTAATCTTATAAATTATTTGTTATTTTTTGTATTCCAGGTACCGTATTTTTTGTATTCCATGACTGTATATTCATGCGTGTTTGAAAAAGAAATATGACAATATACTCTTTTAAATACAAAAATAACCAGCATTTTGAGAGGCCGAGGTGGGCAGATCATGAGGTCAGGAGTTCAAGACCAGTCTGGTCAATATGGTGAAACCCCATCTCTAATTTTTATATTCTTAAAAAATTTTGTATTCTTACAAAATTAGCCAGGCGTGGTGGTGCTTGCCTGTAGTCCCAGCTACTCAGGAGGCTTAGGCAGGAGAATCGTTTGAACCCAGGAGGCTGGGGTAGTGGTGAGCCAAGATCATGCCATATATGTATCAGTAGGTTAGAAATTTATTGATAAGCCACTCACCAGAGAAGACTTTTCTAAAGGTCATTGGAACCCTTTGAGAAAGACAATTTGCCTTATTTCCTTAAATGCCTTTCTAATCTAGAATGCCAGTTCTTGTACTATGTATTTCTTTGTATTTTAGTTTCATTTCTCTTTATATTTCTTTTTGACAATAATTTATTTGAGAGCCATCAATGCATATGTGACTATTTCTGTTTCTTCCAGTTCCAAGAGACTTTCATTCTTAATAATTCTCAATATTAAATTAAGAGATATTTAGCAGTCACTATAATTATTATGCAAAACTTCTGGTCAGTTTTATAAATCTAAAAGTCATGTATGTTAATTAATCCTGTTCAAAAATAATATGCACTCTGCAAGTACCTCTTCTATTAATTTGTGGTAGATGGGCGAATAAAATGACAATAATTTAAGAAAAACATATTTAACACATGTTATGGAACAAGAAATCTGTACTATCTGCTTTATGTTTATGCTATAAGTGCACTTTATTATTGTTGGTTCTCAAATTCTATTTAAATTGATGTTATTTTCTTTATTTTACATCTGAAGAAAGAGTATTAGAGAAGACGCTAGACCCAAGATGCAGATCCAGTTATTAGATAGATACCCATTTATCTTCCCATGTTTCATTGGCAAAAAGCAAATAATCCTGCTATAAAAGTTTTATGGCTCAAAAATTTGTCAGTTTAATTCACAGACACGAAATGATGATAGAACTGGAAACTACCCCTTCAAAAGGATCCAGCTTAGTCCCTTTATTTTACAAATAAGGATATTGAAGTCCTGTTGAATTTTTAACCAAACAAACAAACAAACTTATCTTTGGTTAGGAAATAAATTTCTGACACAGCTAAAACTAGAAGGCAGCTCTCTTGCCTCCCAATGCAGAGGTCTTTTCACTATATGGCAAGTGTTTATCTTCTTTCCCAAATGCCCTCTATATTATCCAAGTTACCTAAATGCAAGTCTAAAAGATTTTTGGTCTTGTTCCTACTTGCTGATAAATTTTGGATGCATATGCTGATGTCACCAACATGTACTTACTGGAAAAATAACTTGTATTGTCATATCCTTATTAGATTTCCTATTTCTATGACTCATACAGTGAGAACAAATTGCCTGTTTTGAAAATCTTAAGCTAAGAAAAAAATAAATATGGCCCTGAAATTTCTTCTGCAAATTAGAAAGAGTCAAGAAGATATTTCTCACATTGTGACTCCAAAGTTTATACTCAGACTAAAGAACAAATATATTGTCTCGACAAATGGAAACTTACCAAACACAATGAAAACATTTTTGTGACTTTTTTCATTCTAAGACTAAGAATATACATTGTTTATATTGTATTCATTTTCAGAATTGTGAGCTCTCATGATGATTTAGAAACCTAAAGGATATTTAAGATCTTTCATTTGGTAGTACTATTCCATTACCATTGATGTTAACATTTGGCAAATCGGTTAGACTTTTGACAAGTTTTTTTTTTTTAATTGTAATGAAACAAATGAAGAATTAATTGATAGTAGTACAAGATTCCACATCAAGTTAAGGTTTCCATGAAAGTTTTTACTTGAAAAAAAATCATAATCACAAGTCTTTATGTAAATGGAAATAATATAAGCAACTCTCACCTCAGAACACTTTTTGCTAATGAGCCACTTAAAAACAATGTTGCTTGTGCAATAGTGAATTACATAGTTTGATGCAGAAAAAACATAAATTTGCTAGCTACACACATACATAGACAAACAAATATACATATATGTATATATACAGGCATCAGGCACAAAAAATTGAGATAACCATTCTTCATTTTGTTTTCATCATACTTCAAGTTCCTTCTGTTTCACTTATATATGTTATCTTTTATCCACATCTCCATGCACACCCCTTCCATTCGTAAACAATGAATCTAATGTGTTTAGTATAATGTCCTTGAAAAAAACTTCATTTTAAATATATAGTATTGTAATGTTTTATTTACATATGTGAAACATATACAGATATATAATATATATTTACATAAATACATGTATATGTATTTCTCTTTATATTTCTATTTGACAATAATTTCTTTGAGAGCCATCAATACATATGTGACTATTTCTGTTTCTTCCAGTTCCAAGAGACTTTCATTCTTAATAATTCTCAGTATTAAATTAAGAGATATTTGGCAGTCACTATAATTAAGTATTATGCAAAACTTCTGGTCAGTTTTATAATTCTAAAAGTCATGTATGTTAATTAATCCTGTTCATATACATGAATATACATGTATTTACGTAAATATATATTATATATCTCTATATCTTCCACATATGTAAATAAAACATTATAATACTATATATTTAAAATGGACTTTTTTAAGGACGTTATACTAAACACATTAGATTCATTGTATATATGTATATATATACATATACATGTATTTATGTAAATATATATTATATATTATACATATATGTCAAATATATACGAGTATATATACACACATGTGGAATATGTATACACATATGTATATGTGTATATATGTGCATATGTATACATTCCACATATGTATATATGAATGAACATACATACACACATCCGAATGAACAGTCTTGTGCAAAAGCTGCTGTCACATTTCTTAACTTTTTATATCTTAATAAAATATGGCTAAAAGTAACATTTAATAAGGATATAGAATACATGCTTGAACAAATAACACTTAAATATATAGATAACATACTATATCCTTGGACAGAAAAACTGAAAATATAAAGATGTTAATTCTTCAAATTTCAGGTGAAAGTGCCAGTATGAATACCCTGAAACTGCTCACTTTTTCTTGAAACAAAATAAATAATGAAAGAACTATTGAAGGCCGGGCGCGGTGGCTCACGCCTGTAATCCCAGCACTTTGGGAGGCCGAGGCGGGCGGATCACAAGGTCAGGAGATCGAGACCACGGTGAAACCCCGTCTCTACTAAAAATTACAAAAAATTAGCCGGGCGCGGTTGTGGGCGCCTCTAGTCCCAGCTACTCGGGAGGCTGAGGCAGGAGAATGGCGTGAACCCGGGAGGCGGAGCTTGCAGTGAGCCGAGATCGCGCCACTGCACTCCAGCCTGGGCTGGGCGACAGAGCGAGACTCCGTCTCAAAAAAAAAAAAAAAAAAAAAGAAAGAACTATTGAAAATATTTACAAGTGTCTAGTCATTTTCCAAAACTAAGTGAAAAAATTTTGTAAACTCCAAATAGGGAGGAAATTCAAATAGTGCCATAAAGCTGACCACCCTGATTGGAACAAGGCTTCAGTCTGAGAAAGAACAGAGGGCTAAAAAGTGCCTCTGGCAGAAATGGGATCAAAGCTGGCCTTCTAGTATGACCACCTTGTGTTTTCCAGGGGAATTAAATACAAATAGTGATTAACACCTGAATCTTGTTATAGAAATAAATGTATATATTTTCTAGTGAAACCTGTACATATAATTTAAAACTGTAAGAGTGTTTTCAATCAAACAGAAGGCAGGAATTGATTAAAAAAAATACAGAAGAAAGTATGGCTAAAATAAAATGCAAAATCATATGGCAGAAATAAACTCACAATTTCAATATTTACCATAAATATAAATGACTTAAAGTTAACTATTGAAAGTTAAAGAGTATAAGATTAGATTCTTAGGAAGCCAAATCTAAACACATCTATTAGTAAAACAACGGGGTTTTTAGAGGACACAGAAAGAAATAAAACCAATAAAAATGAGGACGGTAGTAATACTCCCCAGAGAGGGCAATAATTCAAATTTCTGGAAACTAAACCATACCCGGAATTTTGTTCAGCTGATGAGTGCATCAGACCATCAGGAACTACGATTGTCTGTGAGCTAGGCTCAGCTTCGTATACATAGGCTAGAGCTGTTCTTCATATGGACTAGATTAGGTATACTTGGGGGACTTCCTTATTTGGAGATAATGGAATTTTTTTCTATTATTATACTTTAAGTTCTGGGGTACATGTGCACAATGTGCAGGTTTGTTACATAGGTATACATGTGCCATGTTGGTTTGTGGCACCCATTAACTCATCATTTACATTAGGAATTTCTACTAACACTATCCCTCTGCAGCCCCTCCACTCCCTGACAGGCGCCGGTGTGTGATGTTCCCCTTCCTATGTCCATTTGTTCTCATTGCTCAACTCCCACTTATGAGTGAGAACATGCGGTGTTTGGTTTTCTCTTCTTGTGTTACTTTGCTGAGAATGATGGTCTCCAGGTTCATCTATGTCCTTGCAAAGGACATGAACTCCTCCTTTGTTATGGCTGCATAGTATTCCATGGTGTATATGTGACACATTTTCTTTATCCAGTCTATCATTGATGGGCATTTGGGTTGGCTCCATGTCTTTACTATTGTGAACAGTGCTGCAATAAACATATGTGTGCATGGGTCTTTTTAGCAGAATGATTTATAATCCTCTGGGTATGTACCCAGTAATGGGATTGCTGAGTCAAATGGTATTTCTAGTTCTAGATCCTTGAGGACTTGCCACACTGTCTTCCACAATAGTTGAACTAATACACTCCCACTAACAGTGTAAAACATTCCTATTTCTCCACATCTGTTCCAGCATCTGTTGTTTCCTGACTTTTTAGTGACTGCCATTTTAACTGGCATGATGGTATCTCATTGTGGTTTTGATTTGCATTTCTCTAATGACCAGTGATGATGAGCATTTTTTCATAAGTTTGTTGGTTGCATAAATGTCTTCTTTTGAGAAGTGTCAGTTCATATCCTTCACCCATTTTTTGATGGGGTTGATTTTTTCTTGTAAATTTGTTTAAGTTCTTTGTAGATTCTGGATATTAGCCCTTTGTCAGATGGATAGATTACAACAATTTTCTCCCAGTCTGTAGGTTGCCTTTTCACTCTGCTGATAGTTTCTTTCGCTGTGCAGAAGCTCTTTAGTTTAATGAGATCCCATTTGTCAATTTTGGCTTTTGTTGCCATTGCTTTTGGTGTTTTAGTCATGAAGTCTTTGCCCATGCCTATGTCCTGAACAGTATTGCCTAGGTTTTCTCTTAAAGTTCTTATGCTTTTAGGTCTTACATTTAAATCTTTAATCCATCTTTAGTTAATTTTTGTATAAGATGTAAGGATGGGATCCAGTTTCAGCTTTCTGCATATGGCTAGCCAGTTTTCCCAGCACCATTTATTAAATAGGGAATCCCTTCCCCATTGCTTGTTTTTGACAGGTTTGTCAAAGATCAGATTGTTGTAGATGTGTGGTGTTATTTCTGAGACCTTTGTTCTATTCCGTTGTTCTATATATCTGTTTTGTTTATATGTCATCTGTCCCAGGACACCCTCTGAGACATTTTTCCCATTTAATGGCAGTCCTTTCTGCAAATGATTTTTTAAAAAGAACTTTTAAAAAAGTAAATCTTTAAGTATTTCTTGCCTTCACATGGCTGAGCCCTCACATTTAAACATAATTTAGCTATAGGTAAAATTCTAGCTCCAAAGATCATTTCTTCAGAATCTTTATAATTAATCCCTTATCTTCTTGTTTCTAGTGCCTCTGTTGAGAACATTGCCATCAATCTAATTATGTTCTGTTTGTGGGTGATCTTGTCTTTTTTACTAGAAACTTTTAGAATTTCTCTTGGTCTTTGTTGTGTGTATATTACACTCCAGTCTATCTAGATGGGGGCTTTTTCATCTTTTCTGCTTGACACTGCATCATGTCTGTGGTAAGCATTCATTATTTTCCTTTAGATCTTTGAGACTCTTAGTTATGTTTTCTTCAACGATTCTTCTGATCATTTTTTTTTTCAACTTTTCTGGGTCTGTAACTATTGCCACAGCTACTCTTAAACTCAAACCGTGTTAACATTTTAAAATATTTTACATCTTACCATTCCTGCAATTGCTTCCTACAATTGCTCTTCCATTTCCCAAATTCATTTGTATAGTAGTTCTGGATTGTTTCTGCTTAGCTCATGTGTAGTGTACCTTATTTCAACTATTGTAATTGTTTTTACCAGTATACCTTCTTTTTGTTTGTTGCTTTTTGTTTGTTTGTTTGTTTGTTTGAGATGGGGTCTCACTCTGTCACCCAGACTGGAGTGGAGTGGTGTGATCACAGCTCACTACAGCCTCATCCTCCCCAGGCTCGTGTTATTCTCCCACCTCAGCCTCCTGATTAGCTGGGACTATAGGTGCACACCACCATGCTCATCTAATTTTTTAATTTTTTTGTAGAGACAGGGTTTCACCACATTGCCCAGGCTGGTCTTAAACTCCTGGGCTCAAGTGTTCCACCCACCTCAGCCTCCAAAGTACTAGGATTGTAGGTGTGAGTAACCGTGCCTGACCTATTACCAGTATACCTTCTTAAGGTACAGTTCTTAGTGACCATTCCCTTTTCAATTATCAGTAGCTCCATCAATATAGTTTTCTTGTGTCTTTTTCTCTTTCTTAAAAATCCTTGATTTACTTGCTCTATTAATGCAGGGTTTTCCAGTATAATATATATTATATTTTTGTGATTCCTCTTCTATTGGTTGTGCTTCTGTATATCTGGCTATTTATTCTGTGTGAATATTTCCCCTGAAGATTTCAGCTACCTTGACTATTCTTAGAAAGAATATGAGGGCCAAGAGGTAGCCCCAGCTTGAGATATTTTGATGGGTTTGGAAGGGCAGCAGGCCCCAGGAAGACATTCCCAGAACATCATAAACTGGGTTTGAGATTCTATTTCTTCTCTCCTCATTAAGCAACTCTGACCCTCAGAGAACTTCCATAGCTATCCCTGACACTGCTCTTTGTTGAAAGAGTTTTTTTCGGCTGATTTTCATTTCCAAGTTGCAGAATAGGAGTAGAGCGAGAGAGGAAAGAAGAATCAGTAGCAGGTGGTCTTCACTCACCAGCTATATCCTTGGCAAAGGCTGCTTCATTGGCCCTGCTGCTTTTCTACTTTGAAATAGTAACCTAGCAGTGAGTGATTCCCACAGGAAATATGGCAGAGAAGCAAGCACTCAAAAGCACCTCCATTTTATTTCCCTCTGAGAGTGGCCCTAAGCCTGATTCCGTTCCTGACTTCCATTGCCCTTTTGTTGGGCTTTAACAGCATTTAGCTCTGTTCACTTCCTCAAGTATTTCTCACAGCTTTACCTTAGTTCTTCAAGTCAATATACGTTTTCCCTACTTCTGTGGTATTTCTAGGTTGGACTGGGGAAATTAAGTCAGCAGATGGTGATATAATCTCCTTGTTAGTAACTGAAAGTCACAGTCAAGTTTTACACATAAACCGGCACACACACTCACACACACACATTTAGGAATGGATATTGTAACATTACTATGAGGTAGAAAAAGAGAACGAGAAGCAATTAAAACGTCTAACTGTAGGGTTGTAGTTAAGTTAGCTTAAATTCAGTCACTAGAATAAGATAAAGATTTTAATATCCAAGTGTTAGTACAAATAACTCAAAAAACATTATTAAAGTGGAAAAAATCAAAGTGCAGAACACTATGATAAATGTGGAAGATGAAAGATATATACTGATAAAGGTACTTTAAAATATATGTATGGCCGGGCGCGGTAGCTCAAGCCTGTAATCCCAGAACTTTGGGAGGCCGAGACGGGCGGATCACGAGGTCAGGAGATCAAGACCATCCTGGCTAACACGGTGAAACCCCGTCTCTACTAAAAAATACAAAAAACTTGCCGGGCGAGGTGGCGGGCGCCTGTAGTCCCAGCTACACAGGAGGCAGGAAAATGGCATAAACCCGGGAGGCGGAGCTTGCGGTGAGCTGAGATCCGGCCACTGCACTCCAGCCTGGGCGGCAGAGCGAGACTCCGTCTCAAAAAAAAATAAAAATAAAAATAAATAAATAATAAATAAATAAATTAATTAAATTAAATAAAATATATGTATATATCCAGAAAAAAAAAATCAACTGTACTGACTCTATGGGGAATGGTCTCTGTAGAGAGGAGTTTATATATTACCACGTAATTTGAAAATTTAAATGCACATACATATGAGTTTTTAAGCTTTAAAATTTATTTTTCTAATACCACATAAAGAGAAATGTTTTATAAGTATTGTATACATTCTCACACATGTGTGCACAGACACATTCTTATTTAGAATTTTATATTCAAATGGAAGATATTGCATAGGATTGTATTAAAACTGCTATGCTAATAGATAAAAATCGTAGTAAGAGATGTTAAACAGAAAGACAGTTTAAAAATATTATTTAAATGATTATGTTACAACAACGCATATTTATTTGATGAAAAGTTATTAAAGATTAATGGAAGCTAATACTTTCATTTTAATTATATGTTCAAATTTCATACCAAATAATTTATTCATCTTGTGTAAAATCCATGTAGAGAAACAGTCTGCGTGCTAACATAAATGAGTTTGTGAAAAGTGTCAAGTGATATTATCGAACAGAAAAAAAAAAAAAGATTTGTTGAGATTAGAGAAACCGAGGCATCAGTTGTCAGTTCATCTATTTAGAAAAGGTAGACAGAAGAGAAGACAAAAGCCAATATTCAAATTATCTGCATGATTTGTTCTTTTTTTGACTACAAATTGTCAATGTGAGAAGGATGTGAGAAAAGACAGTAAAATCAAAACGTCACTTTTTGTTAGCAGATTAAAATCCCATTTTTAATGGTATGGGAGCTATAGGGAGCTGTAACAATGGAGCCACACTTACCTCCATTGGCTTGTCAGTTTCCATTTTGAAGTATTGTTTTTAATGACCCATCTAGAGAGTCTGGTTTTAAAGAACATGAATATATTTAGGTGTTTCATCTATCAAAAACTCACTTGTTCTTTCATGATCAGACTGTATTGTGTACGTGTGGTGGACCTTGACAGATAGTGTCAGTGTGGTGGACCTTGACAGATAGTGTCAGTTAATACTAAAGCTATGTCTACATGCATAATAATACAACGTTACCAAAAAAAAAGTTCTGACTTTAATCAGAAGTCAAATCAATTAGTGCTATCCTGCTGTATGCTGATTCAATCAGAACCTATATACTTCGAGTTTTCACACTAATTTCACTGATGTGAAATGAATGAATTTGAATGAAAGCAATAGTTATGGATTCTCAAAAATGTTTGCAAACACAAGTAGACAATAAAATTAAAATTAAAATAACTCTAAAGTCAATTCATTTTCTTAGAGTGTATTTATAGGTGGAGGAATAGGAATAGATTTTTTCCTGATAAGTTTCTCTCCTGCTTTCTCCTATTTCAGGTTTTAAGAGGTTAAATATTCTGGTAACTGCATTCAATTATCTACTTTTTAATTATATTTAGGTATTTATATATTTATTTATTAGACACAGGGTCTCACTCTGTCACCCAGGTTTGGGTGCAGTGGTGCAATCAGGGCTCACTGCAGCATTGACCTCCCAGGCTCAAGTGATCCTCCCACCTCAGCCTCCCAAGTAGCTGGGAATACAGGTGCACACCACCATACCTGACTAATTTTAAAAAATTTTTTAGCGTTAATGGTCTCCCAGTGTTGCCCAGGCTGATCTCAAACTTCTGGGCTCAAGCAATCCTCCCTCCCAAAGTGCTGGGATTACAGATGTAAGCCACCTCACCCAGCCCAATTATTTACTTTATTTTAGAATCTTGAGAAGTTTGAGTTTTGAAGAATGAACCAAACATAGAGAGAAATGCAGACTTCAAAGATGAGAAAATCTAGTCAATAACAGAGGAATGGAGTGGTGATAGAGAAACAGTAAAAATGAGAAAGAGAGAGAGAAAGAAATAAATACAGATTTTGAAATTCCCAGAAAAACATTTAAACAACCACCCTAGCCTTGTCTGAAGCCAGAAAAATTCCTGGGCTTTTAAATCTATGAGCCATTAACCCAAGTATAATCACCTAAACCTGTATATTTATTTTTAGTTTGATTTTAATTGATACATAATAATAACACATATGTATGGGTTACTTGTGATATTTTGATACATGTATGCAATATGTAATAATAAAATCGGACTAATTGGGATATCCATCACCTCAAACATTTACCATTTCTTTGTGTTGGGAACATTAAAATCCTCTCTTCTAGCTATTTAAAAATATACTGGCCAGGTGCAGTGGCTCACGCCTGTAATCCCAGCACTTTGGGAGGCTGAGGCAGAAGGATCACAAGATCAGGAGTTTGAGACCAACCTGGCCAATATGGTGAAACCCCCTCTCTAATAAAAATACAATAATTAGCTGGATGTGGTGGCAGGTGCCTGTAGTCCCAGCTATTCGGGAGGCTGAGGCAGGAGAATTGCTTGAACCTGGGAGGTGGAGGTTGCAGTGAGCCGAGATTGCACCACTGCACTCCAGCCTGTGCCACAGAGTGAGACTGTCTTAAAAATAAATAAATAAATAAATAAATAAATAAATAAATAAATAAATAAAAATAAAAATATACTATAAATTATTGTTATACATAATCACTCTACTGTACTGTAGAACATCCTACTGTACCATAGAACTAAGTCCTTCTCTCTAATTTTGTATCCATTAATGGCCCCTCCTTGTTCTCCTCTCTTCCCTCCCCTTCTCAGCCTCTGGGAACTATTATTCTACTCTCTACTTCTACTTCTCTTCTATATACTCTCAACTTTTTCTTAGCTCCTACGTATGAGTGAGAACATGAGGCTGAAGCTCTGCTCCAAAAGTGTAGATAACTGAAGTTGCTCCCCAACTGTGCTGAACTGTTGGGAGTTCGCCACTTGCCACTATACCTCAAGATACGGGATCAACTTTATTTCCCTTGTTAAGTCAAAGGGCGATAGTCTTCATAGTTACGTAGTTAGAATGGGGAATGGATCCCCTGCAAGGATGCCTAAGCACTCACTGTCATAGTGTTCAGTGAAACAGCTTTTTGAATATGCTCACAGTTCTTCTTCTCTGGGGTGTGCACACACTGCTAACTGCATGTAGTTAGTTCCGGTGTCATCCACCAGAATATACTGAGAACTTCCACTATTCTCTAATGCTTTTCGAAAAATTTTCTGTACCATTTTCACACATACGACCTGCCATTGTAGCTTTGCCAGGCCTTACTTTCCTCTCTTTCTCATGTTCCTTATCTGCAAAGCAGGGGTAGTCATATACTTACTACCTTGTGGACAAGAATGAACTGAGTTAATACACGTGAAGTACTTAGAACAATGTCTGGTATATAGTAAGAATTCAATAAGTGTTAACTATTACTACTATTATTTTATTGGTGTTACTACTTTGGTTTGGTTTTTGTTGTTGTTGTTAATTGTGAACCCCTGGAGTTCAAGAGATCTTAACCTGGGTTCTCTAGAACACAGGGCCTGAGGCCAACTCTGTGATAGTGATTTATTTGGGGGAAGGAAGTTCAATATCAAGAAATCAAGAATAAAGAAAAAGGAAAATATGGAAAGGAAAGAGAGGAAGAAAAGGTAACAAATGAAAAGGGAGTGTGCTAAACAGCTGTACAAAGCTTCACAGCTTAGTTGGTTTCTTCAGACATCTCTAGAAAGTCCTTGCAAATTGCATCTTGAAATATTAAGAGAGGAAGACAGAACTTGTATCAATTGCCTCCCCTTAGCCAAAGCTTGTTATACATTGTGTCAACCCTTACACCTTCCGGGTTGTACCCCCAGCTCCTTTGGAAAATGACAAGAAAGATGCTTAAATAGCAGCAGCAGCAGCAGCTCCCCAAAGTACAGGACACAAATAAGCCAGTAAACCAGGGACAGTCTTCCCTAGCTCACCTTCAGCCTGCAGTTGGGCAAGACCTGGGGGGCTAGTATGTCCGGATGGGTGTTGAGTTAATTACAGGACATTTTGAATTTCAGCAGCAGTAGCAATCCCTGAGATAGAAGGCAAGAGGTACACCCCACAAGGTGGAGATAAAGCATAGTGTGTTGTGTCTTAGGCTAGAGTGACATGACAGAATTAACATATACCATGTTAACCATGAATCCTACATAATGGCCAAAGGACTAAAAGAGCCTCCCTTAATAAATAACAAAACTATTTGGTTATGACTGCAAGAATGCAGTTGGGGCCAGGTGATCTTCCTGAAGGGACATCAGAAGCATCAAACAGCAAGAATGGCCAGACAAATCTGGAAAGTCAAAGAAACGGGTCCAGGAAAATCAGACGAGGAAACTGAATGCTAATTGTGGCTTCTGCCAAAAAAATTGTTTGTACTTTATAATGAAAGAAGAGAGAAATTTTCTCTTCCAGAGCTCTCATTCATCTCTAAAGAGTAATTGTGGGGAAATCTACCTGGGTCAAATATCCACCTATGGGTAGTTCTATTTAAGGGAATGGGGCTTTCTTGCCAACCAGATTGATTTGTGTGCTCAAATTGAAGAACACAGAATCCTGGACTGACAAACACACGTAGAAAGGTAGTGCTTAAATGAAAGGGATGTAATGTAAAACAACAAAATCTATGGTTAATCTCTTCTCTCTCCCTCTCAAAATTTTGTTTATATTTCTGTATTTTCAAACATCCGTATGTGTTTATTGAATGTATTTACTCTAAAATTATTTATTAAAAGAAGTTAGTGGGTCCTTGTTACATTAACAAGTCTTTCAGGAAATATTCTATTATTATTTTTTTGGATTATATTGTCTTTTAATCATATCCTAGAATAAATATAGTGGTGCTGTTAGATTTCCTGTATCTGGCCTTAGTATTTTCTGTATTTTTACATTTTGGTTTTTCTTTATTTTCAATTTTCATTGGATTCTGGGAAAAATTTTCCAACTCCATCCTTCAGCTCAATAATATTATCTTCAGACACGTCCATTCTGCTATTCGGCATATCTATAGAGATTTTAATTTTGGCAATCATTTTGAAACTATTTTTCTTATGCTACAAAGGTTATACCCCAATGTATCACTATAAGTTTACTAGGTATTTCTATTATCAGCCTTATTATTTGACCTCCTTTATTATCTCTGTTTCCTTGGGGATTATTTATCAAATAATAATGGAGATTTCATAATGATGGAGATTTCAGTCATCATGAGTTGAACTACTGTTTCATTATTGTTCTCATGTTACAGGTATTTTATCTCTTAATCATTATATTGGTGTCTTCTATTAGCACTGTCATTTAGAGAATACTTCTGTTTGTTCAGGCTGATAAATATCTTTTGTTTAGAATGTTAGATTCTATTGAAAACCTGTTAATGTTTACTGATTGTTGGTTATTTATTTCTTTTTCTAAGTAAGAATCTAGGTTTATATATATATATATAATATGCATAATATATATAATTTATACTATTATAAAGTGATTAGCTAACTGGAGAGTATTTCCTTAGCACAAGCTAAGCACAACCAATAAATGCTGATTCTGAATAAAGGTGCTCAGATTTTAGGGTCTGTGCAGATGAGAAGAGTATATGAGTAGCTTGAGTTTTAATTGTGTGAGCTCTTTCTGCTTTCCTCTTTGTTCTTTGTCTACAGTCTTTTAGTCTCCTTCAGCATATGTCCCGCTGCCTTTGTACAACTCTAGCTGAGTTTGGTCCTGGGGCAAATGCCATAGCAACTGCTATGAAAATGAATCCTAGTGCGGCTGTCCTACTGCCCTTTAACTCAGTATGACCTGATAACTACATCATTGATCACTGTCTTATCCCCTGTGCATCACTCCTTGGAATATTTTCGTGTTTGGTTTCCTGTGAAAATGTACTTATTTGAAAGCTTTATCTGTTTCCTGCTTAAGATTGTAAATCCTTATTTTCTGTGGTGTTTTACCACCAGTCAGATCCCACTTGCATTGTACCTTCCAGAAACTCCAAAATATTCTGGTTTGCTTTTGACAATTATTTTGGCTTTCCAGAAATATGTGGTTTTCTTCTCATTTTTATATTTATCCTGTCGTATAAGCAGGGTTCGGGAAGAGTAAGAGGGCTAAGTAATTGTGTTCAATAGGCATCATGAGGCAATACATTCTGATTTAACTTTGAAATGCCTCAGACTGTTCTTTTAAACAAGTACCCAACAGTAAACATGTGTGAGGAATTTTTGTAACCTAAATAAAGATAAAATTTTAATTTCTAGATTTTCTGTTTATTATATTTAATATTAATTTACAATTAAGTAAACTGATAGAATATTTTAGTTTATCATTTCTCCTTTGTGCACAGTCATCCTCACCAGCAGAATCACAATCAGTGGGTACAAACGGGTATCATTTCACCACAAATGGTTGCCATTATATTGTCAAAGCACAATTCAACAACTATTTATTTATATCTATACAAAAATGTAATTATAAATATTCCAGTTTTGACAACTGAATAAAAAAAAGATTGAATATCAACGATTTTTTTTTTACAAAGTATCTTATAAATCCAGCAGATAGGAACAAATCAAATTTCTCTTTGGATCTGGACTTCAACAGTTCAATTTGCATGCTGCTTAAAATATCTTAAAGAATAACTGGAAAATCTTTTTAGAATACATTTAGAAGACAAAAGTTATAGCAAAATGGAAATACATGAAAAACAATGTCTTGCATTCAACTGAAAAACAAAAACTTAAACTTTTATGGAGGAACTGCATTGATTGAAACGTTTATGGAGGAACTGCATTGATTTTCTTTCAATGTTGTAGTAGAAGATTTGTGTTTTGAGAAGTTGACTTCTCACATGCTGTATTCCATTTATTCTAGGAACTATATCACTAACACTGAGCAGAATAAAATGGATTGTATTTTCTGTGGGAACAATTTTGTAATTTGATAATTTCAGTTTGAATTTAAGACTATGGATTCAAAATTAAAGAAGTCATAACAGTAAAAATAGTAATGCAAATTTCTATTAATCAAGATATTAATATCACTAAAATGATAGAGAATTATAATACATATAACAACTGAAGAATCTCCAAAACATTTTGATAAGTCAATGAAGCCAGATGTAAAAGGCAACATACTATATGATCCTACTTGGGTGAGATAGTAAAAATAGAATAACTGTAGATGGAATTTTGGAGAGATAAAAATGTTTTACATTAAGATTCAGGGATAGCTCCATGACTTTATACTTTCGTCAAAGCTCATTCAATTGTACACTTAAATTTGGTAAATTTACAGTATTTAAGTTACACCTCAACCAATATGAAAATAATTTTTTTTTTTTTAATTCCCATTCATGGCTTATCATTCGGACAATAAAGACCAAATCCTTTAACATGCCTAGAGACGGATTTGCATTTCTGTTTCATGTCATTCCTGAGACTCATCTTACTTAGTGCTCTCTTTTGTGGTTTGTGCTCCTGTAGTACCAGTCCTCCTCCTCCCCATTATTATAGGTAGAAATGTGGTTACCTCTTCCTGAAAAGTATGAGAGCAAAAGTCACTTCCACAGGATTCTTCCCTAACCACCTATATTAAGTTAGATCTCCTTGTAAAAGACCCTCGACACCCCTCTTTTCCCTCTGGAATGTGTTCCATAATTAACTTGTATAAATTTTGCTTTTGTTAGTTCTGTACACCTTCCTACAACATACATTTACAATGATAAGAGTAGAAGGTTTGGTAATGTAAAGCAAGGCTAATGAAAGCATAAATTTGTTAGCATGAAACCACCCAAGAAGAAGCTAATCTTTGCTGTGTGAAAGGTTTATCTTGAGGCTAAATTACTGAGGATTCCTCTCCTTTTCCTCCCATTTCCTACTCTGGGGGCCCTATGTGGAAATAGATAAGTAACATAATTCACACAAGAAACTGAGCAAAAAAAAAAAGCAGGTGGTGGGGGAGGTGGGAGTTAAGAAATAAGAAATGAATGTAGAGAGTGCCCGAGGAAGATACTTTTTGTTCTGGCAACAATGGAGTGTTGGTTGTATTGGGGCATCCCCAGAGTCAAGAATGAAGGCCACTTGCCCATTGAAGAAGCAGCAGACATGTGATACCACTGAATAGAGTCAAATATTTGACTCTCCATCCACTTATGATTGTGTGTGGAGTGGATAAAAAAGTAACATTCAAAGGGAAGAAGTGTGTGGACATTGTGCAGGATTTCCTTTTTGTGTGTGTCAAGCAATGTGAATGTGATGAAATGTATTATTTCTCCCTTGAATAATAAAGAAGGTGGAGCAGAACCTAAGGTTATTAAATAATTATTTGTAAAACGAATATATTGTTATTTATCTCCCTGACGATATGGACTCAATCTTTATTGTTTGCTATGGTGTATTGTACTCCATGCCTAGCACCTTTGTCCTGCCTACAGTAGACACTAATCAATGAATAATAATTAAATTAACAAATTATATTTTAAAGGACTAGGGGTCATTTTTAACACTTCTTGAACTGTGCTTCTCGTTCCATTGCTGGATTACACTCTGAAGGCTTAAACTTGTCTCTCTACTGAGTAATTAACAAAAGATATGGTGAGTGAAAGCAAGTCTAGTTTTATTTCGTTATGATTCAATTGTGTCTGTGATTGGGCAAGTCAAAACCTGTCAGCTTTGATACTTATTTAAATATTCAGGAGATATATTATTCTAATTAAACAAGTTAAACAAATAAACAGTACCTCTGAAAAATCAGTGCAAATATATAGTCTGAAAAGGACAAGAATTAACTGACTTGTGTTTTGAATTATGCCTTTATAGTATGCATATTTTGTTGCAATTAAAATATCTTTCTTAAGTGGTATGTAAAATGTTACATTTTCAGCAGCAGGAACTGATGTTATTTTGCAGAAACTATAAATATTTTTTAAATGGAAATTTTGTAGTATGGAAAATTGAAGAAATTATTTTAGTTTTCAACATTAAGATTTTCTTTGTGTAGCTCAAAAATGATGAAAATAAGCAAATTTGTAAGATACTATCTAATACTCTTGCCCTCTCCCAGAGTACCATTAAAATTACGGTATGTATGTTTTCTAAAAAGGCAAAATCAAACAAAACAAAAATATAAATTAATATAATCATGGCCAGAGAGAAGAGGAAGAGGATCAAGACTCAAGCAGAGGGGTATATTATCAGAATAGCAAAAACTGAATCCTAAACCTGCAGTTGGATCCCTCAGTGAGGATGCATTTAGTTTTGTAAGAAATATACACACCGTATTCCAAAGTAGCTGTTCCATTTTTTATTCCCAGCAGCAATAAATGAGAGTTCCTGCTGTTTCACAACCTTGTTGGCATTTGGTGTTGTCAATGTTCTGGATTTGGGCCATTTCAAAGGTGTGTAGCTCATTGTTGTTTTAATTTGTATTTCCCCATTGACATATGCTGTAGAGCGTCTTTTTAAATACTTATATTCCATATATATATCTCTTTTGGTGAAATGTATGTTCAGGTCTTTGGCCCATTTTTAAAAATCAGTGTTTTTTTGTATTGTTGAGTTTTATGAGTTCTTGGTATATTTTGGATAACATTTCTTTATCAGATATAACTTCTGCAAATATCTTCTAGTCTGTGGCTTGTCTTCTTATTCTCTCGACATGCATTTTGCAGAGCAGAAGTTTTTCATTTTTATGAGGTTCAGCTTATCAATTATTTATTTCATGGATTGTGCCTTTGCGATTGTATCTAAAAAGTTATCTCAATGCACAAGGTGATGTATGTTATTACCTCTGTTGTCTTTTAGAAGTCTTATGGTTTTCCATTTTATATTTAGGTCTATGATCCATTTGAATTAATTTTTGTGAAGGATGTATGGGCCATGACTGAATTCATTGCTTTATATCTGAGTATCCAGTTCTTCGAACACCGTTAGTTGAAAAGACCATCCTTCTTCCACTGTATTGCCTTTGCTCCTTTGTCAAACATTAGTTGACTAATGTGTGTTTAGTTTTGGTGTGTCTTTTATGTTCCATTAATTTATTCATCTATTCTCTTGCCAATGTCATACTTTCTTGATTGCTGTAGATTTATAGTGTTGTTCTTCTCTTTTAATATTGGCTATTCCGTGTCTTTTGCATCTCTGTATAAACATCACAATCTGTTTACTGATATTCACAATAGAACTTCTGGGATTTCGATTAGGATTGGATTGAATCTACAGATTGAATTAGAGAGTACTAACTTTTTGACAATATTGAGTCTTTCTAACCGTGAAGATGAAATATCTCTCCATTTATTTTGTTCTTGTTTGATTTACTTTATCAGAGCTTGGTAGCTTTCCTCATGTAGACCTTATGCATATTTTGTTAAATATATATCTAAATATTTTGTTTTATGGGGGATTCTAATGTAAATCATGTTAAGTTTTAAATTTCAAATTTTACTTGTTTATTGCTGGTATACCAGAAAGTGATTGACTTTGTATATTAATGTTATATCCTGCAAACTTGCTTTAATTTCTTATTAGTTCCAGGAGGTTTGTTTTTTTGTAAATTCTTTTGGATTTTCTAAAATAATGTCATCTGCAAACAAACACACCTTTATTTTTTCCTTCCCAGTCTGTACACCTTCTATCTTCTTTTCCTGTCTTATTGCATTAGCTAGGACTTCCAATTCAATGTTGAAAAGAAGAGGGAAGAGGGGACATCTTTGCTTTCTTTCTGATCTTAGTGAGAAAGTTTCTAGTTTCTCAACATTAAGTATGATATTACCTGTAGATTTAGTAAATATTCTTTATTTGTTTGAGGAAGATACTCTTTTTTTCTTAGTTTGCCAAGAGGCTTTGTCATGAATGGGTGCTGGATTTTGTCAAACACTTTTCCAGAATATACTGATATTATCTTGTTAATTTTCTTCTTTAATCTATTGATGTGATGAATTACATTACTTGATTTTCAAATGTTAAACCAGTCTTGCATACTTTTAATAAATCTCACTTGGTAATGGTGTATAACTATTTTTATGCATGCTGGATTTAACTTGCTAATATTTTGTTGAGGATTTTTCATTCATTCTCATAAACCTGCAGGAAAAAGTCAACAACCTATACAATTAAGTCTGCAAAACTTCCAAAATGCTCTAAGATTGGCAATACTGGGTACCTTTAGTAATTAGAGGTCAGGAAGGAATAATGTTGATTAGTTAAATGTCTGACTGAGCAAATATTAGATCCCTGCTTCCTCTTGACCTTTTTTTCTAGCCAGGTAATTTTGAGGAACATACTCTTTTTTTCTTAGTTTGCCAAGTTTTCTTAGTTTTCTTAGTTTTCTTCTTCTTCACCACAGAAGAAAAGTACACGTTTATTTTTGTGAGAGTATAAAACCAAGAACATCACGTTCCTGGGTTTCCCTGTGTACTTTTTGAGGACAAACATGCCATGTTTACAAGTAAGAGATTATGTGCATATATGCATATCAGACGCTGAGCACCTTTCCCCTTTACATTGTCAACTATGTTACTGGAAAGCTGAAAGCCAGGTTTCTCCCTCTAGACAGGAGAGAAAAAAGTCTTTCCAGAGTGATTTTGACAGCCCTTAGAATACAGACCAAAACACATTGACCCTCAAGGGGATTCCTTAAGAAAACTTCCATTGCGTTGTTATTATGGTAAGGTTCACAATCAACAATATTTGTGCTCAGAGATATCAGATTTTTTAGTGTTCTATTCTTAAGGACTTACAGACAACTGAGGCTTATTAGACAACTGAGGAAAACCCACAACCAGAAAGACAGATACCAAATGCAAGAGATGGACACAATAAACAAATGCAAATCAACAAATATATTAAACATACACAAAACAAGCATGGACAAAGCACCTATAGAATGAAGCAAACTTTAAAACATATATCAAAAATATTGTTACAGGGTTAGAAGTGTATCATATCATGATGTATGAAAGATAGGGTGCCATAGCTGGGAACATTTAAGTTAATAACAATTTTAAAGAATACTAGATTGCATAAATTAAAGAAAATTATTCAATAGAAACCTTGAAAGTAAAAATGAGGAAATTTTGTAGTAAATTAATCAAAAAGACAAACTGATACAAATATATAAGATAAAATATAATTAAAAGACTATTTTAGGATACCTAATATATAACTAATAAAAGTTTCAGAAAGAAAAGACATCAGAAGAAATCAGAGGGGAAAGAACAATCAAAGAAATAATTCATAGAAAATTTGCCAGAATTGAAAGATTCGTATCAGAATCACAGATTGAAAGTATACAAAAAGTACCTGCATCAAAGCATATCATGGAACAATTATAAAATCTTACAAAGAAAAAGAAGTTATATTGGCCTCAGACTTCAGAGTCATATAGAAAGGAAAAGGACACTGGGACAATGACTTTAATAACTTCCAGCCTAAAATTTGACATCAATTAAATTACCAATGAAGGGTGACGGCAGAATTAAAGATATTTTTATATAATTATGAGCACAAATATTTCCTCTCCATGGATTAGTTTCCTGATAAAGATACCTGAGGACAGAGCCAGCAAACCAAGTAAGTAAAAAACAAAAAATAATTATATGGATAAAATAAATTGAATATCTAAAATAGCAAAAAGATAGAGGGATTCACAGATGAAAACTGCTCATCTGATATAGAAAGTATAATTGTCAGTGCAAATTGGGTCATATTTGCACGTTCCCGAGAGGTTTTTACAAGAAAATTAATTTGTTATAAAACTTGATGAGTCTGAATGCATTCAAATGTTTAGATAATTGACAATTTAGTTCAACATTAAATTAGTGCTAAGAAAATAGAAAAAAGACTAAAAACAATAACAACAAAAACAGACAATTAAGAATTAATTCCATGGGAGAAAATCAGGCAGAAAAAAAGAATTTTCACTAGTCACTAAATCTGTTCAAAAATAGTTAGTTCTTTCATTCTGGGTGCACAGCAGTCAGGGAACTTCTCCACTCACTTTAACTCAGAGTGGCAATGTGACTTGATTTGCCCAAACTAATATGAGAAGTGATGCATGTTACTTTTAGGCAGAATCTTTGAGACCCAGCCTGTTCCTTTTATTCATACAATCAAGTAAAGGCAGGCAGTAGGATGAACAAATCCCTAAGGCCATCATGATGTCCTTGTCTGAGTGACAGCCGTGACAATATGGAGAACAGTCTCAGCCAACGGTCAGAGGACATGCACAATGAGTGTAAAATAAGCCTTTGCTCTGTTGAGCCTCTTTTTCTGAATTACTTTCAATTGTAGTACAATCTAGTCTATCCCAACTCAGACAGAATTTGTTCAGAAGTGAGGTTTTAGCATTAAAAAAATTAAAATACGTTGCAAAGGCTTTAGGATTGGGAATGAGATGGAGAGAAATATGTATCAAGCTTGTAAATTAAACAATTTATATTACCCTATGTCAAAATATTTGGTAACATTGTTACTTATGATACCTTAAAAGGCAGATAAGATTTAAATATCCTGTAATTTTAGGAAACATGTTAGAAAGTTAAATATTGATGGCTTGAGTTTATTATTATTGCCTGCATTTTAAAAAGTACTACAAGGAAGTGAGGAAGTAAAGGAAAACTGGCTGGTTTCCAAGGATATATGAAAAGAAATAGCAAGAGTTCAGAATTGCCGGGTTGGAAGCCACAGCGAATTCTCATCCTTACCCAGTAAATGGTAAAACTTAGAATGTGTCTGGCTAACAAAGGCCAATTAGGATTTAGTTTTATGGCAATGATAAAATCAATGATACAACTGTTATACTGATTGTTACAATGTCTGACTAAATTAAGATGCTTCCCAATGAATCCTTTCAGCTGGAAGAAAGCGTCAAAAAGTTAACTCTCTCCTGACAACTTGTTCAGTCAAGGTAACCATAACTCAGAGAGAGAGAGAGAGAGAGAGAGAGAGAGAGAGAGAGAGAGAGGAGAGAGAGAAGAGAGGAGAGAGAGAGAGAGAGGAGAGAGGAGATAGAGAGAGAAAAATGTTGGAAAAGGAAGGATGAAAAGAGCTTGGTCTCAAAAAATTGTAGACGTGATGGGCACATGGTTTGAAATAAAATATATAAGCATCTGAATAAATTTGTAGGAGGTATAGTCAAAAGAAAAATTCATGACAGGGAAACAGGCCGGGAAAAATCTTCATTTCCCAAAGAGTGCATATATTCCAATACCCATTCCATGCATAGCCTAAGAAGATAATAAAAAATAAGGGGCTTACCCAAGGTTGGAAGTATGGGCCATGGAGACCAATGGGCTGAACCGCTCAAGGAAGACTTCACTCCCTATTCTCATAACTTTTGCCTGAGAGGATTTAGAATGCCTTTAAATTAATGACCGCTGTGTGTCTCTCCTTGTTCTTGTTTCTGAAAGCGTTGATTGAGTCATTCCATTTATATTCTACAATTCTATATTGGCTGTGTGTGTGTGTATGTGTGTATGTATGTGTGGGTGTGTGTGTGTGTGTAGGTGAGTGGACATGTTTAGTGAAGCTGATAATTTGCTTTTGTTTTTGGTGTTCATAGGTTTCATAACTGGGAGAAGTGATATCTGTACCAGATGTACACTATCACGAGATTCCTTACTTCATGCTTAATGCTATGAATGACAAGAGTTTTTGAGTTTTATCCCTTGGAAAAAAAAAGGAGTGAACTCTCAGTGACTGCAGTGTGTCTCTCATTTTCCCACAATTGAATGACAATACTCTTACACTGAGTCTACACCTATCCCAACATTGTAGATTGAGTATATGGAGTGGGGCATGTTTTGAACAAATTGAAGGATACCAAAAGAACTATATTTAGAGAATTACACCTGAGGAATGGGAACCTCATCTACAGCTAGGCCAGATTTACATAATGAAATCCTACTTCTCAGTCCCAAGCCTGGTGCTGTAATGTGATGAGAATTTGGGGATGTGGGGTTGCCCTGAGGGGTGAGCCTATTTTAACAATGGTAGAAACATAAATAATTTGTACAGGATAAACTGGAGACTTTAAAATAATGCATAGAAATTCTTTGTTACTTCTACTTTGAGTCTTGATGGGCTTTTGATTTTTTTGACCAATACAATATAGAGCAAAAGATGCTGGCCGGGCGCGGTGGCTCAAGCCTGTAATCCCAGCACTTTGGGAGGCCGAGATGGGCGGATCACAAGGTCAGGAGATCTAGACCATCCTGGCTAACACGATGAAACCCCATCTCTACTAAAAAATACAAAAATCTAGCCGGGCGAGGTGGCGGGCGCCTGTAGTCCCAGTTACTGGGGAGGCTGAGGCAGGAGAATGGCGTAAACCTGGGAGGCGGAGCTTGCAGTGAGCTGAGTTCTGGCCACTGCACTCCAGCCTGGGAGACAGAGGGAGACTCCGCCTCAAAAAAAAAAAAAAAAAAAAAAGATGCTATGTGAGTTCTGAAGCTACATAATAAAAACCATGCAACTACTACCTAGTCCTATTCTCTTGGGACATTATTCTGAGTAAGGGCTACTGTTATATAAAAAATGTAGAATATCATCCAGGAAAGGTCACATGTGGGTGCTTTGGTTATCAGCTCAAGCTGACCCCCAGCCAATAGCCAGCATCATTTCCAGCCATCTAAATGAGCTATCTTTGTTATCCTGCCCAGTCAGGCTTTCAAATGAGTGCAGCCCCAGCCATTATAGATGTGCAACTGCCATGAGAAATCCCAAATGAGAACTACCCAGTGGAGAGTTTCCTGAATTTCTGACCTACAAAATCATGACAATTTAAAGTCACTGTTTTGAGCCACTAAATTTTGGAACAATTTGTTGTACAACAGTAACCAGAAAATCTGCTAGCAGTTTATTCTCAACATGGGAGTCAGGGTGATCTTTTGACAAATTAAACGGAATTATGATACACTTGCAATGAAAAAGCCTGCAATGAAGTGGCCCTACCAGATAAGCCCAATCCTCTGACTTCATTAGCTCCTGTCCCCCGCTGCTCACTCATCTTATAGCCATGCTGGCCTCCATATTATCTGCATATCCTCTCCTTGGATATACCTGCCATAGGCCATTTTCTCCACCTGCTTTCTCTACCTGGAACCCACTACATCCACAGGTTCACTTGGCTAGCTCCTTCATGCCTTTTGTAATTTTGCTACAATCTCTCCTCTCATTGAGGTCTACTCTACACCTCCTCCCTCTATTCCTCCTTCGTTCACCACATATTTGACATACTTGATCCCCAACTGTACTCTCTTCATTCCATTTACTTTTTGTAGCCTTTTACACCTTCTAACATATTCATTTGTTATGTCTTTTATTCATTTACAATCTCTTCTTGCTAAAATATATCAATGAAGGGAGGAGTGTGTGTGTGTGTGTGCGTGTGTGTGTGTGTGTGTGTGTATGATTACATCCCAAATGCCTGTAACAATGTTGGCATATATTATGGCTTATAAAGTTTTGTTAAAGTGTGAGTGATGATATAGAAAAAATTTAGTAGGAAAATCTATTGAAGGTTAGCATTTCTTCAGATTAACTTGCTAAATTTTACTCTTATTATTTTCCTTACAATTTTAAAATTTAAAGTTTACTTAACATTTTTTACATAACCATTTTTACAGTAAAAGTGCATTAATTTCAATTAAATGATGCTTTTTAAAAATGAAAAAGAAATACTCAAATCCCAACATTACGAATCATTCAGAGTTTTAGATCTCAAAGTCACATATCATTGAATTGTTTAATATGAAGTTACATGATGCAATTTCACTTTTGAATATTTTGGAGTTAAAGTCTGCCTTCTCGTTTTATGATAAACTAGGGAAAAAATAACATCCAAATTCAGATTTTGGGTCTTGTCAAGGGTATCATTCATCTACCATAAATAAGAAAATTGCAAAGCAATGCTGATATACTGTCCTCATGTCACTCTATTAAGTGACACCCATGATATCATTGTAGGCTAACATAGTTTTCACGCATTGTAATGCTCCCCAAATAGTATCTTTCCAGAGTTTCCCTATTTTAGGTTAGTTTAATATATGGTAACTGAGATTTTTGATCATTTATTTACTCAGTTTTATTCTGATGACTGTTTATGAAAGTATTTTAATTAAGCAGAATAAAAAGCCTTTACATTCTTCATTCATCTATTTGCTCACCTCACAAACAAAAAATCGCAAACATAACTTTCATCCATTTCAGAGATATTGTCCATTCACTTTTTAAACTAGTTTTGAAGACTTTGCAATATGTATATGATGATTACTTAGCAAAATTATAGGTGTTGGTAGTGTAAACTGAAACTAATGCTTCATCCTATAAAATAGAAACATCTATCAGATAGCTAAGAGAACTTCCATAGAGAATACGTCCACTGAAAATCCACTTAATTTGCAAGAGTTCAAAGAATATCCATTCTTAACTGAATGACATCAAAAAGAATTGTAAAAATATCTTGTCAAGCAGCATTGTTGTGTTGTATAGCTTTTTAATCATAGCTTAATGTTCATGCTATTAATGTTTCTGCAAAGACACATAGAGGTCAAGGATGCAGGGAGAGAGAGAAATAGAGAAGAAAAAAATGTGTTAATTACATTTTCTGGGAGTTTGGTAAGATGATGTGACTGCCTTTAGTAAACTATATTAATACTATATTTATAAGCATATGATCCCATTTTAAAGTAATTCCTTGAATATAAGAATTCAAGACATTGGTAAGACAAGAGCGAGTCAAGGGTAAAGTATAAAGGCCTTAATATTAATATTTATTAATATTTATGAAAATACAAAGAAGTATATATAAATAAATTGAATTGATATATTAAAGAAGAAATTCAGTCAATAGTGTGCATATTTGACATTCAAATTATGTATCTTATTTAATTTTTTAGAATCCAATTTTTAAATAGTATAACAGTAATATATATAATTGAATATGAGTATGTTTACCAAGGTGATTAGAATTAACATTTGATGTGGGCATGTTATATGTATCTCTATATAGCTCTTTATATATGTATCTTTATATGTATCTTTAATATATCTCTATATATTAAAATCACTCACTATCCCTCAAAAATGTATACACATACATGTGTCCATGTACAGACACATATTAACATTATTCAAAGAGAAGCAAAGATTACAAGCATTCTGGTTTGCATTGTTCAGATAATTTATTATTTAAACCTAAATGAAAAAACACTTCCCTTTCACTTAAAAATCTTTCTACTTACAAGCATTAATTCTAAAATTTATTCACAGATTTTTAAATATAGATGCAGTGTGAGGATTTGCCTTGAGTACTATTAAAAGTCTCTAATATAAATTTTGTATTGATAGCTTGTGTGTCTTAATATTGAAAGTAACAGATAACAGTATCAAATACGTGATATGGCCTAGAGTTAGCTTTCCTGAATATCTAACTTTCAATTTTAATGAAGAGATACCTTATTTTTGCCTTCTTTCATCAAAAATTTCAAGAGCTATAATTTTCTTGCTGCTCTCAGAGACAAAGCATGCCGATCTCATACAGCAAGTGTACTCTGAAGGCTATAAATATTTGCTATTCAGAAAACCTCAATGAGGGTTTAGTTATTTAAAACTAAAGAAAGAAAATTACTATTAATAATTGGTTTCAGCTAATGAAATGTTTTTATGCAAATAGGCGGACCCTAAATATGACCTGGAAACAAAAGGCTGCTTAACAGTTACTATTAAGCAATACATTAGTAGATCAATTAAACAGAACTTCTTTTTAATGAATGTGCTGTACCCTCGTTGCCATAGTAACCTGGAAAGAGAAAGCTTCAGAATGCTAATAACATGAGAAACACAACAAAATGTTTGTAAACATACACCTTGAAATTTGTACAATCAGTGAAGTAACAAAGGGGTGATGCAAAGAATTTCCCAGCACAAGAGAAAGGATGCAATTCAGAATTCAAAGTATTACATTATTTTTTTTCATTATGCAGATCAACCAAGAAACTGCCAACAATTATGGGTCACACTCACATGCATTAGCTGATATAAGAAACGTTCTGCTTTCAGGGTTTGGAAGTAATTATATTTAAAATCATGTAGTATTAAGTATTAGTGAAAAATCCATGTAGGTTATTTTTCAGAGTGAAGATGAAGCTAAGACAGGGTTAAAAACAAACCAAAAAAAATTAAATTCATCACATATGTAACATTTTCACCCATAAACATAACCTGTATAAGCCTTTTTTCTCCTTTACTTTTTTCCCTCTAATTCTCTTTTTTGAAACCTCTTTTACCCCTTTGTTTTGGTGCATGCATTAATAATATTTGATTTGGCTTAAACAATTCCTAACAAACTGAAATGTCTGGAGCTCTATAGACAAATACTGTTATTAATGCAAGTACAATTACTGGATTGAACAAGAAAAATAATTTGGGCCACTTTAGGTTCCTGACGTCCAATGATAATTACTCCAATTTAGGTTATACTTTAAAGAGAAACAAAGCAGCGAAATAGCAATTCTATTCATCAAAGAATGAATTTCTTTCCTATTCACTATTATGACAGAGTATTGGATTCTTTTAGAATCTAATAAATCAGAAATTCCCCAACCATTTTGTACCAAATTTCATTCATAATTAGCGAGATAGCAGTTAGGACAAAGACAACATTCCTGTGTCAGTGAAAGCAAAGATAAGATAAAGAGCTTGGAATTGTCCAAGGACATAAGGTTTGTATCCTGTCTCAGGAACCTACAAATCTGACAGAGTGTGAATCTCCCTGTACAGCAGGCCCTGACTGCTTCCTGATTGGCGAAGAGTGAAAAACCTTTCTGTATCCCTCCCAGTTCACTCAACTTGAGTTAATTACTACCGTATCATTGCATGTTGTTGATTTCATGTCAATATCATAAAGGTGGTCAATGTGTTTCCTGCTTCAAATAATTATTATTAGAAATGTACCTTATAATAATACATTCCTTAAAGAAAATCATATTTCTCCAGAATCTTGTCCTGGGACATAGGAAGAAAATTACATGTCCCATGTGCTACTGTTAAGAGGTCCGTATTTTCTTCCTGTCCGTATTTTCTTCCTGACCCTTTCTTCAGGCTCCGCTGTCTAAACAGTTGATTGGAAACTGGCACTATTTTGACAACAATCATTAAATATGCATTACCTGATCCTTCTAAGTACTAAAAATTGGGAATTAATTTTTCAAAATTCTGAAGGAAATAAATTTTTTGACACAGTTCACATGAAGTAAATTTTACTGAACAAAAACAGCAGCACAGATTAATGTGTTATTACTCTTTTAATATGAGAAAAATTAATTACATGAAAATAGCCATCTCCCAAATAACCAAAATAAATAAATGTTAACTTTTGTCATATTTGCTTTAGAGCTTTACTTTCATATGAGAAATAAACAAACCATCACATACTTAAATTCCTTTTATCATTCTGAGGCTTAATCATTTCTTCTGTGCCAGTAGGTAGCTGTAATCTTGAATTTGGCTTGTAACAATTCGAAACAAAATTTCCACAGAAAAAAACTTGTAAGTAACACAGGGAATGTTTCGATTGCCATATGTGTTATGCTGTATCTGGATGTCATACTATGTTTTTTTGTTGTAAAATCTTTTTATATTTGAACAATAAAATCTAATGAAGTCATTCTAACATAGTATTTCTGTTTATCCATCTGTTGATATTTAGATAATTTCAGATTTTATCTTATACAAAAATGCTACACTATTTAACATAGCCCTACTATTGTCATTTCCTGGGAGTAAATTACCCCATTTGTTGGATCGTTTGCTTACATTTTTTTTCTTGTGATTTTCAGGTTTTAATTGATTAGTATTTGTTTCTGGTTTTCAGCAACTTCTTTTTCTCTTACTTGAACTTGTCCTCCTGGACACAGCAATTACCTGTTGTCTCTATCTGTCCTCCTCGGGTACCTATTTGAGACTAGGTAATATATTGGTAATTGGGGTCTGTGCGTCTTTGTGTGTACTGCAAATCCATTAGGTATTTTGTCCCAAGTTAATGTTTTTAGGCTATGAGTTACATCATTCCTATGCATAATATATTGCCAAGAACTTAGCCATGTGGCCCCCAACCTGGCTGCAGGAAAATGTAGCCTTCTGGGGTGCCCAGGAATTAGAATTACATTTGTAAGCTCCTAACTAATGTTTGTTATTTTGTGATTATTTCTGTGGATAAAATATTTACAGATTATATCTGTAACTAATCACAGAATAAATATTGGTAAGAAGAAAATGAGATGTGTAGTGATATAAATATGAATCACTATATTTAAGATAGGAAGAACTCAGTTTGTCATTTTCACTAACTTTACTCCATGCTAAGAGAATGTTTTAAGTCCTTCAGTGGTGTGAAGTTTCGGAGGACATTTGAAGATGCATTCAACAAGTGTAGTTCAATCAAACTGGATTTTTTTTAAGTTATGATAATTTTGTTTCAAAGTGCAACCATTATGTTTAAAGATTTGTTGAGGGTCTCAATGATTGAATAAAACACTTTACTCTCCAAAAAAATGAATAAAAGCAATGATATTGTATTAGTTTTCTGTTGCTGCATCATGACTGTATAAGTCAATTCTGACGCTGCTAATATAGACATACCAGAGACTGGGTAATTTACAAAGAAAAAGAGGTTTAACGGACTCATAGTTTCACATGACTGGGGAGACCTCACAATCATAGTGGAAGACAAAGGAGGAGCAAAGTCACATTCTACATGGAGGCAGGCAAGAGAGAAAGCATGTGCAGGAGAACCCCCCTTTATAAAGCTGTCAGATCTCATGAGACTTATTCACTAACACAAGAACCGCATGGGAAAGACTAACTGTCATGATTCAATTACCTCCCACTAGATCCCTTCCACAACACATGGGAATTATGAGAGCTACAGTTCAAGATTTGGGTGGGGACACAGAAAACCATATCACACAATAGCTGTTACCACAAATTTTTCAGCTTAAAAAACACTTCCATTTATTAGGCCACAGTTCTGTAAGTTACAAGTCTAGGTATACATGGCTGGATTTCTTTAAGGATATCACAGAAATCAAGGTGTTGGTCAGGCCAGGCTCATATCTGGAGGCTGTGGGAAAGAACTCACTTCCAGGCTTATTAAGTTTTTTGGAAGAATCCAGTTCCCTGTGATTTTTAGGTCCTAGGTCGGGGTTTCCTTTACTGCTGTTGAGAAAGGCCATTCTTTTCCCTAGAAGGATGATCATATTTCTTGCCATTTGGCCAGCAACAGCATATTGAGTCCTTCTCATGCTTCAAGTCTTTCTGCCTTTCTTTCCTGCCTTCCTCTTCTGTTTTTATGGACTCGAGTGATTAGGTCAAGTCTGCACAGAGAATTTTCCTATCTTAAGGTCAACTAGGCCAAATAGCATAACAATATCTCATCAAACTCACCAGTTCCAGGGATTAGGGTGGCACATCTTTTGGGGTGGGGGTAGAAGTGGAGGCATTTTTAAAATTCTGCCTACCGCAAATATATTTAAGGAAAGTAATTTTTAAAATCCTAGAAGAAGCTAATGATCCAATAATTGTATTGCAGTACTATTTTCAGGTGAATATGGATATAGTTCTTTTCTAGAAAATTATTAAAAACCCAGTATCTTTAGTTGCTTCTATTCCCTGCACTGCATTTTATTTATATAGAAACCTCACTTTATTTCATGATTAACTACTCTCATCACAAGGAGTGTAATATAGTATTTTCTCAGTAGGAGATAAATGTAACACTTGAGAATACTTGGATGTTTCCTCCTGTGCAGTAAGGGCTTGGAATAAGCGATGGAAAGACATACTGGCAAATTCACAGATACAAAGCCTATATGTTGTCATTTATATACCAGGACCACAGTACAGGAAAGAGTCTCTGAGCATGTAGGTCCCCCATTAATACCATTTTACATGTTGGATGCTAACAATAAAAAAGTGTTCTCTCCTTAAATCTTTGAACATGAAACTATGAAGATCGAGAACTATGTGGATTGAATTGTCACTGCCAAGCACACAACTGAGGTTTATATATGGGAAAAAAATATATAATAGTGGTACCTAAGCATATTTTGTAAAAGCCAAAGTTAAATGGTATAATTTCAACTAGAAAAACTTCAAAAGCTAACAAAAAAGTCAGCAAATATAAATAAATCATGTTTTTTAAAATTTTTACACAGAAAATTATGAAAACTTTCATAACTTGTATTCACAGCTGGCACACCTAGGAAACAAAAATTAACTCTATGTAAGTTATATGTAAGTTTCAATTACTATGCATGATAATTTCTTCACACACACAGTATCTATGTTCAGTAAAGCTGTTTAATGTGTTTTTTTCCTTCTCACATTTAGCTGTAGTTTGCACAAGAAATACAAAGTTACTTTATTAACAATCTAAAATATACTAAACGACATTGAAATTATTCAACATTACCAAAAACTATAAGGTCTCTATATATAAAATCAGTGAATTTGTGGTAAACAAATTAGGATTTTTGTATTCAAGTGAATCTTCTTCGCAAAGTTATCTAAGATGTCTAAAGAGTTATCTTTACTAACATTGCCATTAAGCAATGGATTTTTATAGAGTTGTAATTAAGCAAAATATTTTTGTAACATATCCATTCAATGAATATTTGTCTCAATTACATTGTGTTTTTTATTTTTATTTTTTCCTGTTGGAGTGTGTAAATGTTGCCCTTAAAACCCACAGTGCATTTGTGTTAAATGTTCTCATCAGAAGTGACTATTTTTCTTTTGATGATTTAGTTGATTTATTAAACATTTACAATTTCACTTGCTGTTAAGTCTAATTTCTAAGGTAGATGAAAAAGATGTTATTGAGGCCGGGTGCGGTGGCTCACACCTGTAATCCCAGCACTTTGGGGGCCAAGGCAGGAGGATCACCTAAGGTCAGGATTTCGAGATCAGCCTGACCAACATGGAGAAACCCCGTATCTACTAAAAATACAAAATTAGCAGGGCATGGTGTCACATGCCTGCATACCTGTAATCCCAGCTACTTGGGAGGCTGAGGCAGGAGAATTGCTTGAACCCAGGAGGCGGAGGTTGTGGTGAGCCGAGTTCGTGCCATTGCACTCCAGCCTGGGCAATAAGGGTGAAATTGTCTCAAACAGAAAGAAAAGAAAAGAAAAGAAAAGAAAAGAAAAGAAAAGAAAAGAAGAGAAAAGAAGAGAAAAGAAGAGAAAAGAAGAGAAAAGAAAGAAAGAAAGAAAGGAAAGAAAGAAAGAAAGAAAGAAAGAAAGAAAGAAAGAAAGAAAGGAAGGAAGGAAGGAAGGAAGGAAGGAAGGAAGGAAGGAAGGAAGGAAGGAAGGAAGGAAGGAAGGAAGGAAGAAAGGAAGGAAAGAAAGAGAAAGAAAAGAAAAGAAAAGAGGAAGAAAGAAAGGAAGAACGAGAGAGAGAGAGAGAGAGAGAGATAGGGAGGGAGGGAGGGAGGGAGGGAGGGAGGGAAGGAGACAGTCTTGCTCCCAATATAGTGTATTAACATTCTTCACTTGTTCAAAGCAACTTCTAGATTTCAGGCTCTTTGTTTTCCAGTTTCATATAAAACCCATATTTTCCTTTGTAACTCATGCTGCTTTACTCAAGCAACCACATTATTCCTCCTTCTTCCTTTATACACTAAAAGCCTTACTAGTTTTGTGATGTTGGACAAGTTAACATTTCTGTGCTTCATTGCACTAATTGTACCTACCACATATAATTACTGTTTCCTGGACCATGGGTCTTCTTTCCAGGATCCAAAATATCTTTTCAGTTTCATATCGGGTCCCTTTATGTGCTAATGTGCCTCTAAGACTTACAGGTGTGCCTCAGTGATTTGGTGGGTTGGCTTCAGACCACAGCAGTAGATTGCAATAAAGGTAGTTAAATTTTTTGGTTTCCTGGTGCATATAAAAGTTATGTTTACACTGTACTATAGTCTCTTAAGCATGCAATAGCATTATCTCTAAAAAAAAAAGCACATACCTTAATTAGAAATATTTTATTGCTAAAATGTGCTTCAATTCATCCAATCCTTTAGCAAGTCATAATCTTTCCAATTGAAGATCTTGTCTTAATGTTGATGGCTGCTGACTGAACAGGGTAGTGGTTTCTGAAGGTTGCATTGATTGTGGCAATTTCTTAAGATAATACAATGATGCTTGCCGCATCAATTGACCCGTTCACTTATAGCCAAAGATGTCTCCGTAGCGTACAATGCTGTTTGATAGCATTTTATTCTGAGTAGAACTTCTTTTAAAACTGGAGTCAATCCTCTCAAACCCTGCTGCTGCTTTATAAACTAACTTCTAAATCATTTGTTGTCATTTCAGCAATCTTCACAGCATCTTCCCCAGGAATACATTTCATCTCAAGAAATTAATTTATTTGCTCACTCATAAGAAGAACCTCTTCAACTGTTGAAGTTGTATCATGAGATTGGGGCAATTCAGTTACATCTTCAGGTGCCACTTCGAATTCTAGTTATCTTGCTAATTCTATCACATCTGCTGTGATATCCCCTAGTGAAGTCTTGAACCTTTTAAAGTCATCTATAAGGGATGAAACCAACTTCTTCCAAACTCCAGTTAATGTTGATATCATGACCTTCTCCCACGAATCACGAATGTTCTTAATGGCATTTAGAACAGTGATTTCTTTTCAGAAGGCTTTTAATTTACTTTGCCCCGATCTATCAGAGGACTCACAGCTGTATCCTTGCAAAATGCATTTCTGAATAACTGGATTTGATAGTCAAAATTTACTCGTTAATTCATAAGCTACAAAATGGATGCTGGGTTAGCAGGTATACAAACAACATTTATCTTCTTGTCCATCTCCATCAGAGCTCTTGGGTGCATTGTCAATGAGCAGTAATATTTTTAGAAGAATCTTTTTATCTGAGCAGTAGGTCTAAACAGAAAGCATAAAATACTCAGTAAAACTTGCTGTAAACAGATGTGCTGTTATCCAGGCTTTGATGGATCATTTTAGAACATAGGCAGAGTAGAATTCCTGAAATGGAAAATAAACATTGGCTTCAACTTAAAGTCACCTGATACATTAGCCCCTAACAAAAGAGTCAGCCTGTTCTTCTAAGCCAAGCATTGACTTCTCCTTTCTAGCTATCAGTCCTAGATGGCATCTTCTTCCAATATAAGGGTGTTTCATCCATATTGAAAATCTGTTTAGTGTAGCAACCTTCATCAATTATATTAGCTTGATCTTCTAGGTAACTTGCCAAACTTTCACATTCGCATTTGCTGCTTCATCTGGTACTTTTTTTATTATGTAGATGGCGACTTTGCTAAACCTCATAAACCAACAAACTCTCCTAGTTTCTCTTTGGCAGTTTCCTCACTTCTCTCAGCCTTCATAGAATTGAAAAGAGCCTTGTTCTGGATTAGGCTTTGGCTGAAGGGAATGTTGTGGATGGTTTGATCACCTATCCAGACCACTCAAACTTTCTCTAGCAATAAGGATGTTACCTTGTCTTTTCATTCTTGTGTTCACTGGAGTAGCACTTTTAATTTTCTTTAGGAAATATTTCTTTGCATTCACAAGTTGGGAAACTGTTTGGTGCAAAAGGGCTAGCTTTTGGCCTATTTTGACATTCAACATGCTTTCTTCAGCAAGTTTCATCATTTCTAGCATTTTGAATGAAAATGAAAGATGTGCAGCTCCTCCTTTCACTTAAATACTTAGAAGTCATGGTAGAGATATTAATTAGTCTAATTTCAATATTGTCATGTCTCAATGAATAAGGAGGTCCAAGTAAAGGAAGAGAGGTGGACAGACAGTCAGTCAGCAGAGCAGTCAGAACACTGACATTTATCAATTAAGGTCCTCATGTCATATCGACGTGGTTTGTGGTGCCCCAAACCAATACAATAGTAACATCATAGATCACTGATCACAGATCACCATAACAGATATAATCACAATGAAAAAGTTTGAAATGTTTTGGAAATTATCAAAATGTGACACAGAGACATGCAGTGAGCACATGATGTTAGAAAAATGTTCCAACAGACTTGCTTGATTCAAGGTTACCACAAACCTTCAATTTGTAACAAATTCAAAATCAGTGAAGTACAATAAAGCAAAATGCGATACAATGAGATATGCTTTTACTTATGTTTATATTATTTGCAGGAAGTGTGTTTAGACTTTTTTTTTTTCTTTTTATTAACTACAGTCAATATTTTATTCATATTTTTTGACTTATACCCAATGTCTTTTTTCTTTTTTTTTTTTTAATTTATTTATTATTATTATACTTTAAGTTGTAGGGTACATGTGCATAACGTGCAGGTTTGTTACATATGTATACTTGTGCCTTGTTGCTGTGCTGCACCCATCAACTCGTCATTTACATCAGGTATAACTCCCAATGCAATCCCAACCCCCTCCCCCCTCCCCCTTCCCCCCTCCCCCCTCCTCATGATAGGCCCCGGTGTGTGATGTTCCCCTTCCTGAGTCCGAGTGATCTCATTGTTCAGTTCCCACCTATGAGTGAGAACATGCGGTGTTTGGTTTTCTGTTCTTGTGATAGTTTGCTAAGAATGATGGTTTCCAGCTGCATCCATGTCCCTACAAAGGACACAAACTCATCCTTTTTGATGGCTGCATAGTATTCCATGGTGTATATGTGCCACATTTTCTTAATCCAATCTGTCACTGATGGACATTTGGGTTGATTCCAAGTCTTTGCTATTGTGAATAGTGCCGCAATAAACATACGTGTGCATGTGTCTTTATAGCAGCATAATTTATAATCCTTTGGGTATATACCCAGTAATGGGATGGCTGGGTCATATGGTACATCTAGTTCTAGATCCTTGAGGAATCGCCATACTGTTTTCCATAATGGTTGAACTAGTTTACAATTCCACCAACAGTGTAAAAGTGTTCCTATTTCTCCACATCCTCTCCAGCACCTGTTGTTTCCTGACTTTTTAATGATCGCCATTCTAACTGGTGTGAGATGGTATCTCATTGTGGTTTTGATTTGCATTTCTCTGATGGCCAGTGATGATGAGCATTTTTTCATGTGTCTGTTGGCTGTATGAATGTCTTCTTTTGAGAAATGTCTGTTCATATCCTTTGCCCACTTTTTGATGGGGTTGTTTGTTTTTTTCTTGTAAATTTGTTTGAGTTCTTTGTAGGTTCTGGATATTAGCCCTTTGTCAGATGAGTAGATTGCAAAAATTTTCTCCCATTCTGTAGGTTGCCTGTTCACTCTGATGGTAGTTTCTTTTGCTGTGCAGAAGCTCTTTAGTTTAATGAGATCCCATTTGTCAATTTTGGCTTTTGCTGCCGTTGCTTTTGGTGTTTTAGACATGAAGTCTTTGCCCATGCCTATGTCCTGAATGGTACTACCTAGGTTTTCCTCTAGGATTTTTATGGTATTAGGTCTAACATTTAAGTCTCTAATCCATCTTGAATTAATTTTCGTATAAGGAGTAAGGAAAGGATCCAATTTCACAACAGATTTACAAGCAATGTTTGCTCTACAATATTTTAATAGGTAAAGAATTTTCTTTACTAGTCCTATATCAGATGAAATACCAATGTCTTTTGAAAGTATACTTTGTTAAAGTTAAGGAACTTCCATTATTTATCTAAAATTATTACTTTAGCTTTAAGATTCTATGTGCACAGCGAGAAAGTCAATTAGCTTCACAAAGAAACACTACCATATCCTTATTAAAGAATAAGTAGCCTTTTGAGGGAGAAAAAAAGAGCTATAATATTTCTCCATTTAATATAAATAGGAAACCACTGAGCTAAGATGAAACAGTGAAAGAGGTGAGTCCTAAGGGAACATAATAGCCTCAATCTATGAAAAAAAATTAATTAAAGTCCAGGTTATTTTTTGATAATAACAGCTGATTTTCTCATTCTCTTGTTTTTCAAGCTTTTACTGTAAAACCTTCTGTGTCCTTTGGATTATTAAGGTTTAATTTGACCCAAGTAGAGAAAAATAGTTTCAGATTTTTCAAAGAACATCTCCATCACTACAAATTTTATTCAACCTCTAAAAAAAAAAAAAAAAAACCACAAATGCATGAGTTTACAATTCACCCCAAATATATTTAAGCCTCTTAGCCTTTCAATAATATATTTTAAGTGAGTCATTTTAATAGTCCAGCTATGGTACTATGAACGTTGGCAGCCTGAGACAGAGAAATTGTGTTTTGCTAGAATGTAGCAGTATATTTTCTCCTCTTCTCAATAATCTAATATGACTGGCTACACATTGCAGAAAAGAAAGAAATGCTGCCACCACCATGATAGCTGTGATAGTTTTCTGATGTTTTGTACATAGCAGAGGTTCCTTCGACACTCTTCTGTTACCTGTGTTCATTTAGATATGAATAAGGAGTAAGTGGAATGCATCATATAGTTGGATATATCAAAAGGCTTTAGTTCCTTTGGAGAGGCCAATTTCTTAATACTAAAACCTACAAAGTAGGGTCTAGAATTTCCTCTTAGGTCTCAATTGTATGCCAGTGTTTAATATCCCTTTGGTAATGTATTTCACCAAATATATTGATTAACTTGCTTCTCTTAAAACAGACAACAGTAAGAGGAACGAGTAATGTATGGGAAAAAATCTAACAAGAAAATAAACAAGAAAATATTCATAACACCAAATATTAAACTGGGAAAGGAGAGTGGCCAAAACAGTGAAGTTTAAAGTTGAATAAGTAAAAATGACAAGGTCACAAGGCAGATGTTCTTAATAGTAAAAGCACTTGTTCTGAAAAGCTTACCCAGTGATGTTTGCACTAAAGTAATAAAATATATGGGTATGACAGGACTGCAAAAGAAGCTGTGAATGTTCATTTATTTTAATATCCAGCTGCACATTTCAGAATAAGCAGGTGGATCTGCAGAAGAAACTACTTTGTCTTATGATTTGTGCAGTCCAGAAGTCAACATGGTACTAATGGAGACCGTTAGAAGTGAATAGAGTAAAGGAGAGAAGAGAGAAAAGCGCCTACCATGATAATGTGACACACATAGACCATCAACTCTATGTAACTGTTTCTAAGAACTGTATTCCAGCATTGACTTCTATGTCAAACAGTGAATCCTTTATTTTCTAGTGAAGAGTTCAGCATGAATCAACCCAAATTTATATTCTTTACCAGCTTGCTCTAACTATATTCTCCTGTAGGGCTTAATGATATCATCATAATTCCTAGTCGAAGGAAGCCTGAAGTCTCTGCATTATTTTTGACTCCTTTTTCTCTTGCTCCTAGAACACGGTTCTAACATATTTCTCTCCCTCTCAAGAACTTCTCTTAGGTGACATTAAACAAACAAAACAAAACATTTAATTTGCTATGAAAAGATCTATTTTATGAAACTTCCAAACCATTCACTTCAATCTGTTTAGACTTTCACCTAGGAGAGACCTTTCTATGGAGCAACTTTCAAGTTTTCTTGCTCTTTTTATTTCTTGTTTAAAGTCTATTATATCTCTGTGAAGTATTTCCCAAGCATTTCCATCCATAATATTGTCTTCGTCCTTTGAATTTCTTTTTTTTTTTTTTGAGACGGAGTCTTGCTCTGTCGCCCAGACTGGAGTGCAGTGCTCACTGCAACCTCCACCTCTTGGGTTCCAGCGATTCTCCTGCCTCAGCTTCCTGAGTAGCTGGGATTACAGGTGCACAACACCACGCCTGGCTAATTTTTGTATTTTTAGTAGAGACAGGGTCAGGCTGGTCTCAAACTCTGGGCCTCAAGTGGTCTGTCCACCTCAGCCTCCCAAAGTGTTGGGATTACAGGTATGAGCCACCATGCCCGACCCTGCCTTTGAATTTCAATAGACTATTTGGTTGATACTACTCATACAATACCTATAATATATTTTATTTTTAAACAAACAATCTTTATGTATCAGTCTGTTTTGCATGGCTCTAAAGAAATACCTGAGGCTTTGTAATTTATAAAGAAAAGAGGTTTATTTGGCTTATGGTTCTTCAGGCTATGCAAAAAATCATAGTCCAGGCATCTGCTCAGTTTCTGGTGAGGACCTCAGGAAGTTTTTACTCATGGCAGAATGCAAGGGGAGCCAGTGTGTTGCATGGCAAGATAAGGAGCAAAATAGATGTGGTGTAGGGGGTGCCAGGCTCTTTCCCACAACCAGCTCTCCCAGTTCTCCTGTAAACTAATAGAATAAGAAGTCACTCATTACTGCAGGACAGCACCAACTCCTTCATGAGGTATCTGCCCCCACGACCCAAACACTTCCCACTAGGCCCACTTTCAACACATTTTAACATGAAATTTGGAAGGGACAAATATCCAAACTATATCATTTTATTAGGGGGTTAATAAAACCTACATTATACAAAGAATAAATGTGAATAACCCACCATGTCTGCCCTTTAAGAAATTACTTGTTGATGTGCAAAGAAGAGTGACATAGGCAAGTAATCTAGTTGTTATTATTTATTGTGACACATTTTTTTGTGTACTATATCTACTTTGTGTATCTATGTAAATGTATATCAAAATATGCTCTAAGTTAATTCAAGGTTGGGGCTACACATAATAACATTGATTGTGGTAGATAACAATGATATGTTTTTTTACTAATTGAAATAAATATTTTTCATCTATGAAGTTCTATGCTTTCTGGCTTTACTGTGCTTAAACAAAAGGACATGGTGTCTTGTGTGTGCTTTTGCTTTTGAGATGCTAATATACAAAAGTTATATTTGGACCTTCCTTTTAGTTTACTTCAAAATGAACACTACAAGGGCTGAGGAAGAGAGTGATGAGAGGGAGAAGGAACAAGAGGGTGAAGGAGAAGAGCAGGGAGAGAGAGAGAGCAATAACTAAGCACTCCATTATGTAGACTGCAGACTGGGGAACTCCTCCAGACAAACCTGGAGGAAGATGGTGTCTAAGGTGTCAGACTACTGCTGCATGTTCCTTTATCTCTGTCAAATACATCCCTAGTAATCCATTTCAAAGTCTACCTTGTGAGCCAGAGATTTCCCCTACGAGGTGGCTAGAAAGCCCAGTTGGTGAAGATGGAAGCTAAGGCTGTCACTGAGATGGTGCCTATCAGTTACATCAGGTCAGACACGCACTTGACCTCTCTTGAGTAGTTTTGTAATTCATGTTCCTAGTGTAGATCTGTATTAATTTACTTTTCCCTTATTTCACTGGCCTCTCATTTATTCTTAGGATCATTGCTCCAGATTTAGAAAGGTGAGGAATATCAGGCTGCTATGGGGATTAAACAATTCTAGTCACACATTAGTTATTGGAAAAAAAAAACTGTGCCACCAGCAGATCCTCGGAAAGAAAAGATATTCTTTCATTTCCAAGGAGCTGTAGCTGCCTTTCTAATAATGATATTCGATTTCCCTTCCACACACATCTCTTAGTCAGCAAACTAACTTTTGCTACTCTCCTCCCTTCTGTGCTGCATTGTGCTTAACTACATTTCTTCAGTATGGAGGATGGGGACAGAAAATATAATTTAATGCAGCTTTGTGCATATTACCTCAGGAAGGAAAGGCAGTATATGGAAGTCCCTCAGGAGATGCAAGTGCTGCCATGTCAAACTTCATCAGAGCCCTAGTTTTCTTCATGTCATGGCAAAGTGCCAGTTTAGCTTTAACTCAATTCTCTTGGGTTTAGAAGCAATTGGCAAGGGATGCATTTCAAAATCCAGAAACACATTTCTTTTGTGCCTTTGCAATTTTAACTTTTATATGTGCTTTAAGTTCACCTGTCAAATCTTTGTATATACATGTATATATCTCATGCAAGTGTGGTCTATTTCCATATAGTGCCAAATCAACAAAATGAGACTATTGGTGTACACATGCACACATGCACACACACATACACACACACACAGAAACACAAACACACAAGTGATTCACTAAATTAAAACTTAACATTTTTAACAGACTTAATTTTGTCAAGTATTTTACTTTCCAGCTACACTAACCCTTATGTAGATGTTTTTCTGTTTGCTTTAAATAAGTTTGTCAGGTACTTGACAACCAACCTATATGTCTACAGTGTTTTGTATAAGTTTTCCTGAGGCGAGGTACCACATTTGCAATGACTTTTTAAATTGCTCACCAAGATAGATAAGCAGATGGATAGATAGATGATAGATGATAGATAGATAATAGAAAGATGATTGATAGATAGATAGATGATAGAAAGATGATAGATATAGATAGATAGATAGATAGATTAGATTAGATAGATAGATAAAAGATAGATAGATAACTTACACAGTGAGTGAGAACAAACATGATAGCAAGCAAATATGTGAGATGTTGACAAATGATGAAATGAAGTGAAGGTCATACAGTATTCATTTTACTCTTTTTTTCACCTTGTAGATTTATTTTTTTCCAGTAAAAGACTGGGAAAAACAGTACTTCCTATAAACATAACTTTGGATTTTCTTAGACTTTTAAAGGACAGGTACTGCATGTCTAGAGCTGAGATTTTATGCTTGCTTTGGATTGAGTTCAAAGACTTCTGGAGATTCACCTGGGTTCTAGGGTGCCTTTGTCTAACTGGAAATCTACAGACCCTAAATCAAATAAAATGAATGGGTCAGAACATCACTAGGGTTTGGAATAAAACAAAGGCATTGCAAAGAATAGGTTTTCATTTAAGTCAGAAAGAGCTGAATTGGCTATTATTTACAGAGCGAGAGAAAAGAATTTTTAAAAAGCCTGGCCAGCGGTGAAGCACAGAAGAAATGAAATAAAAATTAACTTCCACTGAAACTGGCATATGATTAAACTATCCCCTTTCCAAATCTGTCAACTATTTGGAGGATGGAAGGAGGGATACATGGGGGTGGGTGAAATGAAGAGTGGGTAAAAAAATTGTCAAATCGTAAAGGGTCCTTGGTAAGAATAAAATGAAACTGGGGGCCATTGTACTCTATAAATAAAATTGACAATCAATCAATGCTGTCAAATTCACCTTAATAACAGCCACTGTTCCCCCAGGAGAATGTCAAGAAAATGAAAGTTCTTGTCACTTTTGTGTTTGAAATTTGGGGTTTTCCTTTAATGCCTAGATTCTGAGCTGCTCTTGGAATAAGTAAAGGGAGTAAGAATAATAGCACAATTCTATGTTCTGGGAATCACTTTGCTTCCCTGTGGGAATCAGGAGGTATCTTAGCATATGAACCAGCAAACTTACACTGGGTTGACTGTGCCAATAAAATCCAAAAGCACCAAGATTCCATAGCTCAATTGTTGTAAAAAGAACTTCTCTAAAAATGACTGCATAGCTGCACTGAGAGTAAAGGTTTGATTTAGGGAATACATGAATAATTAAATTTATTTCTAAAACAATTCAATAAACTTATACTGAGATTTAATATATTCCAGGAGCTCTGCTGGATGCTGAGGATATCATAACATGGTGGTCAGGTTCTGCTCACAGGAATGGCAGTAAGTGTGTTACTTGAGCAGATTCAGTATTTAACAGGAAGCTTTTTCTGAGTCATGGCCTCTCCCATGAGGTTCTCACAAGTCTGTAAAGCATTCTGGTTACACCTAACTGTCCAGTTGACTTGTATGTAAATAGAGGATATGACTGATAATATCTTTGAGAAGCTCTAGAAAACCCGAATTTAATCTAAACCCTCTAGAAACTTCCTGGAATGGATTAGAGCCTCCAGATAAGATCAAATAAAAAACACAAAGATCAACACCTCCTTTCAATTAGAAATGCAGCTAGGGTCAGAGAAGCAATTTATGTGGATATTACCAAGTCCCTAATTCCTTTACAGATCAATTTAGCCCCAAGGTAATAAGCAAAGTTTTCTCAATTTATGGTATCCTGGGGAGGGTGGGGGAGGTTATTGCAGGAGTGGCAGGTTATTGTAATTGAAATACTAACTTGGTTTATGTTTCCCAATGTTCTCTTCCCTTCCTCCAATTTTTTTTCCACCTCTATTCAGGCACCAAGTGGTATTGTCTGTTCTTTGGGGAAAAGATGTGGTTCAAAAAGCAGTAGAAAGGAGAACATCTCTTCCTGCCCCTTGAATTTGAACATTTTAATGATTTTAATTTGAAATTTTAAGGAGAAGATCATGAATAATAGCAGCCTATCCACCTATAGACCAGAAAAGTAGTCTGTACATTGTAGGGAAAAAAGAATATTTATTTGTGTCTTTAATTTGTTTTCTCAACGTTTCAAAGCTTTCAGTTTACAAGTATTTCACTTAATGGGCTAAGTTTGTTCTTAGGTATTTAATACACTCTGTGTTCTGGACTAGAACAATTACTTTGTTAACATATCTATATTGCCCAAATCAATATGCAGATTCATTGGTATCGCCATTAAAATCTCAGTGGCATTTTTTATAGAAATAGAAACAACAATCTTAAAATTGATATGGAACCGGAAAATATCCAAATTAGTCAATGTGATATTGAGAAAAAAGAACAAAGTTGGAGGCATTACACTTCCTCATTTCAAAATATATTATTGAAACTATAGTAATCAAAACTTTATGGTACTAACATAAAGGAAAACATAACAACCAATGGAACAGAATAGAGAGCTCAGAAATAAACCCTCACATACATGATCAACTGATCTTTGACAAAGGTTCCAAGTATACAGAATGGAGTAAAGATACAATCTTCAACAAGTAGTATTAAGAAAACTGGGCATCCACAGGCAAAATAATAAAAGTGAACCTCTATTTTACATTACACACAAAAAGTCAACTCAAAATGGATTAATGAATATAGAAAATATAGAAGAAAAGCTTCTTGTCACTGGACGTGACAATGATTTCTTGGATATGACACCAAAAACACAGACAATACAAATAGGTGAGTGTGACTACAACAAACTAAAAAGCTTCAGCACAGTAAAGGAATTCAATCAACAGAGTAAAAAAGCAACCAATGGAATGAGAGAAAATTGTTGTAAACCATTTACCTGATAAGGGCTTAAGATCCAAAATATATAAGAAACTCCTGCAACTGAATAGCAAAAACAAACAAAACACCCCAAAACTAAATAATCCAATTGAAAAATGGGCAAGGATTTGAATACATATCCCTTCAAAGAGGGCATACCTATGGCCACCAGTTATATGAAAAGGTACACAACATCATCAATTATCAGAGAAATGCAAATGAAAACCACAATGAGTTTTATGGGTAATCTTTAAAGATAACTTACTTTTGAGGATAACTTATCAAAAAGGAAAGAGTTAACAATTGTTTGTGATGATGTGGAGGAATTGGAACCCTTGTGCATTGGTGACAATGTAAAATGGTGTAGCTACTACAGAAAACAGTATAGTGGTTCCTCAGAAAATTTAAAACAAAGCTACTATATGATCCAGCAGTCCCATTTATGGACATCTATCCAAAAAAATTGAAATCAGGATCTCAAAGAGACAACTGCACCCCAATGTTCATTGTAATTTTATTCACAATAGCCAAGATATAGAAAAAAAACAAATGTCACATTGATACATGAATGAATAAGAAGAATGTGATACACATGCACACACAACACACACACACACACACACACACACACACACACACGAATATTACCCAGCCTTAAACATAAAGGGGAAATCCTCTTATTTGCAACACCATGGATGAGGCTGGAGGACATTATGCTAAGTGAAAGAAGTCTGTCACAGATGAGCAAACACTGCACGATTCCACTTATATGAAGTACCTAAAACAGTCAAACTCATAGAAGAAGAGAATAAAATGTTGGTTACCAGAGGCCTGGGGAAGGGGAAGTAACAGGAAGTTGTTGTACAGTAGGTACAAAGTTTCAGTTATGCAGGATGATTAAGAATACAACATAGTGCCCACAGTTAACAATATAGTATTGTGCACTTTTACTTGTTAAGAAAATAATGGCCAGGATTGGTAGCTTGCACTTGTAATACCAGAACTTTTGCAGGCTGAGGCAGGAAGACAGCAAGATAGCAAGACAGCTTGAGGCCAGGAGTTTTAGAACAGCCTGGACCACATAGCAAGACCTTGTCTCTTCAAAAAATGAAAAAAGTTAGCTGGGCATGGTGGCCTGTGCCTGTAGTCCCAGCTACTGAGGCTGAAGCAGAAGGATTGTTTGAGCCCAGTAGCTTGAGGTTACAGTAAGCTACTATTGTGCCACTACTCTCCAGCCTGGGCGACAGAGAGACACCTTGTCCCTCAAAAAAAAAAAAAAAAGTAGATCTCGTAAGTATTCTTAACACAATAACACACACACACAACACATAGGGTCACAAGAAAACTTATAGAGATGATGAATGTGTTTATTACTTTGTGGTAATGGTGTCATGAGGATATACATGTATCCAAACTAATCAAACTGTACGTGCAATTGTGTATAGTACATAATACTTGATAATGATAAATGACTATGTTACTGGTTTATGTATCTACTATGCTATAATTTTTACCTTTATTTTAGACTGTAGTCCTACATATTTTAAAATATAGTTAACTGTAAAAAACAACAGCGGGAGGTATTCCATAAGAAGGCATAGTTATCATGGAAGATGACAGCTCCATGCATGCTATTGCCTATGAAAATTTTCCAGTGAGACAAGATATGAAGGTGGAAGACAATGATATTGACGATCCTGACCTTGTGTAGGCTTAGGCTAGTGTATGTGTTCAAGTCTTAATTTTTAACAAAAAAGCTTAAAAAATAAAAAATAATTATAGAAAAAAGTTTACAGAATAAAAGTATTAAAAATATATTTTGGTACAGTTATACAATGTGTTTGTGTTTTAATCTAATGTTATTACAAAAGAATCAAAAGGTTAAAAAATTAAGATATTTATATGGTAACAAGTTACAGTGCACTAATTTTAATTTATTATTGACAATAAAAGTATTTTTATAAATTCAATGTATATGCAATGTTTATAAAGACCACAGTAGTGTACAGTAATATTCTAGGTCTTCACATTCATTCACCATTCACTAACTTTTCCAGAGAAACTTCAAGTTCTACAAATTCCATTTATGGTAAGTGCCCTATATTGATGTACCATATGCAATATTTTATATCATATTTTTAAAGTACCTTTTCCATGTTTACCTGTGTTTTGATATACAAATACTTATCAGTCTATTACAATGACCTGTAGTATTCAGTTCAGTAACGTGTTGTACAGGTTTGTAGCTGAGGAGCAATAGACTACACCATACAGAGTCCCAAGAGTAAATGGGGCTCTAAATGCACATTTAAATGAGACTGTTAATAAATGAGACTGTTAATGCACATTTAAAAATTATGCCATTGGAAAACATGTTTCTGAGAATTATAAAAGGGTTCTCATTTATAAAATTCTTATATGTGACAGTTACAAACTGCTTCATAAAAATCAAGATTACCAAGTGTTAAAACTAGCACTAATATATATAATTCTATATACAAAGTGTACCCCAATAGATATATTTTGATTTGAAAGGTATAAAAAAGATACTAAAATGTGTTCTTACTTTCATAAATTTTGCTTAAATTCAAAGGTTATAAAGCTGTTTCAAAAAGTAAATTTGGAAGAGCAATAGAAACAAAGTAAAAAAGAAACCAGTAGGTAAAGAGAGAGAGAGAGAAATGTAAAAAAAGTTACAGGTCTAAAGTTGTATTTTTGGGAAAAAGAAAGAAAGAAAAAGAACAAAGTTTGAAAAATATTTTTATATAAAAGTAACCTTGTGTGGTAAATTTTGACCTAACGTACAATGTCTAGTTATTTAAAAAATAAAAAGTATAGGATAAAGCAAAACGTTCAACCATATTGTCAAAGTTTTAGCCTTTATTAAGCTTCATGAAGGATAAATTTATGGAAGGAATTTGTGTAATCAAGTTGTCTATCATTAGAAAAAAATGTATACATGTTTCCAAAGATTGAGCTTTAATATTAAAAATACACTAATACAAAACTAAAATGTTAAAACAGCAATGTTTTCTTAAAATAATAATCTATTATTAAAAATTACAAGAGGTTTTTGGTTTACAGTTTTCATTTAATTTCATTAATTTCAGGTTGCAAATGCTGTGTTTTTTACTTAAAATAATGATTTTTTTTTCTTGAGGTAGTTTTCATCTTAAAGCTATTCAGATTTATATCTCAAAAGTTCAACTTTTTTTGTGTGTTGCAACACATGATTTTTAGGTCATGCATCATTGCCTCAGCTCTTTCTTCCCTTGAGAAGGTATAAGATGATAACTGTCTTTCAACATTTTAATCAGTTCCTGGAACATTTTTCTAACTCTACTGTTCTGACCAGATGAGGGAACGCTTATCATGGTTTATACACTACGATTGCTTTCTCTAGTGTAACTTGATTCTGTACTCTTGACTTTTCTTGGTATGTCAGAATTGCTCCATATAACCAGGAACCTTCTCATGTTGTTACTAGAAGCCATGTATTTTCCTACACAGGGTACTAGTTTTCTCATTTACACTCCTCTATGATATAATGTATGCTCATTAACTTGGACACATATTCCTCTTGTGTCTAGTTAAATCAAAGGACCCTTTTCAACAGGTTCAGCTTCCATATTATCTAAATGAGCTTCCCATAGGGAGCAGCAATCACACTACAGGAGGTTTGCCTTTACCTTTTTAGTAAGTGGCCTAAAAACAAAGATTTTATCTTTTATCAAGATAATTTCCTGTGTTGTCATTATTAGGTTTTTGATTACTCAGGAAAACTGAGTTTTAAATGTATTAAGGATTATTTTTTTAATTCACGTAACTTTCTGTATTTCTTATAAAGTCTTTTAATTATCACCCTGATTAAATGAATGAATGTTATTTAACAGTTACCTGGAATCCTGTTTTAACCAAATGTTTTGAAGCTTTTGACTTATTTGGCGGGCCTTTCAGTACCAAAGTTCTGTATTATGTCTTTTTGACTAAAATTAGCTTTGAGATTTATCAGTTGGGACTTTTGACATTCTCAGAGATGTATCTCTCATATAATCTTATATATGTGTTAAATCATTAGACTTGCCTTGTAAATTGTATAAGAAACATTGTCAAAAGATAAGTGATACTATATCATCTTTTAGACACATTTATGAATACAGTATTAACAGGAATGGTCCAAAATTGTACAAAACTCTCAGAAATCTTTCATTAGTTGAAATTCTGGATATTATATCACATGCCACAAAATAACTAACATTTCTTGTCTATTGCTAATTATAAAAAACTTTAATCAGATTTTAACCATGGCTATTCTAAGTTTTTGTCATCCACAGTTATTGTTTTGATTTTTCTTTAAAAGCATCTGCGATCAATTACAGTTCAAATTTTTTTTTAATGGAAAAGATTCTAATAAATACTCTTGAGCATAGATTTCTAATAACTTCAAGGTCAATGAACTAAATAAATTTTTTTCAAAACTCTAATGAAGAAACTGATGGATTCATGAAGCCACTAATCAAGATAAAGCAAAACAAAAACTAATTACTTAAGACTGAATAGTGATGAAGACAATGTTTTTGTGATTTGTATTTAAAATATTGTTCATTCTTTACTTAAATGTTTTATTTTCCAGATATAAGAAAATTTCTCTTTAGCTTTCTATAGTTTACAACAATTTGATAAAGTACACTTTATTAACAAAAATGAAAGCATTTACCTTTTCTCCCTACTTCATTCCTTCAATATTCAAAAACTATTCGTGAATATTCTTATGACAATCTGGTTATTCACGTAAGTCCAGTAAAAGTCTGCTCTCTCCTTATAGCAATATAAAATATAACACTAATTATATTTGCAAGGCTTTCACTAAAATAGCATTTTGAAAATGTATAGAATGCCTGACTTCAAGATTTCTGTGCCTTATAGTGAGTAGATAAAAATTGTCACTTGCTGACAGGCTGAGGAACCTTGACTCTAGGTATAATCTAGAGCCTACATTAATTTGACTTCCTAGCCTCAAGAAATTTTATATCTGAGAATTGTATGTGTTCAATGAAGAGAGGAAAAGTTATGTTTCTAAAGAAAGCTATAAAACATGTTTTAAATTGCAGCTCTGTACATTATTTTCAAGTTTGTTTTATCTACATATAGAAAAAATTAGATACTGAATTCTTCCGGATTCCTCCAATCCAAATTTCTTCCATGAAATTGCTAAAATTAGGAACTGCACTGTTCCTAAAATATTATGTGCTACAACTAGATACATTGTAAGAAACATGTCTTCTGCCTGATGTATGGGCCACACAGAAAGTTTACCAAGATGCCCATGACCATAACCATAGATATTCAAACTGCAAACCAGGATGAAAAGTTGATGTTTTTACACGTAGACAGGTTTTCTCAAGATATCAGAACAAGACTTCATATCACAGTGAGACTCACCCCTCTTAATGTGTGTACCTTTTTCACTTGACAGGATAACAGTTACTTGATGTATTCAGTTGGTTGCCTTTAAACTGAAGTTCATAGCTCAAAACAATTTGTAAACTGGGATTGTTATCTTACTACTAGTTTTACTTTGTATTTTCTTTTTTTAAACCTTATATGTGTTACTCGTTAATTTTTTATAGAAATACAACTCCTAACAGTTTAATGCTGGTCCAGCACTTAAAGATGATAGCAAAAAACTAGGAAACAGAAAAAATTAACCTTAATGATGGACTCTGGTTGGATTTAGCTTCAGAGGCATTCTCTTCAAACTTCGCTTGTTATTCAAATGTGACTAAAAGGGTTTTGATACTACTAGTGCCATTTACTCCCTCCAACATGGAACCAGACAAGTAACCCTGGACAAATTCGTGTTGGCACTGAGGAACATCAAAACCTAACTACAGGATGGTTTATCAGTGATGCTTTTGAAGAAGTATCTTGATCAAAAGGGAAAAATGTGAAAGCTATGAGAGTCAAAGTGGAGTCACTTGTGTTGAAAACAAAACAATACAAAACACTTGACAAATAGAACTAGGGAAGGCTATGAAAAGAGAGTTTTTATGCATAAATGCCTAACAAGAGCTATCACCAAAGACTGTGCAACCCACAGATTTGCACAAAGGTCATCACAAGCTTACACACAAAATATTTTTCTGAGGCAACTGTATCTAACCTCAAACTACCATCGCCCTTGTTACTGATCTTTGTAGCAAAAGACACTATTCTCAAAACAATGGTATAATCTTCCTTATTTTTCCTTTAAAAATTTTTGTCTTTCTTATCCTTCCTGAATATGCACATAGTTTACTATGGCATGCATATTCTCATTGCCATGCCCTGTTACCTAATAAATATTTTTTTTAGTGATCCTCTCTGTTTTTGTCATGTAGCTTGACAATGCAAACCAGAAGACCTAGATTTTCTTCCTCCTCTAATATATCAATATACAAAATATACTGAAAAGAAAAAGAGGGAAACATAGAGTTGCTGATTCTGAATGTAACAGTGAAGTACAGTCATCCTCTCAACCTTTCATATATAAGTCTACTTACGAAGTTGAGAAGACCTGAGGGGCTGGTTAGATTCACACACACACACACACACACACACACACACACACACACACACACTCATACATACCACACACATACAAAGAGAGAAAGATAAATTTTTTCATATGCAAAAAAGAAAGATTGGGGAAATTCAACAAAGGCTACTCATTGCTGGAATAATTAATATAAAATCTCTATATAAACTAAATCTGTGAGCCAACACACAGCAGTACTCAACTGGGACTTATGTATCTCTTAATTGGCCTTTTACAGCTTACAGAACTAAATGTGATATAACGTATGATTTTTGCTGTCTACAAACATACTTATAATGAATATGCTGTGAAGAGGGTGTTGCTAATTTTTGATACTTTGATATTTATTATGCCTTTAACATTATTATTTCTTGGCTACTTATCCTTTTTCTACTCCTATTCTTCATATTTATTGCTTCAATCTATTCTCAAATTTAATTCAATAGACAAATTAATAATTTTCATATTACTAGCCAGTATTTTTGAATGATTATTTTTAAATATATACATTTTAGGTTTATATAGTATACACTCTTTGTATAAAATTTGAAAAAAACAGAAAAATATGAAGAGTATAGAAAAAAATCCCCAATAATACCTTACTCAAAGATCATTTTGGCATATTCATTTATTTATTTTCTATGAGTTCATATATATATATATGTGTGTGTGTGTGTGTGTGTGTGTATATATATATATATATCTTTCCCCTCAAAATTCTGTAGTAAGGAATATACATAATTTGGCACTTTACTCTTTAAGATATGTTTTCATCCATGTTAAAATTCCTCAAAATTACAGTTTTGAAATGGGATATTATTTTATTTATTTTTTTTATTTTGGGACATTTAAGTTTTTTATTGTTTATATCATAAATAATATTGTAAATATCCTTGTACATAAGTCATTTTCTCAATCTTTGATGCTTTATATATGGTGAGTTCCAAGGAGTGGAATTACTGGAATAATAGATACATATACCAAGCCCTCCTCCCACAAGCCATACTTGAGAATTTCATTCTTACAACTTGTGGAAGTCATCTATTTTTAAATGTAAGTTTTAATTTGGACATTTTGATCACTGTGGAGATGAAATATTTTCAAACTTGCTGGTTATATGTATTGTTTTAAATTGTCTGTCATGTCCTCTATACACTTGCCTGAGTGGGCTTGTTTACTGATTAATGAAGCATTAACACCCTCTTCTATCATCACCATTGTGACTGCTTATTTATGCAGACGATCCATCCCCACCCATCACCCTAGACCCTCAGCAAGTTTTCTTCCCAAACCACTTTTATTTCTTCATTCTGAATTCAGCCAACCATTTTTATGATCAGCATTGTAGCTTTTTTTGCCCAATAAAGCTGCCACTTCAGTAGAACTGATTTTGAGAATTATTTTCTGTGGACTTTTCTTTTTCTTTCTCTAGGCTCAGGCTGACATTCTTCACATTTTACATCATCTGCTCTCTGAATATGTGACCTTTGAACATTTCTGAACTATGTCATGACTCAGTATCTTCATCTGTAAAATGGGATCAATACCAGTCCTTTGTTACAGCATTGTTATGAGCCCAGTTGACACACAGTAGGTGTTCAGTAACTGTTTCCTATTATGATCACAGTAATACCACCTATGTAACAATTTTTCTCCTTCATTAAGAAATTCATTGTAAGTCTACATCTTATATGCTCCCCAAAACTTTTTTCCCCACTCCTAAATTTAGATCCTGTAGTCCAACCTCATTAAAAGTAGTCTTACTCCTTTATTTCTGCCACTTTTTTTTTTTGTATACCCAATCCTAGTTAAATTCAACTATTTATTTTACTGTGGGCTGAACTGGTTCCTCCTCAAAAGCTATCAGTTGAATGTCTAAACCCTGGTATGACTAAATTTGGAAGCAGGGCCTTTAAGGAGGCAATTAAAGTTAAATGAGGTCACAAGGGTGGGGCCCTTTATTATGACTGGTGTCCTTATAAAAAGACAGAGACAGAGAGAGAGAGAGAGACCATATAGAAAAAGCTATGTAAGGACCTAGCAAGAATGTAGTCCTCTACTAGCCTAAAAGAGAGGCCTCAAGAGAAACCAAACTTGCCATCAGCTTGACCTTGAATTTCTGCCTTAAGAACTGTGTGAATTCATTTCTGTTGTTTAAGCCACACAGTCTGTAACATTTTGTTATGGCAGCCCTGGCAAGTTAATACATGTGGCTTTACTCACTCAAGGGAAAAATAGGTACAGAATATTAATTGTATATTATATATCTATAGGAAATTATATAATTAGGCCAACTGGTATCACTTCAGTTTATAATTACGTGTGCCTAAAGTGTATTTATCATTAGCCAAACAGTCATATTGCATTTCTTTCTATGTTCTTTGCTTTCATGAAACTGTCTTTTCAGTTTCACCATTGGTTTCCATTTTGCTAAATCTGATGGTCAGTTCTTTGTCTCAATAGTCTACTTTAACATCTCTGGAATGCTTGACACAGTAAAGCTTCGTCTATGAAAGCACTCCATGTTTGTTTGTTTGTTGATGCTTCCCTCTTTTAATATTTTCTTCAATTTCTGTAGTTATGTCTTTTCAGGTTGTTTTTGTTGTTACCTCCTCCTCTTTATCTAAGCACTAAATATTGAAGAATTGAGCTCAATTCTGGCTGTTGTTATTCTCCCTATTTTCATTTTTCTCTCTAAAGTCTAACCTTATTCTATAAAAACAGTGACATCTACATATTGTCATTTCTCAAACTTAAATCTCGACCTGTAACTTACTCCCCTTAACTACAGACTCTTACGGTAAGCTGCCTAATTGGCATCATCATTTGTTTAAGGTATTGGGACATTATTTCCTTTTCATAATTTTTAAAGTTGTAAAGTATGTCTATTTTATTATTTTGGTATGTTTAGAATGGGGATGTTTCTGGATATATTCAGTCTATTTTTCTGGAAATCAGATGATTTGGTAAGAAAGAAACAACTATAAGAATGGAATTCCCAAGATAAATTTTCTACAGATTTGTCCAAGTACTAGGTCATACACTTAAATTGTTTAAGGACATGCTTATACAAACTTTCCATAGAATAGCCTCTGAAGTATTACTTAACTCTGTCTAATTTTATATCATCTTTGGGGAAAAAAAATGATAGAAAATGTAAAATCTTAAATAGTATTAGTAAAAAACACAGTGATTATTCAAAAAAGTATTCTTTAATACAAATTAATACTAGTATATTATGTCTGCATATTTTGACCAGTGTATTCAAACAAATTGGTGGATTAATTTTAGATTGTCTTATTATTTTTTATAATGTTTCAATAATAAATTGTTTTAGGAGTCTACCAAATTCTTTAAACCCAACTCTGTTAATGTGTGAATCTGTACACATTAAAAATGTGACACATGAATCACTTTTAGAAATGAATGAACCAGCATATGTTAAATTCGTGTGTACATTTTCCTATAAAAGTATAAGCAAAAAGCTGATTAGCACTTATAGAGTTACATGCATTGATCAAGACAGGATATACCCTTATGTATTTATTTATTTGATCACTCTTACAAGTAAATTGTACATATTTTCATAGCTACTTTATATAATAATATCACATAACTATTATTTATACCACTGAAACAAATTTAACTGACAGATGAAATAGCAGCAAAAAGCTCTTGAGGTTTCCAGATAAATAATTTTTTAAATGATATATATTTATTCCATGGACTTTAATGGTATTTCTCCCATTTAAAATATACATAATAAATATGTGCAGTTATTTTGTCCAAATGTGTACATGAAAACGGGAACAATGTTTTTAAAATATAACCAGAAAATCATCCAATATATACTTATCAAATCTCAAGTAGCTGTGTTTCAACTTTTCTCTCTTTTAAGTTTCTTACTGGAAAAATGTAAAGTGTAAAGCTCTCCAAAATTCATTTTTGCATAAGCAAATAATTGAGTAAATTCAATCTGCATTATGAAAATAAAATGTAACTATTATACCAGAAACCATAAAACTGGAGATTTTTGAAAATCTCTCTCCTACCTACCAAAATGCCTGTCCCCAGAGCTAGTTCAAGCACATTTATAACTGAACAGTATCTCAGTCATTTGGGGGTACTCCTTTAGACTGAAATATATCTAAGTAACAGAACCATAGAAAGGATTAGGCACGTTATCTAATTTAGCACCTATACTTCAACTAAAATGGGTAGATTAATCAATTATTTTCTTGTTAGACATTTCCCAAGGTCCCAAATATTTCAGTATTTTGTTATTCTGATGATCAAGAAGTTTTCATTCATTTCCAACAAAACTCTATCCTAAATTTATACTTTTTGAAAAGCCATACTTGAAAATAGACATGGAGTAAGAATATATAGTTAAGGTCAGTTTTCTACATGGAATGGAAAGAAATGCATAAAGATATAAAAAAGATATCCTGAGGATGGTGCATACTGACGTGCAGTTCTGGACCGCACAAAGGTCCCTGTCAGAAGAAATGAGAGGGGCCTGATTCCTAATCAGCCTTTCACTTGCCACGCTACGTGGCCTTGTACCGGACTGCCTCACCCTGGTGGAAGGGAGGCCTTTTTGTTTGTTTGTTTTCATTGTTTGGTCATGAAGCAACCAAATGTTAACCAAAAGAAAAGCCTGAAGACTATGTCTTCCTAGAAAAGATGATTTTTTAAAACACGATAGATTAGGATCTCCACTTGCAAAATATTGGGTAGCAATGGTGCTCACTTGACCTATCTGTTTTTATAGGAAAGGAAGGAGTGAGTAAAATGAAAGCATATCCAAAAATCTTTGTAAAAGACTCACCTGAATCTATTTTGAACATGATTTAGCCCATAAGAATTGTCAGTTGATTAACATACACAAGTGCTGAACATAGACAATGCAAAGTTACCTATGGGACGAAACAAAACAAAACAGATAAAAGAAATCAACATTAAAATCTCTCTTCCAAATATTCACTCTTGGGAGGAAGAAAGAGAGGACTGGCTTGGTTTGATAATATTCCCACTCTAGTAGCAGTAGAATTTCATACTTAGGATGGACTTTTGAGATAAGTGAAGACAGAATTTCTATTTTACGATGAAGAAAATCAGTTGGAGGGAAAAAAAACACAACAAAACTCAGGGTTATTATGAGATTTTTAGGCTAGTTAATGGAAATACAACTCAGATACGATTTTTTTTTTCAGATATGAAAAATTCATTCCATTGTTCCTTTAATATACCCTTACAATAATTGCTGCATTTATCAACCATTTATATGTATTAACTCTCAAAATACTGTATTTTCCTTATCATCATTTTACAGATGAGGACACTAATACACATTTGTTGGCTAAAATCACACAGCTTGACCAAAGAGGACTGGTCCAAAAGAGATTGATCAAAGAAGCATTCAAGCTCAAACAGTGTGATGCCAGTACCTGTGAACTTAACCTTCACAACCTATTGATTCCCTTAAAACTTGGGTTGACGAATTAGGAAATTACACAGAAAATAAGGAATAATTCAATTAATGCCATTTAAGACTGACATTGGTGATACCTGTATAGGAGTCCTAAGAATAAAGTAATCCCTCACTGAAAGTAAACTGAAAATTCATCCTGCAAGTGACTCAAGTTGGACCCTGACAGACGGAAAGGGTTTGAATTGGGTAAAAAGTATTTATTGATAGGTGAAGAGGCCATTCTAATCAAGGAAATGATCTGTTTTTAAAAAGTTGGGAGTTATCAAGCTATATTCGAGAGAGAATTAGGTCATATTATAGAGGTTTCAAAAATCAAATTAGAGATGCTTCCCCCGTCTCTCTCTCTCTTTCATACTCTTTCTTTCCTTCCTTCCCTTTCTTCCTTCCTTCCTTTCTTTCTCTCTTTCTCTTTCTTTCTTTCCTTCCCTCCCTTCCTCCCTTCCTTCCTTCTTTCCTTCCTTCCTTTCTTCCTTCCTTCCTTTTTCTTTCTCTTTCTTTCTTTTCCTTCTCTTTCTTTCTTTCTTTCTTTCTTTCTTTCTTTCTTTCTTTCTTTCTTTCTTTCTTTCTTTCTTTTTCTTTCTTTCTTCTTTTCTTTTTCTCTTTCTTTTTTTCTCTCTCTCCTTCCTCCTTCCCTCCCTCCCTTCTTTCCTTCCTTCCTTCCTTCCTTCCTTCCTTCCTTCCTTCCTTCCTTCCTTCCTTCCTTCCTTCCTTCCTTCCTTCCTTCTTTCCTTCCTTCCCTCCCTCCCTCCCTCCCTCCCTCCCTCCCTCCCTCCCTCCCTCCCTCCCTCCCTCCTTCCTTCCTTCCTTCCTTCCTTCCTTCCTTCCTTCCTTCCTTCCTTCCTTCCTTCTTTTTCTGTTTTTTTTTTTTTTTCTTTTTTTGCAATGGAGGAAATAAAAAGCCAATGGTTAGTAAAAGTAATGAGTCATGGTCTTCATCGGGCCATACTATTCTACTTGGTTTCGATTTAAATATAAATATATAGAGAAGATAGAGCAAAATTTTTTTTCTTGAACAATACAGTTGTTCAGCAGAAACAACTTATAAGTGGTATTTGTTAATGTCTTGCCTTGTATTATGCTTCTCATAATGATGTTTTCACTATATATTTCAACTTGCAATGCAATGAACTCAAAATGATTTTTTTTGTATTATACGTTAAGTTCTAGGGTACATGTGCATAACGTGCAGGTTTGTTACATATGTATATTTGTGCCATGTTGGTGTGCTGCACCCATCAACTCATCAGCACCCATCAACTCGTCATTTACATCAGGTATAACTCCCAATGCAATCCCTCCCCCCTCCCCCCTCCCCGTGATAGGCCCCGGTGTGTGATGTTCCCCTTCCCGAGTCCAAGTGATCTCATTGTTCAGTTCCCACCTATGAGTGAGAACATGCGGTGTTTGGTTTTCTGTTCTTGCGATAGTTTGCTGAGAATGATGGTTTCCAGCTGCATCCATGTCCCTACAAAGGACACAAACTCATCCTTTTTGATGGCTGCATAGTATTCCATGGTGAATATGTGCCACATTTTCTTAATCCAGTCTGTCACTGATGGACATTTGGGTTGATTGCAAGTCTTTGCTATTGTGAATAGTGCCGCAATAAACATATGTGTGCATGTGTCTTTATAGCAGCATGATTTATAATCCTTTGGGTATATCCCCAGTAATGGGATGGCTGGGTCATATGGTACTTCTAGTTCTAGATCCTTGAGGAATCGCCATACTGTTTTCCATAATGGTTGAACTAGTTTACAATTCCACCAACAGTGTAAAAGTATTCCTATTTCTCCACATCCTCTCCAGCACCTGTTGTTTCCTGACTTTTTAATGATTGCCATTCTAACTGGTGTGAGATGGTATCTCATTGTGGTTTTGATTTGCATTTCTCTGATGGCCAGTGATGATGAGCATTTTTTCATGTGTCTGTTGGCTGTATGAATGTCCTTATTTGAGAAATGTCTGTTCATATCCTTTGCCCACTTTTTGATGGGGTTGTTTGTTTTTTTCTTGTAAATGTGTTTGAGTTCTTTGTAGGTTCTGGATATTAGCCCTTTGTCAGATGAGTAGATTGCAAAAATTTTCTCCCATTCTGTAGGTTTCCTGTTCACTCTGATGGTAGTTTCTTTTGCTGTGCAGAAGCTCTTTAGTTTAATGAGATCCCATTTGTCAATTTTGGCTTTTGCTGCCGTTGATTTTGGTGTTTTAGACATGAAGTCTTTGCCCATGCTTTCTCTTGTGGGCATTTAGTGCTATAAATTTCCCTCTACACACTGCTTTAAATGTGTCCCAGAAATTCTGGTATGTTGTATCTTTGTTCTCATTGGTTTCAAAGAAGATCTTTATTTCTGCCTTCATTTCGTCATGTACCCAGTAGTCATTCAGGAGCAGGTTATTCAGTTTCCATGTAGTTGAGCGGTTTTGATTGAGTTTCTTAGTCCTGAGTTCTAATTTGATTGCGCTGTGGTCTGAGAGACAGTTTGTTATAATTTCTGTTCTTGTGCATTTGCTGAGGAGTGCTTTACTTCCAATTATGTGGTCAATTTTGGAATAAGTGCAATGTGGTGCTGAGAAGAATGTATATTCTGTTGATTTGGGGTGGAGAGTTCTGTAGATGTCTATTAGGTCTGCTTGATGCAGAGATGAGTTCAATTCCTGGATATCCTTGTTAACTTTCTGTCTCGTTGATCTGTCTAATGTTGACAGTGGGGTGTTGAAGTCTCCCATTATTATTGTATGGGAGTCTAAGTAACTCTCTAAGGACTTGCTTTGTGAATCTGGGTGCTCCTGTATTGGGTGCATATATATTTAGGATAGTTAGCTCTTCCTGTTGAATTGATCCCTTTACCATTATGTAATGGCCTTCTTTGTCTCTTTGGATCTTTGATGGTTTAAAGTCTGTTTTATCAGAGACTAGAATTGCAACCCCTGCTTTTTTTTTTTCTCCATTTGCTTGGTAGATCCTCCTCCATCCCTTTATTTTGAGCCTATGTATGTCTCTGCATGTGTGATGGGTCTCCTGAATACAGCAGACTGATGGGTCTCGACTCTATCCAGTTTGCCAGTCTGTGTCTTTTAATTGGACCTTCTAGTCCATTTACATTTAAGGTTAATATTGTTATGTGTGAACTTAATCCTACCATTATGATATTAACTGGTTATTTTGCTCGTTAGTTGATGCAGTTTCTTCCTAGCCTCGATGGTCTTTACATTTTGGCATGTTTTTGCAATGGCTGGTACCGGTTGTTCCTTTCCATGTTTAGTGCTTCCTTCAGGGTCTCTTGCAAGGCAGGCCTGGTGGTGACAAAATCTCTAAGCATTTGCTTATCTGTAAAGGATTTTATTTCTCCTTCACTTATGAAACTTAGTTTGGCTGGATATGAAATTCTGGGTTGAAAATTCTTTTCTTTAAAAATGTTGAATATTGGCCCCCACTCTCTTCTGGCTTGTAGAGTTTCTGCTGAGAGATCTGCTGTTAGTCTGATAGGCTTCCTTTTGTGGGTAACCCGACCTTTCTCTCTGGCTGCCCTTAAGATTTTTTCTTTCATTTCAACTTTGGTGAATCTGGCAATTATGTGTCTTGGAGTTGCTCTTCTCGAGGAGTATCTTTGTGGCGTTCTCTGTATTTCCTGGATTTGAATGTTGGCCTGCCCTACTAGGTTGGGGAAGTTCTCCCGGATGATATCCTGAAGAGTGTTTTCCAACTTGGTTCCATTTTCCCCCTCACTTTCAGGCACCCCAATCAGACGTAGATTTGGTCTTTTTACATAATCCCATACTTCTTGCAGGCTTTGTTCATTTCTTTTTCTTCTTTTTTCTTTAGATTTCTCTTCTCACTTCATTTCATTCGTTTGATCCTCAATCGCTGATACTCTTTCTTCCAGTTGATCAAGTCAGTTAGTGAAGCTTGTGCATTTGTCACGTATTTCTCGTGTCATGGTTTTCATCTCTGTCCGTTTGTTTATGGCTTTCTCTGCATTAATTAATTCTTCCACTCTTTTTTCAAGATTTTTATTTTCTTTGCGCTGGGTACGTAATTCCTCCTTTAGCTCTGAGAAGTTTGATGGACTGAAGTCTTCTTCTCTCGTCTCGTCAAAGTCATTCTCCATCCAGTTTTGATCCGTTGCTGGGGATGAGCTGTGTTCCTTTGGAGGGGGAGATGCACTCTTATTTTTTGAATTTCCAGCTTTTCTGCCCTGCTTTTTCCCTATGTTTGTGGTTTTATCTGCCTCTGGTCTTTGATGATGGTGATGTACTGATGGGATTTTGGTGTGGGTGTCCTTCCTGCTTGTTAGTTTTCCTTCTAACAGTCAGGACCCTCAGCTGTAGGTCTGTTGGAGATTGCTTGAGGTCCACTCCAGACCCTGTTTGCCTGGTTGTCAGCAGCAGAGGCTGCAGAAGATAGAATACTGCTGAACAGTGAGTATACTTGTCTGATTCTTGCTTTGGAAGCTTCCTCTCAAGGGTGTACTCCACCATGTGAGGTGTGGGGTGTTGGTCTTCCCCTCGTGGAGGATGTCCCCAGTTAGGCTGCTTAGGGGTCAGGGACCTACTTGAGCAGGCAGTCTGTCTGTTCTCAGATCTCAACCTCCATGTTGGGAGATCCACCACTCTCTTCAAAGCTATCAGACAGAGTTGCTTGGGTCTGCAGAAGTTTCTGCTGCTTTTGTTGTTGTTTTTGTTGTTTAGTTGTGCCCTGTCCCCAGAGGTGGAGTCTACAGAGACTGGCAGGCCTCCTTGAGCTGCTGTGAGCTCCACCCAGTTCGATCTTCCCAGGGCTTTGTTAACCTACTTAAGCCTCAGCAATGGTGGGTGCCCCTCCCCCAGCCTCGCTGCTGCCTTGCCATTAGATTGCAGTCTGCTGTGCTAGCAATGAGGGAGGCTCCGTGGGCGTGGGACCCTCCCGGCCAGGTGTGGGATATAATCTGGTGTGACTGTTTGCTTAAAGCGCAGTATTGGGGTGGGAGTTACCCGATTTTCCAGGTGTTGTGTGTCTTAGTTCCCCTGGCTAGGAAAAGGGATTCCCTTCCCCCTTGCGCTTCCCAGGTGAGGCGATGCCTCGCCTTGCTTCAGCTTTAGCTGGTCGGGCTGCAACAGCTGACCAGCACCGATTGTCCGGCACTCCCCAGTGAGATGAACCCAGTACCTCAGTTGATAATGCAGAAATCACCTGTCTTCGGTGTCGCTCGCACTGGGAGCTGAATACTGGAACTGTTCCTATTCGGCCATTCAAAAATGATTTTTTTAAAGTGATGACATCATTCAAAACTGTCACTGTGAATTGGCAGAAGTCATTGACCAAATCAGAAAACTTGCACACAGGCAAGAAAATATTAATTTGAGTCAAATGGGCTTTTTAAATGAAACAGAATCAGACAGTGGGAGTTTCAATTTGATTGAATACAGTGAAAATCATAGCAATTGGTTATTTTGGGGTGATGGGTTATTTTCTCTACTCTGGTATAGTATGCTTCAACCAGTTTTTAAATTCAATTTAACTTGATTATTTTAAAAAAACACAAAATACATGTTTTATAAATCATCTTGGATCCAATGTTTTTAATGGAAGTCTTGTCTTATGGGAAAAGTTAAAAAAAAGTGTTATTTTGAAATCTCACAAATATTAAAATTATAAATTACATAGTAGTATATGTACATGCCACAAACTTTTAAAATATGTGTGTTAGTGCTTATGACAATATTTATATAAATCAGAAAACGTGATTATGCATAATATACTAAAAAACATTTGGCTCAATAATTTCTACTGTATTTTAAAGAATAATTATGTTAAATTTGGATTAAACTGTTATTCAAAAACACATTCGCAATTTAAAATACTCTTGTCATTTCAAAATGTTATTTTTACTATAACATTGCTAATAAGTGCTAATAGTTTTTATGGTTACTTACACTTTTTGAAACGTGTAAACAATAATTTTAGAATATAAAAATGCTTAACGTAAAATGCAAATAATTCAAAAGTGTTAGCTAGGCACGGAGCCTGCTAGGTATTCCTACCAGGTTAATTACAGCTGTGTGTGTCTTCAATGTTTTATGAAGAATCATCATCTTAAAGTATTCTTTAAAATATAGTATTGTTTTAATTTGCTCCAGTAAACATAAAAACAATTTTTGAAATTGCAAGACATTGGAAAATTTTACTTTAATTGTAAAATAAGTGAAATATCATAATTATAATGTGCTCTACATTTAAGATAGAAAAACTGATTATAATGAGCTATATCTCTTTCATAACTTTTACAGGAATTTATGTAATAAAACCATTTTAATAATATGAGATGCACATATTCAGTTTAATCATCCTTAACTTTGACATTTTGAGTAAGACACTATGAAGGATGTGAATCACTCATGGAAGGTTCCAAAACAATAATTCTCAAACTTTAGCGTGCATCAGAATTACCTGGAGGGTGTGTTCAAACATAGATTTCAGAGCCCCATCGCCAGAGTTTCTGATTTGTTAGGTTTTGGATGGGGCTTAAGAATTTGCATTTCTAACAATTTCTCCATTGATGGCAACACTACTGATCTTAAACTTTGAAAATTCCTGTTCATGTAAAATCTTGATGTGTACTCTGAATCAAAGAAAAAAATATTTATAATGCTTTTCTTTAACTTTTCCTTTCATCAAACCAGCATGCATTATGTTATGAACCAGTTGTATGACCAAAAGTTCATCTCTAGTATAATGGAAAAAAAAAAAGTCTTAAACTAGAAAGAAGGCCTAGTCAAGTCTGATTGGTCATGGACTACATCAATGGCTTTGGATTAGACAATGTCTTTGATTGTTAATTGCTTTTTTATAAAACAAAGATAACAACTCTCAAATTGCAGACTATATGTATGAGTGTTAAATAAATGTGGGGTTTTTTTTGGGTAAATTCTATGTCCATGCAAATGGAAGATGCCAAGTTATTTGTTTGAAGATCAAAATTTCTTATAGAAATGGGTTATGTATGTTGGTGAAGTACTCAGTTTAATCTGTCAAAACCTGTTTGAACAGCACAGAGCACTTTTTTTTTTTTTTTTTTTTTTTTTTTTTTTGAGACGGAGTCTTGCTCTGTAGCCCAGGCTGGAGTGCAGTGGCCGGATCTCAGCTCACTGCAAGCTCCGCCTCCCGGGTTCACGCCATTCTCCAGCCTCAGCCTCCCGAGTAGCTGGGACTACAGGCGCCTGCCACCTCGCCCGGCTAGTTTTTTGTATTTCTTAGTAGAGACGGGGTTTCACCGTGTTAGCCAGGATGGTCTCGATCTCCTGACCTCGTGATCCACCCGTCTCGGCCTCCCAAAGTGCTGGGATTACAGGCTTGAGCCACTGCGCCCGGCCCAGAGCACTTTTTTTAAAAGTTACTGAACATAGATAGATATCAAAACCCTTGGACAGGCACGATGGCTCATGCCTATAATTCCAGCACTTTGGGAGGCTCAGGCAGGCGGATCACTTGAGGTCAGGAGTTGGAGAACAGCCTGACCAACATGAGGAAATCCTGTCTTTACCAAAAAATATATAAATTAGCCAAATTAGCCATGCATGGTGGCACGTGCCTGTAGTCCCAGCTACTCGGGAGGCTGAGGCATGAGAATTGCTTGAACCTGGGAAGCGAAGGTTGCAGTGAGCCCCGATCGTGCCATTGCACTCCAGCTTGGGCAAAGGAATGAGACCCTGTTTCAACAAACAAACAAATAAACAAACCCACTCTTTCAAATTCATCTCTAGTACTTTTCCCAAACGCAGCAATCCTTCAATATGTTTCTTTCTAGGGAGTTCTTGAGTCTGTCCAGCTTCCACAGAATCTGTCACAATCTCTCAGAGTAAAATGTGTGTTGCATTGAATGCATATACACCTTTTGAAAAATACAATTGTGTATGTTGAACACTTGTTTTTAATTTATCTTTAATATTAGTATTTGACAGGTAAAAAACTTGTTAGGTTGGAAGGGAGTAGATAGCAACTCATTTGAGTGTAAGGACTTCTGTGTGATTTGAAAAGGCCTCAGAGGTTAATATAACATAATGTCTTCTAGATTCAATGTTGCTGCAAATTACAGAATTTTATTCTTTTTTATGGAGTAATAGCATTCCACTGTTTATGGATCCCACATTTTCATTTAGCCATTCATCTGTTGATAAACACTTAGGCTGATTCCTTATCTTGGCAATTGTGAGTTGTTCTGCAAGAAACGTGGAGGTGTCATATCTCTTTGATGTATTGATTTCATTTATTTTGGTTACAAACTCAGTGATGGGATGGCTAGATCACATATTTTTTTTAATTTTTTGAAGAACTTTCAGATTGTTGTCCTTGTGGCTATACTAATTTACATTTCCACCAACAGTGTGACTTTCTTTTCCTCCACATCCTTGCCATAATTTTTTTATTTTTATTTTTTATCTTTTTGATAATAGCCATCTATCTGGAGTGAAATAGCTCATAGTTTTACTTTGCATTTCTCTGGAGATTGGTGATGTTGAACATTTTTTTCATATACCTATTGGCCATTTGTATATCTTCTTTTGATAAATGTTTATTTACATGTACAAAAATAAAACTAGACCCCTTTCTCATCACTTAAAAAAAAAAAAACTCAAAATGGATTAAATATTTAAATGTAAGACTCAAAACTAAAACAACTAGAAAAAAACACAGGAGAAATGCTTCATGACATTAGTCTGGGCAATGATTTTTTAAATAAGATCCCAAAAGCCTAGGCAAGAAAAGCACAGTGGGATTATATCCAACTAAGAAGGTTTTGCACAGCATAGAAAATAATCAACAGAGTAAAGAGACAACCTACACAATGGGAGACAGTGTTTGTGAACTGTGCATCTGACAACGGGCTAATATTACAAATATATAAGGAACTCAACTCAAAAGCAAAATAACAAATAATCCAATTAAAAATGGGCAAAAGTTTGAATTCTTCCTTTTAATTCTACTTTTTTAGACTGAAGTGCTCTGTTTTTTGTTTTTATGATGATTTTATTAGTGGTGGATATTGTTGCCTCTCTAACTGGAGAAAGTGGCCAGGTACTAGTGAGATGCCTGCACTTTAAGACCTGGATACTTTATCTGTCAGGACTAGTAGAAAGCAGATTTTTCAGTCTTTAGAGCCTATGCTTCACCAGAATTATGCTCCAGGTAGTACTAACAGCATTGTGCTGGGTGAGGTAGTGAAGATGGCCTGGTCCTCTAAACTCTTGTCACAGATTGGACAGGAATTCTCTGATTTATGTTACTGCCGTAACTTTCTAAACCACAAGAGAAAACATGCTTAGCTTTCATGAGTCACTAGGCTCTAATTGTTTCTACTTTTAGGAGCTTCACAGTAAATCTCTTTCATATGGGGAATGAGAAGCTCAATTTGGTAAACTTCAAGAAGGTGGCAAGCTACATCTGAAGGGCTGATATTCCAATGCAGCCAAAAAAAAAAAAAAAAACCAAAAAAAAAAAAAAAAACCAGTACAACCTGTATAAGATGGAAAGAGATGATGGTTGTGTTAGAGGTGTTAGAGAGGGAAACATTCATTACCAGAGTAGTCCCAAAATTTTCTAAATTTGTAAATCATTTATATTTGAAATATCCTAAAGTTGGGTCCCTATTATCAGATTTCCTAAACACTAGTAATTGTTGTATGTGTTTAATATAATAGAGTTAACACAGCAGAGATGTGTTTGCACACTTAGCTCTGACATATCTGTTGACACCCAAGATACCTGAGCATGACGGGAAACCTCATACCTGGACTGGAATTAGCACTAGAGTAAGTACAGTGTGGGGAGTTGTACTGTCTCATTTACTAAGGGACTGGGGATCCAGTGGTATGTGAGGAGGTTTCCAGCCATTGCAATGAGCATGTAAGCTCTATCAAACCACACTTGGGTGAGATTGTCACCCATATAATAGTTGCAAAATGTGCTTAGTTCATATAGACAAGAGCAAGATGGATCAAAAAGAGTGTTCAGCTGACCAACTCATTCATTTGAATTTCACAAGACATTGCTTGCCATTGGCTTGCTGAAGTGGATCTCATCAAATATATAGACCCTATCAAGTTTGAGAGGCTGCCTACCTATTCCTAAGTTTCCTTATATTTCATTTTTTAGTTTATAGCTCACTTTAAGTGTGTCTTTCTAATTTAACAGAACACATCTGTATATAACATATTCAACCCAACAGGGCACATCTACACAGAGCACACTTATGCAACTTATTTTTACAACTTTGGGTAGGTGAATACCTTGGGTGTTCATGGTCCTGAATGTCTTCCATATGAGTATTTCCTACTCACCCATTCTCAATTTTTACTATAAATTTTTTTATATATTTAATATGATTTTTTTAACCTAAGGCAGTATTACAAATATTGTATAATTCATTACATTTCTGAAATTATCTTTGTAGATACAGAATATTTCATTTTACATATATTATAATTAATCAGTCTTTAGCTGGCAAATATTTAGGTTGTTTCTCTGCTTTTATTATTATGTAAGACTGATTATTACATAAGACTGAATATTTTTGTATGGGTCTTATGGTTGCCTTACAATATATTTCTGTTACAAAATTACTTTTAATATGGATTCTTAAATATTGTCTTCTGGGATTTTGCATCAATAGATACATTCCCACAAGTGTGAGGATGTTTCCTGCCCTGGATTTTGACCAATACTAGATTCTGATTATTTTAAATTGCCATATTGATACATAAAATTAATACCTCCTTTGGTTAATTTTTACGTTTTATTTCTTTATTTTAAGTAATGTTAAATATAATGAGAATGCTTATGTGATTGAATTTTTCTTTGGAACAATGTAACATATTTTCACTTTGTGTATACTTGTGTGTCAAAGTATACACATATACATTGTATATATACAAAGTATATATGCATACACAGTATATATACACAATGTGTATATACAAACTATATACTTTGTATATATACACAATGTATATATACACAATGTGTATATATACAAACTATATATATACACACACAAATGTGTTTTAATGATTTTAATGATTCAAATTGCTCTTTATATGGGGAAGGTAACTGCTGTGGTTTAGATATAATTTGTCCTCACCACAATTCGTGTTGAAATTTGATCTCCACTGTGGCAGTGTTGGGAGGTGGAGCCTAGCGGGAGGTGTTTGCGTCATGGGGATGGATCCCTCATGAATTGTTCTGTGTTATTCTCGCACTTGTGAGGTAGTTTTCACTCTGGTGAGGCTGAATTAGTTCTCACAGAAATGAGTTAACAAACATTTGTTACAAAACCACAGTGCTCTTTGGGTTTTGTCTCTTCACACGTGTCCACTTCCCCTTTGACCTTCTGCACCATGTTATGATGCAACAGGAAAGCCCTTACCAAAATCCAGAGCTGTGCCATTGAACTTGCCAGCCTGCACAGCAGAGAGCTAAAGAAAATTTTCTTCCTGTAACCCCAGCTACTCTGGAGGCTGAGGCAAGAGAATCGCTAGAACCCGGGAGGTGGAGATTACGCCATTGCACTTCAGCCTGGGCAACAAGAGTGAAATTCCATATCAAAAAATAAAATAAATAAATAAATAAATAAAACTTTCTTTATCAGTTACCTAGTCTCAGGGATAGCAACACAAAATGGACTGAAACTGTAACTTTGCTATGTACAATGCAAATTATTTTCTTACTGTACTTTATGCCTTTCATTGTAGTATTTAATATTTTGTAATTTTGGGTCTTCTTGACCCATTATTTTTATCTTCATAGTAATCTCATATTCTTTAAAATGTGTTTAATTATCTGAGAAAATATAATGTGTCTGTATTCTTGTTAGATATTTATGTTTTTGTTTTTTCTTTTAACGTTTAACTGCTTGAGTCAACTGTTGCTTATTTTGTATGGTGTGTGTGTGTGTTTTTTCTAATGGAGCTTAAGGCATTTCTCTTCCCAGGAAGAAAATTTTTCTTTTGCATTGATATTTGCCAGTTCATTATACCACTTTTTGCAAATGTCTATTTGTAAATGTTCTATTTCTCCCTGTCAAAAAAGCCCACCTCTCCCATTTTTCATTTTCTGATTAGACCCGTTTATTTAACTTTAAGCTGTTTTTGTGTTTGTTTGTTTGTTTGTTTGTTTAAATTTTTTTACATGGAGTCTTTCTCTGTCGCCCAGGCTGAGTGCAGTGGCACAATCTCGACTCACTGCAACCTCTACTCCTGGGTTCAAGCAATTCTCTGCCTCAGCCTCCTGAGGAGCTGGTATTACAGGCGTGGCTAATTTTTGTACTTTTAGTAGAGACAGGATTTCACCATCTTGACCAGACTGGTCTTGAACTCCTGACCTTGTGATCCACCCGCCTCAGCCTCCCAAAGTACTGGGATTACAGGCGAGAACTACTGTGCCTGGCTAAGCTACTGTTTTCTGATATTTTCTTCTTTTTATTCCCAACCTTTATACTTCATTCTATTTATTGCCAAATCAAATCATATGTTCAATTGTAGTGAGCTATCTCCAAATTTAGAATTTTCTATGTTTTCTTCTATTTTTTTTAATGCTTTGACAGAGATGTCTCAAAATTGACTCCAAAAAGTAGAAATCCCAATAACCCTTTTGATCACTGATCCTTTTTAAGTGAAAGCAAGTTTATTAAACAGTAAAGGACTAAAGAATGGCTACTCTATAGGCAGGAGCAGCTTCTTGAGCTGCTTGACTAAGGATACTTATTGTTATTTATTGATTATGTGCTAAACAAGGCATGGATTATTCATGAGTTTTCCGTGAAAGGAGTGGACAATTCCTGGAACAGAGGGTTCCTCCCCTTTTGAGGCCATATAGGGTAACTTCCTAATATTGCCATGACATTTGTAAACTGTCATGGAGCTGCTGGGAGCGTCATTTAGCATGCAAATGTATTATAACTAGCATACAGTGAGCCATGAGAACAACCAGAGGTCACTCTTTTTGCCATCTTGGTTTTCATGGGTTTTGGCTGGCTTCTTTACTGCAACCTGTTTTATCAGCAAGGTCTTTACGGCCTGTGTCTTGTGTTGACCTCCTATCTCACCCTGTGACTTAGAATGCTTAACCTCCTGGGAATGCAGCCCAATAGGTCTCAGCCTTATTTTACCCAGCCCTATTCAAGATGGACTGGCTCTGGCTCAAACACCTCTAAGCTATTTTCCCCCTCTCTTTTACCAGAGAACCCTTAATGCTAAGGTTTGTAGAGGGATGAAGATTCATCTTCTGTAACTTCCTTGGGCTGAATAGGGGTGATGATATCCCTGCCTAACTATTAGTGTCTCTGGCATTTGGGGCAGAAAGGACCTCAGTCAGAAAGTGTTAGTATGGACTGGGCATGGTGGCTCACACCTGTAAACCCAGCACTTTGGGAGGCCAAGGTGTACTGATCATTTGTGGTCAGGAGTTTGAGACCAGCCTGGCCAACATGGTGAAACACAGTCTCTACTAAAAATACTAAATTAGTGAGGTGTGGTGGCAGGTGGCTATAATCCCAGCTACTCAAGTACTTGGGAGGCCGAGGCAGGAGACTCTCTTGAACCTAGGAGGTGGAGGTTGCACTGAGCCAAGATCTTGCCATTGCACTCCATCCTGGGTGACTCCATCTCAAAAAAAAAAAAAAAAAAAGGAAAGAAAAAGGAAAAACAAAGCATTGGTACGTCAAGGGCCATTCATAACTCTGAGTTCCGACAAAAGATCACATATGAAAGATTAATAAGCATTCAATATAAGAAAATGTTGAGTAAGCTTATGCTGCATTCATACAAAAGAGTATAAACAGCAATATATTCCACAACAGTAAAGCAAAATTATCTCCAAAAAAAACTAAATTAGAAGGCTTTCCATAAACTGGGCAATGGTTGGAGCCAAGTTGGTACGGGGTTGCTAGCCAATCACAATATGTACCCAGAATTAGAATATTGATTTCATTTTTTTTTTTTTTTTACCTTACCAATCCCTCTTGTTTCTTCTGAGCAGCAGTCAGAGATCACTGGTTGGCTCACAGGAATAAGCAAGGTTAGTCTAAATTGCAGGAAACATCTCAAAAACAATTGATGAGACTAGAATCTAGTGACAGGTGTACCATTAGTGCTTGAAACAATTTTTTTCTCTCTATAGTCCCCCAATTTTACTAAAGACAAATCATGGTAAGATTGATTAGCTTTATTTACTTGGCCTGATTATTTTTATATATAAAGTGCAGCAAAAATAATTATTTTTCACATGGGATTTTAAAATTGGCTTTGATGGAAGTTTATTCAATAAGAAATCTCGGATAAGACTTTTTTAAAGCTGAGTCCAGTCATGGGTTTATACCCTCAAATACCTATATGAGTTGGGTCAATTCCTCTCCTCTTAGGGTCCTGAGATAACCTGGTGTTCCTGGACCTGTCAGAAAGTGACATTCTTTATTTAGCACAGCTCAGGAACCCTGTACAGGGACTATGTAGACAAGATATGAGGCCAGTTGTCCCAGAGGGCTTTTATTGGCTCAACAAGTCAAGTTTGATTCCTTAAAGGAAAGCATGAGGTGTGAAGCACCATTCTAGTCAAAGCCTTGGTAAAATAATCAGTTTCTCCAATTGTGTCCTGTTGCAAAATAAAATATTCTTATTGCGCTTATGCAAATAACTATATTACCATAAGAATAGTCACACATAGTTTCCAAATTCTGGAGAAATCATGTAGAGAGAAACAAATATGCTCCAAATTTTGTTCACAAGAGTATAATTTACGAAATGTTAAAAGTCATAAATAGCTCAACAGTTTTCTTGTTTCTGAAAAACAACCACAAAGGATGTTTTAAGCAAAAAAAGTCAAAAAAGGTTATTTTGGTCTTCTACTAGTTCAGTCCATGCAGTTAATTCCTGTTCTATTGATATTCATGAATATTTCAGCTCTCCGTGAGTACTGAAAGTTTATTTCTCTAATCTAATGTCACACTCTCCAAAGTTATCAGAAACCTGCATTCAAGAGCACCTGTCAAAGTCCTACAGCTTATTATAAACCACCTTTTGAAGAGAATCAAAACAAGACAATTATTAATGAATGAAAAATGTCTGAGTTAGGACATCCACTATTAAAGTCACGATTGACAAAGAAATTTTGATTACTTCTGTGGCATACAATAATTTTATATAACAATTATAACTATTAATAACATACACTAAGTCATATCAGGATTACAGCAGTTTCTCATAATTTCAGAACATATACCAATAACATGTTTATACAAATACAGCCCAAAGAAAGCCAAATATCATTTCATATTTGAAAGTGCTTCCTGTTTGATGTTTATACCAAATAATCCAAATATGTCATTTTTGGACTTTAAAGATATGTGTCATTTTTGGACTTTTCTGATCATTTTTGGTCAGAAAATATATAATTTATAATTTGATTTTGCAAAGTTTAAAACACTTGATATTATAAAATCAAATCCAAGGTCACCATAAATCATTAACTTAGCCAAAATGGCAACTCAAAAAAATTTTAAAGGCAGAAACCTTTACTCATAAAGGGAAGAATTAGCTTTCCAAATAATCTGTATTTTTTCTTTCCCTTTTTGTTCTATAGTTTATTCAAAAGGCAAACAAAAATCTTTTTTTTAACATAACATGAAAATCCTGTTCAAGAAAAATAGTCAAATCTCACTCTTTGCTCTAGTGCACTATTGATGTCAAACCTAATTCTTAATAATAACTTATAGACAAATCTATCCAATTTTAATGTCTGACTATAAGGTAAGATTTTCACAAACCTTTTATAACCCTTTATAATGTTCATTAAAGAGTGGATCATTGCTCTCAGGGAATCCTGTTGTCCTTTTTTTCCAATGCTCAAGTTACAAATAAACTGAATAATATCACTTTAATTTTAGCCAATATGTTCACACATAGAATTTCTTCTACAAAATTAATTTTTCATGAACCTTCCACAACTTGTTCAAACCTTCACCTTATCTTATCTAACGTGAAACAATAATTTAACCCTTTAATCTAGATACAGAAAATTCACATTCCCATGACATCTTATAATCTTTTAACAAAAACACATTTTACTTTCCTCACGCAACTTGCAAGTAAAACAGTTTCTATGTCATAGAGATTACTTAATTAATGTGAACTAAAAAGAATTACAATTTTTATTTTTCTGATAAAATATTTGAGTTATACTCTTATTATTTTTAAGCCAATTAATCCAATTAATTAATGTTCTTTCATATCACACACACAACACATATAAATACACAGACACACAGAAGAAGATCCAATAGTTGTAACATTTTTCATTTGCCAGTTTCTTTTTTCTTTTTTTTTTTTTTTTTGAGATGGAGTCTCAAAACTCCATGGAGTGCATTGGCATGATCTCGGCTCACTGCAAGCTCCGCCTCCCGGGTTCACACCATTCTCCTGCCTCAGCCTCCTGAGTAGCTGGGACTACAGGCGCCCACCACTGCACCCAGCTAATTTTTTGTATTTTTAGTAGAGATGGGGTTTCACTGTGGTCTCGATCTCCTGACCTTGTGATCCACCCGCCTCGGCCTCCCAAAGTGCTGGGATTACAGGCGTGAGCCACCATGCCTGGCTCATTCGCCAGTTTCTTAATTGGATTACTGGCTTCAGGGTGGATCCCTTAGAGGAACAGGGCCAGGAAAGCATGCAGTTTCTGCAGCCTAATAATCAGGCACAGCTAGAAGACAAAACAGATCCCCAAAAGATAATGGTCCCATTTTTGTACCAGATCATGGATCTCAAAAAGAGAAATACTATGTAACAAGACAGTACAATGATTTTACTGTACAATTCATGCAAAGCAACCCAAAGCCAATCAGCCCATTTGGTGATCAGCCCATCCCCCACAGGAGTCTTATCTCTCAGTGTGGAGTGGAGACATCTCCATACCTTCCAGGTGGCCAAGAGCATGCATCTCTGATGCTAACATGCAAAGAGCCAAGCATCCCTCCATAACTGCCATTATCTATGCCCCAAAGTATATTTCCTACCTAGATATTACCCACCAAAGCTCTCTCATAATGCAAAATAATTTCTGATACCACCAAAAGTCAAAAACATCAGATAATCAATGCAAAACAGAATAGAACTTTAGATTTTGAGAAAGATCTATCCACTTCCAATTCCTGGATTTTATGAAGAAAACAGATTTTTCCCAAAACAAGATCTGTGGAAAAACTTCTTGTTTTCCCCAAGGAGTCCCAGGCAGTTAGAGCTTGAATATCAGCTTTTAACTAAGCTGACTTTTAACCATAGCACTCTTTTAAAAAGTTCTTTAAATTTCTTACTACCTGATGTTAGCCAGGTCACATGGCTGATATTTCTGATATTTGAACTCTATCAAAAGCAACCTCACCAATGAGCCTTGACTACGTTTATTACTTAATCAAAAGTGTATGAGATATTTTCAAAGAGGTGGTAAGCCATGTTTACCAGACCTAAAGGTAGTTCAGAGAAAGGAAAATTGAAGATGGTTCATTAAGGGGAGGAGAATTAACAAATGGTCCACACAGATACCAACCAGAAAATACTTATTCCCTAAGCCAGGATTGAGCCCAGGGCTGCCATTTTAAAATGGCAAAGCGATAGCTGCTAAGCTATAGCATTGGGCAGTTTCCCTTGCCATTTTCAGAAGGAGCCTAGATCAGCCAATTTTGAGTTTGTGAAGGCTTTCAAATGCTCAAGATAATTTTTAGGGCTAACTATGATATGAACCCCCAAATTATTGTCCACTGCATAGTGGAAACCAAGAGGAAGTACCACCACATGATTACAAGATCAAACTCCCACAGGCATTTTTCAACATGTGGTCTCTGGGCAAGACAATCACCCGAGTAACAGACAAGATAGGAAAGGTAAAGGAGAGAAAGAAAGAAAAGCATTGCCTCATCAGGGTGGGAAAGGTGAGGAGCTCAGGCAGGTCACCCATCATAGTGACACTCAATTGAAAGTCCAGGTGGCTGCTTGTTAGTTGTGAAAGGATCTTTTCCAGCAGCTCTGACAGCTCTCAAGTTTCCCCTTTTGGGGAGGAAAAAGCTCCCCATGTCCCACAATCCTGTAAATAACTAATTCTGTCACCCACAGGCATCAGCAAAGAGTGCAAGGCAGATTAATCCAAAGAGAATAGCGGTTAACATCCCACAGTGTCAAACCTGTTCTTAGGAGTAGGGACTTCATTCAGGTCAGGTGGGCCCTAAACCCCTCAATCTTAGGAAGGACTCTAACCTTCCTAATTTGGGACTCAAACCCACCTTTTCTAAAGAGGGGCCTTTAAAACTGACTGCCTTAGGAGAGACTCTAACTCCTCTAACTTGTGCCTGTAATGAAATCCCATCACCACTTACCCAAAGTCAGTCAGTTTGTGCTGCAGTCTATTTCCTTTGGGTCAGGGGTGTCCTCAATATCATCTCTTCAGGGTTCACCAGGAAGATGTTACTGGAAAGGAAAGGGGTCCTGATCCAGAACTTGAGAGAGGGTTCTTGGATCTCATGCAAGAAAGGATTTGGGGTGAATTCATAGGGTAAAATGAAGGTAAGTTTATTAACAAAGTAAAGGAATAAAGAATGACTATTCCATAGGCAGAGTGTCCTGATCACTGTCCCTTTTTAATGGCATGTATGAATAGAAAGGGGAAAGTAAATCAATATATCATTTTACATAAAATACTACAAATGAAATTATCATTCTGTAACTAAGCAATAATAAATTTTACAAAGAAATATAGTTTAGGTACCAGCTAAAGTCCTTCATTAATTTTTCTATTTTGAAACTCATTTAAATCTATTATCTTTCTATTCATGGTTTTCCCTCTACTATTGCCACTTGTGTGTGTGTGTGTATGTGTGCATATTTGAATTTAATATGCTTTTATTAATTGATCAACCTCAATTGGTTCTAAGTCTCTGTTACCCTGATGCTGTATCATCTTAATTTCTGTACATTTATCAAGGTTTTAGGATATACAAATTAATATTCTTAGTTGTCAAAGAAATATGAAGATTATAATTGAGAACTGTCTTTTAGGCAAGGAACCTAGAAAAAATTGTTATCAGTCTATATAATTTGTTTCATTTTGTCTAAACTGTAGTGCATAAAAATCTATTCACGAATTGCAAATTCAAAGTCAGATAATAACATATTTCTATTACATTTTCCTAACTCATTAACCCTGTGGGTACCATTGTCAGCAATTTCCAGACTGATTTGAAGCATCTTCTCAAAAACTTGAAAATTGAAAAATAATTTGTGATGCCATTATGCTATTGTTTGTCTCATACATTGTACTGTACTGATATTTAATAACTCATTGATTTCTGAAATATCTAACTTACTAAATTCATTACTTTTTAAAAAATTTGTTTTGAGAATTTCTTATCTTTTTTTTATTGGATAGATGATCAGTCTATAATGCTTCTTACCTTTCAATGGTTGTATTATCTTTTGTTTACCAAAATTAATATCTCTCCATTCCCCAAGAGTATCAGAGCTAGCATAAGCAAAATAAGACCTAGGATATATTGTAATAAGTCCACAACTACTTTTCTTTCTTTCCTTCTTCTTCTTCTTCTTTTTTTTTTTTTTTTTTTTTTTTGAGACAGAGTTTCACTCCTATTACCCAGGTTGGGATTACAGGCGCCTGCCACCATGTCTGGCTAATTTTTCTATTTTTAGTAGAGATAGGGTTTCATCAAGTGGGCCAAGCTGGTCTCGAACTCTTGACCTAAGGTGATCCACCTGCCTTGACCTCCCAAAGTGCTGGGATTGCAGATGTGAGCCACCACAGCCAGTCTATTTATTTATTTAATCACTTGATACATTATTGCTCATTCTCATTCTTTTTAACCTTTATGTCATCTTATTTTAAATGTATTTTTTATAAACAGCATATATTGTATTTATGGTTTTGAGTGAATTTGAAATTTTTAACTTATAATAAATGAGTTGATCCTTTAATATTTATTTTCACAACCAATATGTTTCATGTATTGCATATCATTGATTATACATAATTATATTTTGCATAATTTATTTTCAAAAATCATAATTGAGGTCAAATATTTCTTTCTTTATTTGTTATACTGATTTGATTGAAATAGATCCTGACTCATTCTCTTAGTGATTAACCTTTCATTAAAATTTTCAAACAATAGAAACTGCAAAGCAACCAGCTAATAATTTCATGATAAGATTAAAACCGCATATGTCAATATTAACCTTGAATGTAAATGGTTGAAATGTCTCACTTAAAAGGCACAGAGTGGTAAGTTGGATAAAAACAAGACCTGCCATGTGTGGTGGCTCATGACTGTACTCCTAGCACTTTAGGAGGCTGAGGTGGGCGGATTGCCTAAGCTCAGGAATTCAAGACCAGCCCGGGCAACATGATGAAACCCTGTCAATATTAAAATACAAAACATTAACTGGGTGTGGTGGCCTGTGCCTGTAGTCCCAGCTACTCAGGAGGCTGAGGCAGGAATATTGCTTAAACCTGGGAGGTGGAGGTTGCAGTGAGCTGAGATCACACCACTGCACTCCAGCCCGGGTGACACAATGAGACTCCATCTCAAGAAAAAAAGGAAAAAAACAAGATCTATTTGTCTGCTGTTTACAAGAGACCCATCTCACACATAATGAAACACATAGACTCAAAGTAAAGGGTTGAAGTAAGATCTGCCATGCAAATCAAAAACAGAAATGTTCTGATATCAGACTTTCAACCAACAACAGTAAAAAAGGATAATGAAAGGCATTATATAATGATAAAGGATTCAGTTCAACAAGAATATTTAATTATCCTAAATAAATACACATCCAACATTGAAACACCCAGATTCATAAGATAAGTATTCTAGACCTACAGAAAGACTTAGTCACACAAAAATAGTGTGGGGGAGGGGTTTCAGCACCCCACTGACAGCATTAGACAGATTATTGATCCAGAAAACTAACAAATAAATTCTGGACTTAAACTAGATCCTTGACCAATTTGACCTAATAGACATTTACAGAATACTGTACCCATCCACCAGGCATGGTGACTTATGCCTGTAACCCCAGCACTTTGGAGGCCGAGACAGGTGGATCACTAGGTCATCAGGGGTTAGAGACTAGCCTGACCAATATAGTGAAACCTTGTCTCTACTAAAAATAGCCAGGCATGATGGTATGGGCCTGTAATCCCAGCTATTCAGGAGGCTGATGCAGGAGAATCGCTTGAACCCAGGAAGCAGAGGTTGCAATGAGCTGAGATCGTGCCATTGCACTCCAGCCTGGGCAACAGGAGCGAAACTCCACCAAATAAATAAATAAATAAATAAATAAATAAATAGAATACTCTACCCATCAATCACAGAATATGCATTCTTTTCAGCTTCATACAGAACATGCTCTAAGATCAACCACATGCTTAGTCATAAAGCAAGTCTCAAAAAAAATTTAAAAATGTAAATAATAACAACCATACTCATATAACACAGGGGAATAAAAATAGAAATCAATACCAAGAAGATCTCTAAAAAATATACAAATACATGGAAACTAAATGACTTATTCTTGAATGATTTGTTAGTAAACAATAAAATCAAGGTAGAAATTTTAAAAATTCTTTGACATAAGTGAAAATAGAGGCACAACATCCCAAAGTATCTTCAATGCAGCAAAATCAGTGTTAAGAGGAAAGTTTATAGGGCTAAATGCCTACCTCAAAAATTAAGATGATCTAACATCACACCTAGAGGAACTAGAAAAATAAAAACAAACTAATCCAAAACTAACAGAAGAAAAGCAATAATTAACATCAGAGAGAAACTGAACAAAATTGAGACCCAAAAGTCCATGCAAAGAATTAACTAAATCAACAACTGATTATTTGAAAGAATAAAAACAAGATTGATAGACCACTAGCTCTACTGACAAAGAAAAAAGAGAGATGATCCAAAGAAGCACAATTAGAAATGACAAAGGTGACATTACAACCTATCACACAAAATACCAAAAAAAAAAAAAAAAAAAAAAAAAAAAAAAACACTCAGAGATAATTATAAATGTCTCTATGTACACAAGCTAGAAAACCTAGAGAAATTTGATAAATTCCGGGAAACCCACCACTTCCCAAGATTGAGTTAAGAAGAAATTGAAACACTAAACAGACCAAATACTGAGCTCCAAAATTGAATCAGTAATAAAAATAACCTACCAACCCTTGAGAGGCTGAGGCAGGAGAATCACTTGAACCTGGGAGGCAAAGGTTGCAGTGAGCTGAGATCATGCCATTGCACTCCAGCCTGGGCAACAAGAGTGAAACTCCATCTCAAAAAAAAAAAAAAAAAAAAAAAAAAAAAAAAAGAACCTACACCAACCAAAAAAAGCCCTGGACCAGAAAGATTTACAGGCAAATTCTACCAGAAGTACAAAGAAGACCTAGCACCAATTCTACTGAAACTATTCCAAAAAACTGAGGCAGAGAGACTCCTTGCTAACTCATTTTATGAAGCCAGTATCTATCTGACACCAAAACCTGGCAAAGACACAACGATAATGGAAAACTACAGGCCAACATCCCTGATAAATTTAGATGCAAAAATTCTCAAGAAAATACTAGGAAACTGAATTCAACAGTGCATAAATAAGTTAATTCATCATGATCAAGTATGTTTCATTCCTGGATGAAGGGTTGTTTCAACATACACAAATCAATAATGATGATTCACCACATAAACAGAATTAAAAACAAAAGCTATAGAATCATTTCATTAGACACAGAAAAATCTTTGAATAAAATCCAGCATTTCTTTATGATAAAAACTCTCAGGAATCTAGGCATTGAAGGAACATGTCTCATAATAATAAATGCCATCTATGACAAACCCACAGTCGACATCACACTGAATGGGCAAAAACTGGAAGGAAGCATTCCCCTTGATAACTGGAAAAAGACAAGCATGCACACTCTCACCACTTGTATTCAACATAGTACTGGAAGTGATAGAGCAATCAGGTAAGATAAATGAATAAAAGGTATCAAACAGGAAAAGATAAAGTCAAGCTATCTGTCTTTGCAGATGTTATGATTTTACATTTATAAAACCCGAAAAACTCCACCTAAAGTTTCCTGAAGCTGAAAAACAACAAACAACTTCATGAAAGTAGAGTTTCAGAACATAAAAATAAATTTTAATACAGTTTCAGAATACAAAATCAGTGTACAAATACCTGTAGCATTGCTGTATAACAATAAAGTACATGCTGAGAATCAAATGAAGAGTGCAATGCCATTTACAATAGACACACACACACAAAATACCTAGGCAAACATCTAACCAAGAAGGTAAAATATCTCTACAAGAGGAATAACAAAACACTGCTGAAATAAATCACATGAAACAAACAAATGGAAAAACATTTCATGGTCATGGATAGGAAAAATCAATGTAATTTAAATGGCCATACAGTCCAAAGAAATCTACAGATTCAGTGGTTATCCCTATTAAACTACCAATACCATTTTTCACAGAATTGGGGGAAAAAAAAACTAAGATTCATATGGAACCAAAAAAGGGCCTGAATAGTTAAAGGAATTCCAAGCAAAAATAACAAAGCTGGAGGCTTCACATTACCTGACTTCAAACTATACTATAAGGCTAAACTAATCAAAACAGCAAGGTACCAGTATAAAAACAGATACATAGACCAATGGAACAGGATAAATAACCCAGAAATAAAGTTGCACACCTACAGCCATCTTATCTTTGACATAGTTGACAAAAAGAAGCAATGGAGAAAGAGCTCTCTAATAAATAGTGCTGGGATAGCTGTATAGCCAAATGTAGAAGAATATAACAGTATGCCAACTTTTCACCATATACAAAAATTAACTCAAGACAAATTAAAACTTAATTGTAATACCTTAAGCTGTAAGAAACCTAGAAGAAGACCTAGAAAATACTATTCTTCTATTTCAGTATTGGGAAGGAATTTATAACTAAGTCATCGGAAGCAATTACAACAAAAACCAACATTGACAAGTGGGACCTAATTAAGCTAAAGAACTTATGCACAGCAGAAGAAACTATAAAGAGAGTAAACAAAAATTTACAGAATGGGAGAAAATATTTGCAAACTGTGCATCTGACAAAGGCCTAATATCTGGAATTTATACAGAAATTAAACAATTAAGCAAAAAATCCTATTAAAAATGAGCAAAGAACATGAACAAATACTTCTCAAAAGAAGACATACAAGTGGCCAATAAACATATTTTTAAAATGTTCCATATCACTAATCATTAGAGAAATGCAAATCAAGACCACAGTGAGATACCATCTCGTTGTGGCAGATACATCGGACAGAATGGTTATTATTAAAAGTCTAGAAACAACAGATGTTGGTAAGGTTGCAGAGAAAAGGGAACACTTCCACCATGTTGGTGGGAATGTAAATTAGTTCAACCACTCTAGAAAGTAGTTTGACCATTTCTCAAAGAACTTAGAACTACTAGTCAACCTGGCAATTCCATTATTGGGCATGTATCCAAAAGAAAACAAATTGTTTTGGGGGCGGAGCAAGATGGCCTAATAGGAACAGCTCCAGTCTCCAGCTCCCAGTGCAAGCGACACATTAGATGTGTGATTTCTACATTTTCAACTGAGGTACTGGGTTCATGGGTTCATCTCACTAGGGAGTGCCAGACAATCGGTGCTGGTCAGCTGCTGCAGCCCAACCAGCAAAAGGTGAAGCAGGTGTGGCATCGCCTCACCTGGGAAGCGCAAAGGGGAAGGGAATCCCTTTTCCTAGCCAGGGGAATTGAAACAAACAACACCTGGAAAATCGGGTAACTCCCACCCCAATACTGTGCTTTACCAAGGGTCTTAGCAAACGGGCACACTAGGAGATTATATTCCACATCTGGTGGGAGGGTCCCAGGCCCACGGAGCCTCCCTCATTGCTAGCACAGCAGTCTGTGATCTAACGGCAAGGCAGCAGCAAGGCTGGGGGAGGGGCGCCTGGCATTGCTGAGGCTTAAGTAGGTAAACAAAGCCCTGGGAAGTTCGAACTGGGGGGAGCTCACAGCAGCTCAAGGAGGTTTGCCTGTCTCCGTAGACTCCACCTCTGAGGACAGCGCACAGCTAAACAACAACAAAAACAACAAAAAGCAGCAGAAACCTCTGCAGATGCAAACGACTCTGTCTGACAGCTTTAAAGAGAGCAGTGGATCTCCCAACACGGAGGTTGAGATCTGAGAACAGACAGACTGCCTGCTCAAGTGGGTCCCTGACCCCTGAGTAGCCTAACTGGGAGACATCCACCACTAGGGGCAGTCTGACACCCCACACCTCACACAGTGGAGTACACCCATGAGAAGAAGCTTCCAAAGCAAGAATCAGACAGACATAATCGCTGTTCAGCAATATTCAATCTTCTGCAGCCTCTGCTGCTGACACCCAGGCAAACAGGGTCCAGGGTGGACCTCAAGCAATCTCCAACAGACCTACAGCTGAGGGTCCTGAATGTTAGAAGGAAAATTAACAAACAGGAGGGACACCCACACCAAAACCCCATCAGTATGTCACCATTATCAAAGACCAGAGGCAGATAAAACCACAAAGATGGGGAAAAAGCAGGGCAGAAAAGCTGGAAATTCAAAAAATAAGAGTGCATATCGCCCTCCAAAGGAACACAGCTCATCTCCAGCAACGGATTAAAACTGGATGGAGAATGACTTTGACGAGATGACACAAGAAGGCTTCAGTCCATCAAACTTCTCAGAGCTAAAGGAGGAATTACGTACCCAGTGCAAAGAAACTAAAAATCTTGAAAAAAGAGTGGAAGAATTGATAACCAGAATAATTAATGCACAGAAGGCCATAAACAAACTGACAGAGATGAAAACCATGATAGGAGAAATACGTGACAAATGCACAAGCTTCAGTAACCGACTCGATCAACTGGAAGAAAGAGTATCAGCGATTGAGGATCAAATGAATGAAATGAAGCGAGAAGAGAAATCTAAAGAAAAAAGAAGAAAAAGAAATGAACAAAGCCTGCAAGAAGTATGGGATTATGTAAAAAGACCAAATCTACGTCTGATTGGGGTGCCTGAAAGTGAGGAGGAAAATGGAACCAAGTTGGAAAACACTCTTCAGAATATCATCCAGGAGAACTTCCCCAACCTAGTAGGGCAGGCCAACATTCAAATTCAGGAAATACAGAGAACGCCACAAAGATACTCCTCGAGAAGAGCAACTCCAAGACACATAATTGCCAGATTCACCAAAGTTGAAATGAAGGAAAAAATCTTAAGGGCAGCCAGAGAGAAAGGTCGGGTTACCCACAAAGGGAAGCCCATCGGACTAACAGCAGATCTCTCAGCAGAAACTCTACAAGCCAGAAGACAGTGGGGGCCAATATTCAACATTTTTAAAGAAAAGAATTTTCAACCCAGAATTTCACAACCAGCCAAACTAAGTTTCATAAGTGAAGGAGAAATAAAATCCTTTACAGATAAGCAAATGCTTAGAGATTTTGTCACCACCAGGCCTGCCTTGCAAGAGACCCTGAAGGAAGCACTAAACATGGAAAAGAACAACCGGTACCAGCCATTGCAAAAGCAGGCCAAAATGTAAAGACCATCGAGGCTAGGAAGAAACTGCATCAACTAACGAGCAAAATAACCAGTTAATATCATAATGGCAGGATCAAGTTCACACATAACAATATTAACCTTAAATGTAAATGGACTAAATGGTCCAATTAAAAGACACAGACTGAAAAACTGGATAAAGAGTCAAGATCCATCAGTTTGCTGTATTCAAGAGACCCATCTCACAAGCAGAAACATACAAAGGCTCAAAATAAAGGGATGGAGGAAGATCTACCAAGCAAATGGAGAACAAAAAAAAGCAGGGGTTGCAATACTAGTCTCTGATAAAACAGACTTTAAACTATCAAAGATCAAAACAGACAAAGAAGGCCGTTATATAATGGTAAAGGGAACAATTCAAAAGGAAGAGCCAACTATCCTAAATATATATACACCCAATACAGGAGCACCCAGATTCATAAAGCAAGCCCTTAAAGACTTACAAAGAGACTTAGACTCCCATACAATAATAATAGGAGACTTCAACACCCCACTGTCAACATTAGACAGATCAACGAGACAGAAAGTTAACAAGGATATCCAGGAATTGAACTCATCTCTGCAGCAAGCAGACCTAATACACATCTACAGAACTCTCCACCTCAAATCAACAGAATATACATTCTTCTCAGCACCACATCGCACTCATTCCAAAATTGACCACATAATTGGAAATAAAGCACTCCTCAGCAAATGCACAAGAACAGAAATTATAACAAACTGTCTCTCAGACCACAGTGCAATCAAACTAGTACTCAGGACTAAGAAACTCAATCAAAACCGCTCAACTACATGGAAACTGAGTAACCTGCTCCTGAATGACTACTGGGTACATGACGAAATGAAGGCAGAAATAAAGATGTTCTTTGAAACCAATGAGAACAAAGATACAACATACCAGTATCTCTGGGACACATTGAAAGCAGTGTGTAGAGGGAAATTTATAGCACTAAAAGCTCACAAGAGAAAGCTGGAAATATCTAAAATTGACTCTCTAACATCACAATTAAAAGAACTAGAGAAGCAAGAGCAAACACATTCAAAAGCTAGCAGAAGACAAGAAATAACTAAGATCAGAGCAGAACTGGAGATAGAGACACAAAAAACCCTCCAAAAAATCAATGAATCTAGGAGTTGGTTTTTTGAAAAGATCAACAAAATTGATAGACCGCTAGCAAGACTAATAAAGAAGAAAAGAGAGAAGAATCAAATAGATGCAATAAAAAATGATAAAGGGGATATCACCACCGACCCCACAGAAATACAAACTATCATCAGAGAATACTATAAACACCTCTATGCAAATAAACTAGAAAATCTAGAAGAAATGTATAATTTTCTGGACACTTATACTCTCCTAAGACTAAACCAGGAAGAAGCTGAATCCCTGAATAGACAAAAAGCAGGCTCTGAATTTGAGCCAATAATTAATAGCCTATCAACCAAAAAAAGTCCAGGACCAGATGGATTCACAGCTGAATTCTAACAGAGGTAGAAGGAGGAGCTGATACCATTCCTTCTGAAACTATTCCAATCAATAGAAAAAGAGGGAATCCTACCTAACTCATTTTATGAGGCCAACATCATCCTGACACCAAAGCCTGGCAGAGACACAACAAAAAAAGAGAATTAGACGAATATCCCTGATGAACATCGATGCAAAAATCCTCAACAAAATACTGGCAAACCGGATGCAGCAGCATATCAAAAAGCTTATCCACCATGATCAAGTGGGCTTCATCTCTGGGATGCAAGACTGGTTCAACATACGCAAATCAATAAATGTAATCCAGCATATAAACAGAACCAAAGACAAAAACCACATGATTATCTCAATAGATGCAGAAAAGGCCTTTGACAAAATTTAACAGCCCTTCATGCTAAAAACGCTCAATAAATTCGGAATTGATGGAACATATCTCAAAATAATAAGAGCTATTTATGACAGACCCACAGCCAATATCATACTGAATGGGCAAAAACTGGAAGCATTCCCTTTGAAAACTGGCACAAGACAGGGATGCCCTCTCTCACCACTCCTATTCAACATAGTGTTGGAAGTTCTGGCTAGGGCAATCAGGCAAGAGAAAGAAATCAAGGGTATTCAGTTAGGAAAAGAAGAAGTCAAATTGTCCCTGTTTGCAGATGACATGATTGTATATTTAGAAAACCCCATTGTCTCAGCCCAAAATCTCCTTAAGCTGATAAGAAACTTCAGCAAAGTCTCAGGATACAATATAAGTGTGCAAAAATCACAAGCATTCTTATACACCAGTAACAGACAAACAGAGAGCCAAATCATGAATGAACTTCCATTCACAATTGCTTCAAAGAGAATAAAATACCTAGGAATCCAACTTACAAGGGATGTAAAGGACCTCTTCAAGGAGAACTACAAACCACTGCTCAGTGAAATAAAAGAGGACACAAACAAGTGGAAGAACATACCATGCTCATGGATAGGAAGAATCAATATCATGAAAATGGCCATACTACCCAAGGTAATTTATAGATTTAATGCCATCCCCATCAAGCTACCAATGAGTTTCTTCACAGAATTGGAAAAAACTGCTTTAAAGTTCATATGGAACCAAAAAAGAGCCCACATTGCCAAGACAATCCTAAGTCAAAAGAACAAAGCTGGAGGCATCACGCTACCTGACCTCAAACTATACTACAGGGCTACAGTAACCAAAACAGCATGGTACTGGTACCAAAACAGAGATATAGACCAATAGAACAGAACAGAGTCCTTAGAAATAATGCCACACATCTAGAGCCATCTGATCTTTGATAAACCTGAGAAAAACAAGAAATGGGGAAAGGATTCCCTGTTTAATAAATGGTGTTGGGAAAATTGGCTAGCCATAAGTAGAAAGCTGAAACTGGATCCTTTCCTTACTCCTTATACAAAAATTAATTCAAGATGGATTAGAGACTTAAATGTTAGACATAATACCATAAAAACCCTAGAAGAAAACCTAGGTAATACCATTCAGGACATAGGCATGGGCAAGGACTTCATGTCTAAAATGCCAAAAGCAATGGCAACAAAATCCAAAATTGACAAATGGGATCTAATTAAACTAAAGAGCTTCTGCACAGCAAAAGAAACTACCATCAGAGTGAACAGGCAACCTACAGAATGGGAGAAAATTTTTGCAATCTACTCACCTGACAAAGGGCTAATATCCAGAACCTATGAAGAACTCAAACACATTTACAAGAAAAAACCAAACAACCCCATCAAAAAGTGGGCAAAGGATATGAACAGACATTTCTCAAATAAGGACATTCATGCAGCCAACAGACACTTGAAAAATTGCTCATCATCACTGGCCATCAGAGAAATGCAAAGCAAAACCACAATGAGATACCATCTCACACCAGTTAGGATGGCAATCATGAAAAAGTCAGGAAACAACAGGTTCTGGAGAGGATGTGGAGAAATAGGAACACTTTTACACTGTTGGTGGGATTGTAAACTAGTTCAACCATTATGGAAAACAGTGTGGCGATTCCTCAAGGATCTAGAACTAGAAGTACCATATGACCCAGCCATCCCATTACTGGGTATATACCCAAAGGATTATAAATCGTGATGCTATAATGACACATGCACATGTATGTTCTTTGCGGCAGTATTTACAATAGCAAAGACTTGGAATCAACCCAAATGTCCATCAGTGACAGACTGGATTAAGAAAATGTGGCACATATACACCATGGAATACTATGCAGCCATAAAAAAGGATAGTTTGTGTCTTTTATAGGGACATGGATGCAGCTCAAACCATCATTCTCAGCAAACTATCACAAGAACAGAAAACCAAACACCGCATGTTCTCACTCATAGGTGAGAACTGAACAATGAGATCACTTGCACTTGGGAAGGGGAACATCACACACCGGGGCCTATCATGGGGAGCGGGGAGGGGGGAGGGATTTCATTGGGAGTTATACCTGATGTAAATGACGAATTGATGGGTGCTGATGAGTTGATGGGTGCAGCACACCAACATGGCACAAGTATACATATGTAACAAACCTGCACGTTATGCACATGTACCCTAGAACTTAAAGTATAATTAAAAAAAAAAAAAAAGAAAAAAAGAAAACAAATTGTTTTACCAAAAAGACACATGCACTCACATGTTCATCACAGCATTATTCACAATAGCAAAGACATGGAATCAATCTAGGTTCCCATCAGTGGTAGACTGGATAAATAAAATATGGTACATACACACCATAAATACTATGCAGTCATAAAAATGATTAAATCATTTCCTTTGCTGCAACCTAGACGCAGGTGGAGGCCATTATCCCCAGTGAGTTAACACAGGGACAGAAAAAAAAATTACTGCATGTTCTCATTTGTAAGTGGAAACTAAACATTGTGCATTCATGGACATAATGATGGTAACAGTAAATACTGAGAACTGTTAGAGCAGGAGATAGAGAGGGGTTCCAAGGTTGAAAAACTGTTGAACACTATGCTTGGTGCTTGGGTGATGAGATCATTTGTACCCCAAACCTCAGCATCACACAATATACTCAGGCAACAAACCTTCACATGTACCCCCTGAATATAAAATAAAAACTGAAAAAAAAATGTAAACAATAGTTCTCTACTTAGTAAGTTTTTAATGAAATGTTGCCTTTTGGAATACTTTTTATGAGAGCTGCTTTAATTTTTCTCATCTTTTTTCTGATATAGTTTGTTTCACTTAGAAATTTAAGACCCAGATGAATATTTTGTTTTACTTTTATATTTTTGAAGTTTTTCTATTTTAGTATCTAAATTTTGTTCTAAAATTACATATACAAAACTAATCTTAAGTGAAAATATGGCTTTTTCCACATTCACTGCTAGTCCTTTTACAATATAGTTTTTCCTGCTTTAAACTTATTTGATTCCTTACCCAGTCATTTACATTGACTCTTTGGAACTTTATTCAGGAAAGTCATTTAGGTGGAATACTTTCTGAATCCTTATAGAATTCAAGGTACCTTTCAATTGCTTTATCCTGTAACAAAAATATTGCAGAATATTAAAAATTGAGTGATATAATTTTCTCCTTTACTCCATTGTCTTCTAGTATTTAATGTAATAAAAGATAAATCTCGAGTAAGTTTAATTTTTATGATTTTAAAGATAACTTTTTGCTTCTTTTTAATTATTGAATTTCAAAATATATAACTGGTATATGTATGATTTAATTGTGTTTGAATAAACTGAAGACTTGGATATTAACTTATCTTAGTAAAATTTTTTTGTCTCATGATTTTATTCTATTTTTTGTCTCTAATTTAGGAACGTCAACTTTATTAATGTTTAGACTATCTTTAATGTCTTCTGTATTATTTTTGTTATTGTTTAAATTTTTTTCTTATACACCATTTTGAAATTCTACTTTTTTTACTATATTCCCTGATTTTCTTTAGTTTTACTGTTATTAATGTTCTGTTTCAATTTATTGTAGTTTTGCTTATTATTAATGTATTAATTTTAAATTCAGTTACAAAATCTTTTAAAAATGGGAAAAATGTGTAGAAAACTATGAAAATAACAAAGATCCCAGTTAATATATATAATTAAAAAGTGTTACTAAGGTATCACTTTTTCTTTCAGAATATAAGCGATATAAAGGTCTCTATAAAGGAGAGCATTTATTTTCAGTAGACAGTGGAGTGAAGATTAAATTTCAAAAACGTACTGGAAGAAAGGCCAGAAGGTAAAATAGGCTTTTGTTGATAAACCTGGAGAGCTGATGCCATGGGCAGAAGGCTGAGAATTCTGTGATAAGTCGGGTACAAATTCTGGTAGAGGTAGGATATTGGGGTCAGAATCAAGCAAAGCTTTTGAAAGAGATCTGGAGTAGGGGAACAAGCCCACAGCAACTTTTTCTCTTCAGCCATTTGCCAAACACAAAGATAGGGGCAGGTGGGAGGTTAAAAACCAAAGCAGAAAATTTTTGAAAAACTGAGTAATTTATTTTGGCAATTGTGATTCAGTGAATTTGGGTCTTACTGGTGGGTTCAGTAGCAAACCAGAACTAGAATAAGCCTTACTGGCATTAAAACTTAACACAGCCTTAGCACGTATTTCAGCACAGAACCTTATTTGGGTAAGGCGTTCAGAGACAATACTGTCTTCCTGCAAGAATAGAAGGAGTAAATCTTACTACTTAGAGAAGCCCTCATTTGGATGCTGCAAAATTTTTAATATACAATTCCTAGCATTTATTTACGAAAATTTTATGCCACATAAATATATAACAAAGCAACTTAAAAACAAGAGAAAAAAATGAGAACACATCCAAATATGATCAGGATATTTGGATTAGCCAGAAAAAGGCTTACAATAACTGTGTAATATGTTCAAGATAATGAATGCAGAAAATAGTCAAAAATAGGCCAGGCGCAGTGGCTCAAGCCTGTAATTCCAGCACTTTGGGAGGCCGAGACGGGCGGATCACGAGTGAGGAGATTGAGACCATCCTGGGGAACACGGTGAAACCCTGTCTCTACTAAAAAGTACAAAAAGCTAGCTGGGCGAGGTGGCGGGCGCCTGTAGTCCTAGCTACTCGGGAGGCTGAGGCAGGAGAATGGCGTCAACCCAGGAGGCGGAGCTTGCAGTGAGCTGAGATCCGGCCACTGCACTCCAGCCTGGGCGACAGAGCGAGACTCCGTCTCCAAAAAAAAAAAAAAAAAAAAAAAAAAAAAAAAAAAAAAATTAAACAAAAATATGAAGTTTTACCAGAGAATGGAAACTATTTAAGAAAAGAATCAAGTAGTCATTCTAAAGATGATAAACAAAGAATGAAAATTAACTAAGCAGGATTAACTTAACAATAGATTTGACACAGCCGGAGATAAGATTAATGTTCTAGGGTCAGGCACAGTGGCTCAGGCCTGTAATCACAGCACTTTTGAGAGACCAAGGTGGGAGTATCACGAGGTCAAGGAGTTCGAGACCATCCTGGCTAACATGGTGAAACCCCATCTCTAATAAAATACAAAAAATTAGCCAGGTGTGGTGGCATGCACCTGTAGTCCCAGCTACTCAGGAGGCTGAGGCAAGAGAATTGCTTAAACGGGAGGTAGAGGTTGCAGTGAGCAAAGACTGCACCGTTGCACTCCAGCCTGGGTGACACAGTGAGAGTCCATCTCAAAAAAAAAAAGAAAGAAAGAAAGAAAGATTAATGTTCTAGAAGGTAGGTCAACAATAAAATACTCAAACACAGAAGGAGAATAAAAGAAAATACAGGAAATATATTACATATGTATAGGTGTTAGTGAAAAGGTCTAATATGTACATGTTGTAATATCAAAAAAGGAAAAGAAGAAATGGAGTAGAAGCCAATAGATTTTGCAAACTGGTCAAATACATGAAGTCACAAAGAGGAGAAAGACTATGAATCATAAACCAAATACACAAAAACCAAACTACACAAAGATATTTTATGAAAGACTACTAATTACTAAAGACACGGAAAGAAGCTTAAAAGTAGCCAGGACATAAAAGTAAGTTTGTCTTCCAATGAGCAACAATACTTACAGATGGCCTTTCAACACAGTGGAAGTCACATTGGGAATAACATTTTCAAATCACTAAAAACAAAAATTGTAACCTATAATTCTCTTTACAGTCAAAAATATCTTTTAAAAGTAAAGTAGAAAAAGACTGTAACAGAAAAGCAGAAATGGAGAAAATAACCAGATCTGAACCAAAAAAACAAAACAAAACAAAAACCTCTAAGATACAATTTATAATCAACAAAAACCATCAAATATCTAGGATAAATATTTTTATTTGTTTAAATTTGCTGTGTACAAGTACATTTTGTTACATGCATAGATTGAGTAGTGGTCATGTCAGTATTTCTGGATATCCATCACCCAAATAATGTATACATTACCCATTAACTAATATCTTATCATCCAAGCCCCCTCAACCCATCACCTTTCTGAATATTCATTGTATATCATTCCACTCTCTATATCCACGTATTTTTTAGCACCCACTTCTGAGTGAGAACATGTAATATTTGACTTTTTGTGTCTGGCTTGTTTCACTTAAGATGGTGACCTCTAGCTCCAGCCGTGTTACTTCAAAAGACACTATTTTATTTTTTTTCATGGCTGAATAGTATTCCACTGTGTATATATACACCATATTTTCCTTATCCAGTAATCCACTGATGGAAACTTAGGTTGATTCCATATCTTTGCTTTTGTGAATAGTGCTGTGATAAACACAGGAGTGTAGGTATAGTTTTAATATATTGATTTATTTTTCTTTGAGTAGATACCCAGCATTGGGACTGTCAGATCAAATGGTAGTTCTATTTTTGATTCCTTGAGAAATCTCCGTACTGTTTTCCATAGAGGTTGTACTAATTTACATTTTCGTCAACAGTGTGTAAGAGTTAGTTCCCTTTGCTTCATATCCTTGCTAACATCTATTCTTATTTTTTTTGTATTTGTACTAATAGCCATTCTAACTGGTATAAGATGATATCACATTGTGGTTTTAATTTGCATTTTTTGATGCTTAGTGGTGTTGAGCATTTTTCATATACCTGTCGGCCATTTGTGTGCCTCTTTTGAAAAATGTCTATTCATGTCCTTTGCCCACCTTTTTAAATTTATTTTATTTTTCACTTTTATTTATTATTTATTTATTTTGAGACGGAGTCTCGCTCTGTCGCCCAGGCTGGAGTGCAAGTGGCCGGATCTCAGCTCACTGCAAGCTCCGCCTCCCGGGTTGACGCCATTCTCCTGCCTCAGCCTCCCGAGTAGCTGGGACTATGGACGCCCGCCACCTCGCCTGGCTAGTTTTTTGTATTTTTTTAAGTAGAGACCGGGTTTCACCGTGTTCGCCAGGATGGTCTCGATCTCCTGACCTCGTGATCCGCCCGTCTCGGCCTCCCAAAGTGCTGGGATTACAGGCTTGAGCCACCGCGCCCGGCCTGCCCACCTTTTTAATGGAATTTTGTATTTTGTTGTTTTTGTTGAGTTGACTTCTTTGTATATTCTGGATGTTGGTGTCCTGTTGGATGCATAGTTTGCCAAAATTTTATCTAAATCTACAGGTTGCCTGTTCAATCTGTTGATTATGTCTTTTGCCTAGAAGGAAATTTAATGGAAGCTATATAAGACCTTTATACTAAATAATTGCATAATATTCTACTGAGAGTTATTTAAAAGATTTAGATAAATAAATGAAGTTCATGGATTATAAAGCTATATTTTAAATCTGTCTATTGTTTTTAGTCAATTGATAAATTCAATAACATTTTATTTAAAATCACAGCTCTGCGTGTGGACAAAGTGTGTGTGTGTGTACAAAGTGAACTGATTCAAAAATTCACACTGGAATGGAAAAGACCAAGCAGATGAACAAATATACAGAACTTATATTACCAGTTATAAAGACAAAAAGCTACAGCAGTATGATGATATTAGGTCAGTGCAAAAGTAATTGGCCTTTTAATGGCAAGACTGCAATTACTTTTGCACCATCTTTCAAGGATACACAAATAGATCAATATAGCAGATAGATTCTAGAAACAGATCCATATATGTTTCCCGATTTATGAGAATAGTGATACTGGATTGTAATAGGGAAAAGAGTAAACGTTTCAATAAATTGTGTTGATTAAATGGATATCTACAAGTATAATATGTATGTGTGCATGTGTGTGTATGTATAATACCTCTAACTCATACAATACACTAAAATAAAAACTGAACAGGTTATAGATCTAAAATTGAATGGTAAAACAATAGTGTTAGTAAAAAATAGTTTTTGGTCTTGGGGGTAGGCAAATATTTCTTAAGATGTAAAAAGCAATTATCCATACATTTTTAAAAATGCTAAATTGGACTACATTGGGCTAGTTCAGTTTTAAAATTTCAGTTCATCAAAAAGCAATATCAGGAAGTAAAAAGGCAAGCCACTAGATAGGAGAATAGGTATGCAATACATTTATATGTTGAAGTACCTATGACCTGAATAGAAACAGTATGTCTACCAATTAACAAGAAACAAAGCAGACAACCCGTTGGAAAAATGGACAAATGCATTTTTCAGGTCATTCACAAAAGCATATATGTAAATGGTAAAAAAAAATAAAGTCATTAGAGAGAGCAATTTAAATCTAAGATCATTACTGATACACCAGCTGCTGAAAGGAAAAAAGACAATACCAAGTATTGGTGAGAATCTGGAGCAATTAGAACTTCTATACCCTTCTGGTGGAAGTTAATTAGCATAGCTATTATAGAAAAATATCTAGTAATACCTAACAAAGCTAAATATGTGCATATCTTATAACGCAGCAATTTCTAGCAACAGTATTCCTAATGGCTAAAACTATTCATGCAATGAAATAATACATAGTATTGAAAATATTTAAATATATTCTAGAGAAAATAAAAAAGATGAAGATAAGTAAGCTTATTTAAATCAAGATCAGTAATAGAACAAACTCAAAAAGAAAAGAAATATTTAAACTAAGTGAAGAAACAAAACAGATCAAAACACTCAAAATATAGAGAATACTAAATCTTCAAAAGCTATTTGAAAAGATTAATATAATACACATTATGCTTGAATTACTTTAGAATTACCCCCAACTTTGAAAATATTTGTTAAATAAACAAGGAGATGAAGCTACTGGTTTTATAAATATAGCATGCCCTAGCTTTCCTCTGAATGCCAATCATGTATTTTTTTAATTTATTATTAAATTTGTATGTTTTATTTTCCTAGTTATTTTGGTTTATATTCATTTAGATTTATTGTCTGAATTTACTAATACTTTTTTGTCATTGTTGCCTGTTGCCTCACATTTCTTTCTATCTACTTTCATTTTTTTCCTCACTTCGTGTTCATATAGGAAAAAGAATATTCAGAAAACTTAACCCACTACAGTATTCAGAAAATACTATCCGCTGCATTACCTCTCTTGATTATCAAATCATGATTTGGCTGAACTATAATTCTCAGTTCATGGGTTTTATGTTCCCATAACATTTGACAGCTATCACTCTACTGTGTTCTGGTATTCTAGTTGCTGATGACAAGTTGGCTGTTGGTTTTCTACCATTCTTTGTAAGCAATCTAACTTTCCTTTCTTGTGGCTTTAGGATTTATTTTATCTCTGATGTCTTGCAATTTTGTTATTATGTGTCCAGATGTGGATTAAACATTATTATTCTATCTCTGGGCCTTCTAAATACAACTAATATTTCAATAAGGACAATTCTTAGCCATAAACCCGTTGAATGTTCTCTATTCAACTTTATTCCCATTTTATTATTCAGGAATATTAGATGTAAAATGGAGTTTCTTAATTAATCTTACATATATCCTAATTTTTCAGATTTTCCATCTCCTTGTAATACATTATTGCATGTTTTCTATGTTCTGTCTTTTAATTCAATCACTAGTTCTTTAGTTGCTTTCTGGTGACTTTAAGCTCATCTATTCATTTTTGATATTTGAATTATACTTTTAATTTATATATTTTGAGTAGGTCATTTTTCATAGAGGATTATATATTTCATATAATATATTTTCAATCTTAGTGGCTTATGTTAAAAGCATTTTAAAATATTTTAATGGGAAAAAACTCTTATTTCATGGGGGCTATTCCCTCTATTATATCTTAGACATTTTAAACATTCGATATTAAAGTCATTTACAAATTGTTTCTTTTTTTTTGATATAAACTTATTAAGATTGTTGGGTCTATACTGTCTCTTTTGTGCTAATGGATTTCCTTATGTGGTAATTCATTTTGGTAATTTCACTTTCCCAGGGAGATTTCTCCAAATGATTCCTCATGTACAAGGTTTTAAAGTCATCTAGACCTTACGCCTATCACCTGTGCAGATCAGGCTCCACACCCGGGAGAGCCTGGCATGAATTTTCATTTCCTTTAGGTGATACTACCTCTTCCCCAGGCTTAGTAGGAGGTATTCTGGGTTGATCTATGAACAAACAGACTGAGGCCATAGGCTATAGGTGTGGGGTCTGCAGTTCTGACCATCAGCATATCAAATGTATTTTTAGTCTCATCTTCATATAGGCTTTGGGACGAGAACTGAGATGACTTGTTTCAAGCACTGGCTCCAATTAACAAAGAAGCTACAGTTCTCATTTATTCCATGAATTCCCTCTCCATTTCTGGTGCACAGAGATTTCCCTTTATAGTAATAGTATAACCTATCTACATATTAAATAATTTTATATTCTGTCCATTATTCCTATGTTTTTGGAGTAGGAATATGTGATCATACTGTCATTTGAGTTATAATTGCTATCTCTTTGAATTTTTAGTTAAGAAAACATATATTTATCCATCTCATTTAAAAAATATACAATAGTGGTACATATTTGGGGGTAGTGTGATATTTTGATACATGTATACAGTATATAATAAATTAGGGTAATTAGGACAGCCATCATTTCAAACATTTATCTCTTTTTATGTTAAAAGCATTACATTTCGAACTAGCTAGAAGAGAAGAAGTACTCATCTCATTTTATTCTCTTTTTTTCTTCTTTCAATCTAAACAATTCTACCTGGGGCTTTTTCACTGTGAAAATATGTCAGCGTAAAATCATCTCACCCCAAAACCCTTTGAATAACTATTATTATATTAATTTATAAGCTTGTTTAATACTGAAAAAAAAACTCTAAAATTTCCTCAAAAATCTTGTTAAAGAATATGTTTTCTTACATAGTTATGCTATCTCATTTATTTTTCTAAATATTTATAGTTTTTCTATGATTTTTAAACTTGTTTAGTTAACATCTCCTTATGTGAAGTTTCAAATAAAGGATTATGTTTAAGATATACAAAAGTTTTGGAAGCAATTGTTTAGCATGCAGGCACTGGGTGAATTAGTTTAGTTGACTCAAGATGGCAATGTGACTGAATCTGCGATGGTACTAACAGGTGCTACAGTATGTTCATACTTATTGGCAACACTGATACTACAATTAAATCACATGAAAACTTCAAAACAGTAGTAGATTACTCATGACAAAAACATTTAATTTAAAAATACAATATGTCATGGTTCCAGAAATGGAAAATTATATTTCAAGTCATAATTATCTAAAGTTAAATTACCAAAATAGCTGAAAAGCTTAAACTGGATAGCAGTGACTAGGCTATTCATGTATTACATATGCACAGTAGTGCTATGACAAATACATTTAAATATGCTTGATGTTCCAAAACCTTCAAAGGCAATTAGTGGCAATAAAATTTGTATTGAATTTGGATAAATTTTAGACAATTAGCCATCTTCTAAATGTGATTTTAGCCAAGTAATCCAATGGGACACATGACTTATCCACATTTATTACTCATTAGAGGAGAGTAATTCCTGTCATAGCCAAACATCAAGGGATTTATTGTCATAAATTCAGATCAGCTAATGGACTCTGTAACCCTTTTTGCCAAAGTACAAATCCCTGGGTAAGATGTATGAAATATAAATTGATCACAGATATGTGCTCTAATACGGACTGAACATACACAAATACCTGAGATTTTCCAACCTACATTTCTAATACTTTATAGTGTTTATAGCTGTATATTATGTGAATTACTTCAATTCACATAGCACATATTCCTCACACATACACACGCACAGAGGAAGGAAAATTACAATATTTCTTCTCACAAAATATACCCCAATTGTTTCTGACTAGAATACTTTTAAGTGTTTCACATATAGTATGTACATGTTTATTTGCATATCATACACACTTTTTTTTAAAGGTACTTCAATATCGCAAACTGTATAAAAATGTCTCATGGCTACTCTTTAACTGCCCATAAATTTGAAAACTATCACCCCAGAACTCAAACAGCATACCCCCTTAACTGTTTTTCCTTCCCTTATAATTTTTTCCCCTATTACTGCTTATTTTCTAATAATCTGTTACACAGTCTTTAGGAGCAGAATACTTTCCCCTAAGAGTCTTTCAATTCCCTTCTAGCCAAAAATGACACAAACAAGCTCCGGGAAGTCACACATATTCATCCAGGGCACAGGTCACTTTTGTTTACACATGAGCCCCTTCTCCTCGTCTGTCTCTGAGGTGCTGATACTTTGGAGATGGCAGCTAACTGCCTTATTTCCTAGCAATGACATTTCCTGTCAGCAGCAGAAATGGTGAACCAGGTTTGATTTTATGAGAACTGGTTTGTGGTTTTCCATCAAATTTAAACCATACTATGCTCCAGTGTGTGGAAGGAACTTACAGAACTTTTTACTTTACATTTTCAACTCAATTATACTGTCTGACACCGCTGGATATCATCAACAAATAAGAACAAATAATTGAATGGCTCTGTTTTATTGTGGAATTTTTATTTTATTACACCTGCAAGAAGGTGTTTTCATTTTGTATGACGTTTTATTCAACTTGAATAACATTTTTATTTTATGTAATAACTTTATGAATTATTTGTAATTTTTATAAAATATTTGTGGGAGATTGTCACCAAGAAATTTTTTTCAATGCTAATAAATTCAAGGTATATATTTGTGTGTGTACAAAAACCACTAGAAATTTCAAGCCATTAAATCTACTTATCTTTCAAAACTAAATTTAATACCCATAACACAATACTAATCAAATGTAAAAGCATTTGTTCTCTGCACAGGTTGGGGAAAGCTACAGATATCTGATAAGGAATGGTAATGTTCTGTTTGAAGGCCAGTACAATACTTACCCTGATTTCTTGGTACTCTGCTGTAATCATAAGACAATTTAGCTTTTCTCCAAAAAAGAATGAGATATTCTTACTATTTCTCAGAATGGGAAAACTGGCTACATGAACTAGTCTAAGCCTATCCAAATATTGCAACAAATCAATCAGGATATCCACATGACTCAAAGAAAACATGTCGGTCTACCCTCTCTGAGAAGGCAACTTCCTTTCATCCTTATCTAGGACCTCACTCAGCTTCATTGGTTCATTTTCTTGGTTTACATTAAGTTTATTATGACATGGCATATATTATTTAGTTACGTAGTGTTTGGTCTCTCCAATAGAATGCAAAAATTCATGTTCCCAGGCATTTCACTCCAAATCTATAGCATCTAAAATAGGACCAGCACATGCTAAGGCGTTTACAAATATATAACGAATGAATGAATGAAGGAAGGAAGAAGTAAATCAATTACATTTCCATAGCTCCTTGCAACTTAAAAATTCTTGTATCCACTCTACCTTTTAAATTACATTTCCTATTTTTTTGTTTATTTTGTTGTTTAATTTTTCTTCCTATTTTTAGTTCTGCCCAAGCAAAGTAATCACAGAAAGACTATTCAAGAAATACATATGTGTTACCCACAATAATAAAAAATTATACATAGAAGAGAATCATTTATTATAAAATAAATGAGTTATACAGATATTAATTATAGCTTGGAGAATAGTGACATAAATTTAGGAAAGTGAAATCGATAGATTTTGGAAAAACAGTAAGAGGTGAACTGGGTTTGGAAAAATTGGATAATATTTAGATACAGGTTAAGATGTTAGAAGGGGACTAAGTGCATGCATAATTTTACAAGCAAGAAAGCTCAGAGATAGGAAGGAGCAATTAGGAGACCAAGTAAGAGAGCTGTTTGCCTAAAATTAAACATTATAAAGGCAGGAAATGGTAAAAGGCAAATTAGGAAAGACTTGTTAAAAAATAATCAAAAAAGAAAACTCAGCAGAGACCACTCTCTGAGAGAATTGGTTGTGAGACAGGCATATTTTGGATTGAAGATGAGAAAAAATACTTTAGTACTGGGCATTTCCAGGGCATAAGTAAATTTCTTTGTGGTGCTTCCTGAGGAGCATGAGAGCCATAGAATTGAGGTACAGGAATGGGAAGTGCTAACAATGTGGAAGACATTGTTGAACAGATTATCCGCGTTCTGTCGTTTCTACTTAAGCTAGTCTTGAACATCTTATTTCACAAATGAGAATGACCTCAGCGATCATCTCATTCAGCGATCTTCAATTCTGGCTGCACATGAGAATCACCTGGGGAGACCTAAATAACTACCAAAGCCTGGTCCACCCCCAAAGACACTGATTTCATACTGGTTTGCAGTAGGTACCAGGTATTGGTAGTTTTAAAATCTCCCCAGGTAATTCTAATGTGTAGCCACGGTTAAGAACCACTGATCTAACCTAACATTCACCCTTTTCAAATGAGGAAATTGAGACCCAGAGAAATTAAATGTGGCTCAGGACCACACAGATTTTAAGTGCTTTTTTTCTCATCAATTCAGATTTAGTTCCCTGATTGTCTTTTCTGAGAAATACTTCTCCAGTGAGCCAAAGGCAGATATACTTCCCATAATATCCTGTACTGCCTTGGCAGATGCTGCCTCTACTCTACCTTCTTCCTCACTATTGGGATATTTCTTTAAGGGTGGAGGCACAACAATTTTTAAGTCTTGTTTTTCCCAAATAAACAGTACAATGTTCAGTAAACATCTATGGAATAAAAGAGTAGTAGGCCGAGCACAGTGCTCATGCCTGTAATCCCAGAACTTTGGGAGGCCGAGGTGGGCAGATCACTCGAGGTCAGGAGTTTGAGACCAACAGGGAGAAATCCTGTCTCTACTAAAAATACAAAATTAGCTGGGTGTGGTGGTGCATGCCTGTAATCCCAGCTACATGAGAGGCTGAGGCAGGAGAATCACTTGAACCCGGGAGGTGGAGGTTGCAGTGAGCCGAGATTGCGTCATTGCTCTCCAGCCTGGGAAATAAGAGTGAAACTTCATCTCAAAACAAACAAACAAAAAAGGAATAAATGCAAACTAGCCCTGATCCTGAAGGTTTATTTTAGTGTTTTTCCCATAGTCTCGTCCTATATCCCTATTCTCCAGATGATGACTTCAAATTTGAAGGGCAGGGAAGAACTCTCAGTTCAAATCTTCTTCTTTAGAATTACTCAAGACCATTGTTGACTGGCTAGCTCCTTTGACCCACTCTTCTCATTTTCTAGAGAATAAAATCTCAAATTCCATATGTGGGATCCAATGTTCTTAACAATAAAGTCACTATCTTCCTAAACTTATTCTCTAGAATAATCTTCAGATGATTTCATATTTCTTTCAAAAAAGGCTTATGCTCTTAAGTCGGTCGCTTTTCCCTCTCCCTGGAATTCTCTTCCCCCGGCCCTTTTTTATCCAACTAAGACCCATCCATCCTTTAAATTGCAGCTCAAATATCATTTCCTCTGTGTAACCTTTCCCTGACCTCCCAGACAGAACAGATCACTTCCTATTTCATGCTCTCTTAGCACTCGGGACATTGTGCTGCAGTGGATGGGAGGCAGTCAGTAGTTGCCCCTCCTCTATACAGCCCTGTGTATTACCTCTGGGAGGAGAAGACTCCATAACTTTATTTATTTTATATCCCCAGCAGTTGGAACAATGATAATATAATTGGTACTTAATAAATGTTTGTTGGTTGAAGCAGGTAAAAGCTTGTGAATTTTTTCTTAGGTGTTCTTTGGGTTTAAATATGACTATATAAAGAATCAAACTCAAATGATAAATTAGCAACGAACCAAAGAACTATATTTTGAAACCCAATCTTGATATTATTAACTGAAATTTAAGACATTCATTATAGTGGCAAAATTCTGGGTCTCCAGTTTTAATGAATTTCTAAACAGGTTAACAGTGGTTCCTAGTTTATAATAGTGTGAAACTGATGTATTCTTTGATGTTAGATTTTTTTCCTTTTTCCTTTTTCCTTTTTTTTTTTTTTTTTTGAGACAGAATCTTGCTCTGTCACTGGGGCTGGAGTGCAGTGGTATGATCTCAGCTGACTGCAACCTATGCCTCCCACGTTCAAGCGATTCTCCTGTCTCAACCTCCCAAGTAGCTGGGACTATAGGCATGTGCCAGGCCCGGCTTATATATATATATATATATATATTTTGTATTTTTAGTAGAGATGGGGGTTTCATCATGTTGGCGAAGCTAGTCTCGAACTCCTGACCTCAGATGATCCACCTGCCTCGGCCTCCCAGAGTGCTGGGATTACAGATGAGCCACCGCACCTGGCCTGATGTTAGATTTTCATGTCCATCCACGATCTAACTTCAAATTCTGGCCACTATGGTCTTCCCTAATTTTAATGACAGAAACACTGAGGTTTCTAATCAATTAGTGTGTGTGTATGTGTAATTTCACTGGCAGAGGAAATTAATCCGTGTATATTTGGGAACAAATATGTCAAATATATCAAATTTTGAACTTAAGGAATAAGTAGAAAATGAGTTATTCTCAGGTGCCCAGCTTCTTTTATAAATATAGATAAAAATGTCACTAAAGCAGGAAATTACTTCATTAGAGTTATTTCAAAGTTAGAAATAACCTGATTTAAAACGATGATTATTTATTTAGATGAGAAATAATTAATTGAAAAGCAAATGGAGCATTGCCCCGATTTTGTGCAAAAGAGCTCCATTCAATAAAAACATCAACACCACCACCAATGATGTACAAATTGAAAGAGATGGGTAGGATCTGGGAGATACTTCTATAAATAGGGAAACTAAGTCTTAGGACCATCAACTGAGTTGCCCAGAATCTCACAGCTAGTTCTTAGTATAGTGGGTACTATAGTGCGTGCTATAGTGCAAGCCGAGTGTTTGCTCTTTTTTCCATCGCATACTGCTTCTCTTTGTAAAGCTTTATCCTGCAATTCTATTTTCATTGCAGATCAACCACTTGAGTTCATTATTATAGTTCCATTAAATCCAATATGAAGAATTATCTAAGAATATTTCTTTGAATATGTACTTTAGCACATACTTTTGCCTGTTTCAGAAATGATAAAATCTCATCAAATTCACAATAAAACGGTTTTGTTCCCACAAGAGCAAACTGTCTCACTACCATGTCATCTTTCATGTTTGTGAAACACTGGCCCCTCTTGGTTGTGCTTCCCACTTCCCTGGGTAAAAGTTACCCATTCTTGAATCTCTATGTCAGACGAAGACGTCTCCAGGATAAAGTTCAAGACCCCCAAAGCTTATGTGCTGTCATTATGCACATCATAAGCACTACACATGCTGTCTCCGTATTTTCACGTATCTGGTGGGCATCCATGTGATTATGTGCCCATACCTATTCACATGGCAACCTAGGAAATTGCCATATTGTTATGTGACCCTTGTCATCAATTAGCTTCGCGTGGATACCTGATTCCCGTTGAAACTATTATAATACAATATTCTACCTTTTTATAGTTGATCTATTGATCTATTGGTGTGCTTTTGATGCATGCTGATACTGTTTTCTCCCCTCCATTTTTTAGTTAAATGGGCTGTATTCATCTTATGGGTAGTAAATTGCTAAATATTGAAGTAGATCATGTTATTTTCCAGAATGAGACTATGCTGGGAGGAGTGCAGCATGTTTGGTTGCAAGATACATTTTCAGCTCTGGTTTGGAGTACTGAGTGATTCTGTGCATATGGTGGTTGAAGCCGTGATGGAACAACACATCTTATGTCTCAGCGTGTGACTTAGTATATATTAGGCTGTGTAATACATTTCTCTCCCACCCAAATGTTCACTAGTGAACTACACCTGTGGTTTTGCAGCATTCTGGAAATTAATTTTTAAAAATGTTTAGCTGAAGTCTCTTGGCTTATGGAACTTTTCTATTTTGGTGAAAGGCTCAATCCTTGTAGCAAGGACTGAAACAAGTTTAACAAGACACAAAGCTCAACTGTCAATTACCTGGGGCCATGCATTCAACAAATGTTGTAATTAAAAATTAATTTTTGTCCATTTACATTAAGTTCTTAGTCATACTGATTGTCTATTTCTTCCCATTCTTTGTCCTTCAATCCACTGACCTGAAGGTCCTGTGTCAAAAGTTTAGACACAAATACGTCTTCTAGGGTTGGGGGATGTGGCATTTACCAAGGGCTGACAAATGAGAAACGGAACAGAACAGGGGAATAGAAGCTTTGTCTGTCATTTATTGTCAGTATTTGTTGCTTTGAATACTCACTGTGAAAGGTGAAGGGGCAGACTGATCTTCACATAGCCATGTAAGACTGATTTTGTACTCTTTCTAGCAGCAATGACCCATCATCTATAAATGCCTGAAGAGGAGTCTAAAATTCTGGGAGCTTTTAAGACTTGCTTTGTGTAGGTAGTCAGAAGAGCAGTAAGTCAGAATAGATTCCTTCTTACGACTTTCACCTGTAAATTATTCACTTATCCATAGATGTATTTACTTTTTAATTTGAGTAAGTGTGAAAAAAAAAATCCTTTCTCTAGTCTTTCTGATTTGTCCAAATACGTGCACCTTTGGGGAAAGAGAGAACTAGATGTAAGGCTTTTCATAATGAGTCTGCTTAACCTGTCTCAGTCTCAGTTTTTTCATCTGTAAAAAAGGCATAATAATATATCTTGGGGATGTCACGATGAATAAATGAAATAATATGTGTTGAGCTCCTGACATAGTGCCTGGCATTTCATAAATGCTTTATAAATTGTTGCAGTTATTAAGCAGTATATTAGCATTGTGCCCTAGTATGCTGTAAAAGAAGGAGCTTCACATTCATGTAACTTGGAGAGTGAGCAAAGAGGTCTTCCTTTCTAGCTGCTTCATGGTCATAGAAAAACAGCCAGTAGTCCCTGGTCCATTTTCAGGGAAATGAGAGAATGAAAGAAAGCAAGAGCAAGTTGCAACTTCCAGACTCAAGAAGAAAAGTTCCTGTTTAGTGCTTCCTGGGAAGCTACGAAAATACTGAATTTCTAAATGTCTTCAAAATTTAATGTTATTATTTGATTATGTTGAATATTTTTAATTCAATTCATTCATTATCAGCAACAAAAATGGTTTATAATTCAAAACTCTATAATTTTCAAAACCCTATCATGCAAAATTACCCTCTTTACCACAATTCTGTGGGAACAGCACGGGCTGCCTTCTGTCCTCATTCTCCTGAGAAAGAATTTAAGAGGCTGCAAGAAGGGAAGGCCTCCCTCCCCATTGTTCAGATCAGTGTTAGGACCAGGAAAAGCACCCAAATCGTTTGCCTTCCTGGCCCCTGTAGTAGGCTGAATCATCACTTGCCAATATTGTTATGGCCTCTGAGGCAATAGAACGTAATAAAGTATAACAAAAGTTACTCATCCATAATACAAATAAATTCCTGTTTGGATATGCCTCGTGGCATGATTTGAAGCAGCTCACAGACATCCTGTGCCATCTCATTCACTCTCACGTGCCTCTGAGGTGAGGGGGATAACAGCACTAGTGGAGTATGATACTGATACAAATTGGCTCTAAATATTGTGGGGATGCTGATGATGTAATTGCTGGACTCCATTACACAAGTTTCATGAGCCAGCGAAATCACTCAAGAATAACATCATCATTTAAATTTTAAGCAAATTTTTAACCTAAAATTAAGTTTGATGACTACCCTCTGTTGAATGGAATATTTTGCTATAATGAAATATTTATATCCTAACTCATGATCAGGGCAAAGATGTCATGTGCTGTTATATATTTTTCTCAAGTTACAAATTTTTAGAATATGTTTTTAGAAAGTTATTTCCTCCTTTTGTCTTTTCATTTTAGGATCCTAGCTGTAAATCAGCAATGCAATGCAACATCTATTTGCATGAAATATCAGAGGAACTTTTCATTTTAGTTAAAGTTATATTATAACTTTATAGCTTATAAAAATTGTGTTCATGTCACAATTTATAGTGCCCTTTTAGTGTTTATCTTTCAAAGAGTTATAACTTAATTGATAGCAAAACATAGTGCTTAAACAGATAATAACATTATAAAAAATGTCCTGGAACTAGAATATTCTAGCATAGAATAGTAGCAATCTTTAGAAAAGACTCTTTATAGTAACACAAATATTTTAAAATAAATTATTTACTTTCAGCATTGAAAATCATATTTAGTTCTTTGGGACAAATACATATATTTTTTAAATGCCTAAAGATTTTCTTTCACTCATTTGTTCCTATTAACTTAACATTTATAGAAATTTGAAAGTAACACTTTGTTTCCTGTATGATAAGACACAAAGAGAAACAACAACCGTGTTTCTACTAATATCCTCTCCAACACAGTGCCAGTAATTCCCTATCTTCTGTAATACCTCCAGTGACTGGAATCATTAATCCCATGTTTTGAAAATTATTTAAGATTGAAGGTGCCACAGTTGTACATATTGGTTCAGTCCCTAGAGCCCTAAGAAAAGATTTAGTGCATTTTCAAAAGAATTTTGCAGGTAGCAGCCCAAATGGATTTTCAACTAGGCCTCAACCTTTTTGAAACCTACTGATGTTGAATAGTCTTTTACTGGTTGCCATGCCAACTGATACCAGAGGAACACTCTGCAGTGTGTTCATCCCCTAGAAAGCTTCACCAGATGTCTTCAACAAATTGCTCTGAAAAGACTTTGGTCTGTCAGCCTTGTTAGGAGATAAAAATCAGGCTAAGAGACGTCCCTGCCTCCACTTCTGATAAAACCAACCCATAAAATATGTAGACTTGTTCCACTCTCACAGTAAACCAGTAAAATCTCTCACCCCCACCCCAACCCTCCTTACTTCCTGTAGCAGGATTTTTAAAATATTTATGCTCTTATTTCTACATGAAGCAGAGGCCATCATGTGTTGCAGCTGACATTGTCTGGCCGAGCAAAGCGAGAAGCATCTGGCTAGCAGCAAAGAAAGACAGCAAGTTGATAAATTATTGATTTACATAAATCAACACCCTTTAAATATTGGTCTTTTGAAGAAAAAAGCTTTTATGTTATTTCAGGTTGAAAAGTGTTAAGATGATAAACACAAAGTCAGCTGTGTCATGATTTTATATTTCTAATCAAACATATAGAGGCATTGCGTGAATAATACAGTATATCCTATAAATTTGGGGCCAAATGACTCAACTTTGCTTTCGTGAATATCAAATAGGCAAAAAGGAGTATTTTTTCAAACATATTTAAAATTTTAAAATATTTTTTCTTCCTAAATATGAATACATTTTCTGTACTGAAAGTGAAAAAAGGAAAACTATTTAAAGGGTCGTTTTCTTTAGGAAGAGAAAAAAGAAACCTGGCAAATAGGGTCCACATGGAATATTATTTACATGCACCAATTGGCATCTGTATGTTTAAATTGTGGGTTTGCACGTGGAAATGAATCATTAACTGTCAAATTACCTATTTGCATATGCAGTTATTCCAAACAGTATAAAAATGTGTGGAATTTGCATATACAATTGAGGCTTTGGCATTTACAAAGCCCGATTTTTAAAAAGGAATTTTAAATCTTACTGCTAATTAGCAAGACAAGGAATTACCAAATTGAATCCAACATGTATTTTGCACTACATTGTTATACTGCAGTTCAAATTCAAAGCCCATACAAATCATCTAAATTTAGGATTAATCAGCCATAAAATGCTATTTTTTTGTATTTCCAGGATATGACCTTTTGTCATTCTGTGTGTGTGTGTGTGTGTATGTTTCATGTGAATGTGAGCATCTATTTGATATGTTTGCATTTTTGACATGTACAGGAGGAACAGGTTTGGAAATATAGGAGACAATTCATATTCATATTTTTTTAATCTTTCCTGGAATTCAATTATTTTACTATCAAATTATCTAAGTAATCTGATTTAAAAATCCATTTCACTTCAATGTTTTGTTTTGACGGGTCTACAGAGTCAGATATATTGAGTTTCTTCCCAGATATCAAAGTGAACTAGAAGCATGGACATTCATGACATGACTCCTTATCAAAGAACAATAAAATGGGAGTTTAACAAAATATCTAGAAATGTTTTAAAAAGTTTTTCAACATGGGGAAGGAAATTTGCTCAAAAAAAATTAGTTGATTAAAGACATTGCTTTATAGACAAAAGATAACTGATCACTGTCTGTCTCCAGATGACTGTTGGAAAGAAATTAATAGAAAATACTACAGCATATATATGTAAAATGTAAGAGGCATTTTTACAAATTAAATTAAACTTCTGTGTTGTCTATGGATTCCATTTATATACATGTTTATATCTTGGATATTTTAAGAGAAGTCCTGCAAGTAGTTTGTTTGGGAGTTAGAGAAATTGTAGAACTGAGGGCAAAAGGAACAGGGACAATACAGGTTGGGTTATGAAACTAGCCACCACTCTGGTGAGCTGGAAAAAGTCTGTGGGCTGGTGTGTAAAGCGTGTCTCAAAGTTATCTAAGGTAACCTGCGTGATGCATCGCACTCATCAGTTATTGGCAGTTGGAATTCAGGTCAGCATGCACTAAAGTGGAAACGAGAGGATGTGGACTTGTTGCTGCAATTATGAATACATTAATACATTAGTCCCCCTAATTTTTCTCTCTATTCTATGCAAACATTTTAGTAACTTCATTAAGATACTCATACTCACTAAAGCAGTTTTGCTTTGCCTATATTAATGTGTCTATAATCCATCATATCAATTGATTTTACTCTTAATAACACTAAATAAATCGATTTCTACAATAGCTTCCCAACTTAAGTGTGTGCAGTAAAATCACCCTAGGGCATTTGGTAACAATTTGGCTTACCAAACCTATTTCCAAGGATCTTGATGCAGGTGGTTCATATGGATCATATACTGAGAAAATTATTCTATAGAACACTCAGTTAAAATTATATTCCAAAGAATATTACCACATATAAGGTTCATAGTCAATTTTTTTTCTAACTTATGTCTGATAGACGACCACACTCTTTTAAGGTAACACGATGGCACAATAAAAGAACTCTCATCTAGTTTTTGAAACACTGGATTAAACCCCTGGCAATACTATGTATTAGCTGTGCGAGGTACAAAACAACACTTAACTTCTGTAAGCCCCAGTTTCAATACCTGCAAATAATACGATACAATAAGTACATTACTCAGAAATTCAAGGGTTTCTACAATTAAACTCTAATTTTTTGGTTGTCATTCACCTTCCTTCAAACTATGTGTGCACCAAAACCCTTATTTAGGAATTAAAATATTTAAATTATTGATCTACTTGAGATGGAATACTAATTCAACTTAAAGTTTCTATCACTTAGGACAGTTCACTTGAACTCTTCAGATCGTTTTTGTTTTGTGTTAAATGAGAACAATGGGTTAGGATTACTTCCTAAATTCCTTATAGCTATGACATTCTATGAGTCGTTTGACTTTTTTCTTTCTTTCTTTTTTTTTTTTTTTTTTTTTTTTTTTGAGACGGAGTCTAGCTCTGTTGCCCAGGCTGGAGTGCAGTGGTGCAATCTCAGCTCACTGCAACCTCCACCTCCCGGGTTCAAGTGATTCACCTGCCTCAGCCTCTGGGTAGCTGGGACTACAGGGGCATGCCACCATGCCTGGCTAATTTTTTGTATTTTTAGTAGAGACAGGGTTTCACCTTGTTAGCCAGGATGGTCTTGATTTGCTGACCTCTTGATCCACCCACCTTAGCTTCCCAAAATGCTGGGATTATAGGTGTGAGCCACCGCGCCCGGTCTGATTTTGTTTTTTAAAAAATATTAAATTGCACACAATTAGCCCCACATTTCCTTGTATAGTTTGTATCCTCTAGAGCAGATGCTGGTATGGAGTTTGGGACACAAGATATTTATTAGAAATTAACAACTATGGAAGGAGAGGGATAAAAGCAATCTGGGGGCCAGGCGCTGTAGTTCATGCCTGTAATCCCAGCACTTTGGGAGACCAAGGCAGGTGGATTCACGAGGTCAAGAGTTCGAGACGAGCCTCGCCAAGATGGTGAAACACCGTCTCTACTAAAACCTACAAAAATTAACCGGACATGGTGGCAGATGCCTGTAATCCTAGCTATTCAGAAGGCTGCGGCAGGAGAATTGCTTGAACCTGGGTGGCAGAGGTTGCAGTGAGCCGAGATCATGCCACTGCACTCCAGCCTGGGCGACAGAGTGAGACTCCGTCTCAAAACATATAAACAAACAAACAAACAAACCAATCTGGGGCAGAAGAAGTCAAACTGCTCTCAGGCTCAACAAATTCAGTAGCCTGGGCTGAGTTTTGCCTGTCAGTGTTTTCACATGGGGACTGAATTGACTGCGCCTTCTTCACACACCACTCCTCCCCACTTTGCTTAGTCACCTGATACAGGCTATCCTGATAGAAGCTTGATCCCAAACAAGGTGGCTCTCAATAGCAGAAACAACCTGCCTCCTCCTCTTGAAAGAGGTGACAGCTGGGAGTTGTCCACCAGTTACACACACGGTGATGCTTTGCAAGTCCTTTCTAGAAGAGAAATCTGGCCAGTGCATCTCTATTTCAACCTTCATCACACTTCCCAAAGACTAAGATACATGGCCAGTAACTTCCCTACAAGAGAAAAATGACTGTTTGCCAAGATTGCTTCATAGCCAGTCCAACATTCATATCACACTTATTTGCAAACTCTCTCTGGTATTGATGTTTGTATGAGTGATTTTTAAGTTGATAGTGTTTGTGGCCAAAAATGTGGATGTACAGAGCATAAACTGTTGCTTCTCAAAGTGGACCAGCACATTTACCTCTTCTGGAATCATTAATACTTGGGTGCTGAAGCAAATGTGTGTTATATGAACATGAAACATTTAAATTATTCATAGAGGTATTATAAAACAGTGTGTCTGCATGTGCTACACCTGACAGTGAGGGTGGAGGATGGTAAATTCATGCCCTGCTTCAACACTACACAACTGGATTCAACACTACACATCTGGATTACACTACACATCTGGATTACTCTGTCTTCCCTGAGCCCCCATTACATTTTGCTATAAACCTCTTATTTGAGTGTATCAGTTCCAAAAAGGCAAAGCTCATGTTTAAACAGGTTGGTGTTATTCATCACCATAGCAGATATTCCTGAGGGCCTGCCTCATATCTCCTCTGCCCACCTCTGAGTTCATCTACAGCTGTGTAGAGTTTCCTGGAACGCGGGCATCTTCCCACTTCAAGTGCCTGTTTTTCTCTACCTCCCTGCCAGACAGCAACTAAAAACAGCTGGCAGAGGACACTTCCTCCCCTTCAGCAATCCTTCTCCCATGGCAGATAAGAGGCGATGTTCATATGCTCCCCCACTACCCACGATCTCCAAGCTTCAAGAGTTCCTCGGCATGTCTCCAACAGAATTGAGCCCCAGTTGCCCCCTTATAGATATTCTAATGTTTCCTGTCTGACTTTCTGTACTTTTTCACTTGGGCTTCCTGCAGTCACCTTCTAAATAAATTACCTGCAACCAATTCCTTGTCTCAGGATCTCCTTTTGGGAGAGTTCAAGCTAAAACAACCACTGTATGTCCAGTAACTTTGTGTCTGGCAGTTAATTGTTCAACAAATGAGTGCTCCATTCTCAGATTGTAGACTCTTGGTCAGGTGTCCAGTTTTAGCTGAAACTCTTGGGCCCAAAGCCAGAGGACCTAGTTTCTAGTTCTCACACTATTATTTACTGTTCCAGTGACTTTGGGCTCTGGGCTTCACCTTCCTCCTTTGCAAAGTCTCCTTCCTCACAGGGTTCGTATGAGATCAGAGGGTGTGATGCACACATATGAAGGGTTCTCAGATCATAAAGTGTTCCACTTGGCATTTATTTAACTTACGTAAGTTATATAAGTTTCCTTTAGTAGATTCTAAACTCCTGTGGTAGGGATCATGCATCAACAAGCTGTATATTCCTAGACAGTCAAAGTGTATAGCCTGAAAATTGGAACATAATTAATAATTGATGAATGTATTTTAAATAGCCAGTGTTATCCCCAGGGCTGTAAAGGGTGATGAGCAATAAACATCTTCTTTGTCGAGTGCATTATTGTCCAGCTGGGAGGAAAGAATTAGCACAGGTACAAGAATTGGAGAGCTGAGCTCTGTGGTAAACTTCTGACTAAGTGCTGAGGGGGAAAGAGAAGGCAGACATCATATTTGCTAGATTAGTTTTGGCAGATTATGGAAGAAGTGAGACCTGGTGAGCATTGAAGCCTGGTCAGGAAGAAGCTTGTCTAAAGCATCTGTGAAGAAGTGAGAACAGCATTTGGATATGCCAAAGGTGTGAGCAACTTTGTGTGTCCTGAAGACAGGGTATAAAGTCACTAGATCATAGAGTGCAGAAAAGCAGTGTTGGATATGGACAAAAATACGAGCTTGGAGTCTTTATGTCTGCCTTGGAATATTACTGGGCCCTGGCTACTCTATATAAACCTCCATTTCCAAATCTGTATTAATTAGGGATGATAAAATCAACCCCCAATTTTGTATGATGCTTAAATTGTATCATGTATGTGACACATTTATCATGTATTACACATTGCTGCTACCTGGCAGCATCTTACAATATAATCTATAATTATTATACTCTTAATAATTTTATCATTATTCTATCGGTTAATAGTAAATATAGGCATTCTATATGATTCAGGTATGAACACTCTACTGATGTATTTGAATTTTGACTCTCCTCCTCAATTCCAAATTCAGCCACTAACTAATAAAAAAGCTAATAAAATTAACAACCTAAGAAGTCTACTGAATTTTCAGGGCACCTACTGTCCCCATATATATTTTTCCAGAATTTAAAGGAAAAAGCATGCTGGTAAAAGGGGAGGTAGTGTTTCCTAGAAAGTGAATATTATTTAATTTTCTAGGTTTATAACATGGCTTTCACTTGCAAATTACATTTCTCCATTCTGGAAAGTTTCAAGAAGAAAAATTTTGGCTGAGGAGGCAAGTGTTTCCCAGCAATGTACTTGTAGCATTAGTTTTATTGTCACTAAATGCACTTATTTTGGGAAGAAATTGAATCAATGCACTTATTTTGGGAAGAAACAGAATCAGTGCTATATTTGAATTTACACAAATAAAGTGCTAAGCAATCAGGCAGAAGCTTGTTCTGCCTTTCAGTTACCTTTATCGTCATCTTATTACATTGGAAATTTTGGTCAATTGTTTCCAATCAGACACTATTAAAAACATTGACCTAATTTCTTATAATGTGAGGTCTTCGATGTGAGACTTAACTGAAACAACTTACTGTATCCAGAAATTCTTTTCTAGTCATTTCAAATGTATTTGGAAAGCAAATACTATTATCATTAGAAACAGTCAATGTTGTGAAAGAAGAAATAGCACATATGTAAGTATTCTTTTATACTTCTAGCATACAGAATATTCTGAGTGTATTTTTATTTTTATGGGACTAGTGATGTTCTTTGAGCTTTTATTGGAACACTGTGAAATTTTTGTAGGTAGACTGTTCTACTATTGTTGAAAAATTAGAAATAGTTACGTTTTAAAAATATCAATCAGTATAAGAATGCATTGTGTTATTTTCGTTTAGTTGCATACTACTACATGGCAATGGTAATAAATAAAGTATAGCTATTGGAAACAAGAATATTTTTAAAAACATAATTTAGGCCGGGCATGGTGGCTCATGCCTGTAATCCCAACACTTTGGGAGGCCAAGGCGGGTGGACCACGAGGTCAGGAGTGCGATACCAGCCTGACCAACATTGTGACACCCCATCTCTACTAAAAATACAAAAAATTAGCCAGTCGTGGTGGTGGGTGCCTGTAATCCCAGCCACTCAGGAGGCTGAGGCAGGAGAATCACTTGAACTTGGGAGGCAGAGCTTGCAGTGAGCCGAGATCACGCCTCTGCACTCCAGCCTGGGCGACAGAGCGAGATTCCATCTCAAAATAATAATAATAAAATTAAAAAACAAAACTTAATGCTAGTTTAAGGCAAGAAAAAATACCATATAATCATTTTTATATAAATATCAGAAAGAGGCAAAACTAAATTATCCTGTTGAAGAGTACATGGCTGATACCACTCTAAAGAAAAGCAAAGAAATGATTGCTAAAAATGAAAAGGTAAAGATCACCTTTAGGAATAAAAGAGAGAAAATGTTGTCAGGGACACATGACATTGTCTCCTGCAAATATTTATTCTCTTGCATACATCTCTTACTTCTTTGACCCTCTCTACTTCTGATTGATTATCAGAATAATTCATTCCTGATTAATTCTTACTCAGTCGGCTCTATACCTGTATGAGAGTAGCAGAAACTACCCAAGGAAAACTTTCACCATCCATTGTCTTTTTTTATATATTTATGACCATAAACCCAAGTGATTCCCCAGGGCTGTCCAGTAATCCTTTCACATTTCCACATTCAATTCACCCTCCCTTCGTCTTTGGTGGGTATTTTATACTTTCCCCTATCTTCTCACACCTCAGCATTCTTCTTCTCTTCCCTTTTTGCTGAGGACCTCATTTCCCTGGAAAAACCAAGACAAGTAGATGAGAAAGTCATAATTTTCTCACCTCCAAATCTGTCAATCTGTATTGGTGCTCATATATCACGCCTTTCTTGCTGCAAGAAAAGAAACTGTTCTGCCCTTCTCTAAAGCCAAGCCTTCCATAACTATTGATTTTAATTCCTGCTTATCGTTAGAAGATTATTACTTTAGTCTTGTCTGTTTTCTCAGCTACCCTGTCAATTTTTCTGTGCTGGATCACTCCTGTCATGATAGAAACATACTGAAAGTCTCTCTTTCATTAAAAAGAAAAAAGAAAACCTCAACCTCTGCCTTCATCCTATAATCCTCTTTGATTCTGTTTTGTTCTAATCCAAAATTTATTCTGTCTCCATTTTTCAACTCCTCTCTCTTTTCTCCACCACTGAATCTAGTCAAGCTATCATTTCCTTTATTCTACTGAAAACGTACTTACAAAGGTAGTGAAAACCCCCGTAAAGCCCATTCCAAAAGTCTACTCTCAGTTTTTGTTTTATTTTATGCTTTAAGCAGTATTTGCCATTTCTGATGAAGTTTTCAGAGTACTGCCTCCACTGTTGTTTTTCCTTCCTGACTATAGTTCTGAGTATTATTTTCACACATTGGGTCTTTTGTTTATATCTGGACCTCTACATACTGGGGTCTCCAGTATTTTAGTCCTCTGACTCTTTACTTGTCTCTATGCTCACTCTAGTGATGCATATATCCAGGTATATAACTTTAAATACCATCTATATACTGAAAACTGAACATTTATGTAACTAACCAAGACCTTGCCCCTAAATGCCAGACTGAATTTTCCAAATGTTGATTTGACATATCTATTTTAATTTCTAATAATTATCTCAAATGTATTAAATAACTAGATCAAAACACAATTCTTAATTCCTGCATCCCTCCCCACTTTCTGATTCTTCCCAGGTTCTTCCCACCTTGAATAATGGTATCACAACTTACACAAATGCTCAAGCTACAAACCAAAGAATCATTGTTTATTCTTATTTTCTCCTTATATTTGTCATATGCATATTATAGTATAATCTACCACCAAATACTATTGATTCTATCTTCAATAGATATCTTGAATCCAAGTACTTGTTTCTTCCCTGATCATTTTTTTTTTCTTTTTTGGAATCTAAGCAATTTTGTCCATTCACATTGCAAATCACTCTCTGGACCAAACCCTGTCTCTTGCCGTGAGTTCTGCAATAACGTATCAACTGGTCTTCTGCATATACTCTGCACCCATCTTTTTGAGTTGTATTCTCCACATAGATTGAGCAATCTTTGAAAAGAAGCCAATGATTAAAATTTTATGTGTAGCTGTGAAAGAAAGGTGAAAGACAAATTGTTCCCCACTGCTACTCCTATTGAACATTGTAATTGAGTCATAACCAATTGATAAAACCAGTAAAGGGAAGATATGTATAAAGACTGGAAGGCAAGATGCCACCTGTACTTATTTTCAAAGAGTATGATTTTCTATATAACAAAATCACATAAAGTAATGAAAAAACAGCAGTTAATCATTTACAAATACCTATGGCAGAAATTGGTAGTTTTCCTCCAATAATTGTTCTCTGTCTTTTGCATAATGACAAAATTGTTAGATTGGGCACATGGTCACTCAAGTAAAGACATTTTCCAGTATGTTTTATGGCTAGGGTGATCATGAGCCTAAGTTCTGGCAAATAAGATACAAATAGAGAAGATGTGTGTTTTTTCTAGGTTGTGCTTTTAATAAGAATAAATGTTCCCTCAGTTTTCCTTTCTTCCTCCTGCTGGTTGGAATTCAAATACGATGTGGAAACTGAAGTATTTATCTTGGCACAAGATGTCATCCGAGAATGGCAGAGAAGTTAAACAGAAAGAGCTTCACCCTCTGAACACTGTGTAAAGCCACTCTACCAGCCCAGAGATTGAATATGACCCTCTCGTTTTTATAGGTCTCTTATGGTAGCCAAATGTATAGAACATACAAATACATCAACAAACAAATCAGGTAAATATTAGCATTATTTTGTAATTGTTTTGACACATTTTGAATACATAAAATCTTGAAGATAAAGTCGATATCTCCCATGCACTCCTTACCAGTATCTTTCCCTTGTGTCTCTCAAAACGTTATTATTCTCATAAAATGTGTCTGTCAAAAATATAACATATATTTATTAAATATTAATATATCTGCAAACCAAATAGGGTGCTATATAGGTTATGTTTGCCTCTATATATTCCTTTAATATTTCAAATAATATGTAACAGTCTGTAACTTACTTTTTTACTCATTGTTTTCAAAATTCTAATTACTTTGTTATATATTAATCTAGTTCATGCATAAAAATATTTTATAATATGATAGTCTACGAATGTACCACACAATGTCTTTATCGAGGTTGTGAATTTTTGCATGTAGATCAGTGATTTATGAGTGTCTATTACAGAGTTTGGTAAATCGTAGACATTCAAATTGTTTCTAATAAGTGAGTTAATTTATGTTCCTGATTATGATCATTTGAGTTGCTCCAAATTTTTATTATTACACATAAGGCTACAGTGACTACATTTGGCCAAGTTCTTGTGTTCAAAATAACTGTGAGACGAACTACGGAAATACAATTGACAATTTGCAGACTACAAGTAACTTCAACCTTAATGTCAAGTTAGTCTTTAAAATTTATAAGAACTTCCTTGTCTACACCTTTTCACCAACACCTGATATTGACAATCTTGTCTTTTTTGTTTAGCCAGTTGGATGGGGATGAAATTGTATTTTTGGAGTGTGTGTGTTGTTTTAATTTCCCTATCATTTCAAAATTATTTACAACTTTAGTGAAATTTAAATATAAAACAAGAGTATGTATCTTTTTCTAAGTATATTGGCCCTTTGGGTTTTTTCTTTTGTGAATTCTGTTTATATCCTTTGTCTAACTTTTATCTGGCTCTTTGTCTTATTCTTATTGATGTGAAGTAGTCTCAGAATAATTAGATGCTAACACTTTACCTATTATATATGTTTTTTCCTTTGTTTAAGCATTTTTTCCAGACACTTAAAATTCTGATGTAGTCACATTTATTCATTTTTGTCTTAGTGATTTGTGAAATTAGTACTTAGCTAAGAAATTCTTCTTAAATCTTATTTTATTCTAATAATATTATGTTGTGTTTATTACTTACAGATTTTTAACCCATCTAAACTCAAGTAATCCACATTTTACATGAATTTATTACATGCTTTTACTATATACGGAGATTTTACATGTACTTGGATATCTGTCAGCTCTTTATTCTGCCCCACCAGGATATATTTCAATTTATTTATAAATGTAACATTATGTTAATTACTGTAACTTTATAAAATAACTTTCATTTTTACTATGGAAGGTACCCTTCATTATCAACATTTTTCAGGATTGTCTTAGATATTGTCAGACATATACTCTTCCATATACTTTTCAAATAAATGTGTTGAGTTTTAGGAATAAAACAGTGGAGATTTTGAGTAGAATTCTACTGAATGTATAGCTTGCTTTGAGGTAACTGACGCCTTTCAAAGCATGTTTTATGATCCCATTTTTATATATTTGTACCTACCCAGCCATCTATTGACATACAAAAATATTAATGATTACACTTTGAGAAGTGAGATATTCAATGCTTTTTTACTTCTTATTTGTACCTGTCTCTATTGCATAGCATGTAGTATTGTTACAAAAAAAATAAGCCATCATTCTAAAAATTCAAAAAAGTATCATAATATTCCAGAATGTATGCATTTTAAATTAATCTTAGGATGACTAGGCAAATAATAAATGACCCTTTGCTTGTAACTGCCTACATGACATGTTAGAGTAGACATAGTTGATGTCTTGTTCAGAACTCTAGGATCCTATTTTGCTTAATTCACCTTGTGTTTATTGCTTCTAATGCCTCATACCTGAAACTCTGTCTGGAGAACTGTGTTAGTGGTTATGAAGCCAGCTTTGACTGCATATGCAGAAGCTAAGAAACATATGAGGCTTTAGGCATCATTACCTCTTTAAAGACCAATGGCTGGTGGTACAAGAAAGCACAGCAGCCACAGTTTTCTTTCCTGAGTTGGAACAAACTTGAGTCGTATATCACACTCCTGAGCTCACAGCATGATCAGGCTGGGACTGAGGTTGGTCCTGATCTGCATCCTTTCTTGGCATCCCCTCATTTCTCTCCTGTTTCCCCCAATCCCTTACAAGTGTGTTTTAGGAGCACTTTGTTAGTAAGTAACTTGCAATAAATCCTCATCTGATGTTTTGCAAGTGTCTTTTCTTTATGGCTTTTAAAATATCACAGTATTATTTCAAAAACACAAAACAAACCAACACCTGATTACAGACCTATCCATCTTTTGAATCATATATCATCCTCGTGGAAAAGTAAGTATAACATATGATCATGGATTATCTTTAAAGTTTAGTAGATTTTACCTTTGTCCCTAAAATAAAGAAATGCAAACATTTAAAAATGTTATAACATATATATAATATTTATAATAGAAATTCTGATTTGTACCTACATGAGTTCCATGAATTGTGTTGTTTCCATCAAGATTTCAGTTTTCTTTACTATGGAAACACTAGACATTTAATTTAAAATATAGAGGATGTGGCAGGAATGTATCTCTAAAATAGCTTAAATGTCTCTCACAAAAAGCAATGTTAATCTTAAAAGGAAAATCATGTACAAAGTGTGTGATTACGGAATACTTAAACAAATGTTCTTTTATCCCACATAGACATCTAGAAGTTTCTAATTTTAAAATTAGGGTATAAAGATACCATTCAACCATTTTCTCAGTGTCACGGTTGAGACAGTGGTCCTCATAAATCCACCACTTTGCTTGATTCTGGAATAGAAGAATGGAGCAATGAGCAAAGATAACTGTGGGCAAGATGCTATTCACATCTATAGCGTAATCTGTCTCCTGCTGCTTTTGCTTATCACTGCCCTCGCTTCTCTTTATTTCCCTTAAGAACCTGCATGCAGCTTGGCCAGGGTAGTAGAATTATCACTAAAATCAGCCCCATTGCTGCTTGACCAATGAATAAGACCCTGATGATTCCTTGATCCCTGTTTGGATTTATACATTTTATCAATTGCTAATGTCACTTCTGCCTGGTGTCTCCCATCCCCCACCTTTATGCCTTCTTAGAAAAAAGCACATACTTCAAGTTCTAATATAGAATGGAAATATTCTGTCATTCTTTCTCTCCTGATTCTCATTTCTCTCTCCTCAAATTCACCATAATGAAAGCTATAATTTAGAAACAATCATTTGGATATTATGCTATTTTATGTTAATGAATTAAATTTGTTTAATTTGCTTTGACTTGCCTTGTTCTATCTTCTACCTGGGCTAAATTCTTATTTTAATATTATAGAGATTATAATTTGTTAGTACCTTATAAAATATTTAGGGGTATGGTTATTGACAAGGTATTGGTTTCTGCTCTATGTAGCAAAAATTTGTAAAACACGGGATCTGGAGACAGAAAATCTGGGTTTGAATTTCTGTTCCACATGATTTCATTTAAATTTGTTCACATCTCTGCAGCTCTGTTTTCTCATTGGTAACATGAGAATAATAATAGTATGTATAGAAAATGTCTTCATAAGGTTGCGAGAATTAAATGAGATGAGCACGATGTACAGCACACAGTGAGCAATCAGCATTTGTTAACTATTACTTTTACTTTTGTTATTGATACTAAGGGCTTTTACTGATTCATTTTTTTTCTTTTTCTTTCTTTCTTTCTTTCTTTCTTTCTTTCTTTCTTTCTTTCTTTCTTTCTTTCTTTCTTTCTTTCTTTCTTTCTTTTTTTTTTTTTTTTTTTTTGAGACGGAGCCTTGCTCTGTTGCCCATACTGGAGTGCGGTGATGTGATCTCGGCTCACTGCAACCTCCACCTCCCAGGTTCAAGCGATTCTCCTGCCTCAGCCTCCCGAATAGCTGGGTCTACAGGTGCGTGCCACCACGCCCGGCTAATTTTTTTGTATTTTCAGTAGAGACGGGGTTTCACCTTGTTAGCCAGGATAGTCTGCGATCTCTTGACCTCGTGATCTACCCGCTTCAGCCTTCCAAAGTGCTGGGATTACAGGGGTGAGCCACCGCGCCCGGCCCTGATTCACTAATCTTTTATTGAAATATTGTGCACTAGGCATTAGGCTTGGTGCTGAAAGTGTCTGCATGAATAAGACACAGGAGGTTTCCCGGGAAAACAATTTGTCTAAAAGAGGAGTCAGATAATGCTAAAATAATTACAGTACACCATATATCTATGATGGCGGTTTATGTGAAGAACTTAGGCGGTGACCTCTCTATACTACATACTCTCAATATGATATTCCCTATATAGCTTCCTTGCTTATTTCTCTTCATAACATCATTATTAACATGTTACATATTTCTGTTTTGTATTTGTTTATAACCTGCATATTCTTACTAGAATGTAAGCTCACAGAATAAAGAGGGACTTCTGTCATTTGCTTTACCACTTCGGTGCCAATACCTAGAGCACTGCTTAGTACATAGTAAGTCCTCAATAAATATTTGTTGAAAGAATGAATTATCAAAGTTCGCCAGTTATACACCACTCTTGCCAAATAGCCAAAGTGTTTATTCCTTCAGGCTCTTCTGTTGTCCTTCTCAACTTAAAGCACAGCTAGATAAATTTCAGAAGAATAAATAATAAAGGGTATGCATAACAGTCTTTCAGGTGTTATAAAAATGAAGAGAAATACCTCAATCAAGTGGGAAGCCACAGCTAGGAGTAGCAAGATGGAATTGAAGGGAAGTAAGTTTATATTCCTACACTCATGGTCAAACTAAAATATATATATATATATGTATGTATATTTTAGTTTTAATGGCTAAATCGGCAACAACAGTTTTTTAAGGTCCTTTTATTCAATATTTAAATACCTAATGTAGTCTCTACCACTGCAGTGGAATCTATTCTAGAAAAACAATGTCATGATTTAGACTGTTTCCAAATAAATATAATTATTGTACCTACAGATATTATTGAGTAGAGAAAAACTGGATTTTTATGGATCAGTATATCTTCACAGAGTAGTAGAAAGTTCTTGAGAGACAGGAGGGGCTTTCAATCCCAGCTGTGTCACTTAGCAGCCTTGAACTCTTAGATAATTCTTAATCTCTCTTAACCTCAAGAAACAAAGTAAATTATAAGTGATCTCATCTCATGGAGTCATGGAGAGTTAATGTCCTGCATGTGGTACAGGATCTAGCACACTGTAGTCATTCAATACATGTAGTCACTAAATAAATAATTATTTATCTCTTGCTACTACCCAGAAAAAAAACAAGTTATGACATTTTCTCGTCTTTCATTATATTTTCTAAAATAGTAACTGGAATGCAGTACTGATAGTGTAGCAAAATGAGATTTGAGAAGAAATGCTCATAATTGTTTGAGACTAACAGTAATCAATCTCTAGATGGGCTATAAAAAGCAATGAACCAAAAGCCAGGCAATAAGGATTTGTTAAGATAAGGATTGCCACTGTTTCTGTCACCTTGAGCAAGTCCTTAAACTCTTACCTCTCCATACAGGACAAATGAAGCATGTGTTCTTAACCAAGGAGGAGAAACACACAAGACAAATACGAATGGTATGATGAACTGTTAGTTTCACTCAATAAATTTTATGTTTTATTTCAAGGTGGCCAAGTTTGCTATTTCTATACAATTACTGGAAAGACAATGGCAATAAATTGAAAATCGTTGTCTATAAAATACTTTATTTATTCCAAGCAATAATAACATAATCATCAAAGTCCTTGCTTTTATAGGAAAAAATAAGCAAGCACATTAAAATTTTAGGTAAGTTCTCAAAATGGTACAATACATTAGTAATTATATAATTAGTTTTAGAGTCTTCCTTCCTGGATGGTAAATAATACACTGGGTAAGGAGTGTAGGGGAATACCTCTCTTATTTGCCTCTGTATCTCTAGTCCTATGTGAACATATGTTCGACGATTATAGTTTGGACAAATGAATATGTGATTCAAGCAGGCCACCTAAAAGTTTGTCCAGAGAGAACTGAACATCCACTCTTACTTTCTCCCTCTCATCCTCACATCAATGTGCACTTCATATACTCTGCCTCTCACCATAAACATTTTTATGTAAATTGTATTTTATTTTTCTTGATTCAGGTTTTTGAAAAAAGACTCATTGTATTATTCTTGCATTCACAGTATTTGGGAAATAGTAAGTCATCAAGAAGTGTTCAATGAATGACAGGCCAACACCCCACAATTGCAGGAAAGAAAATTTTTCATGGTGATACACAGGCTTCAGGCAATATTTCAACTCTGATTGTGAGATATCTCAGCTGCTTCAGCATTGAATCATTATGGCCATCTTTCCCATATTTCTATTTCTGTCACCTGGGCCTAGAAACATACTTAGGTACAAGAATTATATCTGAAGTATTCAACTACTGCTAGAGATTGGGCGGTAACCAATCAAACCAGAAACAATTCGTATGCTAGCTGAGGCGACGTCCTAAATGCCACTTCGGGTGCTACACATTATTTTGTAGATGCAAAACAGTACATTGGGCTGGAGTGCTAAGGGAGGTGATTGACTGTCAAACTGAGATAAAGAAGGACAAACTAGGAAGAACAGAATGATGGCCATTTTACCTATTGAAATGTCAATATTTCAAAATGTTAACCATCAGTTTGGCTGTGCTGGAACACACTGACTAAATATGGGCTCTGCTTAGCAACATGTATTAATAAAGGAATTGGCAGAATGTCAACAAGTTCTACAAACTGGAATCCTGCCAATTCTTTTTGACTACCACAACTCTTTACAACCTCTGCTAACATCCCTTTTCTTAAAGAATGCAGACTGGAAAATAAATGGGGAATTTTAGTATCTGCAGAAATGTGAATGGTATAACAGTATTTTACAGAAGTCTCATTTATAGGAGGAGAATGGGAAATTACGTGTGAGATCTAAAATTGCATTCTCTCAGGATCTTTTCTACTTTTCAAAAGATAGTTATATCAGGTCAGAATTTTATTATTTTTGGCTAAAGGCCAATGAAAAGTCTTACAATGAGATCTTAACATGTTATAAAAAATCAAATCAGAACAAAGTTAGAGTGAAATTCTGAGCATAAAACTTGATAATGACAGTTGAGAGTTAATTTCATAAAATGAGACAACAACCTAATACTTCATTGTTTTTACTTGTAATGTCCTAACTTTTCATTAGCTGCTATACCTATTAGGCATGAAGAGAGACTGCAAACTCTATCAGTAGAGTCTGAATAAAGAATTTCTTCTTTCCTAAATTTCTAAAATCAGAGCTGCATCCAGGAAGCTTCTTACATAATCACAGATTCATTCTATAGAATCCATAGCTGTATAAAGGGACCTTAGCTCAGGGAGTCAACCATTACCAACTTACTGGTTTTCATGAGTCCTGGGTACTTGCCTTTAATTAGGTAACTCGACATCATGACATTTTGTAGCTGAAGAAAGTTAAAACTAGCCAAGTACAATTTTCCATTTCATATTATATCTAAATTATTTAAACCACATACATTTGGATGATTAAATATTTTATGAGACTTTAAATAACACTTATTCATTGTGGTAATTGAAGCATATACAAATCCTTCATAATAAATTGCTAACATATAGACAGTGTGTCTTATTTAAATCACATGTGTTATATAACCATAGACCATAATTGAAATGTATTTATAAAATACACGAACCCTTTTTATGTTAATTAATTTCTTCCCTATTCAGTAAAAACAAATAAGCAAATAAACCAAAACTTTGACAAAATGAGAATAATTTTACAAAATAAGAATAAGATAATTTGTATGAATTTGAACATTCTAAAGAGTTAGGAACATATATAAGCTGGTTTTAAGGGCAGTTTTACAAACTTTATGACAAAATAAGTTCCTATCTCCCTCCGCATACACACAAATAAAGGTAAATTATGGGCTCTTAGTTTATTTTCTAACATAGAAATAGGGTATTTGGGCCAGGCGCTGTGACTCACGCCTATAGTCCCAGCACTCTGGGAGGCCGAGGCAGGCGGATCACCTGAGGTCAGGAGTTCGAGACCAACCACACAGGGCAACACGGTGAAACCCCATCTGTACTAAAAATCCAAAAAAAAAAAAAAAAGAAAAGAAAAGAAAAGAAAAGAAAAATTAGCTAGGTGTGGTGGTGTGCACCTGCAGTCCCAGCTCCTTGAGAGTCTGATGCAGGAGAATGGCTTGAGCCCCAGAGGTGGAGGTTGCAGTGAGCCGAGATCATGCCACTGCAATCCAGCTTATGCTACAGAGTGAGACACCATCTCAAAGAGAAAAAGAAAAAGAAAAAGAAATAGTCTTTGAATATAACATTTTCATTATTTATACCTTAAATGTTCTCAATTGATTAAATAGTCTCTAAATAAGCAAATTTTGACCACATTATCCCCTTACATTAGGAATAATAATGGCTACTTGCCACTCAGATATTACAAATCATATTGCAAATATACATTCCTTGTAACTATGAACATAGATCCAATAACAAATGCAAGGGGTGTTCATTTCCCTGACTTACTGCTTCAACATGTTATAAAATAACTCACTATTTCATTCTGTAGTAATGACAGGATAGTGAGTTTGTAAGTTTTGGCAGAAAATGGGCAGTGATATGGAAATGGAGCCTGTCTAGGAATGGCCTGAATTCACTCCCACTTCCGCAGAAGGAGCCATGTTCATTTGAGATGTAAGTAGGAAGAAGGCTTTCTCCATAGCATTTTACTCCTGATAACACGGGCTATAAAATCACTGCGTAGAATTGAAGTTTCGGGAGGGAAATTGATGTAATGCCCAGTTTTTATTACTCATTTCGTATTTAGGGAATATGGTCTCATATTAACAATATCTCTCATTTTAAATTATATATACCTGTAATAATTTTCTTCCATGCTTTCTAAATTTATGGAGCCCACAATTCTTAGCATAGTTTTGTGTTTTATTGGCTGTCCCTCAATCTTTCTTTCTTTCTTTCTTCCTTCCTTCCTTACTTTTTTTTTTTTTTTTTTGACAGTGTCTCCCTCTGTCGCCCAGGCTGGAGAGCATTGGCCTGATCTTGGCTCACTGCAAGCTCCGCCTCCCGGGTTCACGCCATTCTCCTGCCTCAGCCTCCGGAGAAGCTGGGACTATAGGCGCCCGCCACCACACCCGGCTAATTTTTTGTATTTTTAGTGGAAACGGGGTTTCACCGCGTTAGCCGGGATGGTCTCGATCTCCTGACCTCGTGATCTGCCCACCTCGGCCTCCCAAAGTGCTGGGATTACAGGTGTGAGCCACCGTGCCCGGCCCAGCTGCCCCTCAATCTTTCTAAATTTGTCGTTAATAGATTTTGAGTCTTCCATCTCACTCAAACTGTTCTACTTGCACCTTTCCTCTCCATTAGAATAAGCCTCATCATTTCTAACGGTTTTGTTTTTGTTTTTGTTTTTTGTTTTTTGTTTTTTGCCAAAAATACCCTCAGAAAATAATGGACTAGGATCTGTGGTGTTAATCAAGTCTTACATTA